>NC_136534.1:19452797-20789649 GCF_910591455.1 Pholis gunnellus
ATTGTGGCTGCATCGCGGAGGTACATGCTGCTGCTGCTTTGGTGTTATTGAATTGGCAGCGGGGTGCAGACTGAAATAACGGTGTGCGCTTTTAAAGTGCACTCAAGTGCGGAGCTGAGACTTTACCGCACAACTACAAAGAGCAGCCATTAACCCGTAAAAACATCCCATCAGCGGAGATAAACCGTGGTCGGGGCTGCGCAACCTGCTATTTCTTTTTCACCATTTAGGCTACTGTTTGAACCAACTTCTTCGATCGGCTACACGTATGTCGATGTTTGGTTAAATCCGGTTTTCCACCTGCTATCGGCGTGTTTCTGACTTATCTGCTCCGCCGGTAACAGGTTGCTCAACACCAACCAACCAAATATAGAACATAAATAAACAGCAAAGTGTCCAAGGAGAACTACTCAATGAGCCGCTTCTGACTGCGGCATGTACGGACAGGTCTGTCCCGGTAAGCAGCGGACCTCTTAAAACTCGGCAGTCCGCGAAAGAGTAAAGTAAGAATCTGCAGCCTGAAGCCATGAAAACCTAACCTGCACCGCGTCTAAAGCATTGTAAAGTTACTAAAGCCGGGTATCATTTAAAAAAAAAAATGTAAAAAAAAAAAAGTAGCGGAAAGTATCAAAGAGAATTACCTTGAAATGCCCAGAGCAGCAAGGTGCACAGGAGCGACGTGCGTCCGAATGTGGTCCCGTCCATGGCCGCTTTTCTAACTTTTTCACGGAAAAGTATATCACTTTGATTTTGGTTGTAGAGTGTGGAAATCTGGCAGCAGAGACTCTTCTTTCTTCTTGCAATGCTCCAAAGCTTTCTGGACTTCTCTCTCTCTCTCTTTCTCTCTCTCTCTGCAAAGGAGTGCCTCTCTCTCTTACACACACACACACACACACAGAAATCTGATGCTGGTTGCAGTCTTCTTGGTTGATGTATTTGCACAAAAGGTGACCCCCCCCCCCCCCTCGTCGTCCTCCTCCTCCCCCCAATACAACCCCTCCCTCTCGCTCTCTCTCTCTCTCTCTCTCTCTCTCTCTCTCTCTCTCTCTCTCCCTTTCCACCTCTCTTGCAGTGAAAAGACCTGCTTGACTAATCGCGTGGGTCCCACTGGGGCCCGCAGGATTTCTTTAAAGCCAGTTAAAAGTGATTTTATCATGAGGCTCTCTCATTGCAACACCCAAAAAACGTACTCTTCATACAAAATAACTAAAGTTTTATCGGGGTGAAAAAAGAACAGAAATATAATATAAGCTCACATTAAACGTAATACAGTAAAGCCTATCTAGAAGTATGTTTGTCCCAATTAGCCCAGAATAGTTATCTTTGGACCTGTTTAGAGTGATGTCAACATGGCCAATTTAACAGCTTTAAATTCAATTTATTTTATGATTTGGAAATTGTGGAGCATGTGGGGCATGGCATTGGGAAACAATCCTTAATAAAAACCATAATAAAATAGGCAGTTGACTAATTAACTGTTGATTAAGTGGGAAATTGGAAAAGACGTTTTGTATCCACTAGTTATCCATTATAGCTTAAGGCTAATACATTAATCTGGTTACTAATCATCATTCAGATGTCTTGATCTTACCCTAAAACTAATTGGTTGGAGTAGAAATCACCATTATTTGCCTACTTTGTTCCACAGACAAATTTCCTGCCCCGGTTAGGCCTTCAACATTGCATTTGTCTCAAATGATGAAATTAATTTTCAAAACAACTGGGGGCAATTTCTCGAGAATTTCTTGGGCTAAACTGTCTCGCCTTGACAGACATACCATTCATTCCTAGACATGTAATCTCTTTAGAATCTGTTTGGGTATTTACTGGGCATGGTAAAGTTCAGACATACAGTTATCATGAGGGGCTAAGTGGCTTATTTGCAATGCTATAATACCAGTCTGAGTGCCTGGAGTGGCTATTGTGTGATCTATGAAGTTGAAGTTCCATAAACTAGCAGTTGGAAAGCATAAACATGTCAATCCCTTATAAGATGGCTTAATGGAACCACTGCCCATCTAAGTGCACAACACAAACATCTATCTCCGTGTAGTTTCTTTCTACTGGAGACTGTTTGGCTGTGGAGCAGCACTCAATAATCGGCACACCCTGCAGGTAATAATAGTCCCTTGCAGAGCAGTTGCATTCAAAGACACACATTCCAAACATAGTTGGCCCAAAAACAGCTGGTTAATATTTTCTCAGCCCCGTTTCGAAGGGGAGAGGCGATACTTGCTCCACTGCACCGTACACACAAAAACACTGATAGTTGAGCTGCCTGGAACACGAACACACACACACAGACACACACACACACACACACACACAGTTGTTCTAGAGGAAGACACTGGCGGGAATTTGCATCAGCTACTGAGAGTTTGACGGGGCGCAGGCAGTTTACCATCACACCGTGTCTTTCTCTGAATCTCTCTTTCTCTCTGTCTATTCCCAGCAATGACAGCGGGAGGGAAACAAAGCCTTTCCACTGACTATCTCACATCAATACAGCCTCTCATCCTTGATATCGACCCAGTCATAATCATCTCTCCGTGTTGTAAATACATGAGATCCGCCACAAGTCTCCTGTCCTGTGGTGAAGGACTAAGCGCTGCGTAACCCGCTCACTGCCTTACATCAGACCTGTGTCATGCCGCATAGCTGTGGCTAATGCTGATTTAGCAAAGCGAGGGGCATTCTTACGCACAGCTTTTTAGTCATACACACTGTACAGTGGCAGTGGCTGTAATTTATCGTATTGGCTCATTACCTAATGGAGCCGCAGGGGAGGAGAGGAGAATGAGGATGGAGGACAATGAAGAAAACATAAGAGGACAGCAAAAGTAACAGGAAAGGGGAATTGAGGGGAGTATATAAAGAGATTAGGGTTGATGTAGGAAGGGAAGAGAGGCAGGAAGGAGTGAAGAATAAAGAGGAAGAAAGATTTCTTGACATACACTCCAGAGTATTTGTATTTGTAAGTAGGTCTTGGTGACAAATGGCTGCTTATTTTCTCAGTTCAGCTTGTTTAGATACCACAGGTGGAGCAATGGTGGCCTTAAACATGGGAGGAGGAGGAGGTAGCCCTGTGCCTGATTTGTAAAAGTGGTGTCAGACAAGATTGGTTTTAAAATGACAGGGTTACCATTGTTCTGTGTTTTTGTGTTCTTTGACATAATCCGCTGAGTGCAGAGCACTGTTGAAATGCTATTATTTTAGCACCATGTACCCCATACTTGGCATAGAAATGATATGTCTTGAATTGTATGCTCACTTTGTGCAAATAAAGTTAGTCTTCCATTAATTACCTAGACAAGCCAAACTTTCTTCATGAGCAGGCAATTGTTGAATTCCAATCTTTTATAAGCACATGAATATAACCGTTTGCCTCTAAATATTGCCAACAATTGTTGATGAATTCACTCATCCATCAACCCATTTCATGCAGCTCGTTGGGGTCTAGATCGCAACCGCAGTCCATGCAAGGTAGCCCACATGTTCCTATCCCCAGCCATGTCTTCCCCCCTCCCCACAACCGTGGTATATTCTGAGGCCAGGTGGGATTTAATCCCTCCAGTGGGCTCAGAGTCTCCTTCCAAATAAACATGCTCTGAATACCTCAAGAGGGGGACATCCACAGGGCATCCTCCTCCGAAGCCTGAATCTACCGCAACAGGTTCCCTCTAACACAAAAGAGCATCAGTCCCACAGCTGAACCCCGTGAATCAGTTTGGACAGCAGCTGGCTGCCAACCTGAAGAGGGCAATCCACCATTTTCCAGCAGAGGACCATGGGCCTTGGGGTACTTACGCTCATCACAAACACTTCACACAAGGCTGGAAACAATGTGTTTGCATTCTAAAGGTCACTGTCACTCCTTGGCTGCAATCTCATATAGGGATTATATTAATTGACAATTGGTGCTAATGCACAACCTTGGCAGGTCCCATTAACTAGAGTATGGACACAGCTCTAACTCTGGTTAGAAGCACACTTTATCAACGGCCCTGTCACCCAACGGTCCATATTCCCACAGTTCCTCCCCCCCCACAAAAAACCCAAGGGGACACAGTCATAATCCTTCTCCAAATCCACAAAACACATGTGGACTGGATGGTTGAACTCCCATGAACCCTCAGTATCTTTGCAAGAATACAAAGCTGATCCACTCTCCCATAACCAGGATGACATCTCTATTGTTCCTCCTCAATCTGAAGTTTGACAATCAGCTGGAGGAACCTTTCCAGCGCCCTGGAATAAGCTTTCTAATGGAACTTAAGTAGTGCAATACACCGCTTTCTGGTAAAAATGGGAACCACAGCCCTCATCTGCCACTTCATTGGCAAACTTTCTGGCTACTTAATCGGGCAATTTGGTACAATGACTCTTTAAAACCAACCAACAGTCCTTCAATGTGTCTGCTGCTTCAAGAGTCAATTAGCACAACTGGCCCTGTACTGTGTAGGAGGAGAAGAAAGACAGAAATCCTTTTTAGCCAGGCGTTTACCATCGTAGTTTAACATGTTTGCATGCTAACATTTGCTAATTTACTCGAAACGAAATACAGCTATGGTGGGCGGCAATGTCCTCAACTTTGCAGGCATCTGGACGAATAAATTCAAAGGATCAAAATTGATGCAACAAAAACAAAGATATTTTCTTTACTATTCTTCTTCCCTGTCAAAACCTGGCACCTACATTAGTATCAGTTTTACACAACTTCCGCTGGAAACACAAAAGGCTTTAAAACAACTTCTTCACATATGCAGTAGTATACTCCAAGACACGTAAACTGACTGTGATGTGTAAAATCAGAGGTGTTCCCCTTTAAGGGATCACCATAAGTTCAATTCATCCCCAGGGGGACATCACTGTCCGTATCAAATGTCATGGCAATCCATGTAATAGCTGTTGAGACACTTCACTCAAAACCTCCTATAGGCGAGCTGATCAAGGACGAGATGTGAGCTGACCAACAGACTGAAAGAAAGACGTTGCCAGGTTTTTTCTGTAGCGTAGACCTTTCATGGCATTTCAAGCAACTCCACGGTTGTTAAAATTATATTGAGGGCATCATCTGCACGCACTGAAACTTGTCAGCATTTTTAGACCTTAAGAGAAATAAAACCATGCCGTTTTAGGACACTCGTTGAAGGTCCTTTTTGGCAAATCGTCACACCTTGCAAAATATTAATCAGACAGCTCACTTTATAGTCCCTTGTTTTATGTGATTTAACACCCCCCACCCCATGTCAAAAATGAGGCTACCTGACAGGGGGAATATCTGACACGTCAGCCTAAAGCGAGGGGATAAAGAGAAACCGAGACACGGAAGCACTACAAAGGGAGCAGAGATGTGTAATGAAAGAATAATGAAGGGAACAGATTAGAAGTGGAGGAGGGGAGAACTTTAATTCCAAAGTCAGGGAATGGGTAACACATAGCCTCGGGGAATAACAGCAAAGTATAGGCGGGGAGAGAGAGAACGTGGGAGAGATAGAAAGCGAAGGTAAACTGTAATCTTGCACCAACTCTGATGTCGGGCCCCGGCATTGCAGGGAAGAATGAATGAATGATGTGCCGAAGCTCCATCCATCCTTCACATCCCCCCACGATTCTTTGATCTATCCCTTTTTTTTCACTCTTTTAGTCTCTCTTTCTATATGTGCCCTCCATCTCTGTCCACTCTAATCTCTCCCTATATCTTTATCCCCTCCAGGCTCTCGCTCAGTCTCCTTCTCTTGCCTCTTGGCCGAGCTACAGACGATCACACAGCTGTTTTCCGGGCATTGATACACAGCGGAGCGTGAGTCACAGGGCAGGATTTGTGCAGTGATGTAGCTATTCTCTGGGAAATTGACCCTACTGTGTGTTATGTGGACGGCCGTACGTTTGCAGCCAATTGGCTCCGATGATCAATAGAAGTCACTGAAATGAGCTAATCATTGTGATTCATCCTAACATCACTATCTGTTTTCTATCCCACTGGTTTTTACCTGCCTTAGATGTAATCGATTGGATCACTCGCTGGGCAGAACAACAATCCCCGGTACAAAGCTTTGAGCTCTCCAGGCAGTGTGCATTTGTTGTGTTGGTTGTAACAGGATCAAATGAGCTGCTGCTCTTTGTTTTTGTCCCCCGAAGACCTTTCCCGGGACCATATCTTTTACTGTGTGCATGTGTCTATCGCAGTGGGTTGTGCCTGACGGGATGCCAGGCACAATACCACCCACTCTCACAGTAACGCTGTGGGAGGGAATTCTGTCATGCATCGCTATAGACGGGGCCAAGCTGCAGGAAATGGTGCTGAACAATATGGGAGTCACATACCCGCCTCTGTGCCTATATGGAGCGGGTCACTGCATCATAAAGGTTATCTGCGTGGTCAACTGGCAGCACAGTTTACAAGAACTGGGTCATATTCAACAGGAAACAACTAATTTATTCACGCAACTTTTCCCGGTTTTAAAGGGTGAAATCCAGCCAAGAGAGTATGTACACACTCTTTCCCTATTACAGTTCAGTTTAGTGGATTTGAGCTAGTCTCCTCTTAAACTGACAAGGAGAAGGAGGCAGATTGTAGCGATCATATAATCCACATTCAAATCCTAGAGCTGCTCCAGACAATGAATAATGAAACCACTCCTAACACGAAAGCAATGATTAAACTGGGATATGGGGACGTTTTTTTTCTGATTCACAGCTGTGAGCTCTGCATTCCAATAAAACTCATGTAGCCTAATATCTCAAACAAAAAGTGTCTGATCCCCTCAAGTCACTCACTAATTCATTGTCATGGAGCTGTCCCCCAAGCCTCGCACAATATCCTTTTCAGCACAGGGCAAATAATGCGTTTTATAAATCTATTTGTTCTATTCAAATTTGTTCTGTATTATTTGTACTATGAGGCCCATGAGAACAGCTGTAATCCGATCCGAATCACCTCTGTTTCCTTGCTTTTCTTCAAAGACCAGCCCAGTGTTTTGTGTGTTTTATTCTTACAAATCACTATTTAATAGCATCAGTGTCAAAACAGTTTGCCATCCCTTTTAATACATGGAAATAGATTCGTGATAATATTGTTGGTGAAAGTCCTCTGTTTGTTTCACCCATCTTTGTTATACCAGGAAAGCTTAACGGCCGGTTGATATACGTCACTTGCGCTGACCGAACGCAAAATGTCAACATTGATATTATGCATGGTTTTGCAGAAACGTAGCCTACAATGCCCACATTTTTCTTGGCGACAGGGCTGAACAGGAAATTACTTTAAAATGCACACTAAACTTACATTTGCGGGCTAATGAGTTGGAAATACAGTTAAATGTGACTTACTCGTTCTGCAGTTGGTCAGAGGCTCATGTCACACCGTCAACGGACTACATTGTGTCTCTTGGCATAAATCATGATGCTGTGATTGCCAGCCCAACTAAAAACAGTAAACTACTAATGTAAACACCAACTTTACACTGTAAAACAATCCCCAGACGAGCCCAATGTGAATCCAATTAAGGGGAAGATTTTCCCTTTAAAAGGTATTCAAAAGAGACGACCATCATTAAGAGGCAGACTATTGTAAGCGGAAGTGGCTATTTTAATCTTAATCCACATCTTATTATAATTCAATTCCATGCCATGTTGGGTGGAGAAACCAGATCTTATTACTTAATTCATTACGCAGTCTTCTCAGTACATTTCGCCAGTAACAATCTGATGTGAAATTACAAATGAAAGCTTATCTACTTCAAAAATTAAAGGCGTACTGTAACAAGTAAAAGGACGAACAGTTTAACGAGTTTAAAGACAGCATGAATATGACTTTCCTACAAAACTATAAATTAATCTACTTTCATGTTTTCAGTCTTTTTATGCAGCTTACTCTTTTAAACTCTTGAACCACAGTTGGCTTTTCTTCAGACATCTTCCTATAATGCATGTAAATGTAGCTTTCAGAGGAAAATTAATTAGGAATCAGCTTTTTGCCTTCAAAGTCTCCAACGTCTCTGCACTGCACTTTCTGTTGCTTACAAACACACTCACACTCCTCCATGCCCGCTGGGCTATGTGGACTATATCGGGCCGACACCAACCCAACGTTGGCGTCGTCTCTGCACTTAAAACCCGCAGGCTTTGAATATGAATACATAAATCATTTTATAGAATATTAATCTTCTTTCAACCACTGGATGAATTGCAGGCAATTGCATTTTCTCCGTGTCTGCCCCGGGGGTTACAACAGGAATATGAAAGTGTTACCACCCCTGTCAAACTTAAATGGCACGGTTACATGTTAGCCCATTCTCATTTGCATGTTTACTCTATCTGGGTGGGTTTTCTGATGCGACCTAAAGCAATGTTATCCTCTAACCTAAACCTGCTATGTACATTCGGAAATATACACACATATGCTTGTGTAACTACTGAGCAGTCAAACATGGTGCACATATTCAGCTTGCTCTGAGAAGCTGAATTAAGGCAGACAGACACAGATGAGGTCACATTTCTTTTCTATGATTTTGTAGCTTGTAAGTAAGAGGAATGTTGAAGATTTATAATCCAGAACCAGTCGCGGTCAGCAGCTCATTGTCTGTGTGTCTGCTGTAACCAAAGTGATGGGGACCCATCTGTGTGTGTCCAATGGTGCCTGAATCATTAACATCTCTACTGACGTGCCACCCCCCCCACCCACCCACCCACCCACCCACGTCAGGAGCCAAGAACAGGACGTCCCCCCCCTGAGACGCACACTCCCAGACAGTCACTCTCTCACACACACACACGAGTCTTCAATCCGATTGGTCCGCTGACCAGCATTATTAATCCGGAACCATCTTTCGTTCTTTTCATCTCTGTCAAACTCCAACATCTTGTCCCTCACTCATCTGTTGGCGTCCAACTGATCTTCTCCCCTCATCCATCTCTCCTCACGTCCACTCCCCCCTCTCTCCCTTTGAAACTACCTCTCTAGCCCATAATGGGGGGTAATTATGGCATTACAGCCCCAGTGATGTGCAGTGGGGGCTAAGGAACCGTGACACACGCGCCGAGTGTTGCCATCGATACAGACTTCTGTGACTCCACAGGAGGGCATTAAGAGGCCGAGAGGAGGAGGAAGGGAAAATTAAAAATGGAGGGGGCCAAAAATAAGAACGATTGGGAAGAAAGACAGCAGAAGGTGGCTGTCGGAGGTGTGGAGAGTCAATTAGTGTAAAAGGAGGACGAAGAACAGGAAAGGAGATGTGGGTCGCTCGGAGGTTTTATGGGTGGCGAGAGAATGAAAGACAGAAGGGATAAGGCAAGTGCAGCCAGGATCAAAAGATTGAGTGAAGGGAAAGAGAGGGGAGACACTGGTGTGTTTCAGTGCAGCAAATTGACCCGTGGCAAGAGACGGAGAGAGTTAAAGAGGACGGCGGACGGCCAAAACAGAAGGTTTCTGCCAATGAAAGCAAAAATGAGCACTTGCAAACCAGTGGACCCCTCTGACCGGCCGTGCAGTTTGTCTTGCTTGGCCTGCTGGGCCGGGCAGACCGCTTGGCGTAACGAGATTTAATGCAGCTCTGTTGTGGGCTACTCGGGTTGCGAGGCTGTTTATCACACCGCTGTGGCAGAGCAAGAGGAGCCACCCACGTGTGGCGGGGGAGGAGGAGAACTTTCAATTACATTAATTTCTGGCTGATTCACCCACACAGACAGGGGGCATGCCATTTTATTATTTGTGGATTTAAGAGAGGCAAAGAGAAAAAGTAGTAATTCAAGGAGTGGATGATGACAGTTCGCATTAAAGATTAAAATAGCCTTTTTGTGGTGAACATATTTTGCCACGCCTCATTGCGTCCTTATGAGCGAATTGCTTCTGCTGCCCAGCTTGCCCGTTCAAATCAATATCAGCTTTTGTAATCAATTGGCAGCAGATGGTTTTTCCACATAAATGGGATTCGACTGAAACTTGAGTGGCCGGCTACACAGCACTTGAGCAAGAGTGCATTAGGGGCCCCGTCCCACAACAATAACATCAATCAGAGTGCGTGTTCGAGAGTGTGTTTGTATCTGCGCCCCTTATAATGGATGCTGCCAGTGGATCACGTGACTGCGCCAAAGCCCAAAACAATCCTCCATATTCACGGATCGTCAGTGACTCAGCTTCTATGCCGCTGGACAGAACTCTGATGTCATCAACAAGGGGCCGAGACGACCTCGTGGTCATTTGTCATCACTGTCGGGATATGAGGGAGGGTGACGAAGCACTTGACCGCTGGCAGGAATGAACAGAGATCGTCTCTGATCATAATGTGTCATAAAGAGCACGAGTGAGTTGGCTTTGTGTAATTCTGTACAGAATTGATTATTCAAAAGAAATCCTGGTGAAGGATAAAGCTTCTAAGCGCTTCGAATTACAAAGAACACAGGGCTAAAAACATTTTATATTCGTCTTATCTACACTAAATTATTGCAATCAGATCTCTTTTTTTTTCCGGTATGAAAACAGTTTGACCCACTAAGTGAGCAAAACCTTCGCTTTATCAACATGTTTTTAAGAAATAATGTAATGACAATGTTTGGTATTTGAATCTCAAAAAGCGTCTGGATTGCTATGTTACGTCTACTTCCAAAAAAAAGACACAATGCCAACCGCTCTTACATCTCACACACTGCCCGCCTTACTCTGGCTGCAGCAGCACCGTTCTGTTTTACACTACTCTGTGGTGCCGTGACCTGACGTTTGATTGACAGGCTGCGTTTTGTCTTGTTTTTGTTCTTGTTCGGAGGCTGTTGTGACCCGCTGATACGAGTCATCTCTCCCTGTGCACTTGTGTAAGGTTGAATGACAATGAAGTTGAATTGAACGATTTCCCTTCGCCAGTAACTGTTGCTTTGCTTCAATACATAATATTTCATTCTTCTACCTCTGCTGCCCCCCCCCTCTCTCTCTCTCCTCCCCCTCTCCTGCCCATCTCTTGTCTGAATGAACATTATGGAAAAAGTCAACTCTTGCTCATCTGCATGCAGAGCGCCTTGGTTCCAGCTGTGAACAGAGGATTGAAATGGAAATGGGAGTGGGAGAAAGAGCAGATTATGCTCCTCAAACGGCATGCACTGCCTCCTGGCTGGGCCACCAGCAGAGTAGAGAGACAGAGTGAGAGAGAGAGAGAGCGAAAAAGGAACACGGGTGGGTGGGTGTATGATGGTGGCTAAGAGGGAAAATGTAGGAAGCAGAGCTAGGCAGCAACAAAGTGAGGAGAGGGAGAGTAAATGTGGGGAGAAGTGAAGAAGAGAAACGCCGGTAAAATCGTTGGGGGAAAAAGTAGAGGATGGAGAAGAGAATCAAAGTGGAATAATCTACTCAGGAAGGACTGCAAAATGGTGGAAAACTAGATCAGGACTGTCTCAAAGACACCCAGTGTTCTTTCTCAGACACAAAGGCGCAAAACCCCGCTCACACACAAGCTCTAATTGGACCTAGACAAGATCCATGTGAAAAAAAACTCAGGCTGAGCCTTTGAGATGGCCAGACCTTGAACTTCAGTAGGTGTGGAACGAGATGTAACATTGTACAATGTGCTACAAAACAGCAGCGATAGGCCACGCGTCTGAATGATATTGATAGTGCAGCTTGCAGCACACTTGGTACATCGTACTGAGAAATGACCAGAGAAGTAAAGAAAACTGCTGAAAAGTATTGTGACGGGAAAATTAGAATTATAAATAAAGTTTGCTTTACATAATAATCAAAATATTGAAATGAACTTCAGTTTTACGCACACTTTCCAAATGTCAGGGGGCCCGCCAGTTTGGCACATTGCTATTCATGAGATTTCTGTCCTGGTGCCACAGCGGAGTTGTGGGTATTGACCTCAGCTGGAACAGCCAGATGGGAGAAAGACGAGAGAGACAGAGAGAGACAGAGAGAGATGGGGGGGGGGGAAGGGGGAGAATAAACTGTGTAATGGAAAATGAAAAATGAAATAATGAGAAGAGAAAATGAGACGGAGAGAAGCCAGGAGAACAATTTATCTATCAGGACCCAGAGAGGCATGACCCTGTGATTTGCTGCCCGCCCGTATTCAGCAGGCCCAGAGGCTAGTGCATAATGTTATCCTAATGTTGTACCAAACCTCTGCCACGGCAGGACCCGGTCGTCGAATTAAATACCCTCCCGGAAGCAGGGTCCCTCTGGTGTCCCTGGATTTCCACGGAGGAACAGTACGATTTCCATGACTGTTGTCGGTGGTCAAATGCTGCGTTTGGTCTCAGCTTCCCCTCCCACCCTGAAGTCATGAATCCAACAGGTCCCCAAACGGCGCCTAATCACGGCTCACAAACCGGCACAACTGCAAAATACTGTCACCGGTGTCATTATGTGAAAGTTTTTTTTTTTTTTTTGCCAAATGTGCACATCTGCATTTGCACTATTTTCAAAAAAGAGAAATCGCTTATTCGTGGAAGAAGAAGATTCTCAGGAGATGTGTTGGCGAAGAACTGTGGGTAAAGAGACGAGGAAGCTTTGAAAGCAGCTCAGCAGTTAATACGATTTCTACTAACAACCTCACCTCTCCGTCACACTGTTCTTGCACGCACATCTACACAGGCAGTGTCTAGGGTTTTCTCACTCACTCACTCACTCACACACACACACACACACACACACACACACACACACACACACACACACACACACACACACACACACACACACACACACACACACACACACACACACACACACACACACACACACACACACACACACACACACACACACACACGTACGTGTGTGCAAGGAAGACAGTAGCCCATTGACAACACCGAAGGATTGACTAGTTTATCTCTTCAGGGAGGGAAGGTAACAAAACAAAAGCCCATTGACTGACAGAGACTCTTTCCTGAGTCCAAGGTCACGTCTTTTTTAAATAATAGTGTGCTTGAAACGAGTGGCAAAGAAAGAAAAATAGAAAACGCAGAGACATGCAGCCAGAGAGGGGAAGGAAAATCTGTTACGGGAAAGGAAAATGATAAGAATTATATCGCAAGTGGGAGAGAGAGTAGAGAAGTGGAACAATATAGGGTAGGAATGTAGAAAGTAAACTGAGAGGAGACGGGAGAAGTATTCAAGACGGTGTGGATGTTGAGAGAAAATAAGGGCATGTTTGTCCGTAGGGGAGGGGTGAGGACATTAGATTGAGACGAGTCTAGCAGCCAGCAGCAGCCTGAAAATGAGCTCCCTGACCTCTGCAGCACAAACACACTCGCCCACTCACATGCGTACACACACACACACAAACAGCACATCAGGGTTTGGTGTCATGAATGAAAGTCTGGCAAATAGCAAACGCACGGTAACTACAGCCAATCTCGTACAATGTGGCGGGCCCGCTGCTGAATCTGTGAAGCTCTACAGCTTCGTCTCGTTACTCCCTCAAATTCAATTGAGAAACGGGTTCAGAAAAGTCACGAGATGATCACAATGAAGCACCACACACCCACAGACACACACACACACACAGACGCAGACGCATGTAATAAGTTAATGAAGGTATTAGAAAAAAGCACAAGAGGGAAAGAGACAAGCGCAGTTAGAAAAGCTTCAAGGTTTGACAGAATCGAAAGAGGCAAAACAAGCAACTGTGTTACTCAAACGTCACAGTTTAAAGACAGACATGCTGGTGTATTGTACCTGCTGCACTTGTCTTAGTTGTGCAAACATGATTTACATGAGCAAAGACAGAATATTTTGAGTGCACTTGCTTCGGGTTTCACCTTCATATGAAGTGATTTATTTAATTTGGCTAACCTGCTGGCAGTGTTGGAGGCAATAGTCTTATGAGTACAATTCCTGCATTTGAAATGTTACAGTACAAACAAAGAATTATCAGCAAAATGGAAATAACGTATCGGAAGTAAAAGTGCTCATCGTTCAGCTATTGGTGTCATATTGTTGCTGTGTGTGAGGCCTTTTAAGTTGAAGCTGGTCAAAACAATACCATCATTACTGTCCAAAACTACAAAAGCCACAGGTAATAACAGCTTTATAAGATGAACTTAAAAGAAAGATGTCCCCTGTTAGTTATTAAACGTGTACTGATCCACTCTGAATTAACAATGAGACACTTGTTATCACATTTTACTGATGACACTGGCAAATCTACTCAGTTTATGCTTGCTTTTCATGTATTTCTCTCCATACTTTGATCATATCAGGAGAAACCATCTTGAACTATATTGGATTCCATGTGTTATATGACTTAAAGAGGTGCAGGGATTTGTAGAAAGCAGAGAACCTCTTTAGTCGAGGCAAAGCACGACACGAAGGCAATGCCAGAGCCTCAGGGGTTCTCGCCCCGATAACGAACGGTAAGGCTGGGGGAAGGGCAAGAGGGCAGTAATGGTACCCAGGGATAAAGCATGAAGGGTAATAGGGGAAGAAGGTAGCAGGAAGAGGGGGAACACAGGCATACAATAGGAAAGGTTGAAGGGGGAAAAAGACCATTAGAGCGATGAGGGGGAGTGCGAGGGATTGTTTAGATTGAATGAGAGTAAGAGGAGAAAGAGCCATGGATGAAAGGACGAGAAGTCAGAAAAAAAGTTATCTTGTTGATACTGATACTCAAGTCTCAAAAGGTGGAGTATGCTGAATGAAACAAGATTATCCACCATACTATTTAATATGCCAGAAAACAAAACATTACCAGGATGTCCTACTGCATCCAGTCACATTTTTGCATCATGCAAGCCAGCATGCTTTTTAGGCTATTCTGACCCACAATCCTTTGCACAGCGGAAGGTACGTCACATCAGTGAGCACGGCCAGATGACAGCCCGATGACAACTCATTCATAGAAGCCGCTGGGAAAAAGGAGCAAGAGGGTCAGAGTTCAAGGCACAAGATTATGGCGGAGTAGCTTGTTCCAATTGTACGCATGCATGCTGCATGCAGCAGAAGGCATTTTGTAACGGCAGCTGCAGTGCGTACTAAAAAAAAACAAAAAAAAGCAGTATGCAATTTGGAGCGTAGCCTCAACGTCTACAGCCATGCCCGTCACGTCTGAGTCTGTACCTCAACACACTTGCTTGCAATGCATGTTGATGTGTAGCATGTATAATGCTTATGTTGGTTTAGCATGTTAGCATGCATAGTTGCAAACATTTGCTAATCAGCACCATAACAAAGTACAGATGGGATGTCTGGAGTTGTGCAGTTATTTGTTCATAAATTGCTAGATGAACAAGCTAGGAGGTCATAGTCACTACAATTCATCCCCAGGGGACAATGAATGTGTGTACCTCATCTTACAGCAATCCAACCTTCAAGATATTCCAACAAAGAGCTGTGGCCCAGGAGGAAACGTCAAGAGGATAACCAGGTTAATCCATGAAGTAGATGTTGAGATTTTTGACAAGATAAGTTCAAAACTTTGACATGTTTGTGGCTCCGGAGGAAAAATCAGGAGATCGCCAAAGTTGGTACTTTGCACTGTGGGGAGAAAATACATTTTGTTGTGCTTTCCAGTGTTATTTTTGGATAATAACTGACATTCGTAAGCGTTAATGTTTAAGGGAGTCCCCCCACAGTGACTTTACACTCACAGAAAGGCCTAGAGTCTCGTCCACACCATAGGCCACGCTAATTCAATAAGTCTTGGTCTGGTGTGTTTCAGATGACTGTGGAAGTAAAAGAATGAAATGACATCTCACTGGTACAACTTCTAAATGATCACGCCATGTATCTTGCAACACTAATCTGTCAACAAGTTAAGAGATATTTGTAGATATCCTACAATCAATTTCCTCCAGTCTATCACTGCCACGAGCCTGAAGTGAACAGTATCCCAGTCAAGCGCTGGTGTTTACAGTAAATCCAACCTGACATGAAACTCAGCAAAAAGGTCACAGAGAGCAAAGTTGGCTCATCTAATCACTGTTAATGTAGCACGCTGAAGGGGATCTAAGTGAGCTGAGGCTGCTCCGTTGGGGCGAGCTCACACGTGGCTTGGCCAGTGTCGGACACCTCTGCTTGGCGTCTCTTTGGAGATTTCTCCTCCCTCCACGCAGAGAGATAGGAGGTAGACTGCGAGAGAGATAGAGACGTGATGGAGCACAGAGCTACAAACGCACACTTCCTCCTATCTCGGTCTGTCACCGTGTCAACTATCTCCACAGCCATTCGGTGTCACACTGGTGTCTATAGCTGTCTCCCTCTGTCACTCCTTTGTTCTGCGCTGAAGAGAAGCGCAGGGCCGCAGCATCAAAGTGGGAATGACTTGAAAGCTCTGATCTGAATGTGTGCGCACACAAGCACAGCCACATCATAGAAGTGATATGGCCTACACACACACACACACACACAATACACACTGTGCATTTCAGTGAGTTCGGCTGGCTTTGTAGACTGCATCTGTTCTGGGCCCCGTCATCCTCTCTTTGCACCCCACCCTCTGTGACAGGTGGAGGGGATTCAGACCCACAAGCTATGGAGAGAGAGAGACACACACACACACAAACACACACAGACAAAGCTCACAGAGACCCAAAAGTCACTGACACATGGTTAGTGTTTCGCCTACACACACACACACACAGTCAGACACACCTGCTGAGGGGCCGAGCTACAGTGCCCTGTGGTGCCAGAAAGGCTGAGCAGCACGTCGCATGTTTACACCACCTGCTCTCAGGCCAAGCAGAGGATGAGGGATTAGCGCTGACAGCGCACAGAAGAACAGCAGCAACACACATACAGTAGACAGATGTATATGATACTATCCAGGAAGTCAACAAGGTCAAACATATTCATTATTGCAAACACACCAAAACAAACCCATCCATCAATCAGTATTAACCCACCCACTGGGACAGAGAAGTGTGTAAAGCAAGGCTTTTTGTAGCGGAGGAGTTTTCCCACTTACAGACTTGTAATGCAGCTCAGCTCTCTACTAAGAACAACACTGACCTTCTGGCCTCTGACTAATTTCTATAAACAAATTCTTGCACACTCGGGCTGACCCTCGCCGAACAGCATCCACAAACCATGCGAGGCCTCCACGCCGCATCTCCTTTGTTGGTTTAACCGCTGGCTTGTACAATAAGACTTAATTAAGGCTTAGGTTTTGCTGCGGGACAAGAAATAAATACCCGAGCTCACTATGATCAGTATGAAAAGAAAAAAAAAAAAAGAGGTTGTGACACAAAGCTGAATGATTTGGATATTGTGATGGTCTGTACAAAATGAATAGAAACAAAGGATAAAATGTAACAAATGTAGTTTATGAGAAAAGCATTGTGTTGTGGGACAGGAAGGGCTGATATTATCTGGGCTAAGCCAGGAGTGTATTCTGTGGGATCAGTGCCAGCTTTTCCAAAGAAAACCCAGTTAATTCAATATGCCAAAGACTGGGAATGCTGGGAAACTTTCTGAGGTGTCTTCTCTTCTGGGGAAAACATGCCAGAGGGCATGAAGCTGTGAGTTGACAGTGTGTGTGTGTGTGTGTGTGTGTGTGTGTGTGTGTGTGTGTGTGTGTGTGTGTGTGTGTGTGTGTGTACTCTCCTGATAGTGGTTCTATTTTAGATAGACTTGTGCAGCAGAGACATTTCTTAGTTATCTGCAGTTTCCAGCCCCGAGGAGGTGAGAGGCAGGTCCGCATCCATTCTCAGTGTGATCAAGCTGAGCTGCCAAAGAATCGGGAGCGTGAGTAGGTGCAGCCACCTACACACACACACACACACACACACACACACACACACACACACACACACTCACACTCACAAGGCAAACCACTTGGATGTGCATTTGTTAAAGTGGAAATTGTTCCACAGCATTAATTGCCAGAGTGCAGCCTGCTGATAATTACGCTGCACACAATGATAAATCAGTGCACAAACAAGTTGACTGACGGGAGGTGAAATCACATTAACACAAAATATGGCTGCAGGAGGCACACATGCGATGCGCACACACACACACACAGTCGAACAAACATATCAAACCTCTGGCGGATTCCACACATTTCTCTCCACCACTCAAGGACATGTTTATTCCTCTCTCTCTTCCAAATTTAAGGGTAGAAGAAAAAGCGGGATCATGAAGAGGAGAAAAGGGGGGCGGGAGAGAGGGAGGGACGGGCCAGGAGAGGAGGGAGAGACTATGGGTTCAGGTGTTCAGGAGCAGCTGGTTTTCAAATGGAAAAACAAGGAGATGGAGATGAGTGAGAGCGGAGGTGTATAAAAAGACCAGAGATTAATATTTCCTGAGAGACGTGCAGAATAATTGGAGACTCTGTGCTCACCGCACTGCATTGTGTGCCGTGTTGTGTGTGCTGTGCATACAGACTCATACAGTGGATGACAGACCGGCAAACACAGCAGGCTCGTTGTCCAGGGATCTGCCGCAACACACGATATGTTGCAACACAGGACCAAGTATAATCTCACTCTCTCACTCTCTCACACACACACACACACAGTGAGCACAGCAGGCTTTGTACAACAGCTCAGCTCCTTGGTGAACAATGCCTTCCAGTTATTGTTCTTCAAATCTCAACATGTATTGAGTCAACGATATAAAAGCAATCTATATTACGGCAAAAAGGACACATGCGTGAACGCTGCTCTTTCCCTCTTCTCATTTGGTTGTGCTTGTAGTTTTGATGCCCCAAGGCCAGCTGAGGAAGGAAAAGAAGCCGACACATGAAGCTCCACTTTGCCCCAAATTGAAAAAGAGAGAGAGAACAGATTGGATGTTTTACAGTCAATTGGCTCAACGCATTACATTTCTCTCAAAGCTCCTGAAGCTGCCACGATAAACACAATTTGAAGAGTTGTATCCGGCTTGTAACGAAGCTAAACAAATTTGGGGTAAAGAAACTGCCGGTAGCAGAAAAAGCTAAAGTAACCCGTAGTATTGTGCGCACCCGCCTTATCTATATTAAGTGACTTTCACTATTCCTTAGAAACAGTCTGGTGCAATTGGATCATGTGCTACAGGCTATCGACCTAAAGTGCATATATATTCAGGATAGATATTCTATAGGCTTTGGCACCATCTGCAGGATTTCAGAAGCACCGCCAAATTAAATCAGTCAAATGCTCTCACTGATTGAACTTTTGGGCAACAGAACATTAAAGCACATCTCCTTAAATAAAGCACAACACATTGTTTTAGCTCGACCAAACTGAAAACCCAATATTTAAGACGTTTTGGAAAAGATTTTAGATTATAAACTATAGACCAATTACTTTTTAAGTTTCTTTAATGAGATAAATTAAGAAGTTCCTGAAGTAGCAGTAAAGGCCGACTGTTAATGAGCAACACACCGCCTACACAAACTGTTCATTTCCAGTGACACCATTTTCCCAAATATCAAAGTTATGTTGGCAGTGATGGTGAAAATAGCGAACGGTAGTGTTTGTTAAATGCCATTTTGGTCGAGTCGATTAAAGAAGCTGATGTTGGCCGTTTCGGTCTCTAGGTGGCACTGTGGCCCTGAATTAAACTGCTAAATCATGACATCATTCCTTACCAGCTATTGAACCGTCAACATTGTTGCTTAAGGGGATTTAATCGCCTTTATTAAACTGTCATCACAGATCACCCTGTAGACCACATGTGATGCACCAACAGTGGCAGGACGAAAGCTTAACATGAAAGCTGTGTGTGTATTGGCTCCGACTGAAAAGGCTTCGTAGGAGCCGTTCAGCCCGCTTAATGAAACTGCACCCGGTAGTGAGCTTTTGCTGCGTAGAGGATGAGGATCTTAAACTACAACCAGTGGTCATTAGCTGCCCTTTAGACTAAATTACATGAGCTGGCCTGGATTTTGTGGCTAATAAACGGCCTATTTAAACCACACAGACAGATCCCGGCGGAGGATAATTTTAAGCAGTAGCTTGCTTTCCTCAATCCAGCTCAACTCCAAGTGTGGAAAGTAGCTGATCAGGTCAACCATCTCGACCTTTTCAATTTCCCTCCCTTGCAGGTAAAATTGGCTCAACTCGAACCATGGCAAGAAACATGAGACCATAGACACAATCAGACATGGTGAGTACTTCAGAAACACTGAGCAGACCATTAAAGCCCTCGAGTTAATCTTCACATGCGTTGGAAACAAAGAGCACACAGTGTTTGACTTTCTCCAAAAAAGATTTATTGAACAGTTTTCTTGTTTGCAGCTGCGACCTGTGGAAAAACAAAAACATCATGAGGCATATTCATGAATTAAGTCCAAGAGCAGACGAGGTGCTGCAGTGCCGTTCAAACTTTTGTCGTCTTCAAAACAAAATCCAATTACTTGCTATGAAAAAAAAAGATGAAAAAAAAAAAAAGAGGGTATTCTAATGGTTCATTATGCTGCCATAGCGTTTGTATCAATAGCGATCAAAGAAAACTTCCCATCTGCTTAATATTCCATTTTCTTTACTTATACATTATAATATTGAGTTTGAACAGGAAATGTGCAACTTAAGGAAGTAAGATGCTATCAAAATGCAATTTCATGGGGACTTCAGTTTGGGGACACAGTCACGAGAGACTGTTTTCTGTTTTAGTTGCCGCCAAAAACACCACGAGTAGTCTACCGAAATGACATGCAGACACCTCGCTTTCAAGAGGAGAAAGCTTCAATCTCTTAAAAAGAAACTACAACACAGAGGGGACTGGTGAGGAGGCAGCAGAGCCATAAACAGGCTTTGTGCCAGTTTGTGCAGCAGGTAGGCGGAGCCCAGGTCTGCTCATTAGCATGCTGCTCATTAGCATGGGCAAACAGGGAGAAAACTGGTGCCATACGGCAAACTTGCCAAGCATGAAATTCCCACCACATGTTTACCCCCTTTACCCTTGGATTATCACAACACTGCTGCCTCTCTGATGATTTTTGACAAGACCCAACTGCGATTTGTTTTTAAGTGAAGGCGAACAAACAATGCCAGTAGCGTGCCACACAAGACTCATAACTCACTTGGCTGGCAGAGGAAAATTTGCCCAAGGACAAGTGGTTTAAAAAGCTGTGCATGCCGAAGTGACACTGGGGCTGTGTAGTCCCATAACAGACAAGGTGTCGCATCAAAGCAAAGGGATGGCATTTGTGTGATCACACACGCTTGCGGCACAGCCCGGAGTGAGTCTTAGTGTCACATAAAATGCCAGTGTGACAAACGCAGTCACCAAAAAACAACCTTTGCCTGGCCAGAATCAGGCTGCGAGGATATTCGTTCAACAGCTCGGGAGCATTTAAATTCTAGCAGTAGGTTAGACCAGGCTGTAGCATACATACTAAAACTCCACAGCACAATGGTTACCATTCAAAGCAGTGGCAAGTCAACTCCCCTTCTTGTTTTGTATTATTGAGACAGTAGGAAACAAGTAAAAGGCACAGAGGAGAAGGGTCTGGTGGATTTAATTCTCAGCTAACGGAGGAAGATTGTCTTTACCGTTACCACAGACCTCAGCTGCATTTAGGAAATGCCATTACTGCAACAATAACACAACTAAGGCCACAATCAGACTACACATACCTCGCTTGACAGAATGTCCTGCATGAGGGTCAGTGCGGCTCAATTTGCTATTTGACTTTTGTTCTACAAGGGTTACAATGTTGAACCGAAAGCAAAGCAGTGGCACGTTGAAGGTGTAACACCATAAGTACAATAGTGTGTAAGGATTTGAAGCAAGATACAGGTTCAGTGTATTACCAACCGTATCGCTCATTAGTATTCATACACATCAATAAATGGATTTGTCCCGTTTCAGATGCACACTCGTAATGACATTGTCCTTGGGTAATGAACATATTTAAAAAATATATGTTTCACAACCAGATTCTAAACCCCTCCTGCTGTTCTCTATCAAGCTGTATTTTATTTTCAGTCATGCTCAAACATCACCTGTGTATCACAGAACGGTTTAAAGACACACTACTGTATGTAGAAATGCACAAGACAGCAAGCGACCGGTTCATGTGTTTTTGGGTACACTACTACAATAGCATCAATTACTCATTCATATGTACTTTGATCAGTACACTGCACCGGCTACTCAAAGTAATGATGCAGCCATGACATGTGTAATAACTTAAGTATTAAATAAACTCAGGTAACAGCAAGAGTTATGCCTCTATGTATGATTTGGATCAGACTTACTCAAAGTACTCTGATAATAAGTTCCTTTTTTGACGTTCAACATAATTATTGAAGACATGTTAAGTTTCTCACCTGACCAGCAATTCTATCGAGATCTCTGGTTCCCTGGGAGGTAAGTCTGCGACCACTGAAAGAAATAGAGAACCGCAGAAATTAAACAGGAAATTAAGGGAACATAATAGAATACACAAGCTACATAACTTAGTCAAAATCAATACAAAAATGCTTACACCTCCAATAACTACTTAACGCCACATTGACCACAGTATTAAAGTTAGGAAACGCCACATATTGATGTACCGTCCACACGCGTTGGCAAAATCACTCATCAACCTTGAAAGAAAAGCAATTCTAAAAGGAAACTCAATTTCTTCCCGTTTTAACTAAATAAAAACAAAGCCAATCAATCCCACTACAGCGAGAATACATCTTTATTGCACTCGCAGAGAGAGTCAAGCGTTTGAATTTAGAGAAGTCAGTCATTAGAGTTACATTAATGGTCTGTTTTACATCACGGTTCTGCAGAAAGAAACATCGCAGTATTGCCAGTGTGAGTGACTGCATGTGTAGAGCGGGGTGTTAACTACTTCATGCCCACATTAAGCCAGAAAAAACTACCACATCATGCACGACGAAACTATTATACATACTAACGTACAACTAGTTTGATAATTAATTTATCTGTTTATTATGCTGATTAATCAGAGAAAAAGAAAATTAATTCTTGCATTATAAAAAACAAAACCTAGTCCTTTTCTTTTTGTTTAACACTCTTTTACAACAACAAAAACTAAGAAATTAAATTAAAAACTAACGGACAGAAATCCCGTCGGTCTGTTTTCTCTGAGACTTAATCTCATAACGTATCACAAGTTATCAAATATGAAATTAACTAACAAACATTTTCGAATGGTTTTAAATGCAATTGATTGTTGCAGCCCTAATCGGAAACGGTTGATTGGTTGATTGGCAAGTACGTTACACATACACGGCTCAGATTAAAAACCACAAAACCTCTTCAAGGCAATGCTGAACACAAGCGTGTGTCTGAACACTAAATTGCCACAAAGTAATCAACATATCTACCCTTTAATGCCAGATCCCATCTAGTGGATACAATGAGTAGAGGTACTCACCCATTGGGATCCTTCTCAACCATCTTCAGCAGCTCGAGGGACTGCAGCACTTTACGGGCCACGTTCTTGGATCCTACACTGTAATGGGCAGGGCACACACCGTTCCTCTGGCGACTTCCATAGATCTTGGTCATGGAACCGACACCAGCACCTCCACGGAGGTAAAGATGGCGGACTGTGGATGCTGTGGGAGCAGAGGAGATGAAGGTGTCATGATGCAGCGTCAGTAACTGTTGCCTCGAGTTGTGTGCTCTCAACTTAGCATTTATTGTATTCGTATTAGTTTGTCTCTGCACTTTTGCTCTGGTTTATGCTCTTAGATGCTTGTATAAAAAAAAGGAGATGCACTTATGACTTCTGGTGACTAGTAGTTCTCTTGAATACACTTATTGTAAGTCGCTTTGGATAAAAGAGTCTGCTGTAATGTAAAAGAGTGTATTTTGGGGAAATGGACTTGCGTCCTCAGTAAGAAATCAGGACAGGAAAATGAAAAAGTAGTACAGTTTCATATTTTGTAAGCAAGGCATTGGAGGATAAAGATAAACTCTGAACAACTTGTACATCACCAAGCAGTGAGTCTTAATCACGCATGTAAATTGTGTTCCCATCAAAATCTTTTGCTTTTCATGCACCATCTAAAAAACTGCAAAAATATTTTGAAATATAAGCTTTGGTACTCTCATCCGTAGTTATTAGGCATCATGTCTCAATGGGAGACAAAGTAACAAACACCAAAACTACGTGCATGACTAGAAATCACCAGGGTTGTGAACCGTTAAATCAAGGTATGTTCTTCACATAGGATGTCAATCATTCCAGAGATTGGAAAGGCATTCAAAAAGCCACCATTCAATTGGGTATCAAATCACAGCAGGGTTTGTGCTGACATTTTTGGAGCAAATAAGCTCACGCTGCACTCAGACAGCCACCATGTGAACTTCTAAACATCCCTGTAGTGTCATCAAATGCAGAGTCAGTCAGGGAGGCAACAGAAACTTCCAGCACCAGCATGTGAATGAAATGTTGTATTTCTAGTATCCAAGAGAGGAAACAGACGGATGGATCAAATATACAAATCTTTGGACTTACCGGCTCTGATGTAGAACCAGTTCTCGTCACTGGGGGCCAGCTCCTTGTGCTTACCCAGCTTGACGAGGTCCACCCAGTCAGGCACCTTCAGCTTTCCTGACCTGGAGACAAGGAGGGAAGCGTCAGCGTGTACTAAACCTCTAAAAGAACGGCTGTGGAGGAGCTCTCAACATACACGGCACGATCACAACAGACTCGAGTGAACCAGGTGAGGTGAAGATCAACCGTTACTCAAGTTGATGGCAACTACACTAGTTACTGTAAGTGCAATTAAACCATTGCAAGCATAAAGCCAATAATGTATCAAAACACATGCTTTAGCATAAACACGTGAAAGTGATATTTCTCATTCACAACTATGTTAACACAAGCACTGCACCCTAGATCAGCTAATAGCAACAAGTTACGTTGTGGAGTTGCCTCTTAGTGCAAGCTATATTTTTTACTTTATACATTTGTTTTCAGTGAGACATTCACTTTATACAATGACTATATAGTGTTGCTGCTTTAGATACAATATCCAGCCAAGTTCTAATCAGAATATTCAATTATAATCCACTTTACATGTACACTGAGAACTACATTTACAATATTTCGCCCCAATGCCAATAATAAGCATGTAGAAAACATTAAACTCACTTCTTCAGGAAGGCCGACAGGGCACGGACAAATTCCTGCTGGTTGACGTCTTTCACCGTGACACCCGGCATCTGAATAAGATGGGAGACACGTTTCAGTGAGGTTAAAAACAGTTCAGACACACTGGAGTAGACTGAGGTGGTTACTGGATAAGTAACGTAACCGCTTCTCTGTTCTTTACGGGATGCTGTTCACTGTGCGGATGAAATAGCGTGCTGTAAGCTAACATTACACAGAACATGCGAGAGATCAGTTTTCCGGGGTTATCACATCCGAATAAGATGTGTGGTGTGCTCTGCTTAACTACTAACGTGATTAGTAGAGCCGAAATGCCAATTTAACAATAGAAGCACCAAACCAACAATTATGTGCCGATATAAGTGTTGGAGATCTTGGTTACACGCGTAGCTTCTAGCAAGGAAATAAGCGCTACTTAAGCTAACTTTCACGGACCCGTTACAAAGATAAGCCCCATTTAGTCGTGAATACTGGACATTTCTAAACACTTCGCTTTGATCACAGTGACGTTACCCTTTGTAGTGATATACATTTAGGTAATGTACACATTTCGGCAAGAATTACAAAGCTAAATCGGGCCAGCTAGCCACTAGCTAGCAGGCCACAACGCGGTAGCATGGGGGCAGCCATTACAAACAGAGCTACAGTGTAACCGCTTCATTCTCGTAAAATCGTTGTAAGAACAAATAAAGACGTCCAACAACCTCGCGTGAAGCTCAACCAATTTGTTAACCTGTACCTCGTATCCTATATGACCACGTTTCTGTGGAAATGCTTTAGATTTTAAGCAATTTAGTGTCAAGTAACAGAGGAAGAAATCTAGCGCTTTACCTTGCTTGTGGACAGCGAAGGGAAGAGGGTGGAACGGGGTTTCCGAGTGATGTTAAAACGGGCAAATCTCGTGTCATTACGCGAGACCGGGGCGTTGTTTTTCGCATCGTTGCCGCTCATCGCATCTCCCGAACACATGATAATAGTGAATGAGCAAAACTTCGAGAGGCACAGCACGGACCAAATTTCTTAATCTTTCACATTCACTGAAATAGAGCTTGTATTGTCTTATTACCTTGAATACATCTAGATTTTTTGATTTTTAGACTTTTAAAATGAGAGGCAAAGAGTTCATTTTGAGATAGGCCACATTCTGGTGCCACAAGTATTAGGTTGTATTTAAACTGAGGGTACACGGAGAGGAAACATTCAATGTAGCAGTGTTTACGAATCATGGTTCTGCTTGGGTAATCTGTATTCCCCCCTCCTGTATTCCTCAGGTCCCCACTTCCACTATCAACCAACAAACGTTCTGAAGCTGTATCTAAAATTGCAGCAGGCAGAGGTTACTTTGCAATTCTCTGTATTTGATTTGTGTTTTGGGTTTGTTGATGTGGGGCTAAATTGGGCTCAGTGTGCCGTGCCTGGAGTTTGGCCCTTTTGGCAGACCGTGGGAGAATGATTTGTAGAATGATATGCTTGGGTAATTTTTTGGAGATATATGCACATTCTCCAGGCCATAACTGTCAGCCCTGCAGTTCAATGAAGCTGATTTGCATTTAAAAAATAAAGTGAACAGTTTGAGGACGCATAATTCAATTCTTAACCGATTTTCAATAGAGTGGCTCCAGGCTTTAGTTGTCAGTGGAGTTTTATACATTTCTCTGTTTGCTGGAGCATATTATTGAATGATCTACCTAAGATCACAGGAATAACATGGATAATGTAAAGTAGGCCTAAGGGTAGATTCTTGATTGAAGGCAAGCAGGTACCCGAGCCATATAGCTCATACACCGTTGGCTGCTTATTTTGTTTCATGGAACGCTGCCTAAATAAGACTGTAATGTCGTTTCTCATCTTTATCACCTCCAGCTCAAATCCACTCCATCAAAAAGCTTTTTTTTTGCCTTCGGCGTTAAGAGTCACCTCTTATTTTCCTTTGTCTCTCTCCAATTAAGAGGAAATGGGAGGAATCTGAGCAAATGGGTAAAAAAAGAAAAATTGGTGCAAAGAATAAAACTTATTTCTGCGTATTTGTCCATGCTCATATGTGCCTTATTTACATTTTCCCCAGCTGGCAGTGGTGGTGTTGCCCTTTGCACATCTCCGATGGAAAGGGCAGCCATGCTCCAACATTGACACAATTGATATGTTTGCAGAGACAGGAGAGAGAGAGAGAGATAGAAGGCAGGTGGATAAGCAGAGGTTTATGAATCAGGTTTATACTCTGTCAGTGGGGGCAGACAGTTTAGAGTGAGAGAGTGAGGGATAGAAATCCTGGAGGGAAATAAAAAGGCAGCAAAGTCATCCAGAGGATAGATTACAGAGCTTTGTATAAACTATCTGTGTCATCGTTGGGCTTCACAACAGGTAACTGTACCTTTTTTTAAAATCAATAATTTACTTCTTTGATACCACATCAACATCCAGGCACCACGGACTTTTCAGCGCTCTCAGAAGCCCTGGCCATGCTGAACGGCTTGGCCCTATATCTTGAATGTTGTTTCAAGGAGCTTGATAGAATAATTAAGGCAATTAATAACACTGGGAGTGACCAGCCACCAATTTGAATTGAAAACTCACACGAGGTGGATTAAACTCCATTAATTACTTCACTAAATCAATTTCGCCGAGGCCCTTCAAGTGGCGAGACAGGAGACTACTGTGTAAAGTGATTATGAAGTGGTATAAAGAGGTTATTTCAGCCAGTCACGATTATTATGGGAAAGGGACGACTAACACCGAACGTTCTGAAAAGGTCAAACTAATTACGTGGAATGGACAGGTGTCGTATTGCTCTGGCGAATCTGTTATTTCCATATCCACCCGTTCCACTTTATCCAAGACTATTTTGTTTGAAAATGGACTAAAATTATCTGTCAATCATTTTTTAAACAATTTGCTGGAAATTGCTCACTCGGGAGAGTGTGCGCTTGTGTGATTGAGTGCGAGTGTTCAAGTATTTACACATAACTGTCTAGGCCTATTTGTGTTTCAGAAGAGTATGAGTGTGCGAATGATGCATGGTGGGCCGGAGGGAGAACAGAGGCAAAACAAAGACCAGCAAAAGAGGAGAGAGAAGAGAGTGTTAACACTATGTTGCCACCCAGCTTGGTGCTTGTTGCTCTGTGTTTGCATGGTGCTCACATCCTCAGTGGAGGAGTTCTGTCAAGTCTGGTCTGGCCTGACCTTTTCACTCTCCAGGCACGTTTACAGCACTCCAATACCTATCAAAATATCTACGCTTCCCCCTGCCCGTCTCTCTGCCACGAGCATAAACTTTCATCACATTTTCTATCCTTCCACATCTGTGCTTTCTGCCTCTCCTGCGGTGTGTTTTTTAATATTCCGTCCCACACCCCTATGTTTGACTTCAAATTTCCCCCACCCTTTGTCACTCTGTTCTCATTTGTATTCCCTCTATTCTTTGTCCTTCTCTAAGTTTGACCATTCCTTTGACAATGCAAGTTAACGCTGCAGGGGCAGTCTAGTCTGCTGAAAGAGCCACGTGGGAACATAGGGCAGGGGTGGCAACTAAAGTGGGAGTGAACAAGGCTGCATTTGCATAAGCATCGATGCATTTCTTTTGCTCTTTCACATCATTATCAGTAATGACATTTTAAACTATATCATTTTTTTTTTTTTTTATCTCCCCCAGACATGGAATTCATGTGGCTGTACTCTCTGTGCCAGTGCATCCTATCAGTATCTGTAATTGTGGCGAGTGTGAGGTTGTGCATGGCTGTCAGTGGCAGCGGTAGAGTGGCCGACGTCCAGGAGGCAACCCAGGGGGAAAGGCTCCAACCCGGGAGCGTCTCATGCTGCCTTCGGCTGTGCTTGGGCTGGGTGGGTGCTGCAGGCGGCGCACTCGGGATCCCGGTGAACGTGTTGCTCAACCTGCGAACCCCACAGTGTCTGTACACGTGCATAACCTTGGTGTGCTGCCCCCTGCTGGTCAGGCAGTTTACCATGTTCCTGTTAATGATCCTTATGCTGGATGCCCACCTGCAGCATCACTTGGCAGACAGGTGAGTCTGGAAGAGGGTTAAATCACCTTAAGCAGTTGAAGCAGATACACATCAGGATACAAATCAGTGCAATCAAAATGGAATGGTAAATGTAAAATGTTAAGATAGTACCGATTGCATACCTTATATATAATACATATGATATTTCTTTCAAATATAATAAAGCAATACATACTGTAAATTACAATGGTGTACACTGTTTTACTAGTATCTTCTATATGTGTGGGTGAGGGGGAATATGTGGGTGGCAAGAGTCAACACTTTGAAGCATGCTTTTAGCAGTAAAGCAAGAAAATCAATATGATAAAAAAAAGCAGCAAACATGTCACGGTTTGCCACTGTGGCATGCTGTTACATCGATATAGGCTGCTCAGTGATCACAAGGTAGCTTTTTTATCACACACTGCTTATACGAGCCTTCTGAGAGAAACAGGGGTGAGTAAATATCAATAGGCTCTGAGGCTCTTTGATATTTGATAGACAGTGACCTACAAATCCAGCCTTCAGCGGAAGAGAGACCGTTTTACATATTTTTTTTGAACCAGTTAGTGTACACCTTGTTCAGAAGCAGATTTCCGACAGAAGTCAGAAAATAATTTCTATTTCGGCATTGTGACATCTTGGTGTCATTGAGAGGCGAGCGCCGAGGCAGTGCAGGATTGTGGAAACTGCTCGAGCTCATTTCATTCTTTAATACGTCCACATGTTTGTGAATGCCAGGTACTCCTCAGTGATGACCCGTCAACGAGCTCTATGCGTGGTTCTGCTCTGCTGGGTGGGCTCCGTTCTGTCCTCCTTCGCCCAGTTCATCGGTTCGGACATCCTCGACACCTGGAGAAGTAGAACCGGGACCGATCAGGGCACAGCTGGCCTCGGGCTGTATGGCAACTGGACGACCTCTTTACCCTATCTCACCCCTTCCCCGCCCCCTAAGTACCACCACGACCGCAAGGTCATCGGGAAGTACCTTCCATACGGCGGCTTCCTGTCAAAGTTTTACGTGGAAGACATGCACAACTTCACCTACGCTGAGATTCACAGCAGCCACTGGGGAGTGTGTGCCCCTGACATCATTCTCAGCCCACAGTTCCTCGTCTATGTGCATGGGATGACCGTGTTCATGCTCCCCTTGCTTTGCCTGCTGGTCATCTACCTTGACCTGCTATGCATCAAGCCCAGGAAGACTCCTTTTAGTCATGCAGACCCCCCTAAACATGACTCCTACCGGGTCCGTTCCCTGGCTTTGTCCCTTTCCTTTTTAGTTTTGCTGTGCCTGCCGCTCCACATTATCCATGCCCTCTTGCTTTTTACCCCCAACACCAATCTACCTGCCTGGGCTCATGCAGTTTCCGTGTTCCTCTTCCAGCTGTACAGCCTCGTGCCCCAGATTCTCTTCACTCCTCCCAAGAAACAAGTTGGGGAAGAAAGGGCATCCTTTCCCCTTTCTGTTGCCCACCTTCCCCCTCCAGCAGCAGCGTCCAGAGGGAAATCTGTCCGTATGGCTCTGTGTGAGGCAGTGCAGGCAGCTCCATGGTCTTCAGCCAAACACTCACTTAAAGCCAAAGTGTTCCCAGAGGTCTGAATTCTTCATAATTGAAGAAGCGGGCTGTTGTTTTCCCACATACACTTGTCATCATCTTCAAAACAATGTTCCTTCCGTGTTCTGTGTGCATGAGAAAAGGCAAGTGTTTGAAACAGCTTGTGGACTAAAGAAGAATAAATATAGGCACAGCATATTCCTGTTTCGTCTTTGCCTGTTAACTAATCAGCTACCTTGCGCACAGAAGCCATGAATAACTTGTAAATGAAAAGGCCAGTTAATTATCAGGTCCCACACCAAATGTCAGTGAGAAAATGAAGTCTCTCGGTGATGACTACTATCCTGATCACAGATGTCTGTTTTCTTTGACTGCTCTTCCTGTGGGTCGTATTCTGAGCCCGTTCTAAGTCTCTGCTAAGCCAACCACCAGTGATGTAGATAAATGAGTGACAGTGTTTAATTAAACATTCGGTAAAAATGTGGTCCAGAGAGGCTGCAGCATCGTAGGGAAAACATCATTAACTAAGTTATGACACAATCTTCATGGCTGTTTTGATTAAACTTGTAAATACAACGTGATGCACTCGTGTAATAAAAAGGGCCTTGCTCACTCTAATTGGATTGTTCATCTTGGACCGCGTTGTTGAAATCCATCTCTTTCTGCATGGGACATTGACATGACATTTCTCCCCCCCCCCCCCGTTTCTCATGATCGTAGAGCAGCTCCGTCTCTCCCTTTGTTCTTCGTCTTCGTTTCTCTCCTTTACTCTCAGGGTTTGGATTTGTTGCTCGCAATTTTCGTCAGTTGACTACGTTCCAGCTCTTTGCCACAGATCTTGCGTCTATTTTCCATTTATTCTCAGACTCGTTATGTTACTCTCTGCTTTCCATCTCCTTTTTATGTTCTCAAAAAATACACAGAGTACAGTATGTCGAACAAAAAAAACAACAACAAAAAAAACCCTGACTGGAATACATTATTGATAGAGAAATCTGGATAAAAAGATTTTCCCCAGCTTCCCTGGCGTCTGCCCATTCAATTGTTCTCTCTGCCTGAAAGCTCTCCGCTTCCTGATTGTGGGCCTCGGCACACTCAAGCACCTCAATCAATGGCTCATGCTCTGCTGCCACGCTGTACACTCCTGCTTGCCTCGCTTGGGTCGAAATGCCAAGACCGGTGAACATAAGCTGCGTTCACCATCCTCAGGTCATCAGGGTTGATTTTACAGATGGATAAGACTCTGTCTAATCCACCATGTAGCCAGCAGAAATATAAAGAGTTTGTGTTTGGATGGCCTGTGATATCTACTGCAACTCGTAGAAATGAAATATGACCGCCATAAAAGGGTCATAAAGCGGGAATTATCAAACGTGAACCCGTTCCAGGACGTTAAACAGTGAAACTAGCATCAGGGAGACTTAGACTTCTTGCTGTCATTACTGGCGAGGTTATGCTACATTCCCTGTATATCATAAACTGGGGACGAATACGACCAACTGTTATCTGGCTCGTCCCAATGACATCGTTGCTTATGTCTATTGATTCGATAATCATCATCCATGTTCACAGTGGTGGTCTAATTATCATAAGGTCTAGCAGCTCAATTGTATCATTGTTGTAGATAATGGCCGTATTTCCCAGGATGCACCAGCAGTGACGACGTTAGCAACCGCCATCCCTCCTGTGAAATAGGATTTGATTGAAATCTTTCTTTGTAGAAAACACACAAAAAGTGCTTGAACTATAGAAACTTCTGTTTTGTCCTGTGAGGAGAAGCACACATAGCGATAGCCTATAAAGCAGCCAACAACACAACCAGAGTGCTGAGAATCGCACAGGAAAACAACACGTGAAACCTCTGTTTGAAGGACATACGCTTTTGAAGACATTTAAACGGACAATATTCTGGCTTTATTACCCATCGACCACGGTTGGTCCGATAGCAGCAGCTTCCTCCGCTACTTTTGCGCCATCTCGTCATCGTAAACCGAAGATATGTCTGGTGTCTACTTGTGTGTATGTGTGTGAAATGTTTGTTGTCCGGAGTGTCAACTCATGCTGGTAGCGCCTGGCAAGTCCATTACTTTGATTGCCGTTTGACAATCTGTCTTTATGACAGGCGACCGTGGAGCCTTGCCATCGATGGAAGAGAAACACATCGATCTATCACCCCGGCGACCTCCGGCGGCTTTCAAATCTAGCCCCGTGCACAGATGGACACGTTGAGTGCTTCCCGACAGAATCGGGTATTGATTGTGTGGAAGTTAATGGCAGAGTCATATTTTTCTGTATGCATCTGACTCAACCCTCTTGTCACCCTTTCTTCCCCGCTATCTGTTCTTATGATTCATTAGCGGCGCCACAGAACCTTCTGTTTTGTTTATTCTATTTATTCTGAATGAGCTGCCAGTTACAACCGGCTCAATTTCCTTCATCTTTATTTTCCCCGCTATAACTCCGCTATTCCCCATTGATCGAATCATATGCTCCATCTCCTGTTCTCTTTTCACAGGATTTCAAAAACGCCACCTGCTAATTACACAGTAAACACACGCCCAAAAAACCAGTCTGATCCCAGAGGTTATTTTTGAATTCTTTTTAATTTTGTCGTGCTTTGTATCTTTCCCCTATAAAGAATAGTTAGCTATATATCAACAATTACACATGGACTCTAAAATAAACAAGAGTGAAAGACAGGAGAAAAGACGACTAGGCACAGAGGACGAAGAGAGAGAAAGACTAGGAGAGAGAGGAAAGGTAAGAGTGAAAAAAGACAGCAATTTCTCTACAGTAGAACCAAAAACAAACCATGGGAAGTGTACATTTCTTTAACATTTACAAGTATAATAATAACAACGGCAGTAATAATAATAATAACATTAACAACAATCATAATTGTTCAAATAATAATAATTAATAAAAAATTCATAAGACCTCTTGTTTCTCATAAAGACAAATGACATTTTTTTTTTATTCTTTTCTTTATTTTCTTTAAAGATCACTGGACAGTGGTTTGTTCGGCTTTGCACCTCTATTGGCTAATATTCTGTGTTAGTATATTTGCTTCATAATGCGTTTCAATAGTAAACATTTTTTTTTTTTTCTTAAAAGATTTAATTTATGTTTCTGTTCTTTTTTTATACAAATACGTAGTTCAGAGATATGTATACTTGTTCTGTCAACATGTTTACTGTACGTATGAATGTGTGCGTGTATCTGCATGTGTGGTAGCATTCAGAAAAAAATCCCCACCCATTTTATTTCCTCATTCATTCACTCCCCTTTGCCCTTCTTATGAAGACTTTTAAACCTTTTTATCCTCTTAATGACATTCTAAAATAATTAAGCTCTTCTTTAATGCCTTAGCAAGTCATATTCCTTTCTTCTTTGTCGGGAACGCAGCCCAACACTAATCCTTTCATTAATAGGAGCCAACAAAGGAGGAGCGATATAGGGGGACAGACAGAGAGAAAGAGAGATATAAAGGAGAGGATGGTAACAGGTGAATGGAGAGGAAGGAGGAGATGGAGAGTTAATTAAAAGAAAAGAGAACCATTCTCCTCACTGTTGCAGCGAGAGGATATCGAATCATGAAAAGATGATTTCTTTTCACAAATTGTTGGAAGGCCACCTTGCTGGGACAGTTAGCTTGTCCATAAAGTCTAGACACCGCCCGGGACTCTGGGCTGAAACACTCCAGTGTTGTTAGAGAATTATAAATGAGTTGCTATATAGCAAAAATGCTCTGGCAATTTTCAAAATTTCAATTTTCTAGCTCTCAATAGCTCCCGCTCACCCCCCCCCCCCCCCCCCCCCCCCCTCCTCACAAGCTGCTCCCACTGTCTCCATCAGTTATAGATTGAGCTTTGTAAAATAGATGGTTTTCTCAAGGCATGGAATTACAGCAGTCATCTGCCCCTAATTCCCCTTCCACTTTGGCGGCTGCACGGGCAGAGTGCCGATTTTCTTTGTGCTCCCCGCTTCCCTCTCGATCAAAAATAATTATGGCATCATTTCGTTATTGTCTACATTCACCCACTCCCCGACTCTCTTGCTCTCCATTTTCCACAGTTTCTCCGACTTACAGTATATGGCACAGTCGTCAATAGCTGGTGGGTCTATAGGCTCTCTTTTTCTCAGTCTGTCACTGGGTTGTGTGTGTGTGTGTGTGTGTGTGTGTGTGTGTGTGTGTGTGTGTGTGTGTGCATGGAGGACATGAAGTGGGATGGAGCGGGATGGATCGGCTATGTGCAGTATCTGTATACAGTCGTTTTCAGAAGGCCGCCTGTTATGGCGCTTTGTATAGAAGTGTGTGTCGTGTGTGTGTATACTGTATATAAGGTGAGAGACAGGGAAGGGGGGGGGGGGCGATGAGGTCAGAAGAGGAGGGGAGGGGGAGGGGCTACAGTAGGTACTCCTTCTTGCCCTGGCTGGCGTCGTTCCCATTGAGGAAAGCCTCCTGCACCTCACCATGTTCATCCAACCCACTGGCCTCATGGGTAAGATAGGAACCTGAATGAAAAGAGACAGAGAGAGAGAGAGAGCGAGAGAGAGAGACCAAGAGGGAGATTGGAGGGGGAAGGTTAGGTGGCAAAGCGTCATGAACACTGCAGCGCCATGCAGCATTATCAAACCAACCAGCGCCAATATTATTGAGTTCCATACCTGTGACTGATTAATTAATTAGTTAACTGATTGTTAGGTCAATACCAAGCAAGAATAGGCTCTCGTGTACGGTAGGAGCCTACCGGCGGAAATTAAAGGTAGGAGATGGATGTGTGAATAGAAGAGGCAGAAGAGGAGGGGCAGGTGGAGAAGATAATAGAGAACAGAAGAGAGGGAAGGAGGAGAGATTGGCAGAAAAAAGGACGGAGGGAAGGTTAGGTGCAAGAGGACCATGGCACGTTTGTGTCACTCATAAAACCCATCATCAAACACATTTTAACATCCCTCAGGTCCGTATGATTAATGAGTCGGAGCAGTGCAGGTTACAGAGAGAGCAAGAACTGCTCAAGTCATCTTCCTGCTTGAGTGTCCCCTCACTCCAGCAGTGAGTGACACTCTAATTCTCCTTACCGAAGTTGACTGGCATGCTGCCAATCACGGCGGGCCGAAGACAAAGCCTTAATGGCTGTGTCTCAACATGGCTTGGTTGTAATGGTCCTGTCTATGTGCTGATTGGCGGTCAGGCCATACTGACTGCTGACTGGCGGCTTGTCTGGCCATAGGGTAAGTAATAGCTGGTTGCTGGTTGCTACACTGCTCCTGGATGATTTCTTGGCAGCTGAGGCGCACAGTTGAAGGCTGCCAAAAGAGGGGCACTTAAAAAGATAGGGAATGCAGGGAGGCTGCTTTTAATAGATGGGCCTTGATACACTAAGATATAGTCATAAAACACGGGGACCACTCCTACATTTCCCACCCCACCCTATATATTCTGCTATTCTGGCCAAGGTCGTCCATCACGGACAGCGCCCGCCTGGAGAGAGGAGCATCCCATCCTGTCTGCTTTGCACTGACAATTTTACACCTCAGTTTAAGAGATTATTTTCAAGGATTCTGGGTGTAACGGGCCTGCAATGATTTTTTTTTTCACAGCTTGTTATGCCAGAGAGCGGCGCAAATGAGAAAAACGCGCCTGTGAAAGATGTGATAAAAATACTATGATTGCCAGACATGTCCGCTTGCTTGTGAAAGAAACTTTTGTGTGCGTTACCTTTCTGTCGAACAGAGCACCAGATGGTGACGATGAGGACGCAGATGACGGTGAAAACCAGCAGTGCCAGAACGCCGCCTATCACTGCATACGGTACTGCACTGTGAGTCTCCACCACTGCACCGGGATCTGAGAAGGAACAAAAGAGACAAATAGTGGGTGGGGGTGGAGTGTGGGGGTGTATCAAGGAGAATATGGAGATGAAAGGAGAGAGAAGTGCAGGCAAAGAAATAGAGAGTAAGAGAGAACTGGAACAAAAGTGAAAGCATGAGAGAAGAAAAAAAAAAGATATAAAAGGGAGAGAAAGAAAGCACATTAAAACAGCAGCGTGGGAGAGTACAGGGAGCGAGACAGGAGAAAACAGAAGTCAATATCTTCCAACCAACTTGCATTATCACCTTTCATCACAGAACGCCAGACGGACCAAATGGGTGAGAAGAAGGTGCAGAAATGAGGAAAGTGAATGAAAAAAATAACCTCTAAAAACCCACCTCAGCCAAGCATCTGTCAAGAACACAATGCATTTTGAGTGAGGGAAACTTTGAGTGTGCTCACACCCTGAGTAGTGCAGCCTTGGGAAATGAAATCAAAAAACGGAGTGAAGAGAGATGAAGAGATAAAAAAGCAAGCTAAATTCTGTGATATTTATCAAATTGCAGCAGTGGTAAGGACTTATTCACGTCAACCTCTCCTTTCACTGCATAAGTAAAGAACAAATACTAAAAGAAAAACGGAGGAATATTGAAAAGAAGTGTAGATTGTGTTGAAACGATTAGTCAAAATGAAACAGAAAATGATTTTAGTAATTGATTAATTGTTGAAGTCATTTATCAAGCAAAAATGCTAAATATTCACTGGTTCAGCTTCATTAATGAGGATTTGCAGCTTTTTCTTTGTGTTTTGTCACTTTAAATGGAATAATTTGAGCTTCCAGACTGTTGGTCAGACAAAACAACCAATCTTAAGACATCGTCTGCGAGCTCTGGTAAATTGTGGTGACAGTTTTTTTTTTGTATTTTCTAACATTTTGAGAACTAAACAATGAATTACTTGAGAAAATAATCAACAGATTAACTGTTAGTCGCAGCGCTAACATCCATTATAAAGCAGGCTTAAGACCAAGCATGTATCTGTGTACAGTTTCACCAGTAAAGACTGCCTGACAACAACAAAAGCAGGTGACAGAGAACTAAATGGGTCTTTGAGTCCGTACAGTATCTGAGTCGCTTACAACAACAAAAGTTGTTTTTTTTGTGATGGGGCTGAGTGGATGTAGTATAAAAGCTGGAAACGCCAAATAGGCGGCAAGGACGTGGAGTTATTGATGCAGCTCTTGGACCTTGACAGAGCCGAATTAAAACATAAATCATTAATTGAGTGCTAACAAAGAGATCAGGAGAGAAAGAGGAGGCAAAGAAAAGGAAGAGAAGGACGTGGAGCAGTGATTGACAGCTGAAGAAAAGAGGGTGCATTCTTGCACATGCATTTCATGGACAAGCGTCTCATTGGACACTGTGACTGTGAGTGCATCACATTCCTGCGTATGTGTATGATCATGTGTCGCTGCGTGTGTATAGGATCACATCTGTGAGACATCGGTGCATCTGTAGGCACACCGGACACGTGTGATTCGACTGTGATTGGATCAAGCAGCAAGATTTCACAGGGGGATAAAAAAGGAAGACCTCAAGCACTATACCTTTACCTCACGCCACCCTTGTTTTTAATCCACCGCAGCCCAAAGCTCCGCAGGAAATGTATGACAGTACAGTGCGGCGTTTCTCCGAGGAGCCCCTCAGATGATACATCGACTAAGCGTTCACCAAATTGTTCAAGCAGCTGCTTTTCCTACGACTCTTTATGACATCTCCACACACGCCCCAGCAGGTGAACAACCTCCACCTGCCACAGACGGCGGCAGCGGCAATGGAAGGAATGCTGCCGCTCCCTTCGCTTCATCTCTCCTTTTAAGTAACAGACAGGAGACGGATGTATGGAAAGAAAGGAGGAGGAGAAGAAGAGATGCCAGTGAGTGTGTTTGTGTGAGTCTATGTATGAGATCAATATATTCTGGAGATATAAAGAGAGGGAAACCAGTGGATGGGTGTGCAGTTTCACACACACACACGGTAGCAAAGTAGTGCCAAGCTATGGGCCAAAAGGTCAGAGAGGACAAGACGTACGTACCAGTCCGATCGGGTGCCGTTGACAATGGGCCGATCTGGTATCAGATACCATTATTTTAGTAAATCACAATTCAGTAAAAATATATCTATGTATTTACTTGTTATATTTAGTTTTACGAAGTTAGAAAAGTCATTTTTTATTCAAGCCTGAGGTTGCGTTATACATAAAAGAAGGATCCCGGTCACTTCCACACAGTGAGGCGTACAGCTTGTTAATTAAACATGAGATCGGTACTCGGTGTCGGCCGATACCCAAAGCCCAGGTAGCGGTATTGGGACTGCAGTTAACAACGGCGAATCACTACTCCTAACACACTGGCATGTGTGTATTTGTCTGCGTGCGCATCCTGCGAGTGCATGTGCACACGTTTGACTCTTAAACCAGGCTTCAGCTGCTAAAAGCAAATGAACACTGTTATTACCTTGGCAGGAGAAAAACAGCTGTTTATCTAAATGTGGGACACATTAACAGCCTAGTATGACTCATTATTGTTTTTTTTTCTTCTTGTTTTGGTCATTTATGTAGCTTTCATTTTTAACAACCTTTTTTTATCGCTTTAAGAGCTTCCGTTTTTTTTAATATATGGCAGAAATGATGCTCAGTGTTGCCGCTTGGCCATAGTAGCGTAGCAGTAATGTGCAGGTCTACAGAGCCCAATGTCGGCAAGTCAAATCCAGCCTCAAGCATGTTTTCTTCAGCTTCTAAATCACCATTGTCTCATTATATCTTTACATCATGCTGCATGAGGACATCATTCCTTAAAAGTATGTCGACTAACTTGTTTTGTCTGTTTTTTTGTTTTAGAAAATTTGAGATGAATTAAGACTAAAACTCTACTCAGCATTCGAGCATTCTATCAACGTTTTAGAGCAGTTTTTCCCTAATGTGTTTTTCTGGTTTAAAAACTGATTTTCCACAATGCTACAGAGAAAAGGAGCCTGATTGAACATTAAGCCAAATCCAGCATCGGGTTCACAGGTTCTCTATCAACTAACTGTATATTCCAGCCGTAAATCATAATAGAACCGTCTAATCTGTCCATTAAATGCTTCTCTGAAATTATGAACAATGGGCTTGATGCACAAAACAATAGGATATAACTCCATTTGTTTTCAGTCATGTGTTTTTTTTCCCTGTAATCAATAAATTAAACTATGATAATAATAGGCAGGCTATTAATGATTATAGGCAATACTATTTGTCTGTTATTAATTGTTTTTGCTTTAGCTGTATTGTCAATCATGATGTTTTATCATTTTACACATTGACTTGTGCAGTTGCAGGATGAGCACACAGATGTACATACGCGTGCACGCCTGTGTGTAGGAGCCACACGGGCACATACATACACACTTGTGGGACTAATAATCACATGTGCGTGTGTCTTATCCTCCGTGACCCTTTCCACCCTCCATAGCCAAGCAGCCTTTCCCTCCCCTACTGTGTAACATCATCATCAGGGAGAATACAACTAGACACACCTTGATCCCTGATCTTCCTCTCTGTCAGAATACGTGCGTGTTTGTGTGTGCGTGTGTGTGTGTGTGTGTGTTTGCAGATAAATGTGTTTGTGTAGCATCTCCCTGGCCCTGCAGAGGCCAGTGTCAGTCGTTTCCAGTTCCTTAAACCTTTAATGCAGATTCATTAACAGTACCCACGAGCATCAAAAGACCCAACAAAGACCACACACACACACACACGTAGATAAACGCTGACTGGGCAATGTGTGTGTGGGGAGCATCAAACAGCCAGTGATAAGAAAAATGGAGAGAGTGGGAGGTTGTGCTCGGTGCACACCAAAGCGTCTGCAGGCACGTACGCTCATGTAGATGCAGGGCAAAGGAAGGTTGCAGCAGAGGAAGTGTGTATGTGTGTGTGTGTGTGTGTGTGTGTGTGTGTGTGTGTGTGTGTGTGTGTGTGTGTTTGTAGGCCACCTGAGAGTTATCAAATGACTAGGGTAGTGAAAGACACCAAAGGAGAGCAGGGAAGGACGAGGAGAGAGATGGAAGGTAGCAGAGGCAGAATAAAAAGATGTGTGTATGTTACCTTGTGCGTCCGGAGCGAAGCTGGGTGTTAGGAGGGTTGGGGTGGTGGGATGGGAGGTGATTGGTTGGGTGGTGGGAGTGGGAGGGGCCGTGGTAGTGACTGACACATTATCTACAGACAGACAGGGAATGGGATAACACACACATACACAAATGCTATTATCTACGACATGCAGTGACACTTTAACAAAGGCGTTGCAGGGTTCCATAGCAAAGTTACTACAGCCTATAAAACATGACACATGCTTTATTACTTTGCATATTAATTGAGTCTCTTGGCTGCTCTACCTCAGCATCCTGCTCGATAGTCATTGGACGTAGTCTCAGGGACAGTTTGTCTCTTCCAATGAGTTTTGAGCAGGAGGAGAAGATGTACGAGAACTGCAGGAAAGACTTATTTCAAACACGCTGATCAGCAACTGAGGCCGATGCCATTTCGATACCAGAGACAAATGTTACTAATTATTTTCCCAAATTGACCGTGTGTGCAAAATGGAATCGATCTCGACCCCTGACAAGCGATAAGGACAGGGACTAATGATGTTCTCTGGCAGGCCTGTATGCCAGCTGTGGGGGTTAAAGAAGACGTTTACAATGGTGAAGACATGCTTGAAAACAGAAGGCTGAAGGGAATCATACCTGGCAGACTGACATTCATCTACGAGGCAAAAGGAATATATAGGAAACACATTCTCTATCACTGACACATTTTCTATGGCACAATGGCAGGAGAGACAGAGACATTGTCGGTGACAGATGCATTCCCAATGGAGCAGTGCCATGCAGGGACTGTCTCATTCAATGCAGAACAATAGCTTGGATCTTGACACATTCTCCGAATCAATGGCTGAGACACAATGGTAGGTAGAGAGGTAGAAAGAGACAAGTTCATATTGGCGTTAAAGACCAAAAAATAATGGCTGACAAGAACTAAAAGGGAGATGGAAGAGTGGGTGTGAATGTGTGTCTATGAGTGCATCAGCACTTTAAGAGTGAATAACATGCCACTTCATCAAACAATCTCTATAAAACCCGCAGTCAATGCACTCCCAGTCTCAGGACACACACACACACGCACGCACGCACAGCTTGTTTTGAAATACATGCAAGCTTGTGCACACACATACCCAGACCACATGTTTGCGCACTTTTACACACATATGCATGATTGGCTATGCAAAGTCACATACAACACACCCACAAAAGGCAAACAGAGGAATACAGTACAAGCACACACACACACACATACGCACGCACGCACACACACGCCCACACACACGCACTGCCCTTTCTGCTCAGGAGTAATTTATTGGTAAGTATTCCTCTGTCTCTTCTCTCCCTTTCTCCCAGTGGCCCTGAGATCATCAATCTCTTTTTGCACTCTTCTTATGTCAGCACTATACCTCCCCGCTCCTGAATTTTTTTTTTTCTTCTTCAGGCCAAAGTCTTGGTCTTCTTCTCTCGAAGAAATATTACATGATGTGTAGTGTATTTTGCGGGAAAGACAAAGAGATGAGCAGAGTTTTCTGTGAAGTAAAGTGTGAGAGAGAGGGGGGGGGGAAAGGAAAAGAAACTAGACCAGATGGAGAGAAAGTGACACTTATGGACGTATGTGCGTCCGTTGCCGCTCTCCTGTTTGAGTGCATATATGTTGCATGTGCGTGTGGATGCCAGCATGCGTGCACGTGGTTGTCACTTGAGCCCGAGCATTAATGGCCCGGGGTTGCCGCACTAATTAACTGGACGCTGATTAATTTCTCTTGGCTTTCACGAATGACCTAAAAATTGTTCTTTCTCACTATGTTACTACTTCTTCTTATCGTTCCGCCGTCATCCCTCACTTCTTTTTTCCTTGTTCTTCTTCTACCAAACTCTCCGCCCTTCATTTGCACCCCCCCCCCCCCCCCCCCCCCCCCTTTACTTTCCTTCATTCGGCTGCCTCTCTGGTTTCCCTCCTCTGCGACTACGTTCCCTCACTGCCTCTCCTCAACTTAATTAAGGAGAATGCCATACAGCTGTCGTCCTCTTGGCCGATAGCGTCCTTTTTTTTCCCCCCCTACATCATATTGTTATTCATTAACACTATATGGCTGCCAATCAGGCACACAGCCCATGTTATTTCCAGGGACGGATGTGGCGGCACTCGGGATAATGACGTTTTCTCCTCGTATCTCATTCTCGCAGAAGTGCGCCTGAGGATACTGCGCCGCCATTTTGGATGAGCCCCGTTGTTCTTTCATGTTCGGTTGTTCCTGATTATAAGGGCTTCGCCCAGAGCAGTGGTGGCTCCAGCTGTCAATCAGTGCACTGAATGCTGGACATTGGTCAGGGGTCCACTGCGGAGGCCATTAAGGTCGACACTGATTGGCTGAGGACTCATTCAACATTCACTTGGACGCCAATAGAAGCGCATTGTCGTGTGTGTGGAGGAAAACTGCCAAAATGAACTATGCATTATCTCCGTCTGGCTTCCTCTGCCACTAGCCCCAAACCTTTCTCCACTTTCATTCTCATTGCATGTTTTTTGAAAGTCTCACTTCATTAAATGGAGGACTATGTTTTTCATTCCAATTATCCTGACGGCTCATTACAACAGCCGAGGAGACACAGACTAATCCCTGGTCACCTAGCTTCCCTCTCTATCTCGCTGCGTACCCATCATTTCATCTTCCCATCACTCCCCTATGCTTTCTATGAAACTTTCTATGAAACCATTAGTCTCTCTATTCTTCCCGTGCTCCCTTCCCTGCTCTGTTTTACCAAGATACACACACTCACACACACACACTTATGTGTGTTACATATATGCAAACCAGAAATGTGTATGTCCTCATCTGTAGCTCTCCCTCCCTCGTACTTTTTTCTCTCCATCTCCCACACTCTCTCATGCAATTCAATTCTAATGGGTTTTATTGGCTTGGCGATTCATCTGAGTGCAGCAGCTCAGTTCAATTACATAAGGAAGCCCTCTGGGCTTTCACCAGACAATCAGCAACATTTTCCTCCTCGTCACATGCACAGACATTCACGTGCACCTGTGCGTATATACATACATACATAAAAATAAAAAAAAATCCAATTTCTCCTTAACAATGGTGGCACAGAGATGAAACTACCAACAGAGGCCTCATCCGTTTCACATTCCGCAGATACTTGCTGTGTGTGTGTGTAATGCGCACGAGCGTGTGCGCTCTGTTGTTCGATCAAAACAATTTCTCACATTTACATCATTAGGGACTTTTTGAAAGCTTCAAGAAGTTCATTTCATCGGATCAACTTACAATGCACTCTTTCTCTAAACAATAAACACATGAAAGCGCATGCGCACACACTCACACACTCACACACTGACTTACATGTACACACAAGTATGACCGGTCAAATAAAGCTCAAGTTTAGTGCATCACGTCTTCGCCACGGCCCCCGGAGAGCTTCCCACCTCTCGCTCTTTGTTTTCCTGCGCCAGCATTAAGCCCGCCTCTCCTCATAAAGTGACAGCGCCTAAAGCACCTGTGACAAAATTGGCTGGCACTTTTGCCTGAGTTTGTACTCTATGTACAGACCCTGATGGCAGATAACTCTCGCAGAGGGAAGGTTGACACGAAATGAGAAGGAGAGAGTCGAGGGAGAGAGCACTGGTAGTTTTTCTGCAACCGCAATACAATTGTTTCTTTTCTGCTGAGTCATCTTTTACAACACACATCCTCCAGCGCGCCCTCCTTGCTCCCCCTTCCTCCCCCAGTGCACTCTGGGATTCCCCCTGGGAAGGCTAGGAGCCAACTAAACCGCCATTCCGTTTATCTGACAGGTTGTGGTAGTGCATGTTAACCTGCGGTCGACCTCCATCGACCTTCTTCTCTCCCTTTTCATTCCCCCATCACTTCCTCCCACCTCCTCTCCCCCTTCCCTTATCCCTCCATCTATCCCCACCAACTCCTCACTCAGTTACACTCACTTCTCTCCGTGCCGTATTCTAAGAAACCTCTTTGAGTAAAGAGGCTGAACTGCGGCTGAACCGAGAACAGAGGGCAAACTGGTGACAAAGTGAAAAACAGTTGAAAGGGTGTGGGAGGAGTGGAGAGAGGACGAGGAAGTGGACAGTAGGTGTAAAAGAGGCGAGAACGGCGGGCCGAGTAAAGGAGAGGACGGATGTCGAGGAAAGGAATGGGGATTGGGAGAGAAAAGAGAGAGTGAGAATAACCGAAGAGAAGACAACGAGAGATGGATGGAGAGGTCGAAATAGTTGTGAATGAAACAAAAAGAATAAGAATGAGAAAAGCAGCAACAATGAGAGCGTATCTCTTTTTCTATCGCAAGTCTTTAGGAATAAGCAAAGAGCTTTGTTCCAAAATGAGATATTCACAGTTTGAAAAAAGTATAAACAACACACCTACAATAACAACGTGGGTTCTAGGAAGAAAAAAAAAGCACTCTGTGTTAGAGTCATGAGTCATCTTAACATATTTTACATAATGGAATCATATTCATTTGCAATGCTGACTGACGAACGTGGTATTCAATCATCAAAAAGTAGAAGTTCACTAACACCATGTTAAACCATTGGTTTATTTGCATTAGCAATGATGTATAGCATAATACAATAATCTAACATTTACAAAGACACACATATCACTGGAAACATCAAAGCCTGAATGAAGGAGAGAATCAACACCACGTTAGTCAGATTATTAGCTGCGGCGTGGAGGAAAATCGAAAGCGACTTTCTGTCGTCTGCAGATTAATATGATGGCTGAATCAACATCTCTGAGCTCTTTGAGATAAGGTTTGAAACAATCTGCCTCGTGGGCGAGTACATATTTTTTTTTGAACTATACAGCAAACCACTACTGATACGCGGCTACAGCAGGAGGGTTTAAGAAGCTGATTGCTGGAAATCCGTGGTGCAGAGCAAAGGAGTTGAAGCCTGGCTTATGTTGGTTATGTGGATTTCTGGTCTTTTATGGATTTTGATCGAAGCAAGATTCCTTACTTTAAATGTACCTCTTTTTTTTTCATAATAAGAGAGGATAAGGAGAAAAAGAAACTGCAAGATAAATCAAACTGATCACCCGCACAGAGGAACGGCATGAAATAAAAAAGATAAATGACGAAATGTAGGAAAGACGAAACGGCAGACAGAAGATCAAATGAAGAAGAAAGCTCAAAAATGGTGAGGGAGGAAGCTGAGGAGGAGGGGGAAAGACAGAACATTTTTCTACAGAGGTGGCAACGCACATCAAAGCTCGACATGTCTAACCTTCTAGGATAGCAGGAGAGAGAGAGAGAGAGAGAGAGGGAGAGAGAGAGAGAGACAACGAGAAAGGGGGAGTGGATGCGGATGTCACCTTTCATCTTGCCACTGTTGCCACCCTTGATGCCAGTGGAAAGCTGCCATTATGTGTGCTGTTTGATGCTGTGCTTGTACAAGAGTGTGCGATTGTTGTGTGTGCGTGTGAGAGAGAAAAGAGAGTGTTAGTGTGATAGATAGATGAGGGGGCGCTAACCAAAAGCAGCCCAAAAATGTTACATAAGATATCATGCTTCTCCTCCCTCCATCCGTCCGTCTGCTTCTGATCTCCAATTCAAGGTGCGCTTGGGTGCAATGACAGGAGCAGCCAGAAGGGGGAGAGCAGCCTAAATAATAATAAACAAAGGTAAACCTGCTGAGTGGCAGTAGTGTAATTAGGCCACGGATTGGATGCGAAACAATAGAAGCCTCTAATGATGAGCTAGGTTTGCTGCGGTCCCATTAAAATCTCACAATTCCAATTGTGTCCCTGTTTGACTGCAAGTTTACTCATTTGTTTCATGAGTGGATTACGCAACATTAACACGCATCCAAAAGCCTTGTTTTCGAAAATGTGCTTCAAACTCGGGGAGAAAGTTGGCCAATTTGTCACATTTTCTGAAAAGTAACTATCGTGGTAACACGATTTCCAGTGATGTTGCGAGCTCCACTGTCGTCTTCTTTGAGCCACGGTGTGCAGTCTATCTGGGTCAACCTTCATTAAGAATTTAGCAAACCACCAGTGAATCGAGGTGCAACATCTTGGAAAACTTGCAACGGCTGACAACAAAAGCCAACACCCCCCCCCCCCCCCGGCTGATACTTCTGCTCAAGCAACAAGCAAAGTTAATTCCCCTGAATCTTAAATGCAACAGATGTTTCACTGTTTTTTTTTTGCCAAATGTTACCATGTAAAATGCAGGGTTCCAACAGATTGCATTAATGCTTTGCAGTGCGTCTGTTGTCCTTGTGTCCTTCATATCGGCTCGTATTGTGAAATTCATGTAGTTGTCAAAACATCACAAATCTTTATTTATCGCACTTGACTGTTAAAGTTACTCTGAATTCCCCGAAGAGAGGATTGGGTCGCAGGGGACACGATCAATTGGTTCTTTACAAGAGATAGCCTGAATAATTATGTTGGTGACTAGTATCTGAGCACGGTAGCCCACGTCGTCTTGAGGAGTCAATACCTCTGTTGAATTGATTCAGGAGGAGGTTTAGCAGAGGTTTCCTGCTGTGTACCGAATCAGGAAAACAAATAAAGCCGAAAGACAGATGAGACAAGCATCAAGATTTAATGGATCTGTCGCCCAGTGCCAGAATAGCCAGACTCCAAAGACACTGGGAAGATAAAAGGATCAATACAATTTAAAAGATTTCTCAATACAATAACATCAAAACACAAGAACAAGAAATGTAACAAACAAAAGATCCATTGAACGTAAAATTATTCTTAATAGTGAACAATTACCTGGGATACTAAAACTGGAAATGAAAACAATGGAGTAAAAGAATCAATGGAGCAAACTTTTCAAGCACACACAACAACTTGCAACAAATAATCAACTGTCAAGCCATCTACTCACCATACACCAAGAGGGTGTAATGATCGGCAGCGCGTCCATAGTTGTTCTGGGCCTGGCACAAGTACGTCCCGTTGTGCGATTGGCTGAGGCGGGAAATCTGAAAGGTGGGGCCAGAAATCTCTGCCCTCTCGGGTAAGGATTCATTGATCTTGGACCACTGAATGTTTCTGGGCCTGATGAGGAGACAGAGAGAGGTTTCATGTTTAAAAGCGCTGAAACGATGTGTCAATCAATTCCCTTGATTTTTGATGATTGATTAATTGTTGAAATCAACTTTTAAAGAAAAATGTCCAACATTTGCGGTTTCTAGCTTCTCTACTGTGAAGATGTACTGCTTTACATAACAGTAAACTGAGTATTTTGGGGTTTTGGGCTGTTGGTTTGACAAATCATTTAAGGACGTCATCATTGGCTCTGGGAAATAGTTATGTATTTCTTTTGACATTTCATAACGATTAGTTAATCAATTGAAAAATAAATGAATACATTCGTTGACAGTTGAAATGATTATTAGCTTTATCCGTTCATTTTAGAATTCCAACTTCATAAACTTGACCCTGAGCTTCACATAGCCTCACACATGCATGCACACTCATATTGGCAAATATTCAAACTTAATCCTGCCACAGTATTATGGTCAACCTCTTCCGTATGCCAATTAAATGCTGCGATATTGTATATTGTTAATTCTACTAGTTTTTCCTGTTATCTCTACAACCACACGTGTTCTGCACTAATGCAATACTTTGTAATGTGTTGACTTTTTTCAGTAAGTTTGAAATGTAGTTATTATATAACAGTTACGAGTCCCACTAACAGTTACTAAGTCTGCTTGTTCCCTGTCTTATCTGTTTGATGGAGGGTCGATAAGTTAAGTCAGGTACGTTTCAGTGGAGACTGGTTTGGTATTGTGCCTCCACCACAAGGAGACACATGGCTGCCGACAACTACAAAGTTGTCCTATTTACATGTTTTGTCTTTTTACGGGTACAAATGCTACATGCAGCTGCTAACGTTAGGTAAACCTATATCTAGGAATCACATGGTTTTGTTCAGAATTGCAGGTGAAGCCTGCATACCACACAAAAACATCCTGTCTAACTAATACCACAGTAGAATAATAGTCTTAAAGGAATACTCCACCCACAAAATGCCCTTTTGTTTATCAATTACTCACCCCAAAATAATCCAAAAACGGAAAAAAGTCTTGAAATGAAATAAATGGGGGGCTGCGTTTAACAGCAGCAAAACTATTAGACTACTATCCAATCTGTTTACAAACTCTCATACAAATCAGACAATCCAAGTCTTATCTATCTAGTTGTATGTGCAGAACCCAAACACATCTTCACTTAAACCGTACTACCAAAAACACTTCGGACCCGCACGGATGAGTAACGCGCCTGCCCAAGAGACCGTGCTATGCTCAAGTAAAGCACGTAAAACAGCGCGCTCCCATTTACCTCAATTCATTAAGACTTTTCTCTGTTATTTGATTCTCCTCCCACCCTGGAGGCATGTGAGAACAACAAAGTTCTCCTCAAGAATTCAAAGTAACGGGGTGAGTAATCGATACACAAATGGTCATTTTGCGTTCAAAGTATTCCTTTAAACACATTTAGTAAAACCCGGAGGTGCTAAAGGGTATTAAAAATGTGCGAGTGAAAGAAGACAAGGGATCGAAGCACAGGCACCGGGGGATGCTATAAAAAGAAAGGTGAAGAAGGAGTGTAAAGAAGCCCACAGGGGAAAGGGGGAAAGTTGACATGAGAAGAAAGTATAAAAGGGGCTTGGAGAAAGGAGCCAATGGCAACAGAGGGCTGCGTCCGGACCAATTATGAGGAGATGGATGGTCAGAGGGCGGCGATGGTGTGAAAGGGTTGGCAGGAGGCAAGGGAGGGCAGATGAGAGAGAAATAGGGTGTCAGATGAGCAGAGTGGAGAAAAAAATAAAAGAAAGAAGAAGGGTGGAAAGAGTGTTGCAAGAGGAGAGAGATGAAGAAACGGTGTGCCGGGAGATGAAGGGAAGGAGCAGGCGGACAAAATGAATTGGTCATGAAAGACGGGAAGGCAAAGGAGACAGGAGGTGCGAGGATTACTTAGACATCCTGGCGAACAATGCTGTGTGTGTGTACGTGTGTGTGTGTGTCTGGCTGAGTGTCATGGCTCATGCCACCCTGGACAGATTAAAATCCTGACTCATCTAGTTTCTAATCCCTCAGGACGTCTAATTAAACCTCTTTCTTGCTTAGTCACACACACTCCCTCACACACTAACAAAATGTCCCTCTGTTTCTCTCTCTCTAACACACACACACACACACACACACACACACACACACATATATATATATATAAGTACTCCCACACACGGTAAGTCCTTCAAACACTAACAAGCGGGCAATTAAGCAAAATGACAAGACATCATCTCCATCTCTCCTCCCAATAACAGAAAAACAATAAGTGTACCCTCCACCAAAAGGAAGTGGCATATAATTGGTCATTAATACTTAACAGGCAGTTAACAGGGCCAGGGAGCAAGCGGGAGGGCGACAACGGAACAGTGATGTGTGTGTGTGTGTGTGTGTGTGTGAGTGTGTGTGTAGTCCAGCGTGAGATAAGGGTCAGAGTCCAGAATGGCCCGCTGTCCCATCTCTCACTGTCACATACTTGTGCATGTACTGCACACGCACACGCACACACACACACACACACACACACACACACACACACACACACACACACACACACAGTCCCCAACCAGCCGTTACAAAGCTTTAGTGGGGCTATAGCCAATACACTTCTCAGCCAGTCCTCACTGTGGGATTTCACTTAAGTCATCACACACACACACACACACACACACACACACACATGCACATACTTTGGGTGCATGCAGCTTTACTGGGGAGCTTTGGTGGACTTGATGCCCACAGACAGACGGACCATCTAGGGGAGAGTTTAAGAGCTTAGGACCCAATACCCTTCTGGAAAGTGCACAAAGGGCTGCGAACACACTAGAAAAAAGGCTTTATTTCATAGCTGGCTCTTAAAAGTGTCGAATGCTGATTGGGTTTAGAAGCTCTACCATCGCACACAGAGTCCCATACAAGTTTACGATATGTCCACATCTACACTTTCCTAGTAACCTCTCTGCCTTCGTCTTAAGCTCCTTTTCTCTCAGTCCTTCATGCAATAACATCTGGATCAGGTGGTTTTTATCTGTCCATCAAACAGTAAATGTCAGGTCCGGGTTATATAGCTTGATTTAACTTTCTCCAGTGCCTTGGACAAGGTGTCACTTGTATATCCCTTCGCACCGTTGGCTCGAGCTATAGAGTTCCAGAGAGATGATGTCTAATAATGAGAGACTATTGGGAAATCTGAAGTTTATGAGAATAGAGTCTGTGACTCTATACAAATGTTCATACCCTTCCCAAGATATGGTCTACATTGTTTCCATGTGGCAGTTTTGGGATTTAACATGTATTACTTTTACGTTATTATCTATTTTCTTCTACTTTTATTTGTATTTCTATGTATAAATATAGATACTGCCGATCAAAATTTAGTATGAAGGGTTTGCAAAAAGTCATGTTTTGTTCATGGAGAACGGTTCAACCAGACTGACAATTGAAATGGCAGAAAAGAGACAACGATCCCTCTGAGCAACAGTTGAATAAGAACAGAAGAAATCACCCGTCACCGGTAAGAGAAACTGGAAGCTTAGCAAATGTGTGCAGTTTTAAACGGAAGAAATATCAAGCTGTATAGTATTAGCAGGTGTGTTGCTTAAGCAAAGCCATTCTTAAAATGTGACAATACAGAACAGAAGGTTAGTGTAGGATTAGCACCATTGGAATTGGATCACAGAATATCAGCTGAACATACTGTGATGACTGACAAATCACAGTTCAAACCTATTCAATCTAACCACTGAGTAGTCTGCAGGGGACCCAAATAAAAACAGCTACCCAACATATTTAGTGCCCTAATACAAGCACTGTTGTTGTTAAATAATGATCGTGGGTCACTTATGCTTTTCTGGACTGGAAAGAAAAAATCAAAATCAATGTGTATTTTGGGGAGAAAAATGGTTCCAACAGTATTCTCCCCTGGCATGTAACTGAGGACGTGGAGTAAACATAAGCTTTAATCATTTAATTCTTCTGCATTTGGGGACAAGACTAATTCAAATTTGGTTTCTGAATTATTCTTTTTTCTATTTTTTAAATAAGTCATTATAGAAGGATTTGACTCCAGTCTGGGGACTCCAAACCTTTGAACGGCAGTTGTTTATCTATATATATATACATATATACACACACAAACACATATAAACACACACACACACACAGACACACACATTGAATGGACCAAAGGGGGCCTTCTTCATCATTTGTGGAGGACAGCATGTGGCCGTACTTAATTCTGATAGTCTATTTCCTAATACTTTCCTTGAAAGGAGATGATACGAAGTAGCTAAAGATGGTGCCTAGAAAGCGCCATATCTTACAGTAATTATGGGGAACACATTGAAGTTAGTGGAGATTAGCAGTACTTGGTAATTACTTGAAGTTTCCAAGGAAGGCCCCTGGAATTATGTGGGACAGTAATTATACAGAGAGAGGTCAACTTAGTGTTCATTGCAACAACACATAATAAAGAGAGAAGGGGTAAGATATAGTGTATGCAGCTGGCTATTTTAAGCTACTTAGAGGGAGAAGCTCTCACTCATTTGTCTTCTTTTTTTTTTGGAACCTGTGTTGAAAGGCTAATAAAGTGCAGATGTTCTCCTTACAGTGATGGCCTGCTTTACTCTCATACATTTGGTAGCCGTCCAGGAGAAAACACTGTTTCATGCTGCAGCCAGGGAAAAGCTCCACTGGAGCAGCTAGAGGTTACTCAAGGATGTTTCCGCGATAGCGACAATCATTTGTTTTGTGTAAAGTGTAAAGTAATTACTTGTAAAGACAGTATATGTAATAAAGCTGTCTGTACGATATTCACAGATCATCTTCTGATTCATCTCTGTGGCCCATAAATCAAACGGACGATTGCTGTATCGGTGTTCATCTGTGTGTTGAGACTCGGTTCTAAATCTTCCAAACTGCCCCGCTGCAATGATAATGTAAAGATCATCATTGGTATTATTTTCATTGTTTTTGAAAATTGCTCTGAGTAAATACAAAGAAACATTACCAGCAGACACTTACAAACACACAGCAGGACTCACAGTCGGACTTTTTGCTCTGACTTTTAAGTTTAAGCTTATTCTACACCAGGTGCTCTGGCTTAAATGTGACCTGAACCAAAGCAAGTAAAAAGTTTAACCCAGAATGAAAGTAGAGCCCTGTAGACTAGTATCTGTCGATGTAGCTGCTACTTGCAAACTAAACTAAGACAGAGAACACTGTATCCATCAGAATAACAGCTTTATGGTATGGAAATTGTTAATTTTCTCCGTTTCTTTCTTTCGTTCAATTTGTGGAGCTGCATGTTATGACTGTTCATGTGGCCATCGTGGTTGTTGTTGTCAAGTGTCCTGTAAGCCCATGCAGGCTGTGTACCATACCAATGGTGGAGGATACTAAAACAAACAAATTAATCAATAAATCAATGCAGTTACCAGCTGTTTGGTAATGGTAAATGTCATTCTCATAGCACCTCAAAACAATTTCCCAAAACAGTTTTAAACGTGAATACTTGCTGTCCTACATTATCACTTTGTAAAAATGTAGTGTTTGTAAGGATTGACGTTGAACTTGGCAACCTCCTGCATGTTGCCGTCAATCAAACGCTTTCTGTGTATTCTTAAGCCGATTTGTCAGGACTCGTTGCAGCTTTTCACGCACAAACGCTTTGTTGAGACAAACCTTTTATACTTTCTGATTATTTTGTCAGGAATTCAGAGAAATGAGAGAAAACGCAATAACACACTGCTATGACATACCAAAAAAAAAAAAAAGCTTCTCAAGCAGCGTTTTGTGCCAGCTTTTAAATGTGCCCTTTCCATTTCTTGTTGAAGGTGAAACTGAATGCATCTATGATTCAATGTTTTTCTCAAACTACAAAAAGCCATCGTACCTCCTGAAACCCTGAGATTATGGTTTTAGGTTACAATGACTATGCAAGCGACGTTAGTTAAATACCAAAGTTATGTGACAAACAAGTCAGCATTTGGCTTTAAATAACATCAGCTGCATTACTTATGTATGGAAGTTACGTGACAAATAAATCCATGTAGACTTCTGGTTTCACACCGGACACCGACAGTGGTCTCCTGGGTGAAAGTCTGGTGTTTTGGTTTGTCCGTCAAAGCACTTTGTAAACTGTTTTTAAAAGGTGCAGTATAAATAAAGTTATTACATGCATATTTTTGAACCCATCCATCCCCAACCTCCTCCGTAAGTGAAGCTTTTAGTGCTTTATACTTCCTGGTTCAATATTACATGGATTACAAACAAATTGGTTTTGTGGGATATATATGAATTACCGTGCATTACTTTTCATAGGAAGAGCTACAAACAGCTTGAACACGTATATTTTTAGAATAGCAAAACAGGCCGTCATTCATATTAGAGGACAGCAGTGACTTAGAGTCCAGTGATGTGAGGTTTCCTTTACTGCCAATAGCAATACCAATGATAGCACATGTGCTGTGCAGGATGAACTTGTTTTTGTCTGTAGGTGTGCATGTGGTTGGTACCACCATCTTATCACACCAACACAAAACAATTTAGCACACAGACACACACAGACACACACACACACACACACACACACACACACACACAAACACACACAGACACTTACAGAGGGTTCCCAGAGACTGAGCAGGTGAGGCTGAGCGAGTCGCCCTCTCGCAAAATGCCAGAGGGAGGAACAATTCTGACTGTTGGTGCAACTGTGGGGAGAAAGAAAGAGATAAATGAGTGTGCATGTGAGAGATAAAACAAGAAAGGCACAGTAGAAAAACAAAATGGATCAGGAGGGATCAAAATGGAGTGACAGTCGGAGAGAACAGAAAAGAAAATCAGGAATGAGACAGAGACAGCGAGGGAACAAAAAGGGGGGGACAAGAGGAAAGTGAAAAAGTGTCAGGATGAAGGGTCTTTGACGACTGTTTCCAAGGCAACCAGCTGACAATCCTACAGCTGAGACACCTGTTATCATAAGCAGCCCACCGCTCCAGCAGATGCTGTACTGCACTTGCTTCAGTAACAGAGCGATGGGAAGCCAAATCCCCGCTGACAGTTGGTCATTATTACCAGTTCTCTGGCTGGAGGAACCACCAGCTCACAGATTGACAACACCGTTGAATATGAATCATTGTGATCTATCATCCACATGTGGCAAATGAATTGTCCTCAAAGACTGATGCGGAAGTACTCGCTACATATGAATAATATCATCAACGGTAAATATTTATATATGCCTGTGGGATGTTTGACTATCCAACATTGTTGATGTAATATGGGATAAGGATCATATTATACTGGCAGGGAAACTAATGTGAGGAGAGAACAAATGGATTTATTGACTATTTGTCGACTTGTCGAATAGCATCACAGTGACATTGGTGGAGAAAATGATTATGCGTACTTTTAGCATCAACTTTCATTGAAAACAAATAGTATTGATGTAACTACAGACTGAGAATCTAAGTCGGGTGCCACTCAATTGATGTGTTACATTGTATTCTGAACTTCAAAAAAGGATTTGCAGCAGACAACATAATAACAATGAATATCATCATGAAGTATGAATCGTTACTGAATTGTAAGAAAGTTTTGTTTTGACAGAAGGGTCAAAACTAAAGTAATAGAGTTAAACTTGACATGTTTGATGGGATAGAAGCAAAGACAATGGATTAACATTTCATATTAATACATTCAATAATCAATTTCATCAGACTTTTCCAAGGATATGGATAAGAGCTGTCATTTTCATGATTAATCCCTCTCAACTGTCTAGAGATTTGGGAAAATATTGTGAATTCATTTTAAAATAAAAACATAGTTCTATCTGAACTGGTTGCCCCGAATGAATATTAGACTTAAACCACAAGCCGGGACCCCAGCGTGGCCGCAGGCCTGATACTGTCAGCTCTCTGCATGACAAGTGTTGTAGGTATTAGGTTTTAATGAGAGCAGGTCTTATACAGGGCATCTTTGAATATCCCTGTACAAATCCTGGACTGTGTATAAATGAGCTTCATTCTAAAATTAGACATCCACCATTTGAAAAATAAGGCTGCTACCCTGAACAAAAAAAATCATTGCTGGCATTGAAGTAAAAAATTAAAATTTGGCAATGAACATTATGTTACTTCAGTTGAATCCAAGATGGATAGAGAGCGCTTTGATGTGAAGTGCACACACACACAAACACACTTCGCCTGAAGGAGAGACTTACAATTCACATCCAGGCGGTAGTGTCGAATCCTCTTCTGCCCGCCGAGTGCTGGGTGGAACGCCTCGCAGCTCAGCGCCGCCCCGTTGTCTTTCCTCTCTACCGGGAGCCGGATGGTGTTGGACACGCTGAACGTCTTCGCGTTGACCTGCTGAGATTCCACACCTGGAGAGGATAAAAAAGACGGGATGAGTTGATGGAGGGAAAGAAGGCTGGTGGGGTGGCCGAGAAACAAGCCAGCAGCGAAAACATGCCCGTTCTTCCCTTTACCCTGCTGAGACATCACATGTGTGGTGGGAGAGAGAGAGAGAGAGACATGCAGGGAGGGAAAAGACGAGACATTTAGAGGAGAGCACAGATGTGGATAGAAGAAGTGAGCAGAATGAAAGGAAGAAGAAGTTGGTGACGGATGAATGAGCTCTTTCTCCAGCAGCACCAGGTACCTGCAGAGAGGAAGATGAGCGGTGGAGGACAGAATAAGAGAGTAAAAGAGAAAGCAATTTCATCTATATTTCGTGGCAATTATGAGCGGCGGAACTGTTTGTTTGCAGATGGCAAATCAACTGAATAATTTGTGTGTGTGCTTGAGTGAAAGAAAGTGAGAGAGAGAGATGGGGGAGAGCGGGGGATAAAAAGAGAGGATATGCATAACCGAATTGAGATTTTAACTGAGCCAGACACGGCGAGAGGGGGGCGTCAAAGGACCAGGGTGAGAGAAGAAAGGCAAAGGGAAAGGGAGGCATAGACAGAGAGAGAGAGAGAGAGAGAGGGCAGCAAAACGGGCATGATTGATAGGGGATGGGGGCGAGGAGGGCTGTGGCGAGACAAGTCCAGACATGAAAGAGGACGATAAGAGTGTCAAGCCAGATGCAGCGTGGAGGAAATATGCGAGAATAGAGGCGGAGGGGAGACAGAAGGAGGGAGGATGAACAGCGGGGGTGACATGGTCACGTATTGGGAGTTTGTGCTTGTTGAGGCAAAACACAACAATATTACTTATATCGCGCTGAGTTTTCAATTATTGCCGGCGAGTAAATGAGAGCAGGCCCAATCGAAGCGTGAGAGAGGACGACGGTGTGTGTGCAGATGAGCAGGAATAAGGCAGCGGTGGGAAGATAGTGTCTTAATTAAAGAGTGCTTTCCCCATATCTGTTGGGATCTGCCTCTAACCTTTAGTGTCACAGTTCATTTAACTCACAGCCAAAAGAGAGGGGAGGGGTGTGGAGGGAGGGGGAAATGGGATGAAATGAGGAAACAGGATGAAGGGAGTAGAGATGAGAGCAGGAGAAGAGAGGAAACAGGGGGAAGGGAGAAATCCAGAGGAGAGGAAATGAAAGGAGAAGTGAGGAAAAAAGAGGAAATAAGAGGAGAGCAGGAGGGAGGAAACAGGAGATGGAAAGAGTGGAGGAGAGGAAACGGGAAGGGAATAAGACAAGAAGAGAGGAAACGGGAGAAGAACAGAGAAGATGAGAAGAGGAAGAGAGGGGAGGAAACAGGACGAGAGGAGAGGAGCGATGGTTAAAAAAGACGAGGCGAGAAGGAAGAAAGTGTGGCCCCTCTCTGTCTCTTTGACTATTAAAGCCCTTTGCGACCGATAACCAAGCTGAGGAGCGTCAAGTCTTTGTCACCAGTCAAATTTAAAGGGAAAAAAAGAAAGGGAGATTAGATGAAGAGAAAGGGAAGGAGCAGAAGGGAAGGACAGACAGGGCAGAGGCAGAATGACGCTGACAGGCGTGCTCTGACAGAGAAAAAGGGAAGAGACTGGATGAAAGAGACGTCGAGTGTCAGACAGAAATAGAAAGTAAAAGAGACGACGGCAAAACAGTGCACAATGCATGTCCCGAAAACTGTTGACACCAGATTATCTCACACTATTTCATCTGGTCTGTGTGAGTTATTTGAGGGCGGTGAGTGAATTAATGAATAATGCAACACATTTGGCAGCGATTTGTACTTTTAAACAAAACTGTCTGTATTTATTAATAATCTGAGATGAATTGAATAAAAAAAAAAAAAAAGAAAGAATAGCCATAAGCCTGAGTCAGAGATGCTTTGCATAAATTAGTCTCCAAGGTTTTTCTTGTTCGTGCTCAGTCAACAGTACAAGGTTTTTGAGGAATTCTAATCAAAACGTATTTATACACAAATGCTGATTTAACGGCGGAGTGCAAAAAAGTGATTTCTCGGGGGTTAATCAGACTGAAGGCAAGGGAAAGATTGGTCTCAGATGTATTATTGAGTGAAGTGCCCCTTTAACTGAGAGAAGTCAAGGGAGGCAGAAAGTTAGAAAGAAGGATAGAGATCGAGGTACCAGACTGAAGGATGGCTCATAGATTTATCAGAAGCAAAGAAGTGAGGAGAGTGAGATGACGATGAGTTAAAGTGTCTTCTCTGTGAACGTGTGAAAGAAAGAGAGAAGTGTAAAATCTGGAGCGTATGTAGCATCTGTACTTTCATGAAATGGAGTTGTCAGATATGTGTGAATAAAACACATTTGAAATAGAATTTTCAAGAGAGAGCGTAGGGAGGGAGATATATATATATATAGAGAGAGGGAGGGAGATATCTGTTTTGATAGGGAGAGAGTTTGACTAGTGGACGCATTAAAGACAGAAACTATTACTTCCTGTTGATGTCTGCCTTCTCAACGCACAGATCGACACACCTGGATAAATACTTCCTCTGTGAACTTATGACTCTCTCTCAAAGGAATGGAGGCAGAAAAGTTAACAGAGTTCACGTCCCAAAAATATGATCATTTGAAACTAGATCGTCTCCTCTAAATATTACAAAGAACACTTGATCAAAATCATGGAAACAAGAGAGGAGAGGAGAGATTTTGGCAGCCCCGCAGCCAAAACCTTAATTTACTCCATCCATCCATCTTAACCTGCTCCCATCAACTCGTCCGCCATTACTTCTATTTACCCATCAATCACCCATCCATTCATCCTCCCTTTTATTCAGCACTCAATTTGTGATCATTTATCCACCCATTTCACTTCACCTGCCCCGTATTCCCCCATTAGTTTCCTCATTTATCTCTCATAATCATCTAACTGTCCATTAGTCCATTGTCAGCCGTGTCCGGGTATACCTGCTATCTCGCGGCCGTTACGAATCCAGCGCAGGGTGGCGGCCGGCTTGCTGCGCGGCGACATACAGGTGAGCTCCACCTCGCCGCCCTCCACGGCCTCCTGCTTCACCTCCACCGTGGGCGTCTCCGGAGGCACCGAAACGGAGAGCGTGGCCACCTGGTGGTGCGTGGCGTCCGTGTAGAGCTGGCAGAAGTAGCCGCCCTCATCCAACACGCTGACGTTGGTCAAGGTGATGCGCACCAGCCGTGGCGAGAAGAGCACCATCTGGAAACGGTCGTCCTTCAGGGCTGGACAAAGGTAATGGAAAGAGTAGAAGTGAGATGGAGGTGAGCGCGGAAGTGACACAGCATGGGATGGGGTTGTTGGGAGAGGAGCGGAGTGGGGAGAGGAAGCCAAGGCGGGAGGGAAAAGAGGGGAAGGTGTGATGGGAGAGAAGATGGGGGGGGGGGGGGGGAGTGACAGGAAGAGAGGCAAGAACAAGGAGAGGGAAGGTGAGTACATCGGTCATTGGTAGAAAAGAATCACAATCTGCATGTGAAGTGAGACTAAATTCAAATAAAAGCTAAATGCTGTTTTCATGTATCTAGCATAAAACAATGGGAAAACAGCAACAAAAAAGTATTTTGCTCTGGGTCAGTGTAATCGATTCAATGTTTTCTAATGCTTCAGGGACAGACAGAGAGCATTACGAATTGTTTTTGTCATGGTGCTTTGCTTGCTTGAAATATATATCAGACACACACACACACACACACACAAGCTAAGACAAACAAAGGGAGTGTCATATATCAACACATTTTACTGGCAGGCTTTTGCTTGCTTTATTTTGAATTTGTTTTTAGATGTGAAGCACCTCAGGAAATGGTTTTATACCTCACTCACAATCTCATTTAGCACGCTGCAGGTTCTCTGGGGGGGGGGGGGGGGGGGGCTGTTTTCTCACTGACTGACCATTCCTATCTGTGCACACCTAGCTACATAATCAGACCGATTTATCATGTTAGCCATTTTCAGTTTCTGGAAGGCTGGTATTGTAATTTACCTCACCGCTAGGTGTGACCAAATCCTTCACAACCTTCCTTTAACAACCTAGCTCAGAGAGCGGGTAGCTCGCCTCAGAGAGTGATAAGAAAGAGATCCTTCGAGTCTTTTATTTAACTTTTAATTAAGCTGTCTCATCAATGACTAAATTGGTTGCTGCTGGCTGCAACATAGCGAAAGGCTCCTGGCATTTTACCTGCACCCTCTTATTTGGCTCGACTCTTTTTCAACTATAGTTGTAAAAAAGATTCTCAATGACCAAAAACACAGGAATCTGAATGGGCAGAAAAATCGTCCATGTGGCCGGCATTTCAGGGGTCTGGAGCCAGGCTAGCGCAAACCTGCACCACCTTTCAGGGAAGTAATATCAGTTCAGACCTGGAGATGTAGTTGGGCTGAAGTTGCCTTTTACGGGCCAAGAAAGTGAGAGTTGCTGCAATTGTTTCCGCGCTTCTTGCCGATAAGGTTATTTCAGCTACAGGTCCAAAGTTGCATGGCTGTTGCTCTGTAGTTGAATGACATTGGCCGGGCCTGGCTGCTGGCCCTTTGCATCAATAACAACATGTTTGGTGTTGATTATTAATATATATATGTATGAAAAATATAGTACATTAAAAGTACTGTACATTTACCTTTGCACAGGCAGTAATTGGCAAGTGCACAAGAGAAGCAAGGGCTGCTTCAATTGAGTGGTATGACATCAGCTTTGGAATCAGTTGTTCCTTAGCCTCAATATAGTTTGCACTGTATTAGCAAACAATCAGTTCTATCTAGAACAAGAGTTTTTTTTTCCTTCTAATTTGTGATGTCACTCCCATTGACAACGCTGCAGCGGAAAAACTGCAACACATGGGAGAAATAGTGGCTGTGACAGCACCGCAGACAAATGTTCTGCTCTTGAATTGATAGTGCTGCAAAAATCTAAAGCTCAGTTTGATGTAAAAAGTTCAGAGAGAGTTTGCAAAGTCAGTCTCGATGGAGCAGCTCCAGGCTGTATATTGATACAACATAACAGATGTCTTGGTTCTCACATTTCCAGCTTTGAGGGAGAGTGATGTTCATTTTCCCCAGCACTGATTGGGCCATCCTAAACTAAAACGTATTCATTCATTCTCTTTGTAACTGCTTGCTTTATTCCTCTGTAAGCCCATTTCTAATTAGTGTCTGGCGCTTTTATTGTTGATCTTATTAGGTTTTAATCATTATTGTTTTACTTGCTGTGACGCACTTGGTAACCCTTTTAAAAACTGCTATGCAAATAAAGCTTATTGCACAACCCAAAGAAATCCTTTTAGGAAAGCTATTAAATTGAGTAGTGCTGCCCCTTTGAATCAGCGAGAGACATGCTAAATACTACAATTGTACACAGTGTACAAAGAATACAAACAAATTGGAAACGAGGAGTAAAAATCCCATAAGCCGAACTTGGACCTCAGACCAATGAGCTACACGCACTAACCCCATAATGCACAAAGGAGAAAGAAAAGAAAGCGCAGAGAGGAGTTGAACATGCAGCAATTTTCCTTTTGTTCCCCAAGAAAAGAGTATAAATCAATGGCGAGAAAAAATGCTGATAATAACAAATAACGCTAACAACAGCCTGGGTGACAGTGGCTCGTCCATAGCTTCTCATTCGAGACTCACTTTGTATCGACTTGACTGTGAAACCTCTCCGTCACTTATTATTACTTATTCTGTCCCTCTCTTCGCTTCCTTTGTGCCGGCTCACGTAGGGAAAAGCGCACACATCCCTGATGTAACAACCGGCCATCTCGCGGAAAAATTCATCACAACGAAGACACTACAGTATAGATATTGGCTTTGCGTGCGTGGGCATGTGTGACAGAGAGAATGGAGGAGGAAGAAAGAATGAGAAAATTGTCTAATATAGCTACATAATGCGGCAAGCGGGGAAAAAAAAGAATATAGATGGAGACAGAAATCCACAGGGGACTGAGAGAGAGCGGCCCGAAGCGATTGAGTCAGTCCTCTGTTCCTGGAAGTACACCACACTAATCTCTCCACCCCGCCCCCGAAATTTCTCTTCCATGGCAGCGAGAGCATTGTCAGTGAGCTATTCCCCACAGATAGGTAAATCTTTTCCCCCTCCCTCTGCACTAAATGGCAACTAAATGTCAGACTTCTGTTCAAGTCCGAGTTCACCTTTATTGTCCTTTCTCATTTGCATGCTGAGAAGAGTTGGCAATAGCGGGAGAAAGAGAGATATGGACCACTGAGGAGAACCGGGTCCATTTGGTTAGTTTCACCGCTCTATTATGGCTATCAGTCCCCGCAATCTCATAAAACACACCGCTGGCTGGTTGCTCACTTGCAAAACAGGGCAGCCTGATTCACAGCACTTACGGCAGAGCCTCTATCCGTGCAGTTAGTGTGGAATGGCTCGGCACGGAAAAAAGGCCTTGGTTTGTCGGCCTGATATCTGGGTGCCAGATGGGCAATAGGCAGAAATGGAAGAGCCCTACAGCGAGTGATGGAGTAAACGTGGAGGTAGAGCGAGCCAGAGAGAGATGTAATTTACGCTCCCAGAAAATGTCCCCAATGAGGCCTTTCCGTGCTTACGGGAGCCAAATTAGTTACGGGAAGCCATCTATACTTTATCTCTTGCCTAACCTTTGGATCATTTCCCGGTGCCGTCTCTCTTTCTCCATCGCATGGCGCTCCCTCTCCTCATTCTGTCTGTTGCTGTGTCTTCCTTCACCCTCCACCCGTTCGTCTCACTCACCCCCACTCTGTTCTCTATTCTCTCATTTTCTCTTTCCCTCAGCTCTGACACCCTGTCTTCCTCCTCACTCTGTTTCGGCTTTACGAAGAGTGCAAGTCAATGTCTTGGGGGAGAACATACGGGGCGGCTCACTTCAAATACTTAATCGAACTTACCAGCAGTGCTGATCTGATAGCATTGGGGGGGGGGGGGGGGGGGGGGGGGGGCGACCTCAGCTACCCAATTAAGGGCCACTCCGTGATCGGGGTGTAGAACAAAAGTATTTGAATGTTGTATCAGTGAACTTGTTTGTCTTCAGTGTTTTATTCTGATCTCAGCGTACTGCGCAGAACATCTTCAGCGACTCTCATGTTGACAGAGACGGTCCCCGAGGGGAGCGTGGAAGTCTTGCTCGTTGAATCAATGTAATTCAGAGCGCCGGATGTAAGAATTTGACATGTGAATGTATAAAAATATCACGGCCTATGTTTGCAAATATACATAAATATATCTGTGTTTGAGTTTCCAAAAATACCAGTTCATCAAGTACGCTCTAGCATTTGTTAAGACAGTTTGAGCATAGCTTATCTTCATATAAACTAGTAATGTGAAACCCTCTCTTCATCATGTGGAGCAGTGGCGTATGGTAGTTATGACGGGCCCTTGTGCACGCTCGTTACAGGTTATCAAGCATGCGCACTGTGGGCTGGTGACTGTTTATAAAAAAAGCCAAATTAATCTAATTTAGGGAGCTTTGCTACCTTATCCGTCTTGTCTTTTCTTAATGCCCCTTTTATGTTTGAAAGGCACGACGGCTTGCTCGATTAGCAGGTATGACAGAAGGTGGAATTATTATTCAATTATTTAATTGAATAGTTTTAAAAAATGTATATAGTTTATGTAGAATAAGAATCATTTGTTTTATAGATTACTGTATTTTATTAAACAAATCTATTGCAAATGGCGTCATAATACGTGGGCGTGTTTTCAAAGTAGTACTATTAATCATTAAATGTCCTATCTCTGCCATTTACAATGTAGAGGGGCCTTTTTGACACTTCTCCCTGTAATCTTTTAACAATGCTACTACACTTGAGGATGTCTAGCTACAACACACTCCTAGCACTTGAATTAGCCATTCTGTATACTGGAAAGATGATGAATATGCAGCCATGTTAAGGCAGTGTGAGACTGGCTCTTGCATGCTCCTTGTAGCTGATGAGTTCTGTGTCTATCACAGGCTCAAAGCCATGAGACAAATATAAACAGAAATATTTGGAACTAAACTTTTGGCCGCCTGTTGCCGTCGTCAGTTCAACTCAATTGAATACAATGAAACTGTTCTTCAATCACATTTAAAAAATATGTCGCGAGTAACAGCAGCAGATTGAGATTAAAACAAAAACGTGTAAACTCTATGTATTGAGTTTTTCAGTGAGTATTTTACAAGCTACTTTGGAACTCAGCCCCATTCAGCAGCTTGATTGAAGTGAGCTCAGCAAACACACTCTCTGAGAGTCTAAAGCATGCTGGGAAAATTAACACCTGACACAACTGTACCCGCAGAACAATCCTTTTCAAAATCATTAATAATCAAAAGCAGCGGGTCAGAGAGGAGTGGGCTGACCATGCAGTGAACTGAGAGCATCAGATCTTGGGATGTGGATGGCTTCTCTGATAATAGGCGAGCAGGTGCTCTATAAAGAGGATTTGGTATAACCGATTGAGCTGTCTCAGCTAATGACTATATAGGACAAACTCAACTGTGTTTTGGGATATCATTTGGGAAAAACTGCTGGGTGAAGGAATATCAGTGCTAGCATACAATATAGGAGCTGCACGTGTGTGCAGATCTGTGCTGTTCCTAGCCTCCTTTTACTTACAATTGGTAGCTGATTTGTTAGTTAATTGGTTACTGTTTTTATGCCTATTGCACTGTACCCGTTTATTGACCATGCAGTGCAGTGTTTTGCATTGCATTTGACTTGGGGAAGGGGGAACTCATTCACACATTTTGCACAGCCAATTGCTGGTATAACTGTAGCTGCTACTGGTTTGGCATGTGGTATAAATAATAAAAAACCCAAACCAAAACATCCGTTGGGTTGTCCGCTGGTTGCCGTGGTCTCATAAGCTTCAACGACCGAAATTATGCCCAATATATTCAAATGGACCCCTTTGCACTTAACTCTAAACAGTTAAAAACCACAATTTTACACCATAGCCTTAAGCCTGAGCTAAGGTCTTAAAAGTTTATCACATTGATTACCTAAGGCTTAAATAACAGTTGCTACACAAACAAAACTGCAAAAAATGTACTCCAATTAAGCTGCCCCACACGAATTTCAAAGGCAGTATTTAATATCCTTGCTCATTGTTCTTTTGCTCAAATGTTTCCTAGCAGCACTACCAGACAATCTGGCAAAGGTGCCAGCTTTTGCCCTTGATTAGTTAAGAAAAACAAGTACTGTAGTGTTTGCCCACAGTGAGATATGCCTTCATTACAATATTGGTTATACTGGTAATTTACTATAACACGGCTTTAAAAAACATGCGATTAGCAAGGCCACACTCTAATTAGGAGCTGTAATAAGTTCTGATCTCATCACAGGGGTTAAAAGTGGATTATGGAGAGAGCTTTGAACTATGCTTTCAAAACAGTTAAAGCAGTCACACTGTTGGGGCAGAGAGGTAAACCGTCATCTAAATTAACTCTGGGGTTATCTGACTTTTTAATGTGTAATCGCTTGAAAGGCAAAGCGAGGACATTTGCAATAAGAAAAATGTAAAGTGCAAGTGTTGGTGAGTCATTGCTAATGTGTTTAAAAGGCTGGCTTCAAAATGGAACTGAGGGCAAATGCGTAGACACAGATAGATTAAGTTTTGTCTGCAGGGACCAATGTGCACACACCTCGCGTGCCGTTGAAGAAGAGGGTCTGCCGACGGGGATTCTGGATAACCACGATTGATCCATCGTAGTTCTGCAGGCGGCAGGAGATTTCGGCTGTACCTCCCTCCAAGACAGTCACATTCTCCGCCTGCACCGCCTGACAATGAGCTGAGGGACACAAAAGACGGACATTAATATAGTGATACAGAAAGTGGCCGATGGAGGGAGAGAAAAAAAAAGGGGGAGAGAAGAGGAGAGGGATCAAAAAGGAGGAACAGATGTGATGAAGATGATGTTCATTTGCACTGCACTTGAGATAGAACCTTTCAAAGTAAGGTACTTAAAGCATCCTTCATTTACCCGCTATTCATCATATGGACACAACAAGGGAGAAAGGGAGAGGGGGGAGGAAAGGGGAGGAGTAGACAGAGTGATGGAGATGAAGAGATTGAGAGCAAGAGAAAAGACACTGAAGGACTCAACAAGTAAAAGTGGGTCCTTAAAAACAATGTATTCTTATGATTGTAATTACTGCTATTCATCCTTTTACATGCAAAAAGGCCTATTGCCTCTGGCCAGCCTAACAGAATGCATCAACACACACATTTGAATACATAATGCCTTATTAAATCTCTAAGTGGCTGTCGGTCCACGCACCAGCACACACACACACACACACACACACACACACACACACACACACACACACACACACAAATGGACACACAAACACGAACATGGCCACAAATAGACCAACACACACTCACACAAACAGACCACATGGTTGGACTGCGGCCCTGCCACCACCTGTGTGTAAATGAATAGTTTAACATGCGGCCTTATCACATGAATCTTGGGGATCGCCTCAGTGGGAAAAGACCATTTTGACAGCCTCGAAGGCACTTCACACACTATCAATGCCATTTCTCATCCAGGTGCAAGTTAAACCAATTGATTACACTCCATTATTCCAATATAATGGTTCTTATGACAGGTATTTGGAAAGTGCTCGGTGGGGGGGGGGGGATCACTCACCATTTTTGGCAATGAATACGCTCATACACACCTGTATGAACATTCATGTGTTCATGCACACACTCCAGCAAGTACACACTCAAGATGCACAGACACTCACGGAAACTTTTGGACATTCTCTTTCAAACAAACCTGTTGGGCCCTTAAACCCAATCTATTTTAGACAAGCGTGCAGAGCAACAGCAGGGAGCCTCTTTGATGTTGCCGACAGCCCAAGAGTCAGTAATGAGGAGGTTGATTACGCTCCGATAGGACGCGCCCTCCGTGTTTGTGGGTCAGACTGCTGACGCGGCGCGGCTGAGTCACACCTCCTGCTGAGCGCGATGGACACCGAGCCGCGCCGTTCGTAGATTCACGCGCAGTTAGCCATCAGGCTCCAGCCAGCAGTGGAACGTGATTGCCTTGAAGAGAGCACCAGCTTGCTGGGCTCCTCAAACTAGTATTTACCAATTTGCATTCCCTCTCTCCCTGAAAAGAAATCTTGGCCTCGGGGAGGATTTAGAGAGAGATCAACACCGATATTGAAGCGTGATGATGAAGCAGGCAATAAGAGGTGCCGATAAAGACGACGGGACCATATACATTTCACTGCCGGGTCTAGCAGTGTCTCTGAGCTCTGTAAAGCATCTTCAGGAGGCAGGAAATGAGACAAACAGATGGTGGCTGCCATAGCAGGAATTGCTGACTTGACTGCTTTGGGTGAAAATGGATGTCTATATCTGTGTGCTGAGTCTGTGTAAGTGTGTGTGTGTGTGTGTCTACGCACACATGCACAATAGGTGAGCATGTGCATTGGTTGTGCATATGCAAGGGCTGGCATATTGCAATTAAGCTGCTTTGACATCATCTGATCCCACCAACTTCATCCAAATTTAATTCTCCCCTCGATTTTAATCTCTTTTAATGAAATAGTCAAAGCCTACATATTCATCACATCAGGGGTAACGGAGAGACACAGTGGATATTGAACTGAAGACGGAGAGGAACCAAGAGGGGATGAAGACAAAGGGGACTCTAATACTCCGTGGAACAGAAAAAAAAAAATCTTGACAATTACCACTAATTGTAGTCATTATTGCTCCCATTCTCTGCATCAATATTGTGATTCATATCGGGGGCCATCAGAGCCTGCCACCGCCATCCCAATTATTTTTCTAATGGCTGTTATTAAGCATCACCATGGCAACCGGGCTAGGTCGCCATTGTTTTAAGCAGTGTTGATCGTGATTTGTCCTGCTGCGCATCCCCCAACCAAGCCAGAGAGCGGTGTCGGTGTGCGGAAGAGAGGGCTTCGAGTGGGAGAGCGACTCCCGACAAAGAAAGCGGTCAAAAGTTTGGGTTCTGGGAGGAGGCCAGACATAAACCAATTTGCTGTCCATTTGTACACCCACTTCGCCTGACAGCTGTCACCCCTTCAAAGGAAATTAGCTGCTGTGGCGTAGCAGTAAAGTGCGAAGAAAAGCGACAAAGAAAAGTAGAATAAAAATGAAATGTGTAAACCGCTGTTGAGAGCGGCATTGGTTGGCATCCGCTGTCTCCTGCTGAGAGATGCCACCCCAGAAACACCTGCTGGCTGCTGGTGGGTGGCTGGTGGATGATCAGTCTGGGCAAAGTGATAAGAGGCATGGAGAGACAGGAGGGGCGTGGGGGGAGGCTCTAACCAGGAAATTATATCGGGGAGTGAGTTAGGAAGTGATGGTTTGCGCATAATAATGCAGCTGGCGGGGGCTGGACGAAATATACGAGAGATATGACGCATATTCTTCCACTCCCGCTCATAACGCAGCTGGGTACAGCACTTTAGTTTGACTGTAGGTTTTTATAGGCTGCCATTCGCATCAAGGCCATTTCGCTGGTGCTTCTGATCACCAACATAAGTATAGTACAGAGAGGGAATGAGAAGGAGGAGGAGGGAATCAACCTCTGTGACAGAGGTATTAATCTGGCCCCCATTAAAATCTATGCCCATAATAAAATACTGCACAAGCCCCGAATCATATTAAGAGAGAATGCTGAGAGCAATCGATACCGTGGTAGTGCACTGACTGCTATGATCAACGGATAAATAAAACAGGAGGGGGAACAACAACAATCCCTTCTCTCTCCAACCAAGCGGGGGCAGTATTTCTTAGCAGTGAATTGGTGCTCCTCATCATTTCAGATGCCTATACCCCCACTGTCACTGGGAAAAAAAAGGAGCCCTTATTTACTACAGCAATACAGATCCAAGAAGGGCTATCATTTCAAAATACATAAACAAATAAATAAATAATAGGCGTGCAAATTCATAAGACAAGGCTGTTCAGGGGCCCTTCCTAATGGTCCCGCAATGGGGTTGAGTTATAAGCCGAGGGAGGCAGAGGGATAGAGGGACAGAGGGAGGGGGTGAAGGGAGGTGTGGAGAGTTAAAAGAGGGGGATTTGGGAGGCAGCCAGGTGGACTGCTGGCTCACCCTTGGTCACGGTAAATTCTAGAAACTGCCTCACTGGTGCAGGGTTAGCGGGCTGAATTACCGCCTTGCTGCGTCTCTCTCCCTCGGTTTCACTCTGCCCTTATTTCTCTCTCTCTCTCTCTCTCTCCCCACGTCTCGGAGAGTGAGGGGAGGAAGAGGTAGAGCAAAAAGACAAGCCACAAAAGAGATGAGCCGTCTCCGTTTGCCCCAAACAAGGCCCCATGTATCCTTGAAGTAGTGCAGTCACTGTCTCCCTATTCATTATCTCTCATTATCTTTCAATTGGGAGCGGGCCAAGAGCTTGTGTTTTCTTTGTATGCTGGCCACGTATTTACAAGGGAATCGATGCAGGAGAATACAAAGCTCGACCCTGTATGCTATTACTGTTTTAATTAAAACAATAACAGCAGCTCATAGTTTCCAGTCTTATGGGGTCGTCCGTTGGCAACTTCTCCATCTCTTCCCATCTGGATGTACATTTTTTTTCAGTTATCCCCCGAGTCTACGAGGCGAGCCGGTTTCCACAGTATGTATGCAAATGAAGTTTGCAATGTTTATATGCTTGTGTATGTGTGTATGTACACTCGCTCCAGGTTAATCACAGAGTTTTGCGCTGTACTGACTTTGAGGTTCTTCTCCTCCACACCTCCGTCTGCAGACCCACAACTCTCCCCCATTCCCTCTCCCCCCTTTCTCTTACCAGTCTAAAATTAACACGCCATCTATCTGGGGGAGCCGGAACTCTACCAATCAAATCCAGTGCAGGAAAAAAACTCCCTCTATAAATAATACAAAATCCTTAACAAATCTCCTTCTCGTCTTTCTCTTTACCTTCGTCGCTTTCTCCTGTCCTCCTTTTCTTCCCCTATTTTGAGCGAACCCCCCCCACCCCTGCTTCCACTTAGTCCACAACTCATAATTGTCCTCCCCCCCGCTGCCTTCGTGTCTAATTTCATTCTCACCATCTTCCTCTTTTTCCTTTCATTTAAACCCACAGTATCTCAATCCCTCTCCTCCCCACCTTCTGCCTGATCTAATCCTTGATTCATCTTCCCTTCATCAGTCCCTTTTCCTTTCTTCCTGTCTTCTTCCTCCTTCTCTTCTCCCTTATCTATTATTGCATATTATCCTCATCAGCGCTGTCCTAAAGATCCTCCGTCTCCCTCATGGGCCTCAGGAGAATTGTTGCAACTCTTTTCTATCTCTCTCCCGTTAGCTGCTGTCTCACTCCTGTCCCCTTCTTCATGTTGTCCTCGCCCCCCCCCCTCGTCTTCAATAGTTTCCTTCCAAGCTGCAATAGGCTTTCATCCCCCTTGCAATCTCTCTCTGTCTCTCTGTCTCTCTTTCTCTGACTCAGTGGGAATCTTTTCCTGCCTCTTTGCTGGTTCTATCTCCACTCTCTCCTTTGCTAAATGTGATTTGTTCTGCAGCTCAAGTCTGCAGCATAATCGCTCTGTTTTTATAGTGTGTCAGGAGAGCGGAAGCGGGGGAGCAAGGGAAAAAAAAAGCGAGAGGAGTGAATGGACAAAAGGACAAAACAAATGATTGGAGCGGGAAACTGAATATCTCCATCTTTCAACTTCTTCAGTACTTTTGCTTCTTTTAATTGCCAGTTGTTTAGCTCAGCCCCCTCTCCACTTTCTATCCCTCTTTGTTTCTCTCTCTGCCTGTGCTTCTTAATCTCTCTCTCTCTCTCTCTCTCTCTGGCAGGAACTTCCGACCCTCTCTCCATCACCCAATGGTGTTCTGTGAGCACTGCACTGCTAATCAGCAAAATCAGCATAACACGGTCTCCATTCACTCTTGACCTCTCATTAGAAACATTTACTTTCACATATTTATTTATTTCACATCCTGTTTTTAACACTCTGACTTTGCTTCCCAGTCACACTGCCTCCATCCTCTGCATCAAATTATGTTGTCTTCTTCCTTTCATCACCTTTCCCTTTTACCTCCTCCCCTCCCCGGCTCCAGCATCTCTCGTTTTGACCTTCCCATCTTTATGTCTCTCCGGCCCTTCGGGGTAGGCCTATTTCAATCACCTCATCCCTCTCTTACTCCATCCCCTCTTCTTTCCTCTCCCGCTGCATTGCATCTCTCTGATCGCTCTCCTCTTGTCCACCCATCCCATTACTTATTCCTCTCTCTTACTCACCTCTTCTTACCCTTCACAAACCGTCATCATCCTCTCTCTTTCCTGTCTCCTCTCTCCCGTTTTCTGACAGCTAAAGCTGGTTAGCGCAATCTACTCTGCAGTGTTTTATGGCCCGGGTCTGTCACAGCCCCACCAACAATGGCCACCACACACCCCCCCCCCAACAGCAGCTTAAAGGAAATTTACAGGGCTATTACGCGGTGGCTACCACACTGGAGATTCACCACCGCCAAAAAGAACTGGCCTTTAAAATCCACAACATGGCTGCCTTCCCTTTGGTGTGTATCTGCGGCACACTTGTGTGAGCGTGATGCTGATGAATGTGTATGTGGGAGAGCGAGGAAATGCACGGGCGTGTGTGCTTTTGAAATGAAGAGTGCATGTGTGCTCGCGCGTTAAATGTGTACGAGAGAGTATGAGTGTGTGCATGTGCACATTCAAGGCCCAACACAAAACTGCCCTACTGGCAAGATTACATAACCACGCTGACTGCCAAGACACAAACTCATTCTTCCTCTGTATCCCGCTCTCCCCTATTGTCACCCCCACCCAGCATCCCCCCCCAACATCCCACAAAAACACAATGTCCTTCTGTTGATCTAATATGCACAAAAAAACAACTGAATTGAGATTTTGGCTGGCACAGAGGGGAACCGCAGCACAACACTTGTTTAGCAATGAGCAGCGGGGGGAAAGAACATCTCCCTGTATTAGATGCATGATAATAATAATGACAGGAGGTATTAATAGCAGCTAGCAACTCTGCCAACGATCCCACTCCACTTCATGTACTGATTTTTGTCACCGTTGCTGCCTCGTGAGGTTTGATCCAAGAGTCATAAGACTCTTGGATCAAACCTCAACCTCATAGCTCTTTTTGAGGCCTAGTCTCTTGTTTAATCTAGTCCCCCCCCCCTCCCCCCTCTCCATCTCCATCGTCTTTCTTGCACACACAACAGACTGCGTTGTTCTCCATCTCTGTCTCGCTATTTTTCTATTTCAGCCTCTGCCGCTCCCTTGCGTATAGTCCAAGTTTCTAGCTGGCCAGGTCCTTCTCGGCTCGTGTCTGTCAGTCTGTCTCTCTTTCAATATATATTGGTCTGTTTCACTGCAGCCCCCCCCCCAATTCTCTTTCTATTTGACAACCTCTTCATACAGCTCCCTATATCTCTACCACTCTGGGGTTCAACTTTCTTTTATAATATTCTTCAGAAGAGAGCTGAGAAAAATACTTCAGCCACTCTCATATCTCTCTTTCTTTCTCTCTCTCTCTCTCTTTCTCTCTTTTCATTTGTGACTGATTCCCTTCAAGTCTTTTGGTCCCTCCGTCCACTCTCTCTTTCTCCGCCTGGTCTCTCATTCCCTGGTCCTGTCACCTCCTGGGCATATGCTACTCTCTTCCCATTCACCCTAGACTTTAATCTTAATTACCAATTCTAACTTAATTACCAGCATTTTGAACAATTCATCTGAAGCTCTCATTTCGTGATTCAATCACAAGCTATTCCTCCCTTGGTCATGTGCGGGCACTGCGCTGGATCTCATTCTGTATCAATTTACACCAATTAGTATACTTAATACTCTTGTGTTCTCTTTTTATACGACATCACATCACATCACAACATCTAGAGAAATATTTGCCGGGAGTTTAAATTACACAAAATTGCCACATCCTGTCTGTAACATGAAACGATATGCGTGTTTTTGTGACATATTTGGTGGTAATGACACCTGAGTTTCCCTCTAGAATCCAAACTGCACGTCTCATTTAATCTATGTGTGTGTATGCACATGTGGGTGTTGATGTGTGCATGACTTACGAGTGATGCAGAGCAGGACCAGGACCAGGCTGCGTAGGGCCAGAGAGAAAGGGGCAGGGAGGAGGTGGCAGAGGACAGAGCTCCGGACAGGCCTCATTGTGTACTGAGAAGCTGTGTGTGTATGTGTGAGCGTGTGTGGATGTGCACGTTTGATCAATAGCTCCTCTGTGACCCTGGCTGCACTGCTACAGACAAACTAGTCCACACACACACACACACACACACACACACACACACACACACTGATTTGTTCTCAACTGCAATGCTGCAGACACGTGCACACGCTAACTGCCCACATTTACTTCAGTGCAATCAGACAGAAGTTGTTGTCTGAGGACAAACCTTAAAGAAAGGACTCTTATGTGCTCCACTGCATCACAACACATGCAAAGAAAGGGATTTAGCTGCTAAGTGAGATAGAGATGAATTGTGGCGAGGGCTTGCATGCAATCCACAGACGTTTGGACAAAGCTCAGTGCGCTAACAGAGCTAGCGATTTAGACACTATATCACAATGCACATAGAGATGAGTTTAGAGCAACAAAAAGTTCCACTGTTGACTTTAGCACCATGTGCTACTTAGAAATAACTTACGACTTGCGTTGTCTTATATCCATACAGTGTAGAGGCTTTGCTGCTACAAAGCAGTACAGGAGCTCAGTCCCATCTAAGCAAAACAAGAACAAAGCAAACCCTGCTAGGCTAGCTATTTTCTACCACAATGCTCCGAGCCTCCTGAGACCACAGATTCTCAGATCAATAAACCACAAAAACCTCAACCAAGATGTTGCCAAAGCAGACCTGCAACACTATGTCCTTTACCAGCAAGAGTATTCAGCAATGGCAGCTATCCAAATCACCAAATAAGAGGCAACTTAATTAGCTCATCAGCGGCTGTACACTGCAGTGCCAAATTGGGAGCTAAGCTAGCTCCGTGAGGCGCCCCAACAATCAGCCGCCACACAATTAACCACAACAACAGACTGCTTGTCTCGTATAGGTCAAACCACACTGCTCCCGAGGAACTGAAAACATCAATAATACTATATTTCAGTCAGATACAGGCTGAGAAACTGTCTTCCAAAGCAAGTATCTCTGCTGATGGTGACTGAATGCTACCTTTTGAAATAGAGCTACCTACGTTGCTGTGCCCTCGAGGACAGAGAAAACCAGGGCAACAATGTTCATTCTCAAACACATTGTATTTCAATGAATCAAACAGGGTTTTTTCTGCACTTCTCACCCGACAGATTGTCAGGAAGAATTCAATGTTCCTTTGAGCTATCACCAAAACTGGCCAGGCCTCTGGAGAGATGGAGACACTTTCTTACTACAACTCATCTGGAGATAGCAAAGGTTAAATAAAAGCCATTGAGCTTGAGTGCCGCTCTATACTGTAAAGTAGAAGTGCTTGCCCTGTGTAGAATAACCAACCTGCAAGAGGTTGAGCAAACTGCAGTCAGACGCGTTAGTTTCAGATATTACACTTTTTAGTCTGCTTTTTCACCCCAGAGACTTGCACATTGCTCACGCAAGGTATCTACTATTACTCGCATGAATGATGGAACTCTTTCGATATGCTATCATGTACACACTGCGGCGTAAATGGACAGTGAATTTTACATGGTCATTTTAGACCCTCAGACTAATCACATGCTATCAGACAGTGTAATCGTGCAGCATCGACCTGCCTTACTCTTCCTTTCCAACATGCTCCACTGGGTGCACTCCAGATAAACACTCACTCGTACACTCTGATCTGAAAGCCTGCTCTGTCTAAGATCCGTACAGAGTTCCGCTGATTGTCAGGATCTAATGCATCATTGGTCTCCGGGAGACTGTTGCTCTCGAGTGTCTGTATGTGCAGCTATATGTGTTTAATGTGTGTATTTGTGTGTCTGTAGTGCAAAGACAAACGCGATGAGCTGCACCACACACCTCACTGAGCCCTATCTGATGGAATAAAGTGCGAGTGTCATCCTAAGATTACTACACACTGCCCGCTCTCTCTCTCTCTCTCTCACTCTCTGTGCCACTGCAAACACAATGAGCTCTAATGGCGATGGCCCCGACACTTCTGGCAAAGCCGAAAGCGGATCATTGCCAATGTTCCCTACGGCGCCGACTTCACCGGTCAACTGGCTGACGCTGAGAAAATTACTCTGTGTTGGTGTGCACCAGCAACTCAGGTCTGGCAGGTGTGGCGCCTGACAGCAGACGGACTGCAAAACAATATATACTCTATTCACTTGTTGAAATTGATCTCCTCAAATTGTGTTTAGTTGATCCATTCTGCCCTCTTTCTCTCGCTCCTCCTTTAGTCACCCAGTCAACCCGCTGTTGTTAGTTCCTCCAAGTTTGTCCTCCTTTCGCTTCACTTCTGTCCTGTTGATCTATGAAAATTGCTATAATCCCGATGTGGTGTAGTTGTTGATCACATCCATCTGCCCGTGGATCTGTTCTCCGTGTTCCACTTGTTTATATAACCCTGGCCACCCTCCCCTTGCTTAGAATGTGTGTGTGTGTGTGTGTGTCAGTGTGGGATCAGTGTCTGCATATTTTGCATACTATTTTGTGAAGGTTAGAGATGAGTGTGTGTGTGGATGGAGGCAGTGACAATGGTTCTCTTTCAGGTCAACAAACACTGGCGATGTGTGTGTCTGAATGTGCTCGTCTGTCCAGTGTTGACTGAAGCAGAGTGTACATTTGGCTGCCTGTTTGGCCCAAACACTATCTACTACCCATTAATTTATCCTTGCAGGCACACACAGAGGCATCATAGAGCCTCTTTATGTTAAATTGCCGTTTTTATGGCTGCAGGGATGCACACGGCTGTCTGCTGACAGGAACTGTGTACATGTTTATGCGTGGCATTTGTAATTCAAAGTGGATGTGGATATAGCAGAAACGTACGGGACTATGCCTGTGTTATGATTTATGTTGATGTGAACCTGGCTCAATAAAAAGGTATCAGCTCCGTATTTTTACACTGATGAAACAGAAGTCATTGCTAACAGCTTGTCCAACTTGTCAGTATATTTTGCATCGACAAATCGTGCATAATGCATTTCGTTTGTTCGTGCTCATTGCCACATGTACTAACATTACTGCTGTTGGCAATAAAACTGGCAATAGAAAGCCAATGATGGAAGCTAACTACAGTAGACTCTGTGTCTTTGACTTTCATTGTCCTGTAAAATGTGAAAGGCAACACAGTCTTGCTATTAGAATAGCTCCTCTACTTGTTCTTAATCAACTGATCATAAACTATCAGCTCTAATCTGCCACATGCTGTATTTACAAACATCTTCATGCATTCAATTTGAAACATGCTGTTCCCTATTATCAAGTCAAATAAAGTCAAATTTATTTATCAAGTGCTTTTAACAAAATAGGGTCATCACAAAGTGCTTTATAGAGCAACAAAGGACATAATTACAGACAAAAAGAGGAACACATCACAAACATTGCACTACTGGCAAGTGCGTGTGTGTGTATTTGTGTGACAAAGTCCCTGTGTGGGTAACCCCCTGATGGGTATATTTGTTTTTGTCGCAGTGTGTGCGGAAGGAAGGGAGGTAATGGCAAATTGTGTCCCCTATCCCCCTTCTTTTTTCTCTCTGTCTCTCTCTCTCTCTCCCTCTCTCATCCAAATCAAATTTTTAATGGGCTTCATTGGTGCCACCGTGGAATAAGTGTTGCCAAAGCACTTAAGGGGCTTAAGTCAGCGGCGTGCTGAAAATATTAAGCACTCAAACAGCCTTACAAGGATCCCTGCCTGCTTAAGTATGCCAAGGAGGTCGTGCCAGCATTTAATACCAATGGTATTAAAGCGCTCCGACATGGGAGAGGAACAGAAATACAGATATATACAGTATGTACCACAACTGGGAATAGATGGGGAGATGGAGGCTGTCGTTGGAGAACGGCACGCGGTGGGAGACGAGGGAGATTCAAAAGAGATAGAGGGACTAACAGTAGTAGTGAGGTGAAGAAAAGAGTGCAACTGACAACGAAGGAGAGAAAAGGAAAGTGAAAAGAAGAGTTGAGACAGTCCGAGAGACACAAGGGAGGAGAGGAGAAACAAGCAGTGTAGAGGAGAGATGCGAGGGAATCGGGCCAAGGTGTGGGAGGTAAGGGTTGATGGGATAGCTGTAAACCAGCAGCAGAGGGGTAATGTAGAGATTCTATCGGGAGGCTTATCCAAGATTAAATTTCTCTTTGTCCTTAAGGCGCTTCTTGGGTTAGCGGAAGTGTCGAATTTATTTCTTATGTCTCCCCTGAGGTTGTTCGTGTGAGTGGGTTGGGAGTGTACGTGAGCGTGTGTGAGCATGCTGAGGAGGTTGCATGTATATATGTGTCTGTGTAGGCGTGGATCTTGAGGGTTTATTAGCTGGCAAAGTGTGAATGAGGGCATGTGTTACTGAAAGGTAAGGATAAATCAAATGAACATCTCCCCAAGGGTGGATCCAAGTCAGCATCCAAGTATTAGTGTGGTTAATGTAGGAATGTGATCTCATATATACAGATATTCATGAATATAGATTGTGGATATTCTGAGCGCAATTCCAATGGTAGTTTCAAGTTTTCTTTTTTTAATATAAAGTTTGTTTCATGGAGCTGCCACAAAGTCCCAGACTACCAGAAAGTTTAATCACTCACAAGAAAGTATTATCTAAACTGTCCTGATTGAGTAATCTCTTCTGGGATTCTCTCCAGTGTAAACTAAATACACAAATACTATACAACTACGTTATAGATACTGCAAATGGGCTTGATTCTATCTTTAACATTTACAAGAAGAACATCATAAATACCCCACTGTAAGCAATTTTTCTTATAAAAACTGCTATTTTGACCCAGGTCTGAGTAAATTCCCATCATGCTCAGCCCCTCCCCGGCCCTCTGCTGGGCTTCTCCTCCCGTCTTTCTGGTTTCTTGTTTGTCTGACTTGCTGTTAATAGCTAGCCTGGAGACATGCACTAGCTAATCCAACTGGGTTTGCTCTGAACTCCCTAATTAGAAAAGTCACAGTTCCCCGATCTATGGACACTATCAGTGACTGCATTTTCTGGAGGCAGAGCTCAGGCTACTTCCTGCTCACCTCATGCTCCCGGGCACAAAGATCAATACGGCCCAATCATTTGGGTACATTTCAAGTAACACCGCCCGACTTTCTTCACACAATTTAGTATTACAAAGTTTTGATTTTCTTTATTTTTCACAGTCTGTGGACAGCAGAGCCTGGCAAATAAATACAAATCAATATGGCTGACATCATGACAGGCTAACAAGAATACAAAACAGATTAGTATTTGAGTCACTGGCTGTCTGAAATTACATGTTGAATACATGAGCAGGCAGGGTGTTTTTTTCATACACTCATACTTTGCTCCTAGGTTACTGTAGGAGTAACCTAGGAGATTAGGCTCGCTCTCTGGCAGAAAAAAGACTCGTCAATGTCTTTTCCCTGGTTTTACAGGATGGAAGGAGAGGCATTAAGGGCGCTGTGGTGGCCATTGCAAATATCCTATAATTAGTCTCATCCCAATGTCATCAACCGTGCATCAAAGGGGACAATTTTGGATCATTCTTTCCGAACGTGGCAAAGAACTGAGCATGCACTTTAGAACAAAACACTCGAAGTGACAGACTGCAAGAACTGAAGATGGAGAATGCTATAGATTGCCGGGAACTAGTGTAGATGAACAAGCCGGTTAAAGCTCACTACATAGCAAAGAATATAGGAATGCTCCTCGTTTAATTCACTGTGTTGAATTCACTTCATCAGAAATAACTGTTATATAACTAACAAAGGACTCAGAACCTTTCTCATTTGCTTTCATCCGGAGAGCTACAACAAATGTTTCAGTCTTTGGGTCATACGTGAATGCGAGCCAATTTGTCTCCACAAAGAATGAAATGCCAGTACGGACAAAAGCTTAAAGACACAAAAACGAGACACCTGCAAATTGCTCACACAAAGAAATGTCTAGAAATGAACCAACTTGGCCCAAATAAGAACAAGAATATGATCATATTTATATTCTTGTAACACAAAACCAAATCAAACTTTTTCGGAACACAAAAAAAGTCAAAAGTAAAAGTCCTGTGCTTTGTATAACTAACTACCTATTATAACCTCCTCCCCGACTTCTGTGATATATAAGACTAAATCAAAACTTCCTGGACTGGAAAAAAACAAAAAACTTGCCACTAAGCGTAAACCCAGCAGCAATTACTTTTCCTACAAAACATAATTGGCAAAGCAAATTAGGATATGTATTTTGTAGGAGACGCGGTTGCAGTGTGAATGACTGAGTAGGCCCTGAGACACACAGGGAATTATACTGAGTCAAAGCTGCCGTTCGGGGGACATTTTTTCGAAGAGTACCTTTAGTTAGTTTGAAAAGTTGTAAAAAATACAACAAAAAAAAAAGGTTATGTGTAACACTGGCAGTCAGATACAGCGGGACTCGAGGTAGCAGCAGGTTTTCTCATTTGCTCTGATAAAGAGAACTCCAGGATACAAGGTGTTAGAGTATATAGACCAACAAGGCTGGAAGCTTTTTTGAATGCAGACGTGACACTTAAATGTGTGCTTGGCCCTTGCCGTTACCATACATGCATTCATAGAAAGGCACGCAGTTTAAGTATCAGAAGGCATTAGAGGCATATTATATTATGCAGAACCATGCAAGGCTTGGATTCAACAGAGCGCTAAGCCCCGTCATCCCTTGTTCAGTAAGATAAATGCAAACAGTGTTACCTGCCAAGTCAAGAACGTACTGTTGGAGCTTCCTAACGAGTGTTTCCGTGTGCGCTGTGAGCCACATGCTACACAGCTACCCGCTGGGACTAACACTCATTATCCGTGTGGCATCATACCTCCCAGTGACAGGCCGTGACTCTGCGCTCACTGTTTTCTCTGCTGCAGTGCATGTGTCAGTCTCGCCTCTTTGTGTTCGCTGTGCATGTGCTGCTAAACATTGGCGTGTTACCTGTGTGGAAAGCTCCTTGATGTGTGTGTGTGTGTGTGTGACAGATAGGTCGTCACTGTGGCTATATATGCACGCACCAGTTCTCTACTCTTGCTCTTTACTTTCCAGGTATATGCGTGTGATGTGTTACCGATGTGCATATCAACCCGTCAAGGCCGCAGCTTCTGATGTTTCATTTTTGCTCGCTCTGCAGGAAGATGGTTGGTGTATTCCCGTGCAGCTGGAAGCGGGTCGTGGACCAGGTTAGCCGCGTGCAGTGGGGGTGACTGCACGCGGCTAACCTGGTCCACGACCCGCTGGTGCAGTGAGGGTGACTGGAATCGAGCGGCTATGTGCCACCTCGCCGGGGGTTACGCCGCCATCCGCCTTGCCCCCATTCCGCCAATTCACAAACGTCTAACAAAGGGATAATTTCTCCCCCGCATGATATAATCTTTCCTTTCACCCGATGCCTCAATGGAGTCCTTTATGGGTTTTTATCACATCTCTCTTTCCCCTCCCTCCTTCCTTCCCTCCTTCTCTTTCTCACTCTGTCTGTTGTTTTTCCGACCCCTCCCTGCTTGTCTGTCCCTCTCCCTATTTGCCCTCTCTTTGCCTCTGTTGCTTTTTTCCGATCCTTTTCTTGCTCTACTCTTCTCTCACTCTGACCTTACAGAGGGTCTTTGCACTGAAGTCACTCTCTCTCTCGCCCTCCCTCCCTCTCTCTCTCTCTCCCTCCCTCTCTCTCTCTCGCTCCCTCCCTCTCTCTCTCTCTCCCTCTCTCTCCCTCCCTCCCTCCCTCTCTCTCTCGCTCCCTCTCTCTCTCTGGAGGAAAATCACACACTCATCAGTTTGCCGGCTCTGTTCCTGACGAGCAGGCTCGCAAGGAGAATATTAACGAAGCTCCTCAGCCAATTAACACCTAAAGCACATAACAACCTTTTATGCCAGCAAACACACTCGCATGCACTTCTGTGCACATGCACGGACAAAAAAAACACTTGCAGGACAATACACACACATTGGCTGCCACACACAATTTGGCCTAAGCACACTTACATACGCGGGCAAAGAGGCTCACATAAACAGAAACACGCGTACAGGCCTCAAAGCAAGGATGCGCTTTCACACATATGCGCGTGCTATTGCACACACACACACACACACACACACACACACACACACACACACACACACACACACACACACACACACACACACTAATAGATTGTGCCGATGAGCGTGGGTGTAGAAGGAGGGGGACATTTATAGGCGCAAAGGGAAGTAAAGTGGAGAGAAAGGAAGAGGGAGGTAGAGAGGGAGAAGGAGAGAGAGAGAGGTGAGGAGAGGAGAGAGGGTGGAAAGGAAAGATTGTGAGCGCGAGGAGAAATACTGATTTATGGAGTGTGAAGAAAGGCATAAAAAAAGGGGGAAAATCAGTGATAGAAGGTTAACGTGGCTTGGCTTCCCCTGACATGGTTCATGCTAATTTGAAAGATTTAATAGCGGGTCATTGCACATGCACACACACACCTATCGGACACTGACATACACATAGTTATCTTCGCCAGGACAACACAATGCATAAAACATGGTCGTAGAAAGGGCATTAGCAGCGAACCTTTGCGCGCGCGCACGCACGCGCGCACGCACACACGCACACACACACACACACACGCACGCACGCACGCACACACACACACACACACACACACACACACACACACACACACACACACACACACACACACACACACACACACACACACACACACACACACACACACACACACACACACACACACACACACTTCTGGACACATGTGGGGCAGTATCCTCGTATGCATAAAACATGATGAGAGACAGCAGGAGCAGGGGGCGTGAGGGAGACAGAGAGAACAAGTGCGAACGGACAAAAAGCGTATGGTAATGACCCGAATAACGAAAGGCTGCTGCCAGGAGAGGGGAGTCAGAGAGTGTGAGAGGGGGACAAGTGTGAATGTGGTAAAGTAATGGTGAGGAGGGAGAGAGAGAGAGAAACTTTCCTCACGGCCTGCTGCTTTTGGATTGAACAGCGTGCAAATGAAAAATGGAGATGAAATAATTAGACAGGCTGACTAGAGGCGCTCATCTAAATATGTAAATGCACTTAATTTTACTTTGATTTGCTCCACTGCTCCCCTATCACTCTCTCCCACTTCTATCTCCCCCACTTTTCCGCCTTCCATTCTCTCCCTCTCATCTGTTCCCATTCCATTCTGGCTTCATGCTTTTCATCTCCTTTCTCCCTCCTCACTCTGTCTCCCTCTCATCACTCTTTCTATACTCGCTTTTCTCTGTCTGCATATCCGAGCTACAATATGTTAATACACCATAGGTATGTTAGCTCGATTTTTGATATTCGCCGTTGTTATGGACTCGCAGGAGTCAGAGAAAGAGAGTGTGTTTAATTAGTTCACTCACGCCTGTCTGACTCTGTGATGGGGTGTGTATGTCCGTGCATGGTTGTACACGCAGTGACATGTATCCTTTTATACATATTTGTAAAAAAGGATAGATTTGGATAACAGCAGTGTTTCCCCGGACACTGTTACCTGCTGAGTGGCGGAGGGATACATCGTGACATGTGGGTTGGTTGCCAGAATGCAACTACGGCAGTTACAGCAACCTAATAGCGACGGCTTGGATGAAGATATACTTGATTTGGCTAACTTCGACAACTGGAGCCTCCTTAGATCGAAGCAATTTTTTTTCTTCGCTTCATTTTTGTGAATTTGACCGCTGTGTGATGCCCCTCCCATTGCCTTGGAGGCTGTCCTGGCCAACGCGAGCTGATTGGGCTCATGGGGCATTAAAGCTATAAACGCTGGCCCCTGTGCTCACACTGTCTCTCCATTCCAGCAGCTGGCATCATCCACAGCACACATATCACACATACATGTACTGCTTTCATTGCTTATATTACTGATCTACCAACTCCATTATTTGTGTTAACCTTAGCTTGTTTGATATAAGTTTAACCTATGCATACATATACATCTCTCTCTCTCTCTCTATATATATATATATATATATATGTATTCAATCTGAAATAAGTGGGCATTTTTTGCTCTAGTTGAAACACTTTTTTAGGTCTTCGCCTATAGGTTTGCACCGCCACAAGCAAATTTCAGGGCTAAATGTGCATTCAATTCAATTGTGAATGAAGTTGAGTAAGATCCAAACCTGTCCTATGTTTGCATGCCTGTGTGTCTGCATGTTGGTATTACTGAAAATAATTTGACATCCGTGTTGTGACTCATTTGAAAAAGGTGGCTCTTGAAAATCCCACAGTGAGAAGACAAGGAGCGTCACATTTTATCGATCTCGTTTTTGAACTTTTCTCTCGAAGCTGCCCGTGCAGTTCACATCTCCACTGTCTTTTTTCAAGTCAAATAATTATGGCATCAGTTCATAGATCCTGTTCCAATTAAACACATTGTGCATAAATTCCTAACATGACTGGTTTCTGCACCTTGTAAATAAAACTGGCAGCAAAGCACTGTGAAATTAAAATCCCACCTCCTCTCATATTTTCACAAAAATGTAATAATTGCTTTTTTAAGTGCATGTTGACTGAACATGTTATTAAATTACATTGTGCATTTTCATTGATGTATTTGCAGAAACGTATCTTGAAACGGAGATCCAAACCTTAACGAGACCACAGTACCAAAAAATAAAATATGAGCAGTTTGACTGTGTGTGAGTACGTGCATGCTTTTGTCTGAGTGAGTGTGCGTTTGGATTATAGATTAGAAGTCACCGCGGAAAAAGGCAGCTGTCCTTCTTAATGACAATCTGTCACGGCTCTTCTCTAACCGCTCCTCCTCTTTCATCAGCCTGTCTTCTCTCTCTCCATCCCCGTCCTCCTCTCTTTAGTCTGACTTGTACCGAACATCCCTCACTGGGACACTCACTTCCTGTTTCTACAAGGTGACTCTGACAGCAGTCCTCCTCATTTTACCTCTTTGAGTTTCCTTTTTTTGTGTCTCTCTCCTTCTCTCTGCCAGCTGTTGTCGCTCTATATCAATTATATTATATATATCTATATATATTGTATATATGTTTGTTACCAATTTTTGTCAGAATAAATAATAATTACAGTATTGTGAGTTTTTATTTGGAGATAAGAGCTTTGACATCTTGATCTCTGATGTATGTACAGTACATTTTGTATATGTAATAATAATATGTATCATGTTTTCATTTCATTTTCTATTGTTTGATCACTCTGTACAGCACTTTGGATTGCTTTTATATTACTTTGTGCTCCACAAATAAAGTGCTGCTTGAGCATCCACCCACATTTCAGCTTCCCACATCACAGCTAAACGATCACATCAGACAAATGATGATCAATGCAGACAAATGACTATCTCTCTAATTGTGACATATGATGAGGCTACCAATTGTGGTTTACGAGGCAATATTTGGTAAATGGATTAAAGTAATGATTGCTGATAGAAAAAAAGCGAGGAGGATTTATTGGATCAGAACAAGTTTATCACTTTTCTTCAGGCTATAACTTTGCTCTCTTTTCCACCATCTGTCTTTCTGCCGCTGCTGTCTCAAGTCGTGGAACATAAACTGTCTTATGGGTTTTGATTTGATTTGATCCCTTTCAGTTCTTCCTTTCTTTGTTGTTGTTGTTTTTGAGGCTTTGTTATTTTCCTATTTTTGCGGGGGGTTTTATCCTCTGAGGAGATAAACAAAGGTGACATTCTTTGTGTTCAAAGTTTGTTTCTTTTGTTGAAATCAGAGAGCTAAAGGTATCGAATGCAGCATATTTTCTTCTCTGTCGCTCCTGCACTAGCACTCACATCACTGCCCACATACATCAGCATTGTACTGAACAGCATGTTCAAGGTACCTAACACTGCCTCCACAAGTGACCCTGACTTAGCACTGGTTTTATTCATGAGCCCATTCCTCCTCTTCTCCTCTCTTCACGTCCTCCAGCTCTAACAAGGGCCACCGACACCGGGGGAACGCCTCGGCCTCCTAACCTTTAATTAATCCGCAGGAATAGTTTCTCCAAAACACGGTATGTAGTATTTGTGAGTCAAATAAAAGCTTGTTATTTTCTATCTTCCAAATTTTCCCAGGTCAAAAACTATTTTGGAAATCAGCTTTTCCTGGGCACGAGCAAGATACTTCTAACTACCCTCAGGCTCCGATTATTCATTTATAATGCACTGCCACTGTTTTACCTACGTAATAATTATTAACGCTCTCTCGCACTGGCCTGAGCAGTGAACATAAAGCCGCCCAAATAAATATGGACAGATAAATCTGTAGGGGAAAAATTAAGTCGACATCTACAAAATATGAATTATACTTTCAATAAGCAGAGACGACCAAACCAGACCTTAACAAAGGCCTTAAAAGGTAACTTCAGTATTTTTCAACCTGGACTCTATTGTCCCATGTTTATGTGTCTAATGGGGACAACAATTTTTGAAATTGGTCCAGTATTAAGGGAGTACGTGGCAGACAGCAGCCGCTATACAGGCTACAATGTAATCATATCGGGCAAATGCACACGGTCAATATAGCTACATCCACTGAAAGTGCTTGTTCTTTCCCGCTGACAGCCTCAGATTGCTATTTTAAGTGTCTGACAACATTATGGAAAGTACCCCACAGAGACATAAAATGTTTTTTTCTTTCCCTTGCGCTTGATTATATCTGAATTGCCGAAATCGGCTAAATATTCAGCCACGGCATTGAAAATCTTTTAGATAACACTAAGCTACTGCTTTCTCTACTTCAACACAACAACCTCTGACAACGACGGTGCTTCCTCCAGGGTCCAGGTTGAAAAATACTTAACACCCCTATGACATCTGCTAATGTTGTTCTACCTCACTTTTAATTGATTATTATGAGTTTGATGATTAAAAATGAAAACCTCAAATCTCTACTTCACCCTACCTTTTAGAGTGACTGTCAATCCCACACAGCACTCAGCGGATCACAGCCAGGGCCAAGAGGAGCAAAAGGGGACACAGCCTGCATCCCTCTCGTGCCAAAGTGAATGAAAAAAAATGATCAATTAACCAAAGAGGCTTTCTTTCCCTACTTAATTGTACTGCAGGCTACTGGGCGTTGTTTGCCTTTAACAAGCAAATACTTGTTGAGACCACTTTAACAAGCCAGTAGCACTGTGCCTCTCAGAACACGGTGAATTCAACACACAAGCTCGCACACGCACGTTCCTCTATTTACTCCTGGACGGCTCACAGTGGTCGGAGAGTGTGCAAAGCAACAGCAGAGGGACCCCACCAAATGAGCCGAAGTAGCTCGGAGCAATTAACCAGCGTGAATTTTATACACCTCTCACCTCTTTTAAAAATCAAAACAATCACGGTTGGTTGGAGGGAGCTTCAGGGGGGGGGGGGTTTGAGACCTTTTAGAAACTAACCACAAGAAGAAGAATCAGACCCCAACTTGTAACACCGTTGCTATCAGGCATTGTTTTATCAGTGAGGTTCCCAGTACACCTGTTGGTAATTCTAATGAAGAGAATAACACTCCCAGCAGGGGACTAAATTAAGCTGCAGCAGTCATAAACAGGCCTAATAAGGCACTATGTGGGGCCTGCACACCCATACATAGATTCCAAGCTGTGTGCGTGTGTGCATTTGTGTGTCTGATATAGATGGAGGGGTTCCAGTTTTGTTTCATGACCCGAGGAACCCCTTCGTAACTACTTGCATAAGTAAGCTTCAGCCCATGGTTTGGTAATAATAGTTATTACATTGCTCTGCCTGCAGGAGGCTATCACACTGACACAAACACACACACACACATACACTTACAGCAATTTAATTGACACATGCAATTGTGCAGTTCAATCAGGGAGTTATTTTGGAAGCAACCAACACAGAAAACTCTGCAAAGGCACTCATGCACACAAACATAAAAAAAACACACACACACACACACACACACACAACCCCCCACAGCATCCCACACACAAACACAGACATAGTCACACACAATCATCCTTTGCAGCTGGTCCCTCCTCCCCCCCCCCCCCCCCCCCACACCCAGCTCCTCATACTAACATCCATCGCCTAGCAACCACCTATCAGGAAACACGCTCACCTCCGGACCCGAGTCGCCTGCCCCTGACAGGCAGCCAATCAGGTGAGTTGCTCCCCTGGGGAAAACAACGGTGATCAAGAGGAGAGAAGGGGAGGGGAAGTGTGGAGGGTAGTCAATAAGGCTTCAGTGTCACCAGTGCAAACCTTCCTCTCTTTTTCTCTGTCAAGCTTTTCCCTTCATTTTGTTATGGTCTTTTGACACAGTCGAGGCACTCAAACTTCATTCTTGCCAGCTCGACTCCTCTCCTCCTCTCTGTGCGCTTGTGTAGGAGGCACTCCGTGACTTTAAACCTATTTTGTAGATAGACTGCATCAGATACACAACGGAGGATGGTGTTTTCTATTGTGCTCATAGACAGATTAGAGAAAGATGAGATACTACGCTCACAAGAATAAATACTGGTGTCATGTACAGGTTACAAATGTGTATGCATTTCTGTTTGCATTTTACCAAAAGCATTTGCATTGCAGAGAATTTGATTTGATTCACATTTTCTTGTCAAATCTGTCTTGAAATGTTCTCATCATCCTGGCTAATGCCTAAAATAACAAGACATGGTTATGACGGTATTTTAGATTGTTGACAGTGTTTGTCTCGCAACATGTTTTGAAGGAGACTATCGAATCCCGCCATCGAATTGTATTTCTTCTTGTTGGTGTCGGGGGATCGACAGTAAGCGGAGCGCAGTGGTATGAAAGCACTCGACCTGGGGACTTTCTAGCACAATGAGATAATGATAAAACAGATTCTAACAAGACCAAATCAAGGCTTCAATTTTTACTGTGATGGATTTTCTGTCTCAGGCAATTTTCAAGTCTGTTGAAAGTTGTTTTTCAGGCAGGGTATAAAATGGCTGCGAAAATGACATTTTTTGATGGTGGAAAAAATTGACTATTTTGTCTCTTTTAATACGCTGCTAGTAAAAATAATAAAGAAGCGAGGCACAAACTCAAACGAACAACAATGTTATCCATTGACAATAAAACTCAAACAAACCTGCTGGCTCTTCATGTGACACTGACTTTAGGACCTCTAATCTCACAAGAACTCATTTGTTCCAATGAAACCCCAATAAAAACAACAATGGAAGACTCTTGCTAAGCCTCACCTCATAACAAACTTACACTCAGATCTGCCGTTGGACTGAATCTGTCAGAATCCGGGCAGATGTTGGGTTCTAATTATCGGGCATGTTTGACATTATTGGGGTGGCTTCATGGGGTTAGCTATAATTGAATCCCCCACTCTACCGGATAAATTTAGGCTGACCACTGATCTCAATCAAGCCTTTGATCCAATTGTCCGGGTGAGAAAACCTGGGGTAAATCAGCCAGATAATCCTCGACCAGCCTTACTCTATCTATGTCTTACACCTTTTCTGACTCTCTCTGTCTCATTCTATATTGCACCCAAGTTATTTTGGGTGTCCCGGGTTTTGGGCACACACATCATGTCCGTCCTCTCCCAAATGTGGATGGGCATGGAGCGCTCATGGTTGAATAATCATTAGAAAAGATTAGCAACTGCTTTACAAAATATCTGGCTCTTTGATTAAAAAAAGTAAAAGATACAAATGACATGAATGTGCATGGCGAGAAGGTCGCCATAAAAACTCTCCAAGTACATTTTGGTGATAAACAGCCAATCACTGGGCTTAAAATGAAGTAAGTTACAGTAAGTGGAAGCAAAAGATTATACTTAAAAAAACTCTTAAGACACCTAATACTACATTCAGCAGGTTCAATCTGATCCCTTTAGGATAGTGGTTACATTTTGGAATTTGTCAACTGTGGTGCATGCTTCGTTTCCAGTTACGATCACAAACTGTTTCTCCATTGTGAAGTAGCCGAAGCTCGTGGTATAATAGTACTTCGAGCCATTAACTACAAACAAAGCTGAAATAATTAAAACACAAAACCTATAGTTACCTTTAATTTACGCAGGGAACCCCAGTGTTTCTATGTGGAGGAACTTTAAAGGAAAAACATTTTACAACATTTACAGTGATGACGAAAACAGACGGCACCTCTGACTTCACGGGTTCGGCGCCACATTCCTACCGTGGCCCCCAATGCTAATAAGAAATGTGTGGAAAATGTGAGGAACTCTGGCTACAAGCTGTGTTATTATGTTACCATGTCATCATTGCAGGCAGCAGGAAACACTTCTGTGTCACTCCATCCCTCCCTCTGCCCTCCTCTATCTCCGTGTCTCTATCCGTCTGTACCCAGTGCCTCAGCTGCGATCCTTCCATCATTTCTATCTCTCCCTGGTGTGCTGTGCTTTTTCGCCTCATCGCTTCACCTCTCTGCCCCCCACCCCCACCTCTCTTTTTCTCTCTCTCTCTCTCTCCCTTCCTCGGTTGTTCTTCAATACCCTAACACCCCCTTCCTGCTCCCCCCACCTCCATCGTGCTACCTCTCCTTGACTCCAACCTTTTTCACCCACTGCCACTCCCTCCTTCCTTCCCCCTGTCCTTCATGTCATCATGCATCATGCCATTTCTTATCTGTTTGTCACATTCTGCTTCTTGCTGTGTATTCATAATCTGTTACACTATCTCTCTCTCTCTCTCTCTCTGTCTTTCCTTGTCTGTGTCCCGCGTTTCATCTCTTCCACATGACGCAATTATCTGGCTTTCATCACTGTCCTTGTCGTTCTCGTCGTGTTGATGCCTCAGTGTGTAATTGCTCCTGTACGCGCTGTGTCCACATCTAACACATGTCAATACAATGCTTGTTGGGGGAGTCATTCTTTTTCCATTTTTCTAAGAAAATGATTTCCACATTTGTTGTTGTTGTTGTTGTTGTGAATAACAGGAAATATTAAGAATGCAAAACTCTTGGGGAAAAAAACAGCATGTGCAGAATCAATATGTTTTTTTATCTTTTATTATATTTTTCTTTATTACTTCCAGGGGCTTTTGGAGGGCTGATCCGCAGCATAATCAGCATCTCCTCATTTTCACTTCTCCATCTATTAGCAGAAGCACATTCTGAGTTGTCTTTGCCACAGGAGGACCTTGGTTTGCTGTTAACCGAGGTGAACAGTTGCCTCTGGCAGGATGCAGTGCAACTTTTTGGTGCGTGGGAACATAAAATTAAACTGAAAATCAGTTTAAACAGATCTGGTGGGGTTTTTTTTCAATAAAACTCTGTAAGGTTTTGTATTTTTCTGGGTGAAAATCAATGAAAACAGGAACTGTTGAGTGTGTGTGTGTGTGTGTGTGTGTGTGTGTGTGTGTGTGTGTGTGTGTGTGTGTGTGTGTGTGTGTTCCCAGAATCTAATTGGTATGGTCCTTGTGTCCGGCAGTTGTAGCGGTGAACGGTGGAGCAGAGTTCAAAGAGAGGACAGGAGAGGGGAGGACCTAAATAGGATGCGTGCACGCACACACACACACACACACACACACACACACACACACACACACACACACACACACAGAGGAACCACAATTCAAAGTGATGGCTCCTGTATAATATTGGAGCAAAGGGACACACACACACACACACACACACACACACACACACATTATAGCCACACAAAGATGCAAAGTGTAGTCCTGGCTGATGATACCCTACAATATACTAGCCCATGGAGACATACACTCATGCACTGGCAGGCAGCAGACAAATGCAAATAAAAACAGCTCATATCCCTGTGTGGAGTCACAGCATGGACACACCCGCTCACAAACACAAGCTTGCTGCATTACTACGAGAGAGCACTTTGATAATGTCACAGCCCTTAGGCCAAAACTGTCCCTAAGAGATCAATCCCCTGCTGCTTCGAGACAACATCTTTCAAGTGTTGGTATGCAAGTGTGTGTGTGTGTGTGGGTGTGCTCCTTTAAGGCTAGTGGTGATGAAAGCTGCCTGCGGTGACAAGACAAGCTTCACCATGACACCGAACACACCCTGCCTTCGAGGACTGTAAACGGCCAGCAGCTCATGGACAGTGAAAGGAGGACAGAATATCCTATACTATCAGCATAGGAGAGGAAAAAAAGAGCATCTGAATGGGAGATGGAGGCCGTCGTGGGAGATGGTGCTGCGCTGAGAAGGAGAGATTGAGAGGGGAAGTAATTTGTGATGACAGAATGGGAAAGGGAAAAAACAGAGGTAGCAAGAGAGAGAGAGAGAGAGAGAGAGAGAGAGAGAGAGAGAGAGAGAGAGAGAGAGAGAGAGAGCAGAGAGAGAGAGGAAGCAGGAGAGATATGCAACGTGATGGATAAAAAAACAACAACACAAAAACAAGAGAAGATGAAAGGCGTCAGAGAGAGGGAATCTTCATTAGAGAGGAGGAAGAGGTAGAAAGAGCATTTATCTAAGCCCTAAGGGGGAGGATAAAAAAAAAAAACAGAGCGAGTGGGAGCCAGAGTATACAAAAAAGAAAGCAAAAAGAAGAGCGAGGGATGAACATGAGCAATGAGAAAAGCTGAAGAGGAGCTGCCTTTTGAAAGCTATTTGGTCCTGAGCCCCCATTAATTCAGCCCGCATTTTAGCTCTCTCTGTGAAGTGCTTTGGTAACAATAGATTCATCAAGCAGCCTGTATGATTTGAATTTAACTCCAGGAAGGGAGAAGGGGAAGGCAAAAATGCGGGTTTGAGGGCTTGGGGTGGGTGGGGTGTCTGAGTGGTGGCACAGATGCAGTTAGTAGAAGGAGAGGAGGGACGGGCCGAGTGCTTGGCGCGCCTTCATTGTGCTGAGGGCCATTCATCGTAAATAAATGCTCATGGGAAGGGGTGGGGTGTCAACTTTTATTGTCACAAAGATGAGTTATTGTTTATTCACCAGGACAGACACAAAGGGAGGCAGGGAAGATAAGGGCGCCTTTGTGTTTGTGTTTGTGTGTGTGTGTGTGTGTGTGTGCGCGCACTCGCAAGTAGTGAATTATCAAATATGTGGCAGAGTGCAAATGCAGCGATGTATTTTTATTGCGAGTACATGTGTGTGTGTGTGTGTGTGTGTGGGCAGAATCAAACAAGTGGAAGGAAAATGCAGCGTGATTACTACAGATAGAAGATCTAAATAATTACAAGCAATTTATTCCATAGAAAATCGTGTTTAAATGTCATCGCAGCCACGAGTAGGCTACTGTGCTGCATTTTCAGGAGGCCACACATTTGTGACATACCCCATTCCCCACATAGTCAACTATCCACTCGTCCCCACCCTTTCCATTATTCCTGACCCCCCCCCCCCACACACACTCATCTCCCTCTGCTGGGATTATTAACCATTTACAGCATCATCGGTGACTTCTGTCTCTTGCTCATCTCTCTTTCCCTCACTCCCATCTCACTTGTCAAACACAGAGGTCATTCTTTAATCTTTCCACCCCTCCATTGTCTCCCTCTTCCCCCACTTGTCCTGCTCCCATACTTATCTACTGACTTTGAATCCTATTGTGGAACAGTGGAGGCCAAGTGAGAGCGCCACGGGCTGAGATAACGGCGCCCAGCTAATACAGTGAGCAATAAACAACCCAGTAAACACTCTGCAGAGTTGTTTATCCATATCACCAATCAGAGCCTCCATAAAGTCCCACCGTTTACCACCTCTGTAGTGCCACTGTTTTACGCACCAATGTGAAAAAAAGTCAGACAAATGTACGGCTAATTGTCGTTGGTTCTTTACAAAAGAAATACCCAGAAACAGAAAAGCTCACACCCATATTTGTATGCACCTTCACAGAAGTTGTTGTGGGCCCTGCGGCAAGAAGACTCCGATCACTGCTGTTTACAGTAAATGAGGTCCTTTTGTGAAGAGACGGCTCAGAGAATGTGCCGGTAATAGAAAGTAAAGAGACAAATGGGTATAGAATGCAAATGAGCGGCTGATTATGCACCAGAGTCCCACTAAGTCATAGACGAATTATGAGATGATGGTCCCCTGGGTATCGGTTTGTAAAAGGCTTCCTAACTTTGGTCGTGCAGTGACCACACAGGTTTAGACTTCTTTATTTCTTCTTGCATAGTTCAAAGCACCCGTAGTGCACGGTGTCACCACAGAGCAGAGGACCTACTGCAACCGTCCTACAGTAAGCCCGAGGAGACAAACACACACTAACCCTTTGAAGGTGTCACATTGCTTTCATTCTTTTGGCAACTTCAAAGAGAACATTTGGATTAGTTCTTCAGTTTGTCAGATTATGATTTAGCTTTTTTTCACTCTACATTGTGAAATCTTACCGTCCTTTCACACAGAGGCTCTGGCTTATAAGGGTCCCGCTGCCTTATTGGCCCCCCGGGCCTGCACACAGTCAGCCAGACTGACAATCAAGCCATAGTCTAGATAAATACAAAAGAACAGTAAAAAAAACAAGGCAGCAAATGGTGGTTTTATCATCTGATATTCACCAGGATCTTATATTAGTGATTCGATTTAAGATCATTTGTTAAAACTTTAAATCAAACAGATTAACTGGTGGAAATAGAGGAAAGAAAGAAAACACTAAAATACCAGTTCACTTACAAATCACTTGGATATACGCATTCAGTGCACACACACACACACACACACACACACACAGACACCACTACCACAAACCACAACAACATCAATAGAGCTTCTGTACAATAATCGAAGTTGATTGGTCCTTGTTTCGTCAGTCTATCATCAGTCTTTGTTGACCCTTACAGACACACGCACACACAAAGACACACACACACACACACACACACACACACACACTCACACACACACACACACACACACACAGATACACACACACACAGACGTCTCTGTGACACAAACAGAATTCAGAAAACCCCAGAGAGGGTCAGTGCATGAAAAGGCTCTCCTCCAAATGGCTCATGTATTCAGCCCGTTCTCCCAGTGGATCTGCCCTATATTGACAGAAGAGAATGGTGAAGGCCCTTGTCAAAGTATGAGACAGAACAGTGTGACACAGTTCTCACACTACCTGAATGACACACCAAATAATACAACATTGTGTCCCGCCCTTTGAAAGGGGGATTTCCCTCAATTGTGGCAATGATCTCATTGTGTATGAGGCCCAAGTGAAGCTACATTTAAGTCCTTCTAAAGGTGAACAAACAACAGCCTATATTTTAAGGGAATGAAGCAGCGTCTGAAATATGGATGCGGTTGGAAAATAAAATCAATGAGGATAACACGGGGAAAGCAAAAAAAGCTGAAGAAGCAGTGAAGTGTTATTCTTACCGAGAGCTTTTATCTTGTCAACCTTGAGTGTGTCTGTGTGCGTGTGTGTATTTTCAAATAAATAAAAAGCCTGTTTTGCTGCCCTTACTCATTGATAAAACCGTAATTCAACTACACTCATTCCATAAGAAAGGTTTACATTTGTTGTTCTCCGTAATGCACTGTAAAAAAGGTTAAATGCATTTGTGTAGCATCTTTATATAGCGAGTGTCACAAAGTACACCCTGAGCCAAAAAAGCAGAACAAATGACAAAGACAGACTTCACACAGTCAAACACAGTCGTCACTAAAAGGCCACTTTGTACAAACAGGTACAGGCGCACTTTAAAACCGGACGAACCTAAAGGAAACAAATAAAGCTACTGTAGACCCAGGGAGCCACAACAGCAACGGGTCACTGATCCTGAAACTTGACTAGAGAACAGCCAGTACAGCTTGTGCAGTATGTGGAGCAGAAGTATAGGCATGGGAGCCTGATTACAGAGATAAATATCGGTTTTAAACATCTTGAAATCAACATTGCTCTGAGCCAGCATTCAGGAACACAAAGTCAGGATTAGGGGTGATATGTGCCCTGCAGCTGATTCTACATAAAAAGCCTTGCTGTGGCGAACCAGCTGTAATTTCTGCAGCGCCGACAGCCGAGAGAGACCGGAGCATGTATAATCAATTCTAGTAGTTGTTTTGAAGCACAATAGACTGTAGTTTGGAAATAGAAGAAGTGACTAGATGTGGTGTTAACAGCTAAACATTATAGCAACTTCATTGTTTTGAATAATCAATAGTCAGACTCAGCACTACCTTAAATGATAATAAATACTTGTGTTTCTTTCAGTTAAGCTGGAAGGAACTGTTGGCTGTATAATCCTTCATCAGCAATTAGTCGGTTGTGTATACCACAGCTGATATGGTTCTAATGAATGCCATAGCTCAGTCTCATCTGCATATCATGTAACAACTGTTGACTGCTGAGGTGGCTAAAATTGTTGTGGTGGGACTATTTACGTTGGATGAGTAGTTCTGAAAGTGTGGGGCGCAGAGACATGATAGGTGGGGCGCGTGTGGCCAGGGGGAAATGTGACGCAGAACTAACAACTAACTGACCCGGGGATCGTTTTTTCACAACGGAACAGTAAACAAATCAGCCATCACAATAGCAATGGAGTTCATTCGCACAGGTAGTCTGTTGGATATTTGCCAGGGACGAAAAGAAAAACAGACGATGCTTTCGAGAAGAACAAGATAACATGCTTAGAAAAAATGATGGGCTGTGCAGGACATTGAAAATCTAATTATTATTATTTACAACATACAGAAACAAAAAGGTTTGAGAACCACTGCTTTGGCTGAACTAATAGAATGTCGCCTCTTACAAAAAACAAACAAGTAACCCTGAGTGAGACCTCATTTTAGTTTTTATCTTTTGCTCTAAGAGACAGATATGCACACACACACACACACACTGACAACAGTTTCACACAACTCCACAGTTGTGGGACGTTTATATGCCAAGAAACGTGGAATATAGCTTCAACAATAGGTGCTAGTAAAAATGTATGCAAACCATGCAGGTTTGAAATATTCCAAAAATGTGTTATGAGGAGCGGAATCAAACACGTGTATAACTGTAGACCTGAAGAGGCTATACAACAAACGCTAAGAGTTAACATATGTGTGTTTGTTTACACCATATATATCTGGACAAAGGACATTCAGGCGCCAAAAACAATAATCACTTAAATATTAAACTTACTACATTCACTAAATGTTGCCTGACAAATCAACTCGAGCTCAATAACCTATTTTTTTAATCTAAAGTGTTATTGGAGTAAAATGACCGGGGGAGGAGGACATTTTTCCCGTTACATTTTCAGTCTCTTCATCTGCTGCTGATGGCCAGAGTGAACTGGAGGGGAGCGGCGGGGGCTGTGAGGTGGGAGGGGAAGAAAAGTGGTGCTGCGTTGATGGGACTTTTATGATGTCCTGTGTCGCTGGAGCGTGTAGCTGGGAGAGGAGGGATAAGGGCCAACAGAAAGGAGCGTCAGCAAGGCTTCTGGAAGGATACGCTACAGAGTGAGCGCCTGGTGGATTTGGAGGGCTTAACAGAATGAGACAAAGACAGTGAGAGTGTCTCTAACTGTGTGTGTGTGTGTGTGTGTGTATGTGTGTTTGTTGTTCTTGTACACTCTTATTTCTCAACATGCAGAGTGAGACAGTTTTTGCTAAATAATTTCTTCAAAAGTTTCGCTTGGGTTTTGGCTTTAGGTTAGAATCCCTGTGTTAGTTAGGTACAACGTCATGTTTTAAATGAAAAGTAAACTGAATTTCAATACGTAACTCACTGCAGTTCTTGCTGAAACAATCTTGGGGCCGAACATACTGTAAGGCAGGAATGATCACAGAAGAACAAGAAATGTCCAAAAATCTCAAAACAACTCTGCATGAAATTGCCTTCTCGCACAGTGAAATAAATCAATTCAAACCACTCATTTGTACATTTGGAATGAATGTAATCATGCCTCAACACACAGTTGTGTCTTGACAAAAAAATAAAATGCATATACCACGCATTTAAACGCCAGAGAAAAAGATGAGGAGATGGTTAACTTAGTCGATAAAGTTTAAATAGAAATTAAATGTACAATTTCACATTTACGTAAATGAGTCACTTAAGACAAGAGCTTCTCATTTCTTTTTAGTTTAAAGAAGAGGCCATTATTACAATGGTGACAAACTATGCAATCACACTGTGCAGCGGTCCTCGACATTGCCAGCATATTACCAAATTGAGCATGTACAAAAGGAGCCAAAATCGTGCCCTGTGACACTTTGAAATGTGTCCGTCAAGACACACCTGTGTCAATCAACCACGCATTCGCAAATTAAGTTTCAGAAAGCCAGATCAGGAGAGAGAGCACCATTTTCTCATGTTTCCACTCAGGTTTCAGGTTTTTACGAGGTTAAATGACATGTTGATGATATGTGCTCACGCAAAAAAAATGTATTTAATTACTTTTTGGTTGCGAAGATGACTGGTTGGGTTTAAGGCTAAGGTTGGGTTCAGGTTCAGGTGAGTGGAAACCCACATTGATGGGAAAACAGCCTTTGACACAACACCAGCAAGTCTTATGAGAAAGTCAGAGCTAGAAGGAAAAGTTCTCTCAATCTCACGAGAGTTGACATGCGGTATGTGTAGGGGTCAGTGAATAAGGCGAATCAATGAGAGGTAAGGATGGGTTCACAGACACAACTATGAGCATGCTACCACAATTTACCCATCAAATCATGTTCGTGTGCATCTCTGTCTACCTGTGTCTGAATCATTTGTGTTTGTGTGTTCACCCATGTGTGCATGATACAGTGTTCGGAGGTGCCTGAGTACAACTCTCGCTGTGTGCAATCTGGAGCCGGTCTGCGGTTGTTTTATTTTCTTTTTTTCCTCCCTTCATCCCTCCGTTGGCGCCTCTCAAATGGCAATTTGTAAAACATGGTCCTCTGTTAGCCCTCTCCCTTGCCTCAAAGCCCTTCCCTGCACGACTGCTTTCCCTCCCTCATCTGTCCGTCCACCCCTCTTCGCATCACTCGTTTTACTTCCTTCCCTCAGTTCCCCTCTCTCCCTCCTCTCATTTACATACCTACTGTGCACTTTGCATCCTCGCTAACGCCTCTCTCTGCCTGTTTATCTCCCTCCTTCGTTGTGTCTCTCCGTCTTTCTCTCATTTGCCCTTTGCGGCCCATGTGATGTTTTCTTCTTCATTATCTCTACCACTTTTTTCTTTGTCCATCGTTGCGGCTGCTGAGAGTCATTACCTCCTCTGGCTCGCCCTTGTGTGCTTATTTTATAAGGTTTTTTTTAGGGATCTTAATTGGCTTCTGACTCATAATGTAATTAAGAGTTTGTTTCTCTGCATACAGTATCATATTGATATGCACATAAAAGATGCACTCACTGTTGAATTTCCACTTTAAACTGCATACTTTATGAACCGCTGCACACTCTGGCCCCATTCCCAACAGGAAGTGGTTGAGAACAATACAAGCGCTGCCTTCGATTGTCAGTCAAAGACTAAAAGGAGCGGCCTGCAGACTGGTTGGTTGAGACTTTGCAACCCCTTCTCATGCCCGAGTTGTCACATATGGATGCTTGACAAGCAGGGTTTACCAATAGACTTCATGTGACGTAAGTTAAGCATGTTGTGCAAGTAAACTTAACAACCTAAAATAAGTCAACGTTGAGACAAACAGCAGTCTCCTGGGTAAAAACCTGGCTCTTCTCACACAGATGGTAAAGGGTGTATTGTGCGTTAGTATTAGACGGCGAGGGGCGTGACAAAGCGTCTATATTTGACAAACTAAGAATGAGACAGGGCTGGATGTTGTTAGTATATCACTTTGGCCTTGTTTGAAGGAAACACTCAGGGAAAGAAATACTGCCTGCAGTATCGCTGTAGCACTTATCCAAGGAGAAAATAATATATATGATGAGAGGGACTAGTACATGGCTGCCGGTGTGCATGCACGCCATCCGCTTCACAGTTACAGCACCTGTTTTGCCTAATGGTGCTTCAACAGAGTCGGACACAGTGGCTGTTGAGATTGAACCTTGAGAATTGAAAGAGGAATAGCTGAGGGCTGCTGAGTGTAGAAGGAAGACGATGGAAGATAATGGACAAATGGAGAGGACGAATTACCTGAAGGACGGAAGACAAGAGAATGATGAACATTCGACACAGACTCACTTCTCTGAGCCTCGTCTGCATCCTATCACTCCCCTCCTCTCGCTCTTATTATCCACCAATAACATCAATTGTTTACCCTCGCCTATCATTCAGTTCAGGTCCATCAAATTTGTTCCAGGATTCTCCAGCAGTTTTGCATTAGCGGGCCAGATGCAGCTCTCCGTCTTCTCCCTCCTTTGAGGTAATCAGTCTCTCACTCTTTCATCTTCATTAGCCGTCCGTCCACCCCTCTTTTAAGCCCCCTCTCCCACCCCTTGACCAATCCATCCATCCAGCCACATGCCTGCACACAAACACACACACGTGCGCTGCTGTGAGCCAATGGGCATTTCCATGACAACGTCAACATGAAGACCGCCCCTCTCCGCTCGCGGTTCAACTCATTTGCACTTCATTTGCATGTTTCTGGAGCGACCGGCGGCATTTGACTTTGACAACGGCGGGGAAACTGGCATGACCCTGTCTGTTTCTGTCGTTCTCTTTCTTAGTGTGTGTGTGTGTGTTTCCTTCTCGCTTTATCCTCTCACCCAGCATTTAACCTCTCAACTCAATGTCCGCTCATCACCCCCCCCCCCCCCGCCCCGCCCCATTGCTGCAATAGTCACAACGGCATTCCCTTTTCCTCTCAATCCAGCCTTCTTTAGCTGCTGTTTTGAAAACACATCGCTTTCGCTTGGCACATTTGCCTCCTCCGTTTCTGTTCCACTCATTTGTACACGTTTTCTGCCAAACATTTTCCGATACCCATGTGAAAGAAGCTGCAACTATGAGTCTTTCACTGCTTAGCTGAATAAGAGTCACACTTGCAGCCTATTTGCGAATTAACAAAGAGCTCGTCATCCATTTCCTTTGCAGACAAACACAGCTGCTGTCAAACACTCGTGCATATACACTTTGCTCTTGACACTGCATCACATACAATCATGCCGACACACAATTACTGAAAAAAAAAATAGTGGCACGTGTGCACAAACAGCCACATACATGCACACACTGAGAGGAATCCGAGAGAAACACACAGACATCACTAGCAGTAAACGGTTGCTCCTGCACACACACACACGCATTCGCAAAGACGTCCCCAAGTAGCTGTGAAATTAAACTTCTTTTTCCGATCCGACATGTTGAAAAATCTTTTGAGTGGTTATCCAGACACAAAAGCACTCGCTTTTCTTTTTTCCTTATTTCTTTTTTTTCCTCCCATCATGAGGATTTGCAATTAAACAAATTCTCCATAACTGAGATTAGCATCACTAATTTGCTTCCTCCACTCCACAACAAATTACATGCCAGCATCAACAAAATGTCAAAGTCTCTTCCTAGCCCCCATATTTTCCTGGAGGGACGAGACTAGAAAAAGGCAGATCTTTTCTGTATGTGTCCGGGGCATTCTCAATTGTCACGAAACAATCACAATTAATCAAAACTAAAATTAAAATGTTGCATCTCTACTTTGTAATTATCATCTTAGTTGTTAGTGGCATAAAAAAAACACCATTAAAGTGTTGAGGAAAATACACATTTTATTTATTTTCCTAGCCCTAGAAGCCCTAAAATACCAGATTAACAGGATTGATTTTAAAGTGATCCAGATTATATCCGAGTTAACTGCTGTTTCTTTTGGTTTTACATGTAGTTTATGTAATCAACGCAAACATTCACTACTACATAAAAGTAAAGTGTCTGTAACTCCAAACTAAAAGTACTTTTACTTCCAAACTGTACTCAGCTGAAGTACATTTATTTATTTATTTATTGTGTGTTTCCATAAACTGTTAGCTCGATTAGCTAAACACACCGCAGGACCCTGCTGCCCTCCGCCTGACAGCTAACAGCTAGCTCTCCTCCCAGGGAAAGTAACTATAGTAACAGCATGAAAAGTCGTGCTCTTATGTAATAAGAGCTCGGATCAGTTTCTCATTTGTTAAGCGTCGGTTAAGCAAAGGCAGTATGAAACAGTCAATAATAAAAGTTTTATCAAAAAATTCTAAAATTGACTGATGAGTCCAGCAGTGTGTGAGATTAGCCACAGACTGACAGACATACGCGCACAAGCACGCACGCACGCACACGACCGAACACATGATCTCCCCACAGGCTTAAGCCTAGAGGAGATAATGATGTGAGGGAAAAACAGAACACGGCTGCCGTACGACTCCGTCTGTTCACATCCTCCGCTCTGGAGAATTTTAAAAGCCATGCTCAGGATCCCGGCCCTAATTGGCTGTGGTGTTGAAGAGCAAAATCGTTCACAGGCTTCATTACTGACAAGCCTACATGAGATATGTCAACGGGGTAAAAATTAGACACCAGCACCAGTCGCTACACTGTGTATGCACTGTAAAAGTGTGTTTTTGCTGTCTTTTGTGAGAACCAAATGTGTGTGCTCTCATAAGTAAAAGAAAGCATTACCAATTATTATGAGTCAACGCACGTATGTGTGTGGGCAATGGAGGATGCGAAGAAGTGTGTGCGTGTGTGTTTGTGTGGAGAAGTGGAGGAAGCATTGATGTTTGAGTCTGTTCATGTGTACGTACTTAGTCGCCTGCATTTGTGCGACACAGAAAGAGGGACATTGTGTGTGTCAAAGGAAAAAAGAAATCACTGCTCTCTGGCTCTCATCTGACATTTTCAAATCCAGCCAGCGGAGGACAGAGAAAGTTTTATGAAAACAGATTAACTGTCCAGCAGAGATGACAGACAGAGAGAAAGACAGACAGTGTGAAAGAGAGAGAGAGAGAGAGAGAGAGAGAGAGAGAGAGACGGGCTGACAGAGAGACGGGGGAAAGAGTATTCAAAGAGAGAGAGGCGGAGAGAAAAAATAGCGCAGCGGGAGGGAGGGAAACACATTCAGAGAAAGAGAGAGAGAACCGTATTCAGAAAGTCAGAGGGAGAGGAAGGGCCTGTGCAGTTTCATTGATTTGAAGCAGTAGGAGGGGAGAGAGCTGGTACAGGGGGGAGGCTCGGAGACAGAGCGGCTACTGTAAGAAAATGGCTTTATAATACAGTTAAAGAGCAGCGCAGAAGACACGCAGTCTGAAAGACAGACGGGTGAAAAGGGGAGAGCATAGCAGTCAGAAAGAGGAAGAAACAGGCCAAACAGATGGAGAGCATTTCATTTTTATATTTGTATGTATTGGACTTTATCTTCCGATCAACGTAAACAGCTGGAACTGTTATAAACATCTTCCCGTGACAGGGAACGCAATCCATAGTCTTTTTTACACTCCATACCTCCCACTTATGATGCCTAATTAATGTTGCAATTGGCAAACGCTCAGTCATTGGTGTGAACTCACAATTTCCACACAAGTATCAACAAACTGTCATCTTCTAAATAAAGGTCACTGAATCTCCCTGACATTCAACGCAGTGAGAGAGAACAGATGGAATACATTTGTATGATTTGTAAGGGCTTATTTATTCAATCTAAATTGAGATGTATGGGTAATGTGATTTGCACATGTGCTTGAGCAATTTGAGGAGGATTTAATCATGTCAATAAAGCGTCTTCAAATTCATTTGAACTGATGCGAAACAGACAGAGAAAGACAGAGAGAGAGAGAGAGAGAGAGAGAAGTGGTGGGTTAGAGAGAGAAACATTTGAAAAGGTAATAAAGGAATGGGGGCTGGTGACATTCTGTATTTTTCTTACTGTAAATAAATCCCATGTATTCTAACTAACAAATGTTGTTAGTGTAGCCAGGGCCTTCCTCTGTGGCATTGTTGTCCAAAAGCTATTAAAAACACATTAATGAGCCACACCGTTGCAATTGTGAGTGAATAGCACATCCACCATCCTGCTGCTGTACGTACACGCGAGGACACCAAATGTGTATTTAGAAAATGGTCCCTAACAACTCATTTCTTGTTTGAGTAATGTTTGCAAAAAAAACCTATTGAAAAAACTATTTTTAAAGATTTACACCTTCAAGAGAAAACCGATGAGGCAAATATAGCCTCATATATTTGCATTAGATGTGATTGGCACTTGTATGTTGGCAACAAGAAAAGGATTCAATCACGCCAACAAGCTAGCTTGAATTGAGTTGAAACATACATGGAGAGTGGGAAGAGGTTAGAAAATGAGTCCATGTTGTTTTACTTTTCATATATTAATTCATAGCTTTCACATGTATTGTCTATATCCCTGCTAATAAAGACATGTAAGCATTGAATACAATCATGCAAAGTAAGTCTAACCAGATACAATGCAGAGGGAGAGCAAAGTAATCAGACACCTAAACAGAAAGACAAAGCGGGGAGGAGGTCAGGTAGCTAAGTGGAGCGAGAAACAAACAGAGAAACAGAGACGTACAGAGAGATGAACAGATGAGCTCAGAGGACCAAGAAGTAAACAAGCCCAAGCTGCACTCTGTGTTGACCTGCGCTGACCCCGTGACAATGTGACTAATGGCCTTGAAACATACAAGGACCAAGAGACCCACTGCTGATGGACACGCAGACAATGTGCTGCATGAAAGACCAGTACAGCCTCCAAAAGAAAACAGAGAGCGATATTAGGAGAGTTAGAGTGGGAGAGAGAGAGAGAGAGAGAGAGAGGGAAGATTAGAGTACTGCACGGCATAGGAGTTAGATTTGTCTTCTCCTGCCACACTGCAGGAGAAGAATACGCAGAAATATGTCAGCAACCCTCGTTTAGATTAGTTTAAACGGTGTTCCATGCACCATCGAACATCGAACTATGTACCAGCTTCTAAAGTCCTCCGAACCTGCTGCAGTGAAGCAATGCAAGGGAACATGCTATACAACACAAAGACGTATTTAGAAATACTACAGTCACTACAATAACAACTGAGGGCTAGTGCCCTTACATACCAATTAAAAAAAAAACATATTTAACAGGGCAACCTCTGTAAAAACAACAACATTGTAAGCCCTCCATCCTTCCGGTGCAAACTGAGATGAAGCTATCAGCGTTTGCATTGCAGCAGATGGTGGATAAACTGTAGCGCTGTACTTTAGAACACATAATCCACTTGTATTGTGTTGACTCATTGTGTCATAATCGTACACGTACATTGGATTCTGTCATTGTCAGTACCAGATGTCGACGTGAAGAGAGGGGGAAGAGGACAATAAGGAGGACGCTGCCACATCTGGAGTCCAGGATAGAATAGAATACAATATGTTTCTCATTGTTGGCTTATCGTTTGTCTGTTTTTTTACTGAAAAAGTATTACTTTTTTTAGTAACAGGTAGTTAACATGTCGTCCGACCACGTCTTAATGCAGAAGTGTTTATACCTGTAATATCAGATTGTCGGTTTTGGAAAGTTTTAGAAATTGTTAAGAGAAATTTGTCAGACGCTTTGTCCCATCATGAAAGGTGGGTGAATACAAACCATGTAAGCTGGCTGCTTCGCGTGTTCTAGGGAGTGTTCTAGGGAGCCTTTGGAGTTGCTTAAAAGGAACCTTTGCCGGAGAAGGGCTGAGTAATTCTACAAGTAATGTTAATTCCGTTGGCATCAATTACATGTTTTAACTGCTGGAAAGAACAGAATAGAAGCAAAAGACAAAAATGAAGATACGTGTCGGGGGCAGAAAGCAGCGAGTCACTAATAAATTCATGGAAAGGATTGAGATTAATAGAATGATTGATTGCCTGAGCCGAGGTGGCCTATTTTTCCATCATCTTCATCTTCTCTTTGAATTTTTGTCTTTTCTTCTATCTCTCCATCTCTGCATCATTTTGCCACTGGCCTCTCTTACATCTGTCTTTCTTATTTGTGTAATTTTGTCACTGTGTGTGCGTTCTGTGTCTACCTGTCTTTCTGCCTCTCCTTAATATTTGTGCAAACATTTTTAAGTGTTATATTTTTCCTCTCTCGGTCTCTCTTTGTGTTTCTGCCTTCGTCACGTTGCTTCCCTTTCAATCTCTCCGTCACTCAATTGATACAGTATTGTCGGTGTCAGTAAGGGATGTCTCGCTCATCGCCCACGCTCACAAACACACCGTTAGCTTAGCGAGCATGGATCGGCGTGCACTTACACGCGCCATCAGTGGTTATCTGTCCCACTCTTTTGACACACTCTCAAAAGGAGACACTCACAGGGGGCACTTTTCAAGACGGTTCATGTCAAAACACGCTTTTTCAAAAATAATGTCAACGTTCAAATTGCAGACAAAGCTCCTCCCACTCCACAACTTTCTCTTTCAGTCTTTTATAGTGCACGTTCTCCCTCTAGGCCTCCGTCCTCTCTCTTTCCCTTTGTCATTCCCCTTTACTCTTGGGAGGCAATTACTCCCATTAAATAAATAAAGCATTCTGTGTGTGTGTGTGTGTGTGTGCGTGCGCTCACTGTTTGTGCACCTATGTGATTGCGCTTGCGTGTAAACGTGTGGAAAATGAAGTTGAATATATAAATACTAATATGGCACAGATTTAGGCGAAGCTAAAAGCCGCTGGAGTGTGCCTCCTGAAAAACGACAATAATGTGCTGTGCATGCGCATACACACACACACACACACACACACACACACACACACACACACACACACACACACACGCACATACACACACACGCTGTCATGGCTGTTAAGTATCAATGAAAAGTATGCATCCAAGAAATGCACATCTCTGACAGCTTAATGTTGATCAAATGAGAAATGTGTACACAGATTTACACAGAGCAGCCTATATATACTGTATCTGACAGCTAATTTTTCTCCACATGATTCACTAATGTAAACAGCTCTTCTTTTTCCATCTACACACAGATGAGCTATGCATTTAATTGAATAATTATACTGATATTAAACTAGGTTGCAAACCGCTACACGCAAACTCCGATGCAGATTGATCTCTCTTACAACAAGGCCAATTTATCACCCGTGTGCTTTGGTACCAGCCGGTAAATCGAATACATGTAAAGTAGGTAATCACCCTGCTTATGTGGGCCGAGGTATGAAAAATTCACAAGCAAATGTGTTTGAATGTGAGGCCTGACATACAGCAATGAGGGAGAACAAGATTTTCCAGGGTTGTATTTCCCTTACATTTTTGAGCTTTTTGCAAACGTCAGCCCACGCAAAACAAGAACACATATCACACACACACACACACACACACATATGCTAACACAGTAAGTAACGCAAGCAAGAATAAGCACACCTATTTCTTGGAGCTTTAAAAGAAGCACTTGCCCACAGGAACGCACATACTCACAGCAAGCCACACAAATAATTCTTGATTCATTGATTCCTCCAGGGGAACACTGGGTTACTCTTAGTAATAGCACTGTCTCTCTGTAGCCAAATTGAACATCAACACACACACACATTCGTACACACAAAAAACCCGTGGCACCCTGGCGGCGAGGGGAGCGTGTCCCATTTTTTAATAACAAAAAAGCTCAGGGGAGCCGTGTGTGTTGATATCTAAATGACACTTACAGGTTGATGTGCTGTGGATGTGGCAGGGAAAATAACAGGCTGCCAGGCACAAGGGGAGGGAGGCCAGGCCTGCACAGGGAATTCATGCAGCAATGAGGAGCTGATTAAAGTGCTTGGCAGAAAAACTGGCAGAGCTGCAACTAGACACACTAGTTCAGGGCTAGCCAGGGAGTCTCAGCTCGCAGGGTAACAATACGAATCCATGCAGGCACAAATGTTGTGTTTTAACGGCCTGCGCTTCCACTGAGGGTCTAAAATAACATTTTTAACTTCCACAGTTCTGGAGCAATTAGAATGATAAAGTAATTATAACTTGTGGGAAAAACTCTTGTTTAACTACCTGGCTGGTGGCCTACTCTATTTGCAAATTACATTTACGGCTGGTACAACAAGCATACAAAGTCAATTCTAGGTGAAAGACAATGATGTTGCCTTATTTTGTGGTTTTATTTTCTTTGTTTCACTTGATATAAGTTATTTTATAGGCAAAGCGGCACTGAATGCAAAACCAGTGTGAACACAAGCTACTTTTAGACAGAAAATGCACATTACACACAATGAAAATGGCCAAGTTTGCCCCCCCGCTGACACCCTTTCTTGTAGCTCTTAACAGAAGCGGAACGGCCTCCACTCTCGCCAACGTCATAGGAAATGATTACCCTTATATAAAAGTAGACCTGAACCTGCAGGGGAGACAAAAGCAGAGGTGCTGCTTCACACAGCAAAAGGCAATATAGTTAATGAGTGGGGCGATTGTTTAGACTTCCTCCGGTAACTAAATTGATCACAGCAGACGAAACGCCATAAGGATCTGTCAGGCTCGGCGCAGCAGATGACAGTGATTGATCAGGCTTGGACATGATACAAATGCTCTCAGGTAATTGTTAAAAGCAGCACGTAACAAAAGCAGAAAAGCAGATTTTTCTCAAGCCAGGAAATGATGAGGTAAATAGTTCAATCAGCCACAACCATCCGGGGATGTGCGACGAATAATTGATTGCACGTGATTGAGAACTCAACAGCCCTGTTGGTCAGACACGTTAAGTTAGTTATTATCAGAGTAATGGTAACCTGAGGTTTGTGACTTCTGGTGACGCAGTAGAGCAATGACGTAATGAGTCAAATTGCCATTTTTATATTTAACTTACCAATTCTGCTTATCAATTTTTTGGGGCCCTGAATGTATTCATGTTTTTGGACTATAACAGGATTGGAAGCCTGTGAGCTCACAGAAACACTGACTTGACATCACCGCACAAATACTGTTAAAACCTCCAAGCACAAGAGCTCCCACAGCTAGTCGATCATGTTAGCTATTCAGTGTATGTGTGTGTGTGTGTGTGTGTGTCTATTAGTCTCAGTCCATAGGCTTACGCTGAGAAGCACAAGGTTCAATAGAAGACTTTAACAATATATACTGTACCGTGTTGGGCATTGCAAGAAACCCCAAAACTAGCATTATCAGGTTCATTGGTGCGGAGAATCAAATGCATCGCCCATGTCAAAGTGGGGGATGAGAACATGTACAGCGTGCGTGTAGATACAACGTGTATGTGACGACTGCGAAAAAGAGAGAAGGAGCAAGACTTTGCTCAGCGGTGACAATGCGTATTACTCGCATCAGATTACAAGAGAGAGAGGGCGACGTGGGAGTTGGTAGAGATGGAGGGGTGAAGTGAAGCGGGAAAGAGGGAATAAAATGAAAGAATATAGAGAAAAATCAAGGCTGTGTGTGAATATGTAAGTGTGTGTACGTGTGGGTGTGTACGTGCGTGTTCTACTATCTTAGCTACAGGTAGTAAATCATTAGAGACAGGAAGACAAGCGATCCTTACTTACTGCTGCGTCGTCACACATACATGAACACACACACACACACACACTAAGAGAGCTATTAGTCCAAGAAGGCTTTTTTTGCTGTCGGTCGAACAAACACCGCTGGAATTAGCCACATCGCTGCCAGTATGGATGTTCATCTCTGTCAACATCGTCATTAAATTTAACAGCATTATTATCTCACCTTGAAAAATGCATTTTAATAGAGGGACACATATACACAGCGGCCCCTTTACCCTTTCTCTCCTCCTAGCTCCACCCACGCCCCCCCACCATATACATCTCCATGGAGACTGCCGCCTGGCAACTGCTGGAGGAGAGCCAGTTGCCGCGGCGACACTAACGCCCAACGCCCTACAGTGGGGAGAAGTGATGTCACTGGGAGGCCCGGGCTGAACCGACCATTAGAGGCCGGCCAGAGGATGACCATTACGAGAGAACACTCTTCTTGTCCTTCAAAGCCGCCATCTATCAGCCATCAGTCGTCTTCAACGACAGACTCTCTCTGTTTGTCTTAATTAGACGCGTTTGTTGATCTCTTTGTCATTCAGTCGCTCTCACTCTCTTTCTGTCTCCCTCCCTTAATCTGTCTCTCTGTCCCGTCGTCTGTCTCTCCATCTTGGTTTCCCTCCTCAGGTCAGATCAACTCAAAAAGCTTTAATGCCTCTGAACAGGATTCTGATAAGAATGCAAAACGCAATGCCTGTATGCATCTCCATTTAGATTAAAACAGGCAAGGTTACATGTCTCGTATTATTAAATCAGCATTATGATAATATATTCACGAGTGATAATGTTTGCTTTACTCATCTTCACAGGCTACAAAAGGAGATTTACACTGAGTACACAACGATTATAGGCAAATCATTTCGATGGAAATGAGCAACGGAGAATTTAGGTCGAAAACATTCTGATCCTTTACGTGTGTAAGAGTTACACCGCACTGTAAACATACAGGTAGGTGGACTCTACATGTTACTCAGTCTTGCCAGCATTATTTACACAATATACTCATATGTGATTCATATTTTATGAGTGGATTATTATTATTTATGCATTAATATATAAGCAGCCTTTTAATGTTGCGCCGGAACTTCATGTACTGCTGGGCAGTTTAATCTACAACAATACCTAATATACCTCATAAATAGAACACAATATTACTATGTATTAGTGCTTTGCCAGTTTTTAATATGCAAAGTAACTGGCAAATAGCTCTTACTAAATGCAGTGGAATAAAAAGTAGGTATTATAATAGTAATATGTCCCTGTTAAATGTGGTGGATTATGAATATAGAGTAGCGAAAAAAAGGAAGTACAATACCTCAAAACGCTACATTGTGTACAGTACTAAATCTACTTATGTATTGCTTCGTCTGGATTGTTGTCCCTGGATCTCCTGTATGTGCTGATCGAGTCTGTGTGTCCCTGCAGCTCTGAAATGTTCACTTGTGTTCAGCGTACTGCCGCCCTGCATGTTGCAAACAGGACTCCTGATATCAATCACGTTAACCACCAACATCTCTCATGTACACCTGCGAAAGACGGGACTGGGTCTACTGTTTTGACTGCTGCCGTTCATAAAATGCACCTGCACTTGTTTGCTTCCTCCTGCTCTGTATTCACCTTTGTTTCTTGTCACCACTGGCCCTGCCACCCATCACTCTCCTCCGCCAGACAGCTGTCCTAAACCCCCGCATCCGTGTTCCCATCCCACCCTCCACTTTATCATGTCACCCACTCCTCTTCTCATCTCCCTCCCTGCATTCATCCAATCAAAACTGAGACCCACATCTTATTCCATGGACATGAGCTCACACACACACACACACAAACCCAACTTGCAACACTGCAGATAATAACAGAGCCAATCTTAGTGTCTGAAGCACACTCAGCTGGACATTCATTACCCAGGCCCTAACCTTTTTATCAACCTTTCACTGTCACACGTCTCGCCCTTAGCTTAACCTCAATCTGATCCTAAACTCGAGCCTAAAACAGCGCCGTAACCCGAACACATGTTCTTATGACAAGGGTCTAAATCTCAATAAAAGGTTCTCACACGAATAGAAATTCAGCACACAGACAGCCCTCTTCTTTGTCATGGTTGGCCAGTGACCCCAGTGAGAAAATGAGAGCAGGCAAGGCAAGGAGACAAAGAAGTAAAGGCAGAGAGGAGAAACCGGCGTGTGATGAGGGAGGCAACAAGGCAAGACAGAGTGGTCGTGCATCAGTTAGCGCGCTAACGTGATCCGAAATACGCCGCGCCAAAAACAGATTTAATTAATAGGGCGGCGCAGAGCCTATAGCTAAGCTAATGCTACACGTAATGAAGAAATGAACACGGGTGCTAATGCTAGTGGAAGTGCTGCAGACAGTATAGAGTCTAGTTACTCGGGTGGAAGAGATCAGTGCTAAATGGCCTGTGAATTAAGTCATTTGCTCTCGGGTAACTAATGTCCTTGTCTCGGTGCAGCAGTGCAGTTCCTGGGAGAACAAATAGCGGCAGATACTGTTGGTTTACATCAAGGCATGTACTGCACGTACGCAAAAAAAGACACTCAAAACAGGCTTAAAGACCAGTTTCTAAGCAAACATGTTCAAATAAAATGGAGGGATTTAATATTTCTCCCTCAAACTTATTCCAATCCAATATTTCCAGTAGTGCCGAGAATTCTTTGAAACAGCCATTAGACCGTATTTTAAAAGTGAATAAATAAAAACTCTTTTTACATAGTTGTTTGGTGTCTCGTCGAATACTGGGGCTGCACAGAGTTCCTTTAATCCCTGATACGACCCTATGTCCTTGTTCATAAAGGTCACATGGTGTGCAATGGAGAAAACGTTTGGAAATAAACGACGCCGAAAAACAGAGAAAACAGAGACGCCGGTGTTTGAGGGCTCAATAACATTGAGTGGATATCAGGGTGAACCTCAACACGAGATTTGCATGATATTGTGTGTCTGTGTGTGTGTGTGTGTGTTTGTGTTTGTGTGGTCGGTAACTTGTAGCGAGGCTGATTCCTGCCCCGCCTGTGAGCCGTCTCGAGGATTAAACGCTGACTTTGACTCTTTGGCCTTCCCTGACACTTCTCTCATCCCATTTTCTCACTCCGTCTCCCCCTCTCCCATCTAATCTGTCCCGCTTTCTCGCCGCCACTGGTCTTGTTTTTCCTTCCACTCCATTTGTTTTCTGTCCCTTTCGGTCGGCTCTCCCGTTCGTCTCCCTTCTTCCTCGCTCTCTTCTGGCTGCTTTGCGAGAATCTAAATAGCCTGACACAAATTAACAGAGAGAACTGTCCCTCCCTCCCCCCCACACACACGCACACACACACATATAACGCGCACACACACCACCAACAAACACACACACACTTTCTCTAGGCTGCTGCTAATGGTGTAGTTGGACGATTGATTGCCTCCCATCACCAACATTGGTTATATGTAGATAACGGCGCAAACAATCAAGCGCAAATAACAAATACACACGAAAGCACGTAAACAAGCGTCCAACAGGCACATTTGTTTTAGACACAAACAAACCGCCAACATTTGCATCTTTTTCCATTTCTAATATCAAACAACTGAACGAGCAAAGTGGGATTCATTCTTTGCTTGTCAGATCACTATTTTATGACGGAGTAACATAAAAACAGTATAAAAACACATTTGAGAGGCTATGTTGACATTTACAGTGCATGATTGCAGAGAAAGTTGGAGGCAACTGAAAGTCATGTTCTTAACTTTGCTACCAGCCCCCATACACGCCTAGGCGAGTTTCTGTCCAGCTACATTTTCCCCGAAGCAACAAAAACCTGATGCCAGTGTATCTGGATTCATCCACAGTGGAGAGCATTTTTAAAAGCTAATTTTGTGGGTGTGAAATATGCCAATTTACGGTGGAAATAAGGCCAAAATGAAGAAACAAAGATTTTTTTGCCAACTTCAGGGGCCAGCATACTCTGGCAGAACTGCTAAAGGTAGGAGAGCAGCCATGGTTTCAGCTTCTCTCTCGAACTTTCTTTTTATTAGTTACACAACTATTTCTGTCCCCTTTCATGTAAAATAAAAAAAGAGTGAAATGTGCGTAGTTATCCCCCTATTTAAATAATATCACCTCTCCCCCTTTCTATGACCAGTGAGGCCATTCACAACCGCTAGAAACACTTCTGTTTCCGACGTGGTCGGACAACACGGCGTCCAATTTCGTTGTGATTGAGCATAACCCGACCCTTAGGGTGGATGGAGTTTAGCTCTGTGCTCCTCCGGTCCAAAGGTTGGCATCTGGGTGAGAACTTGATGGTTTGTTGTGCTGTGAAGTCCCACAGTGAGCAAGGCCAAGGGACTGAGAGAGCAAGTTGAGCCAATCAATCTACTGTGGTCAAACGCAGACACAGTGATAGTTGACTGAGCGCACACACACACACAAACACACCACACAAACACACACACACACACACACACATATATCCGTGGCTAGGCATGAAGAACGCACATACACGGCAGCACACCAAGCAATGGCATTCAAGTTTAATTAAAGTACAGTTGACACATTATCGGAGATACAGGGGTGTGCTTAGCAGCTCTGGTGAGTGTGTGTGAGAGAGAGAGAGAAACAGTTAGAAAAAGAGAGCTGCGGATTATGTGGTGTGTGTGCACTCAATCTGTTAGACTGTTAATGTTTGAGTTGGGGGAATACACATGGGAGAGCCAGCCTGTGTGTATAGGCAAGGCTTGAAGAGCTCATTACTGCATTTGTGTGAATCAAACGATCTCTAAAAGGATGTTTGACTCCTGTCCGGCTGGGACTTCTGTGTGTGTGTGTTTCTCGGTGTCTTGTGGGGGTGTCCCATTATTTATGAACTGATGATTTCTTTTACTCTATTATTGATGAGTGATCTTTTTTTACACATGGTTTTATCTTTGTAGGGACTTCATTTTACGGTGTAAACTCCTCTTCTCTCATAAGTTGTGAGTGTGTGTGTTTGCTGTCATGCTGGTTAGTACGAAGGTCAAACTCAAAGCAGACACACACACACACACGCACACACACAAACCCACACACACACACACATATCCATGGCTAGGCATGAAGAACGCACATACACGGTCTCCCTGAAACAATTTTCTAATTCAAGCTCCTCTCAAAAAAAGAAAAACGCCTCGCTGTCTGTCTTTCTCCTCCTGTTCTCATCCGTCCTTTCCCCCGTCTCGTCTTCCCACTCCTCCCTCCTTTGCTTTGCTGTCTGACTGTCTTGACAGGAAGACTGACGGATGCACAATGACAAGACAAACCCCCCCTCTGCGCATTTCAAAGGCCGCACACAGGCAGGCTCACAAACACACACAGACAGGCTCACGCAGACATGAAAACACACATACTGTAGGCAATGGCAGGCACACAAATGCAGATCAAGCTTCAAGGTAGAACGCCGGGCTTTGAACACAGAGGCTAAACTGTGGAATCACACCTTCTGGGTCTGTCATGTGATGCCATTGGGCCCCAAACAACTTTTCTCCATAGACTTACATTGGGAAAGAGACATCTGTTTTTGAGTCCAATTAACTTCCCAGTACGAACACTTGAATAGCCCTTATTTAAATCATTTGGTCTTAAAGTTTCAAAATGCACTGATAGCCGAATCCACAGTTATTATTCATTACTCCCTTCATGTAAATAAATCCAAGACCACGGCTGGACCGAGAGGTCAAAGGAAACAATAGTGCACTTCCTCTATGGGCCCCATGGACGCTGAAGATCTGGGTACTTTTATCACACATATTACACACACACACATCATGAACAAACAGAAGATCCAATACACAGTTAAATAGGCACAAATTAAATAAAGACACACACAAACACACACACACACACACACACACACACAAAACCTCCCACACATGCATATACACATACCATGTGGCCAGACTGAAGAAGCAGGATGAATACTGGTGGGTTGCCCACTGTGTGGGTTGGTTGGAGCGTCAGAATGTAACAGCTTTATAAACTGACCAACATGACTCGCGAAGATGAACCAACTGCTGACCGTCTGTGTGGTTTTACCAGCCGTCTCTGTGTGTCAGACAGCTAGCGGCCCACACGCAGGAAAATTAATGCATCAATCACTACTATGTCTGTGAAGGTTTCGAGCTTGTAATATATACATTCATAACATCTGGCAATACGATGCAACACACCACAACAACACCAGAGAGTACTAAAAAAATAAGCATAGAGTTGAGTGAACGCGGTCTCAATGAAGATAAGGAAACACTACAGGCTTCACAATCGAATGGTCATTGAACTGGATTGCTTGTATTTCAATGTTTTCCGCTACATTGCAGCAGAACACAACACCTGTATTTCTACAGTGCATAATGTTGCTTTGGATATCGCTATATACCAGACGTCACTCAAATTGTCACAGCAGGAGCCCCGCTGGTTTTCTGTTCTGCTATGTGCGTGTGCAGTGGTAAATGAACGGTGCCTCTGATACAATTTCAACATGGTGTGCTGCACAATAAATCCAATGTGTTCGTGAGGAAAAGGGAAGTGGAAGAAGCATGGGTGAAGTTGTGAGATGAAGATGTGCAGAGTTCAAGGTAAACCTTTAACATAATGCAATACCTTGTCCCTCCCTCCTCTATCTGCCCTGTGGACATGGAGAGGAAAGTGTTGCTGCAGCATCTGCTCACAAAAGGTCTGAGCCAATTCTAAGGTCTGTATCTGCACACAATACCAGCAATCTTACAGGAGGAGCACATTGATTACAGGAGTTGGCCCACAGCTCAGTAAAAATATAGCTGGTGATTTATCTGGTGTCTGAAAAAATCAAAGTGGTGTCCATCTGGCTGGGTCAATTATTTGTACATACGTTTTTACCAAGTTGCTAGTGCAAGATTTATTCTTTTAATTATACATAACAATTCAGCAAAATGTATATCTAAATATATATTTGTTACATTTAGTTTTACAATGCTAGGGCAGCAATGTTTAAGTCAGGCCTGGTGTTGGAATGATCCCAGTCACACATCGAGGCATACAGCTTAGTTCCTCAGACACTGGTATCGGATTGGTACCCGGTACAGCTTTGGGTTATCGGGACTAAAAACATTTGGATCGGTGCATCCCCATACCCTCCTAATAAAGCCTCTGGCAGAGCTACCGTTAATGGTCAGGTAATGACTAAATGCAAAGAAGAAATACATTTAGCTGATCAAAATGGTCAAGGTGCTCGGGAGCTAGCAGCCAGAAGATGGAAAATGATAATGCTGATGATGCTTGAACTGATATCTGGAGATATACGGTACTCACACCATTGCACAATGTTATAAGTGCTGTGTTCATAAACGGATTCGCTGGTCTGTGTGCAGTAAGCATTGGATTTTAAGTGCAGAATTGCAATACCTGGCCTCCAAAGCTAATGCATGTAAGTGAGCTTCCAAAGTCATTATTGGCCCATGTCGTGTTATGCAAGAATCTCATTTACTGTTGCACTTGAGTCTGCCAGTAGTTATTGAGTAGCAAAGTAATTGATGAGGCAGCGCCGGGAGGATCCTTGAGGACATTGACAACTACAGTTGTGCTCTCTGTTAAACAGTTATGCAAATTGCAACGACATGTATTTTAGTACCGCTGCTGCTACTACTACCACCATTACCAGCTCTGTGGTTTTTGTTTTTATTGAACACATTTAAAGTGCAGAAAAAGGTTCATGGAAAGGGGCTAAGAAGGCTTATGTGAAAACATTCCAAAAACTACCCGCGTAGACTCATTTCAAACAGTTTCAAACAATTAACACAAAGTAATCTGATCACATTGAGAGAGCAAGGCAATGCCAGGCAAGTGTATTAAAGCACGTTTCCTACACAAAGGCATTTCAAAGTGCTTTACATTATGCATCAAAACACAAGAACAAGAAAGACAAACAATAAAATGATAATGATAATGATAAGAATGGAAACTAAAAAGGGAAATTACAACGTTACGAGCGGAGACGTGAGATGGTCCATGGTTGGTATTTAAAAGGTTCAGTCACAGGCAGTGCAGTACCTGGATGGAAAGGAGATCAACGTTGGTGCAAGTCTGATATCATTTGGAAGTTTGCTGCAGCTCTGTGGAGAACAGTAACTAAATGCTGCTCCTCCATGTTTGCAATCTAGGAGCAGTTAGCAGCCCTCTACCCGATTACCCGAGAGCCCAAGAGGGTTCATATAGGCAGTCTGAGATGTATTTGCAGTGCTTTGAACTCTATTCTCTGACACACTGGAGGGCAGTGCAGATCCCTGAGAACTGGAGCGATGTATTCGCTTTTAATCTTTTTTTTTTTTGTTAGGACTCTATAGCAGCAGCATGATGAATGAGCATAAGTTGTTGTTTTTTTTTCAGGGAGAGTTGAGAAAAGACCATTACAGTAATCGAACCCGCCGGAAATTAAAGCATGGATTAGTTTCTCTTAGCCCTGCCTGGACAAGAAATCCTCTGATTCTTGCTATGATTTTAACATGGTAGAATGAAGACTTTATAACTGGCATTGATGTGGCTTTTTAAAGGTTTTTGGTTTTTAGAGACAGAAAGTGTAGATGAGCACTAACCCCTAAGCATTCCTTCTTTTGTGCCAAAAACAATTAGCACAGTTTTGTCTGCATTTAGCTAAAGAAAGTTCCGGCACGTCCCATTTATACTTTTTTTTTCGTCCAATGCTCTTGCAGAGAGAATCTATGGTCGCTTGGTCACAGAGCAAGGTAAATGGGATTGCTTTCTGCATAATTATGTTAGCTGATGTTACTGTTTTGTATAATGTGATCTAATTGACGCATGTAAATGTGAAAAAGAAGAGGTCCAAGGACTGAGCGTTATAGGCTCGGTCCACTCAGAGTACTTTAGAAGGTTTAGAAGGTGACTCATGTGACATGTGCCCGACTCTCTTAAATTCAAGATAAGCTCACATTGGCTTAGTCGACATGCGTTAGGTGCTCGCAAGCCGTTCATGCTGAAATGCTCCGTGTGTGACTACATCAAGTTGTATGAGCTACTATGCACTGCTTCCCCCAAGAGAAGCACAGTGATATTGCAGCCACTTATTCTCACCAGGACACACACACATGCAAGCACATGCACAGAGGGGCCCACCAACTCATCACAAAAGCATATAACCCACTGCCTAAGCCTCTCTCTCTCTCACACACACAGCGTTGAATTCCCCTATATTTTCCCATCTAGATAGAGTAACGCTACAGTAGCCTCCAATTCCATTTTCTCTCTCGCCCAACCCCTCCCTTCCACACTGTTCCCGTCTCTCACTCCTTTCCACTTTCCCTCCCTTTCCCTCTACATCTCCTCCTCCGCCTCTGTATTCCCTCCATCTCCTCCCGTGTCGCAGGCCACCCCCCTTATTCTTTCTTTCATTCTCCATCCCAGTCTGTTAACAGCTCCCTTGTTGCATTTACTCCCTTTCTCTTTCCGTCTTATCCAGCGGGGCTGTTGACAGTAACCACAGTACAGTAGGTTGCATTTAATCTTTCAAAGAATTATTTCTCGCCACAGACAGACAGCGGACACATGCGGAGAGGCAGAGAGCTGAAGGAAGCAGAAATGCAAGATAGATGGCAAAACAAAAGCAGACACCAGAGAGAGCAAGTTTGACTCGTATATTATAAATGCGATGGGAAAATACACTTGCTCCCCGTGTGTAAATGTAAGCACCATTTATTTTCTTCCTTCCTCGTAATATTCAGAAACTCCGAGCGGAGTGAAGGGGGCACAGTCGCTGGTTGCCAAATCAGCTCCAACACGTCACAATGTCGGAAGGGATAATTAATCAGAGACTGATGCATTAAACATGAAGTCCACATTTTTTTAATACACAGCGCGGCTTCATTCTGACTTTCGTTGTTTAATACAGTGGCAGCCAATATATTTTGCTACGCTGTCGGTGAAATAAGAAAGAGCTTCAATTTGAAAAAAAAAAGCCTTTTTCTGCAGTTGAAACAATGTGCTGATTGACAATGACTCAAGGTTTGCTGGTTCAAAATTCTCCTCCACTGTAGCTCCTGGGTGTTATTTTTACAGCATTGTGAGCAATCCTTCACAATCTTCTGAGTGGGAAAGACAGCTGTAAGCAGGAGCTTTTCTTTGCTCCTCTGGTGTTATCCTATATCTCGCTGAAGTGGTCGAAGGTTATTCTATTAAAATGCACGTTCAAAATGTCTTTATTTATCAGGAACAAGGCGGTGTACTTGTACAGTGAGTGAGGTCAAGTGACATCGCAGCGCGTCTGTTTCTGCCACCCCTGCTTTCCAACTCATGTACATTTGATTAGAAAACGATCACTATTATGAAGTACAAAGTCATCACCACTCACTCCCCACCCACTACAAGGTTCATTTAGTTGATTTTCTGGAGCTTTCAATCATATAACATGAACTTCATCAGTAGAATCTACAACATCTGCCTAAGAACGAAGTTAAAAACCTCAGCTTTTTAAGCAAAGTCCTTTGAACATTACAACAAACAGCTTCATATTCATCACTAGGTTGTGCATATGAATCCACTGTATGCTAAGTTATTTCTTTAGGTAAAATTAAAAAGGTATTCATAATAGAAATGTGTATTTATATAGACCGCATATTTGGGTCCAATTTTGCCTGTTACGGTGCGGCTTCTGATAAACTTAAAACAAGTCAGAGACACCAAACAACACAATTCATATGAAAGTCATTCACAGAAGCTGTGAACAAACCTGCCAAACTGGGGTTTGGTGGCAAGCTGAGCTGTGCTAAATTGTGCATGACCATCTTCCCAAGTGTCTTTTAATCACACTATTTAATTAGTGTTCATCCCCTTAGACATATTGCGTGTCTTGGCTTTTTGTTGCACGAGTGAAATATGCCCTTGCAACATGAAGTCATTTTCCATGCTTGCAAGTGAAGCAAGAGTAATTAACTCTAATTTTGATTCATTTAATTTAATTGGAGAGGTAAACATACAGCCAAGAGTGGATCTTTGTAAAAGGCTACATGAGATGAAAGTAAAGAAGGGAAGAGCGGAGAGGACAAAGGGGACGGCGAGATGGGGAATCTGGCTACTGTAACAAGTCAAAAGGGATTGGGGATGAGGAGTGAAAACAGCATGTTTGGCAAAACAAGGAGAGCAAGAACAAAAACAAGAGGCGAGAACAGACAAAAAAAAAATGAGAAAGAGGAAAAACGGGGAACAAAGAAGAGAGGAAGAAGGAGAGGGGGGGGGGTGAAAAAAAGAAAATACAACAAGGAGACAGATTAGCAAAGAAAACACTGCAAACAAAGAAATCAGCTATAGGGAACGGAGCAGAACAAGACAGGAACAGTGGAACCGAGGAGTGTGAGGAGAAGCAGGTGTAGATGAGGAGAGGCAGAGATGAGGGATTACAGAGAGATAGTGTGAGACCCAGAGATGCTGCAAGAGGTCACTCTTCGCTCTTATTGTCCGCAGAAGACAATCATGGCTCACAGCGAGTCTGTATGTGTGATGGTGTAATGTGTAAACATCTGTGTGTGTGTGTGTGTGTGTATGTGCTGACAGCTCCTTTCTCATCACTAAAAAGGAATAGTTGGCATGAGGTCGTACAGAGGGCAAAGGCCAAGAAACCATGACGCCAGCGGGCAAAGGAAAGGAACAATCTGGTGTTGTATACCAGAGAAAGACATTTAGATTTTAGGCATCTGATCAAGGCTCTTGTTCGGAGTAACTTACAGTGAGTACACTTGATTGCCAGAATTCAAAACATCCAAGTATAATCCGATGGAAGGAGGCCAACGCGGCGAGACAGACGCATTGTTTGCTTTTCGGTGCCATCAACTTGGTGAAAAAATAGGCAAAAATCCAACTCAAGCTGAATTTTGTCTGCTGTAACAAAGTGAAAGACAGTTGGTCCCAAACAGAAAGCTTTCCAGGCCTCCATATATTTATATACTTTGACTGTGAGGTGAGAGGGACAGGTGCATCACAGTGTTCGGAAAACAAATGGATGGCCTGGCTGCCACAATTTGCGTCAAAAACTGCATTCCTTCTGAGTAAACCTTTAAGTCGAATTTGAGCACACAGACTTGATGCACTTATTTTTAGATTCAACGCGACTTACACTTCCAAAGGATATCACCTGTATCTATTATCCATTGTGAACAAACATAAAAAGATTCTCCTTATAACTCCAGAACTTCCCTCAGAGTCATCGCGTTTTAATGTTTTCTTCAGTTTGAAAGTAATCCAGTTGCAGCAATCTGCACATCCATGAGTACATCGCAAACAGAAAATGCTACAAAAAGGTAATTCTGCATCATTTTTATGGTGCAAAGTAAAACGGTCTGAGGAGGTCCCACAGTGCCATACTTGGTATGCAGTTAGAACAAAGGTAGTGCACAGTTGCTGCTCATGGGTGGATCACTGATCAGGTCTATGGTACACCGGCCCCAGAAGTCCAAGAGGTGAGGGGGCCCCTAAAGCACAGAATTATACTTCCCATGTCTGCATAGCCGGGAGAGTCAATGTGACTTAATGTTGTCATCAGGTTGAAAAAATTAATTAATTTCCTGAAGGAGACTTTTAATTGTGGCTGCCAACCTGACATGAAAGACTGAAGCTTAATTTCAAGCAGTTCTAATTAACCTGGCATAAAGAAAAGATAAAAAAAAAACTGCCACACTAAAACACTATTCCTATTTTCAGATTCATAATGCAAGTAAACGTTCACCTTAATTCCTTTGTGAATGCTCAGTGAGGTGTGCAAAGGTCAGAGCCACACTGACCTCGCCAAATATGGAAAAAGAATATTCTTGTATTCTTTGAATGAATTATAGAAAAGGTGCAAAAGGTCTTCTTCTTTTTTCCTTTTTTTTTTTCCAAAGGCAGAGCCAGAGACGTAAGACAGAGAGACTGTCTCGGCAACAGTATGTGGATTGATTAATTAAAGATCTTAATCTTTCATTCCACTGACGGAAAGAGAAAAAGGAGACCGCGCTCCAGAAAAAAAAGAGAGGCGATTGGACAAAGTGAGAGGGAGCGATGAGGTAAACCAATGCAGTAACAGGGAAAAACATAAAAGAGATGGCTATTCCGGAGGGTTAGATGGAGAGAAAGATAGTTTCAAAAAAAGAAACGTGACAGTGATGTGGAAGCGAGGAGGGCAGAAGTGAGTGGAGGGGGAGGAAATGAGGAGACATGTAAGGACGAGGGTAACTGTAAGAAAAATCAATGAAGGTGTGGAGGGGAAGGGGGGGGGTGGTCAGGGTGAGAGGGATTTTTTTTTTTATCTCAGTCCTATGATGGAGCTTGTGTCGCTAAAAAAAAAAAAAAAAAAAGACACAAATCTTCACCCTCTCCCAGTGGATGGAAGGTAACCTACTGGATTTGCATTTGAAAGCAATGCCGTCTTATTCCAATGTTACAAATACAACCTGCATGTTTGCTGGCATTTCCATCATCAAGTAACAAGCGGTTATAGATTATCCTCATTTGCGCGGCAATTTCAGTCTTCACCGTAATTCTCCTTGCATTAAAGTAAGCTCGTGTGCCTATGCAGTCAGGTAAATGGCTTCATGTGCACAAACACTCCATATCATTACTACAATTATCCCCCTCGTTGCTTTGGAGAACAAGTGGAAATTTCTCGTTTATTTATACAAACACCTGTTAATGGCCGCCTCCTCGTTCTGGCTTGCAATCCTCTGACGTTTTATCCACAGTTTCAATTTTAGTCTGCTTTGTGTAATAGTCGGTGCTAATTACAATACGCAGGACGTAACATAGCCTAACACCTCCTTATGTTATTATCAAAGCCAAGCGTTTGCACAGCAATCTTGTGAGCCACGTTTTTTCTCGCTGCCATCGCCCGCCACAGATTCTTCCCTCCGATCACTCGGCGCTCTACAAACATTGTGACTACAGTCAGCACTTTTTCAAATTTGCACTGACCTGTGCCTCAGCCCACGGGACTGCGAAAGACATTTCTGAGCATCAACACCATGAATCTCTGTGTTACTACTGGCTGACTTCGCTGCCTCAGAAGCGCTCGCTCAGCAGCTGAGAAAAACACGGTCGTACCAACAATCAATGTCCAAACTGATGTTTGATCCTGCTGGCTTGAAAACGCTCACCTCAGCGCAGAGTGTGGCATCTTCCTACAAGCATCTTATGTTTTCTGAGTCACTTGCAGCTGCAGTACAATATCTTCTCCTTAGCTGAAGTATATGAATACATAGTTGAGGGCATCAGATCGCTCTCCATCACCTCCACCATCGCTCTCAGTGTGCTGGTTAATGAATGGCTTTTTGAGAAGGGTCCAGAGGTGCTACAGGAGTACTTAGGATTCAACATCACTTGACCCACATGGACAGGCTGGCTGAATAGCCCTGGTGATAACAATGGGAGTTGAATGAAAAAAGTCATTATGAAGAAGTAATGCGCAGGCAGAGAGAGAGAGAGAGATGTTTTGATACTAATGCTGCAACACAGCAGCACTCATTCTCAACGGAAGCCGGAGACATGAAGCCAAAAACGAAGGCCCGACACTTGTCGCTGCACAACGCGCCTCAACTCGAAGTTCAGCTGGTCTCAACGCGGCAAAGTGTCAACCAAATATGTCTTTGCTTCCACCGGTCCAGTTCCAAGGAAGAAAAATGCTGTCGGTCGGTTCACTGTGCTATATAACGACATAGCTACGTCAACGAATGCTTGAGCCGACAACGTAGCTATAACCACACTTGGCCGTTTCGTTGCTTTTGTCGCTCGTAGTGTGAAAGCATTAGACTCTCGCTCTCCTGTCTCCTCGTTGCTCCTCCCCGATTCACGCCGTCATCACTTGACTCACTTAACTTTACTCATTTAATCCCACTCCCGCTAGCTCCTGTGTTTTTGTATTTTTTAAAGACCTCAGGGTATCTCACTGCTCATGTTCTATCTGCACATCGAAAAGTGCACTCGTTTACTCTTCATCTTTATTTTCCTCTTTGCTTTCTTTTTCTGTTCTCATTCTGCCATCCATCAATCTCTTTCTCCCTCTCTCTCATTATACTTATCTCTCATCATTTCATTTTCTCGTCCTCTCTCTCTCTCAATACACTTCTAGCCAGGAGCCATTCCCCCCCCATCTGCAACTGCAGCGCTGACACCTAAATGACTCTCACAGGAAAAAAAAAAAAAAAAACAATCATTTAGTGAATCAAAGGATGTTTTGTAGTGGCATTTGGAAGAATAGTTATGCAAAAAGAGAAAAGCACAACAAAGATGATTATTGAAATTGTCACAATATCTGTGTAGCTGAACTGCATAATCATCCTCTTGACTCATCCTGCCCTCCCCTCCCTCTCTTTATCCCCTCCTCACCTCCCTCTCTATCTATCCCTCCCTTCCTCCCTGCTGCAGGGCAGGTGCCAGGTCTCATTAGAAAGTGTTGGCCGACATTGCCTTCTCAGCTGAGCTCACCTGCTGTCCCCTGTACCATCATGTCGTGACCTTTCACCTGTCACAGGGAAAGAAAACACCGCTCGCACGACACGCGCCACATTACCCACGAGCGCCGACACCCGTGTCCAAAAACCTATCCATGCTTCATCTAAAACCGCTGCTTGAACCCTGCGGTTCAGATAACACGCGACACAACACAGCAGCATCAGCTGCACACACACACACACACACACACACACAGTAAACCGAGCAGACCGCTCATCCGAGATCACATAAACACATGTGCAATCCACTCTGCACACAAACACACACAAAATCTCTCTATACACCCCGAGACCAGAGCTAATGCTCGACCCCTGGGGCACAGACAGTGCACCACCAACAACCTCATTCTGAAAACGGAGATTCGGCACTGCTGCCTCTCTCCTCGCACACTCTCACTGTGGTCCACTGACTCAAATTGGAAGCCTGCCAGCAGCAAGGTCAGGGTGGGTGTAATATGATTACACAGGCACAACATAAACACACCATATCGGCCCATTACAGCCAGCCAACCCCTAACTTTTTTTCTGAGAGCTTCATTTTAGGTCTGGGTCCCTTAAATGCATCCTTGTCCACTTCACTGTTTAAAAAGGTCACAGTAGGATTAAAACAGGTCTCCTATCTACTGGCCTGCGGTTCTGAAACTTTGGGATTGTCTCCCTTGAGATGCTGCTTGGTGAACGGGTGGTTTGATTCCCCAGATCAGACTTCCTTCCGTATCTCCCCGAGCTTGGACACAGTTGGGAGTTGCCCTTTTACTGGACCAATGTGCAGACAGACTTGAAACTTTCAGAGAAGTTTGAGTCCGTTTTAAAAAGGATCTGGACAATAGCGCTCCCGCCCAATGTCTTTGCCTCTTAATATATTGTTTTTACTTTATTTTGATAGTTTTGTATACTCATCTCAATATATGCTGCAAATATTAATGGAACTGATCCGATCACATATTCCGATATGACGGGCTGAGGTTACTAACTCACGTACCTATCCATATAAATATGTAATCACCCGGCACAAACAGAGCTCTGGCCTCGCCTTTTATTCCTTGATCAAAACATCTGATCACACCACACACTGTTTTGCAACAAAGTAGCTTTAAGAAGCATCCACGCACATTGTTGTGTTAAACTTATTTGAGTTTTTTGACAGTCTAGATTGTTTGACTTCAAATATCAACTTTGAAAACCTTATGAAGGAGTTGTTAATTTCCTCTTTCACTTTTCTTAGAAATTATCTTCTTACTTTGAACTCAGGTCAGTCTGCAGTAGCTGATAATTGCAGAGCACTTGATTTGTTCAGTTTTTTCCAAACATTAAAAGGAGTTGCCATAGCAATTTCCACTCATACACCTCTATGTTTCAGGTAAGCATACTTCACCTACAGTTCAAATAAACTGATTTGAAATACTTGTAGCAATGTAGCGTTATCATACTGTGGAATTTTACATCAGAAAATCCTATTTATCCTTTCAAACTTCCAATTTCAGTCTAAAATGTTGTTTTCATGTTCGCGACTGGTTTGAATCCAGCCAGGGACCTTTGTTTGATGTCCCCTTTTATGTACGTTTTACTATGGCATAAAAGGTGAACCTCTCTACTGTAGATGTATACAAAATGACACTTCCTCTCAGAGCAAGAAAGGCTCTTGTTACCACACAAGTGTGTGTACAAAGGAGAACCAGTTTTGCTCAGGCTTTTACTCAAGATACCTTTTGTTGTTTCCCTCTCCCCAAGCAAAAGGAGAACGAGTAAAAAACCTTTCACAATTAAACAAATTTCAAATATTAACAATGTTGCATGATGTGAGCTCTTCACTCCAGGCTTTCATGAGCTGGTACCCGGTGCATGTAGCCAGGGTGAACAGTCTATTTATGAAGAAGACAGGCCTGCACTTGGAGAGGCTCTTTGGATGCAAAAAGCATCCATTTATTTCATATACAGAAGCTGACAAAAAGCATGAACGAAAGGTGAGTCATAAACAGACATGTATTTTTAGAGATGAAATAGGCCAGCAGACAATTAAAGGAAATATGAAAAGAGGTAGAAGGTGTATAAAAGATTTTTCCTTTCACGAACTCTCTCTTACAGTCTCTTTACTTTTTGCATCTGAAAAGCCTTTTCCTCGTTTTTATTCTAGAGCATGTGCCTCTCATGGTGGACTATTCTTGTCATTTTTTTCCCAATGCAATTTGTATTTGTATCTCAGTTTGTTACGGTGTTGTTGTTTTTTTGCAACTTCCTAAATCGTTCATTTTCCTTTGCTATGATACCCTTTGGTGGGTTTTTGATTTCTTAATTATACCTTGCATGCATTCTCATTTTTTAACATTAACATCTATTGATTTAAAAAAAACATTACAGTCTTAGTGTCTTGCAACTCCAAAAAATAAATAAAAAGGCACATTTTTTTTAAAGAATATTTTTTCTTGTGGCAATGTGAGTGCAGGTGTGAGATTTCTAGATGTTCTAGTGGCCTGAGGCGTCGGTGTTAGATTTTTGCGACCTGATTATAATGGTCGAAATGGATGTGGTGCTGGTTAGGCGGATGGGCACGCTTTTAGGCCTATGAGCTTGTCTCAACCCGAGGACTGGGTGGCAGCTCTTTCATGCCGTCCTCTAACTGTCATCGTCACGCACCCACTCACGCGGAGCCCAAATTATAACAGCACGAAGCCATGTGAATGCATGGATTTGTGCGAGAGTGAAACAGAGAGTAAGAGAGAGAGAGTTATCAGTGTGGGCCTTTTTAATGTGTGTGTGTGAGACAGAGAGAGAGAGAGAGAGAGAGAGAGAGAGAGAGAGAGATGGAGAGAGAGAGAGAGGAAGGAGAGAGAGAGGAAGATGACGAAAGGTTAGGGCTAAACCGCATCTCTAAATTTGGCATGAGCTCAGATCAAAGGACTGTGATGGTGGAGAAAGAGAGAGAAAGAGGAGGGGAAACGATACCCGAGCAACAAAGCTCCAGAGTTCTCTGCTCTCCACTCCATCTTTTCTGTACTATCATTTTTTCCTCCTTTAAAATTGTTTTCTTCTTTTAGAGTACCATGGCCATATTTAAAAATGCATCTTTTTTTCTTCTTCTTGGTTTTGACCCTCTGTCCACACTGCAATGGAGTAATTTCCCACCTGAAACAAGATGCTTTTTCAAAACAAATCTGTAAAAAGGCTGGGAGGTGCTTCTCTTTTCATTTCAAACCCGCCTCCTGACAAGATATAGATCAACTAATCCGCTTGCTTGACGCACAGGTTCGCACAACGCATTGTTGCCATTTAGGAAGCCTCGACGTCTTTCCCTGCGTAGACCCGCAGTGAAGTTTTACGAGCATCTTCGGAGAACAATAACACAAGCCTTTGTACGATCTGGGCAAAGTGAGCTATTACATGTTTCAGAGTGCAGGTGCCTGTCCTTGTCACGCATAAACAGTCTTTTCAATTTTGGCTGGCGACGTCGTCACAATTTGTGTCTTTGCTCTTTTCTCTCTATCTGCCTCCCTCCATCATCTCTCCCCCCGTCCAACCTTTCTGCCCCACATCCCAACTCCCCAATGGTTATGTAATTCATCACATTCCCGCTGTCTCTCTGTTTCCCTCTTTTTCCCTCTCTCGCTCTCCGTCTGACTCTCTCTACACGGGGTGGAACAAATGGAGATCAGTCGGACTAATGCTGAGTTAGGCCCCTCGTCGCACAGACAAAGCTACTGCATTACCCCTCTCATTTAACCAGCACTCTGATCCAGAAGCTTACACTCTCTCTCTCACACACACACACACACACACACACACACACACACACACACACACACACTTGAAAGGGAACAATTTATCTAAATTTCTCTCTTAAACAGTCTTACACACAAACAATTCGCATGTACACACATGTCCAGAGCATTTCATGCATTCCTTTCATGCATAAGTGACATCTTTGCTCTCTGTGCTTCCGATGCTCAGGTCATTTTGGTTTTATAACATTTTGGGTGTTATTTTTGTCAATGTCAACTGTCATTACAGGTCAAGAAACATCAATCTTAGCCAAATTCTGAACAGTAATAAAATAATTACTCACTGTGGATGTACTAAAAGTTGTATCCAGACTGTTTTAACAGTCAAGATTTACAGACCCACTTCATGGCTCAACTTTGATGAAGTACTGTACTTGCCAGAGTTGTGTGCGCACTCAGTGTTCCTGCATGATGCCAGTTTGCCTCCAAATAAAGCGGGATAGAACTTGTTTAAGGCTAGTTTACAATCCGTTTGATCATCTTGTGTTCGTCGCAATGTCACCATGTTGCCAGATCTAAGCAAGTCGAGCACAGTGTCATTATCAATGTCAAACTGGTAGAAATTATAAAGAGGAGACCCAAGTTGTAACAAACAGTAATTCTCCTTTCAGAGCATTCAGCGTGTCTGCACACGTAACAGGATTTACCCTCATTATCACCTCTAGCACCGCTTTTCTTTGTTTCTGCTCCAAATCGTGTCCTTTTCTAACATGGTTCAAGTGTAGGAAGAGGCACACACCCCCTCAAACACACGCACACACACACACACACTCATACACAGTCACACGTTACAGCACAATACAGCATTAGTAGGAGTCTTGTACTTCAATCAGCCAATTAACCTGGAGCAGAGTAGAACAAAACATTTGGCATTTGCCAATAGGGCAGCAACCTTCCAGTGATAATTACTCTTTGTGAGAGAGTGCACACACACACACACACACACACACACACACACACACACACACACACACACACACACACACACACACACACACACACACACACACACACACACACACACTCCCCCAGCACTGCATCCATCACATGTCATGTTGGAGACAATGGCGGCTATACTTCCAGCATAATCAATTATTTATCCTTGTCCACACATGAGTGCTCTCAAAATGTCCACACATAAACACACAAACACACACACACACACACACACACACACACACACACATACACAAAGTGAGGTGTTGTCAAAGTTGACAGCGGCACGCAGACAATATGAATTGTGTGATTCTAAGCAAATGCCAAAGGGCATCAGAGTACTTCGTAAAATCCAAAGCCAAACACACATTCTTGAATAAAGGCTGGGTAACGCACAAACACACACAAGAACTTGAATAAGTCCAACATCATGTGTACAATTGAGACTGGAGAGCAGTACGCGCCTCAGTTTTGAAATGCCAAGATAAAATGCTGCGAGAATGGTGGAAGAAAACATGAGCGAATGTTTGGCAGAGAGAGCAAAGGGAGAAAGAGAGGGAGGCCTCCGAAAAAAGAAAAAAAAAAAAGCCCATGTATATTTGATTGAGAAAGGAAATGCAGAGAGATGAAAAAGGAAAATGAGGAAAAGAGAGAAAAGATGATGGAGAGTTACAGTAAATTGGCAAGGCCGCTTCTGTAGGCACGCTCTAGGGGAGAGGGAGGGAAATAGAGTGAAAGACAGAATAAGAGGCAGAGGCTAGGGAGTCAGAGAGGAGTGCAGCAGCAAGAATGGATTGTTAGCTGGTAAACGACTGTCACTTTCTTAAGGGAGATAAACAGATTTGACACCTCCGCACTCTTCCTTTCTACTCTTGTCCCTTCTTTTCTCTGACTCTGACACGGCCTGACAACCCTTCAAAAAAGAAATCACTTTCTGACTCTCTCTCATTCTCTGTCCCACGCTGTTTTGTACGATCTCTCACTCCTCCGCTGTGCATTTTTTCCTCTTTTCTCCTCTCAGATGTGTGCGACAAACTCGCCCTTCCGGCAAAAAAAAAAGCGGCATATAAGAAGAACAAAAGGGGGAACTACACGAATAAAGATCCCATTTTCCATTTTCCACACGCTCCTCTTCTGTTCCTCACTTGCCAGGGCCTTGTGACAAGATTAGATGAGGAGGGAGGAGGGGGGGGGGGGGGGGGGGAATCAAATGCAAGACAGATTCCTTTCTTGACATCTGGTAGAGCAAGAAAGGGATAGAGAATAGAAGGGAGCAGGCGAGATGGAGAGTGTAAACGACACAAAGAGGAGGATCAGAGAGGAGGGACGCACGGAGAGTCGGAAAGACGGAGATCAGTGGAGAGATGAAGGAGAGGACTAAAAGCAAGACATGCGTCGATGCAAAAGGCTTGTGTTCAGCTGTCACTTGGGATCGGTGGGCCGAGCACGCGTGCACACCTGCCCACACACATCGTCACCTGCTCGCAAAAAAAAAAGAAAAAACTTAAATACTTTTAAAAAGCTTCGAGACACACGCGTAAAGCGAGTTGTTAATCATTCCCATCATGACCGCTGCCTTCAGAGGGAAAGCAGTGTTGTGGACTTGCATTGACCAAAGAGACAAACACACCAAAATAGATGTGAGGAATAAACAGAGGCTTGTTTTATCAGGATGAAAGGCTGGAGATAAGAGGGAAGAGGGGAGGGAAGGAGAAAAACAGAGACAGAGGCAAGGCAAGGGCAAAAAGATGGAACAGCAGCAATCATTCAAACAGAAGTGAAGATGGAATAGAGGAGGTCTGAATGCATTAGAGCGGTATGGTTTCTGTGTTCTCTCCCTGTGATGAAGGAAGTTGTTCTGCTGTGATAGTGAGGCCTCTGGAGGAAAGATGGGAAAATCTAAACAATGTGGGAAATTAGGCCATGCAAACACGCGCGGAAACATGCACGTGCGTGCTCTTTTTTTTTTTTGCGGCGCACAACACATGTTACCCACTCAAATGGGATCGCAAGAAGCACAGAGCAAGCCTCCACTCGTCGAAAAGTATCTCGACTCACCACTCACCGCCTCACGGACACATACGTTCACACCCCGGCTATTTACGCAGGCAGTGGCAGGAATAAATAAAAGGCAAGCGTCTAACAAATAAAATGAATTTTTAATAAATGGAGCCATTTGAATTAGCTCTGTCATTAAGTAAACAGGAACAAGGCAGAGTTTGAAATATTCATGTTGGGCCCTGAATTCATCAGGCTATTAGCGGGTGTGGTCCCCCAGGGGGCCCCATTCAGATCTGGGACAACACGAGGGGCCAACTGATATACATTCATAGATGTATGTATACTGTTATAATGAAGGGGAGCAAAGGGATGAAGAGGAAGCAAGACTGAGGAAAGAGAGAAAGGAAGCAGAAACCAAACCGTTCTAATACACTCAGAGGGCTTTTTATAGATTTTTAGGGAGAGGGGGTGGTTAGCAGGAAGATGAAGGGAGAGCGTAGAGGAAGCCTGGAGAAATTGCAAGAATGACAGAGAGGAAAGTGATGGATTAAAAAGGAGGAAAAGAAAACGAGGGGGAGAGGAGGGGGATTAAAAGATGACGAGAAACAAAGTTAGTTGAAAGGGAGGAGGAAGCGCAGACGAGGGACGGGCGAAGCAGAACACGGCGAGGAGCCAGCAAAAATCAAAGTAGCAGGTACGGGGGGTGAAAATGGGAAGAAAGACAGCTGGAGAGAGAGAGGTAATTCATAGTGAGATCATAGGAGGTACAGATAACAGATAGGAAAAGGGTTGGGGGGAATGTGTTGTGCCTTAATCTGTGGAGAATAGAACAGGATTTACATGTACATCCAACGTTATTAAAGCGAGCTGCTCACCGGGAAGGAGAGGCAGAGGAGATGGAGAGATTATGATGTGAAGCAGAGGGGGGGGGGGGGGGTACAGAGAAAAGGAGGAAGAGACAGATGCATCAGAGAAACAGAAAGGGAAAGGGAGGCAGCGAGACAGATGAGAGTGATGGAAACAGATTGAAACGAGAATAGAGATGAGTTTGAGAGGAAAATATGGAAGCAGGAGCGCGAGGAAACCAGAAAGACTGGAGGAAATAAATATATCACATATTTGTCTTACGGCATGTGTCAGACAGCAGCGAGCAAGGAAGTATGGCAGGTGAGCAGAAGAGAGGGAGAGGGAGGGGGAGAGGCAAGAGCAAACGAGTGAGGAGAGGAAGGAGCATGGGCGATTGCGTAATGACTTTATTGAAAGCACTGAATCCCCAACGGACACTTTAGATACGACTCCTGGGGACTGACGGCGGAGAAAAAGAGACAGCGGGAGGGGGTAAGAGGAGGGAGGGAGGAGGGGGAGGAAGAAGGAAGGAAGGAGAAAAAGTCCTGTGAATATCAGGGAATAAGAAAACAAAAGCTACAAAACACAACAGCACATATTGGGTTACATTATTTTAGAAACAAATTGAACAACGCTTGAAATGGTGCATGAGTGTGTGTTTATGAGAGTGTGTGTGTGTGTGTGTGTGTGTGGCTAATACAACAGACCATATTATGGAATTGTAATATGATGAAAGCTCCAGGGGGTTTGGCACCGTGTCTTACAAATAAATCTTCCATCGCCTCAAGCATTTATAGGAGTGCATAAGGTATTGTATTTTGCCTCCGCTTTCATTTACGAAAGAGAAGAAAATTGAAGTGTTTTTGTGTCCATGACTGTCTTTGTGTCTGTGCGTTTTTTGGGTGGAGTGATGCACAAAAACATCTTGTCATCTTATTTCTAATCTTATGACAGCTCTTTATTGATTAAACAATCCCATAAACCTGACCTATTAGGCCTCAAACTTAAAAGTTTTAATAGTTTTTCTCACCTAAAGCCATTTCTACCACTTTAGTCGCCATCTCGCATTACAGGAGCAATCCAACAATTAATACTTATCATTTATTCCACACATCCATTCATTTCATTCGACATTATCCACAATGCAACGCTGACTGTTTGGTCTGAGTTTCGGGGTAGATGCTAGAACGTAGTCACCAAACGAAACATAGCATGGTGCGCAGGTGTCAACAGCTGGGCCTCAGCGTGATACCACGTACGACGTTATTTGAACCCTGCTACAACGCAACGTTGTGAGGCCAATGAATGGCACATTGTAAAGTGCTTTGGGTAAAAAAACATCTATTTCCAAAATCTCTTTTCATAAAGTATCTACTCTGGAAAATCTACAAAAAGCTTTTATCATGCGGTAGTTTTGCCGTTCAGACTGACCCTATTTTTAAACCACCAAACCAGGACCCTCACCCGCTTCTACACAACAGGCATTTTCAGGATAGGGGACTATTCAGCGCTTAGCACCCCTACCGAGTACACCGTTCAACACCACGGACAGCGCCTTAGCAGAAAAACTATGCTTTGTTGCCCAAAATCCACTAAAACATAATTTATTTGAAAACTGCACAATAACACTAGTCAACACAAAACAGAAGGATTGCATTGGTGTAGTATAATTATTGATGATCAGATACCTTTTGTACTAAACACAGGGTATTTGTCAGTGTGCACAAGCGCCCGGCCACCGGCTCAAAAACCAACTGTGACAAATTCTCTGCCAGCTATTGTATACTGCTATCTGGCTGTCCATCTGGCATTTTCACTGCATGCAACCGATTCTGTACTCCTGCAGTGGGTGTAAGCAGAGTTTTTGTTGCCGGGTACTTTACGGAGACGTAAGCCTCCTGGAGCTCTTCAGAAAACACAGACTTTCTCTTCGGTGTGACAGCTAACAGTTAGCGTACCTGTTCTGTCAGAAAGAGCTACAAGCGCCAAAGCAACAGCCTTGACATTGGCACATTGATTGATTGACAAACATACAGATGTGTTTTTACAAACAAGACAATTTTTTTGTTTTACAGATATTTTTTGGGACTCGGGACACCCGGTTTGAAACCGTCAGAATCCCGACAAAAACCGGGACGTCTGGTCAACGTAATACTGTTCACCATAAACTCAGACTTTATTGAAGTGGAGGCTGAAATCTCAGAGACCGATATCCAACAATATGGGCTAATTAAATCCAATCTAGATACCACTAGAGTGGTTCTTTTGAGTTTTGTTATGTATATTTTTTTTCTTTTATATGTGTAAACTGACCAAACTTTGGAGAGTTTGGACCAAACTATCCTCACTTGTCCTGAGATGTCCTTGTTTCCAAGGTCTGGAGTTCAGACTGGTTCAGACAAGTATAAAGGCACAGCAACACACACACACACACACACACACACACACACACACACACACACACACACACACACACACACACACACACACACACACACACACACACACACACACACACACACACACACACACACACACACACACACACTCTCCGCAACTAAATAACATGGTTTGAAATCCTCGGTGTGTCTCTCGCCCTCATCTTCTTCTCCTCCCTCCCCATCACTGCCTGAGGGAATAAGACAGACTGAGGCAGACAGAGAGAGACTGGAGGTTAGACGGGGGTTAATTTAGTCTTTTAAACAGGACAACTGATTGGATTACCGGCCCGGCAGACTAAGCAGCCACTCTTAGAATTAAAAAGGACACACCTCAAATACATGGACAACCCGAATTAGACTCCCACTCTCTCGCAGCCCGATCACTATGCAGATCATGGAGCCGAGTGTTTGGAGGCGCGCGTAGGGAGGCCAAACTGGGGTTGCTTTGTTTTATCGGCCCCTTCCACCTTAAGCAAATACCAAGTGATTTGTTTTTAAAGTGGATGGGATTGAGCTTCCCAAAAAGAACAAGAGAGAGCTCGAAAGAGGAAGAATGAAAGAACCACCCCACCGCACGTCACGACAGGATGAAAGAGGGGGAGACAGGACGGAGGGAGTGATTGATTTTCATGAAGCTCTAAAGCAGATCCCTCTGGAGGCCTGGATAACGCGAGAGAAAGAGAGAGAGAGAGAGAGAGAAAGGGAGAGGGGGGAGACAAAGAAAAGAGAGGGAATTGTGAAACACAGAGAAAAAGAGAATAAAGGAGATAATAAAGAACAAGATACTTTGCCCTACTCCAGTTACCGGCAAGCCTTATCTCCCCCTTCACTCCCTCGATCCATCTTTATTTCGATTTTGTATTATTTTTTTCTTTTGAATTACACGGAGCTGTCTTTATTTTGACTGGAACCCTAATGGAACCTGAGTGCTTGCTGAGAGAAAAAGAAGAGAGAGAAAGAGGAGGAAAATGACTGACGGACACAGAGAGAAAGAGAGAGAGATCTAAAAGTGGGATTCACTGCATGGATGGAGAGAAAGAGATGGGCCGGAGAGAGCGACAGGAGAGGTGTGGTGAGTGAAGTGAAAAGTTGGGGGATGAAAAAAAAAAGTAGATCAGAGGTTCCAAAAATCACCACAGAGATTGGAAAGGAGGTGTGTGAGTGTGTGTGTGTGTGTGTGTGTGTGTGTGTGTGTGTGTGTGTGTGTGTGTGTGTGTGTGTTTGGCTGCCTATCACTCTGTCAGCGTGGTGGTGGACAGAGAGAGCTACAGAGGAAAAGAGAGGTGGGGGGGACTGGACTGGTATAAAGGGTTTTGCAGCCATGAATGTCCTCCAGTCAGATATTGAAGCTCAGCCTGTGAGGTGGTAGAAACAAAAAAAGAGTGGAAGAAGGAGAGATAAGGGGAATTGAGAACAGAAGAGTGGTGAGCAAGAAAGATGGAGGGAGTGGTGCGAGAGGGGTGAACAGAGATCAGACTGACACATTCACACAGCCACTACAACTTCCCCAGGAAAAGAACGAACAGACCGAGACAAAGGAGGTGAGAAAGTGAGACAGAGGGGTACGGAGCGATTAGGGAGGTGTGAGGAATGAAGAGGGCAGAGTAAGTATGGGGAAAAAAGAAAAAAGCACACGCGGGTAAGCGAGGGGTATAGAAGAGGAGGATGAAGGTGGAAAGAGAGAGAGAGGGAGCGGGGTGACGGAAGCAAAAGAGAAATGCGAGCAAGGCAGAATGAATGTTTGTTGATATCCTATTTTCCAGAGGAGATGAAAGAGAGAAGGGGGGAATAAGAAAAGCGTAGGCAGAGAAGAAGAATGAGCTGGCGATGTGGAAAAAAAAAAGAGTGGGGGAGAGACACAGGGAAACAAAAAAATGACAGGAGAACAAGCGACGGAGGGTTAGAACGGAAAGAGAGAGACAGGGGAGAGTTTGATTCTGCTAATCAGCAGCATGGGGGATGTTAGTGATGTGGGAGAGTTATCATTACTGCCATCTAAAAATAACATTGGCATTGGGCGGCTGTGGTCTGAAAAATGGGGTGACAGTAGAGGAAGGGGTAATTACAGCAGGCCTATTAACATGCGCGCAGCCCTCATTAAATATTCACACAGGAAACTGGGACCAAGGAGTAATGCTTCTGGGAGAGTGCCAAATAGACGGATAGACAGCCCAGCTAACTATTTGGACATGCACACAGCGACAGAAGCCCCCTTTTTCGACAGCAGGAACGTTCCTCAGGGACTTTTGAGGAACTTGTTGAGTTTCAACCGTGGGGGTCAGGGTACTGTCTGCAAATACAGGAACTTCAAGGGTTGGGGTTTGCAGGGATGACTGCCGCCGATTGGTCAAACGCACACAAGCGCTGCCGCTTCGGCTTGTGTACCGGTTCCTTTGTAAAAACAAAGAAGTATCGATTCAGGACCATTTCAGGACAAGTGAAGAGCATTTCTCTTTGTTTTGTAGCGTTAAAAGTAAAGTTAGGCTTTCTGCTTCTTTTAAAAAGGCCGACAAAAGGTCGCCAACCTAGCTGTCAGGCGGTAGGAGAGAGCTAGAGACATCCAGTGTTTTCTGATGAGACAGGCGGGCACGCTGACCTGTAGTCTGCAGACTGTGTTTACCCCGACGACTACAAGCAACTCTCCTCAGCAGGTCTTTAGATCGACATGGAAATCCAGACAACAATGGGCTGAAAGGAGCTTTTTAGTGGAAACGTGGCTAAAGACAACATGGCGTCCTACTGTATCGCGATCAATTCAACCATTCATTCATCATTCGACTCAGACCAAAAGTCCACGAGTGGCAAACCACAATTGTAAACGTGGCCATACATTCAGCCTCTCCTCCGTGTCTGCAAGCTAAATGTAAACTAGGGCTCTTTTTTTTTTTATTTTACGATAGCAATCAAGAGACAAAGCTGAAGCCAATTGCGTCTTTTTCCATGGAACTGAATGGACATTTTAAACTGTACATTAGCAATATAAACAAAGATGGAATTGTTCAGGGACATTAAGTTCAATTGTGTTTTGTAATGCAGACACAATTAAAAAGCTGTTTATTGCACTGGCGGTCCTTTTCTCTGTTACTCCTCCTGAATAAAGAAACTGCACAGGGAAGGATAAGGTCTCTAAACTGAATTGAATCGAGGACATTTTCATTTAGTCAATTTAAGGTATTTTCAGGCTTTCAAGCACCCAGAGACACTGTGATCCAAGCAGCCAACAAGCCATGAAGCCTATTAGCAAAGCAGACAGACACGTAGCCAGACGGAGAGACCGTCTAATGAACAGCAGGGAGAAACATGGCTCCGAGTCTGCTGACGGAGCCTCATGTACTAATCTACCGATTCACTGAGGTGGTGTTGCTGCTGCAGTTGACATGCATGCAACAAGTGCACGGCCTCACATTTACATGGACGCGCACACGTGCAAACAAGCCTCACTCTGGCTCACGCACTAAGACAAATGGATTACAGTTGAAACAAATGACATACACGTGCAGTAAAAAAAAAAAAAAAAAAAAAAAAAAAGACTTAAATGAAGACATTAATCTCGGCAGACATTTTCACACAACATTTCACTGACACTCATAGCCATCTAAGCTAACACAGACACTCACCCGTAGTGTGCTTAAACAGTTGCTAACTCAATGATGTTAATCCCGGCTGACGTTTTGACACGAGCGCAGAGCAATATAAATAAACATACGTCCACAACACATCTCACGCCCAACACAACACCTCTGGCACTGATCCGAGCAGACAGTCTGACACAGAAACGCACATTACACTTTCTCCTTGGCTTCACAAGTAAGACACACACACACACACACACACACACACACACACACACACACACACACACACACACACACACACAGAAAGAGAGACACACGCACATGCCATTGGCGCATTAATAAATGCACAACCACGTCATGAAACTCATGACGGGCTTCCACACATTTAACCTTTACCGCACGTGAGAAAGCACAATGACATTTCGCAATTCGTGTGATGAGTAAGGCTGCAAATAACAGTTATTTTAATCGTCCATCAGTCTGCCAATTTTCACGATGAATCATTTGGTCCATGAAACTTCAAAAAACAGCGAACTTCGCACAGCCCAAGATGAATATCTAGTTTAACCTAACCAAACGCTATTCAGTTTACACTTATACGTGATAAAGAAACCCTGCACATTATGCCATTGGAGGAGCTGCTACCTGAGAATGTGTAACCTTTTTTTTTTTTTTTTACTATTTTTGCTTAAAAGAATGACTGAAGTTAATAATCAATAATCAAATTACTTGTATTGCCGGTATAATTGCTGATTATATATTTGTTAACGGACAAATCACTTAGTTGACTAATTGTTTCAGCTCTAGTTGATCCTGAGCGTTGGTTTCAAGCCGCAACAATCAGTTTTATTTCAACAATGGAAACGCTGCTGTGTACTATGAAAAGGGTCACTTGTTATGAACAGAGAGATGTGTATCACCTGACTCTTTAGCTCTACGAGGTATTACAGCGTCTTTCAGCTCATTGTTTGGCTCATCTCCATAAGGCTTTACTGTTTCGGTTCCGTATCACTGCTCTCATCAACATAATTTCCAGACACACCAGGTAGCTGTTTTCAGAGAAAGAAAAAAAAACAACCCAGAACCCTGGACACAACCTGCACACTACCAAAGAACAGACAGACAAAGTTAGCGAATCAGTGTGTCACCATTTAGCAGCCAAAGAGCCTGAGATTTCCCTCAGGAGTCGCTGGAGTCCGGAGCTAAAACAGGGTAATATACAGCAGGACTTATTCGCCAGTTGGCCAGATCCAAGTAAATGCTAAATTTGCCCCGTGTTTGCTGGAGGCAACTGTTCGCTAACATGCCATACCAACGTTTTAAAGTTAATAATATATCAATGTTGTGCTTGCAGCCTGTTAAGCTGCCGCTGAGTCAGCAATAAAATCAATTCAATCGGGATTAATAGCATGACAGGAGCAAACCGGTTCCAGTCCAAAGTGGCTCTTCAATAGGGGACCGATTGGATTCTTCTGCACATGACCGAAGCAGCTGCATGACTTCTGAAATGGTTTACAATCTTTTAATAGTTCTATGATGTAGATGCTGTAAACATAATGCATTGTATATTTTTAATAAAAGGGAGTTTAACAGCTCTGGTGGTGTATGAACTGTCACATCAAGTTAAGATAAATGTATTCACATCATTGTTGTGGACGTTTTTACAATCTTAAATCAAAACGTCTGTATTGATAAAATCTAAAAGAAATGTTCAATGACAACCAGTAGTGTCTGGGAAAATGTAATTGTCTTCTGGTTAAGCAGAGACAGGAAGAGACAGAAATACAGGAGACGACGACAGAGAGACAGACACATTTTGTCAATAAGTGAGACAGGCTCAGATACTAAATTACCCAGAGTCTCACACAGGCACACACTCACAGCCGGCTTCCCGAAACTAACAAGCACAAACATGACCTAGCCTTGTCCCCGAGAAAAATCACACTGGTGAGCTGGCACGCAGCGAAGCCGCTCGGTGCCAAACATAGACACCCACACACAGTACCTGCAGCACAGTGACACCAACATGCAAATAGAAGGTGCTAGAAAGAGAGCGCTGCATATGAACAAACCATCGCTGACTACAGTTGAGAGTCGACACTCCAGACGTGGGATCTTGACTTTTGGCTCAGCTGCACACAAGTGCACCCATACCAACACAAAGACAATTCACACACACACAATGGTCATTAGCTGACTGACTGGTTTTCGTTGTAATACGTGTCACGACATCCTTTTGATTTTCTTTTCAACCCTCAGGCACCATCCCTGACCTCAGAATGCTTTCAGGGCATGTTCAGATGCCAGCGGTTTATTCATACTCTGCATCATAACTATTTTTTCTTTGATCCGTTTGTGTAGCTGACAACAAAGACGGTTTAACTTTGGTGCCGCTGAATAAGTGCACTGAGAGAACAGGAAAATGTTGGTCTCAGTATTCATCCAAAATGAGCAGTGGTGCAGACTGCTACGAGAAGCTGAAACAACAAATTACCCGTAGTTGGTTTTATGTATATACACAGAGAGGGGTGCTGGTATCTAATAAGTAGTTAGTTCCTAACGTGGAGAGGCCACTGTAAAAGAGTGACCTATTGAAAATTCATTTATAATTCATGTTCAGTTATTTGTTTGAATGTTCTTAAAGGAGAAATGTAACAAATCAATTTATTATTGTTAACGTAAACACAATTGGCTATGAGTTGGCTTTCTTTGCACATTACTCTTCTTCCCATAAACAACACATCTAGATTGTGTCATGTCTTTTAAGAGGCAGTCGTATTCAGTGGGGGGGCTGCGAGTTTGTAGGGTTCATTCAAAACAACTATGGACTATGTGTTTTATCAAACTGCTGCCATCCTCTTTACTACAACTGTTGTAATAATTTAGATAACTATTGCCTCTGGATATTACAATAAAAGACATGAAACTTTTCCCACTGGTTTTACAAAATAGGAAGAAAAATAAAAACTTCAAGAGCCAAGAGCTCCTCTAAACATTTTAAAAAGTGTATTTTTTACACAGACACACACACACACACACATCACCAAGATCGGACCAATTAGGCTAAAAGGGGTCAGGTCCCACTTCTGGCTGCTACAATCCATCCGCTCCCCCATGCACAGGCCAGACAGTCTCAGACATCGATTACGTAAATCTTACATAAGAACTCGACAGTGTTTGTTTGTGTGTCGCCTGAATCGGCGAATGCGCGTGAACACGCACGGCAGCCGTATTGTGTGAGTAAGTCCATGTGTGTGTGTGTTATGAGTGTCTGTGTGTGCATGCTTCAATTGTTCATCTACTCTGTGTGTGTTTTTGTGCTGGAAGTCACAGACAGCTGCATCTCAATTGTCGATCCAGTACCAGGGTAAAGGTGCTTAAGCTGGAGGAGCGCCGAAGGTCAGTTGTATGTATTTGGAAAATGTTGAACAAACAAAACAACAACAAAAAAGCTGCACATGAATTTGTCTTCTTTCTAGTTCATGGAACCCCATCAGGGAGAGAAAAATGTGGTATGTTCTTTCAATCTACTGAACAACAGCGTGGCTTGTTCCCCCCAGTTGGTGCAGATGCACGCCATGGCTGACTGATGGTTTGAAAGGACAATGTAATTGGGTTTTGGAAGCGTCTCTCTCCTGGGGAATGGCTCCATGTTTGCCTCTGTGATATTTGTGACACAGAAAGAGTTTCCTGTTGCAAAACCACTGACATTTCAGATGAGAACAACAACACGTACTGTAATCAGCACTGCGGTAGACAAAAGACGGGTGAGCTATGACACCCCACCCAGAGATTGTCAGAAGGGCGGCATTCGTCAATACAAGAGAACTGAATGATTTCTTTCCAGGAAGTGTTGATTTATCCCTTTTATTTATGCGTTATTGGTAAACAGTAAATGGACTTGTATTGCGCTTTTCTAGTCTTTTAAAGTGCTTTCATACTGCATGTCATTCATCCATCCAAACCCATACGCTGATGGCCGGGGCTACCTAGCAAAAGGTGGCACCGGCCCATCAGAACTAACTAACATTCATACTCATTCATACACCGGAGGCACCGCCTACAGGAGCAGTTCTGGGTAAAGTGTCTTGCCCAAGGACACATCGACATGGACTAGCGGAGCCGGGGATCGAACCACCAATCCTCTGATTAAAGCTCTACCACTGAGCCACAGTCGCCCCCTCACTTTGATGCTTGTTACTGTAATTCATGCTCGCAGTTGTGCAGATAAAAGAAAGTAGAAGAAAAGTGGAATAAGTTATTTGAGAAAAAGCTGAGTACAGAATGGACTTGTAGTATTTACAGAGGTGAAGCTGCAGTACATTCATTCACATTCACAGTTTCACGCAGCCACACCAGGGAGCTCCCCAGTAGAACTGCAGTCTTCTAGTATAATACCAAGCAGGTCCAGGGGCAGCTGAGGGAATGTAACTTTTCTTAAGAGGTGAGGACAGCATTTGTCTTACTTTCTCCACTTGGATTTTACCTAAACCATATAGTCAGATTAGTGCAAAAAAAATAAATAGAAAAAATAGAATCCCTGTGGCAATCAAACACAGGAGCAGCAGGGTTTTTCAAGCTAAAATAGATGCATTCATTTTAGCATTCAACCACCTGCTGTTCATTAGATTAAGGGTTAAAAGCAGCCCACCCTGGTGTAATGGCAAAATGTTATCATATCTGGTCATACAAAACGCATGGTCGTCGCCTTTTTACTGCTTTTTCGATAAAGCCGCGGGGCGTTGCAGTGGCTAGGGGTAGCGGCGGAGAGAGAGAGAGCAACACGAGAGGAGAAAAAGAGAGAGTGTGAGAAGCCCCCAGATATACAGAGAAGTGGTTGTGTTTGCACGAGATAAGGCCAAGGAGCTAAATCACATAGTGGGCAAGGAGGTATGCTATTAACCAGGACAAATATGCCTATTCAAACAGCAACTTCCACAGCCCAAATGAAAATACGTTAGGGCAAGAGACGGAGGGAAGGAGGAGGCAGGGAACAAGAGACGGGAAGGGAGAGAGACAAGCGAGAGAAGACTGGGAAGGGTAAAAGGGGCAACGGGAGGAAGGAGCCAGAGATGGATTATGCCCAGCAGAGGGAGAGCAAACAAAGATAAAACAGCAAAGACGCTATTTCATTTGTCTAATTATATTTATCTATCTCTCGCTCACAAACAAACAAAAGAGACAAATGGTCCTGACTGAATAAACTAATGCCGAATGGGTACAAACAGGCGCTCAAACACACGAGCGCCGGCACACGTATATAGAAACCAAAAGGCAACGCAGCAGCTACAGCAACAACAAAACAGATCCAAGGGGAAGACAACACTGAGAGTGAGAGGCAAAATACAGGAACTGAGAAAAGTGGGGAAGAAATGAGAAAAGCTGAGAGCGGAGAAGATAGTAGGGCTAAGGGCACAAGCCAGATTGACACTGAAAAATTAATGCGCAATTGCAAAGAGGGACGCGCAAGACTGAGATGGGAAGAGAATGTGTGAGTGACACAAGGACGGAGGAGGAGAATATTGGCCTCAACACTGACAGATTTAAGGTTATGGTCTATGCACTTCTCAACCACACACACACACACACACACACATACAAATCTTCACTTTATGCCACTCGCTCTTCTTTCATTTCCCCTTCCCGTTTTTCTCCCTTTCCATTCCCATTTCTCACATCCTCTCCCCCATACTCTCTTCCTCCCCCTCTCCTCCTTCTGCATGCATGTGTGTGGTGATGTGATTTGTCTTCAGTATGTCACATACAAGCATGCGCATGCACTCACTCACTCGCACAAGCACAAACACAAACACACACACACACACACACACACACACACACACCCTCGAACGACTGTTCTTCTTCGTGGATCTGATTGTGTCAATTTATCTCCGTGTCACGCCACTCTCCAATTTGCCATCTGCCTGACAGGATCTTATTGATTGGCCCACACACTTGTCATTCTTCCAGTCTCTAACCCTCCTGTCCAATCTCCACATCTCCATATGAGAATAGTTTTCAGAGCCCCCCCCCCCTCCCCCTCCCCTCACACCTCCATACATCCCTGCCTCCATTCTTTCATTATCACACCTCCTCCAACACTTATATCTCTCCACCCTTCTCAACACCATTCCCCCCACCCCACTTCACTTTTTCTTCCATTTTACTCCCTGAGCTTTATTGCGCACACAGATCAGGGCTATGGGCTTTCACACCGTGATCAGTAACCCAAATGGAAACGCAGGCATAATAGTGATTACCTGTCATAGCATGGCTTAGCTTATAAGCAGTGCAGAAGTATCCATCGCCGACTTGAAACGGCAGACTAACAGTCTTAACAGCCTCTGTAATTCAGCAGAGGTTGCCGGCAGTCAGAAACTGTGTTGCTCTCTCGGCTCTAAATGCCCCAAGAAAACTTTGGACCCATTGAGAAGTTTGAGTTCAAAAGATGAGCACGACAAAAAGGAAAAATCATCTTGAAGGAAAAACACGGGAGTTACTGAGTTTTATTTCTTGTTTAGCTCCGCCATGTTTCTCACTACTTTTGACCCATCTATACGCTCTCATTCGGTGCGGTTCATTTCTTTTATATATATATATATATATATATATAAAAAAGTGTGTGACTGTGAGATTTAAATTCTCCTGGGAATACACTGAATTTAAAACTCCATCAAATATCCTGCTGACAGACAATCTTGTCAATCTGCACCTACAATCCATCAATGCAGCGTGTTCATTTTACTCAGGAGGGAAAAGGTTCTTTTTTTTTTTCAATTATTCATTTCAGGCAATGACTTTGATAACTGGCAGCGAGTTTACAGATAAGTGCTTTGAAAGAATGTGCTCAGCAGGAAACCAATACCATTTGTTTGTTCAGACAGACTGGTACAAAGACCATATTGATTGTCATTTCCCTGATATAAAAAAAAACAAGCCCAGTTAACAGACAAGCGCCTTGTACTGTATCTTTGTTTTAATTTGTATCACTAAAGAAAGCCCTGTGGTCATTTGGAGAAGTAGAGCACGATGCGATGGTTAGAGAGTCCCCACAACATCTAAGGTGTCCATGTGTCTTATTGATGCGTTTCTCTAGCAAGAGTCCGACTCGCTCACTTTAATCTACTCATAGATAATGCATGAAAAATGTAAGAAATGCTCTGCTATTCACATAGAATAGAAATGGGATCCAGAAAATGAGACAAGCACTGATGTGTTCCTTCCGTTCTTTAGTTTGTGAATATACCTCCTGTAATTTCTTCTTGGTTAGGCTTTGTTGTCATTTACTTTCCTACCCAGTTCAGCAGTGCTTTTGTCATTTGGCTTTTGTGGTCCATTAGTTTTGAAGTGTGCTGCTTTATAAGCCCCTTGCCTTTTATTATTTTCATTTTCTATTAATGTTACCTCCACAATCCTTTTACCGCTTTGCGCCTCGTGCTTTGTCATATTTATTTGCTGAAATAAAGCTTACCTGAAGCTATTTCCAAGAATACTGGCTTTTACAAGCCAGACAAAAAATGATGCAAGCACGCACCCTTTGACTCTGACTGCAGCTGCCATGAAGCACAACGTAACCACACAGAGGAGACACACAGGAGAAGACATGTCATCATGATCACCCAGAGCCGGGTGAGACAGGAGAAAACTGATGTAGGCCCACATGAGGCTGTCAAGGCAATGGAGTCAGATGAGTGCGAGCGCTGTCTGCAGTCAGAGCGCAGGAGCTGTCTGGGGACTCTTCAGACCCGGACCGACTAACCAACCAACACTTTCTGCCTCCACACCGACCAATCAGCGCTTTCTCTGCCTCTGAAGCAACGGTTCATCATTCTCTCTGACAAACCCTGTTGTTTCCATTCCCCAGACACGTGAGGTGCAGTTCATTGCATCCACGCACACAACACAACACAACCTGTGTTTATTCCAACCAACTGTTTCCATGAAAGAATAATTACCACTGTGCCAGTAAATAATGCTTGCAAACACACTTCCTGCACTAACGCACCTCCCCCCCCCCCCCCCTCAGGTTATTACAAGATTGGCAAAGAGGTGTCTATTTCTCATGGACTAGACCATCAATGTACTTTGATCCAAGCATTCATAGTGCATTTGATTAATTTGCACTCATTCTGTGGAAGTGATAAATGAATGCTTAACCCTATTCAGTATGTAGAGCCATGTCCAGGTTCCTGGCACAAACAGAGTCTACATCAAAAAGAATTCAGAATTGGATAACCACAATATCTTGAAATTACATCAGTTGAAAAATGTATGTATGTTTTTTCTCAGATGGAGCTCCGTCTGCAGAATCTGCACTTCATTACATTATCTAACCCGACATCCTCGCCTTCTGCATCTTCTCTCAGAGTAACTGCTCAATAGGTGACGCCACAGTTTTTTTTAAAAAGGTGGAATAAGAGAGACCTCGGCTGATCAATAAAATAAAATCAACAAACTTCTGCAGGGGTATCATAGGGTTGATCAATACTAACGTGTCTGGCAGTGAGTTATGTGATTTTCAAAACCCTTTTTTTCTGTTTTTGAGTTGAAAAAAAAAATCTCCCCGCTTGTAATTTCGAGCCACACACAAACATTTCCTTCACAATCTCATTTTTTTAACTCGGCTCTTCTGAGATTTTCCTGACAATCTTCTCCTTGGTTTGCGGATCATAATGGGAAACACTCATTTTTAGAGAGGAAAATACACAGCTGTGCATCTCTGCGCCGATCCGTCAGCTGCACGTGGTGAATTTGATTTGGAGTGCAGCGAGTGGAGATAATCACACATCCTTCTGCAAAATGTTTAAAAAAAAAAAGACAGAAAAAAAAGCGTAGAACATTTACAGGGGTGTTTAGGTCAGTGAAGGGGGGCTTTAATATGAAAAAGGGGAGGGCTGCGGGAGAGTGGGAGGGAAATAAAAGATTAACTTCATCGTATAATCAATCACACTTGCTCCCTACCATTAATCAGCTCTTCTCCACTCCTCAAGTGCCTCGTTCGCCCCTTCCAAATTCATTTCACAAGTGTTGCTTTGCACGAGCCTTACCCTGCTTTTTGGTTCTAACAGATCAAGCTTTTCCATAATATTTCATGATCTGCTATATTTCATTGCATGCCTACAAGTGAAAGCAAGAACTAAGAATAGCCTGACATATAATGAATTGTTTTCGACCTGCTGCTGCCAGATTGGATCAGGCGCAATAAGAGGAATTCTAAATCAAAGTCATCCTCCACAGTATGGATGTATATACTTGGCAATGGTCAAAACCAGTTAGCTCAAGTACCTCTCGCTGAGCACAGCGACTACACCTGAGGTAGCTGACTTTGAACTGAACGTCATCTTTTTGACAAAATCTGCTATTTATGAATCACATTTGCATGACTGTCCAGAAGCACCCTCGCCCTATGCATAATGAATAGGCTTCTTCATTCTAACCTAGAATAGCACCTTACAAGCAGCAGAAAAGGAGACTAAGTGGACAATCTGGAGAGTGAAGAACTCTCCAGCTATACCAAGAAATACTAATACTAATACTAACTAATACTAATAATAATAAATAGATGAAAATCCTCCTTTGCTTAAATTGCTTACCTATGCGTTATCAATATTAAATTCTAAAAGTCTATAGGCCCTCTTCTCCTTTGGGATGCTTGAAGGCTCATGTTGTCAAATCTGCTGCCTCTTGTTCCTCACAAGACAAACAGGACTTGACTTGGGTAAAATTGGCTTGAGCTCTGTGCAGCAGATTTCCTCTCATTGTTAGTGCGGCGAATGTTGCCCAAGGCAGGGCAGGGGATCAATATTATCAAGGTGTATCTTCCAATGGAATCAATCACATCTGACGGCTTTCCAATAGAATGGCAGAAATGAAATTTTCCTTTCTCCTGTGAGGAAGTGATGAGAATCATAGCGGTCACTGATGTGGCTGTGTCAGTGGCTTTTCAGGTCAACGGTTTGGACATAAACCAGGGTTGTGTGTGCCTATATTCCCACGGATGATATTAAGTTATAAAGACTGCTGGTAGTCTTTTTTTTTTCGTATTTCGTTTGCTCCAGTTTTGCATTTTCAGAGACTAAACAGTAATGATGTTTTCATGAATTCCACTTAAAACCAAACTGTGAAATGCAGTTTTATCTAACTCTACCCTCAGGCCAAAGAATATTTCATATTTCACACAATGAAAAGAGAAATTATCACTTAAGATTTCAATGCTTCACTCCTGCCCTGAACAGCAACACCTAAGGGCTTTGATTGCTGCCTGTAATCATCCACAACTTTTTCTTTCTTTCCGAACAAACGTCCCACTTTCAGCCTTTTGATGAAACAGCAGGCTTTCTAATTTGGCATGTAATGTGCCAGCAGGTGGCAAATGAGTCTCAAAGCCCGGGATGGCAGCTCCACCAGCATGGCCACCCACTCTAAGAGAATGACCATCTTTGATGTAGGTAGCCAGAGGCCTTGCCATTGACCTGCGCAGTGTGTGGAGTGGCCAAGATTGGCCGGCTCATGATGGGAGCTGCGTTTGATGACAGCAGCGCCACTAAATGGGTGCGGCTTCAAATTATGCCTTAACTACCTCCTTTATCATTGCCCAACCATCCTTATCCCCCTCTTCTCACTTCCCACAGGGCTCTGCCAGGATGAGGAAAGAGCCCGGCCAACCGCGAGGCTCGAGCATGCCTGAATTCCGCATTTCTGTGTGAGTGTGAGTGTGCGTGTGTGCGTGTGAATGCACGCAGGTGTGCGTTTGTGTCGACCAGGCTTCCGTTCGCCACCGAGCTCGGCTCTTAGGGCACTGCTGGAGACGTGGGTTGTCTCGGAGGACACTGATTGGCTCAACAGGGGACGAGGAGCTTGAGGTAGATGGGGAGGAAATGAACTAAACCTGACCTGTCGTGCAAGTACACACCGTCTCTCTAGCGCACACACAAGCACCGACACAAAAACACTTGTACACATAAAAGCTTCTCAGATGTCCTTTGATTAAAAATTTCATTTACAATGAAATGCACACAGACCCAAATCATCTGTACATAAATGTATTCCACAGCTTGACAACACCACATGATGGCTCATCACTCGTATGCTTGTATTCCCTCCGGTAATGCTATATGAGTGATGTTCTTACATTCTTCTCTTAATTCTCTACATCCCACTGTGTACATGCTAAGCAGGTTGACGTTTCGGTTTGTAATTTCTGTATTTCAGCGGTTCCATATGTGTGTCTGAGAGATGTTTTATCTTTCCATGTCCCAGTGTGTGTGTGTGCGCCCCTATTTTTATCCATCTGCGTTTGCCTTAAGATCGCAGTGCGCTTTGATGTTTATGTATGCACGAGTTTGAATTATGTGAAATATAATTTCTGCCTATGTTTGTGTGTGCTGTGTCCCGTTGTCTGTGTGTGTGTTTGTCTTTCTGAACCCCTCACAGGTCTACCATGCTTATGACAGATTATTTTTAGCACCCTCCGGCTTTGCAAACACGTTATGTCTATCACTTACATCACCAAGACTAAATTCATGCCAGCGCAAAAAAAAAATGTGGGTACCTTGCCAGTGCTATTAAGAGTGCCTGCACAAAACACAGTTATACAATGTGTAATAAAACACATACATTGAATTTGACAGTGTGGTTAAGGCACGTGACACTTCATCATTTTCGTCCTTTCTGTTATAACATGATTAATGTAGAGCCAGTGCAGGAGTTAAATACTTGGTTTACTCTGCTTGTACTTTTATAATTGACACAATCAGACATTATTTGTCACCAAGTGGGAAAGTCTAGAGGGGATTTTGTTTTGTCTCCCCTCTGGCTACTCCAGTGGCAGAACTATTTTGTTTCCTCGAAGCAGGAAATCCTCGCGGCTACCTGTCTGCTGGGAGAACATTTTAATTCAATGTGGTTTATTGTCATGACATTAAACTTTATGATTTTGAAATACAATGAATAAAATAAACAAAATAATACAGACACACAAACTCTGGGAAAAGACAGACATGACGTTTGTGAGGATGTATTGAAGATGGCTATCTTTGGCACTTATTTTGTATGCTTGCAGTTTTGTACTGTCTTGAACACCATTTCAGCACCGGGACACACATAGAACATTCAAGTATGACATTATCAGAGTCATATTTTTGGATTGTCAGCAACCCTGACTCCAGACACCGACAGTCTGTACATTTGTGTTGGCCCAATTTAAACAAACCTCACTACTCAGATGAAACCTTTTTGCCTTTTGCTAAACTAAACTAAGATTGTTTGTTTTGTTTCAACTGCGACAGTAACCGATAATTCATACTAACCCTTGCATTGCACAGTAAGCTGATTCAGGGCTACCTCCACGCTGTTTGCTCCTACTATGTAATGTCTCGTATTGCAGTCACCCTGCCATCCAGTGACATCAATTATGTCAATAAGACGCCTCTGCCAACATTTCAGTTGACACATCAGTTTTCACCCTTGTGTTACAGTAGCGTGAAGTGAGCCGCTTGCCACACGGAGAAGGAATAAAGCTGTAAAATGAACCTCACGGAGATCATTAAAGTGAACACAAGGAGCAATGTTGCTGACTGTACCACATTCAGTTTTTTGTTTCTTTTACTTGTAGAGTGAAAACAAGCATTTCCTCTCAAAAAGCAGATCATTTTAATATCAGGTTACTAACTGAAGAGAACCTTACTGAATGGATATTTCTATTCTCTGAGAAACGGATCATTAACAGCAAGAAAAGGCGCACTAAAGGACTAAATCCTCAAAATGAAAAGAAGCCCCCAAACTTACCCACCATATGAAATCATGAAACCTCTGTTATTTCTTATTTTCTTCACCCAGCGGTTTTATATAACAAGTGCAAACGTCAGGTGTGTCTGAACTGAAAGTTTGTTAAAGGCAGATTGCTACATTGCATATTCATTGGGGCTGCAACTAACCATCAGTTTCCTCATCGATTAATTAGTGGTTATTTTCTACTTATTTGGTTTATAAAATGATGGCAAAAAGAGACAAATTTACCAGAGCCCAAGGTGGCATCTTCATATGGTATATCAGCCCAAAATCCTATTAGACTAAGAAAATAATAAATAATAATAAAAGAATTGCTCAATGGACTAATTGTTTCAGCTCTAGCGTTCATAATTAAACTAATTTTGCAGAGCATCTGTTGATAGCTGATAGATCATCGGCGAGAGAGCTGACCCCATGAGCGGAGAGGATAAACCATCCGTGCCCTCTGACGCCATCAGTCCCTACGGCCACCAGCCCTTCACAGCCCACCGTCCCTCTTAAACTATTGATCACACTGAAGCGGAGAGAAGAGGAGGAGTGATGAAGTGAGCAGATGTGGCGTCGAGGTGAAGGTGAATAGTCAGCTGAGGTGAGGTGAAAGAAAAGCTCAGGGCAGCGGAACAAAAAAAGAAAGTGGGGATGACATGAAAGATGCAGGGAGCAAACCAATAGGCAGACCAATACGAATCCTTGTAGGGGCCAGGAAGCCACAGGAGAGGGTGATAAAGAGGAACGGAGGATGAAAAATGAAAAATGGGGGGAGAGAATGATGCGCGTCCTGCGGGCTCAGAAAGGCAGAGAAGAGAAACGCCATCAGGCACTGAAGGAGAGAGCAATTAGATTTATCTGCTCATTAACAGAAGGGATAATTGACTACAAGAGTCTGCAGCGATACACTAGGAGACAGGGGGAGAAGGAGAAAATGAGCCGGGGAGAGAAATGAGAGCAGGTGGAAGGAGAAAAGACAAGAGGCAGGCAGGGAGGGATTGAGAAGAAAAGGGAACAAGGCAGGGGAAATAAACAAGGGAAAAGTGAAAAATGAAAAGAAATGGGGGGAAAAAGGAGAGAGAAGGATGGAGGGAGGGGGGAGAAAATCGGCCCGCAGAGAACGCTGAGAAAAAAAGGATTAGTGAGGGGAGAGGCAGAGTAGGAGGGGGAGGCAGGAGGAGTAAATGAGGATAAATGTACAGTGTGGTGTTTGTGCTGGAGTGTGTGCATATGTTTGTGTGTGTGTGTGTGTGTGTTTGCCAGTGCATGTTTCTGTTTTCAGGCATCAAGGAAAGTTCTCACACATCCTCGTATGTTTGCATAGTCTAATGAGGAGTGTAGGATGTCACAGAATGTGTCGAAATGACGGATGAGACCGGTTTTACAGGGCTGGTAAGAAGTACCTCCCTTCTGTGGAACAGCCAGAGTCATCTTAAGAGACACATGCGCACACACACACATGAACACGAACTAAAGCCACATCATAATCCACCTGCTGATACGTACCCATTTTCAACGACAGTTGCAATCTATTCCTGACACTCTGCTCAGAAACGGCACAGTGGCCTGCATATCGGTATGTGTGTCATTAGCTTTGTGTTCGCCAATCAGTCACATAGGCATTTATTAATGAATGACGTTAGAATAGGGCCTGGTGATGGATAACACCTTTTATCTCTTACACAATTAGTTGTTGACAGGCTGAAGACAAATCTAGCAGCTTTTATTTCTGTTTCATCAACTAGCCATGCTTTATTTAGGTACTTCAAACCTGCAATTTTATCTTCTGAAAAATGCATTCACATACTTGTTTTCTTTGCAAAATATTAGCTGCTGCATGGATAACATTCACTGGTATCCTGTTGTCATCCAGAAAGTGTGACGGGGGTTGGTTGTAGAAAATTGAGGCCTTTGACACCGGAAACTGAGGATTGCATCCTGCATCCCAATTGTTATTTGGTAAAGGCAACTAAAACTCTTGGTTAGAAAACAATTGCGGTTTAAATATGTCAAAGTCAAAAGGTCCCGTCTTGTGCTTTAAGTCAGCATTAACTTTTTATTAGCCCCGCTAGCAGGATGGCTACTCACTCCACCACTTTGGTCCGGACTGAAATACCTCAACAACTATTGGATGGATCAGTGTTCCAGTCAAGGCCACATCAACCGAGACAAAGTTATGACCAAGACCAGACCAGTCTGAGTCCCACACCGCATGACACGCTTATGGTGAAACATGGAAGATGCAAAATATAGGCACTCCTCAAATGGATCTGAAAGATCCACATTTCCATGAAAATGCCCACAGAAAGGTATAGCAGATTCCTCTTCATTCACCTTTTTCATTGCCATATATACTGTAAGTCTGTCCCGAGTCCTCTTTGTCTCAGACCAAGAGTAAAAATGAGACCGGTCTCGAGACCAAGACCGATTTAAATTCGTCCAATAGTTTAGTTTACGACCAATTACCTTTAAAACTGACATTCCCATCAGTTTGACGCAAATTAATGTTAGCATGCTAACGTGCTAAATGGAGATAATGAACATGGTTGTACTCGCTAAACATCAGCATGTTAACAATCAAGCACGGCCACAGTGCTGCTAGCTGCTAGTATACTCTTTGCCTTGTTCAATACTTAACCAGGACAACAATCCTCTCCCGACTCCTGACTCCTGACTCATGGTAATCATACGGGCCTGTCCATCCATCTATGTATTTATATCCAACCAGCTATCAATGCATTTATCCATCCGTTTGTTCCTGCAGAAGAACACACCCACCAAAAATCTACAGCCGCCCTAAGCCAACCGTATATTCTATCAGGAGCTCTGTGGGATTTAGGAGGCAAAAGCTTTGAGCATTCGACTCCGTGAAGCGGAAGCCTGACTCTGAGCCAAAGAAGTTTTTCTGGGATGGCAAGACACGAGTCAACATGTGACGTGCCATTAATGCAACATCACGTCTTTGATCCTGAACCTCACGAATTAAGGAGGGAGAGACAGGGACAGAGAAAGGGAGAGGAAAACAAGAGTGAGAGCCACCCTTCGTCACCTCCTTCATCAGCCCTTTCTTTATCCCTTTTCTGATGATGATGATGATGATGACGACTCAATGAATCTCGAAGTAAAGCAGCTATTGCCCTCAGTTGCATCATGGATATGGAAAAGATGAGAAAGAAATAAAAAAAAACATGAAGGGAGGGGGGGGGGGGGGGGGGTGAGGGTAGGCGAAGAAAACTCTTGACTCTTCACCACTCCTAAACTTGCACAGTTTCATTTTTAGTTTTGCCTCCCCTCTTGTTTTCACTCACCTTCTCGCTTTGTCTCGCTCTCTCTCGGTTCTCTTCATCCCTCAGGCTCTAAAACTGTGTTGAATTACTCTCCAGTCTAATGTGCGTATGTTCATTCATTCTGAATTAGAAAATGGAGTTGCATCACTCTACTGCAGAGAGTGTGTGTTGTGATGGCAGTGTTGCATGAATTGGATTTATCCCACTAATGCAATAGTGCATACTGGTAATCAAGTGTTATTTATGGGCTTTTTAATGTGGGAATATTCCAGCATTTAATTAAATACATTCATATTATATTACTGTTTGAGCCACACTTGCACACATACAGTACATGCACTGTACAAGTGTCATACATTACATTTAAGAAATCTTTGTTCATCCCTAGTTTATAGTCGTTTTAATGCATTGCCATTCACTCTCATTCATATCCAAACAGCACAGAAAACAACTCAGGAAACGTCTGCATAGATGATTCATCACTGGACATAAGGACATCAATCATGCTTTGCAGAGCTGTGTAATATATGAAAACTATTACAATTTGAAAGAAATGTCCCTGTATCTTATGAATGCGACTATTACATATGAAATAAAAAAAAGATATGCTCCTACTCTCTTCCTTCTCTTTCTGATTCTGCCACATTTCTGCTTCTTCCAGCACTGCTGCAGTTTAAGGCTTTTACGAGAAGTGTGATTGTGAAAGTGAGATTCAGCTTCCAACTGTTGGCCTGCTCTCAGCCTATAAGACTGTGAAACTGCCCGACAACACTACTCTCCATCCAAACACGGGCGCATGCCACAGACGTGCATGCTCAAACGCATACATGCACACGCTAGTATACCTCCATGCTTGACAGGAAGAGGAAATGGCTTTTTTCCATTTGGAGAGCCACAAACAAGAGGTGCTGCCGGCCCATTTCAGATAGCAGCCCTCTTAAAGAGCCCCTCTGTCTATGAATATGGAGATGAGGATTTAGGAGGGAGGGAGAGGAGGAAAAGGGGGCAAAGAAATGGAGGGAGGGAGAGATCAGAGAGTGAAGAAGTGGGAGCAAGAGAGAGATTTGGTGTCTCTGAGGTGCTTTTTTCCAGCCTGCCCTGTGGCCCTTGGCTGGATTTACACACTGGTTTTAGAGTGCGTGAGCACATGTGTGTTTGTGTGTGTATGTGGTGCAAATGAGAGGGTCTATGTAGACACAAAGCCACAGGCGACAGGTCAGAGAGTAATCACACACAGACAAGCCCTATAATCACAGGACACACTAATGCTCACACACCTTAAACAGTTCCCCTCTCATCTATTTTCTCTTTCACACAATCCCCCCCTCTGTTTTCTCCACTCCGTTAAACGCATCTGCAACCGCATACAGAGCGCGTAAAGCAATGCATCAGCTGATTGCACAGCGGCTTCACTTCTCCACCTGGCTCCTTCCCCTCCTTCTGTTCATCTCTCCCTTCACTCACTCCCGAGCCAGCATTCGTTGCACCTTAGATAAGCCTATATGAGTTTCCTCCCCGCCTGCGTTCATTTATATGCAGCTCTCCAGCAAAACAAACAGTCGTCCGTGTACAGCAGATAGCATCTCGGTATCACCATCCAGCAGCCACGACACAGCACATGAATTATGGAGCGGTGTAAGTGTGAGGAGCAGGTCAGACAAGAATGGCAAAAGGGCAATCCCTCGGGTCCCGTTTAGATGATTGCGACAGCAACACTTCATTTTCTTCATCATCATTGTTGGCGCTGTGATAATGATACAAACACTTAACATGGTAACATCACTGTTAACATGTGAGGGAAAACAACCTTCAAAAGGGCTGGCCGATGACCTCAACTAAATCAAATTACACACGCGTGTACGGGCTTTGAGCGACATCGTTGTCGTCGTCGTTGTCTGTCGACCTCGTGAACATTACTGCAACTGAGCATTATCGCAAACACCCAGGGCTTTACGTAGGCGTCACCTCCCTCATTACGACTTATGACTTTCACCATTACTGTGGTTATTATATGCATCATGGAAAATGTTGTTTTTGCCATTGCTATAAACAGTAATTAGCAAATAAAGGAATCTATCTATGAAATCTATAAGCGGTGACTTAAGTGGCCTTCATGTTTACTTCCACGATATGATAGCGTGCCGCTTGTGACGTCTTCGTTATTGTCTTTCACACTGGCATCCGATACATTTAAAAGTTAATGAGAACAGCCGAAGAAAATGAGCAAACATGAGCAAATAATCCGAATTGAGCACTAAGGCTTGCAGTGTGAGACTCTTCAGCAAGCCAAGTAAATAAAGTTCCCTCCAAGGCAGCCTGGTGGCCTTTGAGTTTGAGGTGTTGTCCATGTAGTGCAATGTCTTCGGTTTGCATCGGCGCGGGGACTTTTGGTACATGTTCCTGTATCGCTCTTCCCTGTCAACTCTCTAATAAAGGCTTAAAATAACCACAAAAAAAATAAAAGTGCCTCTGGGTTACTATGCCTACCCTTCAGCTCAGCAGGGAAACCCTGTCTAGGAATTTTGCACTAAAAAGGCTAACTTTTGAACATATCACTTGAACTTTAGAATACATTTTTGCACAGAAATAGGACTGCCGATTTTGTCTCCCTTCTTTTACAAGGGAGGGAACCTTTCAGAGCCAGAATGGACAACTCTTCCCATGCACATATGGGCATTGGAGTATTGCAATGACAGCATGCACCTGTCCTTAAGTATTAAGCACATCATATTTTTCTAGATCAACATAAAATACAAAATCAGGCCTGAAATTATTATTTGCTTAACTGATTAGCCGACAGATCTCAACATTTAAACTATCGAATCCAAATGCAAAATCATTCTTGGATGTGAGCATTTGCTGCTTTTCTCTGTTTTATATAATTGGAAACAGAAGTCTTTGGGAGGTTTTGAACAAAAGCAATTTGAAGACAACAAGAACTCCTTGTGCTCTGGAAAATTGTGACGGGATATTTTTACACTCTGACATTTTATAGTCTAAACAAAATGTCATCACCACATACAAGCTGAGAGAGCCCTGTAACCTTTTGTTTCCTTTGCAGGTGGAAAAATAAAAATACTTGGACACTTGCATTTTAGACTTCTGCTCAGTTTGTACTGAACGCATAGAGCTCACCGACTTCTCAGACAATTATGTGGAACAGCCGAAAAAACTTTGTTTAAATTTAGCTTGCAACGGTGAACGGAGCGAGCAGCACAGGGGATCCAACTCTCTCCAACAGTCCAGTTCAGATACAGTTCAGGTTCAATTAAGAACTCTACTGACGTTAATGCGTGTGCATGACTTTACTGTATGCGATAACCCTCTCATCTCTCACCCTAATGCATGCTGGGAAAGGCTCCAGCCCTCCTGTGACCCTGATAAGTGGAAATAGAAGCTGGATGGATGGATAATTAGCAGAACTGACAGCACTGGCAATCATGACACTGTGATCACATTTATCATCTCAATTACTGTAATCATAATTCCAACCGTCATAATCATAATCCGCATTACAGCGGGATCTTCATCACCATCATCACCGAGCCAGGGGGACGGTTTCCTCACTTTATTACCTCCGCCGCCATCATCGCAACACTATAACCCACGTCATCGACGTGGCCGCCCGCAGCTTCATCACCCTCTTCCTCGCTGGTTACACGGACCATGTCAGGTCTCATTTCTTAACAGCGGCACCATATAATGAGAGCCATAACCATTATTGTCCAAAGGTCTCCTGTTCCAATCCTTTACTTTACCAAATGGCTTTCCCTTGCCCCGGCTCTCTCGTCCTCTCCATTTCCCATTCCCCTGCTCTAATTACACACTGTTTGTTTGGCCTCCTGGCTGCCCTCTAATGCAGAGGAGAGGCGTCATTAAAATGATTTACAGATGTAATCCCCCCCTCCCGCCACTCTCTCTCTCTCTCTCTCTCTCTTTCTCTCCCCCTCCCTCTGAATTCCCGCCCCCTGGCACCCCCCAAATATAACTCACCCTAATATCACCGGCGGGATTAAAATCCGTTTCGATTAATCCCTTTTGCTCGCTGCCTCTCTCTTTTCATGCCTTCTCTTTTACTGCCCTTTCCACCTCGGCAGCTTTCTCCACCTCGCCCCCCATAACTCCCAACTTTCTTGGTTAAAACCCGTTTTTATGAGCCGACATTCTGCCTCCTTCATATTTCCTTTCCTTTCCTCCTTACCCTTGCTCCAGCTCCCTTTCAGACACATAAACATTTTTCCTCTCAGTAATTATTTCACGGTTAGAAACTGCAATCATCTCGGGTGCCTGACTCAAATGTTATCTCCCTCCATGTACTCGGCTTCATACAGGAAGAAAAGAAGTGAGGCAGAAAGTTTTCTTGACTTCTTGATTTCACCGTTTCATCTTCTTCTTTGCCTTATTTGACCTCCTGGTACAAGCCCAAGATTACAGTCATACAGCAGCCCACCCTTTAAATCTAGGTATACAATGTATACAACAAACAGCAGGATTCAAATCTGATTTAATTAATCTTCTATTCCCATTGCCTCCTACTCAGCGATGCTCCCTTTCTTGCACACTTTCCACATCACTAACTTGCTCATTTTCTCCCTCAACCCCTATCTTCTCAGGGTAAAATGGTTTTGTGTGTGTGTGTGTGTGTGTGTGTGTGTGTGTGTGTGTGTGTGTGTGTGTGTGTGTGTGTGTGTGTGTGTGTGTGTGTGTGTGTGTGTGTGTGTGTGTGTGTGGGCAGGTAACTCATTTTTCATTCAGCTCCCTGGCTCCATGTTATCTCTCTTACCTGATTTTCCCACACCTCCACTCTCTGCTTTTAATTAACACTCTTTATTTCACAGCTCTCTCAGCTAATCTCTCCATCGGAGGCCTATAGCACTAGAGGCTGAGCCTTCACTCCCACCGCAGGCTCTTTGTACTCTTTCAAAAACAGAAACGGCAACAAACACAAGTCTCTGCGCGAACAAGCAGATAAATCCCACACATACTTACGCACCCACACACACACACACACACACACACATCACTTGAAACACATTAATACACTCTCACGAAAAAGCAAAAGTAAAGATGCACAGTTGAAAGTATCCGTCATCTGATTTATAACGAGAAACGTACTCTCTTTCTTCCCTTGTGCTGTGCGTTTCAGGTGGTGAATAATGCTGCTGTATTAACAGTTTGGGGTGATAACTGATGCGTTTCATCTGTGCAGCCTGAGGTCCATACTGATTAGTTGCTACTTTACAGAGAAAAGAAGTTATAATAGTGGTTTTGTGTGTATGTACCAGTAGGGTAGAGTGGTCGTCCCTAAACCAGAAGGTTGGCGGTTCGATCACTGCTTACTGGCTAAGAGTCCTTGAGCTAGACACTGAACCCAAAGTTGCTCAGGGGCCTGTAAAGTCCAACAACGTTCCAACATCGGATAACAGGGCCAACTCACTAACTTTCCAAAACGGAGGAACCGACATTCTCTCATTGTTTGGTCAGCTGTGCGGATATAGTGCGGTGTTAAAGTACGCCGGGTTTGAACTTCTCTCTCTAGCTCTTTTTTTGTCCCTTTTGTACATTATTATTGTGAATTTTTGCCATTATCCCCATATTTTATCGATATCGCGTCTCCTCCAGCTTCATACCAGCTTTTCATTCTGCCTTTGAGCGTGGCTGTTCAACTACAGAACTTCACCACACTCTTCACCAGAACTTGCGGTCACATGATTCCCATAAACGAAAATATGTGTGTGCACAGAGAAGAGTGCCTGTGCTACTTCCCATGCATGCATGCAACAGAAAGCCCTCTAGGCTGAAGCAAACCATTCATTTCATTTTTGATCAATTATTCACTCAGTCAATAAATGTGAAAAATCATAATTTCTCAGCATCAAAGGTGCCATCTCAAATAACTTGTCTAAAACTCAAAGATATCCAATTTAGAATGAAATAAAGCCAAGAAAAACAGCAACAGTTTGACATTGCAGCTCAAAAAAAAATGAATCAAGACGTCAATCTTGCACAAGAATGTCTTGTCTTGTCAAGCCACGTGAATAATATTTACAAGGCTCGACAGGCAGGTCAGTGTACTCGCCATGGGTAGTACGACTCAGCCTCAGATTACAGCTGCATAATGTCTTATGGGTCTATGAGGGAGCTTTGTCAGGTCTGAGAAAGAAAATAACCCCTCGTGATGTCATAGTGATGTCACCAGGGTTATCTCAGCTAACAGACAGCCTGTGTTCCGAACCGGGACCAGAAAGGTCAGGACATCTCGGCCTCCGCCGCTTCAACTTTAAATCTCTCTCTTGCGAGTCCTCCAAGTGTGACACAGAATCACAGGCCTTTAAATATTTAATTTCCAGAAATAATTGTCGATTAATTTTCTGCCCAATGACTACTTGATTAATAAAGTAATTGTTTCAGCACTAACCTCCACACGTGCATCACACCGTGCTTACAAAGACCTTCACAAGTGCGCTGACCTGACTGCGAAATAGCAAATGTAGCCAAGAGACAGATAATATCAAAGAGGAAATTTGGGCTTAGGGCTACATTTTATTTGGAGCCTTAATCTTTCCAGCACATCATGCTGTCGGCCTCAACACATTCTCAACACAGCTCCACCTAGCATTCAGAGAGGAGTGCATTAACTCTGATAAGTTGTATTCTTGGACAAAAATACTGTATATGTTTATATACCTCATGTTCAAATTGTGCTGTACTAACATGCATCGGATTATAGAGTGCGACGAGGTGCACATGCGCCATTAATTGGCTGTTAAGGCTCACAACATATCAGTGTGTAATGGATGTGTGTAATTACAGAAAGGACTGGCGTGAAGCTGTCAGAGGACGGTGCCAATGCCAGATTGAGGACAAAACAAGTCTGGTGTATGTCCAAATAAGGTCAAACAGGGATTAGCTGACATTCATTATTGGATAATTGTGTCAACAGGCAGTACATGTGTGTGTCATTACGCAGAATTGACTGACTTGAGATGGATCTGACAGAGGACTGCCTGCACAGGAGTTAATACATCTGGCAGAGAGTTTGCACATGTACATTTCTGCTTTTGTTTTATTCACAGACTTTTAGTTTTGGAATCGTCTGTCTACACCTGTAAACACCTGCAGGCCAAATTCAAAGCTGACTCAACTGACTTTGTGCAAAATGAGCAGCATGATCTCACTCGATGTACTGCTCTCAGGGGTGCTTGACAAATTCTGTTATTAAGGCTCTGGTTTGACTATTCTTCGTGTTAAATATCAGATGTTTCTGTTGTTGGTACTTTATGGGGGCAAACTTTGTGAAGTGCAATAATAACCCATTGTCCTGGATGTTAGAAAACAAAAACTACTAGTGTTTTCTTTAATTAAAATGAAGCTGAAACATCTTTGTCTCATAGGATACTTCCATTGCTCCAACCAATTTATCTCTCATCACTTGACTATTTGCTTCCACAATATTAATTTTTTTGCTATTATTGCTGCAGTGGTTTGTAAGGGATGTGCATTTCCTGCTGTTGTCTGCGGAGTGCAGTGCAGTGTGGATTTTGTATTGTTCCAGTTACTGGACTGTTTTCCAATAAAATGCCACTGAGCTTTTCTGTGCCAGAATGTAATAAAAGTGTCTGCCGGTCATATAGTCTTATAGTCATTAATGTCTATAGTTTTTAAGGCTGGCTGAGGGAGGCCAGCGATGATGTCACCACATTTGGCGTCTTTTCAGAGAATTTTCATTTATGGGTAGTGCATTTTTGTCCCATGACCAGTTATTACAGCAAACGAATTATTGCAGCAGGACAAGTATTACAGAAGAGCCTTGTCTCTAACCTGCATCTCCACCGTACGTTTCTGTAAGTCACATGTTGGTCTGATGCTACAAAGGGACTGAAGGCTACTTACTAGAGAGAATGCTGTGATCAAGAAATAAATCAAATCTGTACTTTAGCGCGTTTGTTTTATCTGATAATGATAAATTGTATATTCAATATTGCCTTTCATAAACACATGACTAGACAAAAATATTCTTTGACAACAACGCCTTCAATTTCATAAGGTGATCCTAAATTTCCTCTATTTTTGTCAGCCAAATGATTCACTGCTATCAATATAGCTCTGCCAATGTAACGCTATTATCAGTCTAACTCTAGAATACATGTGTTTCTAGTGATGTGCATACACAACCACACTGTTCATATGTGTCACCAGAGCACATGTTTCCGAGTGTGTACACAGGTCTAGGCGTTGGCATGTGCCATAACAACTCATGAAATAACAATGAACTTTTCATTATTACAGCCAGGTTTCCAAACAATTCTCTTCACATATAACCAAACAGCATTTCATTTTTCACAAATAGGTTTCTAATCAAAGTCTGCGTAGGGACTTATTTTAATTTACTCCCTAAATAGTTGTTTTTCCTTTTTCAATATGAGGGGAAATATGTTTCCTTCAAAACGTAATTGAGATTGTTTAGTTCTATGGGGAACATCACTATTATTGGAGATAGGGTGGCATTAACATTATATTACAAATATATTGTTTTATGAGTAGAGGAGAAAATAAGAGCAGACGGAGGAAAATGGAAAGATAAAGGTGGAAGCGATAACCCGGGCTGAACTAACACCATGCAGACGAGGTTCTGTGACTGTGTTGATCTATCTATCTCTGTCGTACACCCTTGAGATGTCTTTATTGCAGTGAATTACATTACACTGCTATGCTATGTTTACACAGGGGAGACACATCACATAATTGAACGAGCGTCACACTCGGATCCAGACAATTGTTAAATGTAAATATAGCAATGGCAAAGCGGCTCTGAAACCCATGTTGCATTCATAACAGTGAATAGCTCTATATTTGAGTGCAGCAGTTAAGCACAGCTGATATCCTAGAGTTCTCCTCAACTGTAATAGCGTGAAAAAAAAACAATGTTCCATCACAGGTGCTTTGATACGATGTTGAGGGGTAAGCGGCGGTGCGGAGAAAATCAGCGCTACTTTTGAGTGAAGACATCAGGTGTGTAATGTCATCATATTCTCTCTCTCTCTCTCTCTCTCTCTCTCTCTCTCTCTCTCTCTCTCTCTCTCTCTCTCTCTCTCTCTCTCTCTCTCTCTCTCTCTCTCTCTCTCTCTCTCTCTCTCTCTCTCTCTCTCTCTCTCTCTCTCTCTCTCTCTCTCTCTCTCTCTCTCTCTCTCTCTCTCTCTCTCCTGCCTTTTAACACCCTGTACTGAAAGACGGTCCACTCTTTCCAATCAGGCCTTTATTGTCCTGTAATGAATACATTTCCCATAAAAGAAAGCCGCCGGGGGAGAGGGAGGAAAAGGGAGGGAGGAAGAGTGATAAAGAGAGACCCAGAACAGAGAGAGGTAAATGAGGATAAAAGTGGAACGGAAAGAAACACACAAGCAAAAGTGAGTTGTGGGGGGGAGAGGAGATTTAAGGGTGAGCAGGCTGGAGGGTTTTTGCCAAGTTCTTTGCTTTTTCCGGCACCTTCATATTTCACTCTCATTGTTTTCAGTTTTGTATAAAAGGAGTCTTGTCAGACTCTGTTTTGCACTTGCTGTTACAAATCAACATTCAGTTTGCTGGTTGCTGTGTTTGCGCCTATTTTCTGGCCCGTTAAATAACCCTCATTAAAGGGCAGCAGCAACTAATAACTATGTCTGACTGCACCAAGTTTCTCCCTGTGCCCCGTCCCCTTCTCTCCTTGTTTGATTTCCCCTCAAGCCCGCTTATTGATTCCAGCCCCTTCATTCCGTAACTCTTTTTATTAATAACACAAAAGCAAAAACAAGAGTGTCACAACCCAAGATTAATCTCGAGCAGGACGTGTATGCGTTTCGCTGCTCTTTACAGAACGGGCATCTCCCCGACGGTACGGCACCTGCCCTCTCCTCTAGGCTTTCCCTCCATACATCTCTGCCAACTCAATCTTCTGAAAGAAGGTGCAAAGTGAGAGACAGACCGAGAGGGATTTGATACAGAGACCGAGCTAAAGAGACTATCAAAGGGGAGAAAGAGAGTAAGTAGACACAGAGAGTAGAAATTGGGGAGGAACTGCCAGAAAGGCAAGCCTTGGCGGTGAATTCAGAAGCGGAGAAGGTGGGAAGAGAAGGAGGCAGGGGAGAAGGCAGAGAGAAACATGTGCTGAGGGAAACAGAAATGAATAGAAGATGGAGGGAGACAGATAACATCGAAAGGTAGCTGTGCTGAGTGAGAGAGCTGCCGGTACTATTAGATTCTCAGTAGGAAGTCGCTCCCTCTCTCTACCGCTCCTGCAGTTGTCAAGTCGAGCTTCGTGAGATGCTGTTAATGCAACTTATAAACTGTCACAGCGTGACGCGTGTGCAAGTCCAAGTGAGTGCATGTACAGTATATATGTGCAGAACTCTATCTGTTGACTTAAATCTCTACTTGTGTGGGAACACGGAGCATGAAAGAAACTTTTCCGACCTGTATGTGTGGGTGGGTGGATGGCAGAACATCACCAACTGCAAGAATGTGGAAGTCTGTTAGATGCATCAACAGCAACAGATTGTCTGGATCATTCGGGGACATTTTAAGTACTTTACTTGAATACATTTCAGGGAAAGGGGGATTTACTGCAGGATGGAGGTTATGTTCATTCTTGGACACTTGGGTAAGAAACCATCACCAGTGGGACACAGACAGGCTACCCGCTACAGCTGGGATGGAGTGCAATTGTTAGCCGTCTAGCCCTTTTGTTTATTTCATATTTTCGGTAAGCCTGCCAGGAGTAACCCACTAACTGTCAGTTTGTGAACATGCCCTAGGCTGCCAAATATCAGAATCACTAACACATTTGTGTCTTAGCTCAGTGATATCTGCAACCAGGGACTCGTACTTCCAGTTGATATTTCCTATTCCAGCTTGGATGTTATTTTTGTAGCTTTGCCCATGATATGTAGTGGTTATGATAATATTGGACTCATCGAAGTAAGGAGCAAGAAACACAAATGGTGAGATGGTCAGACAGGTTGTAAACCAACCAACTGTTTAACCAGATAATCCAAATCACAATGTAACAGTAAAGTAAGGAATCACTGTCTATGACCTTCGCATACCTCCAGAACCAGTCATCTCATCTAGTTCACACTTGGTGGATGTATTAACCCTTTACTAAGTCCCTCAAATAGCGAAGTTCCGGCCAGCGTTGAATAGGGTCCCACAACCAACGTAACATGTGACACCTTTGATTTTTAATAATTGAACAAGCGAACAGCGCCCTGTGCAGCAGCGGCGGCGGGGCTCAGGGTTCTGCAGACTGAGTTTAGCAACTGTTGTCCATAGTGAGCAGACTGCGCCTCATTGACTGCAGTTTACTTTTGTTGCTGGATATACTAACAAACTCTTCTTCACCGCCCTGATGTCAACAAGCGATAAGCGGTTCTTGACAACTCTGCAAGCAGCACTTCCTTGGAGCCAAGCGATTCAGCCCGCTCCAAACGGCCACGCACTACCAACAACCACATGCTCCCAGCGGTCACTCGCTCCCAGAGTGCACTTGAAATATTAGTAATAATCCTTCAATGAATAACAGTGTGTATGTACAACTACGTTAAGTCCAGTAGGTTAAAGTGCATGCAGGGAGTCATCCAATTAAGTTTGGCTAACTTGAGAGTTGGTTTTCAATCTGTATTAGCAACTGAGAGCTCTTTCTTTTTTGCCCCATTAGACTTTACAGCGAGGGCGCCGTGTTCCTCGGTCTGAGCAATTAACTTGTACAATATTATCATAGTCAATAGAAATGATGGTCAAGACCACTTAAGTAAGATCCAATTTGTAATATACTAGAATAATCCTTCAATTTAACAGAAGAAAGAACGCTTCATCCACATTGAGGTAAAAAGCAAAGCCCATCTCTGAGACCCGTCTTTGAGAAACATCAGCAGGGTCATGAATTCATGTAGACTTTGCATTCACCGTGAGGCGGTTAGCAGTCACGTGTGCATATAATGTCGCGCATATATTCAAACCACTGCCTTACTGATGGCAGTAACATCAGGCGAGGTGTTTGTTATATCAGCCTAACACATAAACCCACACACGCGAGGGACAACAGATGCATACTGGGCAAATGATGCACTGTTTTGTGTGATTGTGCTGTTGGTCCTCTCGTGTGGGTGGGTGACCAAATCGTGTAGCTGTTCAACAGTGCCAGGGACGGTCAAGTGTGAGCGTGTGTGTGTGTGTGTGTGTGTGTGTGTGTGTGTGTGTGTGTGTGTGTGTGTGTGTGTGTGTGTGTGTGTGTGTGTGTGTGTGTGTGTGTGTGTGTGTTACAGAATATACCTCTATTTGTGTGTATGCTGAGGGCTGAAATGAAGGTGGGCTGTTATCATCTCCCATTGCCGTCCTCCCTCCATCCATTCCACCTCTCAGTGGTAGGTCCATGTAAGTTGCAGCCACATAATTTTCACGAGGGTCGGATGGCAGCGTTTTCCTCCCCCTACATCCACCCTCCCTCCCTCCCTGCCTCCCTCTCTCTATCCATCCACCACCCCTGGCCATTCTCTGCACTTCACAACCGGGTGAGCAAAGCGGCTACCTACCTGGCTCCGTGATTGACTGCAGTGCTGCTGAGCGCGCCTCACTGTATCTGTGCCGTGTTTATTGCTTCTTTCACCTTCGCCGTAATTGAGTCCCTTCCCCATGTGAAATATATGCACCGTCAGACGGGCGGATGTGTGTGTGTGGAAGGAATCTGTCAGGGGTGTGTGTGGAAGCTGGGAGTTGACTGACAGACTACATAACTCAATTCAGAAACTCTGAGGGAATCTGATGGCTGTTTTCTTGCGTGTGTGTGTGTGTGTGTGTGTGTGTGTGTGTGTGTGTGTGTGTGTGTGTGTGTGTGTGTGGCTATCTGACAAACAGTGTCACCTGAATATATGCGGAAGCACATTGGGGCTCCTATATACAGTATACCTCCTAGCTGGAATTTTACAGATGAGAACCTGGCATATCTCTTAAAGGAAGGTGCGTTTAGGTGTCTGTATTGAATTTGGGAACAAATTCACAAACTATTTAAACATATATCTCCCTAAGAGCACCTGCTCGCTTACGCACAATTTAGGCTGAGGCTGAGCCAGTCAGGAGTGTGTTTGGCATGACAAAAACGCCAGGACAATGATGCATGTGTATGTGCCTGCATGTGAGGGCAGAATACTACTCAGTCTCTTTCAAAAACACACCTACACAACAGCACACACAACTGTATGTGCCAACATGCCAAGAACAGGCCAAGATGAAACGGTAAATTGCGGCATAGGTATGATGGATAAGTGAGATAAAGTGCCACAGAGGTGAAGGGCAAGAGATGGGAGAAGTAGAGGAGGAAGGAGGAGAGTGATGAAGTGCGTGTTTGTGTGTGAATGATGGCCTGATCAAAAGGGATTGGTAGGAAGAAGATGAGCGAATTAAATATGAACGAGCTAAACTCTGCTTTGCTGCAAATAATAGAGAAAACATAGTTATGCACAGGCTTCGGGGGGAATATAAGGAGTGAGAGGGGGTGAGGGGGAGATAGACAGATAGGGTTGGTTAAAAACAGTGATGGAAGCAAGAGAAGCTGGGTGGGAGATGAATGGAGATGGTTGGGGGGGGACTACACGGTCTCTGAAGTGCACATACAGTGAAAATAAGCCTACACCTCCAGAATATTGCGGTGCAGCATAGAAGTAAAATGCACAGTTCAGCAAGCCCAGAGCAACGGAAAGAGGGAAAGAAGGTAAATCTGGAGGTACGGGGGAAAAGAAGAAAAGAAAAAGGGGGGGGGGGGGGGTCAATTGTCTATAAAAAGAAAACCGAAAGTTAAGAGTAAAGCAAGGAAGTGCAAGTGAAACTTATTCTGAGGAACAAGAACAGCGGCAGGAGAAGTTGCTGGGAATAAACAGAAATATTATTGGAAATGAATCAATACGCCGTATGTAAATAGCATGAGAGCGCGAGGAAAATGAAGAGCCAGACAGAAGGCGAAAAAAAAAACATTTTGTATATGCAAATGAGAAGGGGAAAGCAGAAGCACAGGCGTTCAAGCTGGCCACCTGGGCCCCGTCAATCCTCCATCCCTCCCTCCCGCCCTCTCTCCGTTTCCCTTCCTCTCACTGTCTACCTCTCCACACCTGGCCCTGGCATCCCAATCGCCTACGGCTACAGTATAAGAGGTAGAGGAAGAGGAGGCAGGAGCGGGGCACAAACAGCAGGGAGGCAGGAGAGACTGTTAGCCAAAAGATCCATCAACGAGCGATCCTGGCAGCGAATATACCTCCCCACACCTTCACCAAAATCTGTCTTTCAAAATATCATTAAGTCTCCCTCTCCTTGCAAACCCCCAGTAACAGTTGGAGCTGACTCATGCGGACTCATGCACCTGGAGCACATAAGCGCAGGGTGTGCACGGGCATTGGCATTTAAGTACCAACAAGGTTGGACGTAGAAAAGACAGGCACACACAGAGGGGGATAGAAGTGGGAGGGGGGATAAAAAAGATTTTTGGGTGATCATGGTGAGAACAAACAAAAAGATACTAAGTCACCGCTGAGTCGCTTGAACATGCTTCACGCTGCGGGAGGATCGGGAGGGAGGGAACAGAGATGAGGGAGGGGTTGAGGGGGAAAAAGACAGACAGAGGGAAGAAGAAAAAAACCAGCCCAGTGAGCAAGAATACATTTTTATGCTACAAAAAACAAAAACACCATCTAAAACCACCATCTATGTGCATTTGTGAATACGTTTGTCCCCATGTCCCTCTGTTTATCCAGGGTTAGCTCATGAAAAGGATGCCAGAGAGGAAACATGGCATTTAAAAAGGCACAGAGCGTCAAGACACAACACGCTGCAGTAAATAAGTTTGGAAACACCAAAAGGTCTCTCCAGTCTCCCGAGTGCAGTGTAATGTTTCTATTCATGCATATGCAAATGTGTGTGTCTGTGTGAGAGTGTGCCAAACTGCCAACCTGCTTGGCCGCAGATTTGCGCACACTTCCGTAACTCGGCCAGAGATTTATATACAAGTCATCATTTGGGATCAACCTGCTTTTTAATAACCTATGGTTTATGTTCGTTTTTAATTTTTCCCATAAGCTCGTAAATCTATTTCCCCACAGCACAATTCAAATTCATCGCCATGGTAAATAAGCATCTGTTATAATTGCGTATATAAGTAGTTTGCGCTGTCACAAAACTTTTTCTCTCCCAATGCGGTCCTGGTTTTGAGTGAATTGCTTTTGAAGCATCACTTATTTATGTGATGATAAATGTATGATAATGTTAATGGCATTACAATTGATCCGTACTACTTATCTAAGGTTTATGATTGTGAACCTAAAAGCCAATTAAGAAATTAAGGACACATTTTGCTGATATGCAACTTCACTTACTGCACAGATGACAGATTAATCTGTTATTTAATCACCTCGACCATAACTTGCTGATTCAAATACGAGACAATTTTCAATGCATTTTTTATTAATTATCTTTTCTTTTTTTTTTCTAATGTTCATTTTATTCAAATTAATATTGACATAGTGATTAGAAGGTCAGCATAATTGAGTGCAACCTTAGTACCACAATGTTATTTTAGTATTTGCATTCTATAAAACATATGAACATTGGTGTTGTCTATCAGGAAGAATTGAGTTTTTGTTGAAATTGATCTTTCGATACTTACTCCATCTTGTAAAAATCTTTTATCTGAGTTGATGAAACTTTCAATTATCCAAGAAAGTTGTCCAAAATGTCTAATTATGCTTTGCTCCACATTTGGCAGCCTTATCTAACCAACAGTGACACATTAACAGATATGGGCAAAGTCTCCTCTGTTATCTCAGTTGACCGAATCCTGACATTGATAAATTAATTTCTGCAGACTCACACTTCCTCTTACAATCTTCCCTCAGATTGTTGAGCCTTCATCTTTGTTGGCAGCCTCAATTTCCTGCCTTACAAAGGATACATCAAGCTGTGCTTCAGAGTACCTTGACGTAACCACATCCATGCAATGGAGTGATGCCTTGCACTTGCATTCATGACGTATGTCGTTTTACGCTTTTGACGCTGAATGAAAGTAGATACATTTTAGACCCTTACGTGAAATGCATATTTATTGTAATGGCAGGAAAAACATATTTTAAAAAAAAAGGAAAATTATCATTTTGGATCATAAATAGAGGAAGCTGGAAGCTCGGTGATTAATACAGCGGACACAGTTGCTCGGATAAATGTTACTTAGGACAGGTGGCCGCCATCTTGGCTCTTTGGAAGAGAAAGAAATCATCAGGATTGAAAGAACATTCCCCCACAGCTTTCTTTGATTAATTCCTCTTGCAACAAAGTATGTTACGGCTCATGCAGTCGAGAGGCGACGGTGTCGTGCTGTGGCTCTCCAAATTGTAAGATCTATATTGCAGACACAAAAAAAAAAAAAACACATGCTGTCCGTGGCTACAGAGTCCACATAAGAGAACAATTACTTTGGTAGCGACCACAGAACCCCACTGGCCTCTGCAAGCTGCTTCACAGCTCAGTTTAGCAGTATGGCCCCAGCGGGTGGCGGTTGCTACGAACCACCGTTTCTCCGCAACTGTGCCCAAACGCCCAAGGCCTGTGTCAAGCTCATTCAGTATCACAGACTCTACGGCTGTTCCACTGCTCCACTGCAATGGCCAGGAAAGGAGAGGCACGGCACTTCTGGAGTCCACGATAACATTATTCAGCCGACAGATGGACACGGAGATAGGAACGCGTCTGTGGACACGAGTCAAAGCACCGCCCCAGTCTGCTGCTGCACTTTATGGGAGGTGGAGGGTAGAGGGGTTTACCTGTTAACAGCCATAAGGTGAATCAGCCGTCGTGCACTTAAAAACGCACAGGAGAAAATGAATCCTGGTAGAGAATCGGCCAGAGCTTTCTTCAAGGTCGTTGGTGCTTTGCCACTTTTTTTTTAAGTGGCCTTGCCAACTGTAACAACCTCAGAAGAAACAATCGTAGCGCTAATCTAATTTGGCCCGGCTTCGGTGCAGGAGTCTGCATAGCCTCACTTTTGTTTTGCCCTGCTGAAAGAAAGCGCATGAATTGATGACCTTATGAATCTCAAAAGAGCCCGGCAAATGATTGCGGTAAATCTCGCCCCAGCACATTAATGCATGACCGCAGGCTCATTCCCCTCATTTCTTTTTTTTTTTTCCTTTCTCCTTTCTTTGTCCATCTCTCTCCTTCCTACAAGCGCTTTGGGATCTTTGAGAGCGGCCAATTTCTCGAGGATTGTTTTCATGTGCTGCTAATTAATTGCCTATAATTAGTGGTTGTTTAAGGTTTGCTAATGAAGTGGCTCAAAACGTACCACTCCTGATGTTGTCTCGGGCCTGAGAAAGAGATGAAGAATAGTCAAATAGAGGCAAGCGGCAGAGAGCGTAGGGTTGTGTCTGGGAAGTATTGTGAAGGCTGCAGTCGATTTCTTTCTTTTTTTCTCCAGTGGCTGTGTCAACAATCACTTGGCATGCGTCCAGAATGGAGTCGGCCAATCGGAGTTTGATCTATTGGCAGCTGCTGTTATCACTTGCTTTTCTGTGAGTGATAGCATTTGGTTTTTAAAGTGCATACAGTGAGGGGGAATGTGTGCTTTTCTGTGACATTTGGGAAGATAATCTGTGATCGTCTTTAGCTTACTAAATGCATTTTTCTTTTTTAAGACCACGTCCCTATTTTCTCCCAACTTCAAACGTTATTTAGAAAATGCTTCAAACACTCGTTAGTATGATCTAATGAGTTCTGATAATACTTGAATCATAATAGAGAAACAAACTGTTCTAACTAAAGGTTTCTGTAAATGACGTTGCTACTTAATCTATGTCGGTCGTGATCATAGATCAAATGAATTCGCCACCCGTGGGAGAGACATTTTGAGAGTTCTCCGAGATAGAAACCTCATCTGAGACCTCTTCAGCATTGTTGCGTCCGCCTTTTGAAAATCTCCATCTGATTTCCCAGTAGATAGTGAGCACTGTTTTGACTGGCAATTCTCAGCGTCCGACAATCTTATCAAAGCCAACCTATTAATGCCGATGATATGAAGGATTCTAAATGGCAGACAGATGAATAGCCCTGTGCATGTGTGGGTGTTTAATTCTCCCAACCGAAGCAAATGTGAAGCTTCTCCGAAAGTGGGAGGACTGGCCATGAGCTGCTGGCGAACAATTTCAAGACTCGTTTGGTTGTGTGCTTGTGTGTGCGCGCGCGTGCGTGTGTGTGTGTATGCCGTGACCTCATCGATCATGACACCTTGTCTCTCTGGTGTGGTCACCTACACAGTGCTTGCCCTCTCTGTCTTTATTTTTGTATATCACCATCCATCTCTCTGTCTCCCCCTCCTCCTCCTCCTCCTCCTCTTCTTCTTCCTCCTCACCCGCCATCCTCTTCTCACACCAGCACCCTGTACTTTTCTGCTTTGGTCCCACGTTCTTAATATCACCCTTCCCTCCTTCCTTATTTTTTTGTCCTTCTAAATCCTTCATTTGGCACAGCAGGAGTCGCACACTCTGTCGCTCCCTTGTCTTTCTTTCTTTTTTAACACCCTCCCATTTCAGAGCTGAAATCCTGCAATCATTCACTTGTTTGTTGGACTCCTTTCTGCATGACTCTCCGCTGTGCTCCTCCCTGCTTCATTGGTCTGTGACGCATGCCTGTGGCGCTCCCTTCCTTCTCCTTGCTCCCGTCCTACGCTCTTTTATACACTGTGCAGCCAGCCATCTCTCCCTCTCTCCCCCACTCTGTTTCACTCTACTTCTCCGACCCCATCAGTCCCTTGGTGCCCCGGCTAAGCCTGGTCACTCTTCATCAGCTATAGCCTCCACTGGACACAGAGACTTCCCAAGGGTAAAGGGAAACGGGGTCTTGTTGGCAACCTCCGTGCCCGGCCTTGACAGTTTCACCTGAGTTTAAGTCCTTAACTGATCCTCCTTAGCCCTGGACGAGCACCTCATTATCAGCCTTCCCCCTGCTCTTGTCTCAACATCAAGTCTTCCAGATGGGATGTGTATAAGCCTCCACACCAGCAGTCTCCAGCTCTTCAATTTTAGGCACTTGCCCTTTTCAGCTCAATCAGCCTCTCTCGTCCAATCCGCCGCAGAGCCTGAGTGAGGATGATCACCTTGGTTACCGGCGCTACTGGAGGCTGTTGTCGGGCCAAGTTAGCTCGTGGCCCTGCGGGAGCTTCAGAGACAGGTGTCACTGCAACAGGGGAGGGTGTTAAACAAGCCTAGGGCCAAGCAGGAGGTATAAACGTTTACTCTTAGTCATGGAGACTGTGTCACCAATAGCGAGGAATGCTCACCCCATGGCGTTAAGTGTTTTCATGGTTTTTCAGACTCCGGATCCCCTTTTTCTCCCTCCATCTCTGTTTCCCCGACAGCATTCAACTATGACCAACTTAAAACACCTTGTACACCCAGCAGAAAGAATACATAGCAACTGCCTTTTGTATTTGGTGCCAAGAAGCAGTGCGGAGGGAGTCGCTGTTTACTGATTTCACACTCCCCTGGCAAAGACAAATATACAGCGAGAGGGGTCAGTGGCTGGAGAAAAGCTGCTGCCTCAGGGGACATCAGGTCACAGCATGGAAAGCTGCACCCGAGGGGGGGGGGGGGGGGGGGGGTTCGCTTTTATACCGAGCCAATCAGATCAGATGAGAGTTTTAAAAAGCGCTGGATTGATTGGCAGGCTTCTGATGCCAGCAAATGGACGAGACGTCCTTGGCATGCGACACAGCATTTAAAAACTTCAGCGACAAAGTTGGTGAAACGCCAGTTGCTCTCAGAGAGCGACACGTAAGGACGACATAGATCACCATTATGATAATCACAAGCGCCACTGTCTGGGGAATAGTAATGGGAAGGAGATGAGGTGGCAGCTATAAAGAGTGTTTCTACATTAGCGCTGGGCTGATTAGATTGACAGAAAGTTTCACTAATGGGACAATTAAACAAATGGTCAAATGAGATATAAGGCTTCAATTACCAATTGTGTGTGTTTGTGTGCCCCTTTCAATCATTGTGCCTGATGCATTCTGTTTGTACATGAACCCCCTCGGTGAGGACAAAACACGGACAGAAACCAGTAAACAGGATGTGTCCTTGCAGTGGAAACAAAATGATTTGTCGCGTCTTCTTTCCCTTTACTTCCATCTCAGTGGATGTAAAAATAAAATGCTCTCTGGACCTATAATGCTGGAGGGAGTTATTGAGATGCAATCATTGCGTGAAACAACAGCAGTTCAAAACAAGGAGTTATAGATCGCATTGAGGACTAGGAGGCGGATTAGGAGATAATTACTGTAAAATACATCACCTGCACTAAACGGTGAGCCTAGGAACTTCTTCTGCTTCTGAGTAATGGACCCATAAAAGCCCAGGGGAGAATAAAAACAGCCCACACTAAGCTCCGTAACTCTCTCAGTCATGACTTGCCCAAAGAGCGACACAGTCCAAATTGTTTATGGAGCTTATGTGTGAGCAGTTGCTCAGCTGAGATAGTGGGCCACCCTGTCAGGACCCTTTAAGACTGCATCGGTTGATCAAACTGGGCCGTGCACGACAGCGGCAGCGTATTAAAAAAAAGGCTAATTTCAGCTTCTCTTGTGTAGACGGGAATGCCAGCACCGTCTGCCAAGTTCAGCTTGTCCAATTATTTAGACCTACAAAAGACAGGGAATCAGGAATGGAAGACTGAAATCTGATTGTGCGCTGAGCTCAAATTTACACCGTGAACCGGCAGATGGCAGGGCAGAGAGCAAGGAAGGGCGGTCTCGCTCTTTTTAATTAAACTGTCGACAAGTTTATTTTATTTTGGGGGGTGAATTATCCTCCGAGGGTCGGATCAAAGGATAAACCTTGGCTCACTGTGACGACTTTCTCAGTGCATTAGAGAACAAAGAAAGGCGCTGAAACAGCAAGCACTGTGCAATGTGGAAGAAAGTAAATAGGCAACCTTAACTCCGACACGACGCAAACTGCGTCTGACAAGCATCTAAAACTACAACCGCTCGGGCAAACTCTGGCATTAGCGATCCTATTCTGATGTTCAAAGGAAACTCGAATGCACTACGTAAGCGGTCTGTATAGGCAAGGTCTATATTATGTGTATGTGCACACGTGTGTTTCTACACCTATGTGTGTGTAAAGCGCGTCCCTATTTTTTGTTTCTGTGTGTACAGCATTTCCCTTGATGTTAGTGTTTACACGCCAGGCCTCTCTTCTGTGACTCACAGCGACATTGATTTATGCATGGCCTCTGTGTGTGTGTGTGTGTGTGTGTGTGGGTTCCTGCACACATATACCTGCTATAATTGGTATTCAAATCTCCTCCCACAAGTACGTCCAACTGCTGCCGTTTTTCAACCGCCAAAGAACCCCAGCCAAGGTCCAAACAGCCTGATGAGGAACAAGCTCAAAACGGATGGCTCCCATTGCCCAGATTGGAATAAACAAATGGAGGTGATTGAATGCACACGACGATAAGGCAGGTGGTAATGGAGGCATGGGAGAGGAATAGGGAGGAGGAAGAATGGACGTGATGGAGGAATGTGGGGTATAGCGATTAAGGGTAGGCAAGCAGCCAGCAGAGGTGGAGTTAACAGCATTTGTTACTGTACGTGGGGTTTCGGCTTGGCCCACAGCTGCTGTGGATCAGCCACCCCCACAAAGCCATGCACCAAGCGCACAAACACACAGCACTGACTCTGTGCGCAAGTGATTGTGTGTGGGGGTGTGTGTGTGTGTGTGTGTGTGTGTGTGTGTGTGTGTGTCCCGCAGGCCTGCCCGTCAGACACACTGTGAAGTCTTTCTGCCTTTCTTCTCCCCACTCTTCCTCTCCTGCCTTTCTCGCTCCATCCATCTTCCCATCCCTCTGTCTCTCCTTCGTTCTTTAAAGGAGGGCCAAGTCTCCCAGCCTCGCCATCTTCACAGCACCCTCGCAATCTATCTGTCATCCGTCTATCTGCCCAATCAATCTGTCCATCTCTATCCTGGCATAATAACAACCCCCATCGCCTCCCCCCCCCCCCCCCCCCCCCCCTTCTACAAGATTAGTTTTGTCAGTTTCCTCTGTGGAAGAGAAATTATCAAGACGTACTGATTTGTTATCGGAAATACAGTTTTTTGTAACACGTGCATATGTGGGGTGTTCAGAAACAGTCTCTCTACACTTCCTTCTCTCCCTCCTTCCTCCATCCACCCGCCTGCCTGCCTGCCTGTAACACCCCCCTCCACCCCCACTGCCCCGTCTCTCCCGGGCCCCTGTCAGTTGCTAGATTAATGACAGTGATCAGTGAGCTGCCCCCAGCAGAGGTTGCCTGCAGCTCAGGCAAAACCCAGCACTGTAAGCAGCGCGCACACACACACACACACACATACACAAACATGAAGCACATTTACATGCAGGACACATGGATGTTCATAGATGGATGACCAGACACACACACACACACACACACACAGCTCTCACACAGTACTCCAGTTAGACTGACATAAGAACGCCTACGCAATTATGCATACAATCAACCCTCCACTGCTACAGGAGCAGACATACAAATGGATCCACACGAATGTACAAAAAAAAGGGGGGGGGCGGGGGTGAATCAATAGCAGGCCATGGTGAGGTTGGTATGGTTGCAGACATGGCTATGGAGCTATGGAGTGCTGCTGCCTGTGTAAAAAGAGACATCATCACAACGGCACAGCACAGGTCTGACTGTGACAATGCGACCTAGCACTTAACCCTTTCACTGCCCCGGGACAACGTAAACAAAAGCCCCATAGAGCACAACGACCGCAGGACACACATCATTGAGACAACACAGTGTGCTCTTCCTCGTTGCCATTCCTGCTCCGTCAGGGTTACTGACGTTTTTGGTGGACTGTAATAAGGTCCGTTGTGAGACTGTTATTTTTACAATACCCAAGCAGATGGCACAAAATACCATGAGGCTAAAGTTGCTCAGAGTCATGATTGAGCCAAATCCAAATCCCTATTTTTGCAGCAGATGCACTTGTTATAGGGTAGTGACCATGAAATCTATTGTGCCCATAAGGGAGCAATGCAGGACTATCCCAGACTGAGAGGTTCCAGTGGGGAGAGTAAACACAACGAAAGGCACCGCAGGTGCCATTACAAGGCTTTGCAATTGATTGTTCGATGTTATTGTATCTGATAAGGTGAGGTCTCAAAGGTCCTTTCAGTCGCTCACACTACTGCAGAATATAAACCGCTGGGTCTGGTGTGTGCCACACGTCTGGTCCACTGCGGGCATTTGTTATGAGCTCTCATCATGTTCCTGTCAGAATATTCAATCGGAGCTCTCTACGTGAATGGCTGTACGCACGTATGTCTCCCGGGGATCCGGTCCCAGCTCCCACACAATAACTCCCAAACACGGTCTGACCAGGGGAAAACAAAATAATCATAAATGCCTTGACGCACGCGGGTCAACAGAGCATGGGATGATTTCACAAAATATTTCTGTGTGGGCAAAAAAGTGTCCGCTTTCCTGCACCCTTTCACTTTTGTTTTCATTCTGAGGTCTTTTGGGGGCTTTTCAGCCAAACAGTTTCCATAAGTGGTCATCACAATGACTCATACCCAAATAGAAATACGCACGTACCATAGACTTGCGCAATGGGCTTTGATTCTAATCACACTGTGGTGATTACCAACAGTAGTCCGCAGGACGATTGTAAACTGGAATAACTGCACGTGTTTTGTCCTGCGGGGAGCGCCTCCTTCCCTTCTCCCCGACCTGACGAGTCGGAATAAACTCGGCACATTTTCAAGCTTCTTTTCAGAAGACTTAGGCAAACTTGCGCGGAAAAGCCACAACACATCGAGGCGGCTTACCACTCTTCTCAATTCGCATCACACTCATTCACTCCCTCTCTCGTTCCGAGTCTTACCGGTGCGCACCAGGCAGGCGACGGTGATGATGGTGAGAGGGACGCAGTAGTTCCACACGGTCGAGAAAGCCATCGTTGTCGCTGATATTCCCCTCTGATCTCTTCCTCGGTATTCCTCTTCCTTGGAGAAATCAGAGTGACATGAACCCGCAGGTTCACTCTCCGACAGCGCCTTCAGCGTCTCTGTGTGTGAGTGAGTGTGTGAGTGCGCGCGAGCGCGTGCAGACCGCGTGAACGAGTGTGTGCGTGTGTGTGTGTGTGTTTTGTCAAGCGCTCAGTACGTGTAGTGGCAGGTCTTTACATAGTAATGCTCCTTCTCTCTCACACACACACACACACTTTCTCTCCCTCGGAATGCCTGGATGTGGCGGCTCGGCCGGTTTTTCTTGGTTACTTTGCCTTGTAAATATATTTAAAAGCTGCCAATAGGGCGGGCCTGTGTGCGTGTTTCCGACCAATTGCAGAGAGCCGGAGCAGGTGGAGGGGTGTGCGGAGGAGAAAGAGGGGCTGGGCTTTCAGATGAAATCGGCTCTGGGCCTGCAGGGGATGGGGAGGAAGACGGGATGCGTAGTCCAATTAATTGAAATCAATTCGCCCTAAATGTGATTGATAACCAACATTAATTTCCCGACGCAAATAACCAATTTATTTCATATTCAGTTCCACGGAACCGAAAATGATCAGTGTTCCACAATGATAAATATGACGACAATAAACCAGATGTTTACTGTTTGAAGAGACAATAATGTTGCAGGCGTCAGTCTATTGTGAAGTCAACTGCAATGGCATTGCGCAGATTAATCAGCACATGTATCATGTAGTCGGTATTTTTCAAACTGGACCCTATTTGTCTATGTTTTTGTACGAAACACTTTTTTGCAAATGGACAAGTGTTGAGGGATAGCTGTTTCCCTGTCGATACGTGCTTCCCTTACTTACACCTGAACAAACCCGTATCCCTGACCACCGAGGGGGGCGCTGTCATATGGTAAACACTATTCTATGGGGGAACAGTTTTTAATAGAACACTGCAAGCCGCAAAGCATTTCGTCCACTAAAAGTGCTTACTTTGCCACAGACAGGCTGAGATTGTTATTATCTGACAACACAATGGAAAGGATCCCACAGAGAAATAAAACCCTTTTCCAAACCTGTCCCTTGTTGTGTTTGTTATTGTGTCAAGGAGCAGTCTTGTTGTGAAATCTGATTATCTGGGTAGATGGTCCCACTCTTTACAGCATTGTTCCACCGTGGGCCTCATATTGGGTCACAGCACCCACAGGAACATCACCAGTCTCCCGAGCTTCCCGGCCCTGTAGCAGCTGGTTCACCCTCCTCTGCCTGTTGCAAAACCCTCTTCCTTTTGCTCTTCATCCACATACTCTGGCGCACACAGCATCTAACGCAACAAGAGGGGATCTACCCAGATGTTGTCAAACATCATACCGGGGTGGCACCATGGGGGCCCACGCGTTTCAACCGTTGTCTTCCCGCGAAACGTCACCTCGCGAGATTTTAAGAAGGAGCACTTTTAGGGGACGTAAATTGACGGTGGGTGTTGCCTCAATTTAATTACGGTGCAGCCTGAGGGCAGCTTCTGTCTGCAGCACTCTACCTCAATACAGGATCAACTACAGAAACTGTTGTCCCTACTAGTAAGTTAACTCATCAATATGGGGACACACGGTGAGAATCATTCATTCCTGCCTTATCTATATTTATTGTAAACATATAGTCTTTTAATACAATCCACCATTTTTGCTAACATAACGAGAATAAAGAATAAACAATTATTGATTGATTGATTGATTGATTGAAATTCCGACGTTATCCTTTAAGGCAGGAATGGGGGCAAACTGAATTGTTTTCTGTAAGAATAACTGCATTTATTAATGATTATTTACCTATGAGGCGGAGGAAAGGTTATTGACTCACTGCCAAATTACAATATGTGCAGCTGTCTTCATGTGTCTTGAGATTAGGGGGCATTATATTGCAGAAGCTGCTTTGTCTCCAAAGTACGCATATGACTCATCAAGGAGAGCAAGGGAGGGACCTGAGAGCATTCGGTTAAATCACCGTTTCGCAATGACGGTAATGGCCCGGAACAAAAACTTGAGCCCCGGACGAACCAGAGTTTCTCCTCATCTGTAGTCAGGGCCTATTAGGTCCCTCTAAATACGCTCTTTAACTTTGCCCTCGTGCTGTGGCCACAGTTTGCCCATGATTGTGTTTTCCAGTCAGAGCGCACTGCTCCATTATGAAAATTGTTTCGCTTTCCACATCTCTTTTTTTTCTTCCCTGCTAATCTAGTGTTGTGCCATGGGTTTGAAGCCACCCAGGCGTTTAAAACTATCTTTGGCGCCCCCTTTAGGTAACTTTGGAGATAGCATGTCATGGGTTTCAAATCTGTTTAGGCCACTCTCTCATCTAACACGAATCCTGACACTTCGGTCAGTTTGGTTTCAAACAGGCAGTAAAGCATCAAAGCTGTCTATTAGCATTACTATAAATATTCCTACCCTTGACTTCCATGAGGTTGCTTTGAACTCTCGGCTCACATCTGACCTCTTTTGCGTAGATCTGTGTGAAATCTTTAAGTCTCTGCTTCAGGCTCTCTCGCTCTCTCTCCCCCCACTCTGTGAATTTCTTTCTCGACACAAGCTATAACCTTGTTTTGGCGAAGATAGTGTCTGCCCAACTTATTCCCCCAATTCCCATCCCATCCCATCCCATTTTTCCCTGTCAGCCTCTCCACGAGTGTTTGTTCCCCAGTTGGCAGGGAGTCGGTGGCAGGCAGCTCCCCCCAAACCCCCCCCGCACCAGATGGGGCATTGTCAGGAAGTAATGAGGGGAAAACACCTGCTTCTCCGGCGAACTCCACTCCTTCATTTTCAGCCATTTGACACAACATATGCAGGATGCACATACAAAACCAAGTGACCGTGGCGAGAACAGCAGTGGGCGATGGCTACAAATATCTGTCACTTTGTTGCATTAGTCAGCGAGGTGACATGTCTGGTATAATTCACCTTTACTTGTAGTGTACCGAGGGGCCGTCGGGTCATTTGCCTACCTGATTAATTGACACTGGTGTTGCCATGTCACAGATCTGCATCCTGCCTGGACTTTACGCTAATATTTTTGGCCGCTCTCTGTATTCTCTGCACAGATCCCGCCCTAAGCCATTGTCCGGTGGTTTATCCTCGAGGCACTATCAAGGTCAAAATGTCTCTGTAAACTACACTTCTCTCCCTCCCAACCAGAACCTTGTACCTCTGGGACAGCTCCACTGTGTGAAATTCCTGATACATAATCTTGTCTTTTCTGGCCAACCAGTTGAAGCCCCAGGACCTAAGCCCACCAGGGAGCACACAGCGCTGCACACAGCGCTTCACTCATGACTGACTCAAAGGCCAAAGCGAGATGGTGCTCGCTGGCATTTCACAAGCAGGAGGGCATTTTTAAATGTACAACATTGTATTTTTTCCAAACAGAGCGGGAAGTCTGTTTTGGTTAATAAAAAAAAACGCCCCATCTGTTTTCCTCTTTATTCCTGGGCTTGTTGAAGACATAAAATCAGCAGAAGTTTGTGGAGTTGGAAAAAGAAAAACAAGGAGTCCGTAAAAATTCCTGACAAAGAGTGGCTGCAGCAGAGCCGAGTTGTAGGGGGGCCTTGAATAATCAGTTTAATAACATTATCCTGGCTGTGCTCTGTGGCGCATGCACCCGTTAATGGAGTGTCATTGTTAAACTGCCGCTTCGCCTATTATTAACGACGGCCTACGGTCAACCACACACCGATAATAAAACCACATAAAGCCCAACATAACTTCAACAGACAAGCGTAATGAAATTCTTTGCGTTATGAGCACGGTTATGGTAATAAGCGATGGTGCTATGGCACAGCATTAAGGGTTACAAGGCAACAGAGGAGAAAATTAAAAAGATGAAGTTGTAGTCCATGATGGTTACTTTGGCGGGGAGTCGGAATAGGCTAAATCTAGTTCATATTGAGGTAGAACTACTGGAGGCTAACCCTGCCTATTCTTATAATGGATGGGCAAAGTTTTAAAGTTACCTGACTTTACTACTTTTCTCACTGTGTTGAAGTGTGAGTTTTTAGTTCATGAGTATGTTTGTTAGCTGAACTGGCTGAGAATGGGTTTGTGCCTGCAGGCGGATTGGGAGAAACACAAGCATGCACAGGCACAGTACTTTGAGTAAAGGTCACTGCTTCAGAGTAAGGGCTTACACACTGAAAGGAAAGGTTGGTAAACAAACTGATGCAAGCTTGAGATGGCATTGGATGGAGAAGATGTTCGGCCAAGCGAGCATGAAGCTTTCACCACGTTGTCAATACTCGTCAACCTCTTTTGTAACGCTAAAATGGAACAAAATCAATGGCACACACAGGCGGACAGCAAATAATATTTTCTGAGAGCCATTTAATATCAAAGAAATCCAGAGTACAGTAATAAAATAGTTGAGTGCGATGTGCCTGAGAGCTGTCACAGTAAAAAGATTATTATAACCTTCTCACAGAAGCTGCTTCCTGCTTTGGAAAAAGAGGTTGCAAGGGAAACAAATCAACAGAATAAAAACATGTTCTATCACCCAAATGGCTCATTCATAATACACAGCTGAGCAATTATGTTTGCGACAGAAAAGAGAGAGAATTACATATGGAGTCTTTACAGCTCTTACAGAACACAAGATTAATCCCCCATCATTTCACTAAGAATGGAGCTCACCGTTTTCCACGGTGCAGAATAAATGAAAAGAAAATTGCCCACATGTCCAAGACACACAACTTCAGCCTACACACACACACACAAGCAAAGCAGCAGCCGTGCCTCTAAAGCAATCATTTGCCCTTAAGTTTATATGTTGTTTTTCTCACACAACAGCTTCGCTCTCCCTTCCCTTCAGTCTCCAAATATCCCTCTTTTTGCCCCCTTTCCTCCCCCTCTCCTGCCTCGATGTGACCACCCTGATACCTGCACAACCTCCCTCTTTAAGTATCCTCTCCATGCCATTCCTCATTTTCTGGTCACCCACTCCATCTTCCTTCCCTCTTGCTCCCTCCCCCCCCCCCCCCCCCATCCCCCTCCTCATCCTTCCACCTGCCTGTGCAGTCAAACCAGAGGTTGTTTGTCTGCACAGGTGGAGGGCAGGGACTCCACACTGGCTTTGTAGATGGGCTTCTTCTGAGACCGGTCATCACTGGCGAGAGAAGAGAGAGAGAAGGAAAGACAGAGGAGCATTATTATCAGTATATCGACCTCCCAGTAGGCACTAGAAAATATATAAGTGAGGAAATTATAGACTAGGACCGAGCGATGTAGCCATGATGTGAAAGTCCATTTTTCTCTCTTTAGCTCTCTCGCTCTCTTTATACACACATGCTCATACGGCAGCAAATGCTGCGATTTCTTCTGGGTCACCACAAAGACACAGAGATCATGTATAAAGCATGCACTCATGGAAATTGTGTCCTTTGAAAATTCTTCTTTTCAGCCCATATGGGAAATAAGTTAATAAGGGAAGCAGCATGGGGTCATGGTGCACATTAACATGCTGTCAGCAATAGGTTTAATGGGACTTCGCTACTGCTCTTATCATCGCTGTCGCCTTTATATGTACTTTAAATACTATCACGGAATTGAAGCTGCTGCCATTAGCCCAGGCTCTCCACAAGCAGAAAGTGTGGAGAAACACGTGGGAGAGGAGGGAGCATGAAAGAGATCAAGGACGGGGTCAAGTCGGTCAGAGCAGCTGAGATGGACTTTAATATTCAACACCGATAACGCCTTTCAAAACACATAAAAGCACACAGACACTAGTCTGCACATGTGGGAAAAGGTTTTCTGCAAGATCACTTGGCAATTTATAAGACGCATACACACAATGTGAAGTATACACCAAGGTGCTCATTGGCACATGCGGCAAAATACACACACTGTAACTGTAATGGCCTCGGTTCTATCGCATGAGACAGAATGAAATATTGCAGCAATAACCATAACCGTAATATAAAGTCAAACTGCGGGAGGAGAGACCAAGGCTGAGTTAGGGAAAATAGGAAGGTGAGTGTGGACGGAGCGCAGTAAAAAAAAATAAAAAATCAAACAATCGCGCAGGCGCGCTCGCATTCCCTCGCACTCAGAGGCACTTTATCAGATTACGATTTAAAAGATCAGATCACAAGTAAAGAGAAAGTGAGCAGACACACACACACACACACACACACACACACACACACACATACATACACTCAAACAGTTGTTTCTTACATGGGTCCCTTGCAGGTCTTGGCGTGCTTGGCCCTGCGGCACAGGAATACACTCATGGAGAGGATGAACACCAGGAGAGAGAGGGCCGCTGCCGAGGTCATCAACACGAGACGGCCGTTACTAGACTCATACCAGCGGGCATCCTCTGCGGGACAGATCAGTCAGACATGAAGGCAAACATGCATCATAGAGACTCTGGAAGGAGCAGAACTACAAGTTTTTCCTGCCTCCAGGCAAAGCATCTAAAGGCAACCTTCTGTTTGTTTGTGGAAGAAAAGAGTCTTCTGCCGCTCACCGCACTGATCTTTCAGAAGTCTGCTCTTTGCAATTTTTAAATGTCTAATTATCCCCAACAAAGTAAAAAATGAAGAATTATGGTTCAGAGGATTTGGAGCAGCAACAAACGCATGCTTTGCCTGTTCATACACAGTAGCCGTATTCCATATGTCAAGAGAATTCTTTCTTGGCACCAGGACTGTTTGTTCAAGGTTTGCACTGCTATTGTAGTGCAAATTCAAAGCAACAGCAGTGACATGCAACATTTGCCCGCCATACCCCAACCATTATTCAAGAGATTATTACGTTTTTTAATTACTACATGTGCTTCAGAGAAAATACTGGAGAAACTGTGGAGCGCGGTGACCAATGAGACAATTGAAGAAGTAATGACGTAACTCTACCATAATAAATAACATGCATTGGCTTAATTGCATTTTTAGAGGTTGCATAATTTCAACGAATGAAATTTCAAGGCTTATGAATCTTACTGGGTGATGGTGTTTAAAAACTGCATTGCATTAACACAGTGCAGTCATCCCACCGGTCAATGATAAAGATGATGAAGACAGATGAAGTGCCATAAATTGGATTAGCTATAATGTTGTAATGAAATTAGTCCTCCACTTGAATACAATCATGAGAAATAAGACAGTGTATCATTCATAAAGACAAAGAACAGCCTGCACTCCGTAGACATCACCATGACACACAATGATGCACTGTGTACTTTGTCATGGTGTTAGAAAGACCCATGAGTGCATCTAAATCTCAGAAGACGTTGCAGCATCAGTTGGAATAAGTGACAAAAAATGAAGTAACAAAAAGCCGAAACCTAACCTGCTCCCAAATTTCACTTTCTAACTAATCTGTACGACTGTGTCTCTTCGCTGCGTAGTCGAAAGCAGCTGTGGTGGGCATCAGAGCGCCATCTAGTGGAGGAACCTTAACATATTTCGATCAAAATAAAAATTACATTTTTTGCTAACATACAAATGCTGTTATTTTGACTTACCTTAGTTCATTGGTTATCTTGTTATAGTCCATTTGTGTTTATTTACCTTTTAGTATTAGCCAATCCTCACCTATTTAGTTTTATTAATTCTGTTTTTGTATAATGTCGTTTTGTGTTGTTGAAATTTTCAAATTCAGTAAACGTCAAACTAGAACTCATCATTGTATTGAGCTATTCCGTTTGAATAACCTCCACACCGATCACGACCCATCATCAGGTGGAGACGTGTCAGCTAGCCAACGTTCCCTCGAAACGACAAAGTGATGTTAGACACAACCCGGCGCCAATAACAGCTCCAAAGCAAGTGGTGAAGAAATATGACTCTGACTACATCACATTTGGATTCATAAGCAGTGTGTTTTCTTTTGGTCATTACAGCTGACGGTGACAGAACACTAATTTACATCCCTGTTTATTTCTTTTAATCTTGTATTATTATTTTTGTATTATGGTGATCCTCTGGACATTTTTAACAATCACAAGTGGGCTGTAAGTTACAAAATGTTGAGAAGCCCTTCTCCAGAGTGCACTTATGTTTGACTTGACATTTCTGTCAAAAGAAAAAGAAAATTAAAGGTCAGGTGAAATCACTGCTTCTTTCACTGTTTAAATAATTATCCTTTAATCCTTAAAGTTGGTGCAGTTTAGTCATTGTCATTTATTTATTTAAAATGTATTAATGTCCTCTGGTATCATCTTACCTATTTTCATTTGACATTTTAAAGGTAATTTCATTACGGGCTTCTTTGTCACCTTTTTTTGTGTGAGGTGTTTTCAAAAATGTCCTAACCTCTCTTTACTACAGCATTACAGTCTTTTCTCCACTTTGTATTATCATTCTAGTGTGCAGACAAATTAAACCTTTACCCTGTCGGCTATTTCTTTAGAAATGGAAGGCTTTAAAGGTTGCACACGCACTTTCGCAAAGGAGAACTTCTGCATATGCTCCCGATGACGTAATCACACGCACATACCTGACCTTTTTGGTCACATTTAAGCAGCTGATTGATAAAGGAAGTAGAACACAATGTTTTTTTCTTGTTTTTGCTTAGAGGATGTTGAGAGCGGAATTACCCAGTATTTACAAAGAAAACCCAAACCGTTCTTTAGAAAGAAGAAGCGGGAAACGACCTTTCTACACTCAGCCAGCATGAAGGACAACAGGACTTTTCCAGTTAGATCTATAGTCTTTTCTTACTTGACAGCACAGTGATGCTGATGGTGCGTTTCTTGCTGAGTGACTCCACAGAGGGATGCTCGGCCATGCAAGTGTACTGTCCTTCATCTATCGCGCTGATCTTCCTCAGCGTCAGCGTGGAGGAGGGCAGGATCCAGTCGTCACCCTGAAAGAGAAAGATGGAGACTTAGAAGAGAGCGTAAGAGAGTGCAACAAACAGAAAGCAGGGCAGAAAGTCCCAAAAAAAAAGAAATATTGGCTGGATTATTTGCAGCCCGAACAGAATCGACAAACTCCCACAAATTAAAATTGTGCTGAGCTTAGAGCACAAGAAAGATAGAGAATAGACGATGCTAGTAGGTCGAAAGAGAGATGCAGAGAAACAGAGACTTTCAGACAGACATGAGGAGTGTATTAGAGGGAAAGAGAAAGAAAAGGAAGTAAAAGTGTTGTTTTGGCAGATTTGTGTGTGAGTGATAGAGGGACAGAGAGAGAGAACGAAATAGAACACGAAAGGGAGAAACAGAGAGATTGGCAACGGCGGTGGGGCACAGACAGAAAGACTGCTGGTGCACGGCCACCAGAGAACAGTCCCCAAAGTCCCAAATGAAGTGTATTTACCTGAGTAGTAATCCCAACGAATGAACACACATCGACACAAGTCAATAACCCAGATAACGCCGTCATCCGCAAAGAATGAAGCCACAACAACAGACTGTTAACACAACACGTAATGAGATGGCGAGGGAGCGGGATGAATTGTTGACACAGAAATAGCTGCACTATTATGAGATAGAGCTCGACATGGGAGGAAACAAATAATAGGCCAAACACAAGGATTGGAAAACAAACGAACACAGGGGACGAGGTAAAAAAAAACAAAAAAAAAAAAAAAAAAAAGACATTACACCATGCAAATGATTTGGCTCCTGGGAGCTGCGGCTCCTGCCAAGAAAGTCCATTTCAATTTGAATGGATCTGAATTAAGAGGATTTCCCATAAAGGCCAGGTCTGGCCAAAGCAGCATTTTGTATGCAAATCCACTGGCTTCCTAAGCAGTGGCCGGTTTCTGCCTCTGTCCTGCTGTCATTACCGGGGGCCAATGTGCCCACGGCTGTCTGTCAAAGTGGGCCGTTCTGATGCCGCTTTTTGCCCCATATCCACTCCTGTCATACATATAGTAGGCTCACAAACACAACTACCGAACATTCCGTATCATCTTATCTTTTCCTTTTCTCATTCCTCTTTTCCAAAGGTTTTGTGACTGATGTAAATGGAGTATGAATAGATAGACAGGTGAATCATGAGTGCAGGTGCGCTACAGGATTCCTCCTACAGTGACGGACCTTTCTCTCACGCTGACAATAATTCTTCTTCTTCCTCAAAGTGCTGTAGATTCAACAAATAATGGCCAAAAAAATCAGAATAAACTCATAAGAATATGTGGAGGACAAATAGTATTAGCAGTATAAAATGTCCACTGAATTGGATTTGGACTTGTAAGCCTATTTAAAACCCGGATTAGCAGTGACCCTTTAACAAGCATATTAACCCTGAGCCCACTTATCAAAAAGAATAACAAAAGGGGGAACTTTCCAATTACGTGTGCCTGTTCCCAAAGATATCATCCTGGGTTGCGGAGCTTCATTTTGTGGCTTTCTGATTGGGGAACGGTGATTTTGATTCCATCTAGAAAGTGTAATACCATTTCCTCACCACAAGGGCACAGAGTATCTCCCAGCTCATCAGCGTCTTCTTGCATGCCTATTGTCACTTTGGCATTTTACACACAGATGTCTTAATTTCCCCCGGGTGAGGGTTTCTTAGCTCATCGAATGGTCCAGTTGAATAATTCAATCCTGGTTAACCAAACACTAAAAAAAAAAAAATCATTAGAAATCTATACACATAATTGTTTTCAGGTTGACTGGCTCTTGTCTAGACCTCATTAAACTATTAATCCTCTGTAAGTGGGCAAGCTGCAATCCCCAGCGAGCGGTGGGCCTAAGCCAACCGGTCACTTAAATACAGAGCACTTCTTCAGAAGAGGGGATGGAGAGACGACAGCCGAGAGGGGAAACAAGTGGCTTGAGCAACTCAGGGAGAGAAACGGTGTAAGAGGAGGAGAGAAAATGTGATGAACGGTGTGAGCAAAGCCAAGAGAGAAAGAGGGAACTAGAAAGCCTGTTCTCATTCCTAGGGCGGCAAATACAGACGCTTTTGTAGCGTCCCCTAAGAGTCTGACACCCTCACACGACGCACCCTTTAGCGTCTGTATGAGAATGCAACGCCATTCTTTCAGACGTTTCGAAAAAATGCTCCGGGAGTGTGATGACGCTGTAGTCTAAAGACCATGGGAAATAAGGGACAAGACCGGCGTTTTTTTTTATCCCAAAGAGGAGTTGAGTCATTTTGAAGTAACATTAGTGATGTTTGTGACATTTTTTACTTACTATACGCAGCTACTATAAGCCCAACCATGATGTTTATCCTTTGTTCCTTCGCTTTGTTGCCCGAAACTAAGCAAAGGATTTTGGCAACCCCAGTGTGTTAGAAAGTGATGTCAGTACGGGACGAGTTGGGAGCGTCAGTACGCGACGCACTAGGAATGAGAAATGTGTTGAAAGAAATAAAGAGGTCACATCGACAGTGGAGGGAGGGAGCTGGAGAGGCAATGACAGCTTTCCAAAAGCGTAATGAGGACACTGCCGACGTGCAGAAGGCTTTTCTCACGTCTTTATTCCAGAAGTAGAATGGCTCCTCCGACGAGCTGGCGGAGCACCTCACCACCACATCATCCCCGACTCGCACCTTCAGCTCCTGTGGGACACTCAAGTAGCTGGTGTAGCCTTCCCTCGTCAGTGACAGCTCCCCCATGTCTAAAGCCCAGCGGGAATGAGGAACAACGATCGAGCGTTAATGAAGCGAGAAATTTCTCCAAGAGACGTGACTGAACACATGTTTGCAGTGGTAGCAGCTGCTAAAACACTCGGATCTTTTTAAGTATACAGGCTCAAGTTTGAATGCCTCCCAAAGGTACAGACTGTCTCTCGCGATCAATAATAATGATAATAGGCTTCATCTTATCGAAGTCTTTAGAGAGGCAGTGTTGTGAATAATGGCTCATCTTCCATCTCAATAGATGGCCCACGTCCATCGAGCTCCTGGCTTCTCTCCCCCCGCGTCTCCTTCGGTCCTTTAGTCCGTTCTAATCTTTGCCTCTTATTGATTCCTCCCATGAGGCTGAGGAGCCTATCAAACAGCATTACGGTCGATTTGATGGCCACTGAGAAGATAGAGGACGCTGATAATCTGACTAGCAAGCCATGGATGCCGTTTTATGCAAATATGTATCCCCACACTGAAAGCTTCAAACTTGAGCCCCACCGGGAGAATGCTTCTTTTTTTTGTTGTTTGCCTGGAGTGCAGAGGGGAAAAAAAGAACGAAAATGAAATGTCGTCAACCTATCAGAGCAACACCGTGTTTGCACTGGATCTGTGCTTTTTGCAGTTATTTTGTTGTACACCTCTGCAGCTACATCGCATAGATGTGTCTTGTCTTATTAACTATTAATGTGTTTTTCTATATCTCTGTGAAGAAAGCTGTATCCACAGTGTCTGAAAAATGGTCTCTCCCTCCTGCTGGTAGGAAATTGCAAAACTTCAGACTTTCTTTGTTCCGTCTTCCTCACCTAGACTGTTTACCGGTGTACAGTCACTTTTCTATGCTTCCTTCTTTGTCAATAATTTCAGCATTCTCGGTTATGCCACGCATTTCCTTATTGGAAAGGGAAACTCAGAAGCATGTGTATCTTATTTGCAACTCACAGTTTTACCTATCTTATTGTCTGATTCCTGCAGTAATCTCTTTTCCCTCTGCAGGAGACCGACAATTTGAAAAAAAAAACCCATCTAAGGTTGCTTTGTTTATCAAAAGGGAAATACAGTGTCACAGAGTCATTGTTCCTCAGACATTTTGCAGCAGACAGCTGCTACCCATATCAACCCATGCACTCACACTGCACTTTGAAGTCCAGCAGCGGGGAGGAGATGTACGTCCCGGTCACATTTTCTGCGTCGGACACGCAGCGGTAGGGCCCCTCATAGAACCTTCCAGCGTGGGGGATGGACAGGACTAGACTGTCCGCAGTCCGCTCGATCTGCATCGAATAGAAGCACCAAGATCGCTCCCAAACTGGACGCCAGCGCTGCATGTACTGAAGAAAGAACTTTGATTCAGCTTGACATGGAATTATTTATAAGAATAGAATGACACGACGCTACTGTGAGGAGTATTCTGATGGGTCATGTTTCATGTGTTGCGGTTTTTTTTTTATCAATTCTCCACCGCGTTGGAGTAACACAGCAGTCAGCTGCTCGACGGCGTGATATTTACATAGAGCAGTTGATTTCCCACGTAGGGTGAGTCATAGCAAATTCAGGCCATAAATGTTATGACATGGGTGACAATGTCCAGGGAGCATTCTTTTCTAATGTTCAGTATATGTAAAAACAAAACAGCATAATTAAGTGATTCATCCTTTGTTTCACGTTCGATAATGCAAAGGAATTAAACCCTTGAGCACTCTGGCCTTTCTCATCAGCACTACACTGTTGAAAGCATAGTCAAATAAAAGGTGAGAACTTTTGAAATGTACCCCACTTCTCTCCCTCCCACCCACCCCTTTGTTCCCGGGCTCACCTTGGAGAAGACCTCAAAGTGGACCTGGCTGATGTTGAGTTCAGAGTCTGAGGACAGACACTCCAGCGTGATGCTCTGTCCCTCCAGGACCGGCTGGGTCGGCCCTTTAATGAGCAAAGTGGCTGCATGTGGACAGAGATTACACATGCAGGTTATTGATCACAACATGAGTAGGCAGGGTGCTCGCTGGGGAGCTCGCTGCTGTTCGGGCAACACTTTCAAAACAACCGCTCCCTCTTCCTGACATTTGCTTGTGGCTCCTGTGGGGAAACTGCCAATACTCTCAAAGTCACCGCCACATGACCAGCAACAGGTTCTGCTGCTTTACTGACGCTATAGTTGCAACAGAGGCTATTTGTCTTTCGCTTCAGGCAAGAATTATTGCACGGCACAAACTGTTTCATTATTGTCACACATAAGCTGCGAGTGTTATATAGACAGGTCTCTGTATACAGTATGTATAAATAAAAACGTATTTAACTGTTGTTTTCGTCGTTCCCTTGATAATAACGTCCACATTTCCTGTTTGAGTCTAGGTCTTGTAACCACCAGGGGAAACCCATCAGTGTGACAGAAAAGAAACTTGCGCGTTTCCTCTAGAGGACGTACGCACTCAGAAACAGACAGGCGAGCAGACAAGCAAGCAGGAACACACACAATAACAAAACAGAAACGGAATATATTTATGTGGATGAAAAAAAAAGACCAGAATAACACTTGAAGATTTAACCAATAGCTAAATACAGAGCAGCAATACAATTAAAAGTTTTAAGGTGATCGTAGCTATAAAAGCACATAAGAAAATAAAACAAATATTTACCAGAACTGCCATGAATCAGGGCGAACACTGCAGCAACTAGAAGGACTTTCATGACTGTGGAAACCCAAAAAAACCTTTACAAGTTTAGATAAAGGGTGCGCACTCCTGTCCAGTTTCTACTCTGAAATGAAAGTTTGCTCAGTATATATCCATAACGAGCTGGAGGTGTGGCGAGTGTTTTCAGGAAGTAGGCTCAAAGTATAGTCTGAAATCTGAACGCACAAAGAAAAACACATCCAAACCTTTATACTGCCGACAATAAATTGCTCAATACGCCTTATTATGTTTCTGGTGTTACAAGCCTGAATTGTTGTTTATGTGAACTGTAAAGAAAGAAACCTGCTGCTGCTGTACAATCAAATTCACTGTCAGTGCGTCATTAGTCTCTGGGGCGAATCGTGCCTATCGGGTTTTCAGCCTGAGCTTGTTGTTGAGGGCAATGGTTTTTCTGAGGAAGTCCAACAGAATATGAAAGAAGCCTTGACATGTTACCGCAGAGCTTCGCAAAATCCCCGTGGGATATGTAATACCGAACAAGCAAACATGTTAGGCTTCATTTGCTGCCTGGGACCTTTGATACATTGGCTGTTAACCAGAGCCGGACAGGAGGCGCAATCGAAAGCGATATTAAAGAGCGTCTCAGAGAGCATTTGCTGTACTCGGTCTTAAAACGCAGAGTCATCTTTAGACTCGTGAGTGACATATACCTCCAAGATATATATATATAGATGTGGGCATATGTGTCTATTGCATCCACCCAAGGCATATACAATATTATTGTTGACATTAGAATATTCGGAGGAAAAAACTATAATAATATGTTTTGAAATGCCTCGGTTTCATTGTGTATAATATTTAGGGATTCATGTATACAAATACTTAAACTATATTTAACCATTAGCTGCAAACTCAAATTAAGGACCCCTCTATTCTTGGGAGAGTCGTCTTTCAATATGTCTCTAGTATATCCTTATGTAAAGATGTCTTACTGAGCATGATTTCTTATTATATGTCATACAATATAATAATAGTATAGTAATATATATATATAATAATACATATTCATAAATGTTGGTAGTTTAAAGTTTGTGTTGCATTGTGATTAGTTACCAGAAAAAAATATGCATATTGGTTTTTCATTTAATTTGTTGAACCATAATTCACTTCCACCAAATATCCAGCAGGTGGCGGAATAGAGGCGATATGTTTTGCCACCGGAAATAGACCGAAACAAAGCGGAAGTAGTGAAAGATAACCTCGCTAATTTTTCGAGCTGTGCCGAAGCACTTTGAGGAAATCTGTTGGCATTAAACTCACTCATTGTCATCACAACGACGCCGAAACATGGACAGATAGTGTTTGTTTTATTGGGTAAGTTGTAAATATAACGCGTGATTTCGGGATGTACCGTTGTACGAAGCCGTGGCGTTAGATTAGCAGCTAATGTTAGCCTGTTCGGCTACATTCAAAGCTTGATAGCTGCTATTGTTTTTAGCACATTACGTTATGTTAGCGTCGGTTTTTACTTGTTTGTTTCAGTTGTTTAAGCTGCACAGTCGCTGAACAGTTTCCTGTGTGATTTTATTATTGTACTAGTGTGGTGTTATCTTTCTAAATCTGTTAATATGTTTAATAACGTTAGATCCTACAGTGTTTTACGGCGAAGTTGCTGCATCTTGTCGTGAGGCAAAACAGAAAATTAAAGTAGAGTAAAGCAGAGAGAGCAGAGAATACATCACACATAAAACACAAGGCGTATATAAATATAAAAGGATGTTTCGTACAGATTCTCCAAGCAGGTTAAGCATGTTTATCAACCTATTAGTTTCTGTGTCTTGTTAACCCGACTGTTTTCTCCAGATTTACGGAGGTGGTCCCTGCAAACGATAATCTATCACATCTGTGCCCATCTTGGAACTGTCACTCCGGACTCTCACACAGACGAACAGTTTTGCTCACTATCAAACACCAGAGTCCCTCCTCTCCTCGTGTGGCCACCAGCATGGCTACCAGCATGGCTAACAGCATCACAACAACAGTAAAGCAGGTTATTGGGACCGCTGGCCCTGCTGGCAGAAGTAGTCCGGAGGGATCTCAGGTCAGTGTTTTTTTGTTAATTCACCAAACCCAAAGATGGTGCTGCACCAGCATCTGTATGGATACCAAAGCGTGGGACAGTCCCGCTGTGGAATTTGTCTTGACATGTTATACAATGTGGTTGATCTTTTGAGCTGTATTATATTATAGTTTGTACTTGTTTCACTCAATATGTCGTGACGTTTATAAATATCAGTGTCAAACTCATGTTCCAGCCCCGTAACCCATTTTGTCTGTCTTGATTTTAAATGTCTGAAAGCCTCATGAGGGACTGTTTTGCAGTTAGAGGCATCATTCGACTAAAGGAAAGAGGACACGGCATTGACACACCTGTACCCTTTCTGTAACTCAATGAATGGATGCGTTTGCTTTCTCTCCAGGTGCTCAGCAAGAAGAAGCTGCAGGACCTGGTGAGAGAGATCGATCCGAATGAGCAGCTGGATGAGGATGTAGAGGAGGTCTGTCACCCGTTTTGATTTCAGTTCAAAATAAACTCAACTCACAAGTGTAAACATTAGGGATGAGCTACAAAACGCAGTATTAAATTATTGAACACCATAGTATTCATCAGCTCAGACATTTAATCAACGCTAATGATTTAGTGGAATTCAGTATCGCACTGCAGCATCTCCTCTGCTCTCTGTCGGGTCTGAGCCCACACACACACACACACACACACACACACACACGCTTGTCTGCTGGCTGAGACAAACCAGCCCCTCTTCTCTCCAGCAGCAGTACTTACAAAGAGTGATTGACATCAGCAAAGGGAGGAAGCACTGACACTTACCACCGTCTGTGTTCTTCATTCTTTACAAATTTCACATTCCAGTTACTTTGCTGTTTTAACATATGAATAAATTCTAATCCCACTCTGAATTTTATTACATTATATATTGAAAAGCAGTTATTTAGTGATGAAACCCATCCCCGGTATAACGTAAGCAGCAGTGGAATGCTCGGTGTGAATACCACTTGCATCTTACAGGTTCTCGTTGCTCTATAGTTCCCCAAACCGACGGCCACATCCATCATGTGGAAATGTTATTCTATTGAAAGCCTGGCTGCATGAAAAATGGTGTCAGCCGCAGAAAATATGAGGGATTTGTCCAGCCGCGGTGAAATGTTGCTTTACTGAGCGCGATGGATGGTTCTCACACTGCCCGTCTCTTCTCAGATGCTGCTGCAAATTGCAGATGACTTTATTGAGAGTGTAGTGACAGCGGCCTGTCAGTTGGCTCGCCATCGCAAGTCCAACACCCTGGAGGTGAAGGATGTTCAATTACATCTTGGTAAGTTGCTTCTTCTTCTCTTTTTTTTTTTTTTGCAGGGTTGTAAAACCTAATATTCTCACGAGGGTGGGTTCAAGTCTCCGTGATGTGATGGTTAGCCTGTAATGACTGGTGGATAATTGCTTTCAAAACGCTTGCCTCGGGTCCTTTTAATTATTCCCCCATATGTCACGTGTGACTCATTAATTTCTTAACCCAAAGTAATCTCTTTATTTTTTTAGCCATAATGACGGTTACTTACATTTGCAGATTCATTCTTTGTGAATTTTTGCAAAAACGTCCGACGGTTGGCATCTTAAAGAGAAGCCTTCATGGACCCAAGTGCTGAAAACGAGAAAATACAAAAAACAGATCTTTGAAAATGTTGTGCCAAAAAAAAAAAAAGCGTGTTGAAAGTAATTTGTGCTCATCTCTTTGGGTGACTGCAAACATTCACAGTCCTTTTGTACAGTTCCTGATAAATCTGTAGACTGTAGGGTATAATGGCCTGACAACATTATTAACACCTGTTTCTCCGCCGAGGACGTTGTGTTTTTGGTCTGTTTGTCGGCAGTAGAATGGAGAAAAACTACTCGCCCGCTGTTTAATAAACTGTGAGAAAGCTGTGGCGTGAGGTCAGGAAGAAACTGCTACAATTTGGAGCAGATCTTGAGTCACATAAATTCTTTTTTTCGTTAAGATAACATTGCGAGATAAAGCATTTGGGCTTTGGTGGAGGTCTGCGCTCCGAGTGCCCCTTCTAGTTGGAAATTCGATCTTGAGAGTGTGACGCTGTTGTCACGTGTCCTCGTTGTACTGTAGTTACACCGTGTTGGAAGCCCTGAGTAGTTCATACAGCGTCCTGCTGCTTGCTTTTCTCAGAGCGCCAGTGGAACATGTGGATTCCTGGTTACGGCTCCGATGAGATCCGGCCGTTCAAGAAGGCTTGCACCACAGAGGCTCACAAACAGGTAAACTAGAAGATTCCATGTCATGGTACATCTAAAACATGACCACTGTTGGTTAACAATGTAGTATTTATTATAATAAACGTATACGGTGTATCTTAACTGTTTTCATTTGGTTTCCTTACAGAGAATGGCGCTGATCCGCAAGACAACCAAAAAATAGCGAGACTGTGCACCAATATGTTGTACCCACTCTGTGTATTGTCTTCTTTCTTTTTGTTTTGTGTTTTGTTCAATGAGGAAGAGAGAGAGATGGTTTTGGTGTTTAGTTTTTCATAGCGACATTGTCACGTCTCCCTAACGTTTGAGTGTTTTGCCAGCGCCATCACACAATAATGTAATTGGTGTCTCTGATTCTGTTTTGTTGCGATTAAGTTAAGTCTGGCAGAACTCCGCATTTTTTGTCAATAAACATTTACTGGAATACTTTGTTTGGATGATGTGACCACTGCTGTATCTGATTTGCCTTTTGAGCGTTTAGAAGTGAATGTTAAAAGTTATGTTTGGTGTTATCTTACCAGTAGTAGGTAATTATAACTTTTGAGTGTGTAAGAGATCATAGCTCCCCTGTTTACTCACTCCACTCACGCTATTTATAAATTTGTTTTTTTTTTGTTAGAGGGTCTATAATACCAAATTCCAACTGCAAATGGTGGCTACAAACACAGTAAATTCCTGTTATTAGACATGTTTATGCTGTTGTGAATTGTTACTGATTGTAGTAGGGTTTATTACTTTAACATTTATTTGAACTCTGTGTAAATTGTATTTTTACTTTCAGCAAATATCAAAATGATGGAAGAAATGGTGCTCAGATGTTGACTTTTCACAATGTCAGATTAAAAAAATAAATGACTGATCTGTTATCAAAAAAGACGATATTTTGCAGTCTGGCAATCTCTTGCTAGACTCAACTCAAAGTGAACCGCGGTGTCTAGTTTATACACAGGATTACATTAGACTTAAGGGAAAGGCTTTTGTAACTCGTGTAAAATCTGTCCACACACTGCTTCAACCTGTCAGTGATCATCTTCAATCTTCAGAGTCTTTTAGTAGCAAAATAAATTGTTTTTTTTGTTGCCGAAACACAGGAGGCTGTTTATCAGGCATGGACAGTAATTGCTATGGAAACCTCAACATTTCAAAAGAACAATATCCAAATGCACTCGAGGTGGTTCCTTTAATTAATTTCAACCACAGCACCTGAAAACAATCGCTCACTCTGAGCATGCTGTTCAATTATTGGTGATGCAACAAAGCCTTTTCCAGACAACTACTTAAGCCCAAAGCATTAATTCCCATCATCATAGAGGGGACATTTATAAACACTGCACCTTCACTGCTGCCAATCAGACAGAACGAGCAACAGACATCACAGATGTGTGTGCAGAAGATAAAGCAGAATATCTTGTACAGCCGGCCTAGCATCTCACAAAAGGTAGTATAGACTTCTGTTTTTTCATATTAAGAGAAACATTTATAGAGCTGATATGTACCATGTTCAACATCCTCCTCAAACCTTAGTTTAGCTTATTAGCATTAGTTTTCATAAACCAAAGCTTTGGGCAAATTGAAATGACCCGATGAACACCTTTAGCAAATCCCACAGCAGTCTATGCAATAGTTGTCACCAAAAACCAAACATGTCAAGCTGCTGGTGGTGCTAGATGAACAGTCACAGGATCCCCAAACTCAGGATGAATTAATCCTCAGGGGACCACGAATGTCTGCAAACTGTCATGGCAATCCATGAAATAGTTTGACGGTTTCATAGGTACTTCAGTCTGGACCAAAGAGGCGATAACCAACATTGCCACACTGCCATCATGGCAAAATATCAGTTACAAACACCTTTAATTTCAGGAATGTCAAAGCTTTGTACATACAAATACACAAAATGTTTCCTCAAATCAGTCTGACATTACTAAATGGTTAAGATTGTATCTTCACAGCAAAGGTGCAAAAAACATGTTTTCATGACGGTCACGTTATTACAGTAAACGTCCGCCACAGATCCAACTTCCTGGGGGCCGCTTTTAGGTTCTACAGTAACATGAGTGCACATGGGTGATCGCCGCCAGCCCACAGTTTAAGGACAACACTTCTTGGGTGCTGTGTTGAGCTGAGCCAGGCTGGCTTTCTGCAACTGCAGCGCCCGTGGTGCAGCGCACTTCACTCCATCCCAGCCCTCCTGCAGCTCCACCTCTCCACTCAGCAGACCCTGGTAGATCCGCCGAGTGAGCAGCTCAAAGGCCTCCCTCACGTTCTGACCCGTCTTGGCAGAGGCCTCCACGTAGGGCATGCCGAGCTGCCCGGCCAGTTTCTCAGCCTCCTCCAGACTCACCACCCTCTCCCGCTGATCGCCGCGGTCACTCTTTTGCCCCACCAGGACGAACAGCACCTTCTGCGGCTGCACTCGCTCGCACACCTCGGCGTGCCACTCCTTAATATGGTCAAAGGAGGCTTGGTTGGTCATGTCAAACACCAGCAGACCTCCGACTGAGTTGCGGTAATAAGAACGGGTCACTGACCTGAGGAAGGAAGAGACACACGGGGGGGGGGTTTGAATTTCTCCAACATGAAATCCTCACAAAGCCCTCACTGGGCTGTGCAGAGTTCAGACTTTGTTACCAATGAATTTCCTGTTCCAGTAAGCAAATAATCAGTTGATTCTCTGCACTGTTTGAGTTGAGCTTTTTTTTTTTTAAGATAAGCTGATTGACAAAGGGTCTGTTCTCTTTGGATGGAATTGATCATCACTGTCCCCCCCCCCCCCCCCCCTAATCATGAAACCGTCGAGAGGCATGTGGTTCCCCCATGAGACACTTCATGTTTAAAGCAAAGGAAAGGCTCGGTGAACGGTCCTCGCAGCAGCTAGTCGGTATAAACGTACTTCTTCAATCCTTCTTAATGAAAACAAACCTGAGTTTTTAGCTGACTCGGGTCGGATTAGCAGGCTACAGATATCATGCAGAGAGGAGCATAGTTTGCAATTAGCTACAGTTCATTCATCTGGAGAAGAGATATCATGAATTTAGAGACAGAATGAAACATGTTACTGCTTCTTTCTTTGGTAAATATGCTGCTCATGAAGAAGAATGCCCTCGTAAAGATCTGCCTTTTCCACTTTAAGCATTACACATACACTGCCTCTCTGTGAACGTTGCACACCGATCTTGTGAGGGTGACAGGGTGGACACACAGTCATAGCTGAACGCAAACACTGATGAACCGCTCCGGTGTGAATGGAATAACCAGTGATAGTTTATTTGTTTAGTATACTTGCATGAACAAGAGTGGGAATATGCATAATTACTGCGTTACACAAAGGAGGCATAGTGCGACGAGGTCTGGTGCATCCTCACCTGAACCTCTCCTGTCCAGCTGTGTCCCAGAACTGAAGCTTGACACGGACCCCCGGCTCCACCTCCAGGAAGTGGACATAGAAGTCTACTCCCACCGTCTGGTTGATGGACTCCAGGAACAGGTCTTCAGTGTAGCGCTTCAGCAAGGATGACTTGCCCACTGTGGAGTCCCCCAGCATGATGATCCTGAACTGGTACTGCCACAAAGTCAGGTCCATTGTTGCTGGTAGTGGAAAAGAGGCACGACTGTGAATACAGCTGGTGGGGATACAAAAGCATATAGAAGTTATGGGTAAGACAAAAAAAAATATAAGATGTACACTGCAGGAATTATGAAAGCTGTTGCTATATATATATATATATATATATATATATATATATATAATATATTGAACAGCCTAGATAGTACCATGGGGATGGAGAAAAATGTAAAAAAAACAAGATGAAACCTGTAAGAGACTAGCAATCCCACATCAGCTTCCCACCAGTTGCTTCCCTATCTTTGACACTCCAAATGTTGAGAAACAACCACAGCAGCCACTCCTTATAAATCTCACTATCAGTAGAGCAGGCAGTGTTGACAGTCATCACAAACTCCTATGCAGCAGATGATTGCATCACAAGTCCCTCAGCTTCATTCCCACGGTGGCTCATCAAAACTTCTTCAAAAGCAGGTATCTGGAGAAATATGTCCCACAAAGTAGATCCCAGTACAGTTGTGATCCGAGTTGCTGATCTTAACTGCTACTGTAGGCATGAGTGCGCTGTGCAGGGGTGTGGACTCCTGAAGTTTGCCTGTTGATACTTGACAAAAGGCGGGGCAGCATAGAAACACGGGGAGGGCTGTTGTGGGAGGTCCAGATGCACAAGGAAAGGGGGGCATTATAAGGAAGTGGTAGTTGCATTTAGAACCATATCAAGGCAAACCATGTAGTTTCCTGCTGCCGCCAGCTCGTTACTGCATGTCATCATTGACAATCGCAGACGGTGAGGATGAGTGTGGGCAACTGTTTTCCCACACAATTTGTAGCAATTCTTATCACTTTATGGTCTCGTCTGTACAGTGTACACCGCCTCCTAAAAAGGGAAGTTAAAGACAATACAGTTCTACATTCAATGGGGAAACGGGAGGAACAGCTCAGGATATCCAATTCCTTTTTCTACAATAGGGAGGTTTAACTTTATTTTTAGAAAGGACTACAGGTCTACTTTCTTTAATCTAGCCATGCGGCTATTGTAGTATTGCACATAGGGCACAACCTGTGGTCAAAATATAAAGAGAATATATATATATATATATATATCACTCCCAAAATTGACTAGACAGCAACTGTTCTGGGTCTGTTAAAGACCACAGCTGAAATATTTTCATATTGTGGGATGTAATGAATACGACAGCCTCCAGTGACTGCTAGAGCACTTAAGACTTTTAATTTTGAACATAACTACAGTAAACAGACTCGTGGTTTCAAGTGCTCCCACTTTCAAACACTGAAAATAGTGCTATCAGTGAAGATAAAGCCGTTTAATCCCCTTTAAGATGTGCTTATGAGTGTTAATGTTAATGCATGTCCTTTTATAGTGACTGGTAAAAAGCAGAACATACTCAGGTCCACCAGAATAAAGGACAGATTGTCAAGAGGAATATATTAGAAGTATATTTATTCAGAGTGTACACATATCGCATCACACATGCAACTTCATAAATACAAAAATACTCGTTTCTCATATATTTGGGTCACCAGCAGATAAATGAAGGCATAACTATTCAGGTGCACTCAATGTAAGAAGACTCAGAGCGAAAATGTAATCTGAAAGCTTGACGCTCATCATCTGCAGTTAGCTGCTCCGGTTCTGAGATCAAATCTTTAGTTTTCTTCTTTCACTTTAAAGTCATCAGCTCTCGTATGCCAAGCTTTCTTTTTCAGTTCATATGTTATCTGAAGTGCCACTGACGGCTTGTCAGACGACTGCATCTGTATAGTTCATTTTGGGAAGTTCTGGGTCAGATAGTGCAGTAAAAGGCAATGGAGTTCAAAATCATGTTTGTCGATGTAAGCAGGTAAAAAGGTCTGAACCATAAAAACCATGCAAGCAAACTGGTGAGTTGAGGTTGAAGGCATAAAACCCCCCAAAGTGCAATGAATATTACAACTTTCATGAAGAAATGACATTCCAGTATCCTTGGGATATCGGCTGATGCCTAAACTATCAAGCTCATTATGACTAAGAATATTCATATATTCACCAAAACACAACTTTGTGGTCAGAACAATATCATACTCTTGCGGTTGTGCTCGTACACTCCATGTAATAGAGTGCTTGAGTATTTAAAACAGAAAGCATGTAGCTTACTCACTTTTCTGTAGTAACCGTTAATGAGAGTTATGATTTGTAAGCTGGTATTAAACCTAAAAAGAAGAAAAACATCAACACATTAAATTGTAAAACAGATGATAAAACATGTATTAACCAAGCTAATGATATGTCTAACTGTCATGATAAACAGACAACATTCTTGCAATACAAGTCCCAAGTAGTAATGTTTCCCATGTGTTCATACATTAGATTGGGTGAATTTGCAGAACGGTTGCCCCAAAAACAAACCTGACATTTTGACACCGCCGCAGACTAATCTGCATATTCTGAGCGTGTTCCATTTTTTCTAGACTTCACAGCAAAACACATCATCCATCTCCTCTCGTGTTCGCCCAAGCATCATGATCTTAAAGCTGCAAAAGTTACACAAGCCTCTGAACCGACAGGCTGATGATTTACCATCCAAGTCTCACTCTATTCTGTTTGTTTCCATTCCCACAGAGGTTTTCTGTGAATGGCATTCCTACATAAACACTTTGTCCCAGCTTCTCCTTAATGCAGCAACTCAAAGCCCCACAGAGATCACAGCAAGACATCCCTTCACCTTCATACAATCAGTGAAGACTGAGTTTTAATTGCAACAACTTGTTGTAACCATAAGAATGTAAAAACAGGTTGTTGCATTAGTTTAGAGTAGACCTGCCTTTTTTTCTGGGCCCCGCATTTATCTGCACGAGTGACACACACACACACACAACGACCTTGTGGGCTTTAGTCTCAGGACAAAGAGGGGAACTTCAGCTCAGACATGTCTTCTTCAGGAGAACTGCTGCCGCTGCGGTCGCTGTACGTGTCCCTGTAATATAGGATGAATACATTAAATGAGTTTTATAGCAGGAATGCCAGACAGGGATTGCTTTATTGTGATTGTAGATGCAATGATGAGATAGTGTCACTGTACACTCACTGTAAGAGAGTCGATTATGACACTGAATAAAAAAATGCTTGTAAATGTCCTGTCGGGTTGACGAGTCAACTACATTTGAGTAAATTCAAATAAAAATGCCAAAAATTTTTGTTTTTATCAATCTCTTTACAGATCTAATAAATATAATGATATATATACTATGACCTGCTGGAGCATCATACAGTCATTTCATTCTGAACTTACCGTGGAGAGAGCCGACAGCCCTTGTTCAGGTAGCCCTGGAGTTTTCCTGCAGCAGCCAGCAGGAGACCAAAGTATGGAGGAGAAGGTTTGATGGGTCTGGAGGTGAACTCTGGATGGTACTGCACGCCAACAAAGTAACAATGATCTGAAACAACAAAGACCAGTCAATTAACACGGGCATATTAACCTGCTACACGACGTTATGCGCGGTACAGTACACCACAGTTAGAATATGACACACGGCTAACATATTTACCAAAGGAGGACATTTGAGGCAAAGCATGTCTAAGAAACAGTGGAGATGCAGTCTACGTGTCAAACTGTCTTTTGGCAAGACACTGAAGCCCAAACTGCTCCCATTGGGAGTGTGGGAGTGTGCATGTTTATTGCTCCTGATGAGCAGGTGGCACCTTGTATGGCAGCGTCTGCCAGTGTGTGAATGGGCCGAGTACGTGTTGTAAAGCGCTTCGAGTGGACGCTAAGATTAGAAAAGCGTTACCCCGATCATTAGCAACAGCAGGTGGATGCTTGTTTTCAATAACACTTTTCACTCACCCTCCAGTTCAATGACCTCCATTCTCTCTCCTTCCACATCCTCGCCGACAAACCGAAGACCCTTTTTTTCAAAGTGGTGCTTCAGCTCCGGGTTCACCTAGAATGAGCAATGGTCCAAGGATTCAGGAAAGGTTTCAGAGAAAGAAGGTTACGAGGTATGCATTTGTTTTGTACTCGCATACAAAAAAAGGTTTCAGAGGCTTGTTTTACCTCAAATCTGTGCCTGTGCCTCTCATCAACATAGTCCACGCCTCCGTACAGTTTTCCTAGAACAATGAGATATCAAGTCATCAAAAAAACACAAGCTAGAGTGATCAAACAGTCCACCATTAACTCTACGAGGATACATACTCAGTACACTCGTGCTGGATTTGAAAATAGTCCGCCTCTTCCCCAACCTCATAGTCCCACCCATCTGCCCTGGGTTGTGCTCCGGCATGTCAATCACCTGTCGAGATCAAATAGGATTTAAAAACCATTCTGGTAAAGACTCGGCTGGTATGATGGGATACGAGCTCAAAAGAGAAGATAACCTACCACAGGGTGAGTGGATTCTGGATTGAATTCTGTGGAGTTGGCATCTGAAAAAGATGAGATAAAAGAAACTGATCTAAGCTCCCACCAGGTCTATGGTTCTTTCATCATTACATGAAACCACAACAACACATTTTAACAGTGTCACCAGCTGATCTGTGCAATTACTCACCTTCCCATCCGAGAACGTTGCGGGCGTACTCGCACACTGCCAGCTGCATGCCCAAACATACTCCTGCACAAAAGCAAGAGCAGCAGGATGAGTGCACAATGAGGGCTATTGCAAGGAGTCGTACATTAAGTCATGTAAGACGTTTACACTGTGGGGGTCTTCAGTCCAACACGGCAGCATTTGAAAGTGATTATTTTAAAGTGGTTATGTGATGTGATCTGAATTATTTAACCAATTTCAGCTTTGAATCACATATAAAGTTAAGTTCTGTAACATTCTATACACCTGAACACAGCGTGTTCTCAGTTGGTGGTTTGAGTTCTGGACTCTGATGTGCAATTAAATCCACAATTTTCATTCTGTGCATCTTTATATTGCAGAATAACCGCCTCGCAGACTTGTCCCTCCGCCAACCATTCAAGTTGCAGTTTACATCCATGTGCATCCAAATTGTCATCACTTATCCTTTCAGACTTTTGTGTGAAATTGTCATAATTAGCATATCAATACTTGAGTTGTGGCCAAAAACGTGTTCTGAGGTTACAGCGGCCTTGACCGTTTGTCTATAAATCTAATCAGTTCACACTTGATTAGTGGACGTTTGGTCCAAATTCAAAGAAAAGTCCCTCAAGGCGTTCCTGAGGTATTGGATTCACGAGAGAGAGACAACCCAAACACATAATGCTTCATAATCCTAATAAGAACAAATGGGTAGAAGGTCTCTACAGATACGAACACTTCAAGTGGGTTTCAGTGATGATTGAGAGGGATTCTTTTTTTAGAGACACAGTAGCTATTCGTTTAGTTGTCTAATCCACAATGATGTAAATATGAAGCTGCATACCAAATATGAACACGTCTTAAGCAACAGTCGACACATTTGAGGGTCTGGTTCTCATCAGGTTTACAATATGACATCACTTACCCAGGAAAGGCTTATTCTGTTTCCTCGCCCAGTTAATAGCGTGCATCTTGCCTTCCGTCCCTCTCACACCAAAACCTCCGGGTACCAGCACACCACTGCGGGGTGGAAGGAAAGAGTGACATTTTAGAAACGAGTCCAGATTATCTTTGAGGCAAACCTACACAATATAGAAACACCTGCATACCTTTAGACACATTATTGATAAAAAAGTGTTATGACTGAAAAACTAAAAGATAGCCCCAAGAGGTAGAATTTAAGATGAGTTACAGCAGATTTAGTAAATCACAGCAATCATTCGACTATAACAGAGAGTACAAAAATGGCACTTTTTTGCAAAGAAAGACATTAAGATGTCTGGAATTTAAGGTGATGCTGACAATGAGTGTGAATTCATATGGAGGCTATTCTCCCCATGGCACTGACTACTTCCTGCTGATCTATGTATAGAAATCCTCCGTCTCTACATATGTGGAGGGGCAAAATGCTGGACAGCTATCGAGTAAGCTAGTTCAATAACATACTAATGGCTGCTAGACTTAGGTTGATATCTAGCAGGCATCACCTCGTATTTGCAAAACTTTGTGGGAAGAAATAATTGCTCATTATCTGATCAAGCAACACCGGCGTTCTTCTTACTTTGGCCCCATGTGAATGCCTGCAGGACCCCCCCCCTCCCAGTACATTGCAGGCGTAATCTATACACGAACATGTAATAAAACGCCGTGAACTTCTACAAAACAAAGAAGTCATTGACCATTTTATAAAGCTGCTTAAACCACTGGGCCTCAGAGCGCTCTGCTGCCATCATGTGGCGTACTCAATAAGAAGCTTTATAACTATAGTTTGTCTACTCACTGAGCACTGCAGAGTTTCTGCCAGGCCTCGTGGTATTTCACGGGCTCATCTTGCTGAGTGGCAGCCTCTAGGTCTGCAGAGTCGATGTACTGCAATGAAGACAAACCAGATGTTGACTGCTCTGTCAAAATGCTGCTACTCTTTCAATGTGGGTAAACATTAGGTATTATGCCAGTTTTACAAGCGTTCTGTGACAACCGTCAATACAATCTGCAAAGCAGTGTTGCAAAATCCACAAATAAATTTACAAAACAAAGAATTGGTACTGATTCCACACCTTGACCTCTAGTTTGTGATTAACTGCGAGGGCTGAGTGCTCCAGGGCCTTGATGACGGAGGTGTAGGAGTCGGATAACTTTGTGTATTTCCCCACCAGAGCTATAGAGACGTGCTCCAAGAGGCGGGCAGATCTGAGGAGAGAGCAAGATGATTTACAAACTGTAAAAGGTAAATTATTTGTTCCTTACGACCCTTGAGCAAGACACAACGTAGGAACAGGTTAAAGTCCTCACCGGTCGGCCATCTCCTTCCACTTTGTGAGCATCTTTCTGGGCTTCACCTCGATGGGCAGGCTCAGCCGCTGGCAGAAGTAGCTCACGACCCCCTGGTCCTCCAGCAGCAGGGGCACTCTGTAGACCGAGGAGACGTCATGGACACAGATCACCTGGAACGAATGACCAAACATTTATGTTTTAAATTGATAAAAAGGACGAGCAATGTCAACAGTTTTATATTAACATTGACTGAGGAAAATAAAATATAATCTGATCCATCTGATAAAAGAAAAAGACAATTACTCAACATTACAATTACATGAATATACTATTGATTAGTTGTGATGGCATTTGTGATACATTTGAGGTTCTCAAGTTCTCAAAATTACATGCTGGAGCTTTGTGTGCAGCTAATTCCACATTCACACATCATCAGACAATAATTGAATCAATATCACCCTAATTGAAACTAGGTTAGATAGATAGATAGATAGATAGATAATTAGGTTGTTTGTTGTCACTCTACTTTACCTGTGTGGGCTCTACGTGACAAAACATGGAGATCTTCTCCTTGACGGACGTTTCTAGAGGCGATGAACAGCGGCACATGATCTGCAAAGGACCAATATGTTTGTTTTTAAAACTGGACGAGCGTATAACAGGCATGCAAACTAATCAGGGATGATCATCGGGATTCAAAACAGGTGTATGACTGGTATAGTCTCAAAGGTTCCCATATATATACTGTTGGAGCCATGATGCAGTTTGTTTGTTTTATTGTATGTTTGAAGGAAACACAAGGTGAATGTATACATGCAGTTCTGACATTGAACACAGCTTTGAGCATTAATGTAGAAGTGAATATAGGCGCCTGGTGATGAGAATCAGGTGTGTGGGATGGGAAGCTAACAGCTTCTGACCGTGACATATCCTGTCGTGTTGGTGTCAGAGCGTGACTGGCATGCTCAGATTCATTGGTAGGAATACGATTAATCAATGCTGATTTAATGCTGTGGTGACAATGTGAAAGGGAACAAATGGATCAACGGATCCAAAGAGATACAGCGCACTGGACAGTGATTTGTTTGTAGCCAAGAACACGCGTCCGAACAAGTTCCCGTTCTGCCCCTCAGTGCCGTACCTTTTGCCGTACATTTGATTTGGCTGTGTACAACATAAGATGAATACATAACCAAGGATTATTGGATATAGACTTTCTACACATACAGGGACAGGAGAGGCCTTGCCTGTTTACATCTGTGGTGCAGAAGGGAATGCCAAGTTTTATTCTAACTCACCAAATCTGGAGACAAGCCCAGCCCTCTGAGTTCTCGAACACTGTTCTGTGTTGGTTTGGTTTTCTGCTCTCCTGTGGTATTGGGCTGAGGGCACAAAAGTCAAATTGTAGCGACAGATAAACCAGTGGGTATTCTCTAACCCCTTCTCCTCCAATTAAAATAAAAAATAAAAACCAGAATAAAGCATAGACTTGCAACTACTTCACTTGCAAGAATATTCAACATGACATGTGTGTGTTCACCGGTGTTTCATACCTGCGGTACCAGGCTGACATGGATGTTGCAGAAGTTCTCCCTCTTCACCTTGAACTGGAACTGCCTGAAGGCCTCGATGAAGGGCATGCTCTCAATGTCCCCCACTGTGCCTCCCAGCTGTTGACACACAACACCAGCTCAGACCACTGAACTCAATGCACAAAACAAACAGGTTGGTTCTCATCAACTTATATAACCGCCACGCCCGTAGAATGTTAAAATGTAATTAGCTGTACTGAGCTAATAAAATTGTCAGCGCTGGTTTAGATTTATGCCAGAAAATAACAGCTGGAGGCCGGGTAATAATTCAACTTTATTTATGAAGATTTGGCTCGTTTCAACTGCAAATATACTACGGATGATCTACTTCTACTGTGTATGCTGCCAAACAAACCTTTTGGAAATAAAACACTTTGTTTTACTGTTGGGCTAGCAGAGGAGTAAGGATTTACAGACTCCACAGCAAATCTATTTTATAATCCGCACATTTTCTTTCTCTATTTTTTTCTGCTTTTCTGATGGACCCATTTGTGCAAGTTCAGCAATTTCTCTGCTTGCTGAATGGTGCCATTGTTTGCTATTGCTTCAGGCAACATCTAATTTCAACGAATTATTTTTGTTATTTCTCTTAAAACGCACTAATAATTGGTCACAAATCACTTAAGAGTTGCCGAAAGATAGGACACTTGACGAAGAATGTTTTTCGTGTCCTTTTGCATTGAATGCAAAAATCTTGTTTGGTCATTTACATAAAATCCCTGCTTGATGAGAACAGATACAAGTACCTACAAGACTGACTTACCTCAATGACACAAACTTGAGGCTCCACGCCATCATCATCTACTGAGATCCTGGCCTGCTTCATCACCCACTCCTGGATGGCATCGGTGATGTGGGGTACCACTGGAAACAGAGTTACAGAATAAAAGAGATATAAAACTGATCACTGCTCATTGAGCATACTTGTGTAGAAGAATACAGCAAGTGTGCTGCTGAATTTAGGGTCATGGGGGAGGGGCTTCCATGTTCTGTAGCAGGTCACTCACCTTGTACAGTCTTTCCCAGGTAGTCTCCCCTCCGCTCCTTGTTGATGACCGACTGGTAGATCTTTCCAGTGGTGAGGTTGTTGTCTTTGGTAAGACAGATGTCCAGGAAGCGCTCATAGTTCCCCAAGTCCAGATCCACCTCACCGCCATCATCGAGAACAAAAACTTCACCTGCACCACACAGACATAACATCCATTTACCTTAGGGTTAGTGAATACTAGTGAAAACGGACAGTAACAACCATCTATTGTAAGGAAACAGCTTGACCCACTCAACGGCGTGGTCCGTCTAACCAAAGGGACACATTAAACAGGAGGTGATACCTCAAACAAGTATAAAAGCTTGTCGGAAGCACTCGATCGCTCACCGTGCTCATATGGCGAAAAGGTGCCGGCGTCAATATTGATATATGGATCGATTTTGATGGCTGTGACATGAAGGCCGCAGGACTTGAGGATTGTCCCCACGCTGCTGGCAATGATGCCCTTTCCAATACCAGATATAACACCACCGGTAACCAGGATGTACTTCATAGTGGCATGTGAAGACTGGAAACGTGACAAAAGAAATGATTTGAATTTGTACTACACCTTCAAGCCACGTGCCCATACTTCAACTTGTTCAACCACATGTGAGATGAATGATGCAACACAAACAATGTGAGTGCGCCATTACCAATGTAAAACTCTGATTTACTCCTTGCATTCCTCTGTTGTAACATTCCAATAACATGCATCAGCAATAGAAAATATTAAAATCAGTCAACATTAATGTGTTTTGAAACTTGGGAGAGGTGAGAGTAACGCTTTGTTTACATCTGGATCGGGCCCTCGCGTTATCCAGACACATAACGCGTTTTAAAGCAGATCTTACAATTACTGCACGTTTACCCACATGATCTGAAATGCAATGGAAATACCAACAACCCAATAAGCACGCTCATATGAAGGAGGAGGCTCCTCCTACGATGCCAGAACGTATTTGTCAGTAAAGTAATAAAGCACATAAGCTCATACAAAGCTGTTGGTGTGGTGTGGACGGGGAGGTTTGACGTAGCTTAGCTATAACGTTAGTTCCACAAACTGCTGCAAGGACTGCTTCGTCACAGCCAGTTTTGCAGGCTGACCGTTAACTTTGCGTCGTTGTTGTCTACGCGAAATGTTAACAACGACGACGTTAAGTTAAGGTAATATGAACCGCCTGCGTGGCTTACACAGCTAACATGCTACAGTTAAACTAGCTAACGTTAGATAAGTGTGACCATTTTATCAAAGACACACGCAGCAGCGGTATAAACGGACTCCCGGGCACACGACGCGTACGTCTCGTAATACCACACACAACTTACCTTATGGCAAAAAGAGAAAGACGTTATTATTGTCTGTTGTGAATTCAACTGTCTCTACTTTTGTTTACGGAACATCAGTTCCCCCTGCAGTGGAAACACGTGTAGCAGCCTGACTGACAAACTGACCCACTTCTGCTGGAACAGTTTGTGTTCTTCCGTTTCAGTTGACTTTTGGGTATTTTGCGCCCTTTTTCTTAGCCTCTCAGGCAGATCAGTATCTGCCGCCACCACAGGATCCACCAATCAGGTGGACGGATGTCAGGGTTAGTTTACCGAGGGAGGCAGCTCTGTGGGCGGTAATAACCCACGGCACTCGTGTCACAGAGATGTTTTCACCGTAGGACGTCATACGTATTGAAGTGAACGTAATTCAAGGTCAATGCAAGCGCAATTTATTGTAATACGATGGATATGGAGAATTAATAATACTTTCTGTATTACATGTACTCTTACACTACCTTGCTGTACACACATGCAATCCACCTAGACTGATCCTGACTACATATATCTACAAGATATAGTTTATATATATATATATATATATATATTTCATGGTTTACTGTTTGCCTTGCATATATTGCATACATTTTGGATTTAACCTTATTGCTAATTATATTATATTGCCACTCCCACTTTGCATTTCAACTGCTGCAAAGGGTTAGGGTTTGCATTGGGATTAATAACGTTTTATCTGCCTTATTGAAACATTATGAATAATTAAATTGACATTTTCTTGGACAGTTAGCTGATATCTTTGACATCTTTGTCCATGACTGTTCATGGACATATTTTATAATATCATCTTACATCATTATTCTAATTTAATTGTTTTAGTTTTTTTAACCTATAGTTTAAAATATCTCAATTATTCTTCATAATCATTCTTGTCATAATTCTGTCACCTCCTATTCTTTTATTTGTTCATCAGTTAACTTGTTAACAGCTTCACCACTAGATGGCATGTAAGTTCTATGTTGCCTTTTCAGCATATTTCTATGCCAAATTGAGCTTTTAACATAGTTATTCACACATATGGAACCTTGTCACTTTGAAGGGGTAAATATGGCATCAGATATAGCAACACAGAGATTGATACTGTTGTAAGCATTGATACCCTTAAAGTTTCCGGTTTAGCCAAGTAAGGCAGTACGAAATAGAGCAATGGTCCCTCGTAACCGCATTGATATATACAGTAATGCTGTCTGTGAGATATTAAAGTTCTTCTTCATGTATTCACTGTCGCACTGCTCCAGTTTTGCTGTAGGTAATGAGAGTGGTGATTCTAATTCCTTTCTGTCCATGATCTTGATCTAATTAAAGACCTCATCCCTGCCACCTCATTTTCATAAGCTGTTCCCTTCAATTACATCTGACAAGTGAGCACAGACACACATTAACCTCCTGCATGAAGAGGTACTGTGCTTCCCTCATCTCTCTGCAATATTGAAATCACAGAGAGGGCAATTCAAAGGTACTTCCACCTCCTTGAATACACATTTTTGTAAAACACGTGAGTGGATGGCAGTGCACGGTATTAACCACCTTCAATATATTCTAGTTCTCTGATACAGTGACGATATAGTGTTCTGCAGTGTTTCTTGGCAGTTAACGATTGTCTCCATAATGCTTTGCTTTGCCTTCCACAAAGTGCAAGATAAGCCAATCAGTCTGGAGAAATATGAATACTGAAATAAATGTGGAGCTCATACAAGATTGATTTACTTTGCTAATATCAAAATGTACATAACATCTTGCACAGATGTGTCAGTGACTGCAAAGTGTAAAAACAAAGTGACGTGTTTATGGGCTCTTGAAAAAAAATAAGTAAAATACGAAAAAACTTAATAGTTTGTCATTTTGTGAAATATGCTTATTTGCTTTTCTTTATGAGCATTGCCGCTGCACTTGGCTTCTGTTTGCCCTGAAATATTTCTAAATAACATTTATTTTCACAATCAACACTTGAAATGACAAGGTAGTACACAATGTAAACCAGACTTTGGTTTACATTTTGACCTCTTTACTTAAATATTTGAAATATTTAATTCCCCTTGAAAATGCAAAAAAAACACATGTCTGTTACCATAGTCTATAATAATTGACTTTGCTACAGATTATCAGCAGCACAAATTGAAAGACATGGCGATGTTGACTAATATTTCCTGGAGCTAATGCGAAGGAGTTCTATTAAATAACTCTCAAATATCTTGTCTGTTTTCACTCACATTTCAATTTATCTTCCTTTTCTTCTCTCTTAACTAATTATTATGTTTTAGGAGTAGTAACCGAACCCCTGTACTACTCTATATTAAAATGTAACTTCACCCCCAGGTCTGAGCCTGAGCAATGAAACCACGCCCACTACCATTTGACTAAAGCATTGATGCATCGATGACAAATATGACAGCTACAGTAGCATGGAAAATAGCAACATGGCATGGGTGATTGCATTTTGATGAATGTACTGTTTAACATGACAAGAATTTACCCTGCGGTCCTCCGCTTCACTCCTTCACTCCTTCACTACTTTGCCGGGAGAAGAGTGGGCACCGGCTTTGGAAACAAACAGGGACCCATTGCTGCCTTTGGCCCCAAGCCCGTAGTTACAGTGATATTCTGCAACAAGTGTAACATTAGCATGAAACATGGTGGCATTAGCAAGCTAACATTAGCTAGCTAACTAGCCAGACACTAAATGAGAAAAATGAAACAACTTAATGCTTCATAGGCGCACCCTTTTATCTTTTATCTACTCTTTTATTTAATGACGTAGATTATTTCCTAAAGGTTGAGATTAGGGGATATTCAAAACAGTAGATGGCGTTTTAATCCATTTTTTATGAATTTTGTAAGAAATGTCCATACAAACATCAGCATTGATGTGTTTCATCACAGTACGGTCATATCATTAATTAATAGTTTGGAAAACACCTTTTATAGTGCAGTTACTCTTTAAAATAAGACCATCTATTGCATGTAATGTGATGGCATATGAATAAACGAAACTGGTTCATAACAAAACATTTTAATATATATAAAATGTCCACAAGGAAGGAGGATAGAAACACAGTTTGTGTTGGCAGATTTTATTTTCTTCTTCACCTCCACCCTATGAAGTTTGATAGCACTGGGGTCAGCTGTCATGAGCCGCTTCACTCTCCCAGACCTCCAGTAGGCTGGGGAGGTCCAAATCCCGGCTCAAATAGACACAAAGAAACAGTAGCCCACATCCCCCGCACCCCATACACATTATTTATGAATGGGAGTGGTGCCTTTCCCTGTCCTTTTGTAGTTTTGGAATGTGCAAGATGGATCGATTTAAGATGGGAACACAGATGGCTCTAAAGGCACAATGCAGTACACAACCACTCAGAGGAAAAGTGAGCTCTTGGGCAATTAGTGTCATTATGGCTGCTCATGTGCTTGGTGGGCTGGATAAACAGTGGCTGTGGCAGCAAATGGTTGGGCATGTGGATAGCATGGATAATGATGATCAGTGTTGCAGCAGAGCAACAGCACACTTAACCAGGTGATGGCCAGAATACAAAGGGTTTGTCTTGATCAGACATACCATAAGAGGCAGGCAGTACATCAGGTGCTATAGGGCTACAAATATGTCAATATTTTCAATTACTCTGCTTTCTGTTGTAGTTAATTAAATAATTGTTTAGTCTATAACATGTCAGAAAATAATAGGAAATGTCCAAAAGTGCTTGTTATTGCCTGAACAGCAGTCCAAACCCCAAAAATAATAACAAATCATATACAAGAGAGAAAAGCAGCAAATCCTCCCTCTTCAGTAAATTTGATTGATTTGCTTTTAATAACTTCGACCATTAATGGCTTTATATATATTTTTTAAAGCTATTTTAAATAACTGCCTATTCATTTTCCATTGATCAACTAATTATTTCAGTTCTAGTGTTAAAACATGATTTTAAGGGAACGAATGGATCTACTAATATTCATTTTTATACAATGCTTAAATTATAAGCATTGTATGAAAATAATTGTATAATAATAATCAACACTTCTACAAATGTGTGATTAGAGATAATACTGAATACTTAAGCTCTTAAGTGACACACAAGCACACACACACACATTGTAATTCCCTGCCAGCTACAGTGACACACATGACAACAAGGGCAGGTGCGGTTGTAAACAGGAGTGAGACAATAGTCTCACAGAGAAATCCAGCTCATATAGACCTCTGGGGAAACCCACACTCTAAGTTTGTTGTCATTGCCTTAAACCCAGTTGATACTCTGTTTACTCTACACACGTAAATGAGTGTGTGTGCGTGTGTGTGCACGCGCCTGTGTGGGAGTGTGACATCTACCATTCTCTTCTCATTGCCTAAGACACGAGTTATTGAGAAAACTAATGTCAGTTGAAGGGCGTTGTCTGTTTTGGTGTCTGCACTGAGGGTTAGTCTTTCCTCCCACTACTTGGAGCAAATCTAATTTGATTATGAGCACCAGTGAAGAACGGCATTGACGGGAAGAGTTTATTTGATAACATGGGACTAATGACAATAGAAAGATGAGAGGGAGTGAAATGGAGAGAAATAGAAATGGAGTGATATTGTGAGAGAGGGAGGGAGACACGTTGATAGAGGGAAAGAGAAACTCTTCCCATCGGGGATGAGGCTCTGGATCGGTGCCTGGTATGCCACTGCACTGTCATCTGTGAGCTGTCTTTGTACACGTGTGGAGGCCAGCATTTCCCAGGATCCTCGGCTGTTATCCCGACCCAACTCCTAGCATGTGGCCTCCTGCTCTCTCCTGTCTGTTCCTTTCGTCCCCGCTTCCCTCGACCTCCCTCCTCCTGCACCTCGAGGGTCTCTGTTCTATCCTTCCTCTCTCCTCTAATCCATACTCCTCCTTACCCTCATTTCAATCTTTCTCTCCTTATCTCTCTCTTCTTTCTTCTAGCCAAAGCGCAGCCAGAGGCTGGGCCTCAGCCACCTCCATGAAAACAGATGACAGTGGGGTTTTTTTTTTTTCCCCCCCCTCCCCACTGCCGCAGACCACCCTCCAGGAGAGGTCTGTCTGCCTGGGAGGAGAGGGGGAAATGAGAAGGATTGATTAATTTAAAATGCATGCTCTCCTCTTATTTCTTCAACGAGCCCCCCCTTCAGGAGGACATGCCTGCTCAATGAGAGATTGAGAGGAAGATCACGGGAGCCCATTCATCAAGCCACGTATTCCATTATAAATAATGTGTGTAATGTGCAAACAAGCCCCCAGTATTAGGGTTGTAGCCTTTAAACCAGGGCCGCTATCATGTGTTCTGTGAAGAGATTTTTCATGCTGGAATGGTGACAAGATCGATGAGTCAAAGCCAGGACAAACAGAGAGGGATTATTTTGTTGTTCTTAGAATCAAAACAGCTCCATTTTCTTTCATAATTAAAAAGTACTTTTTTTTTTAAAAAGCAGCCATGAATGAAAGGCCGATGATTGTCACAAAGCCACACAAATGTCCCTTATTTCATGTAAAAGATAATGATTCCATTCCGTAGTGTAAGTTTTGTTTGTGTAAAATCAAAATGAACTGAGAAATGATTTTCCTTTCCTGTCTTCAATTAGTATCATATTCAGTGTTGCTCCCCAAAATAACTGTAGTAACTGAAGTGGCATTCATAACACCCTGGACATCGAGTCTGATAACAGATCATACCAAAGATAGGGAAGAGATACACCCTGATGCTTTGTGACCACGTGCATTAGCACTTCAAGACCACATGTCATTCTCAAGTCAGATGCTAGGCCAGGGTGAACAAGCAGTCCTTTTATCACTAACTCAGTTATTCAATCATTTCAACCTCTTCATGCACCGAAGACTGTTCAGCTTGCTTACACCACTTAGCTGTGGAGAGGTGTGACTGGTTGCTGATACTTCAGTTGCCATCAAGTTCAAAATAGTTCATGGCCATAAAGTTTGGTGATGTTTAAGGTTATGTCCTTCCTCATGTTGCCGAATAAGACAGGCAAATGTCCCAAAACCATTTTAAGATGCTCTAACTCAGCGAATTAGAGGTTTAATTTTGGACCAAACCACAGTTGTTGATTGTTGGAACAGTGCGGAGACTAACCAAAGTAGGTGTTGATGAGTTCAATTTGGTTTATTCTGTCGAATCAAGTTTGTTTTGATGATCAGCAACGTAAAATAACTGTTGTCTGACTGGAATCTGGTGGCGTTGAGGTGAGCATCTTAATTGTATGTTTTGTACGTTAATAAATTCTAATATTGTCCAAATCCCTGTTGATTGTCTTTATTATGTATTCACTTCAGACATCATGCTGGAAAGGTGCAAATATTCCACCCAGGTTTCATGTTTAATGTCCAATGACACAAGCCATGATGTTAGTTTGTGTTAGTGGGCTTTTTGGGAAAGGGGCTCAATATTCACTCTTCTTTTATCGTTTTTTTTTGTCTTCACCAACTCTTGAGAGAAAGTGCTTCCTGAGTCTTTAGCTGCTAAACACTCCACCATATTCATTATTCCTTTGTCTGAAAAGATGCTGACAGCAACAAACGTCATATTAATATTGATAATATTGACTTTCCAAATTCCAAAATTGGTGGTAAACATATCAGTAAAATTCTACATGTGCCCCAGCACTCTTCCATTGCTCTCATCTTTACCCTGCGTGATAGTATTCCATAACCATGAAATGGCTGTTTCTATTTCAGTCCCATACCTCATGTGTGCTTGCCAGTGTATTATGCCCACAAACGAGCTACAGTATCATACAATGAACTGTTCAACTGTGTTCAATAGAGGAGCTTTCTCCCTCAGTATCACAGCCACTTGTTTCGCCAGTGAGAAGTCTTCATGAAGGATTGCAAGGACAATGAATAACTTGATTAGAGGACACATCACTTTGCATCACGCGTATGGAAGAAAGCAAGAACATGACCCAGCCAAAACCAATGTGGTTGGGCCCTTGTGGATTGTGTACTGTTTAGTAACAAGCCTGGACGTAACACTGACTCTCTACAAAGACCAAAGGTTTATCATGAGACGGCGCTTCAAAGATTTCTATGGGTCAGCAGGCGAAAAAGACTGAATGTGTTAGTTGTTGTCCGAGTGCATGAAGCATCTGAAACATCAAAGCTATTGACAGACATTTCCTGTCCCTCAGTTGTCTCTCTGTGGCAGATCTTGTCCCATACAGTAGCACTTCTATATGGTGCTTGCATGCTCTCCTTCCATACAGTGTGCACTGTATACAGTGCCAGTTCTGGTTATTTTAATCTCTTCCTTTCCATCGTATGCTGGAATAGATTCCAGCCCCCTGTGACTCTGTACGGGGGTAAACGGGATCTTAACTGCACACACTACCTCCTTATCTCTTGGTCAATGTTTGTCAAGGAATCCTCAGTGCTTATGCTGAGGTGCTGGGGTTAAATCTGCACAGAAATAATCCACTTAAGATGGTTGACTCTGGCAGCTCAGCAGGTGCACTTGAGTTTGAATCTGACTCATGACTTTCGCAGCATACTTACCTCTCCTCTGTTTTACCTCTATCTTCATTGTAGACCCTCTAGTGAAGCATGGCTGCCATAAAAATAATCATTAAGGAAAGATTATCTCCCTCTCACCTCTCTCCCCATTTCTCTCCATCTTTCATTGAGTTTGGAATGCACCAGTGCAATCTCCCCCACTGAGAATAGCACTTGTATTGGGTAATTTTGTCTTACATAAGGGAGACTATTGCACACAACAAGACATGTAAAAACAACATCAGGCAAGGCCAGAGGGAGAGAATGCAATCCTCAGCTATTTGTAACGGAGAACAGGGGAGGGGCAGAGGGGTGGAAGATGGATGTGATTTCACATTAATTGTGTGGGTTCACAGGAGCGTGCGTGTGTGTGTCCACATGGGGTGGGAGGTGTTAGTGGAATTTCTGAGAGCTATGCTGATTTTACAGGCACAGCAGGGATTGTGTGAGTGTTTTTGTGTGTGCACATGTAAGTCAGCATGAATGCATGTGTGGGTATGTGCCCACATGTGTATTGAGGAACATGTGATTTTGTAGCTACATGTGTGTATGTGTGTGTGTGTTTAAATGAGTTGTCATTTGTGTGTGTGTGTGCGTTGTGGGCCTCCACACTTGGCTGGGGGTAGTGAGTGGAATCTTCTGAGTGTGATGTTACATTTGCAGAGTCTAGAGCCAGAAACAGGCTGGTGAATCTTCCACAAGTCAGTTGCTGCACAACAATGTTTTTGCTGCAACGAGCAAAAACAAGCCACGCGGGGAGGTACATTAGCTTCATTAGCTTATAGACTAGCTGGTGAAGAAAAGTCAAACATCTACACCCAGACATTTTCAAAAACCAAACTGGAGAGTAAATATTGGACTTTATTTACATTAGTTAGGAAGCAAGAAAAATTCATGCTCTGTTTATGGAGGCCAGCCTTTTCAGATAGGTTGAATAGGCTTGCCTACAGCCAAGCCTAGGCTAATGTTTGTGCTAATGTAAGTACCCTTCTAAGATTTGTGGCACAGAAAATGTGTGCAACAGATGAGCAGTGTTAAACGTATGGGCTACTTTATTATTAATGCACACAAACTCAACAATGGCCAATAGAATAGTAAAGTTTGAAGAGCAATTTTTAGGTGCACCTGGTTCCGGAAGTTAAAGTCTCTTAAAAGTAGAAAGAAAAAGTATACCATTTGGAACAAAGGGTTTCCCAGTGTCACATGGATATTAGAGAGAGAGTAAGACCTGTTTGAACACTTGCTATAAGCAGCTTATAATATATATTTAAAACTATTGATGCCAAAAAAAAAGTATTTAAATTAAAATACAATCATGTGAATTCCATATCATTTGAATTGTGTGTTTTTATACAAATAATAACATAGATGACAATAACAAAATAAAACGATAACAATTTAAATTTTTGACGGTTTACACTAACTTTGGGATGGTTGAAATTATTTTTCTGGAGCAATGCTGAAAGAAGTCTGGCTTGCTGTCATTTATAGTTATATAATCTTTTTTATAATTATAATATATTCTTAGACAGAAAATCAGAATCGGCAAAAATCGGAATCGGCTGGTCAGACTTTAAACCATTGGAAATCAGAATGGGCCAAGAAATTTGCAACTGGTGCATCTCTACTATTAAGTATGCCAGAAAAAAAATTGGAATGTCCCAATACATAGTATATCGAGGCAGTACAAATAGAAAGTACCAGGATGTTCTGCATTTTGCAGGATGCAAGCAAGCATGCTTTTCTATTCTGACCAATCCTCTCTGTGGGGCGGACATATGAGCAAGGAGGTCAAGTTTCATTGTTCAACGTTGTAATGAAGTAGGTTGTCCAAATTGGATGGATACTGCGTGCAACAGTACGTACTTTGTAAGGGCAGCTACAGTATGTACTAAAAGTAATAAAGTATGTGATTTGGAATGCAGGGAGTATTTTGAGATTCCCAGTGTAAAACACAGAGCTGCCAGCTTAGTATCATGCTGCTCATCAGCTGGTTCAAAGATAAACAGAAAGAAACAATCATTATATTAAGAAAACTAGAACAGAGACTTCTGAGCAAGACCTTCCAACTGTTTATCTATGACAGGTTATGTAACAAGGTTATTTGACATGGTATGTGGTTGATATACTTGGCTAGATAGAGGATCTTCGTTTTTGCCTGATCTTGTTGTTATCATTTAATAACACATTTTCACATATCCACCCACATTAGAAAGAAAGGATGACATGGCCCTTTTAATGCCATGTGGGTGGGATTTGTCATATGTGGGTTGTAACTCAATTAAGTATAGTTTTATATAATATATTACCATATAGCTTAACTCTTGCTGACATTTCAAGCTGGATCAGCCACAACACAAAAATCTACTTACCCAGGTGGACTTAAATAGTTTTTGTGCCATTAAACACTGACACATTTTTGGACTTTGACGCCTCTGACACTGGCCTGGGAGATATTCTGTTCCTCTAACACCCATAAAAGGGCTATTCTGGACTCTAAACATTGCTGCGTAACCGAACTACAGGGAACATGGAGTCATTCCTGGAGTTACAATTTATAAACTAAGCTTGCCTGGTATTTTAGAAAACTGAAATCAACCCAACCCTTAAAGTTTAGCCTTTTTTAGCTAACAATTAGCATTCTTCTACACATACATACGGTTGAGTATAACGTTGGTGTTGCTGCAAATGCCAGATCCCAACTTTAATCTCTTGATTTCAAAAAGCTATGTTGTTGCTTTGGATCAAACTCATCCAACTGTGCATGGTGTAATATTTCAGGGCTGGCATAATCTGTCAGCATTCCCTTTAGATTCAACCTGCTGTCTCATGAGATGATTGCAACAAAGGTTCAACCCTGCTCCCTGAGAAATTATGAAAGCCAATTACAATTGATCATGTTTTCACTTTGTCGTTCCCCTCTCATACCCTCCGTCTCTCTGTTCATCCTCCTATCACACAACTGCCTTTTCTCACCCAGCGTTTATCTCACTGTCCAAGCCAGAGATGGATCAAAATGCCCAGCCCTACATGCATAATCACACAACACTGACCTGCATTCCCCTCTTTTTCCTTTTGCTTCCTCTGCTTCACTGTTCCTCTGTCACTGCCGCCCCACCCCTTAATTTCCTCTCTCTCTCTCTCTCTCTCTCTCTCTCTCTCTCTGTCCTCCCTCCAGCTGCCCTTCTCCTCAAATTGAACCCAACACATAAGGTGGCTCTGTGACTTTTTTTCGTGTTGCTTTGTGTGTAATCACCACATTCCGAGGACTTCACCTATTTCTCAGGATCTCAATTTTGTGAAAACACTTGTATGCAGGGTGGGTGTTTCCAAGGTTACCGCAGAGGCACTAAATAACTGTGACAGCTGTGGCTGGGGACTCTAGTCAAGCAAAACGATACCGCCATAGATACACAGTACTAGTAAACAACATTTATTCCCCCGCTCTAAAAACAAACCAATTATTGTTATGAACTCAAACAGACATAAATGTGAGCCCGATTCCTTTGACAGGTCAGAGCTTGTGTCATGTGTGCGAGCAGTGTAACAGGAGGGTATTAAATAAACTGCACTATCGCAAGATTAGTGGGATGCCAGCCACTGGCCGCAAACGGCAGCTCTTCAGGAAGAGACCCAAAACATAGTCAGAGCAAACGCCACTACAAATCTGTCATTGCATTACATCCACTTTACTGAGAGGTTAGTGGCAGAGGAGAATGCCTAGATTGTAATCTCCACAGTAGTGTGTCTCTGGCCATCTGTGCCGCAGTGTTACTGTGTGTGTGTGTCTAGCGGTCTGCGTGATGTCTGTTCTGTGACCGTGCGGCTGGTGCCGCATTCATCTTTCAGTCACCCAAAAGCAGATGTCACCAGGACGATGGGGAGCGGCAGATTGCCGTGGCGACCGACCGGTGGCAGGTTGAAGGTGTCTCCGCCCTGCGGTGCCCAGCAGATGGAAGCTGAGGTCATTATCTGCTGCTCTGTTCATCTCCTTACCCCCCCCCCCCCCCACACCCCCGTGCCCTCTCTCTCTCTCTCTCTCTCTCTCTCTCTCATACTGCGTCACCATACTGCAAAGACGTATCAGACCCATTCCTGTGTCATTGGCATTAAATGCAAACACATTAGTAAGTGCTTGACATCACGCAAACACATCATGCAACTTAAACTGTTTGTCCTGCTGTCAATTAAATCTCATTATCACGGTCTTCTCCGTGGGTGTGATGAATGTTTCCTGGTGCACAGAGGCCAAGCATCGCAACCCTGATACCAGTGATGGAAAATGGAGGCACAGCAGTAGCCCGAAGTGTTCTCTGCCCCCCCCCCCCCCCCCCCCACCATTTGTAGAGCCACTCCATTTCCTCATAAAACAACAAAAGCAGAGAAAAGAACAGCGATTAGTGGCCGTTCAGAACAAATAAACCAAGTCAACAACTACAGGCAGAAAGTAGGGCAGCCTGGAAAGAAGCACTCTGCCACAGCAGGCAGCAATTCCTGGTTTATGTTGCCAGAATCCTTCTATAATAAGCTGTGCAGGCAGTATGGAGGACATGAGTAAATCCATGTTTACATGCTCCATGTCATGTCCTTTCTGTGTGCCGTGCTTCAGACAGCTGTCTATAACATGGGGTTTCCCTGACCACTGCAGCATGGAATGGCTATCTACAAAGCTAGGAGTGTCAGCAATTATCCCTCAAACTGCCGCAGGCTACAGTATATTGAGCAAATTTCACTTCCTGTGTGCCTAGTGCTCCTGGCTGCTGCTCAGCGGCTCTCTGCTGTTGGTTTTCTCCTCTCTTACAAACATGAGACAGACGTTCCAGATGTGTGATGTGGTGCATTATTGAGGCCATGGAGTATTTTGTTTGTGCAAGCGCAATGATGTTTGCAGCTCTGGCACCTGTTCAAATGTGCGGCGTTATTCTAGTTTGTTTGTTCTCTTGGTTAAAGCAGCATTGTAACCATTCGACAGCATATGGCCAGCTTCTCTCCTGTGAGTGAGCGAGATAGAAGTGTTGGCTGTTTTACTGCCGTGCGCACATGTGGCACACAGACGTGCCGAACACCAGCTCACTGGGGCGTTGCTGTCTGGGCATAAGCTTCATTTTATAGAGCTACTGAAATGATCAAAAGTTATAGGCTTCTATGTAGTTCAGCTTACCTGTTTGTTAATTGTTGTCAGGCATATGCTTTAAAGCAAAAGCTGAAAGCTGTAACGTTTTTATTCAATATATCATTAAAATTGGGAAAACTCTGAAATGGCACGTTTGTTTGATGCACTAAAATTGAATAATAAAAAACCTGCACTTTACATATTTGTATGCACAGTTTGAAGTATCACCTTAGAAAAGCTGTACGAGAAAGACAAAATTTGATAAGACTCCCTCAATTGCGACGAAAAAGTTTTTACACTCACTTGAGGTGGTTTTTGCATTAGTTGAAGAGTTGAAGCGCTTAATCGGATGGGGAAACGCCTTTCCCAAATAAATTGTGATTTGGCGAACATTTAACACATGACATATCAGCTGTTTCTGCTGTCAGCATCATCTTAGTTATTCCCTCAATGAGCAAATACTTGTCTTCGTCTCCAAACAGCAAGAGACATGGACAATGCTACATGACATGAAAGAAAAATGAAGATCTTCCTAATTGAATTCCTGAAGATATAATAGTTAGAACTTCTCCATTTTCTCAGTTTTCTGGCGGATTACAGCCATGCGTAGCCTATAGTGCCAACCTCTGTGTTTATTCACTCCAAACCAGTTGATGGAACCCCGCCTCATTCACATTTCCTTTGTTGTGACATTTGAAAAGTTTGCTTAAGATTCGCTTGAGAATTGAATGTCAACACGGCTAATGAGGTGGAACACGTTGAGCTACACTTGCTCTCCCTCGCCTTTGCTGTAGTTAAACTGTGTGGATCACTGTAGACTTTGTGATTCGGCGATTAAACATTGTGCAAACAAAAAAAAGAATGATGAAATAAAATGACAAAATAAAATACTACAGATTTTAACTGATTTAATGTCCTCATTTACCCAGATATTACTGTGTTTCAAGAGCCCTTTTAATAAAACACACCTTTGTAATGATATTTTGTTGCAATTGAGTGAGTCCTAACTATACCGATGTTAATACATATATATATATATATATATACTGTATATGTATGCTTGCACATATAAAACTATTTACCAATTGAATAATAAATCCCGATATGTGCACACTCCCACTTTCCATCTGTATATCAGTGTGTACAGGTCATTTGCAGCATATACTGTACACACATTAACACATGCATATACTGTACACATGTGCACAGTCTATTTAGTCTGTTGTTATACACAAATTGAAATCAATGCCAAACTAAATTAAACACCAAATTGGGAAGAGGGGCTGCAAATTGACTAAGACATAAATTGCAACATCTGTTTTTTCCTGTGGAGCACGATTCATCAGCATTGCTCTGTTAAATGAATTAACAGATAAATAAAACATTATAATCAGGTCAGGTTTATATGTTGTTTCAACTCAATATCACAAACAATGACCTGAAAGGCTTGACAGTGTTTACATGCGTCATGCAACTGCCCACATAGTGACTCCCCACATCATCCGTAAATAATTCTATTAGGGTAGAGAGTGTTTGGTGTCCAGACGGAAGCTTAATCATTAACATAATTCCAGACTGTGAGGCACACTTCAGTCTGCGGTGAGGCTGTGTGTGTTTCCTCCCCCCCAGAGGTGCATCTCAGGGAACCGTTTTTGGCCCCTGTAGCATTTTATTGAGTAATCGTGGGGCTTTGGAGCTCTCAGTCACCCATTTACATGTCAAAACCTCCCCAGGCTCGGGATGTGAGGGACCCAATTTGGAATGACAAAGCTCGGCCAGAGACAGCTGATCCACAAAGGAGGGCTGGTTAAGTTCTTCCTCCTAGTCACCAGCTGCTCCACTGACCCATAGTACCTCTATTCAGCAAACACACACAGGAGAGAGAGGGGAGGGCTGCCACGCGCACTCGCGTATATCAGAAGAAACTGAGAATGGTGATTTATTCGTATAAATTACCTTAGGACATGCTGCTGAAACACTGGAGTTATGATTCAGCCCCAAAATGAAACACGTTTTTTCGGAACATACCTGTCCATGTAGATTAAATGTTGCTTTTCCTATTATTTACAGCCTGATTTAAAATATTTCACAATATAAACTCTGCTCATTCTTTCGAGAATACTTGCTGAATTTCTTTTTTCCCCCCATAAACACCAAAGTGCTTTTACGACAAAAGCAGGTCACAGTAACAAATCCTTCCATGGTTGTGTCTTTGGGGTGTTGGTGGCATTACTGCTTACTGATGAATTCCAGCGCATGCAGACTTTTGTTTCAACCGCTTTGTGTATTTATTTATTTATTTCACTTTTATTTATTTTTTAGCGAAACAAAGTGCAGAACATGACAGATGAGATGAACCACCATTGATTTTTAGCACAGCCCTGCCTGTGCAGCATCTGTCACATGGAGCACCACTCTATTTGTGTCTGCATCTGACACAAAGTGGCTTGGGGATTTGTCACCTCCCTCCCTGCATTGTGTACTGGAATGACAGGATACTGGCTGGAACTTGTAAGTCACACCCAGCATGTTTTTCTTGGATTGGTTCACCACATTTAATAAATGAAAACATGTTGCTCCTACTCCTGTACCTACACTTTCTAGCTCATGAACCTGCCCTCCAGGAGGTGCAGGAGAAAAACACAGGCCTGAGTTTGTAAGACAGCAAAGGCAGGAAGGGATAACTGAAGGATCAGGGCCAGATGGTAAGGTATGGCCAGCTCCTGTTGATTACATAAGTAGATTTAAACCAGGGAAAAGGGGGACGTGTTTCATTAGCGTCGCTGGTGCCAGATCTATATTTGGAGCATGAGCCCACAGAAACAGACGTGCAGGGATGAAAATATCCTTTAAAAGCCCAGTTTGGTAGCTTTATTCCATTCCACTTTCCTGCCACAAGGATAGTGACAGACGGAGCACAATCCGCAGAGAGCAGCTCTATTCACCCAATCACAGCGCTCCCCCGGGCAGGGAAGGAAGGAGGAGAGTGTGGGAAAAAGGAGAGGGGTGGAGGAATGGGGTGGAGGAATGGGGGGGTGGAGATACAGAGGGACGAGATGTGGCGACAAGAATGAGCTCAGAGCTGTGTGCGTTGTTTCTTTGAGAAGCCATTAAAGAATGATACAGCAAAAGAGCAGAGTAGCTTTACTTGGAATATTCAACAGTGAACAACTTTACTATGTTATGTAATATACAAAGTAATGATAATGTTGCATATGCAAACTGTTTTCTAAAATTCAAATTAATTTGCCTTTTATATCCCATGTTTATAGCTAAATATGCAACAACTAAATTATACAGTGTGTTACTTAATACCAATTCTATACAATACAGGTATTTGTACTTTATATATATATATTTTCACACATTCCTCTCATCCCCAAACAGCACGTTTTTTGTCTGGTCAATAGAGTCCAGGAGTGGCCTCAGACAGAAGGGTAGAGAGTCACAGTCAATGCTGCTGCAGATGCGTGGGGGCTGGGAGGGAGTGTGTGGTGGAAACCCGATCTCCTCATATTGGGTGCCCATTGCCCCCAGAGAGAAAGGAAGAAACAAGAGGCCCAGCTGTCCTTAACAATGGACCAGCCAGGACTCAAATGGCCTCTTTCAGTCCCCAGGCTCTCCAAAGGCTGCTTCCAGGGAGACTAGCCAGGACATGCGTAGATTCACAGCAAACATGTCTGTCTCTGCTTTGGACAAGCTTTTGTGTTTGTGTATGTCTGTATGCACACATGCTCAAGCCTGTATGTGCATATTATTAGTAATCAGATATACACTGACGTTTTAAAAATATAGTGGTGTGCATTGTGTTTCTGGATCCACGTTGTTCTGGTTTTTGACATAGTCAGAGAGACAATTCATATACTTTCCGAGTGTCCACGAGGGACTGCTTTGGTCCTAGTGACATAAATAACAAAATGGATGCATGTTATAAAGAGAGGATGTGCGAGGAGATCCGCGTTTGCACACATTTATATATATTGATACCGCCACCGGAATGGAGTGTGGATTGGGAAATGTGCATGCATGGAACACAAGACACAAGACCGAATCGTACCCTCAATTGTAGTATGAATTAGGGCTGGCCAATAATTCAATATGATTATTTATCGTCTCTCAATGGAGTCAAATCATAATGAAATCATACATTGAGATATCGTGGTACACAATTAAGTAGTCTGACTTGAAATTAACAAGCACATACTAAGTCAAATCATTTTGCTCTAAAGTTCTAAATTAAATGTGAAAATACACAATACTTTTCATTTCTCAAATATGCCCTTCATACAGAAGTATATACAACTATGTAGTTATTTCATATAGATAATGTATTTTTTGAATTACCAGAAAACATGTCATATTGTGATATATATTGTTATCAAGATATGAAATGAACTTTATTGGGATATAATATTTTGGCAATATTGCCCAGAACATGTTCAAACGTTTTTTAGAATGTACTTCTTCTGAGACTGTACCTAGAATTACAGGGATGGATATTCCAATTGAAACAACTGAGATCGGTGCCCAAATACCATTATCAATATACAAACATTTCCCAACAACCTTTGAGGTCTACTGAGTTGCAGAGATCGGGGTCTGATGTGTGTTTTTGGGAAGCCATAGAGGGATCACACCCTCAGCATTGCAGGCTAAACAAAGCATCCAGGCCTACAGCTATCTTTTGCGGACATTTCAACATGCTCAATCGCATATCATTTGCTACGTTTACGCTGAGCGTCCACACGACTCCGGAGTTTTCGAGCACCGAAAACGAAGGAGTTTAGAATGTTCTCATTAGCAAAAATATGTCCCAAAAATATGTCCCAAAATGTCCAGGGAAAACACTCTTTCAATACTTCTACACGTGTATCGGAAACATGGCAAGTGACCTGCAGTTCATTTATCATCATCTCGTCCATTTTAATTATACAGGAAATACTGAAGCTGTTGGTGAGCAAAATCTTGTTTGGATACCATCTCTTGTATCTCAAATGTTGTGTACATTACAACTCTACTCATCCCAGAAGACTTTAGCCTTTGGGGGAGGGGAACAGTAACTAAATCTGCACTGCCAGAGACAGGCAGTTTGTCCCACCCATTACAACCCAGAAACCCCAGGTTCGATCAAGGCCATATGTTAAATTTCTTTCACTAATATCACATGCCTCCTGCAGGATCTTTGAGCCCAATTCACATGTTGCACAGATGTATCTTAAAGTTAATTCGAGCACTTTTTAAGGATTGCCTGAAACAGTTTGTATTGTGAAGTGTGTAAATGTGTAAAATCAACCCATCTGACACTCCAAGCATGTTGTGAAAAATGCATTATTTATTTGCAAATACTTGATGATCTGCATCTGCTCTCCATATTCACAAAAGTGTTTCTCTCATGATTTGGCTGTCAGTTTATGTTGTGTGCTAGCTGTTGATTGTTGACGTGGATGATGGTTCTGTGATAAGTGTGTGCATGAGCGCGTGGAGTTTGAGAAAATACATTCGGGAGATAGACGTGTGGGCGAGACAAAGAGAGGACAACGTTGCGTGTGATGGTGTTTTGTGTAGGTGACGATCCCCTGGGTATTTCACGAGAGCGAGGTCTTTATTCCGTGCTGCACAAACACAGCCAGCGCTCCACAGGGGAAAGCACTAGTCAGTCAGATCCAGGGCTTAAAGCGAAGGCTTCCCCTCCCCCCACCACAACGATGATCCTCACACACACACACACACACACACACACACACACACACACAGGGACATGGGCATGCATGCAAGCTACACATATGCTCAAAGGCATATAGGAGAATGCTTCCACTTACACGCACACACACACACACACACACCCACCCACACACACACACACACACAGGTTTGGCCTCTTTCTCCTTCACACACTCAATTGTCCTCAGTGCCCTCCCTCTGTTTATTCATGGCGACCCCAGTGCTGATACCATCTCATTCTATCTCAATTACATCAGCCAACTCCCCATCCTCCTCAGCAAGAACTGTTTTTCTTCTTCCCTTACGCCTGCACTTGTACCCTCTGACAGTTCCTTCTGTCTCCTTTAACCAGTATCTGGGGTTATAGAATAATAGGCTCCATATCCAGATGAAAAAAAAATATGAATACGATGATTGGCACCTGTGTCAATAGGTTTCAGGCATGAGGTTGAAGCTTTAAAAACCAAACAAAAAAAATGACAATGTGGATTTAAGACAAATAGGAGAGAAAACATGCTCCATGGGAAACGATTGGGTGGTTGCATTCAGTTGCATCACCGCTCTTGGTTACTCCAAATAATAATCCGCACTGGTCACACGTTACAAACTCAAAGATTTGCAACGCATAGCATGATGTAATATGACAAACATCAGACAAGATGCAACAATGCCTGTGAATAGGATTTATGACTTGTGCTCCTGTAATTCCCAATTGCTCTGCTTTCAGGCTTCATACACGTTCTTAACAATACATTTGCATGACTTTCATGCAAATCTTCATGACCATACATTCTCTGAAACATCTGTGCATACATAATAAATTCAATGTAAATTTTCTACAGTATATCTTCCATACAATTAATGAAAAGCTTTGGCTCATGAGGAATATGACCTGAACAAGCTGGCTTGTGTATTCACATCTTTTAGGCAGGGCTTGGTGCCATGCCATTGTTCCGACAGCTCAGTATTCCGAATCCCCAATAGTCTGAAAAATGTCCCATTGGACCGAAAGCCCATTTGTCCAACAGCACGTTATCCCATAAACAAACTCCCATTGTTACAAAGTCCCATTGCTCCGAAAATACAAACTCTACATGCAACGAACAGAAGCACACGGCTAATTATTATGCAAAATGACCCTAACCCTGCTTCAGAAATCATTTCTAAAGCCTAAAGGAAATGCTAAATGTTCCTTACCTGCTGAGGTATGTCATTATCGGTGGCAGGAGGGCCATTAAGTGAAAGAATGTGGTCTCAATATGTCATATATCACTTTTACAGATTTGATTTTCAAGTCCCTATAGCAGCTAAAGGCCTTACAAGGTCTTTTTCAGTCCCGTTTATAAGTCACAGGTGTCTTGCTGCTGCAAACAATATTGTCACATCTTCCAAACTGCTGTATTGCTAACCGTTCTGTGTAGTATTTCATCACAATTCCATTCTGAAGTATAAGACAAATAGCTTGATGAGCCAGATTGTTCGCCTCCCCGCTGCCTTTTATCATGATTCCCTTGCTAGTTTCCTTGCTCTCTGGTCAAGAGCTCCCATTGTATTTCTCACACAGCACTATACTTAATCAAGTGCCTTTTGAAAATATACTCTAATGGATCTTTTCTAAGTGTATTATAGCAAAATTAACTGTGATACTGATTAAAGCTGCTGTGTGCTGTGAAGTGTATTACCTCACTCTGCTGCTTTTGATGCACAAATGGTTAGTATAATGCTTACTGAGTGAGGCATTTTGACAAATTGGCCCTGATTGCACATAATACATAGTTGCACTCGTTTACAGTGACAGTGGTCACATTTTGTTTGTTTAGCTTTTTGGTCTGGACCATGGATGCAAAAAGAGAACTGGATACAGCGTTGGAGACGGGGCGCCGTTCAATCCCATGAAAGTGGCATAAGTGGCGCGTGACAAGTATTCTTTAACCCCGCCACCAAGCCCTTGGTTCTGGTCATATTTACATGAACGGAGGGAGGAAAATTGCTCTGGATTCGGCTATTAGGGATTTTTTTTTTATCTTTATAGGAACTAATAATTGAAATAATGGCTATTCAAATGTTCATACTAGGAAGTTGATTTACTTCAAAAAAATGACTTGCTCATTTACATATCTTGTGTAAGTAAGTCATTTAATATATGTCTATGGGAAAAAAGTATTTTTGGGTCCAATGGCATCACATGGCGAACCCTGAAGTTGTAATTCCACGGTTTGGCCACTATGTAAAATTAGCTTCAAGCCTAGTGCTCTTCCTGGAGGCTTGGTCTGTATAGATATATTTTTTTTTCCGGTATCCGGAATGTGTTGGGTAATTTGTGCCTATCCTTTGCAAAATATGAACACACACAGGAAAATTGAAAGTCTGCGATTGAACTTTTGCAATGTAGTGTCGATCCACTTCCTGTGATAGACAATAACAGGAAGTGGTTAACAAGCACCCCTAGTAGTGGAATGCCTAAAACAAAAAACAATAATATGGCTGTTTCAAAGTAAATGTCAGAGTCACAACTACAGCACACCCCAACAAAATTATTCTGTTCACAAAAAGACTGACATGCAAGCACATAATGAGGGGTGTGTCTGTTTTAGGTACTGTTAAACATGGAACAATAAAAAAGCCTAAAAGTCGGTTTTACTATATCCTTGTAAATCTTCATTCACCCTTGAGAGATTTTCTCAACACGCATGCAAAGACAAACAATAACGCTGTAAACTAAAGCATATGTTATTGATATATCTGGCCTTCTGGGTTCATTTTGTTGTTGGGTGGGGCTCTAGTTTATCCCCGCAAATAAACTCCTTTCAAGACAGCAATTTTGAGTTTGGCTGTATAGAAATAATCTATGTAAACCATCAGGGCTTTATGTCAGGGGTTTGGTGCTGAAACAAGATTAAGGGACTACAGTCATACTAGTGACTCTGTGAGGCTGCACAGCGGTGCCTTGAACTAAATGCTGACTCAGTATACTAACATGCTCACAATGACAATACCAACATGCTGTTGTTTAGCCGGCATAATGTTCACCATGTTCACCATCTATGTTCAGTGTGTAAGCATGTAACGTTTGCTAATGAGCACTTAAAGACAAAGTACATATAAAGGCTGATGGGAATGTTTTGCGGGTATTTAGACATAAACTTTTTCATTGCCTAAATAGACCATGATTTTTCATAAGTCTCTTTCATACTGATATTGACATCACTGATTTGATTTCTCTGTATACTCCACAGGTGAATGCAACATTTCTTTTCAAATATTGTCAAGAGGCTATTTAGGAAAACACAGTAAATCTTGCAATGAAAGTAGATAAAGAAGTCTCAACTCTTATCTGCCACCTTACATGTGTAGAGTGGGTTGTTATGTCTTGTAAAGAACATATCAGCTTTCTGCAAATGAATACCGTCTCAAGCACATAAGTGAACATTCATACTTATTAAGCTTATTTAAGCAGTCTGAATCCTGTATATGATTTTAAATGGTACCAGAGAAAGTATATTATCTACCATCCCTAATAAGCATTCATATGTGCAGCTACCAGCAAAATGATGATACTTCTTTTTCTCTCAGTCTGTAATTAATGTTCTTTGGGGGATGTGTAAATATAGTTGCTCAGTCTTTTAGCCAATTACGCAGAACAAAGACGGCGGATGTCAGCAGAATCCTCAGCGCTCTGGGAGCTCCCAGCACAACCAGGACTGACCTTCAGGCTTTCACTTCTTTGCCGCTCCTTATCGGCAAGCATTACTTTGTTATTGTCATCCAGACTCACTGCAGTCTTCCAAGGACATTTTGGAGTATGATTTGTGCATGAAATAAGTTTTCACTGCATAATTATATGCCAAACAAAGACTATGTTGTTGTTGACCCTCGCATCGACCTATTTGTATGTCTTTCGGTGATGGTAGGATCTTGATTTTTTAAATGCTGCAAGAATAATTCATGTTTTTCTCAGGCCATTATCACCCTGTTCTATTCAGTTTGACAGCACCTGCTTTTTGTCACAATATCTCACTTGAAGGTGAGATACTTACATTATATGCATAAAAACATTATCTGTGTGTTGAAATGTGTATTTGTATATCACGAAGGCCTCACTCTCCAACAGGTTTGTATAAACTAGCCATCATTCACCACCCTGAGATGTGCATGTTTACTCAACATACCCTATAACAGGGGTATGTGTTCTCCTACAATTGTCCTGCAACACGTGAATTACTCGTCTTTTTAAAATAAACTTCCATCATTGCAGGAAACAACTTGGTTAGGTTTAGGAAAAGAATGCGGTTTGGGTTGCAATAACAATTCGGTAGTGGCGTTACTTGAGTACGGAAGTTAGGTGACTAATAAATCAACAACGACTTCTGGTTTCACACAGGACACGAACAATGGTCTCCTGGGTGAAAGTCCAGTCCTTATTCTTCCTGGTTCACAATTACGTGGATTACATATCAACTGGTATAGCTACGAACGCTGTATGAGAACAGCCTGGTGTACTTCGTCAGTCACAATGAGCCTTGTTAATGAATGGAGATGACTCTTATATTTAGTTCCTAGACAACAATTTGGCATAGGATGTCTTCATTTGATTTTGGGATCATGAGGTACTTGACATGCCACAGCTTGGTCACCATTGCCAACAGCCAGTGATCTCAATGCCTTGGAAGCAAGCATGCTGGGATATACCTCTGCTTTAAAAGAGGTGACAGCAGTTCCTGGTTCCTGGTCCTGCAATCATTTATGATGACTTTTACAAATGAAAATAAGTAGCAATTAAAGTACCAGTGAACCGAAAGTCAGAGCATCTTTAGCTTCTGTACTGCAAGTATTCCTCAATGAAACAGAATATTTGAACGGGGTACAATTACACGAGGGATTGAAATAAAATCCTTTGCATTTGATTGAATATCATGAGTGAAATAAAGTTTAGTTCTTTTTTAGTGCACAATATGACCAGGAATGTGATCTAAAATGGTTATAAGGGCATTTTTCATTTCATCTCGACTTTAACAGCGTTACAAAGCCATTCCTCTACAGGCTAACCTTGTCCACATAGACTAAGCTCTCACAGTAAACCTATCACCGATGCCACGTAGGTCAAGTGACTGAAGAAGAGCAGCAAGCTACCAGCTTGTTTTTCTTCTCTATGTGCTGCCACTGGCTCTATTGTTGGAGAGTACTCTACGGCTCTCAGCTCAACAGTGTGCAAAAGTGGCAGCCGCTTCTCCCCTGTCCATCTGCATCTTCAGTACATTCAAAATACACATATTTTGAGCTGTCAAACAGGTACAAGCTTTGCTCATGCTCATCCATTGGTAAGGAGTACTGGTTGTCTTGAGGCAAATCAGTAAACTTCTACTGCAATGAATATAGTGTTGCAGGGATGACGTATTTTTAGATAATCTTCCCAAATGAACACCACTTTTATAATTTTTGAGGCGTGAAGGCAGAAGTAAAAGGAGGAGGAGGAGGAAAATGAATCAGGCTAACTAAGATAGCCAGGTTCCAACCAATGGAGGAGCATGAGGCAGGCGCTTAAACATTCAGAAGCAGGGTATTAATCTATATATTAAAAGAAGACTGTTGGACTATACCGAGCATATGGGTTAAAAGATGAGATGAGGACTGTGCTGCAAAGGTTTCTTTAGACATTTAATACTCTTTTCCCGATTAAATAAATGAAAACCTTTTGTTGTACACTGAGATAAAACTACTTTTGTTTTGTTGCATATACTGTACATATTTGGTGCAGGTAAGTTTAAGTCACAAAAATGTTCCACAGTATATCTAGATCTTTGCTGTGACTTGTGTGCAATTGCTTTTGTAATTCATGCTATCAGAGATTATTTACATGGAGTGAATAATTTCATTTTTCATAATAACACATATTTAGAACTAGAGGGACAATGTGTAACTGTATCAGAGTTGACTGTGTAGTGTTGTTTCTTATTCTCCAACAATGGCATACCTTCTTAGTTATGTTACAATAATGATACATGTTTTTATTATATATATTATATATTATATAGTCATTATATCTCACAAACCAGGATATGTGAGCCACACTAGAATACCATGGATCATTTCCAACAAGGGCATAGCCTCCATAAGAAAAGGACTTTGTATTGGAAAGGAAAAGGACACATGAACCCTCTTTACCCCTGTCACTACTTCACTCTGCATTGATCCAATTCCAATTTAACCTCACGACGAAAGACGATGTTGCCACAATGACAAAGAGTCAATGAGCACTGGAATGGCTTCAATCAACAGGACACATAAAAAAAAAGAAAAAAAAGTGCTGTGACCTGTGATGAAAAATCAGACGAGGCAGCTGGAGGTGTGGCTCATTGCCTACAGGATGTCTGAAAAATGGGTCACACATGTGGGAGCACTGATCCTTATGTCTGCGTAGCAGAAGACAAAAGGATTCATACTATGCCACAGTATACACAGGGGCCGTGACTCCCTCAGCGCTGATGGGATAGCATTGGGGGCAGGGAGCATCGGTGGCCTTGTTTAATTAGATTTAGTCTTGGTTGCGTCCAACCTGAGGGGTGGGGGTGAATGTGCTGTGCAAACAAAGTGGACATTCATCAGTGTTGCCAATCACACCGGATGTGATTAAGTTACACACCCTATGGCTGCAGCGCTGGGGCTAGCGTTACACTGGTCGCCAAGCCAAACATAAGCATGCTGCATTCACAGCCTCAAAGGGTCAAGAGGTGTTGGATTGTTTTTACACAAATACCCAAAGAGGTCACATTAACATCTAAGTATTACACCCAGGCTCAATTATCATTTTAGTGTCACGACCACGTATTTGTTAAAAGGTGAAACTGTAGACTGAGAAGCTCTGTAATAGCATACTGTTATTAGGGACATAAAATGTTCTACAGCCCATAAGCTGTGAAAAATGCATTAGTGCAGAGTTTCTAGGCAACCCACTTCTTCTACACAACAGCAGTTACAGAGACATGCATGTTACATCATATGGATTGATTTACAATTAAAGAGAAACTATCTGCAGTCGGTATTCATGTTTCTCACAAAAGGAGCCATATCTTTTATTTGCAAAGATTCTTACAGTGAAAAAAATGCCGAATTGAAACGCTGAATGTTAACAATAAATAGTCAATATTCTCATCAAGACTTTTTACATACACTGTAGGTATGCACAGTGCGCATGTTTCACATGTTTTTTATATCACTATTGATGTGATGATGTAAGCATGTGTTAAATTCCAGTCAAGCAGAGTTGCATCAGTTGAGTTTAATTGCTTACAGCCTGCATTGTTTGGATCCCATCCACTGAAATCACATTTGCATCATTCGAATGGGAGGGCTGGCACGCGTCTGTCACCCTGTGTGCAATACTGTGAGCACACCTAGTTTGATAGAAATCTTGACATGAACTAAAATATAACAGCTCAATCAGTAAGATTACGACAATCGAGCATTTGGGTCATGCTGAAGTGGAATTGATGAGACGTGATTTGACAGGATTTTTTATAATGTCGACTACTTGTGCTGCGTGTCTTGAGGACATTTAAGTTGCCAACCCTAAACCAAATATTGTTCCCCTCTTCTCTTCCAGTTGCATCAGGAGTAAACAGGAAGCTTGTGGCGGGTTATAAGAGGGGGAGGGGAGGCACAAGCTTAGAAGGAAAGCAAAAATGGAGGGAAGAAAGAAGAAAGAAAGAAAGAAACAGTTTAATTTATCATTATTATTTTTGTTCAATCTGATAGTTCAAAGTACAAAAAAACAATAAAGATTGGGGTGGAAAAGGTGACAGACCACCAAACTCTTGGCCACTAAGCATTTTGTGATAGACAGCATTCCTGTGTGTTTTAAAAATAGTCCTCCAAAGAGGAAGAGAGAAACATGATGTGCAACATTTTGTCGCTGATCTGTCTGACACATGACACTAAAACAGCAGCTCACTCTGAGCAGCGTATTTACCCAGCACACCAGCAACCTTCTGAAAATCAATAGTGAAGATAATTGAAAAGCCGAGTTAGCTCTGTAAGCTTCTTCAGTCTTGCATAGCATCTCTATGCAACTTGTTGGCTGCCACTTAATTGATTAACAGCACACACTATCCCAAAAAACCTGAAGAACCCAGGCTGCCAGCCTCCCATCACTTGGCACAGGCACACCATGTCAATTTCATGACCACAGCATGTTACCGCTGCCAATTCTTTGCTTTGAGTCGGATTCACCGGGACACCCACAAAAGCCTATAGAGCATTTATCTTGTATCTGTTTTTGTCTTTATTCAACGGTCTCAATGAAAGATTTCGGGAGATGCTTAATCCAATGGGTCTACTCAGGTAGACGGATACTGCCACTGCTGCTGTTGTGGCGATGAAACCCGCAGCGGAGGGATGGAGGGAGGCAGGGTGCAGACTGACAAGCAGACAGACAACCATGGCTGCTAATATAGCAGAGAGGGAGGTGCTGATGGCCTGTTGCCAAGGTGACATGGGCCAGCCGGGTTCTGTCTCATTTGCAGATGCAAACGAGACCTCGCAGCTCCTACCGACGCTTGCCAAGGCTCCTCTGGAGACACAAACTGAACCCCCTCCTCCCCGGAGAACAGCTCCTGCATACACCTGAGCTGAGAACAGAGGGGATGAGCAACTATTTATTTGCTTTTCACGTTCGCTTGTGATGTGCCTCCTTTGTGCCCCGTCTGCCTAGGCTCCTTTGGGAAAGAAGGATTGTTTATAGTTTCTAAGTGTCCAACAACCCCCACATTGACATCTTCCCTCCTTTCCTCATATCCATTGATTCCCTGTGTTGAATTGGCCTTTTCAGAGAGGGGGCTGATAGCAGCGTGCGCTGTTGAATAACAGCCCTCAGCCGACGCAGCACTCCACCCCAGCGACAACAAAAAGGCAGACTCCTTTGTTTGGCTGGAGGTAAACAGCTGGGAACAGATGATGCTGGCCGGGCTGATTTACGTGGCCACAGCTACCGTGGTGACAAGGTTTTGTTATGATAAGGACAAACAGATGAGGGGAGAGGGAGGGTGAGGAGAAAGGCAGAGAGAGAGCATGAGAAGTCTGGTCAGATGCAAAACAAGATGTTAAGCTATTTGGGCATTTGTTTGTGTTCGTGTGGGTCTAAAATCCCCCCTCAAGAGCTCTTTCTGGACACATCTGAGGAAAGACATGGGGCCTAACAATAGATGTATCAGTGTGATGTCACACAGGTTAGAGAACAGACGTCCAAACTGCAGTGAATTACAAGGAAAAACACACAAAATAAAAAAATAAAACACACCATTCCCATTCTTTTGATGCTTTTTTCTTTTTTCCAAAAAACACCAGTCTTGAATTATAATAGCAAACAACTGGCAGACAGAACAAAATTATTGCGGCCTGTGTTCTGCGATGATTCGGAGGTACAGAATGAAAAACAACAGTAATGAAACTGCCATTAACAAGTGTGGCTGATGCGCACTTATGAGAAACGCCACATATGCCGCGCAGACCAAATCCTGAATGGTTAAATGGTCATGAATAATTAGGGCATTCTCTCACTGAGCAGATGTCTCTTTCTGCCAAACGCTGCTTCTCTCAAGAATGAACGGCTGGGCAAGATAAGCCTGGTGGAGGAACAGAGTGGGGGTCTCACTGGATAGAAGAGTGAAGGGAGGAAGATTGGATGCTGTGACCTGTAATACAATATACCATGTGTGCACAATCTCACACACACACACACACACACACACACACAGGCATATATAATGCAAAGTCTTGCAATATGCACAGAAGCGCTGATCAATGCCTCAAGCCTCCTGACCCTCCCCCAAAACACATAAGCACACTGCACTAACATTATATACGAGCATTCCCACTTGAAGCCCCTGAAGTCTGAAGAGACTATAGTGGCAAGGCCCCACTCGTCTACATGGTGACTGTGTCGGTGAATCCATAAATGTCTCAGCTTGCCCCTCAAATATTGATAAGGCAATCCCTACTTCACAAATACAGGGGGGGGAGGGGGGACATTTTCTGTTGTTAAGCTCCAAACATGTTTTTATAGGATTGCACCTTTTTCTGTAATACTTGTCGCCAATTGCAAAGATACCCCAGATTACGTATACTTCTATTGTTTCCTCACATGTTAAGTAGTTGCATCACACTATTCAAGATGTGTGGTTGAGGGGAGAGTTTTTATCCACGTTACAGTGGAGTGGGTTAACTCTTCACTAACATAGAAAAAAAACTGGAATTGTTCTGGAGCTTGTGATCTTCCTCCGCAGATGAGGCAGCACAGTTGTGATGGAAATATAGGTGTTCAAATGCTTGTTCTTTTTTCCCCACCGTCTTAAATAAGCCGGCTCAGAGAGTGTCCTTGTTGTCGTATTTTGCTGTGACCTCTGTTAACCAATTAACTTGTTGCTGTCCAGTTTTTTTGTTACTCTCTGGGCTGCTGTCAGATGTCATTTTAGAGCTGGATGGAGACAAACCACTGCCACCCCTGGACCACCCGTGTGATCGAGCTTCAGGTCACATTCCATCCAGCTCCTCAGGCCAAAGCTAAACGGAATAGTTAGATCAACATTTTGGAATATATGTTTTCTTGCCCAGAGTATAATGAAATGATCGATACCACACATATCTTTGCGCGGACAATGAAGCTGGAGCCAGCAGACTTTTATAGTTATTTTAGCTTAGCGTAGAGACTAGAAGCGGGGGGGGGGCCTCACTAGTTAACGGTGAAATACCCAATCAGGGGCTTCCGTCTCCCCTGGTCTCCCCTCATATCTATCTGCTTTAATCCAGGTTCTCACAAAAGGCACTGGATCAAATTTGTCCTAAGGGGGGGGGGGGGGGGCGTTTTTTTGTCCAAAGACTTGAAGACAGGATCGCTTTGTGCAACTCTGGCTGGCTGTGACATTTCATATTTGGGAATTTGGGAAATTTTGCAGTTTGAATAATATATGCAGCTCGGTAAACATACAATACATTTTAGTGACAATTGCACATGACATATAGTTGTCTTATGAATTTAGAGACCCCCCCTCCCCGAAATTTTGCTATTGAGGCTCTGGTCTCAGCCCCCCAAAAAAACCTTGTATTCCACACACTGTTTGCAATCCAGCATGGAACAACAGTGTTTTTTTAGAGATACTAATAAATACAACAATGAATGTCTTCTGTGAACATATCCACTTATCTGTGTTGAAAGGAGCTCTTGTTGTAGTTTTAGGAATCCTACCAAGGGCAACGTGTTTTCTATCTTGACATGAAAATGGTCAGGGGGTAGCATCAGAAAAAAGTCTCAGCAAGAAGGTAATTAAGCGTGATGCCGTGGAATGTCAAACTTTTAATGTCTAGTCTAAATGCCTCAGGACTCGTATATCTCCCCAGCTTTTACTAAATTGTGCAGTGCATAACACATACATTTCATGAACAACTGTCTAAGCCTTTCTTTTAATTGGTTTCTCCAATTTAAACTGAACAATAACTCTCAAATCAGTGCTCAATGACCAGATGCATTTTGGCAGTCATGGACCAGTTGTTTTATCATGTATAAATGCATTAACAGTATCTAAAGGTCATGTCATGCCAGGCAGAATGAAATGTATTCAGTGGTCCGGCACACTTATTGGACTTGACTGTTACAGGTCCGCTAGACGGTTGAGCTGTCGACAGCCAGACGCAGGACTGCGATGGCCAGCAATAGGTGTCTTGCCACCATTCCCTCAAGCACTTTCACACACAGTTACGTATTCACCCTCACACCTGCAAAGGTCGGCAAAGGAAAACAAGTAAGGCGTCAATATATTGATTTGTTTCTTTGGATCAAATCAAGGCTCGAACTATGGGATGTGAAGCAGAGGAAACAGTAATCGGTTGTCATTAGGCGGATTGAATAACAGAGATACGTTCCACTCAATCAATGGCTTGCAAACAATTTAGCACTTTAAGCTTATTGATTTCCACGGCTTCCCATACATGCTGCAGGGATTTTGAAAAACCCTGAAGGCTCCAGGTATGGCTGTATTATGACAAAGAACAAAGCAGCGAGTCAGGAAGAGACACTGACAAAGACTCCTCTGCTTTGCTGTGAAGAATTCATTTTTGAATTGAGTTGAACCGAGGAGGCTGCTCGAAGCTGTGGCACTTCTACTGCCTCATTGCTTCAAAAACGTCTCAGAGAAACTGAATCAACTGCCAGTGGTGGAGACGAAATTGTCTGACAGTGAAAGAGCTTAATGTGGAAGGCACTCCTGCTTGTCACAGAGTTGCCGTAACTAGATAAAGGAAAAGTGTTTTGCAGTTAAAGGCCCCATTTTGTTTTCTGTCAAATGCCGCCTCCCTGCTATCTTCAATTGAGTACAGAAACTGTCACTTCATCGGTTGCTTTATCAGTCACATAAAGCTTGATGTCTGAATAAGAGAATAACTCACGGCTAGCCTGTGAATCGAGACAACTGTGACTGATTCCGAGTTGCCTTTGTCATTCTGCAAAATTTGTTCATGACTCATATGCATCACAAGTCAAACGGCTCACACCTTACTAACTGATGGCCGGGGAGTTGTGTTTGTCCTCCTGGCTGAAGCAGGATATAAGTCCATCAAAGCCCATCAAATAGGCAATGGTATTTATGTTTGTGTAAGGAAGTGTGTGTCCTGATCACCACATCGCCAGGAAATCCCCACAGGAGGCAGCTTGTGGCACCTCATCCCATTTCAGTGATAATGCCATCATTGTCTTTTTTAGTAAGGGGTGGAAAAGAGCTCTGCTCTGCTCTGCTCTTATGGTTGAATTGCTGCCTTAGTCAAACAAAGATGTCTTTGTCCACCACTAAGCAACAAACCTATTGTTCATTTTTCACTTCTTACCGTGTTCGTGGAAGGATTTAGGCATGGCAACATGTTTATGAAACATTAACAGAGAGCAGGAGCATCATAGCAGTGGTTTTTCACAGCTCTAAACTGTAAAAACAATTTCAAAAGTGTTTTTGAAATTACTCTAACACGTCAACAGTGGTGTTAGGTTTGTGTAGGTGTTTCAGTTCCTCATGGCGGAATGGCACATCACAACAGAGTGATCACAGTTTTTTCACATGGAAGTGGAGTTACTAAAGCAGACTTGAGAATGGATTCTACTTGTGTTGGCAGAAAGGGCAAACTGACCCTGTGTCACCATTTTTTGAATACACTTCATACTTCCCAAAATGCAACCGGAGGTGTGAAGTCATTTCATCTTCTGCATAACATTTTCGCTGAGCCAGCTGGAACAAAAAGTAAAACCAGTAACTTGTTAAGTGGAAAGCCTTTGCTACGGAGTGACTGATTGCAGCCCATTTTGATTGTGCAAACATTGGCTTCCAGTTTTGTTTCTATAAATAATATGATTTTTTTTTTTAACCCTCCCTCAAGGCCTTTACACGCAGGGGGCGTGACGATTAAACAACACGAAAATGCAATGTACTCGCCTGCAAATATTTAGCATCAAAACTAGTTGCAAGACTTTTTCATTAAAATGTTCTAATAGATTGCCGTAGGCAGATGACTAACTAATCAGTTATCCTATTCGCCCCATATGGCAGTCTGTCTGAGGTCAATTGATGCATATAGCCTCAATACTGTAAGCTATTTTATTGAGTTTCCTTTTAGCGAAAAAATACATTGCCTTTTCACCACATTATATTCATGTTCTGTGTGAAAGTATTCATGACAAAAACAAAGGTGTAAATGCAAATGAATCACACGAGTAACACACCTTAAGAATGAGACTTAGGATGCCCTCAAGGAGAGAATAACCGAAAGTGGGACCTGAAGGGTGGGACTCCACTTGAGCAAAATGGACAGCGCCATGGATTTACAGAGAACACAGAGTATTGTCCAGAGTGGCTTCATTTCAAGCATAGGCGTAGAGACAACAGGGATTCATTCTTCTAGATCTGTTGAGGCAGTTGACCAGCTAGAAGTCACTTGCACGATGATTTAGCATACATTCTCATGAGTTTCCCAGAGCTAACATGGCAAATAATGTCTGATGGAGGACCTGGCCAAGCCACTTAAATCACTGTTTTATTCTCTAAACCCAGGCATCCATTTAATCTCTCAGGTAGGACTTCAAAATGATATGGTTGGTAAAGTGCACCATTAGACCATTATGCTTTTAAACATACTGCAGTAGTTCAAAATAGTTTTGCTGCAACAATAATGACTTCTGTACATTTGACTGCCTGAAACTGTTATACAATTTATCTCATGACAGTAAAGAGCTAGTGGGGATGTATTAACGGCACTTTTCTACATGAGCCCATGATCGTTTACAACTGACAAACAAACTGACAAACCAACAGGTGGCTGCTATGGATGGAAAGATTTGTAACCTTTTTTGGGTGATCTTTTAAAAAAAAACTCAAATCCATTGATCCATAAGATGCTGAATTCTTTAATTTTACAGTCAAATAAACCAAAGCCATTTTAGCAGGGTTCTCCCATTTTTTTCCCTCCATGTGAAAACAGTTGCTTGTTGTTTGTCGCTCAGGGGAGAGTGACCAGTGCGACTTTCACACACAACCACAGAATACATTACTGTCGCGTTTCAACGTCAGTGAAAAGTGAATTTGACCATGAAGTTCCCTTTTATTCAAAAGCCTCGACTACTTTGGAACTCGGTTTTCGGTGTATGTTGACTCACAGCCTGTCGTAATCTTTGCAGTTGCAACATCAGAAAATACTATATGTTTTCACACATCAAAAAGCACTGCGAGTGGATGATTTGAGATTAATACATACCAGAGTAAAGCATTCTTAAACATTGACATTGTGCAAAATCTTGAAAGAGTCTGAATCATACGCTGTCACAGGCAGAGTTATGTTAAAAGGGGGCCTGTTATTGATATGAAATATGCCTATTTAACACAATCAGTTACATTTGTACCAACTCGCAAAAAGCAAATCAAATACAGACAGAGATGGTGGCACAGACATGCCATTGGAATTTCAAAATAGAGGCGTATCTTAAAGAGCAAGATACGTATCAATATTTTATATATCGATCCAGATGTATCATACTCAAGGCCGTTATAAATGAGGGTCCCTCTTCAACAGTCTCACATATAGTGAAATAAAGGTTGATAATAATTCAGTGGGTAGCACACTGTCACAAAACTGGATGGTGCATTATACTAGAAACCGAATCAACCTTGAACAAATAGTCAAAGACAGCACTGCAAACACAAACACATTTGTGAGCACTGTGCTTCAGGTTGATTCACACGATCACACCCAACAACCAATAGAGAACACGGTTTAACTGGGATATAACTCGACAGACAGTGAGTCTTTTTGTTGTCCCTGTGTGCACAGATGAAGCTCAGTTGTACCTCACAACTACAGCAAGTTAACCGTCTTTTGACCGACTTTGTGAAATAGCGGACAGAACAACGCAAGTATAAAAACATGACACAAGCACTGTGAGTAGCAGGTGATGTAATACTGGGAATATATATAATATTAAGAATCCCATTCAACACACTAGTGATGTATAATTAATAAAGAGTGCAACATGTTTTCACCCACACTTCATCAGTGTGCTGATAAATCAATTCCCAATTGAAAACAGCGGTTAAACAAGTTAATCAGGTGCCAACAATCAAGCAATTATGCACTGGTGTTGAATAGAGTGAAAAGGCTAAAGTGCAGGGAAGCGTACTGTACTGGGGAGTATAGAAAGCCGTAATAAAAGACGAGCCACCAAACATGTGCAGTGAAATGTTATTTTGGTCATAAATCAGCCGTTTTTCCTGCGCTGACACACCATTTCAAATTGCTGCGGTAACGCTGCCATAATCAGAGATTGCTAACCATGTACATCATATTTTAAAGGTTTTTTCATGTTTCATTAAATGCCTTTCCGTGTGTTTCAGGTTAACTTCTTCAATAATAAATTCTCCGCATGCAGCTCAAACAGCCTTTACTCTACTAGCCAATGGATTGCACAAAACCTGAAAGCTGTCTGTTATGCAATCTTTGGATCGCTCTATTTGAACACACGCGAAAAGAAAGCATTCTTCACTGTATTTTTCTATGAGAAGAATGCTCTGGAGAATGTTTTTAACAGAGTTTACTTGTACTTGTTCCAGTCCCATGCTGTTTGCTCCGCTGACTAAACACCATGCAGCAGGGTGGAGGTCAAGACAGAGGCAGGAGATAAGAGGGACAGGGGAGAGGAGGGAGAATGGAGGAGGGAGAGGAGGGCGTACTCCCTGACCGCAAAGCACAATGTCTTATCTTGTCCTCTGTCCTGCCTGTCTTTATCTACAGCACATGGATGTGGAGACTGTACACAGATGTTTGCTGCCTGCAGAAATGGAAATAAGAATGAAATGTTTTATACAAATGACAGCGCTGCCTCAGCCAGAGTCCATTGAGCAAATAACAAGAAAAAGTACATATGGCCAATAAATATTTAAATAAAGTAAAAAATAAAATGTCACAGTAGCTCCAAATATTCACTCTTAACCCGCAAATGCAAAATGTGTGGTATGGTTTGGTATGGTATCTTTTGGTACTCTTTTTATAGTTTTTCAGCCAAACAGACGTAAATATTATGTACAATAAACAACTCTAACAACTCTAATACCAGGCCAGAAAATGGCACATGGAAATGTGTCTGCATGTCCATACAAAACAGGTGTTGCTGGGAGCTTGGTGACGTAGTGACTTGATGTTCTCTCAGTTGCTAACTGAACAATAACTAAAGGCTAGTTGAGCAAATTGACCATTTGCCAGGCACAGCAGAACTTGTAACCCCACGTAATAATATAGTTAGCTGATGACATGCTCCTTGCTTCTTTGGAAATAACAATCGGCTACTAAGGCGGGTAGTAGTAAGCTAGTTAGACGGCTATGCTAACGTCTCTCAGAGGTCAGCCTGGCCAAGATGGCTTTGCAATTGGTCAGCACCGCAAATTCCGGTCCTCCAAAATTTGACTCTGTACAAAAGCTCAGCACCAGATTATCTAGCCTCGACCAGGAAATACACAAAAAATAACATTATTTTCTTTAATTGCTACTCTCTGCTTCTCCCTGTAAGGGTCTGTTGTTGTATGTATACCATAGACTGTAGATGCACAGATAACAGTTAATTCATAACTGCACTACGCATATTATATTCACTAGGTTATATATAAGCAAAATGCTTGAACATGCTTTTCAGCTATTTATTATATCAATATCTATATTCTTGCAGTGGATGGATATTGTTAGGAATGTATGACAGTGGCATTTGGCTTTTATTCTGTATCCTCTCTTCTAAACTCATGGTTTCAAACAGCAATATCCAGGGATGAGCCTAGAGTGGATCTTGGATAAGCCTCCAGCCCTTGGCTTAGGTCCCCACCCCCATTTATCTAGTGCTTGCTGTCCTTGTCTCTTTCTCTCACTCCCTCTCTTTCTCTCACTCCCTCTCACTCTTTCTTTCTCTCCCTCTCTCTCGCTCTCTCCCTCTCAAACAGATGAACACACAAACAGGGACTCCAAAAGCACTACAGACACTCTGCCAATTTAATAAAGAGAGACTTTGTCATGCGTATCTCTCCCACAGCTTCCTGGCCAAAGTGACAACAGTGTGGGTGAGTGGAAAAACAGGAAGAAGACAGGCAGACTATAGACAGCTCTAGCGGGCCGTGGATTGGCCTGCGTGTGTGTGTTTATGTTTGTGTGTCTGTGTCTGTGCTGAAGCCTGTGCATGTGTATGTACAGCATATGTGTTAACCCGCTAAGACATGTGCTCACCAGGACATTGCTCAACATTGAGAAGCGATGGTGGTGTAACACTGATAGGGCTCCCCGGTCAGGAAGGAGAACTAGCTGTTTCCTGGAGCGGACGTCTGGCTGTCAGCGCCTGGGTAGGAGCGGGATATGGCTCCACCACAAACAGACCTCATGATGGGAAGACCACTGCACAAAGGCCACAGGGGGAACTTCACCCATGGCACAGAGCTTTTGGGGGAACTTAATAATGCATGATTTATGTTTTCTTGGTAGTACAGCATGATTGCTCTCCTGAATGTCCCTCTGGAGGATGAATATCTCTGAAAATGTACAGATCTCTCAACTGTTATTGAATACACTCTAAAAGATGCAACATTGTGCCTTTTAGAGGTTGGCTGTACTTTCATCACCCCCCCAGAGACCAAAGGCAGCCTATTCTACCCTGTCTTTAGCGTATGAGCGCTCCACCACTGTAATACTGCAATAGTTTCTTCATTAACCCACACTTTCCCTCCTAATTATTTTGCTGCTGTCAACGATGTGGTAACCAAGTGCTTGTATACTAACGGTGTCCAAACCCATTTCTGCTGTGAGTGAGTCATTTGGTAAATATAGGGAATGACAGCACTGACTTTCAATTTGGGCTCAGCTGTTTAGCAGTCTAGTTGGAACACACAAACACAGGAACATGATGACAGATGCACACACACACACACACGCGCGCGCACACGCGCACACAGCTGTCAGTGGTTTGGGTGTTCAGAGAAGATATTTGAATTCTGCAGTGCATACATGTAGGAGATGAAACTGCAGCGTGCAAACACGGCATGACATGAAACCATGGCGTCGAAATAGGTCATATCATAGGTAGTACAGCGTTTGAACTGCCTCAACTGTTATTGCACCGATGTATCAGTAGATGAGACCTGCTTTAGCTTGACAGCCAGAGAGGCTCCCCAGATGGTAAACAGAAAAATGAAATTATGCCCTGACCATACCAGATTGTTAGTGTCCACAAAAGGCTGTTAGTTCCTGGTGTTTTTGTGGAGCTGAGCACCAGTCAGGACTACCTTACAGCTCACTGTCATATTTACACCATCAGATTTATTTTGGAGGAGTGAAAAAAGACAACCCCCCCCCCCCCCCCCCCCCCCCCCAATCCCCCTGCCCAACACAGAGACATATCTGTTTACTGGAGAGAGAGAGAGCGAAAGAACAGACGGTAAGGCCACAGGTACATGTGCATGCATGTGTGCTGGCGTGTGCGCAACCTTTTCCCGCGTGTGCGCGTGCATGGGTGTTATGTTTGTTTGTGGAGGGGAAAAGTGTCACCGGGTGCTTTAGCCCTGCCACAAACCCAACTCCTCCTGACATCTGTGAGTCAATTAGCTGACTGAAGAGAAAACATCCCTGCCCCCTCTCTTCCACACCCACCCTTCCCTCCATGCATCCCTTCCTCCACCAAACAACTCCAACAAGCCAGCCAGCCAGCCAGCCAGCCAGTTAGGTAGTGTAGCATAGCAGCTCCTGTCTGCCCTGCCTGGTGTGAGGCACTGGGGGAGGGGCGCTAGTCAGGGCCGGGGGTGGGAGGGTAGTGGGGGTGATGAGGTTGGATGTCAAGAATGTGGCTCATGGTCTGCTCTTTTGTGTGTTTTGTGCAAGATGAATAGGCCCATGGCAGGCTGGGGTGCTAGCCGGCCACAGCTCCCGTTGACTTGTGTGTTAGAAAAGCCTGAAGGCCCTGGCCTGCCCCTCTTGAAATGAGACAGACGGATAATGAAGGCTGCTGGGTGAACAACTTAAACGCCCACTACATATAGAAATAACTATTTCAATGTCTTATTTCCTCCATGGCTCATTCTTGTCTCAATATTGCATTTAGCTTCATTATCTCTCTTCTCTTCTGTCTATCTCTATCTCTCTGTCCATGCCTCCCAGAGCCCCCTATCAGGAAAGTTATTGTTTGCTAAGCTGCTGTGGGGGCTGTTCGTTTTTTATGCCTGGTGCATCCCATATTCCCTTCCCCATTCGTCCCCAATGCCCTCCATGTCCTCGGGCTACTGCTATGGAAATATGCTTCAGTCACATTGCTAATTATTAAAGAGTTGTCACCTCATTAACAGTGCTGGGAGATAATGAATGATTAATAGGTCATTCTTCACATCGTCACTGTGTTCTCCCACTCTCTCCCACTTCCTCCTTCCATATAGCTACTTGTTTGTCAGGTTGCGCTGGCTCTTGTTGTCCATCCAGTCTGTGTTTCCCCCCACAATCCCGCACTGCATGTGCACGCTCACGGAGGTAACTGGGAACGTCATCAGTGGCTATAAGGCAGGAAGTGCAGTGAAGGGAACATGATTAGTGTTTGTGTCGACAACGATCCCTCAGGCTGGTAAATGCAGGGGAACCGTGTTGCTTGGAAATGCAGGCAGTGGGCTAGTGGTAAAGATTGTAAATGACTGACATTGCTTGATAATGAGCCAAGATTGGATACATAAAACCAGGCAGACAACTCCAGTTGGGTTTGTATAGCTTGCATTAAGTCAGCGTTGGGGCGTCTGAACACCTGCAGGCACCAATACTACTTATCACGTCTTTGCTATCATGGTAAGTGCGCTGGGAATGCTCAGCTGGAGTGGGGAATTTGTGTCAGTGTTTATCTGGTGCCTCAGATACCCCTTCATGGTCTCGACTATCTCAGCTAACAGGAACGTTGCATTCTTTCAGTCATTACGACAACTCTTTTCCTGCTACCACTGAAGGCCACAGTATGCTTCAACAAAGTCATGCCACATGCCATCTGATCATGTTTGAAAGCAAAATTCTGAATCGCCACACTTTTACTCGGGGGCAAAAAAGCCTGCTGTCACAGAGAGGGTTGAAGAATGTAGGATGAATGAAACAAATGGGGATAACCGCGCATAAACAGTCTCCCCTCTGAGGCAATCACAGTGTTGTGCTTGGTTGTACAGAAGTAGTAGTGTGACGAATGACAAAACAGAGCTTGAGAAAGAAGTTCAAACCCTGCCTTGTGTGTTGGCCATATTGTCACATTGTCTGTGTAAAGTACAGACCTAACCCATGTCCTCTTTAAGTTAGGCATTCAGAACAACGAGAAACACTTTTGCCCTCCAACATGGGCTTAGATCTAGTTCTTTGGGTCTGGGCAATCATGTTCTATACAGCTCTCAGCAGAATCTTAAAGTGAGAATATTTATTATTATTATTTTATATTTATTCAATGTATTTTACAGAAAAGTGTTCTGTAAAATAAATTCAAACAAGCTATAATTTCTTTTTTTTAAAGTTTTAGTTTTGTGTGCAGAGTTGTGTGCTTTGTAATATGTAATAACAGCGGAACACAGTTAACTACCCTGAGCATCCGTTTGACTATTTTGTAATTTTGCATACATTGGCCATAAAAAAAGACATTATTAATATTGTGATATTGATTTCAATTTCTCCACACAGACAAACTATGAGCCCATTCTTACCAACTCTATTCTCGGATCTTCTATATTTGTAGTTTGTTAAGTCTTATAGAGATCAGGCCTTCTAGGGCTGTTCAAGTGGGATGAAATAAACATGTAAAAACAAATCAATCAAGTGTATCACCATCAAACAGTAACAGGCCAACGTTCTTTTAAAGGAAACACTTCACGTGGAACAATCACAAAAGTTTTTGGAAAGCTGCTTTAATGTGGTACCCTTCGAACACCCCCCACCACAGCAAATCACTACTTTCACTCAAGTCTCACTCCCACTTGTGGCCCAGGTCCATGAGTGGCAGTTACCAGGTTTCTCCCCCTCCCTCCCTTCCAAAGTCTCTCACCCACTTCTCTACCACAGCATGTTTGAGTCAGACCCTCCCCCGTTAGCCTTGACTCAGGCTTATTGCTCCCTCTCAGCTGCTCGGCTGAACAGTGACTGTTGATTGGTGGTTGAGGCGGGGAAGGAAGCCTTGGGAGTATTTATAGAGACTCTCTCATTTACCAGAACAATAACGACCCTCCCCCACACTGAGACAAGCAAACTGACTTTTGGTTTCACATCTCTGGGGAAATGTGCATACTAGGACACACTTTGTCCTGTTGAATAAGGTGACCGTCGATTCATATTGATGTTGTGAAGCAATTCTAACAGAACAGGTTGAAAGTGACTCATAGGTCATTCATGTCTTGAGTTTAAAAATGTAGAGAGCAAACTTCTGGGATGTTTTGAAAAACGTGCTATCCATTTTCAATTTATGTTTCTAGTGTTAAGGTAATCATGGTGGCGTGGTTGATCTTTACAATTAGAAGCAGCAGAACACATAGTTTAAAGTATTTAGAATTCAATTTCCTGCTGGAGCATTTAGCACACTATAACACACAGGTATTCAAAGCACATACAGTGAGTATTTGTTTTATCTGAGATGAGCACCACAACACCTTGCACAACACCTTGTATATCAGGAATGTTAATACTGATGCAAGCTAAACTATCTTAAGAACACGGCAGGACTTCCTGACTACTCAGCCATATGGCTCCACCTCTAAACTCACATGTCTGTACCAGCCATAAGGCTCTGAACATTGCTAACATTGCCAGTAAATACTGGCAGATACAGTGTTGGGAGGATTAGTCAGGTAGGTAGGACTGAGACAGCTGATCTTAGTTGATGGGGACAGAGATAAAAGATGACTTGGGTGATCAGTCCAATGTCCACTGGCAGATGATTAGAGTAGCTCATAGAGCCTCTCAGTTAGACACAGGATACGCCATTCATCACAGCCTGGAGAACATAGAAAGTGCTATTACTGCAGAGTGAGTTCATTCAGTGATTGGCCTGGGTTCAAATTTAGCAATACTATCATAAGCACACTGGCTGGTTTTAGGTGTTAAATTTCTATAAGCTTCTCCTCCACCAACTCACAAGGATAACACTGTCAGTCAATGCATCATCCTGCTGGCAATTCCTCTGTGCAGAACATCAGACTTTCACTCCACTACACTCCAGTGAGCGCCTTTGCGCCAGGGGGGGCGCTCCACACACTCCAAGACCCTGTTGAGGAGCAATACACATTGGCCTCTACATCTCTACAGACTGTTGTCTCCCTTGAATTCCGACGTAGACGGCCTGAAAGTGGCAGCGAGATGTTATGAGATCTCCATGGCCAACTTCATAACACCTAGAAAGGTTGCTGGAGTCGGTGCAGTCCACAGTGGGAATTACATGCAGAGAGCCTGGGCAGATGATGCACAGACAGAGTGGGCCGAGACACAGATGTTATTAGCTATGTCACTAAAGTAGAGTCAACGAGGAATGCTGAGGCCTTTCTTAAAGGGGGAGCTCGTCATAGGTTGGAAAAGCTCATACTGATTTGCTGAGAACACAAATAAGAGAAGCTGAACTACTAATTCTTTAGACCCTATGTAGAGCGTGAAACCTGTGTGAAATCAACCGATCCTGCAACTGCAGCATTTTTACTGCATGTTTTACAGTGTGGCACAGGGGTGTGTCCAAGCTGGGAATGGAAGCAACACTTCCAGCCTATTGCTCCTATATACACAGTCACATGAACTCTCCCTCTCTCTTGCTCTTTATCCTTGGAATTAAAAACACACACGCACACCAAAGCATAGAAGTCAATGAATGGCTCAAGGCAAGGTGTGTGGAGGCTCCGCTCCAAATTATAGACCATAGTTAGAGATGTGAAGCATATACAGAAAAGCAGCCTTTAAGGGACTGCAGTATACTCCCTCCATCTAATTACAACAACGCAAGTCTGTTCAATGGATATATAATTACAAAATGCATATCTTCCACTACGATCATGGCTGATTGCAATTTCATGCAAATATCTTGGATTTTAAACAGACGCAGTGATGTGATTGGTGAGCTCCAGAAGGTCTGGACACATTGCCTATACGCTCTCTAATGCAAATGACACCATTAGGAGCTTTTGGCCCTGGGATAAAAAATAAAGAGTGTTTTGATGCATTTTAAAATACGTGTTTGTCATATTGTCACAGACTGCAGTGACCTTGTACAGAAGACACGCTCCGCTCAAAGAGTGCTCGTCACAGAAACGTATGTTGATTGTGTGTGTTTTTCTTTGGACTGACTGGCTGGGTGAGTTTCTCAGATAGCACCCACACCTGGGAGTGGCTTATTAACACTAGCTTAAAGTGACTGGACAATGTCAAACAATGACAAATGTCTGCCAGTGGTTGTCCATTTATAGTTGAATTCCCAGGACAATAGATTGGCTCGCTCTCCCAAAGTGGTTCCATTCATTTGCAATTGCAGGCAAGAGGTCGTTGTCCTGAAGTGGGCAATCAAGAGACGCGTGCATCTGCAGAGTGGAGGTACACACACACACACACACACACATACACACATACAGAAACGTACTGACACTCCTGAATCCACAGTCCATACACGTAAACCAGGCGAACACACATCCATGCACAGCAGTGGTTGCACTGCCGCTGCAGTTAGTGTGGCCTAGAATAGCACACGGGCTACATTCCTCTGCCCTCCCTCCGCTGCCTCACTGAGGCGGACACACAGCAGACTGGTGGGTCACATGGACAAACTGTTATCTTGGAGATGAAGTGCACATGCACATACCGGGGCAACACTCTTGCGGTGCACGCACATAGGCCAAATAGATGAGTAGGTGCAGACAAGGGTGGGGAACACGGAATTCTACACTAATGCTGTATGACACAGACTGGCAGATATGAGCATGCATGCTGACTCCCACTTACATGCACAAGAAAACTAAAAATATCAATAATATTTATATCTATCTGTCTATCTGTCTATCTGTCTATCTGTCTATCTATCTATCTAGCTATCTATCTAAAAAAAGGAAATCTGAAATTAGCAAAAGTTGTGTTTTTATAACAGCAGCAGTTAGCCTACTTTGGAAGACAAACAAGATGTCCAAATATTCTTTCAAAAAGAAACAGCGGGGAGGGGGGTATTTAAATTGGCTACTGTGTCACAGCTCTCCTACAGCCCCTTTTTTTTCTACGCCCATGCACAATTATATTAAGTAGGGCCAATAGGAACAAAGAAGAGGCAGGACCGAGGCTCCACCTCTCCCCGACTGCCTTCCTCTGAGCTTTTTAGATGTACATAATCCCTGAGTTGACCCAGAAAATAGGCAGTCGTTTCAAGATCTGATGCGGCAGTCTTTGTGCACACCGTCCCCGCTTGAGCATGAAGCGTAACCCTGTGGAATAGATACTGTAATTCGGAGGAGCGTTGCCCTGCAGAGGAAAACTGTTTAAATAAACGGAGCCGAAGCAAAGTCGCGCAACTTTGTGAAAACGTAGCGGATACGGGTAAGTGTTTTTCCTCGGATATATTTGTGAGAGACATTGGGGTTTTTTTTGGGTCTGTGGTGGTCTCCGGGGCTGCTGCTCCATTGTTTGCATTCCCTTGTTTCAAACTCGAGATCTAACAAAATGGATAATATAAGGCTACAGTGTTCTTGTATACCAACGTTGAAACAAATCGGCACAAAGTGATCGGAGAAAACCGGAGCCTTTGTTGGATTTGATGCCCTGCTAGAAATGTGGTGATTCAGCTGTTGGGGAGATGTTGCATGATGTCAGTGTTCTTTGTTGCAACCTTACGTGCGTAAAATGTAACAAGATTGTTTCGGCCTCAGCTAACATGCAACATTTAATGGGATTTAAGCAATGCACTATGCGATGCACGTATTTTTCGCCGTTTTGTCGATCCCGTCGTGCATGAAATCTACGGCTGGAAAAAAAAAAAAAAAAAATCCCAAACATTGCATGTTAACCTGTAATTCCGACCTGGGCGTTCATGCCTTGACACAAAGAGGGGAGGTTTTAGGAAGACCCAACATTTCAGGGGTCGCCAATATGCAAAACAACCGTGCATATATTTCTTTGGTCCGGAAGCGTTTCGGTGGGTTAACTGTGACGTTACAAGGGGAAAATGTTTCTTTTGAATGAAGGTGAATTGTGCGATCACTATAAGAGAAGTCAATTGGGTATGCAATTGGTTTGACCCACAGCTATGTACTCACACATGGTACCATTGGCACGATTATTGTGTGTCTTGATCAGTGACTCTGGACAGCTACATGGGCTCATGTCAGTCTCGATTCCAGCTGCACCTCCCTTTTTAAATGTTTTTACTGCCTCCAAACATCACGTCTGACCCGTGCGATGATCTAACAGTGTCTCCTCTCTGTTCCTAGACAGGAGGCATGGCAGACCATCTGATGATGCCCATGAATCACAGCTCAGCGGGCGCCAGTCTCCACGGTTACAGGATGGGCATGAATGGCGGCCTGCAGGCAGGTCACCAGCAGCATGCCAACCAGCAGGGCATGCGGGCGCTGCCCAATGGCCAGATGATGCACTACGGTGGCGCCCAGGCCAACATGGAGACTGCCATGAGGCAGCGGCAGGGCATGGTGGGCGGACCCATGAATGGACAACTGAACGGGGCCCAGATGGGGCACCACCAGATGACCTCTGGTAACATGATGTATAATGGCCAGCCCCAGCAGCAACAGCATCACCCTCAGCAGCAGCAGCATCACATGCATCCACAACAACAACAACAACAACAACAGCAGCAGCAGCACCAACAACAACAACAGCAGCAGCACCAGCAACAAGCCCAGCACCCGCACCCGCAGCAGCAGCAGCAGCAGCAGCAACCACCACCACCACCACCACCACAACAACAGCAGCAACAACAACAGTTCATGAACGGAGGGTTAACGTCCCAGCAGCTCATGGCCAGCATGCAGCTGCAAAAACTCAACACCCAGTACCACGGACACCCACTGGGACCTATGGGTGGGAACCACATGGGGCCCACGACCCAGTACCGCATGAACCCGGCCCAGCTGGCTAACATGCAGCACATGGCCGGACCAGCCCTGGCCCTGAACGGCATGGACGCGGATATGATTGACGAGGAGGTTCTGACCTCGCTGGTCATGGAGCTGGGCTTGGATCGGGTCCAGGAGCTGCCTGAACTCTTCCTGGGCCAGAATGAGTTTGACTTCATCTCAGACTTTGTCAGCAAACAGCAGCCCAGCACCGTTAGTTGCTGAGAGGACCTGATTTTCAAAAGGGGCACAAATGGAGACAGGAGAGAGAGAGAGAGAGAATTGTCCAGGGTGGATGAAGAGTGCTCATCTCTTCCCTTTTTATTTAGTGAGCACATCCCTGTACAACTACGCCCAGTTGCGGCGCAGGATGTACAGAAGAAGAACTCTGGATATTCACAGGGAACACGCAGTGCTCGAGTCTCACATGTGCGAGTGGCCTGAGGGTGGATGGATTGAAGGCAGAGCTCCACCGCTCCCATTTCCTGGACATGAATGTAATGAAGAAATGCAGAAATTCTTAGAAAGCCACTCTGAACAATGCTATGCCACTGTGTAGCCTCCAAGCCTGGACTCCATGACAGTTTACCAGTAAAAAGGTGTATTTATTTATTCCTATCTGAGAAAACTGATATAAAGAACAACCACCATCTCCATTTTGGGAACCAAGTGGTTTTAACAATTTTTTTTTTCTGAGAGTAGGATGGGGGAGACATTTTAAATTAAGTTCTTCATGATTTTTTTTTTTCCCCCCATTCTATTTGGCCCAGTATTTAAATAAGCTCGGATGACACTGTCATCTAAAAAAGAGCCTGTATTTTCTATCATAAGTCAGACTCGATAGAAGATCAATGTTATCTCATTTGAATGGGGGCCTCATCCAGATTTTAAAAAATGGTTCACTTTTTGTAAAGTGTTGCCTTTTTTAGATGTAATGTTCTCAAAAAAAAATCTACTGCTTTTACTGTATGAAGCTGTATAACTCCAAAATGTCCACACTGTTGTGTTCTATTGGAGGTGTAGAACCGCCTTAATCGCGCAGATTCTTATTTATTGGTTGTTTATATTGTCCCCTTTTTTGTGGTCAAGATGGGGGGGGGGGGGGGGGGGGGGGTGGTCTGTGAAGGGGGTTTTGAGGATCAATAAAGATGGCCTGGATAGAAATGTGGCCTGCTTTTCCATTCATTGCACAGTTCTTCCCCTAGGCAGTGGAGAGCTAGCTAAGTGCTTAAGTTAACCTGTGGGTGAAGGGAAACCCCAGTTTCTTTCCAGTCTGGGTTAGAAATGTTCAAACAGAATATTTATGCGTTTATGTGGAATATACTCTACTCCCATTGCTCCTGGGTTTTCAGAGTCCAATCGTTTCTTTAATTTGCCATTTTCATTGCTAATAAGGCTACTGAACACGAGTGACATACAGAGACACTGACACGTTTCCCTGCTGGTTAGCTAAAGAGGAGCGGTATTATATGTCAGTGTACATCTGATATTGCATCTCTGGTCGCGGTAGCCAAACGTGATTTAACCATTCAACATTTTATCTCGGTGCTTATCCAAGCCCAAATGCCATGCACGGACATAATAGGTGGTGCACGTTTGCCATAATGGCAAGATATTCATTGAAAAGGCTGGTGGGCTTACAAAACAGTAATTGAACAAAATTGTTTTCTCCGCAGCAACACAAACATTTGTTTCTTTTCTGTGTGTAAAGAGTAATGCGAGCATGTGTGTGTGTGTGTGTGTGGTTGGGGGAGGTGAAAATGACCAAAGAATGCTTACCGTGATGGGGGTTTAACTGACTTAAAGCGTGTAAGCCCTGCTGACTCAAAGACAGTGCTGCTTTTCCCCAGCTCTCTGGTCAGAGAAACCGACTCCTGGCTCTAAATAATAACAAATGACTTATGCAAATTCAGAACAAGCCCCTCTCTAGTCTAAGCCACAGCCAGTTGGAGGGGTAAAACAATTTCCCCCATATAATTACATTCATTATGAAACAAGGGTAAAGAGATTCTCTGCGGTGGGTGAGTTTGTTGGATTGTCATGTGCCTGCGGGCTATGAAAAACGCTTGATTGAGGTCATGTTGGGAATGTCATTGCCGCATCTAGCTTTTCACATTGTCAACGAATGCGTCTTTAGTGAGTAACAAGGGGGAATGAGAACACTGTTGTTTGTAACCAGGAATAGTGTTCAACGATTGCTAAATTTTTGAGTCAACTCTGCTCTTAAAGCAGCCTCATATACTCTCATTTGTCCAATTGTGTTCGAGGCTGATGTGCTAAATTCGAAACACCGTATCACGGATGATCCAAACTGAAATATCCTGGCCTCAATGCGGGCTTGTTTCAAGTAACAGAGACTAGCTTAAGGGTGTGTGTGTGTGTGTGTGTGTGTGTGTGTGTGTGTTTTCTTGGCTTTGCACTGTCAAGAGAATGGCTCACAAGTAGGCCAACAGCCTTGGCACAGTGCTCAGTAACGGTTGCAGGTCCCTTGCCCAGTGCCAATCTGGTGAGATGGTCTTCTGGTGTGTGGCACATGGGGCGTGTTGGCACATTGTCAGATCTCTGTCGCCTCATATATCTCATAATTGTATGCTGCACCGTGAGCTCCTTGTTTAGCCCCAATTAAATGCAGAGGTTGTGCTTCTTGATTGTGACTCCGTAGACGAGTGGTTAACTCCGCTAAACAGCCCTGTTTGCTCTCCCAATCCCTTGTTATGACTGCCGCCTGCCTCACAGGGGCCGGTCTAGACGCACGCTAAGCAGGGTGGGACACTCGGAGACGTTTACAGTTACTTCTCTTCTTCTTCTTACTCTCTCGTTTTCAGCCCGCCCACAGCAACCGCTCAATACAACAGTGTGTCTTCCTGTGGCAGCGTGCTGTTTTTCTCACTATAAGTCAGAGACCAAAAGCCACATTCTGATAGAGAGGCAGACAGCCAAAGTGAAACAGTTGAGTAATGAGAGGGTGAGACCGAATGTAAGGATCTCTCCAGTTCACATTCATTTTTTTAGGCCTCGGGGATTTCTAAACTGGGTTTTCCCACGACCGTTTTATGATTCCATTTAAAAGCCTTCAATGCACATCACGCACGGTATGTTAAATGCAATCCAGATAACATTCCCCTCTTCTGCCATATGAACTGTATGTGTCTATGCATTGAGCACTGTCTAGATTTCCTTTTCCAGGCTTTGGTCCAGCTGGTGCCATGCCTGGGCTCGTGGTAATCTCAGGCCCTAGTGCCAATGATGGATAGGTGGTCATTTGCTGTTGTCACGCATGGCCAGGACTTCACATGCGCACACAGACGCACTATCACAGCATCAGCACACAACCTGATCAAACAGGCTAGCTGCGATACATCAGTATCGGTGTGGAGTCAGGGGGAAGATAATGTATTTTCTTTGGTGTCATATCTGGTCATTGTGACCCTTACACCTACAGTGTTTCTGGCAGATCATGGTGGATCCCATGATGGGGAAAGTACATCCAGAAAATAGTACTTAATAAAGATGTACTGGAAATTTGCAATTTCTAAACAGTATGACTAAACTGAGTGTTTCCCTTTTTTATTGGAGAGCTAATTCTGAGATTTAACAAAGGAGTCACACCAAGAATACCCAAGTGTGAATAACTGTAAAGAAAAGAGTGAAAAACGCAGCGAAAGTGAGACACAAAGTGAGAAGACAACGTGAGTTATTTATTGACAACAAGGGGCATGTTTCTCTCTCTGTGTGAGTATTATGTAAAGAGGGCACATGTTTGAACTTGTCTGCTTTAACAAGACAGTTTGAAGGTTTTTGGCATGTTTTATCATAAGCTTGTGTGTGTGTGGCCGTCTATAGTGGTGTACGACTGTGTGTGTGTGTGTGTGCTGGCAGGGGGTAAATAAACAGCAGATCCCTCAGGGCACGGTTCATTCAGTTGACTGGACATGTTGCTTAAGCCAAACTTCCTGATTTTCTAGCTGAACAGTCACCTTGCATCTTCACCTGACACGCTGCTACTCTTCCTTCCACTTCCCAGAGTAAAAAAAAAAAATACTAGCATATAACAGATCTTTCAATGCAACAGGCTCTGGAAAACATCAGTTGTTGCACTGCTGGATTCTGCTCCTGGGCATTTTAGTAAAGCTCAGCATCTTCTAAGTAACAAAAGCTTTCCTCTTTCTCACAGGAGGGAAAAAGCAACATAAACACATCACACTCTCTTTCCCAGAACCACACGGTTCAGCTGTGTCTTAGTAATTGTTTTGTTTTCCACATGTATCCTGCTGAGGAGGCCTTTTAAATGCAGCCGCGTACCTTGTGAATGCAGCCTCCAAAAGGTAAGTTGCTGATTTTGGCATGTCAGGGCAGGTGACACAGAGGTTGCCTAGTGACTAGCTGCTCCTCTTCTGACCCCCTCCCTCCCCAAATCTGGGGTTGAATGGTTTGCCAGCTCTTTGAAGTAGATGGGGGGGGGGGGGGATGTAAATAATTTATGTTCCTGCACACAGCTGACACCTCTCCGTCGAGCTGGCTCAAACACACCAAGGTGTCCCAACAATGTCTAACGCTGGTAAATATTTAAGGGTTGTGTGATTTACACGGTTGAGCGGGGCAGCGTTTTCGCAACAGTTGCGCAAAATTTTGGTTTCTTATTTGTTAATTTGTATAACTGCAGGGATTACCAGGTTGAAAGGGGTTTTATTATGCAATTCAAACCGATTCTGCCAAAGAAATTAGCTCAAATTACCTCTCAAACTCCTTTTATTGTTTTGCAGTTTGATGTGTCAAAACCTGCCAAGCTGATTATTAGGAGATAAACATTTAACAGCGACCCTTGTGCGATGTAATACAATCCAAAAATCTATAGCAAATATTCCCCATCTGTCGCTTAAAATATTACATTTTTGTTGACAGTGCGTCAGCAAAATATTAATACTGTACAATATAATGGAGAGGTGACACTCAAAGATTGAACATTATGAGCTTCACAATGGCAGTACTTTGTTGGAAGGCTTTTTCAGGAGTTGATATGATTGTGTTCACCTCCTGCACTGGCGGTTTTATTGGACTCCGGCTCGTTTTATGTGAGCAGGGAAATGATGTGGGCTTGCCCGGGAGAGTTACAGGTTGGTAGGTTAGAATAGAGGGAAACAGTATTAACACAGGCTATGTTCTGTACACAGTGTCTTTGTGAGCAGGGCTTTAAGCCTGCGTGCTAATCTGGTGACAGTGGCAAGCACACGCTACAAGAGACGGAGTAACAGGCTATAGGCTGGGGGTGGAATTAATACAAGAGAGCAGTTCTTGTGAGGCTTTGTGTTATCCTGCTGTTAAAATCTCCTTACACTGTAATATCAATGTGTAAATGCGAACAGATGCACGTCATATCCACCTGTGTATTTGTTGTGTTTCTGTGAGTGTTTGTGTGAGATCCATGCTATTATTGAACTCCCGGATAGATAAAACCCACGCTGCCGTGTGACCAACATTTTCCTTGGAGGAAAATCCCGACATTAGCCGGCCCAACACCATCTGTAGGCACGAGGCTGATACAGCTGGGATGAGGGCTGTCAAGACAACGTTCTTAGCACCGAGGACAAGCAAGCCAGCGGCCTCATCCGGAAAAGATAATGAAATCAGATTTTTGCAAAAAATCGTAGCTAGAGACGGTCCGTGTCATGTAAAGCAAACATAACTTTTTGTCTTAAAAAAAAAAAGGCTTTGGGTTCCTCTGAGGTGTGATCACATTTTCCTTTTCCATCCCTCTTTATGTGGTGCTAAAACCCTCAGAAGTTTTGTTCTACCACTGACCAAAAACAGACAAATGTAATAGAACATTTGTAATACATATATTAAATAAGAGGAAACATGATTCAAAGATTAGCCTGATCATTTCAATGTCAAGTACATTCAACTGAGGCCACCTCGAAGGCATGCTGGGGATTCTGGTATCCGCCAGAGAGAAAGTGTTGCACTCAGCACTTAATTTTTTTTGGTATCGTTTCTGTCTGACTGTGCTCGCAGAGTGCAACATGCCAGGCTGGTTCTGCAGACAATACGGTATTTCCATGCCATAACAAAAGACCTGAGAAAGTCGTTTCTTTCTCTCACAGTTTTGACTGATCTGTAAGCCCGCAAAACTTCCTTTCACACATACTGAAACTGCATTGTTGGTAAATAGAAGGGGCAGAATTCCCCCAAAATGAGCACCGTATGTCATAACAATAAAGATAATCTATCTTGCTTGCAGAGAACCCAGCCAGTCATATTGAATATTCACCTCGACACTTAAAAGAACTCTGTCTGCTGCCCAACCAGCAACACAAGAATGATATCTTAAAAATATCTCTTATAAGATTAAAAATCACACCGTTGGTGGTTAAAGTAAGAACTCGCTTCACAACCTCCATAAGCACAATATGCGGCACAAGGAGCTGTTATTTCTATAAATAGCACTGGCTTCATGCACAACAATTTGGCTACTACTACACACCAACAAGCACAGGCATCAGCCACGAGCTCTGAGCTCGTCACATGTGCATGAGCATAACACACAAACACAGCACGGATTGTGAGTATGTGTCATATGCTCACACACAGAGAAATGCATTCATACTCATCCATGTCAGTTAGAATCAGTGGGTTTGGTCACTGTTTTCAGCCTTACGTGGTATGTTTTCCTGTTTTCACTCGGAGGATGTGGTTAGATTTTCTGTCTTGTGCCAAGTTGCTTCAGTAGACACAAGTCATTTTTCGCCCACAGGCCTAATAGCGCCCTCATGTACTGACAGAAACAATGACAGCGACGTTTACCAGAAACAGCATTAACAATGGGTTGACACAATCATAAATAAGGGGGTCTTTATATAATGGAAAATACATGAAATACCTGCACAGCAATACAGGAAATACTGAGAACGAAGCAACACAAATAACAACCATATGAAGAAATCTTTACCTGATGTAAAAATATCAGAGATTATCATGCTGAGTCTACCAGATGGAGATATGACCACCCATGGTAGTGAATGTTAGAGTCCCAAGGAGCTACAGCAAGGAGACATTACTGCAGATAAGGCAGCACTGCCCTCTGTTGGTGGACTACTGTAACTACACAATGTATTGTTCATAATAAAATTATAAATAATAATGAAAAAGTTAGTCTCAAAATGTCAGACTCGTCAAACCTACATTTGTATGTGGCATGTAATACGTTTATATCAAAAGGTCGGGCAATTAAAAAGGGACAAAAATATTGTGCTAATTAAAAGAGAACAAAATGTATGTGTGTCATCAGAAAGCGTGGCTTTTAAAGGTTGACACTGCAGAACAAATAGCACAGAAAATATAAACCAACACTTGACTCATTATATATTTATTGAACAATGTTAAGTATGATAGGGCTCTCCATGTAGGAACTCTAATAATATAGTATAAAAATTAAAAAAGTACAAATAACAAAGACAAGACAAGGCAATGTTAACAACATCCAGAATCAGAATAAAGAAACAGATTTCCTCATGGCAGTATTTTCAGAATAAAGTGTTTTCTTTTTCTTTCATAAAACTAGGGATGCATCGATCCAACTTTTTCAGTCCCGATACCTACAGCCTGGGCTTTGGGTATCAGCAGACACCAAGTACTGATCCAATACCAGTGATCATTTATAATCTGTATGCCTCAATGTGTGGAAGTGACTGGGATCATTCTTTTTTTTTTGTAAGGCAACATCAGGCTTAAACATTACTTCCAAACTTTGTAAAAGTAAATAATAACAAATAAATACAGAAGACATAAATGTACAGAATTGTTATTAAAATAATGGTATCCAATAATAGATCCGCATATTGTCACCGATACCTGATCCAGCTATTTGAGCCAGTATCGGACCGATATCAGTATCGCTGCATCCCTACATAAAACGCGTTTTTTCCTTTCCCATAATTAATATTGTTGTAGTTGCAAAACCATGCCTCAAACTGAGACGTTAACCAGAGGCATCCCAAGTATTGGAATGAATGTAGTCTTTTCTTCTCTTTGCTTTAGGGATCCGTAAGCATATCCCACACAAACCGTTGAAAAAGGCAAAAATACTAGTCCATAAATCCATAAAGTAGAAAATATGAAATGTACAGAATAAATGTAACATAATAAAAGCAGGCCAAAAAAAAGCCTTTTACAGTTAAATTAGCCACGTATGACTCTTCAAGTTATACTGAAATGCAAAACAGATGAAGGACAAGTGGGTCATCCTACGTATCCCATGCTGCCTTAGGGCTGGATTGTGCTACACAAAATAAACATTCCTCATTGGATGAGGTCAGGACAAAGGGTATGTAATACCAGATATGGCGGTCTGATGGAAATTGCTACATGTAAATGGTCAGTACATGTACAATATGTAGTGTGTGATATACTGATCCTAGAACAGGAAGATGGGGTTGGAGTTCAGTCCTTTGGAAGGCTACTGCTGACCTCCTCAAGCCCGCTTGAGCTTGTCGATGTGGAAGGTGAGTTTGAGGGCGGGGCCGAGCTTCAAGCCCATGTATTTCATCATCATGTCGCTACGCAGCAACAGGAGCGCTTTGCCGTCAATCTCCTGCAGCAGAGAGAGGGAGGGAAAAATTTTAATAACATTTTTTTTTAATAAAGCTGTCCACCAAGTTAAGTTGTGCAAATGTACGGAACAAAAATCAATGTCTAGTGTGGTCTAAAACGTGTATTTATACTATACATTATAGATACTTAAGTTTATATTTTCTAACGCAACATTTGTATCACTTTAAGCATCTCCTCCTTTATGAGAGAATACACACATGTTTTCTGAACAGGTCTGCGTGTGGTGCCAGCACTGGGTCGATATATCTGATATACTGCATGACATCCTCCACTGTCCACAGGTTGGGGTCCTGACCACTCTGTCTCGGGCTTTCCCGGAAACTGCCTGAGCCTGAAAGTGCAAAAAGGGCAAACAAATCCATGAAGACAGTCATTAATGCATTAACTCACCAAACACTTTAATACACTTTAGCTCGCAATGCCCAAACACCATTAAGAAAAGTACTACAATTTAACTTAAACCTGTCAAATACACACCCTAAGTTATTCCATCCGTCAAGCCGTTTGAAAGCTTTAAATCTATAAGTGTTATTCATCTTGTAAAGACAGAATGTCACTATCTATTATTCACCTACTATACGAAGTGACACGAATGTTCAAATGTATCATTATCAGTCAAGCCTCCTTACAGTTGAGTCAATATGACTCTTCTGATTTTAAGGTGTTCGTGCCCATCATTCATTTAAATGGGGCCTTACCGGTGACGCAGCAGAGGTGCCATTGTGCTCCAGCAAAAAATAAAATGCAGGGTCGTCATCCGGATTGTGGGCCAATGCAATACGAGCAAGCGCACATTGCTGGTTGATTATTTTGCAACGTGAATGCTCAGTTTACCACGCAATCTTCATAATGAAAGATTACTATTTTTCTATTTTTGGTGTCTGACAAGCCTTCAAACTCTTCTTCCCAGCCCGTTGCATCGTTTATTATAAACACAGGGCTGTTTTTGGTCCGATCGTCCATTTAGGTGACCTGACACAACAGATGCTTTGTTACACAGAATCGGCTGAGAAGCCATCATTGGAAACCGTTTGGAAAAAGGGCAAACATTTTCAAAAGATTCTTGGCAGGTGATTGGATGAACAAGCTGTCAATCAAACTCTTGCCATCAAGAAAAGCCTTCAGTGCTGTTCTTTGCTCTGCTTAATGAATAAAACTGCAGCATCCACGCTAACATCTTTAGTGGCCGCTGTTGTTGTTTGAATGACCGGCCATCTCTCTGTGTTGTCACACACACCTGAACAACACCCATAGCTGCCCAAAAGCTCCTCACAGGACGCCGATTGGTCCTGACAAAACACTTTACTCGGGAGCATGACGAGATGGATTCTCGCATGATTCTTGCTACATCGCGAGAATCCAGCCACTGTGCGAGGTCACACTTTAGGAGCATTACCAACGCTTCACTGAAATGTCGTGAAAACGAAGACAGCGACAACGTTTCCTGTTGCAGTGTGTCTGTTCCTACCTGTGGAGTTGTTGTGATGCAGCAGCTTGGAGGGAGACCTCAGGCCGGGAGTTTGTACCGTAGAGTTGGGAGAGAGAGGGCTCTTCTTTAAGTGCTCTGATGCGACAACACTGTTCTCCACGAGGGACTCACCTGCGGGACGAATCACACAGAAGACTCACCAATGAGAGAAAATAAACACATTGACTGTTTCACCATGACACATAGAAAGAACTTAAACACAATAAAGCAGTGGTGGGATGAGGACGCACCTATTTCTCCATACCTGCTATTTTGGCCCTATTCCAGCTGACCTTTTCAAGACTACTTATAATACGCTGTGCTGGCATTTCCCCAAACCCTTTTAAAGACCCCAACTGTAAAACTACACATTAAAACTAACTTAAACTTCTCTCTTAATAAGTACCGCCTCATCTCAAATCTACCTTTCCTGAGCAAACTTTTAGAGAAATGTTGTAACGATTAAACAAACAGCTTTCTGAGGGTGGAAAATGTACAATCTGGCTTCAGAGCTAACCACAGTACAGACACAGCTCACGTCTAAGTTTGAAATGAAACGCTGATAGTGGAAATATATCTGTCGTCATTCCTTAGGGCCACACTCAGACACTATTGACCAGTCTTTTACTCAGCCGTCTTAAGAAAGTGGTTGTTCTCTCTTGGAACAGTACTGAGCTAGTTTCAATCATATATTACTGGAAGGAAATAGATAACGTCACATGTCGGAAAAACAGCAATCATTGACTACGGTGCGGCCCAAAAGCAGTGTCCTAGGACCTTTACTGTTAATCTACATGCCGCCTCTGGGATCCATTATCCGTCAGCATGGCGTGAATTTAAGTGTTGTATTTACATTTTAAAAAGGCCTACACTTTTTATTTCGGACAAGTAAGTTTGGCTATCGGTCCAGTGAAACATCTCAGCTGAAGGACAAGTGCCTGAAAAAGTTAATGTCAAGCCCTGTGACTGTTTGTCAGCCATTAGTGAGACGATGAGCAGACTGATTCGTCCTCGTTGGCCCAAAACATAAGAACGAATGGTAATTAACTCCCATCATTTGTAAGAACCACTGCAATACGCAATAATCCATTACAAAATGCAGGAAATTACATTTCAGAATGGAGATAAAATGTATTACATTTTATCTAGTTATTACATAATGTGTGGACACAATGTGACTTAATAAAATGTTTCACAGCGATATGCTCGTAACCCTCAGAGAGTGTTATAGTGCTTTGAGTGTGCGTTATGGCCTTCTGTTAAAGTGGAAGGCCCTTTTTAGGGGGATTTTACCCTTTAACATAAATCTCTTCAAATATTACATTAACTTAATTAAAATCTAAGGAAATTGAAAGATGACTTAATGATTAACCTCCTGCCCCACAACTTAATGTGACTCACTCCTGAGCCAAGAGCTTCTTCTGTTTTACTACCTCTTTTATATGATTATATGCGACTTTACTGGACAACTCCAGAGCAGTCGATTACCAGCATTAAATGTCCTACATAAAACGTGGTGCAGCATTAGAGTTGAGAGACTGATTATATAAACAAATACTATACACATGAGTGGACGGCTTGTTTAATCAGTGAAATCCTTTTTTTTTTAAACCCACAAATAAAGAACAAAGAAAATACAAGCATTTAAATAAAACTGAAATTTACTAGCAAGCAGCAGCAAAGTCCCCCTGCAGCTAATGCATCGACAGCTTATGCTCCAATATAAAGGAGGCATAATTTATTACTGTTCTAATAGTGTAATTAAAGGCATTCATTAAAAGTGATAATGTAATGGACTATTATAGGAGAACAAACCTATCAGACAAATCCAGCTATGGGGAACTGACAATGCTCTTTGTCCAGATATGACTGTTGTCTGATGAATAATACTACCAATGTACATAGTACACATGTTTCCCTAGCTCTGCATATGAACAAGCAGAACATCTTTTTGTACTCTAGGGTGTACAGGAATGAGGCCCAGGGTTTCATTCTAAAGAAAAAAAACACAACAATCCTCAAAGTAACATACCATCAGTGGAGTGCCGGGGGATTTTGGACAGTTTCTGAGGAAGTGCACTTTTGTAATCCTGGAGCAACCGCTTGGTGCCGAGGCCTGGGCCCGTCGTTAAGCTGTCTCCAAAACCTCTTCTCTCTGAAAAAAAAAAAAAAACCCCAGCACATATGAAGGAAGCAGCCAGATGTTACAGTTAGAGGTGAGAAAGCTGCATATAAGTGGACCTGACTGTATGTTATTTGTTTACATTCTTCTTTTGGTCAAAGAGGCTGAATGGCTAAAAAAAAATACATACTTTTGTATTTTAAATACTACCGGACATAATGGAACCATACCGGGAATTTGGTTCCCGTCAGAGAATGCTTTGTCATGTATCACGTTTGACCTTAATAAGTGACTGACTTTAGGAAACTAAAACACATCAGCAAAAATACACACTGTAAACTCCACAAGATGGATGTGATGAATGATGAGATAATCTACAACATTCACCACAAACAGTCATCACGGCATTGAACAGCGTATTTCATGCGACTTTTTTTTTACTCCACTCCAATAAAGCACCTTGTTGTCAGTACACTTTTGTCTGGCTGTATAACTGGAAGCCAACAAAAAAAGATATTTCATGTCGGATTTATCTTCCCAAGAAATCTAAACTGTCGGCATGGCACTAGTTATTTGCCTTTTGTACGGCAGTGTAAAACATACTGTGCAGATACTCAGGGGAGGCTCATGGGGCTCCCTTGAGGATTTACAAGATTTGTTTTTCAGAAGGTTACTGCCAACATCTCCACATGAGTAAGGCAGACAAGATTGTCTTATGCTGCAGGGAGTTTGTATCTTCTAAAGAACTAAAAAAGACCACTTCTGGTGCAGAAAATCTACTTTTGGTGTCAAGCATTATATAAAATGCATTAAAACCGACACCCCGGCTATTAGATTTGTGTCTATGAATAAGGAGAAAAATCTCTGTCTGTAAATCAAATATGTCATTTGCATTCACCAAACATTTCCACTATGTAGCTGTGCATGTGGAGTCACAGCAGGAGCACAGGAGCACCGACCTGTAGTGTATGTGTGAGTGTCGTAGTGCAGGCCTCCTCTGGCTATAGGCTGGCTGCCAAAAAGAGGATCGCAGTGAAGGTTGTGGCAGAGTTTTTCCAGGAAGCGGAGGACGTAGGTGACACTGCTGACTGTTGGCAGGGTCAGGGTGTGCTGCTGCTTGTCAAAGAAGGCTAGACAAGGAAAAGAGGGGCAGAGGACAGAGGATCAAATTCTGTTCGATATAGTGCACAGTCTTTTGTTTTACGTGGAAAACACGAGCAAAAGAAACGTGTTGGCGGATGTGAGAGGAGTGAGCTTTATACAAAAACAAACAAAGCAACAGCTTCATGAGGACTTTCAACAGAGACAGGAGAGTCATATTTCTGTATTTATGAAGACGGTTTAATCCGCACCTGATATGACTTCGCCTCCTTGCCCAGACTTGAGGCAGGAGAAGACGGTGGCCTGGTTGTGGGCGGAGTCCACACAAGCCTGAACACACTGCTGAAGCACTGAGGAGGCCCGGCCAGGCCCAAAGTGGTCCGGGAGCTTCTGGACACGCCGCTGGTCCAAATGGGGTCCCACCTTGCCGTACTTATTTAGATACACACAAACTAGGAAGGGGGAAGGCAACAAGCAGAGAAGTCAATACTGAAGGCTGCGTGACTTATTAAGATGGTGAAATAGTTATTGTAATCAAATACAAGGGACCATTATGTCTATTTTAAAATATTGCTTGCATGTATAAAATCATCATTTGTCAGATTCCGTTGCCAACGCGACAGACAAGGCGGTGACAGCGTGTCTGACAGCGTGACAGATGAACTGAACATCCCAGACAGGTGAACCCATCAATCATAATGTGCACTATGTCCAGGTCTGTTGTCTGTGTACCTGTGGGGGCCTGTAGTGCAGAATTGGGGATGGTGGCGTTGTCCATAGGCACGGTGCTGGTGTCGGGCTCTGGGGTGCTGCTGGTAGGAGACGTGGGGACTGGATTAGGTACCACGCGGGGTTTTCTCTGGATAGAAACACACGCATTCAGACATTTTACATCCTTTTCTGTTGTTTTCTTTTCTTTTTACCATCAGTCCACTCTTATACTGCTCTTTTAGATTTGTATTCTTAAAACAAAGTGCCTCCCTGTAAATGCAACATGGTGCAACATCAGTAAACAAAACGAATATAACAAGCTCATCATTTTTTAACAGGACGGAACAACTTGTTTAAGTGAAGAAGGTGAGCACTGGACAACGCATAGAGCTGACTATTGAAATTAAGTTATTTATTATGTGTTCTATAAAATACACCCAATAAGTTCCCTCCTTATGCAGCCAAATGCTATGATGTGATAATCTGTGGATCAGCGATACCTGTGTTAGTGTGTATGTACTGGAAGGATACCTTGCTACCAGGCTTGGGCCCTCTTTTCTTTGGGATCTTGATAGGTTCTGCCGGAGTCTGGGCCTGCTGCACAGCTATGCTCTGTGCCCAGTTGGCAGGCAGTCTGCCCCTGGTTCGCCCTGGACCCGTCACTGGCCGCCCTGGACCCGCCATGGCGTCTTCCAGCCAGCCAGCTCGCTTCGCCCAACCCAACTGCTGCAAATCAAGAGCGAAGGAGACAAAGAGTCAAGTGGCGTAACTCGTCAAGTGGCGCAACTCGTCATGCTGCGACACTCTACAATGGTAGAAATCAAGACGGGACACAAGGTCAAAAATGTGTACATGCAACCAAGGCTCATAAGAGGTGAGCAAAGAGAAGAGTGTCACAGAAAAAGCACTCCTCCTGCCAGTTGGTCGTGGTTCCCGCAACTCATTTTATTTAACCTCTAACATTATTAATGTATAATGTGCCATGTATAAACAGTAGTTTGGTTTTGAGTCCGACACCCAAATACAATGAAATGGAATTCTGTCTGTGGTGCTCACAGCATTGAAAAAGGGAAAAAGTCCTAAATTAAAAAAAATAGAATTCTGGATAATGCACAGAGCTAACTGTGGAAGGACATAGTCTCTTTAGAACTGAATCAATAGTCCAGCTTTAACCAGGCAGCAACGTCCGGTTATGAAAAGTGAAGCAAACGCAGAAGTGCCTTCAACTTGCATTATTTCTAATAACCAGCAGAGGACGACTCGTCTGGCTGAAAAAAGAAGTCTGATTGTATGGAAGTCTATGAGAAAGTGACCCTTCTTCTCACTTGCTTGTAAACACCACTCTATGGTTCAACTTCAACATGGTTGGTTTCGTAAATTATGGTCCCATTTAAAGTAAAATATACAATAATAAAGTGTACGATTTAGTGCGTGGCTACCTTGTGATTGACAGGTCACTACCATGGCGTTGTCTATCTTTTCGTCTTTAAAATGCATCCTTTTTCACAGTGTTTGAGTTCATGAAAGTTAACATTTTGGTCACAGATATGGCAAAACCTGGGAAAATATAACCCAAACGATCTGCATGGCGAGACGTTATTAAAGTATGTGTTTCGTAACTTGGTGAACTGATCCTGCAATTAAAGGCAATGGCGCGTCCCTGATGGTATCCCTAAACCACTTCATGCCTACCTTGCTGCCAGGCTTGGGCCCTCGTTTCTTAGGGATCTTGATGGGCTCCAGGGCTTTGCCCGGCTGGATGCTCTGTGGTCCCAACGCTGAGCCCTTCTGATTCCAGAGCCCCGTCACCTTGGTTTTCCTGCGGCCTGGCTTCCGTCCTCTCTGACCTGGAGGTCTGCCCACGGTGGGCGTGGGGTGCATGGCTGGGCTCTCCACACTCCCGTCTGTCAACGCCCCAAGGCTCTTAGGCAGCACTACTGCATGGGCAAAGAAGGACAGGTACGCAAAAAAAAAAAAAAAAGGGAGTTAAGTAAAATGCTGTGGCATTAGAGTGGAAAAGAAGAAGTTCAAAATTACAGCTCCAGGCTCCCCATATAAATCACAGAGAACATAGAAATGTAATAATGTTTAAACAGACTGAGAATGAGTTCCCAATGCTTTCTTTGCATGTGGCTCATCAGATATCAGCATTACTCATAAACACCTTCCTCAAATGCTGAACAACAAGTTTGGCACCACTTCATTTCCACAATCGGTCGCATCAAACTTTTCAAAAGTTCAGTTATGTTCAATGCAGAACTAAATCCGGACCGCTCATAAACACCTGAGCTGGAGTTTCTCCCAGCAGAGAAGGTCAAACATTCTCAGCAGCGAAAACATTTTTCCCGCACTTGAACTTCCTTCCTCAGTTACAGATGACAGCACACTACACCTCTCCGACTGTGAAGAGTGCTTCACAGTCGGAGAGAAGAAGAGAGGGCGAGGGGTTACACCAAGAAGGTAGCATGCACCGGGTTTGCTTTAGAAGACTGCTCATTCGGTGTTTTTTTAACGTGCCAGTGAACTCAAAAAGGGTTTAGTCGGCATTTCTGCATTTAAAAATAAGGTCACAGAACTCAGCCTCTTTCTCTGCAACATGATTTCTCTTTAAGGTATTCAGATGAAGGGAAATAATAGATGCTACAATTAATCATGATACACTGACTTGCTGTAAGACATCAATGCACTGCTTAATAGTAATCATTGTGTTTTCTCTCGCAGTATTAGTGATGGTCCATCCACATTACAAACAAACGTATTTCCCATTAAGCTCTAATGGTATCTACTCATGCATTACAAATAAGAGTTTATTGCTCAGATTTTGAGAAGTTTGTCAAAAAACAAATGAGGAGGATGGAATTTAGTTTGTGTTACTCAAAGCACAAGAGAGTGATTTCTAAAAGCCTGAGCAAATAAAGCTTAACCATCTGCATGGCCAGATAACACTACAAGTAGCAGCACACTGTATGTATCTCTATGGTGGGTATCTGGTTAATCAGTCCAGTATTGTATTGTGAAGTCAGACAAACAGGCATTACCAGCATAAACTGGGATTCATTTCAACCAACAAACGATGAAGATGAAGCAGAGAAAAAGACTGAACTGAAAGATATCGGGTCAAGAGGAGAAGGGAAAAACAGAGTCGTTTAGAAGGAACGAACACAAGTAATCAGAGATGATTGTCTTTTAGTCTACCTCGAACTCCCTGCTGGCTAGAATAAAAAGAAGAAATGTGTGAACTCCTTATAAGCCTGAGGAACAAGCCCTAATAAAGAAATAAGCCGCTGACAGCTGTGAGACGCTCTTAAAATGTAACTATCAAACTCCCACCCCATGAATGCACACCCTTCCTTTGATGACGGGAAACATTTCAGAAATCACATGAACCACTGAGGGAACATGCACATGTCAAAATCCCTTAGAGCCGGAACTATATTAAATACATAAAGAAAATAACCAAGTAAGCCATGTACTTCATGGAAGCCAACACAGCTGGCAAAAACTCAAGAATGTGTGTGTGAAAAAACAACCACGCTGAAGAAAGAACCACAGTATATCCAGGATATCAAGCCTCACATGCACCTGCAAGTCCCCACACACACACACACACACACACACACACACACACACACACACACACACACACACGTATTTATCCTGGATCAACATAGACAGATTTACGAGAGGAGCAGCCACATTCATTAACACAGGTCTCGGCCCGTGGGGCTGTGTTTATCAAACACGGGCGCACCAATCAATGCAAAGCTCAGTCTGCAGGCTACTGCGACTTTTCATAGGGGAGCCAATGTGAAGCGAAGAAAAAAAAAAACACAACAAGACACCTGATTGATCCTTTACAGATTGGACAAATCCGAGATAATATGTTTAAAAGGTTTAAAGAGCTTGAGGTTACATGCTCGCTGATCAATGGCAGTGCTTGTAAGTAAAGCCAAACAAACAGCGTAATGAGCAAACCCTGGGGTTTTTTTCTTTTCTTCCCCCTCTCCCTTCAGTGCACCGAGTTCACCGAGTTCACAAAGCCACCACTGCCAGTTTCACATTACAGGAAGATAACTTCTCACAAGCTTTTAATCCATCACCCCGACTGCATTTCTGTCGTTGTCGTTCATCTTTACTCACCTCTCGCGCCCAAACGAAACGCCAAAAAGTGTGTGGTTGCCTGCACAGCTGTCCTCGGATTCACCCTCTCCTCCTGCCCTGTCCTCCTCTCCCACTCTTCCTCTGCGTTGCTCCTCCTTTCTCTCTTTTTCCTCCCACCATCTGCTGGCAATGTAAACAATCCACCTCGAGCAGCATACGTCTGTCTTATCTCCGTCGTTTCTATCCCTTCTCTTGACTCAATTCTCCCAGAGATTGTCTAATCGGACCCCGTTAGCCAGGGTGCCAATGGGAGGCCTGTGGAGGGGCACCCAGGCTCGACTCAACCACGTCAAGGCCCAACTCTGCCAACTGGTGGAGTGCCAGGCCTTCATGAAACACTAGCAGAGCTACAAAGGCATGTAGTGCCTCCCCACATCCCGCCTTCCTTTTCCACTGCTTCTAACGGATTCTGACAGAGGAGTGCAGCTGACCTTATGGCCGTTAACCTTTGTATCCACTTCTTCCATTTATGTTTCCTGTATAACAAATAGCTTCCTCTGTTTTTCCATGTTGAGACAGCAAACATGGCTACAACTTCTGAAATGCTCCAGCTTTGAGAAAAAAACTGCCTGGTGACAAGAAAACTCCTTGTTCGCTAAATGGAAAAACAAAGCAACGGATCGTGTGGTTCTGTTCACCGTCCGATTGTGTCGCACACCAACAGAACCATTCCTACTTTAACGTTTTACAAGAACTGAGCTGGATGTTTCTGGATGTTGGAAGCCTATTTTGCAAACACAGTTGAAAGGTTATCCTGAGAGAGATCACATCACCATCTGGAATTAAAAATAGCAAATGCATGTTTGATGACTTGATCGACTAATGATGCCTTCGGGCGGATGATGTAATATGTACATCACACTGTAGACCGCGTTGCACCAACCAAACCCACAAATACAGTGAAACGTAATAGAACAACTGCAGTAGATAACTAACAGTAGAGAAATATCCTCATTATTGTGGAGAAGAGTGCTTGAATTTAAAAGCAAAGCAGAAAACTCCAGCTGGTCCCCAAAAAAACACACCATAAAAGTGCTCGTTATGCACTGGATTTTATCAAAATATGAATGTGAAAATACAGAGGGTGGACAAAATAAAAGCAGCATCTTCACGGAGTAATACAAACCAACATGATGAAAAATACAGTTTCATTGAGAATTAGTCATGGCTGTTTTAATGCAACTCTAATTATTACAATTTGGGTAAAAAATACTAAATATAACAAAGTGATATAATGTAATCTCTGTGTCCACTTCCCATACAGTGATACATCTTATTTTAAAATCTTGGGTTGTTCACTGACATGTATGAGTTATTTATTTCTTTATTGTTGACAATATGCCAGAGTTTGAGTGCCTTCACTGTTAAAGTAAGAATTATGGCCGATGAGCAACTCTTGAATGATACCAAACCGTGACCCAGAAACCGAAGTATGTACCATTTCTCTGTCTCGTTACAGCTCTAATAGAAGTGTACGTTGTAATTAGAGAGAGACAGAAGTCAATCAAGCACATTTTGTACACTATTCCACTGTCTTGAAAAGAAGTCCAACAAGGCAAATAAGTGAAAACGCCCGAGTGGGTGGACCATGAGTGTATGAGTCTTCAAAGGGTCAGTTTATCTAAACTACTCCCCTACTTCAGTTGCTATCTGGCCATGCGGACAGATTTGGTTTCACATGTTGAGACTTTGAAACAATGTCTCTGGTGTGTCTGCCTCCTCAACAATACAGCGGAGGTGAATATATTCTAGCAGAAAAAAAAACGACACATGACGCCTACTGTTACGGTCCATACCTTTGGTGCCGGGCGGCTGAAGGTTGTCTCCAGTGAGGGCGCACCAGCCAACAGGGAAGACGTCACGCGAGTCATAGCGGCAGTAGTAGTCAAAGGCTCCCCGCCAACCATCAAAGGTGACCAGCACCTCGACGCCACGCAGTGCACCCACTGTGGCCGGGCAGATGAAGTGGGGATTTTTGCGGTCCACCGCCTCCAGCTTCATGCCTAACTGGAAGGAGTTCTGCTCCGGGGCGGGAGGCTCCTGCTGGGGAACATGGAGAGAAAGAACAGGGGGTCAGGTATGAAGTGGGCATGTGTGTCCGTGTATTCATGTGTACCAGGAAAGTACAGTAAAACCAATAAAATACTGGTGATTTTATTATTTTTTTTTCTATTCTACCAGAAATGATGGCAGTGACTTATCGATCCCAGTGAACTCTGGTATGAATGAGTAACTATGACTAATAAAGAAACCTGCTTGTTTTCTCCCTGATATGGGACAAAAAGTAGTTTTTCAGAGTGTGTTGAGCTTGTGAGCCTTGTACAGGTACCTTGTGAAAGATGCGAGAGGGCGCCATCTCAGCTCCATTTAGCGTTTTCAGAAGGAACATGGGCCAAGAGGACGCATTGAGACGGAAACCTGAAGAAGACGACAATTGTTGTCCTAATTACAAACAGCTGCACGCAGACAAATCATGGGGAAACTACAAAAACAAGACATCTGAACACGTCACCTTGGCCCTGAGAAATTCCGACGAGTTTTCACTATATTATGACATTTCATTGACATCAACGATTAATCAAGTACATCATTTGTAGATGAATAAATGAAGAAAAGATAAACAGTCGAATACCCATGGGCAGACAAACAGATGCTATTGTGTCTTTTCCCATGGTTATTCAATACAGAAATGTCCGGGCTGGGAGGCTTTCTATTCTGTGTTAGGGAGTTATTTATAGGCATTAACATGACACATTTGACATTTGTGCTGTTAGTCACTGACACCTTGTGGGCCAGAATGAAATCCCCTAAAACAGGAAAAGACAAAAAGTTAATGTGTCAGTGTGCGTCCTTACCAAGTGGGGGCTGCAGCATGCCTCCGTTCTTCTCACAGTTGCCTATCGGCTGGATCTCTGAGGAGTCCACGAGGCGCCAGAAGTCGTTCTTGTTGTCCGACCCGTCCAAGCGCAGCCGCAGCCGCGAGCCCGTCAGGCCCACCACTGTGGCGATGCAGGTGGACGTGGTGTTTCGCGGGTCCAGCGCTTCCAGCTTCATGCCCGCCTTGAACTCGTTAAGTGGAGGCGTGAGGCTCTAGATGGTGACGACAGACAAGCGTTAGCTGGAGAGCGGCAAGCGTGAAAGCCGGCGGTGGAGAAATAAATAATTTGGTGTCATCAATTAATCACAGGAGAGATGCTTACAAATAGCTTTGATGAAGACGGATAAGAGTGGACCTTTTAAGCTTGCTCACCTGTCTGAAACATGCAGAGGGCGCTGCAACGGCACCCGTCTCTTTCAGGTATTTCTCCCAACTGAAAAGCCCTGCAGAGGAATACAAGGAGCAACAGGAAATGTATGTGTTTTTATGCATTTTGAGTTGCATTTTACAATGTTTTCTGAGCCCCAACACAGAGCAACAAAGACACACGGAGCTTGAAATCTATTACCAACACTCCGGCAAATATCGTCTCTGTGATTAATGAAACAACGCCGAGGTAAATCCTTGGGCACTTTCTCCTTTTAGAATCGGCCCCAGACCGACTTCATATATCACTGGCTGCTGTGGGTTATTTACCTTGGTACTGTGAGAGCACCCGGGAGGGCCGTCCACTCCGGGCTTGCTTGATCCTTCTGCCATCTTTCCACTCTATAGCTAGAGGAGCCAAGAAAGATAGAATAAGCTCTCAACTACGGGTGATTTTCACATCAGTCAGTACCTTGCAATAGCTGCCACACTCACTGCTCCAAACATGGCCTGGGATTACAGGACTATTACAAGAGAATGTATGGAGCTGCCTGCACAGTAAGAACAAAAGGGGAATTGGAATGAACTCAAACTAAAATGTGCCATGCGTCTAGCGTTGCCTGAAAGCTACTATGAATACTTGTTTGTTATAGTTATTTGGGGGGGGGGGGAGAATACTGCTTTCATATTGCGAATGGCAAAGTAGAATTTTACCTTTCTGTGGCACAGGTTTCCTCATGCTCCAATACTGACCAAGCTCACGACACACAAGTGGCCTCCACTCTGAAGACGAGAGAAAAACAACACAGAAAGAGCTCCGTTACAGCTGTGGGAAATGAAGAGATGAACGTGGTGGATCGCTTGTTGTTGCCGTTACGATTGAAAACAAACCGTTGTGTGGTCATATGTCGGACTGACTTTTGGGGGAAATGTGTTTAATATTTTGCACACATCTAGAATTGTTCCATTTAATGGAGCCATAGAACACATTGAGTGTAAGGTTTGAATATTTCACTCAGTATTAAAGATTATATTTGAGATTATTACTCTTATGGTTCCTCTATTGGTTCTCTAAACCAAAATAATTTGAGGAAATATAAGAGATATTTAAGAAAAAGTTGCCGTATGAGGCTTAAAATTTAAAATCGGATCAATCCATCGGTGCATCTCTCTACTCAGGTTAGATTTAATATAGTTTGTACAAAGAGCTGGAACAAGCAAAAAAACATGATATATGATATGTCAGACAGTGTGGATTTGGGGTTTTTTGATATTTGAGGTTTTAATGTTTTATATGGTTATAGTGAAAAAGGTTATTTTGAGATGATGGAAATCTACCTCGCCTCTGTGTTGCTCAATGATATGGTTTCTTTTTATATCTGTCAAGGACTGGGTAATCTGCATCTGAGTCATCCTGTAAATGTGTGAAGATTTTTGGGTCCCTTTATTGATTGCATCAGTAAGCAAATCAACTAAATTCAAAAACCTACTACTCGAACATCTGTGTTCACTGCACTGGAGATACGACACGTCTGGACGTGGATGGACTATTATATGTTACTGAAGCAACCTTTATATATTTTTTTCGTATGTCGTGTATGTAAACCCAATAAAGCCTGTGTGTAGTTTGTCTCTTGTTTGTGTTTTTATAAATCTTTTTCTTAAAGTTAAAAAAAATGGGAAGTAACCCCTTAACTTAAGTAAAAGTTAAGGGGTTAACAACTCACTAATAAAGTGTGTAAGAGTGAACTCAAACAACTGATCACACCAATGACACCTCAGGAGTACTCAGACCTAAGGTGGGGCTACAACATGTTAACTGTACTGCATTTGAAAGAGAAACCAGATAGCTGCTCTTGTTATCTTTGTAGCATCATCATCATCACGGGAGGCAACCAGAGGCCAGTTCAACAAAAGAGACCCAAGATCATGCCCACAATGTACAACATACGGATTTAATTTGCTTTTTTTCGCACTTTAAGGAGTCACTTAGAGCTCCTTGCTGTGATAACTGTGTGCAGGCAACAATTGATCACATCAGAGGGGACACAATATTAGAAACACCTCTCAGTATAGTGCAAAACGTTGTCAGTATCACACAGCTCCAATGCTATTAATGTTATTCTCAAAACATCAATTAAACACTCCCATGCAATAAACTAGTAAGAATGTTTACAAAATGCCTAGTCATCAATCAGTGATTACGAGTTAAGGCTCTGTGACCCAAACCCTGAGCTCACCAGCGTTACCAACCAAACACAATGTGCAGGTCAACAGGTCAGATGGATACAAACAAGGGGCTTGTTTCTGCCGTCCCACAGTCCAACACAGCATTTATCAGACATAATATAAATACAAATAATCCAACAGGTAGATTTCAGTTAGAGTTTATGAAATACAGGGCAGTGAGTATTGACACACTTGTTGACCATCTGCCAAATATTTGAATTATTGTGAGAGCAGTTATAAATTAAGTGTTAGTTTACAAATAAAAACAAGTAAAACAGCAATGTCAGAGGACCCACGAGGTCACTTAGTTGACGTTTGTTATGTTTATATGAACAGCATCCTACCTTAAAACTTCATAACCGTTGAGCAGCGTTTCTCCTCCCCGGATGATTTCCTCTTCAATGGAAGTGCGCCTTTTTTCCTCCGCCGAGGGGGAGGTGGCGTCCAAATTAAAGCGGCCCGGTCCCTGCTTTATTTCCGTCTGGGAAAAGTGACAGGAGGACTGGCTTTAGAAGAGAGATCAGCATGTACCCCTTCTGCCTGTTGCTTGTGTTTACATCTCAAAGCACAGCTAGTACCACTTCGCTGTCTTCTACACGGGACGCTGTTTCCAATTATAGACTAAATATCGCGTCTCGCGTTGCAGAAATGTGTTGAGCTCCATCCAAAAAACACAAAGCCAACACATGGGAGACCCCCCACCGCCCTCTCCTCTAGTAGATATGCATGCGGGTTACATGCCAGTTTACGTGACGGCAGCGCTACTTATGTTATTCATAAGTTAACGCCACATTAACGGTAGCCTCTCGAAGTATGACACAAAAGTAAGTGGGGAAATCAGACATGCATGCGGCAAGTGCAGACACCACATCCAGCATGCTATGCTACGCGCGGCTACACAGAGACATGCCCACTGCCCGGGATGCTAACTTAGCATGCTAGGTAGCCCGCTGACCTGATTATAAATATTAGCATTAGCAGAGCGGGAGCCCACCAGCATATATGGGGCCAGCCGGTGGTAATCTGGGCTCAACGCTGAAGCAGAGGCTGAAAACGCGACGTTGCTCGGTGTATCCGAGGGTGTTTACCTTGCTTTGCAACGTGTGTTTGTTTCTGGTGTGGATTTAGCGCTTGTCCGCCATTTTTTTTTCTCTACAAGATGAGGAGGGGGGTTTTGGCAACATTTTTTTTTTGTTGGGCAGTCAGTCAGACAGGCTGGAGGTTGGAGGATGGAGAAAGGGCAAAACAACGACCCGTGGCGGACAAAAGATTTAAAACAATTTTTAAAAAGCAATATGAAATGTAACATGTTTATTTCTAGTTTAAGCCCCCCAGGTAAAAAAAATATCTGGTATCTTTTTCACTGCAATACCAAAACATGACATGCAATTACACATTGTATTCATTTTAATATACAGAGCAATGTGTGCAATAGCTTTTAACTAGGCTACTTTATGAGCAGGCTTTAGTTATAATACATAGTCATTTGCCAATTGATTAGGCACACCTTGCTCAGAGGCGTCAACGTGCAGTGTCCAAAACTAAAGTTGAATCAGCACCTATTGAAAAACTTAATATTATAACAACCATCAAGGTGGGATTCATTGCAGGACTGTTGTGTTATTCTGCAATAGTTTTAGCCAGGTGTACCGAATAAACTGGCAACTGAGTGTGCATATTACAGCATAGATCCTGCTTATAAATTAAATGTATGTATTTAAATGCCATTGCGTACATTGTACTGTACATTACAGTGAATATAATATCCCCAACAAACTATTTCCAGGACTCCAACAAGCATCGCTGAGACCTCTGCATTGCTTTTAAGAACGCTGAAGGAATTGAGTTTTTCAGTTCTTATGCAGCGCTTTAGTTTGAAATATCTCTCATTAATAATAAGCAGTAATTTTATCACACAATGTTGATAACCATGATCATTAATTTATGAGACGAATATTCAAATAAGACAAATAAGAGTGGAATTTTAGTAAACATTATTATTTCAGCATTACTGCTGTACAGAGTACTGCTCTAGTTTCATTTAAACAGTGCTCTAGTTGTGGGTGTTTGACTAAGAATGTGGGGTATTTGCCTTGAGCATAACATTAATACATTTTGATTATCAGTGCACACAAAGCTTTACTTATTAACCACTATTTGTTCCAGTTAAGATTATTATAACATTCTGAACAGAATCATGGCAGCGTCAAAATGTACTACAAATAGAGGAATTTAATATCTAAAACGTAATGCAATCCACGCTCCCAGAGTGAAATCAGAGCAAAATATCACTGAAATACAGTATGCCTGCAGTAGTGTAATAAACCGGGCACAGTACAATATCTGTAAAGATATTCCTGATGAATTGTGTAGGTGTGAAAATTAGAAATGGGGCCATTTGGTAATGCCATGCCAATTACATCTGAGTAGCAACTGTAACTATGTGATTTGGAGAAACACCCAGCAGTTCAATTGTGTGTAATGGTCACCTGGCAGCACTGCTAATGCCCATTTCAGCCTACGCTGGGCAGGCCATGGCCCAGTGGCCCCCTGCACCCAAGGCAATTATGTTTGGTTTCACACGGTGAAAAGGGTTAATTGGCAGTGCCCACGCGCCTGATTGGACCTGTTTCACGCCTGTCAGCCTTCATCGCGTCAAAGGAAGCCCCAGTCCACCAGGCACCGTTATTAAAACACACACAAACACACACACACACACCTCATGGACACGCACAGTGCAAAGACTCTGTACTTAAATCTAATGTTGTAATGATTGTACATATGTGGAGGAATAAACACACACACACAAAAAAAAACCCAGACAAAAAAAGAAACACAAGCCACTACTGTACAGGAACACACTCATATAGAAATATTAAGTATCCTTCGTCCTCATGCAGAGACATAAGGTTCACACTTTCATACACACAGGAATTATGTAAATCACTTTCTGGTTGGTCCTAACTAATATCACTAGGGGTCAGTGTTGTTTTATACAAAGCAGCGCCAGATAATTCTGCCACTTTCCTCACCCTACTCATTTCATCATGATTATTTTGTGCTTTTCTCTGAGCACAGGACTTGCTATTTTTGCCGCTCACTTTCCTCTTTAAACCCTAATGATGATTATGATTTTATTTCTTTTCAAGGAATATTTTCTTGTATTATTTTAAATTCTTTGGTTTCGTTTCCTTTTCATACAGTTCTGTGTTAGATGTATTTGAGGACTATTCGTATTGTGTTCTCTGTTACTATAATTATAGTTAAACTCAGTGCTACGCAATGAAGCCACTGTATGTTGTGTGCCTGTCTGTCTGTAAGGAACTCAATGTGGTTCTAGTTGTTTTTTTTAATAAGGCTTTAACCACTGAGCTGCCAGCAGTCTATGAAAGTCCATCAGCCATTATACAAGCCCGTTTGACTGGCATATAACAACAGTGACAATGTGTCACATCCAACAGTCCGCTCAGTATAAATCACATGTTCTCAAGGTTCAACACATTGTATACACAAAAAACTATTGCAAAATGTTTTTCATGAAAGAAAGTGTCATGAATGAAAATCCTTGGGTCATTTTATTTTTTTACAATATTTACCAAAATGAGCTTCACCCCCCTCCCCCCAAAAAAACCCCACCATAAACATAAGGAACGGCACAAGAAAGATAAGCGAATTGTAAGGTTTGAATTGCAAATGCAAATGCATTTGATAGCTGTAATCAGAAGAAATTTCAGAGGTAATCTTCCTCTTATCTTGTTAGCAGGGTTCCACAGTTGAATATAATACAAAAACACACAGAGCCTGTAAAGTACAATTTTCAGACAGACCTTTTGTGTCAACGCAAATGTAAATTCTCATATTAGTGTTTGCTCTTCTCTCTTGGCAGCGCAATCGGTTTTTGGTCTATTTGAAATGTCTTCCTCTCTCTTTTCATTTTATCTCACTACTTGAATCTGGCTCTCTTAGCTGGCGATGCGTTTTTTTGTTTTTTTTCCCCAAACATGTTGCTGTAGGTGTCTACTAGCCAATGGCACGGCTCCACTGCCGTGGTCTGTTTCTGCACATACAGACAGTGGAGCAAGGATCTTTTCCCACTGTGCCTTCTTGTCACTTTCAGCACTCTGGCACGCTCCAACAAAGTCGCCCCTCTCACACATACACAAATACCCAGACACACACACACACAAGTAGACACTCACACACAAACATGCACATGCACACACAGTGAGAGTCAGATTGCGTGTGTTCACTCCCGACTGTGCCTCAGAGGACTCTGTGCTTGTCCCACAGACGAGGACACACACACACACACACACACACACACACACACACACACACACACACACACACACACACACACACACACACACACACACACACACACACACACACACACACACACACACACACACACACAAAGAGTCCCGATACACACTTCCCAGCTCTGCTGGCATCCTGGGAGGGACGTGCAAGAGAGAGAGAGCAAGAGCATATGTTGGATAGACATTTGTTGAGGGGGGATATTTCTCTTTGGATGTTGTCTTACAAGCTCTGACGGCGCGGTGCAGAAAGAAGGAATTTTTTTCCGTCCAATTTATTAATCCTTTTAGGCAATGTTCTCTGTTCAGAAATGCAAATTGAATCAATCTGAGGCTGACTTTAAGACTTTTCAAGTGGGATTTAATTAGAAGCCAGGGCCTGCAGTTTTTAATGAGAGAGGGGGAGGAGAGACGGAGCAAGAGAGAGAGGACGAGAGAGGCATGGGGAGGGAGAGTGGGTTGCGGTTTTGATCTGGGGGTCCTGCTGGAGAAAGGATACACAAATACCCACAACATACACACATGCGCGCACACACAAATGCACCCTGTAGAGCCGAGTATGAGGCGGATGCCCGCTGTTCGGTTTTTCTTCACTTCCCTCATCTCCGTCTTGTGAGCGTTTTAACCAGAGATCTTGTTACTTCTGAATACATCTCGAACCCTCACATCAACGTAGCGTATCTCTGCACAGATGGAGTGAAGCTTCACGCTGCTCTTCAGTGTTGGAGCTGGTCAATAGTAAAAGACCTCAGGTCAATACCGGACAGCTCCCAAGTGTCGGGGCTTGTAAAGTCAGGAATGTGAAGCTGGTCTTTGCAGGAAAAAAAACAAAAAAACAAAACTACCTCCCATGGATGAGCAAATATAAAAGAAAATGTAAAAGGTCGATGGAGAGATTTCCAGACTGGATCATCTCAAACGCGGGGAACACATTGTGTGAACATTGTGTATTCATATAGCGCCAAATAATAACAGAAGTTAAGTCGGGGCAATTTTCATATAGAGCAGGTCCAGACCATACTCTTAATATTATTTACAGTGACCCAACAATTATTGTATGTGTGTTATCTATACCTGCTGCTGGTCAGTCTTCATTTACATAATTTAAAAGCAGAGAAATTGTATTGATGCTCATTGTTGCTTGCTTTTGTGACCCCTTAAAATAATCAAATGACTACTTAAGAACACACATTACAGATTAAACAGAGCAATTCAACCAAAGAGCGATTTTAGCTCCTCAAATTTTGTAAATTTTTTATCTCACAACAACAAAGACCAAATTCTAAAACTGGCCATCATGCCATGTACCAAAAATACATGTCTTTTTTCTTTTTTTTTTCCTGTCCAGTTAATCATCTTTTAACCCCTCAGATTCATCTGAAGGCCATGAGTGCCAAATCGCTTGAGTTATTTTTACTTATTCTCGTTATTTGAACAGTTACAGATCTTCTCGTCACTCCCTTGTAAATGATTCTAGCAGACAGCCCTTCCCTCAAGAGAATAACTACTCCCTGGATTTATCAGAGATTTCACTGCCATTTGGCTATCACGTGCTACGCCTGATACATTTTGGGGAAATATGGCACTGTTAAAAAGGGTGAGGTCGGCCTGTGGTGTCGGGATGTGGTTTGAGAGCTCACGCTCTCCTCTCTACAGTAACTCTCTGCCATCCTTCCCCTCTCCCCTCACGGTTTCCTGTCACCCTCTCAAATTGGGGCCAAGGCTGGATAGTGCTGGCATGTTTTCAGGGGCTGTGTGACATCTTTACAGCCAAAATGCTTGATTTTTCAGTTTTTCTATTGCCACTTTTGTGTTGGCATCCAGCAGCAGAGGGGAGGGGGGAGGGTTTGACTTCGCTGGTGCTTCGAACTTGACCATTTCCACTTTGGGAGTTTTCTCTGTGCTGCTGTCTTTCATAAAAGCTGTGGTTTGTCTATGTACTGGAAAAGCAGCAACGATAAATGTCAGGAAGATTATTTCAAGCTTGCGAAGCTTAATATAGGTAGGAATAAACATGAAATGATATGCATGAAAACAACAATTTCGGATGCCAGCGGAGTTGATGTACAGTATTGAAGGAGCAGTGGAAGGAGGGAAAGGATGTGAAGAGACGACTTTTAGGCTGCCACGGAGAGACATGAATTTACCCATTAAAGTGAGTACTCTAGTGTGTGTCTCGCAAAATGCCTGACGTCTAGTTGATACTGTCAATGTTTAAATAATACTAATTAATCTCCATTATTGAAACGTGTAATTAATCTCTCTCTCCCCCCTCTCTGGCTGTCTCTCTGTCTCCTTCTCGTTCACATTTAATGGAACATGAAAGGGAAACCCAAAGAGCAAATGCTGTGTTGTGGTCCTCGCGGAGGGCTCATTGAGGGACTCACATCAGAGGAGAAGACAGGCAAAGAGACAGACGGCCGGGTGGACATGTTTTGACAAACAGACAGTTGGTCCAGAACTCCTCCCTATCTTACCACTCTGTGCCTCCTCTCCCCCTCTCTCTGTGTCTTTGAACTCAGGCCTTCATTAACAATCTGCTGATTAACAGGCTTGGGAACACGGGGGGTAGACGGATCAGACGGGGAAAGATAGGAGGGAGGAGAGACAGAGACGGAGCGAAAGAATACGCGTTAGAGTATGTCCACAGTAAAGCTATGTTCAGACCAACACAGCGCTAGAAAAAGAGTTAAAGCTGGCGGAACTTTCTAAATGCAACTGGCTTCACATTTTGGTGCGGACGGGACAAACGGAGCTTTTAAAAAACAGTGACGTATACCTGGTCAGAGTCTTTGTAGCAGATAAGATAAGAAGATAACTCTCTGAAATTAAATCCCTGTTTAATTCCCTTTCAGATGTCTGAATTAAATGAGTTTGCCTGCATTTAGACATAGTATAGGTGATAGAGCGGGAGAGGACAGATCGGAGGTTTAATCAGCGGAGATTCAGACAAAAAGACTCTCTCTTCTCAGAGAGGCAGAAAAGTTGGGCTGATGGGCAGAGACAGACAGCGAGAGCGCCCGTCTGATGGACAGAGAGAAAGAGACAGACTGACAAAGGGAGAGAACGAGGGATGGGCCTGTTCTGAATTAATGACTGCTCTCATCAGAAGATGAATGTTCTCCCGCTCTCCCCTCGGAACCGAGCTGGCAAATAAAAAGAAAGTCAGCCCAACGAATAATGAATAGACAAATAAATAAATAAGCCAATAAATAAATGAATAAACGTGACAGAACTCCTGAAAGACAGATTATGATCGATGCACAGCCAGTGGCGTGCATTTGTGTGCGTGTGCGAGTTCTTAAATGCATTTTTACTTTTGTGCGTTATGGTTATGTATGCACGCTGCATGTGGTTTGGTGTGTGCTAGTTTGGGGCTGTGAATGTTTTGAACATACGTGTAATTGCTGTTGTCCATGAGTGTGTTCAAAGTGTGTTTGCTGGTATTTGTGTGTGCGTGTGTGTGTTTGTTGATGTTCATGTTTCTGTGCACGTTGTTCATGTGTCTGAGTTTGCGGTTGTGAGATTTTGTTTGTGTGTGTGTGTGTGTAAGTATTTACTTCCATGTGGGTTAGTGAATGTTGCTTTGTGATGGTGTGTGCATGTATCCATCTTCATTAGTGTGTGTTTGTGCATGCGTGTGTGTGTGTGTGTGTGTGTGTGTGTGTGTGTGTGTGTGTGTGTGTGTGTGTGTGTGTGTGTGTGTTCGAGTGTGAGGCTCTCTGGTGAGTCTCCTTAACATCAAACAGCTGGAAGTAATAAAATATTTAGGAAGCGCTGGGAGTCTGTGAATATTAATACTGCCTTTTCCTTCTGTCTCTCAAATCTCCCTCTCTTTTTCCCTTCTTTCAATTTTTTTCCGTTTTTTCCTCCCAGTTACTCCCTCCCTCCATCCTGACTCACCCAGCCTCTATCGCTCTTCTTCTGCAGCCACATCTCTCAGCATGTCCTCTCACGCTTTGCTTCTATGGTCCAAACTCGAACCCTGACCCTCCCCAACTCTCTAATTCCAGTCTCTTTGACCTTGTTTATGAGGGAATCACGGTCACCTAATTGGGAGTCCACTCTGACTGCTGGCACCGAGGGTGATGGAGGGAGAAGAGAGGAGTTGACCTATGCCATTCTGTCTTGCCGGCGGTGTCGGCGTCTCACAGTGTGGGGGATAAGCAGTGTCACAAGTCCGCTGCCCCACCAGGCAGCCGAGTTCACCACGCTGCACCCTGCCATGTCAAACATGAAAGGGGACCAACAGGCAGACGGACGCCACGGCTCCTGAACAAGAAGCCACGGGACCTTTTGGCCCGACCACGATAGAGACCTGCAGCTCTAAATTTATAGGATTATGTTCAATTCACACTTTTGCACCTTACTGACATTTTTAGTGACACAAAGACACACAGAGCACAGGAGTTACTAAAACCAGAGTACAAGAGCAGCTTAAGTCAAGGGAATTTGAAATGGAAGAGAATAACTATCTGCTCACCACAATTTTAAATATATAGTTAGCCAACGGACCTCTTCTAAGTGGTGTGGTCTATGGAGTCTACCATCAGAATAATGAATGGTTTAATTATAATATATTAATATATTATTACATTTAGAGTTCTAATTATTAGCAATTACAAATCAGTTAATTAGATTATCATTTGATTTATGAAGAGAATAAAAACACTGTTACATTTGTCAATTAATTATTATATTGAGAATATTGTCTTCAATTTAAAAAAAAAAAATGGAATTAATAAAATACAACCATGAAATTGTGAAATAGTCCAATATGTGTAAAAACTCACTGTGATGAAATATTATTTCATCTCGTTTCTTTTCATGTCAGTTTTATGTCAGCTCATTTTGTGAGTTTTGAATTCTAAATTTCCTCCTTTAAAAGTCTGTTTTCATAGCTGATATTTTGAATGTATTCATTTCGTAACATTATATTTAATCATTTATTTCATGAACACTTTGGGTGTCCATATGTGGCAGCAGGAGCTCTGATTGACCAGCTGTTGAGCTGTGACCCCACACATGAATGAATGAATGAACACACACACACACACACACACACACACCTACACACACACACACACACACCTACACACACACACACACACACACACACACACACACACACACACACACACACACACACACTTGTTGCAGTACAGCAAACACTGCTCAATGAACACAATTTCACATTTGACCACATTTTGACATGTGTGCCATCTCTTTTGGCAGTACTTTGTTTTGGCTGTGATTGGGTTTGTTTTAAAGTAGAGTACAGTCACCAGTTGTAATAACCATGCGCCTTGAATCATTTCAATAAAGTTTACATCCTACTTAATCTAAAAGGGCATGTCGACGTACTGACATACTCAAAGGCAGGTGTTGTAAAAGTCTGAGGATGCACAAGGTCAGTCATTAGAGCCGCCGGTACATTCACATGCACGAGGCAAGACAGTAAACACACAAACGAGTCAGACAGGAAGCAGAACAAACAGACCTCGGCAGAAGGTTGTGAATCAAGGTCATTTGTTTTGAGCTGCAATGCTCTTTGTCCCTTCAGACAAAAAAGCGTTCCTGCATGTGAGTGTCATAGGAACATGCAAAGAAACAAGTAATTACACCACGTACTACATAGCGATTAAAAGACAGACAAAAGAACATGCTTAAGGACAGGAAACACAGACGGGCGTATTGCCAGGCAGACAGGAAGGCAGGTAGCAGGTTGACAGAGAGGAACACAAAGTGAGACACAGGCAGACTGACAGTGAGACGGGCTTCAGGCGGGGAGACAAAAAGATGTAGTCATACTGAAGGACAGGCAGATAGGAGGGCTGGCTGTTGTCAGCATCAGTGACAACAACAGCAGCAATGTAATTATAGGCTCTCTGATTAAAATCAATCTCATTTCTGCCACTCACAACACACTTTGCCTGCTGAAAAGATCTCTGCCTCTGACACTTCAGCTGGGGGAGAAAAGGGAGGAAGTGAAGGTGGACAGATGGGCAGGCATGGTAGCCATCTATGTTAAAGTCGCAGATGGAGTTTTTGCACGGCAACTCTCAAATATAATTTCTGCAATGAGACTGGGTTCCTCCTGTGAATTGTCTTTGGACTAGAATTGCCTCACACTGCCCTCAAAACGGTGAAGGCTGAGCCGGCGGCTCGAAGCTAACGGTGCTAACAGCGCAAACAAAGGCATCAGTGCACCACAGTGCAAAGCGGCAGCCGTGAGCTAGCTAGTCAGCGGGGCACGCTCATGTGCCCTGACATGCACAGAGAAATCGGACATTCCCACCCACGTTGACCTTCTCTCCCTCGCCCTCTTTGTTACATTCTTGATACAATATTTCCGTCACTTTTCACTTTTAACAACCAAGTGCAGCACAATGAACGCCTTCCAGGAGGGTCTGAAGATGTGTTCTGTTATCTGCATATTTAAACATCGCAACTATGCCAGCCGGCTTTTCACTCCAGCCTTCCAGTGTGGCTGTTCATAACAAGTAAAAGTTTAAGAAGGTAAAATTAAACGTAGTCAGACAACTAGTTCTGTTCTGGCAGAAGCCGACCCTTACAGGCCTCCCACCTTCTCTCCTCTACAGAGTTTGGGGGGGTTTGTTTTTGGCCAATGAGGTCAACCGGGCTCAGATAGAGTGGCCTTGCCTTAAACCATGGCAGTAGGCTGGATGAGCCAATAGATGCACATTTTTGTTAACTATTCCACAGGGTTGAGTGTTTAAGCTTTTAGACTACTTCACTGGCCGGTTTATGGGTTTATGTGAGTCTCTAGTGAAACTTACTGCGTCTGCATAGTCGAACTGAATGCATTGTCAGCTACTAGTGTCGTCTAACATATTAGTGTGAAATTGGTTGTGACATCAATTTTAAAAGAAATAACTGGCTGAATTTTGGGTAAATTAAAAAGAAAATGTGTTTTTCAGACAACCAGTTAACAGAACTATTCCCGTTAGATTTGAAATATTTCAACATGTAGCAGTTTCCCATGGATCTATGGATAACCTGTACAATTCCGCAGTAAAGTCTGTACAACGTGGTCAAAACACTTTCCAGACACCAGTTTTATTGCACACATTTAAAAGTGAGATGCCACCACAGTGAATACAGTTTATTTCACTCCCCCTCCCCCTAATTACTTCAGATTGATCCTAAGAGTTGATGCTCATAGACATAGAGGGTGACGAATTGTTCATATGATAGACATTTTTCCCAGCTAAGGAGAGAAAGACACGCAAAATGGATGAGTAAGACAAAACAAAGACACACACACACACAGTTGGATAAGTCGAGAAAAGACAGAGAGAGAGAGAGAGACAGAGGGAGAGACAGAGGGGAAAGGCGTCAGTGTGGAGAGGATTTATGAGTGGGGCCTGTCTGTTGGCTATGAGCCTGGTCCCTCTGTGGTCCACTCCTCTGTAATATTCACCACTCCTCAGGCTCCCATGTGTCTGCCTGTGGCTGCAATGTACACACATGCACACACGCACACCCTTACACATACACGAATACTGTACAAACACGAGTCCATGCATGCACATATAGACTGCTCGCTCCAGAGGAATCCAGTGACTGTACAATTACCCTTCTGCTATGTCATTGGGCATTTTCTCAAGCCCCGCCTCCTTCTGTCTGCTCATCTCCCTCTGCTTATTATCGCGCCTGTCCACCTGACCCAAACGTGCAGCCGGCAGACATCGCCGGCTGAAACACTGACATTTTTAAGGGTTTAGAGAGAGAAAGGGAGGGAGAGAGGGAGGGCAGAAGCATTTAACAGAAACAAAAGGTGTGTTCGTAAATCCAATCTGACGCTCTACTCTAGAATGGAAGAAATGTTCGAAGGAACAGTGCGAATTCAATATAAATTAACGAACGTTAGTTAAAATGGATGAAAGAAAAACTTTTCTTGTTATTATGCAAAAAGCGCCTCTGCAAGAGCTCATCGCCAGTGAGGATAACAATGTTGAAGATGAGACTGTAACAATATGCTTATGAAAATAAGTTAGAAAATGTAGGCTATAGCTAACGTTACAGTAGGAGTTAGTGAAAATATAACCCTATTAGCTTGGATAAATATTTCATTAAACAAGCTCCACGAGTGCGGTGAATAAACGAACGGTACATTCCAACAGTGCTCCAAATTTATGAACTGCCCAGTTTGTGCCAGAGGGCACTCGGAGTGACTATTTGTGAACACACCCAAAGAAGAAAAGAAAGATGGAAGAAGTGCCGGAGGAAAGGTTATGGAAGAAAGGAAGACATGGGGATGGGGGGGCTGGAGAGATGCACGAGGGGGTCAGGGACAGAAGAGGATATCTATGAGTGTTTGTGATGTGGGCTTCCACACGTTCAAAGAGAGTGCATGAGGGACTTGACAATGCGAAAGACAGAGAAAAAAGGAATATAAAAACATCAGTGGCATCAAAACAACAAAAGAAAGTAAAAAGTCAGAGGGACAACTGAAGAAAAATAAAACAGAGCAGAAAGGAGGAAGAAAACTTTGTAAATAGCCCATAAAAAAAGCAAAGATACACGTGTGTGTGTGTGTGTGTGTGTGTGTGTGTGTGTGTGTGTGTGTGTGTGTGTGTGTGTGTGTGTGTGTGTGTGTGTGTGTGTGTGTGTGTCAGGCAGCGACCAATAATGAACCTCTCTGCTCGGGACACTCCTAGAGGACACTAAAAGACAACCACAGTTCACCAGCAAATTCATAATTCTTTTTTGTTAGAAGTCTGGAACAGTTGATACATCTTCATGCTAATCTGATGCAACACAGTGTTTCATAGAGGTGGGCAAAAAGTAACACATTTTCTATGAGCTGGGGAACCATAAATATGAAGAGAAAATGGCAGAAACACAATTTCATGCAGGAAATTGTTTCGGCCGTTGTCTACTAACTAAATTGATCCGATTAATCAGGATCAGGGAGGCTTACCACAGGATGGATAAATGCAGTATTTGATCTCATAATTATTTTCAATGGGAATCCTGTGACATTTAATCTGTTCAAATTGTCCAATGGACAAAAACAACCCGGCATGGATTCATTCATTTGTAAATGCACATCATCATGTTATCCAGAGTGGGAGACTTTAACTAATATTTCAGATGCTTTTCTAAAAAAAACTAAATCCTTGTAGATTTTAGGTCAAAACTATAGACAGACAAGAAAGTGCCATAAACTCAAATCCATACAATGTTGGTGCTTTCCTCCAACATTACATAATGGTGAAACCTGAGCAGAGGTGCTGTGAATGTGTAATGTAAGGAGAGAGGGAGGGGTCTATGAATGGGAACTCTGTGTGCATGTGTGTGCGTGTGTGTGTGTGCACATGTCTGAAGCTGGGTTCACTTATGTAACAACCACAAGACACAGACAGTGGGAGGTTGAATTAGGAATTACAAATCGAGGAAGAGGGCAATAAAAAGAGAGACAAAGAGACAGAAGGGGTCCACAAAGAGAGCATTTCATACATAAACATAAAAGTAAACTTTTGGTCCTATAATAACTACCAAAATACAAGAAGGAACTGTTGATGTTGCCTGTGATAATTGAGCTGAAGTGCGAGAGGTGGATTCACTCCACAGTCAGACAGACAGAAAGCCCTCACAGTGAGTCTGTGCTCAGAAGTGGCCTTCTGTGATCCCTGCCACTTCCACACAGCATCAGGAAAGAGTGTTGCTCCGGTCGCCAGTCGGGCCGTCGCCATAGGGACCCAATTCAAAGAACGCGCGGCCAAACCATCTGAAAGATGTGGAAGGGGGGATTTGAAGATGCGAAGGCACAGCAGGAGTGTGGATTTAGGGCCTAAACACCACATATTAGTGCTATCATCCGTCCCACTAATCAAAGCTCACAGTTTCTCTTTACTTTCCCTGTGTCTTTGTCTCTCTATTATCTACATTTCTTTCCTTCTGTTGCTGACTTTGAAGTTGTTTAAGTGAGACGAGAATCCCACATTTTCATTCCGAGTTGACGTCTGTCTATGTCTCTCTCTCTCTCTCTCTCTCTCCCTCTGCGTCTTGTTTCCCCCTTTAGATCACAGAGAAGAATTCAAAGTGTACTCTTAATGGCTTACATGTGTTTCAATTAAGAAGCTGGCATGCATTTCCCATTTTAATGGGCTTTCTGTGCTCTTAGTTCACTGCTGGGCTAGGTTATGTGGTGGGGATTTGGAGGTAAAGGCTTTTAATTGCCAGGCTATGGCAGGAATGTGGTTAGTCAGATGGCAGGAATGTGGCATGGCAGACACATATTTTTCTGCCTCTGAGACGCATATGTGGGCACAGATGCTCAAACGATATGGGCACCCCACATAACGTGATCAAACAGTCTTCTTTTTAAATTTCCGTCCTTCGTCTATTCAATAGTAGGATTTTGAATTAGCAGGATGAGCAGCACTGCTGTTTGTTATGCTGGCAGAACACACAGCCTTGAGAAAGGGAAGAGGCATCTTAACACAGGAATCGAGTCCTTGCAAGCAGGAATGACAACAGCAGTACTCTACCCCGCGAGTGTTCGGTGAGCAAATCACACATGTCAAACATTAACTACGCTAAACTGACTTTAAGCTAAAGATACTTTAAGCTAAACTTACTTCAACTCAATTCATGCATGCCTGTGGAAAAATGGAGAAGTTGATCTCAAAAGTGGGAACTTGTAAACCTGTCTGAAAATAAGCGGCTGGTCAGACTGCATGTAATTTAGATTTATAGAGTTGCTTATTTTACAATTTAACATAAAATGAAATTATATGATACTTCCACTTGATTTCCAGTTCGCAAGAACACACAGCCACAGCGTGCAGCCAATTCAAAAGTAGAAAAACAAACAAGGCGGCAACTTCCGGGTCTGAAAAGTGAAGCCAATGTAGAAGTGCCTTAAACTTGCATTCTTTCTAATGGCCAGCAGGGGGCGACTCCTCTGGTTGCAAAATGTGTCAGATTGTACAGAAGTATATGAGAAGATGACCCTACTTACCACTTGATTTATTACTTCAGTAAACATTGTAAACATGAGTTTATGGTCTCAGTTCAAGTCTTCTTCGATACAGCATGATGTTCATTTTGTAAATTATGGTCCCATTTAGAGTAAAATAGACCATAAAGCAGGATATGTTTTAGGGCGTGGCTACCTTGTGATTGACAGGCCACTACTATGGCGTCATCCCATCTGGAAGTTGTGCCAGTTTTTGTTTTAGAAGTTTAATCCTTTCACAGTAAGTTTTCCAGTTCATGAAAGTTAATTGTAACATTTTTGGTCAACTAAAATGCCAAAACCACTTAGCTACACCCTGTAACTTCTGGTTTCAAGAAATCATGATGGCAATGGCCCAAAACCAAGATGGCACAAACAAAATACTAAACTCAAGGCATCAAAACTGTAGTCCACAAACCAATAGATGATGTCACAATGACTACATCCACTTCTGGGGTTGGCCTAATGTACAAGTGGGCAGACCTAGGCCCAACTAACCCATGCTAAATGACTGGGAGAACATCGATTTTCTTAACTTGTATTTTAAATTATTACAATTAACATTTAAATACATCATTAAAGACAACATTAACTATGCTACTGCCTGACGTCTGGACTAATCACAACAGGCCATTGAATTGGCGTCACGGTACAGACTCCATACTAGGAAGGATGGCTGAGATTATTTCATTAAGAGTAGGAAACAAAAAGTCAAAGAAAACAATATGTCAATGTATCTGTGAAAACTGTAAATAAATATGTCGCCTGTTATTAGAGGAGTTGTTCTTTTGTGTGTTTTTATTGAGGCGCTTGTCCAGCGTTCTATGTTGGCTGAAGTTTCCAGCTGTGTAGAACACATGTTTAGAATGAAGATGCAGTCACTGTGTGATTTCATAGCCGCCACTGCGTTTGCTATTGAGGCTAGAAGAACCTGGAAAGCATTGTAGGCGAGAGTGGGGTTAGAGCCATAAACTCCTCCCTGACTTGATTGTCTCTATATTTCTGTTGAGAAAAGCTTATGAATTGACAGCTCAGCACTTATGAAAGTCAGTCTAGCTCACAGCAGTCGATCTCTCTCTCTCTCTCCCTGCTATCAATTTATGGTAAAAAAAAATAATCCAACCAGATCATCCAAACAAGATGGTGTTTCCTTGAATAGGATTAAAATGTCAGCCTTCTAAGTGAACGGATGTATTGCTGTTACACAATCTACAGCAACAAATAAACATGATGGATACCATGTTTCATTTTGCATCAAGCAATATACCCACGTGTGCCGCTTGTAATAAATTGCCTACAAACTGTCAGAGGTACATAATAAGCTATCTCTACATTCAAAATGTTTTGGACAAAAATCTGAAGTGTAATAATGAACCAGATAGTCGCATTTCCACAGCATGATATCAGTCATTTCTATTTTAGCGAGACTACCAGTTGGAAAGCGTCAAAGGAAGGAAGACAGAATTAACTTTTGTAATTAACGGAACACTGTGTAGGATTTACGGGGATTTATTGGCAGAAATGGGATGAATCTACATACGGAGCGGTCCTCTTCACAGTCCGACAGTGTTGCACCGCCATATTATTACAGTAACCCAGAACTGTTGTTCTCCGACGCGCTTGGAAAGGGAGCATTGAGCGGACGGGTATTCAGATGTTTGCAATTCTCAACCTCACCAACAAATGCCACTAGTTTCTACACACTGCTCTTTTAAAAAAAAGGCACAGCCTAAATTAATTCAGCCCATCCAAAATTGAAATGCTGGCGCCGTGCCTGGCATAGACTAATGGATACAGAGTAATAAATACGGGGAAAAAATGTTCAAAAAGTTGCATTTGCCTAATTTTGTGAGAAGCTGCTGGTTGATTGAGTAGACATCAAACAGTTGAACTAAGCTAAGCTGTACTCACCAGTTAACTTTGTTTGTTTCCTTTCTCTTTAACTTATTTCTACTTTTTGATTAGATTTCCTCTCATTTTAGTGTTTCATTTCATGTGTTATTTAATTTTCTCCTATTACATTTCTTCCACACAACACAGTAATATACTGTGTACATAAAGCTGGAGTACTCAAGGGCCCGCTCGCTGACGGTATCTCTGTTTTTCTCTCTCCCTCTGTAAAATACTTTGCAGGCCCAAACCGCCCTGCGGTTAAAGAAAAAAACATGCTGGGTGTAAAATGATCCCAGCCCTGTAAAATTAGAAAAGGGGAGGAAGAAAAATGAGCGCTCCCAATGTGGCATGTGAACTAATGATGGGTTGGTGGGGTGTTGGTTTTGGTGGAGCAGCGAGAAGACCGGCGATGCGTGTGATGCAATCATCACCTTTTGTCCAGTGTATGGTTAAAGTGGGCCGTGCCCCGCCAGTTTGTGACGTGCCCACAGGGTCATACCAGGGCATGTGGGTGGGTGCTCGGTCGACGGGGGCAGGACGGGGCAGGAACAGGGCGGAGAGGAGTTAGGGGGGGGGACGATAAGGAAGACGGGGAGGATAAGAGTTGTGTGTGTGTGTGTGTGTGTGTGTGTGTGTGTGTGTGTGTGTGTGTGTGTGTGTGTGTGTGTGTGTGTGTGTGTGTGTGTGTGTGTGTGTGTGTGTGTGTGTGTGTGTGGGACCGCAAGAGCGGTCGAGACAAGGAGAGCTGAGGAGACAAGGATGGACAAATTAATCAGGAGAGGAAATGGAGGGAGCCAGTGTGCACATAAACATATCGGTCAACACACACACACACACACATACACAACCACTCCAAGTCACCCTATTATTATCATTATGCAAGTGTGACTGCAAATGGTCCCCCTGAGCAACAACGGGACTGAGCAATGAGCCCATAAACAGATATGGGCTATGGTGTAGCAGTGTTGGCATTTTTGATGAGGCAGCAGCCACCCCCCCCCCCCACACACACACACACACACACACACACACACACACACACACACACACACACACACACACACACACACACACACACACACACACACACACACACACACACACACACACACACACACACACACACACACACACACTCTTTCCCTTCGACCTCTGCTCTCCGAGGGAAGGCAGTGTGAGCACACAGCCCGCCGGAGGGATTGAGCGACAGTGCGCCCAGCTGCATGCCAACTGCGCCCGCGGGCTGCCCTAACCCATGCACCCAAGGGAGCAAACAGCCTCTACCGCTCTCTATATCGCCATCTCTCCCTTTCCTTTTCTTGTCCTCCCTCTCAGCCTCTCGCTGTCCATCTCCATCTCACAATTGTCGTTAATCTCTCTTCTTTCTCCCGCTGCTCGGCCTCTCTTTCACTTTCTTTGTCCACCCCATCCTTCTCTCCCTCTCACTCGTACTGCCAGTCCTAGAGAGTGAGTGACAGGCTGTGAATTGCTCTGAGGCTATACCCAGATAAAAGGCAAGGAATGCACATAGGTACACACATACACACACACACACACACACACACACACACACACTTCACTGGGAATCACATCCACTGTCACATAGATAGACACAAGCCCTGCCATCCACGTGTTGGTGAGAGAAACACACACTCAACACACTGAATCGTGAGTGACAATCTCTTTGTCCAGCCCCCCCTCCCCAGATGCCTGGGTGCTTGGTCACTCACTGTAATGGTACCCAGCACCCATCTGTGTGTGTGTGTGTGTGTGTGTGTGTGTGTGTGTGTGTGTGTGTGTGTGTAGGTGTGTGTGTGTGTGTGTGTGTGTGTGTGTGTGTGTGTGTGTGTGTGTGTGTGTGTGTGTGAGAGAGAGAGAAAGACAGAGAGAGAAAAGTGTGGGTGTGAGACTGAGACAGAGAGAGACATGGAGAACGATAGACAGATTGAGAAAGAGAGTATGCATGTGTGTATGCATGTGTGTGTCTGTGTGTTGGTACGAGTGTGTGAGAGGGAGAGATATTGCATCTCAGTGTGCGGTGTCAGGTCTGGCTGTGGGAGCTGACACTGATTATAGTCTTCACAGCTCACTCCCATCACAGGCAACTATAGCCGCGGCCAAAGCCCTATATTTTCAAAAAGTTGCAACACTGTGCAGGATCCAGAATTGCTTTTATGCCTCCAGCAGTTCGGCCACTGTCTTCCTGGAATGAAATTTAAAAGCCATACCGTCCAACTGCTTGGCGTTTAAATGGAGTATTCAGACCTAATGGGACAATTTTTTTTGGTCGTGACAAAAATGTGTCCGCACCTGGTCAGATTTGTAATCTTGTTGACTTATTCTCTGATCAAATGATTCCTGATGTAAATCAAAAGAAGAAGAAAAATGTACTTGTGAGAGCTTTGGCTTCCTTTGTTAAAAATATTTTTTTAATGGTTTTGCAGAAGAATACATTAATATTTCTGATAGTGAGATATTAATTTTACCTGATGAAAGTCTGAGGAACATAATGTTATAAATAAAGTGATCGACAGTGTGGGGGATCTTTTGGGTTCTTTCTAAGGGATGTCAGTTTCGCTTAATTTTGCTTTAGATAGCCCAACACCCATTAACCAGAAACCAACCCGTTAATTATTAATAAAATAAATAAATAAAATAGACTTATACAGACCATAAATTAACCCATAGACCAACAAGTGTAACTGGGTTAACCATTGACATCCCTGGCTCTTTTACAATGACATTGAGGTATAGAAAAAAGTATTGTTTTAGAATTGAAACTCAGTTTTATAAATGATAAGCAGCTTTACCACCACCAGAAAATCAGAATATTAATATACAAATACTATACATATGGTCAGTGTATATTTATGAATATAGCTGGAACACTAAGTTACTATGTATAACAGTTCTGGCCTGCTATTGTTGAGACTCATGCTCCTCCTGTCTTTTGTGCTGAATGATAGGCCGTACTGCAGAGCGTATCATTATTGTAACACGCCTTCTGTCTTACCCTGTATATACACCAATGACGAGGACGCATTCAGGAAAACAAACAGCGACACTGATGACTGATGCTTCCTCTTAGATGCTCACTTTTAAAAAAGGACACCAAACCAGGAGAGTCCTTTGTGTGTGGAGACCTTTTTCTTTTCTTTTCCTGTGCTCTCTCTTTTCAGTGTCATTGACTGCTTTATGCCAGATATGGAAAGCCATGCATGGTCAACGAAGCGCGTAATGGGCAGATTTGACTAACGTGTCAGTGCAGAAGAGTGAAAAAGAGGAGGGGGGGGAGACAGAGATTGAAGGAGATGAAAAGGGAGAGAAAAAAAGAGGAGAAGAGAGACAGACAGAGGCAGAGGGGTGGTGACCTGTGCCCTATCCTGCAACTGAGGTAGACGCCCTGGCATCTGCAGGCACAGCAGGCATCAGATGACATGCTACACGACTCACAGGCTGTGACTGGAGTAGATTGGACCGGCACATTCATGCTGAGTCGAGGTGAAGAGACTACGCTGTCACATAAAAGGGACTCTCCGTTAAATGAGAACAGATTATAAACTGAGCGGACGTCCAGCCTGAATCAGTCTGAGCCACACAACTGAAACAACTACGAGCCAAACCCAAGCAGGTCTGTGGGATCCCGAGATCCAACAGAGCCAGCATTGGGAGTCCGACCATACGCCCCCCCCTCCCCCCCGATTGGTTTGAAGCTGACGTGACCGACGCATGCGGACCCCACTGCCAATCCTCGCTCTGAGCCTAATTCTCCACTCTGTCTGTCATGTGAATCACGTACACCATGAGAGTAGTGGACTCCAGCTGATGTGTGCTGACATGTAAATGCCCATAGTGTGAATGTTAAATCCGGCACTGTGCTCCCATCATCCATGGGTTAACTCCCTGCTGTGCATGTGTACAGTGCTAAGCCCTACTGGAGATTATGTAACTGGAATTTATGCGAGGTCAAGCGTTGTCCATAGATAACTACAGGACTCCACATAATGTAATGAGTGCATTAATGTGGCAATGATGCCTTCAAAAGATCAACATAATGTAAATGCCTAGGCTTACATTATTAATGTGGATATCAAGCTGCCACGGCAGTATGTGGTAGAAATAACCAATTATAAATTGATATGGTCATTTGGCATTGACCGCCATCACGGTGAAGGCTCAATACAGCAGAGATGGGTAATATGATGATGTATATAGTAAAAAAATATAATAATGTCTCTTTTTCTATATTCTTTCTATCGCACTGACAAACAGGAATTACTGTAATATTCACGTCAGTTGGACGATGCTTTACATTTTGATCCTTGCATGTGGGAGCAGAGCTGGAACGAACAGCTGTTTTGCTACGACAGAAGAGGGCACAACATGCGGAAACAGTCTCAGACTCGGCCCAACTAAAACATGAAGAGCTTGTAAAAAAACAGCTAACAATCTTCTGCAAAGTTTGCCACTCGCCGGCCCCCCCAATGCAGGCATATTTGGAGTGGAGCCTATCCGTTGTCATGCCTTTTTTTTTCAATAGAGAAGCTGTGCATAACCCCAGATAACACAGATAATAGTTAAATGGATAGGAGTGTTTGACGCTATCACACTACATGTCCATTACTCAAACATTGCAATGACACCGCAAATCAGGTCGAAAATCTGTACAAAAAAAAACTACCTTCTACCGCTCTCAACCTCGTTAATTATAACCAATGTTATAATAATCAGTGAGTTTATGGAGGCTACATGCACCACACATACAGTTTATTCAGTCCAGGATGTGTTTGTAACACTTATTATGGGCCTTAATGTCTGCCACCTGTCCTGGATTCATCAGCTGTTTTGATGAGTGACATTTGCTGTCCCCTTTGTTTGAATAAGATATTGGCTAAGCCTGTATTTACATAATTTCTCTACAATTTGACTTGAATCCGTTATGATCATTTTGCACTGAAAATAGTAAATGAGAAAACGCTCAGTACTTTTAATTTTAGTATGTATTTAATTCACACAGGAGTTTACAAAAGCATGTGGTTATTTCATATAGACTGCATTTATTGAAATCAACAGAAAACATTTACAAACACATTTAAAACACTTTAAATGTCGTTATGTAGATATGAAATGTCCTATATCGGGATAAAATGATTTTGGCCGTATCACCCAGCCCTACAATATAGCTTCAATGATAACATACTCATTTAGATCAAGAACAGAAAATCCACAACGTCCAAAAAAGTGTTTTAAAAGGTGGGGGAAGCCATACATTGTTTAGCTGCAATTTTATTTTAAAGATTTGTTTAACCTTTTGTATTGCTGCTCAAGAAAGATTATTTTCATACATACAAGAATAATAAAGCAATGTTGATACTTTCTTCCTCACAATATAATCAAAAAGAACCGAGAAGAGTATCGATAACGAACCGACAAGTTGAATCAATAAGAGTATATCGATAAAATTCTGGCCTTACCAATCCCTACTTGAAACCGCATATATCCTGCTGTTCAGAACTTGATTCAGGTTTCAGTCACTTTCCTCCTCATTTCTTTCCTCTTTTGAAAGTGCAACACCTCCATGGCTGGCAACGCAGCGAACACGCTTGGTGCTCTGCCTATTTTCACACTTCTCCACACCTGGCCAATCGTTCTCGAAAGCGGGGGCGACTGTCAAATTTTATTTTTTTGAGAGTCAAATAAATAAAAGACAAAAGTGAGCCAATTACAAAAGCTCCTTGTCTTTCAGACTGTATGCGCAGCATGTCTGAAGGACCATGTAACCAGCTTTAAGGGTTCCAAATAAACTAGGAGCTAAATCTTGTCAGACCAGACACATAACAAGACAACACCGATGTCTTTAGCTAACATACTGTATGTGTTTTCTGAGGACAGTTGGTTCAAATCACCACTCTTTTTTTGGGTGAATCTGTTGAGTCAAACATCAGAAGTCCCCATGAGATCAATACTGATGCAACATCAGAGCTTTCTGATTTCTAGCTTTGGAAGAGTTGTTGTTTCATCATCAATGACTGGCTTTTGCCATGAAAGTAATGCTTCTAAATTTGTACATTGGTATTCCCCTTTCGCTGCTGATGAACCGTTGCGGTCCTGATTGGCTCCAGATGTCTTGCTTTTTTTTAAGCCTCGTCGTTTTCGATGGGTGGCCACTGAGCTGCAGGAACACATAGCGGCGCAATACTGATTCGTGGGCAGACAGACGTCCAAGGAGCAGGTGTATGCTGTGGTGGTGCACCCTCCAACCCCCCCAACCCTCCGCTGTTTAATGACTGTGGTACGGCCCTCCGCTGTGGCTTTGCCCCAACCCTCCTGCCTTTCTGAGCGTTTGAAATGTGCCAGCCAGATGTTCTGGGCTTACACCTGTAGGAGACACAGCCTTTGACATGGTCTCTGTGGATCACACACACACATATAACCACATATGCATGGGCGTGCACACTTCCAGATGTACTAACGTCCATGTGCCCGGCAGAAGTGCACGCATATCCCAAAAGATGGATCAGTGGCCAACATGTAGACACACACACACATACACACACACACACAAGCTGCTCTTTAACCCCTCATTCATCCCCATTCACTCACCCTCAACTTGGCCCCAATAGGGAATTTCAGGACACTGGCAGGGTGCCGGGGCATCCAGTTTATGCCACCCTGGTGCTATACACCTCTCTCCCACGACTCGCCCTCCCTCTGCCTCCTTTTTCTCTTTCGATATTGTGTGCCATTACACTGTAGGATTCTGTAACTGGAGACCGTCTGTCTGGCTGGTGTAAGCTAATGGAGAAGAGCAAGTGTATGGAGAGGCTATAGGAGAGACAGTCTCCCTTCCTCGCAAGCTGCTGTCAGAAAGCATACGGGCCTGATTAACGACAACAGCCACAATAGCTCTTTATGCATTCTCTCCCCACTGCTGGCCCGCTGCCAACTCACCCTCAGGGAGGGAGAGGTATACACACGGTGTGAGGATTGTGTGTGTGTGTGTGTATGGCAGAGAGAAAGTGAGGAAGGTGAGGTATGTAATATGTTCTGATTGTGCGTGTGTGTGTGTGAGGAAGGTGCGACGGGGTGCATTTAAAGAGTGCTAAAGACAACAGATTCTACCAATCTAATTCACGACTCACGTCAATCCTCTCTGTGAAATAACACAACAAATTATATGCGACTTACCGTGTTGTCTTCTATCTATAATGTCTATCAACGGCACTCAAAATGACCTAAACGTAACCCCTGTTTGGAGCAGTGAAAGTAGTCGAGACTGTTGTACCAAATATAATTGGGAGTCGGGTGAAAATAGCGCAAAAACTTTATATCTCTTTAAGGTTGTGTTTTGGGTCTCAAGTCTCTACTGATGCTGAATACTTATGGGTGAGTGTTTGTGTGCGTGTGTGTGCATGTGCAAATGTGTGTGTGTGTGCGTGTGTGTGTGCGCGGCTAGCTAGCAGCTATCTCCCCTCGCTCCTAACACAGAAAGGTTGAGAAGAGCCATCTTTCATCTCCTCTGCATCATCACAGCCTCTGCATTATTAATGTCCCTGATTACTGTAATCAAAAATTCTTATTTATTTGGAGGAGTCGAAGGAGGGGGGAGGAGGCAGCGAGGCCTGGGCTTCTCTCTCCAGACAAAAAACCTTTGGTCTCCAGCTTTAATTTTTCAGAAATAGAGATGCCGCAGTGCCCCATCTTCCCCAAGTTCGGAGCTAAGCTAGTTAGGCGCACATAAACATGCAAATACTGAGGCACAGGCGTTCAAACTTTTTCTTTCTCAGTCTTTGAGCATCACATACACTCGTACAAACACACAGCCGCAGTGAGATGCACATGCACGCACACACATAGAAGTAACTGTCAATAATAGCGTCTTAACGAAGACAATCATCTAGACCTCTAGACAGCCAAAACGATAAAAAGCTGAACGTACTCATCCCTGCCTTTCATCTGGTTTTGAGCTTCTCTTCCAGCTCCTTTACCTCCTTCAATAAAGTCTGTCTGTCTCCTTGCCTTCCTCATTCTCCTCTTCCCTTGCTTCCTCCACCATCCACTCCACCCTGTCTAATCTTTCCAGGCACTGCCATTTGCATGCAAATAGTCCATTACCCAGTGGCAGGAGACACAGCCAGGAGCTCACTACTAGGTAATCAAGGACAAAAGAAGTGCAGGAAAGACGTGAGAGAAGAAGGGGGAAGGTGGGGGAAGAGAGAAAGACAGGGCGGGAGTGAGGGAGAGCAGAAAGATCACAGGTGAATTAACATTAAGAAAGAAAGGCACAAAGCGAATTGGCAGACGAAAGAAAGGCGAGGTGAGGCAAGGACAGGAGAAATACAGCAGGACTAGCGGAGAGATGACGTGTTTGAAGAAGTGATTGGAGGCAAGGATCTTTGTAATGCAAAAGTTACGCGTGAGGTATTAAGACTGGAATGAGCAGAGTGCAGCTTTGAGTGTGAGACGGATCAAAGAGCACTTTATTCCTGCGTGTCAGCCTGTCAATCTACCGCAGGTTTATGAAATAAAAGACTGGTACACTGAAGTAAGCATCCGGGGGAAATGTTTCTCCCCGCGTGTTTTGTCTGCATTTTAAACAACAGCTTGCAACAAATAGCTTGTCACTTCAGCGGCGCCCAGAACAGGGCCAATTTCTAGCATTTGGAAAAGGTACATTCAGTCAAATTAAAAGGCATAGCATGATGTTTTAAATATATATTTTTGTTTGCAGATATTTGGCACTTTGAAGGAAAAACCTCTGTTCTGAGCTATAGCGTGTTTTGCACGATTGTGAAGGACAAATGTAGAAACATTTGACAAAAATAGTCTTTTTTTTAAACGTCAATGTCAAATAATGTCAATTCATCCCTTTTAAGTTCAAATTTGTCACTTGAGCTGCTTTAAGTGTCCCACTGTTACAAACCATAATGGTGCAAATGACATACTGGACACTATAAGGTGTCCGATATGCTGACACAAGTAGTGCTCAAGCGGATAATTAATTCATAAATAACGTCTTAACCACAAAAAATGTATTGACAGTTAGAAAAAGTAAAAATGGCAAACACTCAGTGTTTTAGTGTTTGAAATGTGAGGATTTCCTGTTGTTTTGGACTGTAAGTTAGACAAACAAGCAATTTGGGTTCTTGGAAACCTTTTACAATTTTGTGACATTGTATAGACTGACTGGCAAAAATTCAAGTACAGCTGAGGACGGTGGGTTTTGCAGGTACAGCATTTGATCATAAACTAAAGTATTGGTACTAAATTTGATGACAAGTGAAATCTTTGACCAGCTGGAAGCGTTGAATGAAAAGTCAAAAGCTAGTCAGTCGGAGATATGAAAAATGCCAAATACGGGGTCCACTGTCTCCAATGTGCGGATTGGCTGCTTTTTTCTTGTTTTTGTCATCGTAAATGGAGTATATTTCTCTCTTGGGTGGTTGAATCCAGGCTCAGACGACAGGCGTTTTAAGATGCTAACAGAATTTGAAATGGTGTTGCTTCAAGCATGTCAGGAGAAACTTCACAGATGTTCTTCTCTCCAATTGCAAACACGCACACATTACAATATTTTAATACAATGTCTCATCACATGCTACAGGATATTATTAAGATTATCCAAGCCAGCAGGAGCAATGCACCACCTTGCATGATCTCATAAAGAGGCAGATGCAAACAAAACGGAGACAGACGAGCTACAACTTGCTGGAGTGAAGCTTTGCGGTGAGAAAAAACAAAAGCAGAAGGCCAAATGTGTCTGGATGAGAAATGGTTGGAGAGACACGATCAACATGAGTTGTCAGCGCTGTTCAGCGACAATATCTGTCAACATTCGACTAGTACGCTAGCTAACGTTAGCCTCAAGGGCTACAACGTTTACCGTTCCTTGGAAAACCCGTCCTCTGCTCATTGGCTATTATGGTCAATCATCCAGATTTTGACTGCAAAATATCGAACATGTATAAAAATAACATGATTCTGCTAACAGTTTTGGAGGTTTAAGACTGGATCTGTAAACACCTGACATTACCAGAAAGTCTGGGCCAAACGTCGGTACAAACCAAGGTCCTAAACCAGATCTCTCTTAGAGGGGAGACTCGGGATAAATTGGCCCAAAACTCCTGTTGTCTGAGCCGGGCAACTAAGAAAGAATTTGAGAATGCCACCCTGAGTTCTGGGACGTTATGATTGCAATTTCTTTAACCATTTTGTAACATTTAATTAACTGATTCATCCCAAAAAAATATTGACAGTTAATTAGTAAATTAATAGTAAGTAGATTAATCAAAATTAAGATAAATGTTAGCTGCATCTCTGGGTACAAGGCAACATTTGAATCCTTAATGTTAAAGATTTGTAAAAACTTTATATTCTGAAGTAACACAAGCAGTTTTCACACCAAGCAGCTCCTCGCAACAAGAAATGTGTGTAAGTAAAAGCTAGATCAGTCTATTTTGTCAGTTGCATGGAAAATAAGATTGCCTCCTAATTATGAAAAGACCGCAAACGGATGATGACATCTCAGGGAAACATTTTTAAAAGCCGGGGATTACACTCTGCCACGCTGCGTCGTCCATCTTTATGTACCTGTCTGCACAACCCACATAACCTTCTACATCCCCTGTGCATCTTTTGTTCCGCTTCCACATGTCTGCATCACCCGATGCCTCGTCTCACAGTCAGTGCCTCGTTCTCCTCCTCTCGATAGATGCTGGAAGTAGCTAAACTTCTTATAGGAGAAGAAGTGCATGAACGTCAAAGGAAATGAGCCCCCCGCCGCCGCCACCACCTCCTAACCCCTCCTGTCCCCCCCCCCCCCCCCCTCCTCCTCTGCGAAGCGGTTGATTGCGGCCCGTTTGATGTCCTAAACGCGGCGTGCTAAGATTTGCTCTCTGTTCCTCGCCGAGCCCGTTTGAAGCTCTGTATGAGCGACACACATTTTCGACGTTACACTCTGCTAAAACGGGCAATTATTTTTTTCCCCCCCTTTTTTATGTTTGGCTTTAGAATCGCGGCGCATACGGAGGGGGTAGCGGGGAGACAGGGAGCGATGACTTGCACCCACACATTCCTCTAACTAAGACGTAAATATGCATGGTGCAAAGACCTTTCTTCTAAGACAGGCACTTTACTGTTTCCTAAACTTTTTTTTCTGTCACAAGCATTACAGAAATTACACCTATTGCAGATATCCCCCCCGATGCACCTATTAAGACCCATATATTACTGTCAGTAGTGCTTGGTTGAACCTGCCTCAACCACTTCTCAGCATCTCTTAGCACTTTCAAGCTTCCTCTGTCTGTCGTGAGTCCTCCGTGATATAAGTTGCGGCAAAGGGGGTTTATTCATTGTACGGAGCGCTGCTGAAGCCGCCGCAGGCTCGCTTCTTTTTACACCCACTACAGCGGATCCAAGACAGTGGCTTGAAAAAATAAAAAGAACGCTTTAGCCTTGGACCTGCTCCTCACCCACCCACTCATCTCTATGTGAAGCAAGGTCACCACTTATGTAGGTTTATCATTTTATAGACCAAAGCTACAGAGCTCTCTCAGACTATGCTTTCTCCGTGGCTGCGGGTTGAGCTTGGTTTACATTGGAAACATATACACACACACACACACACACAAATGTATATACACACTGAGACACACACTTCTCTCAGAGCTTGGCCTGTGCCCAGCACTGCACTCCCCTTTTATGACCCTTGCTTTATGGCTTATTTAAAAAGTAACAGTCCCTTTATAGGTCATTAAAGCAGGAATAAAAGACAGCAGACGGCCTGCAGTGGATAGAGGAGTGAGCAGACGCCAGGCAGATTGGCTTGAAACACCCCCCCACACACACACACACACACACCTACACACACCTACACACACACACACACACACACACACACACACACACACACACACACACAAGTGTATGCAAGGGTGCATCCAAGGCCAAGGGTCGTGACCCTCCTGGTGGCTGCACATCATCACTTTACACATCATTACTCTGGTCGTATACAGTGCCATGACAAAGTGTGTAGGTACAAACGCATGTACACCACATTCGTGCATTTGCAGCAATACGCAGACAGATTGATTAAACATTTAAAAACAGATCAGTAAAGATGGTAATACATGCAAATATGTTGCAAATGCAAGAACACAAACAGACATCCTGGTAGGCATACACGATTCACTCGTAATTGTATCTTTTTTGGTTCTCTCTCCCTCCCTCCCTCTCTCCTACTTGCCCTCACACTTTGACCTGTGCGTGATGGCAAAATGGGCATGATTAACTGTACAGAAATGTCAGCCGAGAATAATGGCTGAAATGTAATTACTGAACGAATGTGGTCCATGGAGAGATGAGTAAGACAGAGAGGAAAGGAGAGACAGACCGAGAGAGCGATCATTGCATTCATTGACTGTGTAGTTAGAACAATGTTATCGATACATGATGAAACCAAATGGTGTGCACATTTTTTCCTTGATTTATGTGCTGGGATAATTACATTTGTACGTATGTGTGCACACACACACACACAAGTGTTTTGTGCCTTTCTAAAAAAAGCATGCACACATGTTCAAATGACTTGATCTCTGAACTGTTCCCTATATCTCATTAGCTACATAATTGATTGTGACTCTACAGGACCATTGGAATTGCTTGCGAGCCTTTCTGGCATCATCCGTCTTAATACATATCTTCGGTGAAATGCATAGATTTGCTGCTTAGATTTGCTGCTTAGATTTGCTGCTTAGATTTGCTGCTTAGATTATGAACTACAGCACATTTGTGACAGTAAGTAGTGGGAACAAAATAGAATTGTTCGTTTGTATGTTACGTGTTAGTTCTGCATTACTATAAATACATCTCTGTCTCGTTCAGTGTAATGTCCTTGGACTGAAGAATGGTGGCGTGCATACGTGTGTAATTGTTTATGAGACAAAGACAGTGAGCGAGTGTGTGCATGCTACATTTAATAGTGTATGATGGTACACAGTAGGCCTACACGTGTGATAAAGAGAGACAAAAGGAAAGAAAGGGGCTTCAGTTTAGAGAGTTTCTATACAGAAGAATGATTTGAGAGCTTTCAGGCTGGGGCCGTTTTTGTGTCGTGCGAGTGTGTTGAATCAGTGTGTCCATGTTGAAATCGTTTTCTTTCAGGAAGCGGGTTGCAGCGGCCCTCTTCTCTCTCTCTCTCTCTGTCTCTCTCTCTCTCTCTCTCTATCAGCTCATCTTTCTCTCATCTAACCGACCACAGAGTGAGGGGGGAGAGGGAGGGCACAGAGAGCAAGGCCATAGTCTTATTAGTGATAATGAGAGAGAGCCACTCTGCCAATTTACATCCGTAATCTGATATTAGCTCCCGCCACCCGCACTGAAGGAGCACACACACACACACACACACGCACACATTTGCAGGCAGACAGACGTGCGCGCACACTCACACACATTTCAAATGAGTTATTCATATTCATGAAAAAAAAGCTGAACTGCCTTTGGGTGAAAACTACAGTGCTCCCTGAGGACAAAGGCAATCTGCTCCAAAACCATTAATATCAAAACGCATTAGAGACATAAGGCAATGCTAGTAATGCTAACTCGCTAACTAGCAAGTTATCATTATTTCACGCTGCAACTGGAATGCATTTCTATCAATGCTTGCACTTTAATTCTTGAATGTATTCCAGTATTTGCAGCTGGTTTGGAGTGCATTTCCTTATTTTTTTTGTGGTTTCATTCTTGCATGCGTTTGCAAGAATGCATGTGAATGTCAATTTTTCAGTTCAGGGTGTCTTGTTTTTATCTATGTGACTTTGCACTTTTGATGGCATCCAATGGGCTTTTGAAAGGGTCTGAGATTGTTGAAATTGTTTCTTTCATCTTTATACCAAAGCCATAGTTTGTGAAAACCTATTAAAATTCCAGGCCCTTTCAAATAAGAATTATATATTTCTTTTAATCCTTTAAATTGTGTTCCACAGATTGTGATTTATACGTTTCTTACAAAAAGTTACTTCTCATTTTTGTGAGTTTTCCTATTAAAGTCCAGCAACACTCCGCTTGTTACATGCATACAGTCTTTTCAAAATAAATGTAGGTCTTCACAGAAAAAAAAAATTAGTTAGGTTTAGGAAAAGATAATTTGATTTAAAATAACTACAGATGTTCCGCTACTGAAGTGTGCAAGTCACATGGCAATCAATATTGACTTATCGTTTTACACAGGTAACAAACAGTGATCTACCGGGTGAAAGATTGTTTTTTTGGTTGACCCATCGACCTCACCTCCTGCCCACCTTGTGTGGGCTTTTGCAGTCTGGTTCATGATTACGTGGATTACATTTAAATTGATTTCTTAGGGCATCTACGAATTACAGCGCAATATTTTCCATAGGTGTAGCTACGAAAGCTGGATGAGAAGAAAAAAAAACACACATACATAAACAAATTCCCATATAGTGCATCACAAATTCCTGATAAACATCACACGAACGGCAACACGTGTAAGCTCTCATACAAACAAACTCACATGATGATTAAATATGAAAATTCATCCTCAGTTTCTATATATCGAGAAACCGATGGATAACAGAAAACAGATTCTCTCAGGCGAACGGTCCTGGCAACATGTTCATGAATATTCCATCGACACTGGAGAGGCAAATCTCTCAATCACTCTCATTCCCTTGTGTTTCAATTAGACCCAAACCACCCAGAATCAGCTAATTGTTGTAAGCATGTATGGCCGGATCCCTACCACCTCTCCGCGGGCTAGAATGGTGACAGAACATTATGCAAGCCAGAGGGGGATTTCTAGCTGTAACATCACACACTTAAAACAAACCGTCATGTACAACAGCAACTCTCTGAAATCAATTGCCTCCACTGCAGGATGTGGTTTCACTATCCACATCATTTCAACAGGACTCCCATCATGCAGCCATGCCTGGCATATGGATCGACAATGCACAGCATTATCTAATTACAGCATCCCTTGCTCCCATCAATTTACTCAGTTCTCCGAGCTTTAAAAGCACATTTTGCTTGATGCGAATGAAGTGGAATTGTGATTTTCATATAGGTGTGCCGGAATCTGTAAGTTATTCAGCACACTGTCATCTGTTTTGCTGTTCTCCTAATATTGGAAAATGAGGCGACAAATATGCGTTCTTCAAATATTACTGAAGGAAGGTATTGAGGCAAGTCCAAGGCTTTTAAATGCAGATAGCAAGCAATTTGCAGCGAGGTTGTATGTGTATTGTGTGTACGCAAGAGCTGTTTGCCATTTTGTGTTTGAATAAATATGCCGGTGTTTGCATGCTGCCTGTAAGAAGCCTGTTGCCCCATCAGTTATTATTGCCTCGCCTCTCAGGTGTGATTAAGAGTTGGTCACATTGAACAATCCAAATACCTTGACATCCAAGTCAGCAGCAAAACCACAAAGGATTTAAAAAAACTAACTAAAAGACATTGGTGTAACAAAGTATATTTCAGCGAGGGTATGTCAGCCAAAACTGACTCCAAAATGGACAAAGGAGTGTATGAAGAAGAGCTGAAATGATAACTCGGTAAAACAATTGCTAAATTGACAGAAACATCAGAAACTATTTGGTTAATTGATGAATCGCCTAAGTCATTTTTCTAGTAAAAACGGCAAACATGCCATTTTATAGATCAAACAGTTATTTTTTCTAATTCATGTATCAATGCAATTCACTTTTTCAGAAATGTAAAGCCATTTTAAAGGATGCTGCCATTTATTCTCAAGACCCTTTTCACCCAAAAGAGCACACATCTTGGAGGTATTCCAGGCTCCTGTCAGCTTTCATCTTGTTGCATTTATTTTGGACGATATCTAAATATGATATATGTGGATAAAGATGTCTCGTCATTCGTCAGCATGCTGAGTCAGAGACTGGCTCCAAATTGGGATATCCATCACGTAAGAGAGAAAAACACATTAATTGGATTTAAAACAAATATGGTATCGTTTGAATGATGGTGCTTAACTTCTAGGCTCTTCCTCGACCAGAAGGCAACTACAAACTGAACGTTTTAATTACTTTCAAGCTAATCAAACAGGGTTTTTTTCTTCTCACACTGATGTCACATTTTAGAATGATCTTATGGCCTTTCTGGCCTTTTAGTTTTCCCTCTTATTGGTTATAATGTCAACCAGTGACCTCCGAATCGGTCTTAATCCAACACTCTCCATTCTACAGTTTCCTTTTAACCTTAACCCTTGCTGCATTAACCTTACTTAGTTTCTCAAAGTGCATACACCCTCTTACCTTCCAGTGTGGAGAAACACCAACCTCAGCATTGTGCCCGTGTGTGCACTGCATTTTCTGTTTTACTGAGGGTGACTTCTTCTTCTTCTCTCAATATTGTGCATGCCGTCTCCCCTGCACACTGCCAATGTACTGTACCACACACTCTTTCTCACCAATTACCTGTCTGCATCTCTCCGTCCGTGTTGTGTGATTGAGAGAGGGTGTGAGAGGAAGCCAAAGGGAGGCTTGTGTCCGTGTGTGTGTGTGTGTGTGTGTGTGTGTGTGTGTGTGTGTGTGTGTGTGTGTGTGTGTGTGTGTGTGTGTGTGTATATATGTGTGTGTGTGCATACCTGCATAGTGGGAGATCATGTGTGTGTGCGTGAGAGAGAAAATGCATGTCTGCGTCTCATTCTTCTGCCTCTGTTTCCCCTCCGGATCTCATGTATAATTTATGTGCCGCTCATGAATATGCTAATTAGCCAGCGTGCAGGGAGAGGTGAGAGGGCTTCCCCTATTCTATTCTTACATTCGTCTGATGAGAGAGGGATGGAAAAGAGGGAGAGAGAGACAGAGGGAGAGGAGGGAGAAACCGGGAAAGTGTGTGTTGCTGCAGGAGAGGAAAGGGAATAAGTGAATGAGGGGGAAAGACGAAGGGCAGAGACGGAAAACGCTGGAAGGAGAGAATGTGGAAATACATTTATGAAATCCCCGGCGTTCGACAAATAAGCATTGTGGCAATATGGAAGGTGGCGAGCCCATGTTGTGCTATATTGTGTTGGAGACAAATGAATCACCCATGCTGAGGGGACGTGGAGAGGCGAGATTGGAAGAGGTAGTGAGAGAAAGTGGGAGATGAGAGGGGAAAGAAAAGGGAGATACAGTTGTCATTGTTCCATCAGCATTTCAGTCGCGTTTGTGAAAGGCTAGACAGGCAGGCAAATAGGGCCGTTATTCCAGTTTCAATTGCTTCTCCCATAAATAGATGATAGGTGCCAAGTTTCTGAAGAGATGCTGAAAAACACCCTTCCGAGTATCGCTCGAGACAAAAGGCAAAACGGGGGTGATGCAAGCCCCGAGCACTAATCAGATAAATTGCAGAGAAAGAGAGGTAGAAGGTAGAGAGATTAATCCAGTAGCTAACAAACTAGCAAACTAAACATCAAACGCTTCGTCTTCAAAGTTGCGTAACATGAAAAAAAACCTTTAAACCACATCAAAACCCTCACAGACAGCTGAGGGAAGATCTCACTCTCCTTTCTTCTCTCTTTCTCTTGAACTCTCTGTCAGTCTATCTGCAAGCCTGCCTCTCTCTCTCTCTGTCTGTCTTCTTGCCTCACACTCAACCTCTCTCGCTCTCTCTCTCTCTCTGTGTCTTCTTGTCTCACTCTCAACCTCGCGCTCTCTCTGTGTGTGTGTGTGTGTGTGTGTGTGTGTGTGTGTGTGTGTGTGTGTGTGTGTGTGTGTGTGTGTGTGTGTGTGTGTGTGTGTGTGTGTGTGTGTGTGTGTGTGTGTGTGTGTGTGTGTGTGTTCTTGTCTCACTCTCAACCTCTCTCTTCCACTATCTCCCCTCTGGAGTTCAATCATGAGGAGTGAGTCTCATGTGAAATAGTGCATGACATGCAACGTATATGTGTGTGTGCGTGTATGTGTGTGTGTGTTTGTACATGCATGCCAGTGTGTGCACAATGTTTGCATGAATGCAGACAGTTGAGTTTTTGCATGTGTGTGTTTGAAGAAAAATATGGATGTGTGTGTGAGTGTGTGTGTGTGTGTGTGTGTGTGTGTGTTGTCTTCCCTCCTGGCACCCTCTGGGTAGAGAGAGCATTCCAGCGGGCAGCTCATGATTCAGCATCTGTCGCCCAGCTTATGTAAGAGAGCAGACACAGACTGACTGACTGAGTTAACTGACTGGATGGATGAATGAATGACCAACTGACTTAGTGAACAAACAGACTGATTTACTGACTTTCAAACTGAAAAAAAAAAACACTGGCTGACCTGACTGACCGATTAGCTGCCCAGCACAGAATGGAAAAAAATAACACTTTTAGATTATTGAATTAAAAGCTTCAAAGACACATAAACGCTTCCATCAATGCAAACATAATCTCAGTCTTAAAGAAACAGATATTGAACAACTAAGTAAAAGTAGAAAAGAACACACTGATACTACGGGTAGACCTACTGTGTGTTCAGACAATTTTAGAGGCGGCATGTTTGCATGCAAATTCTAAGGGGAAGATGCGATTAGGCGCACATATGCCCAAGCGAGGACGCGTCCACGCAAGTTGAAAATGTTTCGAATTGAACTAAAAATGGGCATGTATCCTGGGGCTTTATGAATCAGCCTTGTTAACTTACAGAGATGAGGGGGGGGGGGGGGGACTATGAATACACTTTTCACTGCCGAGGTGTCCTGGTTACTCTCTCTCTTTCTACGTTCCCTGTCAATCTGAGCACCGTCAACTATCAAATAAAAAAAGGTAGTTGCATAGCTAGTCAACCCTAGAATTCCTGTGAGAATTAATTCTGATGCGTTTCTCTACCAAAACAAAAATCCTTTAAAAAAAAAAAAAAAATAGTTTTGTCTCCCAAATGTATACTGGGATTTGCAAGCAAAGAGGCAGGAACATTGAGGGAAAATGCTAAATTGTAAAACTTTGCAGAGCGAGTTGGAGGAGAGTGAGCTGCATAAGAGTGCGGAGGAACACCAGGTAAGCTCTGGCTCTGCACCAAAACCCTTACTTGGATCATAAAATAAAACCCGCTCCCTTGCGAAAAACCACATTATTTTACAGTTTTTCTTTCTGGATTTTTTCCCCAGCTGTGATGAGAAACGATTCTTTAAAACACCATTATCTCCCAACGGTCTACACCAGTTGGCCAAGACCAAAATGCATTTGGTCCAACTTGATCCGCTTAGGTGATGTCTACATCTAACTGCAACTGAGTCAACAATTGTAATGTTTGGGCCTTCTTTTACCGACCATCTAGTTGACTCACCAGCTTAGTGATGCTGACCAACTAACCGGTCATGCTCTGGACATGACAGCTGTCAGGCTAACTGACTCACTCGACGCTGGATGACTGATAGGTATGAGCTGGCTGCCTGGATGTCTGATTAAACATTTGATTGGCTGGCTGCCTGTCTGGCTGGAGTCAGGCGAGCAACATAGAGACAGAGAGACAGAGAGACAGAGAGAGAGAGAGAGTAAGAAGAGACGGGAGCACAGAGGCAAACCAGAGTTCATTACAGTAAACTTGGAGAGGCAGTGGTGACAGGCTGAGAGAGAGAGAGAGAGAGAGAGTGCAGAGACGAGAAGAAATTGAGAGTGGCGTGAAAACCCCATGCAAATAGATGCAGTTACCTAGATGGCCTGCTCCTTATACAGACACAATAGAATATAATCACAAAATGGAGAGTGGCAGGTAAATACACACTCACACAGAGAAAAAAAAAAACTTTCATAGTGGAGGTGCACATGCGCGCACATGAGTGTGAGGGGTTTTTTTTTATCCCGGGCTGAAGGTTGTCAGTGGCCGGGAGCACAGAGGACAGACCGGACAGAGGGCGAGAGTAAAGTTGCGTGTCTACATGTGTTGCAAGAAAGCAAAGAGAAAGACAGTACGAAAAGAACGATCAACAAGAAATGAAGAATGCCGAAGGCAGCGTGACCTTCAGCGTCTGGCTGTGGGGAGGATCAACCTCTGGGAGACATGGGTAGCTTGGCAAAGTCACCCTTACACAGGGCTCACTGTCAGACGGGGTCAGGCCAAACAAACACGCACACACACACACACACACACACACTCTCTCTCTCACAGAAGCACCTCACACCAAGAGCCAGCCTGCAGCAGATACTCAGCCAATAGATATGAGGTGCAATAACACCCAATGTGAGTGGGTTCCTCTCGTCGCTTTACAAAAGAACACACCTCAAACAACACGCGCACACATGTACACACCGCGCTCTCCAGTTCGCACATCTCACTTTAGTGGCCACAGACAGAGGGAGGAGGAGGACTGCAAGTAGAGGAGGAGGGGGTGACAGTGTGGGGGGGGGGAGAGAGAGAGAGGTATCGCCTCTCCTCACTGATCCCTTATGCTAAGAGGGATTTGCATACATTTTTAATCAAAGCAAATTAGATCATAACCAAATTAAACCACGCTTTCCAGCCGCCCCCTTCTCTGTCTGCCTCCTGTTCCATCCACCCACCTATTCCTCATCATTTAATTATAGTCACTAATAGGTATGGTTAGACACAAAAAAACTCTGCACACATTGCTAATTGACAAAAGCATATGTGGAATATGACTTTGTGTGTCCGCTAAATTCAATATATATTAATCTCGTGAGAATGAAACAAGGAAACTGGATTTCAACACGCAGTATGCAAAACTAATTTTATATTAGCCTTCTTTGCAGTGTTCAGTGTCAACCATCAAACGTGTACCAACAAATACATAGCTATAAATCAAAGTGAAACACACACACACACACACACACACACACAAGCAAGCATGCACGTTGGCTTACAAAACAGTCACCCACCACAGAAACTAGACACCTCCTCCCACATTCCTCTCTACACCCTATGCTGCTTAACAGATTGGTATCGGCCCCCATTGCTGGCTTTTGCCCATTACACAATGACTTCTGTTGTCCGATAACTCAATCACAACCGTACTGTTGGCAATCATCATGAGGTCCACCTCTTCACCGGTCCAAACACTTTGCCATAAACACAGTTTGTCTCGATTTGATCCCTGAGATAAAATAAATCCTCGCGCACAAATAACCGCACAAGCATGTGCAGGTTCAAACACACACCTAGATGTATGCACACACACACACACACACACACACACACACACACACACACACACACACACACATGTATGTGCAGGTTTAAGGGCAGTCTGTTCTTTCTTTCTTTCACTGACACACACACACACACACACACACACACACACACACACACACACACACACACAGGTGCCTACAGGCCTATTTGAGATGCAGACTCTCGTGTCCCAGTAAATGATATTAAAAGTCATATCATGAATAAATCAGCAGCCAGGACCCCAAAGTCTCCTCCATGACACATTCACATACAGGCAGAGGGAGAGGACGATAGAGAGGGAGGCACAAGGAAGCCATCACGCAGAGCACAATGCATACAAACACACTGAATACACTCATACTGTAAACACAGTTTGTTTTGTATGACAAACGGTTCAAAACCAAAATTCAGTTTACTGTCATAAGATCAAGAAGCTGGAAACTGGAAACTATGAATTTTTTGGCAATTTTGCTTGAAAAATGGCATTTATTTAGCTTCAACAATATGCTTGCAAAGCACCTCATACCACTGCTTTAGCTTGTGATAGCATAGTGAAATATATATATATATATATATATATATATATATATATATATATATATATATGTATGTGTGTGTGTATGTATCAACTAGCAGCAGTTTAGTATCAAAGCACAGGTTCATACAGTCACGCCTCGTTAAATATGAACAGAACAAACCAAAAAGACATCTATGTAGAGTCTGCCAAAACATTCATTAACAAGTTAAACTCACCTGGAGACCAGCTTCTGCTGCTTTAAGCCATTTTTGAGTTCCATTAAGATGAAGTTCCTGGAGGCACTTTCGGCCCATTTCAATTCTGACCTGAGGGAGAAATATGAGACACAAATCCTGGGGCTATAAACAGTAATTTCCACAGTATATTTAAAAAGAGCACAAACACTTAGGAGGCCTTGTAGATTAAGGAAGAAGAAGGGGGAAAAAATGCTTAAATCGAGGCATTTTAACTGTGAGCGCTGACTCCAATGCTTAAGGGCGTGATTAGCAAAATGTTTTTACTTAACATCTCGCAGCAGAGGCTTCATATAGAAATGTTAAGTCTCAGTCTTGCTCAATCTTAGACTGGCTTCAGAGCAGGTGGTGCCACACACTGCTGGGTCAACGAGGCAATCTGCTCCCATGCTGAATGCGTTCCTCTCATTTGAAGCTTCATAACTGTATTTCATTATGTATGAGCGTTCAATGACAGATCACAATAGTGTTGGATGTTTGTAAAGTTGTAACGATTTGAGGCTGTGAGATCCTTGTTGTGTCAACAAGCTTACTTTTGTGGTTAACAGTGGCTAAATCGAGTTTCTTACCGGTCCCACAAATATCAAGCCAACTGCGCATCCACTTGTTGTTGTTTGTTTCCCCCCTCCACGTGTCGATGCACAGCTAAGCGAACTAGGTGCGAAGTACATGGTGGGTAGTTCAGGGAACCTGGGAATGTGTATTATCCCCAGCAAATGCACACTGTAATCTTCTTCTTGTTTGTTAGTTGTGGTTTGCATCCACAGCCTGACATAACAGCTTGTAATATGCAGAAGAGCTGGAATAATTAGTTGATTAATCAATTAGTTCATTGACAGAAACTGATTTGTCAAATGAAATTGGTTTCAGCTTCTCAAATGTGAGAATGTGCAGCTTTTCTTGTCTTAAAGGGCCAGCGTTTAGCATTTAAGGGGAGCTGTTAGCGGAAATAGATTGTACTATTGTTAAGTGTGTTTTCTTTAGTTTATAATCACCTGAACCCCCCACTAATATTCTATATCATCGTAATCTTGTCGACAGAGACAGTATAGGCTATTACTGTTTACCCCTTTAAGTCAATGATTGGACGTAATATGCAATCTGAGATGCTTTGCAGTTAGTGTACACCACCATGACAGACAGTGCATTGCATTCATCAGTGTGAGTATGTTCATGTAAATATAAAAATGTACTGGCATTAAAAAGAAAACAAAAAGTACTGACCAAGTTTTTTTTTTAGCTGCAAAAAAAAGCGACTTGTTCCTAAATATAGTTCTGATTCCATCTTTAATTTGTGCCGGTGCTGAATATGAACGATGCTCGAAGAAATCAGAAAAGCAGTCCTCAGTTATTACTAAATACTTTAAGAGTAAATGCAGTCACATGTTGTTTTGTGGAGGGTTTGTGTCGAGTAAATAAGTCTCTGTTAAAGTAAAGTGAGTATTTAGATTTGAGCTAATACAGCAAATCCTAACACTTAGGAAATATGAATCAACTGTAATGAAAGTGTACTTGATCTGCTATTGACACTGACATTTCCAGTCGTGCACACACAGCATTGAGTGACTTCTTCAGTTTGGTAATAGCGCGTCTTCTTCTAGGGGGAATGTAGGTGTCAAGGAGAAACGTATTGTTGAGTTGTCACGATATCCACACCTCTATAAGCCACTCTTAACTTTATAAAGGTAATATTAAAAAAAGACATTTCCTGGTTAGTCATTACAGGAGAGATTGGCTCCTCAGGTGATAAATCAAGTAAAATAATACACAAATTACTTGTGAATCCAGTGCAACACTCCTTATTCACTTTGCGTCTTTACTATGCATCATATTGTACGCTGTCAGTTTCTGTTTCTGTTTTAGTGTCCAATGTGTGTGTTAAGTCTCAAATGATGAGTGGAATATGAGTTCTAACTCTGGCATTATGTTGTTGCTTTGGTTACACTCATGAAATAAGTTGTTTCCTCTGTCAACACCGAGGAGGTGTTTTCAATTTGTGTTCTACATTTTCTTTATTACAGAAAAATATGATTCATTCCTTCAGTATAAAGGTGATAGACCAAGTATTGGTAAAAGTACAACACGTATTTCTAGCTCAGTTTCTATACGTAACAGTTACAGAATCTTGCAGCAAAATATCTGAGAGGGTTTACAATGAGTTTGAGAGAAGTAGAGGAGTCCATTGGGAGATATGTGTACTGTATGGTAAGGTGTGTGTGTGTGTGTGTGTGTGTGTGTGTGTGTGTGTGTGTGTGTGTGTGTGTGTGTGTGTGTGTGTGTGTGTGTTTGTGTGTAAAAGAGAGTGAGAGTGTTGAGTGGCGCAGAGAGCAGGGAGTCGGCTGATGGGCAAAGGCATTCTGCCTGCAGGTTCAATCTGCCCGCGAGTCAGGCATCAAACTTTCACATCCACACATCAATTATTCAGCTCTCCACATTGTCAGAGTGTTAGCATGCCACAGTGGCAGACGACAAACCTGGGTGAGGAGGGAGAAGGAAATCGGAGGACAGGGGAGGGAGGGAGACAGAGGGGAGGGTTAAAAGAGACTGATGATTTGAGAGCTGGATGGAGAGACTATGGCCCGCATGAAAGAAGACACGAGGGAGGTTGAAGGGCTACGAAAGAGAAGAACTGGAAAATTGAATAAAATGGTGACTTTTGGAAGAGCCGTATATATATAAATACTATATAAATCACTTTGGAGGAGAGAAATTAGAGCTTACTGTCTAACTACTCAGGCTTACCAAGGCGTAACATTTACTACATTTATCATTTTACTGAGTCATTTATTTTTACGCATTGCCATTTTTACTTTTTATTGGGGCGGAACATGATTCATTCATTGTATGTGCACATTACGATAGCACTGAGGGTTCACCTATGTCATAATATGTTATAGTTTGCACATGTTGCATTCTCATCACAAACAAACTGCACCATAGTTTGCCTGAAAGTTAACTGATACCAGGAGACGCACCGTGGCACAGAGAGAAAACACTCACTGAAGACTGCAGAGGCATAATGAAGGTTGAATTACCGAAATCTGCTGGCTAAATACTGCATTCATGTCGTATTGGAGTTAATTACAAAGCTCTGATATGACCAATCATTTTGCGATTCTAGAAAGTTTGTTGTAGGTTTGTCGTGGTACCATTTAGTTTTGTGAGAACTACATCCCTCGTCTTGCACAATCACCAACGCCAACATGGCCGATACCTTGGCTTGCTATAGCCGGCTAGGTAACTTAGCTATACTCCACGAACAATGTAACGTTATCTTACCTCAGCTGGAAAGCAAAACGAGCAAGACCCGTTGCTCGGGTGAAAACGTCCCGGTGCGAAACACACAGGCTTTTGGGTGTGTAATTATGTGTTTTCACAGTTTTATACTTCAACAGTTTTAAGACAAAAATGTGACTTTCTTGATCATTTAGATTGACAAACATCATATGTGTAATGCATAGCACAATTCAAACAGGATAAACAAATGATTTGTCTGCCGCTGACTTCCCTCTCTAAAATCAACAGGCAAACTCCTCCTATGTATTCTACACGAATAATGTGCCTTAATACCCACTATATGTTATGTTAGATGCAACTATACTTTACATCCAGATGTCAAGGTATCCAGAGGAATATTAAGCTAATGTCTATATGTTATACAGCTGCTGGAACATAACCAAGGTATGTGGGCTAGCCTAATGGTAGCTTAACAGATGCACTCTGCATAGTCCACCCACACAGGTGTTTTTCCTTATATTGTCTGATTAGACCCCTGGACTGTGTCATTGTGTTTAAACAGCTCCCACACTCTTTTGTTGCACCTGTTAGGCCAGAACAACTAACACTGTTATCATGGAGTTTTGTCACATGAATTAATTCCCAGCTCAGATGCATACTGTATAAGAGTATGTACACTGTACATGTATTCACCTGTATAACATTTGCTTTGCCTTAATGCAACAGACATTTAAGGCATACTACAACATATTAAAATAAAACCGTATTTTGAAAAATATGGAAAAAAGGGAGAGAGCATGCAGAGGAATGTGAATATATAAGTACAAACTCACAGTAGTCTACTGTTCATATGTCTACATGAAACGTTCAGAATGTGGTAACATCAATAGAAGGAAAAAGAAAGCTGAAAGAGGCAAAGAGGAGAAAGTGGAAAGTTAACAGACACCAGGAAAGCGTAGCACCTACTATCATTTGTCCCTCTTTGGCTGGCTGTCTCCTCCCATGCCCCAACTTTCTCCTGCAGCTCACTTTATTCATTTTCTCACACTCACCTGTAAAGAAAAGTATGGCTGATTTGGACTCTCACAAATTATAATGTGACATTTGGTGGAAAACGCATTGCAGATGCCAATGAGGGAGATAATGAGATTTAAAGGGGCCTAACACAGCTGGAGTGGTCCAGAATGGCTTTCCACTGCTCTACAATTGACTGCATCGCTGACCTGATGTCAGCTTGTGTCACTTATCATCTGGAAAAGGGCAAAACTGAGCACAGGCACTCCATTGAAACTAAGATCTTTTATTTCCTGACAGAGTGAGCTGCTTCTCTGAGCTACACCCCGAATTGTTCCACAGTGCAGTTTGAGAACGACGCCAGGCTTTTCAGCTGATCATGCACAAACACACACGTGTACGCTAACAGTCAAGAGCATCTGCACATGAGAGCACACACACACACTCACACACACACACACACACACACACACAGCATGCGCTCACACACACTCGCACACAGGCACGATTTCCCACTTGTGTGTGAGCCATCGGAGAGAGCAGGGAGACGACTGACAGCCAAGGCAAAGTGCTGATGGTAAGCAACATTCTCCTGGAATTCTCGAAAGCCGGGACAGGAGGTGTGTTTGGGTTTGTGTGTGTGTGTGTGTGTGTGCATGTGTGTGCGTGTGCGTGTGTGTGCCAGATTTTCACAGCCCTGTTTGATAACCTAACTGATAGAGAGTCTGTGGGTGTCTCCACATAATCGCCCTCCTGAACTCCTGACCTTGTTTGAAAAGCCATTTTGTCATTGTTCAAATCTGATCCGCCTATTTTTTTGTTTTATTGACGCATTTCTACAATATTAGCGCATGGCAACTGTATAGTGGGAAGTTTTTGGTTTATGTTAAACAAATACGCTTTTTTTGTTTTCTTGCTAAGTTGGTTGAGAAGATCAATACGACTCCAATGTCGGTACCATTAATTTGTAGCTACAGCCAATCGCCGGTTAGCTTACCTTAGCTCAAGCACTGGAATCAGGGAAACAGCTAATCGGGGTCTGTCCAGATGTTACAAAATCCACTAGCTCAAGCTCACTGGGTACCTTAACATCTTTAATTTGTATTAAAAGCAAAGTGTATAAGCAGCAGTGCTACTGGGGATCACGGGCAGGACAATTTATTTTTAGGTGCAGTAACTTCCTATAGTTTTTGCACATAACCCCCTGTAACACTGAAACTTGTCTTTTTTACTATTTGCTTCCAGTCTGTGCCAAGCTAAGCTAACCGACTGCTGGTGGCTGCTTCATATTCATGTCATAGGCATGACAGTATCAAATTTCTCATAAAGCTCTCAGCATAAAGCGAATAAGCGTTTCCCCCCCAAACCATTGAACTATCCCTTTAAGGAAGGATCATGGTTTCAGTTAAAAAGCCAAGATGAATTATTGGTCTGGGTCTTGGCCATGGAAGTCAGACACATTACACACCTATCCACTTCGCTGACCTTCACACCCTTTCTTTCCACCTTGCTACAGAACAGACAAACTACTTCCAGCATTGTGAATGAACGTTGGCATTGGACGTGAATCGCTAGCTGCAGATACAATATGAACATCACTTCTACGGATACTGGGCCAGTATACGCATGCAAAATGGCAGATTTGCAACCAAAACAATATGTAGCATTTTAGTGTGATTGTGGCTGGCGGTCAGAAGTTGTGAAAATGTTCCCACAGCCTGTGTTTGCCACCCACTACACTGTCACCTAAATTGGTCAACAATGTTTCCGGTTTACTACTTCCTCTCTCACCACATTCTTGCCCACCATGACTCCTCGCCTCTATGATGCCCCTTCTGATGTGGAATGTTAAACATGGAAACTAAAAGAAAAAAACGAAACCACAACCTCAACCTAGCAATAAAATAGTCCCCAAGTAAGGGCAATTTAGTTTTCAAAGATTTCTCTCATATTTCTCTCCTTGTCCGCCATCTGGATATTTTGTGATCACAAGAATACAAACACAGAAAAGCAAGAAAGACCACACACATCAAACCATATAAGTATCCTCTCTTCTTCTCACGTTCAGAAAATAACAATCCTGTACGTTCACTTTTACCTCTTCCCTCCGTCTCACACGCACAAACACACACACACTGACCGACTAGGCTGACCGATCATGTCCATTGGACCATCCCTGATATACCTAGTGTGCAGCGGGGCATGTGCATGCCAACACGGCGTCTGCATGCAATCTTGATCTCGGGTCACTCAAGCAGGCAGACAGAGGACGTGAGGAATAGTGGAGAGGAGAGGGAGAGTGAGAGGGGGGGCCACCACAGAGATCATCTATATTTCATAGACCTCTCAATTAGTGTCAGTGTTCCCGGGTGGGAGGTTGGGGAGCAGTCCCTGTCTACTTGGCCTGCTCGCCTGCTCTCGCCTGGCCTGTACCATCGAACCCCTTACCTTCCCCCTCCTCCCCTGTACACAATAGTAATCTGATTTAAGTTCACTTCGGGGCTTTTCAAATCATAATGAACGAGATGCCATTGGGGATTCCTGACAGTTTGATCTGATATAATTTCCTGAATGTGATAATGGTGTTATTCTAAATGTGCGACCGTGGAAGATACATTTTTTTTTAAAGTCCCACGGGATGCCACGTTCAAGTCAGACGTTGACATTTATCATGGTTTTCACGGTGCACAGATGGTGGGGTAGGCTTGTCATAAAACATTAAATGGTGACAACAAATGTGTAAAACTACATAAAAAATAACAACCCCAGATTAGCCCCTCTGCATGTTTTCAAATCTCATTATCGCAAGACTTAAGTGATGTGTAAATGTATAGTTCAAGGTACGAAAAGCTGAACATTTTGGAGTGATGTAGAATGGTTCACCCATTCTAAGTATACCTCCTATGTCATCATCACACCTCCAAGACTGTGACGATAGTTACGTAATTTCAAATCCAACCAAGGCATGTATTTCACATTTAATTGGTAATAAGAAACTGCTATGATCACATTTTGCTGTAAGAAATCCCAGCTGGTGACTTTGGTTTAGGTTAAGAGACACGAGAAGAACAATAATGATGAAAATCATGTAACCAACATGAGAACAAAGGTGAAGAAAATCCTATTATGGGCTATTTTTAGTAATCTTGTGGCTTTGTGGTTGCACACAATGATAGTGATCCAAAGTGCAAGGCCTTACGTTTATGCAAGAGCTTGCAAATGGTTGAGTTTCAGTATTTGGTCAGAAATGTTTCAGTTTATGTTTTATGTTTTTGTAAACCAAAAACGACTTGCGTGCAGAGCAGGAAAATTTGTGAGTCAGGCCTCTCACATGTTCATGAACTGGAGGCAAGTATGGTATTTTTTTGATTAGTCAAAAAGGGGAAATTATCTCATTTGAGACCACAGTTTGTAAGTTGCAAATTTGATACAACAGGCCCGGGTAAGTTCTTGTTAGCTATGTGATTTTCATCATCTCATCAGGTTGGGGCATTGTTTTTTTTCCAGTTTAACCTTCAAGTTACTGGTTTGTGGTCTGAGGGATGTAAACAAAGCGAGAAGCTAAATACTCCCATATACTGATGAGAGAAGATGGTGGACGGTGGAGAGACTAATGAAGCAACAGAGCGACACATTGCTGTGCGTTCACATGTACAGTAGCATCCTGGTTATTCTTCTTCTCCTCTTTTCAAATAAACTGGCTCACTGCTGCATGTTACACTGACTGCCGAATTTTGCTCCTCTCTAGCATTGGAAAACGAGAGCTCAAAGTGAAACCCAATTTATCCACCACATTTTCAGAGCTTCACTTTCACTTCAGCATGGAGATTATCATTATATCATCTGTCATAACATTTTTTTTTCTGAGTAAGTATTCAATTACTCCAGTCACCTGTGCAGAGAGCAGATAGTGCAGGGACCTGGATAAAGTGTATATATCCCACAGTATCCCAGTTTCCATTGGAGTAATCCAGCGAGTATTTGGGTCTCTCAAATCAGGGTTATGATTTTATCCAGGTTTCTGAAGATAGAATTTAATGCACATAAACAGCATGCTACAACATTCGGATCATAATTGAGATATGAGGGCATGCAAATGTACAAAAACATATATGATGTGCAGAGTGTGGGAAAAGAAGGAGATGTTAAAAAACACAGAGCAGGCAAAGAGTCTGTTTTCTGTCATGTACTGTAAAATGTGTACTCACACAAAGAGCACATTTGACTAAGCATCAGGCTCTATCTCAGTAAGCCTCGCTTTTTGCCATCTCCATGAGGGGAATCGACTGTCTTCCCCTCTCTTTCTTTTTCCTTCTTAACCCAGCTGGAAGCTCCAGCTGCTAGGTTAGGGCTTGTCTGATGCTCCCCTGTGGCTCATTTAACCAGGGAAGGAAGCAGAGGAGAGGAGAGGAGAGGAGAGGAGAGGAGAGGAGAGGAGAGGAAAGGACGAATGAGAGCTCAGACTTTGGTCAAAAGCTGACAATGATACATTTACATACACATAAGAAACCTGATTATTGGGTGAAATCGGGTTACTGTGCCCATGGAAACGGATTTCTTTGAACCTTTCGGTATTAGTCAGACTTTGGACTAAATCACTTTGGATCCAAGGACACATCTCTACGAGTAATGATGTTTCCTTTTATCCCGCCGCTGCTGCACAGTGATACTCTCCCTTTCTAAAGTCAAATATACACATTTACTTTAAAAAAATCCCCGTTAAGCATAATGGGCAAAAGAAAATCTGGTTTCTCCAATACAGATCCATCGGTATTAACCATCTCTGTATTCAACCTTTATCCGAATTTAGCAAACTAGGTTTCTGGTGATGTGGCATTCAAGAAAATCTGCAGACAGCTGAGACTATCCAGGTAACTAAAGTGCACAGAATGAGAGCGAGAGGGGGCAAGTGGTCTCTGAAGGGAGAGATAAACATTGTGAGTAGTTGGGCTGGGAGAAAAGGGAGTTCAGTGCTATGGAGGGTTTACTCTTAGTTAAATTGGTGGCCATGGAGGTTAAAGGTCAAACCTAAAGGCCAATAGTGATTGGTTCCCCTGAGGAAGGTCACAACACAGATCTGCCCTTAAGCTCATCCATGCATTTACTTTCCCTCGTTCTCTGTCTCTACACACACTGCAGAGCGACCTTGAGAAAGCCTGCTTAGTTTCTTGCTTTTCTTTTTTTTGTGCTACAATCCTGCCCCCTAACTCACCGAACAATTGCTGCTATGGGAAGCTCAGAAATAAAGGAATCTCAATTTCTGCTTCGTGAAGAGACCCAGTGCTCTGGTGTAGACTGTGTGTGTGTGTGTGTGTGTGGTGAACCTTAGGTTAGGGCCCCTTCCTCTTTTTTTTTGATGCACAAGGTAGCTAGCAGATACAGCTTCAGTGAATACTTCAGGGTATGCCCTGGGCTAAGCTTAGCATGGGCTGGGAATTTGGAAGGAACGCAAAGGTCAGAGGGCTAAGTGTGTGTAGGGTTTTGAGTGAGTGAGAGTGTGTTTGTGTGTGTGTGTTTGTGTGTGTGTGTTTCGGTGCTGCTGATGAAAGCAGAGATTAAGTGCATTTGGTCCGAAGACGGGAACTGACCCAGCAACTGTTTAGTTGATGAAACTGATTGTTACAACTTGTTGTGTTTTTTCATAGTTGTGGCCATCATTTTTGTCGATTGTGACACTGTTATACTTGGTTAGTTGATAGCAGAGATCTGGAACCATAAAGCTGACGGGGAAGGAAACATGAGCAGTCAAATGATCAGATTACAAACACGCCAATAATTAAGCCAGATTTGAAGATAAAACAGAAAGTGAGCCACACTGTCGGTATTATTCCTCAATGCAGAGGAGAACTGAATGTGTACACAACTATGGCAAGTACATATACGTCAAGGTTGACTCTTATTTTCCTCAATAAATTGAATACTTTCATTTCTTCAGTACCCCTAAAAGATGTTTAAATATAACAATACTGCTCACCAATCATGTCCATAACACTGCTTTATTTCAGGGGGTCGCAAGTCAACACGTTTGGGAACCACTGATGTATATAATGGACAGTTTAATTTTACAGTTTGCCTTGTTCTTTTGTTTGTATGACTATCTGAATGCTTGTTTCTTCACTTGTCTGACTTCTTTTTAGCATTGTTGCTGAATTCCCATATTTCAGCAATTACATTTTTTTGGAAAATATTAGTATTACTAATAGGAAAGATAAAGATAAAGTCCAAAAATAAGATCCAACTTGTAATAAACCACATTTATCCTTAAGTATTTTCCACCATTTTCGATGCTTTCACTTTGAACTAAGTAAGTTTAAGAAGTTGTTTGTAAAAATATGCTTCTTTCTTTCTCATTTTTTTCTCTCAACATTAGCACCAGGGGTGGTTTATAAAAGTCACACAAGTGGTTTGCGGTTATAGAAGAAAACTATCTGATTTGAGCGCAGGCCATTTGACTTTGCCGCACACTGAAGTGCACATCATCCGACCCTCGCGATGCCAAATGGACTGACAGAGCGCATAGCCCAAGAGTGACTTAAGCAAGTGAAACGGATATAAGTGTAGATCCATACCCTCATGGCAATGTCAGGGTGTAGTCCCACCTTCAGCACTGATTCGAAGCCAAATGCGGTGCAGGCGGAGATGAGCTGCCTTGGCTGTGAGGCAACGGGAGCGCTGATCTGAGAGCAGTCTCGGAGGCCGGCTGAGGAAAGCTGCAGCTCTGGGCTCTGGTGAGTAGTGAGAAATTAATTAAGAGTGAAACAGCAGCAGGAGGGAAGATGGGAGCGAGGGCAGCAGAGGGGCTGAAGGAGAGAGGGAGCATGAGAGAGGGAGAGAAAAGAGCGAGAAGGAGCCCCGGGTAGTGGACCTCCTGGAGGATCAAGACTAGTATTGCTATTAGCATTGTCTAATTTCCCCTCCTTCATCCTTCTCATTTCATTTGTCTCCTTCTCTTCTTCCCCTCTCTGATGTTTCTGTCACCTCCTTCTCTCCCACCTTTCCTCCCCTCCGTCATCTTCTTCCCTCCTTTCCTCTCCATTCTGGCCCTCAGAGTGAGGACAGGCTGCTAGCCGGCGGGTGCTGTAGAGGAGGGAGAGCAAGCGAGAGCCTAATGAGATGTCTATCGCCTCCGTCTAGACTGGGCCGCTCCTCTCAGCAAAGAATCACCACCACCACCACCACCACACCACACTGCACTGTACTACACACACTGTACCCTGCCTGCTGCTGCTGCTGTGGGAATAGCGAGAGGCAAGGTTTGTGTGTGTGTGGAGAGAGGAGAGTGTGTGTTTGAGTGTTGTGTGTGAGGCTGTGTGTCTAGGAGATGTGTAGAAGCAGTGTTTGAAGGCATTGGCCATGTGTGCATGTGTGTGTGTGTGTGTGTGTGTGTGTGTGTCTGCGGGGTACACTGGCAGAGTCGTATTTTGTGGGGAATGAGTGTGTGTTTGTCTTGTTTGTGTATACCGTGCACAGATATGTCTGAGTGACAGTGTGTGCTACTGTCATTGCTATCTCTATAATTCGAGTGTGTGAGAAACTGGCCCTTGGGCAGACAATATTATGATGGATGCCCTCACACACACACCCTCCTCCACTGTGATTGCCTGTTGGGGCTCTACTCTCACAGGCTGACAAAAAAAAATCTGCCCTCCAAATCCCACCATCATACCCACTCTGTTTGCACAGGCCCCCTTTTATTTCCTGATAGGCAGGCCCAATGGCGGAGCTCCACCACAGGGACCTCTGCTAACACCACGGGGACCTCTGTTGTTCTGGAGAGACCTCTCCACTGGCAAAGTCATCAGAAGTACTCAGTTACATATGTTTCCCAGCATCCATCTCCACTCTGTTTGCCCACTAGGCTGCTTCAATATTTCACAAATAGAAAACCACTAAATCCAACAAGGAAGATAGGATGATAGATATGGATGTCTGTTCGATTGTGATGCCACACAGCAAAAGTCTCCATCTTATCAAATAATAATTTCCTGAAAACGTTATTTTCGTAAAGCTTCTCAGCCCGTTCTCATACCGAGGGTGTCAAATACCGACGCTTTGTCATGTCCCTTGGTGTCTGATACTGACATCCACATTTTTGTTACAACAACCAAGATGTTCTTCCTTAATTTAACTAAGCGGTTTTGTTGCCTAAACCTAAACAAGTGTTGCAACGTTCCAGAATTTTCTGGAAATTCAATTTCTGTAATAGCTGAGACGAGTGGGTCTGCATCAGAAACAGCTTGCACTATTCGTACTGTACTGGCACAAACTGTCATGTGTTTTAAGGGAATAGTGTAACATTTTGTTCAATTCTGAGAGTGTGGCGAGTGTTCCTGTCTAAGATTGATATTAATCTTCTCATTTCATTCACAGAAAGACAGTGGTACGTGCATTTCTTTGCAACTATTCCGAACTAAAGCACTCTTGAAGTGCTCAATTTTATCAGAAAATTACCCGATACATTATTTTTTTTCAGTGCTGCTTTGTTGTTATGGCGACCGTCTCTATACAAAAAGTCCATTAAGGAGCCACTCAGGGAGCAAGCTGTTAGCGGGTAACCTAGCATGCTGCTATGAGGGCAGTGGACTTCGTATCGCCTGTCAGCTCAGCTCCCTGTGGGGGAGAGCTGTGAAAAGCTGGAGCTTGTCTCACTGGGGGCCTTTCTCTCTCTTTGTCTCTGTACATGGGTTTTTATAATCAGAAGCTCTTGTGAGGCATCTCTTATGATAACCTGGCCACTGTACACACACACACACGCTGTTCATTAAAGTGCCACTCTGGAGAGGGCTAAGAAATGGAGGGGTAACGAGAGAGAGAGAGAGAGAGAGATAAATGAAAGAAAACAGGGAGAGAGAGAGTGAGTGAAAGAGAGAGAGAGACAGAGAGCTTGTTAGCAGCCATGCTTAAAGTCTGCTCCAGTTATGCGGTTGAGTGAGAGGCGCCTCTTTTTTTTTTTTTTAAACTCTCCCTCACTGTCTCTGTTTCATCTCCATGCCCTCCCTCCAGCTCTCCCTCTCCTCTCTGAGGCCCGTTGGTTCCAGGTGACAGGCTTACTGAGGGTCAAGCAAGACTGCACACTGGGTAACTCACCTCGCTCACACGAAAACACACACATTTACCGTCTCTCGATATCTCTCTCAGAGACACACACGCACACACGCACACACACACACACGCACACACAATGTGCTCACACACTGGGCTTTCGACTGCAGGCCTCATTAACTACACTACAGCTGCCCCTGTTTTAGAGACACTCCTCAGCACGCTGTCGCTCTCTCTATCCCTCCCTCTCACAACCGCACACACAGCGTCCCCTCTCTCGTCTCACCCAACACACACACACACACACAGTCGCAGACACACACATAGCGTCCTTCAAGCTTTGTATTTCTCTTTGCTTACTTTCCCCTTCTCTGTTTTAGCATCACTATCTCTCTTTATCTGTCTCTCATGCAGACCACTAATCACAAGGCTCACCAATTTACTTTATTACAGATTTTTTCATCATAAAATACCCAGATTTTGGCAAAGCACAAGTAGTTGGAGTAGGAATTAATGTACGCTGATTTACATCTGGAATTTTATTCCCCACAACTAAATCTGTTTCCTGCAGCACAAGGAAACTAATCGTGAAAATGAAAAAGTGTTATTTAAAAGTGGTAATTATTGGACCAGCTTTACAAATATTTAGGAGGACATTTTGATGTTGTATGTCATCGGCTTCTTGTTGTGACTTTGCTTTGGAGTCTATCTTCTGCCCTCTATCTGTCTCTAACGCAGCTTTGAAACTTGCTTACACAAATAACAACATGATCTCAGCCCTACTCTTCATATTTCTTCGCTTGGGCACGAAGACCCGGTGGCTCCAGGGGCAACCTTTTTGCGTAGTATTGTAACGTTAACGTTGTGAAACAGTTGTGGTTAACATTGTAATACGTGGTTACGTAAGTTAAGCTACGGACATAACATAATGTGACTCAGTTTAGAAAATGACTCAACTTTTGGATACACACAGGACACAAACACCAGTCGCCTGGGTGAAAGTCCTGTGTTTGGTGGTCTATCCAACCTTTCCTCCCCTTCTTTATGCTGCTAATACTACATCTGTTGCTGTGATCGTCTATTGATTACGCAGATGGGTTTACATTAGGATTCCTTAACAGCCTGGGGCATCTCATACTGACACTTTTGTAAACGTAAATGTAAATCTTAGACATTTTGGGAAATTTATGTTCTACATTGTTTTTACAGGTATTTCACAGGTTGATCCCAGTATAGGACTGTATAGACTAGGAGTGTATTTAATTTTGACTACTTTTATGTCAACAAATACAGACCACTTTGACCAATCTTCATTTGGACTCACGACCACAGTATTTTTAACAGCCTGACTGTGACATGACAGTATTGTATTCTGGATGTGAGCGTGGTTATGTTACAGTATGTGATTATATCCATGTCTTCAGCTGTATGTGAAAGTTAGTTAGTTTGAGAACTGATATGCAACATGACTGCAACTGAATGAGTATTCAAGATTTTATATACATAACTAGGGCACTAGGAGAGCGCAGACCTCCACTTAGGTCATTTCCAAAAGCCTCGTGATTTGGATCAGCTCCAAAATGTAATGGGTTCTTACCCATTAAAAGGGGTTGGAAATGAATTGCAAGCCTAAATTTGGTAAATATTACCTGTATACTGAATGTACATAACAGATACTAATATAACCAAATCTAAATAGACCTAATGACAATTAAAAAACGTCATCATCTTCTCCTTTTTGATTTGTGTAATTAAAGCAATCGTCGGCAGTCCTAAAGAGGTAACGCATTATAGTAGAGCTACTCAGATTACTTTTATGTTGTAGCGAGTAAGGTAACGAGAAATTCATTATTTAGCCATGTTTTCAAATAAGCAATTTGTAACAAGGTCATCGGCGTCTATCAGTTGCGGCGAAGAACCCTACTTCAAATTTAAAGAAGCACACGCACAGCTCCACAACACTGGTGTGTGAATAGGAGGAGAACGATGTCGGTGCTACAGCTCCAAAACAGCAATGGCATTTCGACTGTCACTCCGAGGGAAATTAACGAGCTTGTTGCTGGTTATGTGGTGGAGGAGATGCTACCATTATCAATTGTAGAGTCTCCATCTTTCCTTAAGATCATTAATAAAATCCCTATGATGCGTAACATGGGGGAAACAGTGCCTGACAGAAAAAAACATTTGATAGCTCGGTACAATAAAGAGCTGTAAAGGAGATATTGCGTCCGTCATTCATTACTGCAAGATTACAGACGAGGCTATGCAATGATGATAGAGTCAACAAGTTACTTTTCTTAGTAGATAACACGGTATCTAGTTACTTTTTAATGGCAGTAAGGTTAACAAGTAACGTTACCCAACACTGATCGAGAAATTCAGATTCAGATTATTTCACCCAGCAGTGTAGCCCACTTAATGAAAAGGCTAATAGTAAGCACAGTTAGTGTATCTATGTGTGCATACGTCTGTGTGCCTGTATGTCTGCCTGTCCCGTGGGATCCTGCAGGGCCTCCGCACAAACAGCCCTTATCTCCTGCGATCGAGTCTGATGCTCCAAAGCTGCTCCCATCAGCCACAAACTCATTAATTACTCTTTAGTATCAAACTGTAATTAGAGACACCAATCAGGCCCCCGTTCTGCTTCCCCTTTCCCACCAAACCCCCCCCCCCCCACCTCCCTATTAACACTCCACACTGCACTCTGTGTGCTAGCGAGCTAAGCTAGTTGCCGCACAGTATAGCCCAATGCTGAGATGAGCTCCCCCATGTGTGAGATTAGGCAGCGTGCGGTAAGATAGGAGCAGGAGAGGAGGGAGGGATGGGTGAGGCAGGCAGGCTGGATGTGTGTCGGGAGGAAATAAAGGAGGAATAGAAGAGGGGAAGACAGAGGTAGTGAGGTGAGGGCGGGGAGAAATACAAGAGGGAGGTGAGGCGATGTCAGTGCTCACGAGGAGCATTAATTTGACATTAATTGTGTCATCTCAGCTTTAGGTCACCCCCCTCCCCTTCCCTTCCCTCTACACACACCTCTCCTCTTCTCCCACTCCTGATGAGTGGATCATTGGCGGATGAGAAGAGAAATGATCTGATTAGATCTGTCTTGTCTGTCTGCACTGGAAGAGGGTGAAATGGGGACAAGAGGGAAGAGGTGGAGGAGGGTGGGGGTTTAGAGTCATTAAGGACAGTGATTGGTTTAATAACGCGCGAAGGAGAGCGATAGAGGATAGGCGGATTTCCTGGTAGGTCGTCTTCTTTTAATCAGGAAAAACTCAGTAGCCCTGGACACCCAAGGGACATTTGACTTGATTATATAATCTGTTTTATTTTGGGGGTTTGGATAAATTTAGAGAGAATATTATTTATTTTTTTAGGGCTTTGAGTCAAAATGTACAGCTTCCCTAGTATTTATTTTTGCCTGTTTAACTGTTTTTTTGTGATTAAACTTAGCTTAGTCTTCTGCAGCTAGCTAAAGACATTTACAATGAAAGTTGAAGAAAGAAGAGGTGGCCTTTGGAGTTTTTAGTGGCAGCAATTGTGAAACTGTGAAGATTGCATTAGTAGCAAATTCAATGACGGTGATTCCATAAACAAGAGTCAGACCAAAGTTAATGTAAAACTGAAATAGATATATAATACAGTAACAAGGAAACTGGATTAAAGAAACAAAGTATCACTGGTGAAAGAACAACTTTAAGTGCTCAATTAATTGAGTAAATAGAGTTCACTAGATTAAAGGCAAAAAGAGTAAAATACATAAGAGTTAGCCCTACAGTTAGGTTCAACAGGTTAGTCTACTTAAACTGTACCAACACATGAGCTCCAGAAAGTTAGTTAGTATTGTGGCTGGCTTGATGAGCAGCTGATTATAGAAAGAATGAATTCTACTAAATCGCAAATCATCAATCATAAAACACCACTTAACTGTTGAACACCTCTTGCGACTGATTTCTGTGTATCGATCACTGAACAGACCCACAGCCCATCCATACCCCACAACACCCCTGCAGAGCTGATAGGCTGACAGAGCTGATTCATTGTCATGTTCAGGGACAGTCCAGCAAGGTGGAGACTTGGGTCTTGCCTTCTGGTTTAATGTAGATTCACAGCTGTCTAGGCCACGGAGACTTGGACAAGCTGTGTCCACAATATATTTTTCTACACTCCTTCTGCGTTGCGTCAGTCTGCATCCTGGTTGGATTGAAACCAAACTACAGTTGATAGACTTCTTATACAAGCCTTGGAGCTACAACTACAAAGCATGCTGAAACAGATCTCAATGCACTGCCAAATCCAAAACAGGAAAGTCACAAGATTCTGTTTTCGAAAGATTAGATCTCGTTTCCCATTTGAGAAAAAATATTGTTATCAAGCACCATATGCACCACATTATTACCTCCACCAAGGAGGTTATGTTTTCAGTTTGTTTGTTAATCTGTCTATCAGCAGCATTATGGAAATAAATGCTGATGACGATTTTCAGGAGCTTTGATGGAAGGGTGTAGCATGGGCCATGGAAGAACCCACTAGATTTTGGAGTGGATCCAAATCTCAGGTCGGATACACAAATTTATTTTTCATTTGAATTAACTTTGCAAGATAGGAATATAGGGCATTGGGCCATAGTGGAGGTCTACGCTCTCGAGTTCTAGTTCGACTTGCGTCATGATAATTGGCTTTAGAAAGCTATTGAATCCATTTTCAGCCAGAGCTGACAAAGAAATAGTTGAGTGCATGATTGATGCACTGATACATCCCAAAACATCTATTATGAGAAAACTAGATGACTAGATGAGCCTCACTACCAAAAAGACGCAGAACTGAAACTCCTATCCCTCCCAAAAAGATTGACAGGTATTTTAATACAAGTTCTTACACTAGACAACGACTGAATCCAAGTTATTAATGTTTGCTGATGCTGTTAAGGTTTGTTTACATCAATGTGAGGAAAATCCAAGGTGTGTGAGGTGATAAAAAGACCTCTCTGTGGTGTAGTTTATATAGCCTTAAAGTTAAATTGTGCAATCTTTCATGATTTGTCTGAGTAACTGGAATAAATTATTTTAAAAATACATCCTAATATAGGATATTTTATCCGTCCGTGAGGCCAATTTTAACATGCTGTCGTCTTACTAATGTGTGTCTCTGTGCACCAGTCCCACAGCGTTTAACTCTGCTTTCTGGCCTTTCTGACAACCTCTTCTAACACTACGCCTGTGCCTCGCCTCAACCCCAAGGAGATTGTTTTCCTTTTTAACACGTCTTCTCTGACTACATTCTTGATGCTATCGCTGCTTTTGAGAGCAACAATGCAAAAAATATTACAATCACACAACGTAATATAACGATTAGGACAAATCTAAATCTCTAAATGATAATCTCTAATTTTCTGAAACGACTGATGCAGTAATTCTTCTCGAGAGAACAGATATTTTTTCATTCTAGTTGAACCCTCAATGGATCATCCCCTCGTTAAGAAAGCCCTTGGTCCTGTGAACGTCTCTTAAGTGCTTTTACAGTACTTAAGGTTCAGGCCAAATGATACATTTCGGTATAATCATAGGGATACAGAGCACAAAAACTGCTCTAGGCCTTAGTTAACCAGCAGATACAAGCACAATGCTACATTTTCATTCTTTTAAATCTCACTGTCCTTCAATAGTCCTCCTTCTTGAGTTAAACCTGGGGCAGATCATGATGCTGCTACAACTTGTTGGTGTTGGCTTTTAAAATACAACTTTTAATCCCCAAATTCAGCAGCTTCGCAACCCTTATCTGGTGGACTTTTGGTGTTCTCTCTGAGCTCTTTTACCATATGGAGGCCAACACCACAACATGTTACAGTAAAATAAATATGCAGCCTGATTACACCAACTTTTGTGCCTTTGGACTGGTTAGTCTATTCTTGAACTGAAAAAAAGATTAGTTCGGAAAGCATTACATCAAACCCCACGCTCCCATATTGGTGAATTAATCATACCCATGAACAATTAAACTTTGGAGTTTTTCACTTCGCAGCGTGGCCGGAAAATGAGAACTGCTGAATCCTCATAAGCAGTCAAGGACATCAGCGCTCTGGAGCCTTGCCTGGGTGGGTCTGTCTGTTAGCAGTTAGCCGTGTCCCCAGCCAGCCTTTAGCTCCAAGGGCGGTCTCTCGAACAATACCACTGGGCCAAGTAAGGAAAGACCTGATCCCAGATGTTTGACTGGATGAATAATGACACTATAACACAGCTTCTCTCTCTCTGATAATGAGGAACAGAAGAGCAGACCCTCCCCGAGGCTCAGCACCTGGACTGGACAGCCTTCCTGCCTACCTCATCCTCTATCTCCCTCAGGAGACGGGCAGGGAGGAGTGAGACTTTGGTCGTGCGCCAGGCTCTCAGTCTCAGTTACACTCAATCACACTGGTCTAATTGTGAAATTATAAAAAACATCTTAAATTAAAGCTACTGGACAAAGTTTGTGCTCATCCGAGTCCTAAAAATGTTGAAAAGAAATCTTTATAAATGTGTGTTTTTGTGTCAGGCATCTTTAGCTTTAAATATATGCCTCCTGGCTTCCTCCCTTCACACCTATATCATTCCCTTTCCCTCTACTTCTCACTCTTTTCCCTGTAGGGAGGCTTTGCCAAGTGGAGTCAATTAAAACTGCACATCTAAGTGAGAAATGCCTGTTTGAGTGTGCGTGTTGGTGCATATGGTTTCGTAACTGCGCTGTGTGCTTCTTTGTGTACTTGTGTGAATTTGTGGCATTTTCAAATGTATGCGTGTGAATGTGCATGTGTGTCTGTGTGTGTGCAAATGTGTAGAGGCGGGGGCTCCCCTGGGGCCTGGCAGTATGGCGCTGAATACGCCTCCTATGAAAACGCCTCCAATGGGACCGGGACAGCTGTGGCCAACCTATATCGCTTCATGGGCCATAACAAGCCTTATAACACACATGCACACACAGACGCACGCGCACACACCTATTACTCCAATCCTGCCAACTCTGTCTGGCTGTCTGTCTGTCCTCATTTTGTCTGTCTGACAGGAACTCTCGCTCTTTCTCTCTAACACATACACACACAAAATGAAAAATTCACACTATTTCTCTTTCTTTCTCATGCAGTCTCAAGCGCAAGTGATGGTTCCCAACATGTGTGAAGGTGCTTCCCCCCCATATTTCATTCATACATCCCACTCTTTCGCCTCCCACGCTGCGATTTGGTGTCCTGGTCAAACACAATAGTCAAGAGGGGTTGTCTACAAAATGAAGAAATAAATTAACAAGTAATGCACATGTATTCATGTTCACTCATGAGAGTTGACAAGCACAAGTACGCTCAGGAGAATCCATTTAAGACTGTGAATTGTAAGGAAAGGGTCTTTTTTTGTGTTACCATGAACAAAAACAAATCCATCTTCATGGTCAGATTCACAAAATTGCAACGACAAAGACTTTCTTTTAATTTCATTTATTTAACAGTCACCGGATGATGAGATACATTCTCTTAAAAAAGAAATAGACAACAAAACTGATATTATTTCGAGATTTTAAAAACTATTATACAATATTCTTAATATATAGATTTTGTACAAAATAAAAGTCAGTAAAAGGGGCAAAGGTAGAGTGACATCTTAGAAAACAGAGAAAAGAAGGGGATAGGAGTTGACTCAAACAACTACCACATTTAGGAGTGACAAAGACCAATCTCTTTCATAAATAAATATAGGAAAATTAGACATCATATATAGCTCTCTTTCCAATAGCAGGGCATTGCTAAATGTCTGTAGCATAGGTTATAACATAACTGCTTTGTGAGGCCCATTTGTTTAGAAAATTCCACGCATTTTCCTCACGGAGATTATCTGGAACCAGCGCGACTAAAAGCCCTGAAATAAAGGTATTTACTCCAATAATGGGTCTGATAGTCTGTGCTGTGCTTGACCTTTGGCTGTAAAAATCACCCCCACCCTACTGTCAACCCCCCCATCTTTTCCTTTGTGTGCCGTACTTGGTGCAGACCAAGCGCAAGGAGTCTCCTTAAGGGAACTGGAGAATAGGGGTCTTTTTTTTCCTCCCTCAAGGCCAGTGAGAAGCTTCAGAATCCCACACTCACAAACACAGAGACAATTGAGGAGAGCACGTGTGGGAGGGGTGCACGGTATTGGAACATAGGAAGGTCATACTGCACTACCAACATCATTTCAATCCTTACACTATGGATATTTCAGCGCTGTCCTCGTTGGTCCTTAGAATTTCAACAATACAACAACAACTACAAGACAACAGAATAAACACACAAAAAGTGGACGTGGATGGTTGTGGGGCATTACAACCCTGTTTGACATACTCATGCCACTCGGATTAGCTGATTGTTTTCTCCTCAATTACCTTCCATTGCACCTATTTGAGTATTTGAAGCTCAGGGTATTAGGACTGAAAACATGGGAACAGGGGAATACAAAATACAGACATTGGGGATGATTTACAATACGAATACACTACCTGTTTTCAGACACACACACCCAAAGAGTACGGAAACTGAGGCTTATGATTGATCCCACTGCAACAACAGACTTTTGTTCTCTCCTTGTCTCCATTTTTTCCTTTTTGTACCCTCTGTGAGCAGGCAAGCGGACAGTGACATTGGCCCTTCTCAGAGCAGGACAGCAGGCAGAGTGACTTGGCGTTAATCACAGTTTTGTCTTGCTTTCTTGGCACATTAAGTTGGAGAGGCGAGCGGCCGCCCGGGCGGCCGGGGTGAGAGATGGGAGGACAACGTGTTAGATTCTCAATAATGACGCATCGCTGCTGCATCACTTTGGAGATTAAAAGCAAGATGCTGAATTTCAATCAAGCCACGTTAATGGCTCGGTGTGAGGAATGGTCACTTTGTCGCCACTGGCAGGCAGGGAGAGAGGAAGAGAGAGAGAGGGAACTGGCACGAGGAGCGCAGGTGAGATAAGGTGATACAACATTTTAATCCACCAAATTGCATGCTAGCCAGTAATGATAAAATCTATTTAACGGTGTAGTGACAATATTCTCTAACCGAAGGCAAAAGGGCAGTGACAAAACGTTACATCCAAGAGAAAAGTCAAAGCCCCAAGGACTAAATGCATGTAGCTGTAAAAAACAGGACTGCCGGTGTGAGATAATTAACTGGATCTGATGAGCATGTGAATGTCATTATCATTAAAATGATGAACAGATCTCTATTTAAATATACTGTATGCTATGAAACCTGTGTCAAATCAGGGTTAAAATCAATTGTATTTATTCTATTTTTAAATTCGTGAGTTACGGCAGCTTATGAGAAAAGGAGTCCGAATTTAATTCAATGCCAAGACGTGAGACTTTATCAACGGAGCCTGTGATTTCCTCATTTGGTGCCGTCAAATTCTGTAGCCACCTTACAAAACATGCCAAGCTCTGCCTGAGCTGCTCTGTGAACGCGTTGCACTGCGAGATGTGACCCACTTGCAATAAAGTGCATTGAGAGTTCAGTTCTCATGGTAGATGAGAAGCGATGATGGGCAAGCACAGCTGAGAGATTGTCATCACAGTATAGCTGATATGAAGAAAAACCTAATGTGACGTGAACTACATCTCTCGGGGAGGGGGGGGGGGGGCAAAAGAGGAAAGGGTGACAGAAGAATTGTCAAGACAACAAAGCGGGACGGGAGTGTTGGTCCTAAAGTATCTGTGTCAAGTCAAGAATGTCACAGTTGAGCACAGTGCTTCATGGGTAGGGTAGTTCTTTTAGTTCAGAGGGTAGGATGTGTTGTCCCAGACTTCAGCCAGGCACCCAGCTCTGGTTGCTATGAGCTTGCTGTGGACCAGTCAGACCGCTCATTCCCATCCCCATGCCCATGGTCACACCCATGCCCATACCCATGCCGATGCCCACCCCCTGGGCTAGGGAGCAGTCAAAGTTAAAGTCCATCTCCTCCCCAGAGTCCATAATGTCATGGAGGAGGATGGACTCCACATCGCAGTCCAAGCTACCGTGGAACATGTCAATGTCCAGGTCAGCTGGTAGTCTCTCATGAGGGTGAATTTGGTGATAGCCATGGTAGTTGCTACCAATGCTACCATTCCCCATCCCCTGGCCATGGTGGTATGGTCCGTTTGTCATGCCTTGGTGTTGTGGATCGGGGAAGTGGTTGTGACGGGGGTGTGGAGCGGTGGCCACATGGCAAGAGTCCTGCGGCATGCCGAGCATACCTGCTGGGTTTGGGGGCAAGGTGGTGGAGGCGGGGAGGTGGGCATGTGACGGGGGGCTGTACAGGTAGGGAGCTTTGTGGTTGTAGGTCTGCAGCTGATTGCCGTTGCCACATGGGATGAGGGCCACAGCCCGGGGCGGTGTGTGGTTATGGCTCTGGCTGAGGGTGTGACCGTTGTGAGCGAGGCTGTGAGGTGAGTTGTGGTTGTGGTTGGTGACATTGTTGTGATTATGACTACTTGTATGGCTGTGAGTTCTGTTATGGCTGTGAGCTGAGCTGTGACTATGAGGTCCATTGTGACTGTGGCCATTAAGGTGGCCAGGGTGGTGGCTGTGATGGTTGGAGCCTACTCCGTTACTAGCTTGCCCCATCATAGGATGGCTTTCCCTCTCCTGTCCCAGCATCATGTCCTTGGAACAGTATTGCTGCCTAACTGGACCGCTTGTAAGCAGACTCTGCAGGGCATTGGTGCTCGAGTACGCCCGCATGGTTCCAGAGAAACTTGCTGGCTTGTTCTCCTGAATGGTCTGCATGGGTGAGTGGTGGCGCAGCATCCCCATGCCTGTTGCACCATAGACGCCTGCACCATAGGGACTCTGTCCCTTCACTCCAGAGCTGTAGTGGTAGACAGGGGTTTGGTGCTTATGTCTGCCAACAGCTGGATGCTGCTGGTGTTGCTGCTGCGGTGGGTGATGGTGATGATAACTATCCTCTATCAGCTGCTCATCCAGGCTGATAGCACCAGTCAGGTTAGCCAGCTGAGGCAGCTGCTCAAGGGGAGGACAGAGAGTCCCTGCCCCCCTGGAAGGAGAGTGGGCACTGGTCGGTGAGGGGTAGAGGTGGGGGGAGGTGGAACAGGACAGGCCACCTTCCTCTGGTTCCTCTGGCTCTCCCTCTGCAAGGATGGGGGACAGACGGCCACTAAGTGTGGAGGCTGATGAACTAGCCCTGGAATGGAGGTCTGTCCAAGCATCAAACTCTCCTTCTGTCCCAGATGCCCCTCCAGCTCCTGGGAGGCCTTTCTGTGGTGGGCTGCTTTGGTCGGGGGAACCCTGGAGCCCAACCACAACAGACCCTGCTCCTATCCCAGGACGGCCAACCCTCTTGCCTCTGACGCGGCCTTTGCTTTTTAGGTATTTGGTGCTGTTGTCCATGGAGACTGCTCGCCGGCGGGGGGACTTGCCCATCTTCCCTCCATCTGGGTTCAGCATCCACCAAGAACTCTTCCCTGTTCCCTCATTCTGCACCCTGATAAAGCGTGTGTGGAGGGATAGGTTGTGTCGGATGGAGTTCTGCAGAGAGATCAGAGAGACACACGGTGAGTGAGAGATCAAATTAAATTGTAATACATACATCACATCACTTCTAATTTGTACACAAACTGCTTTTCTAAGAAGACTGTAAATTAGAGAAATTTGCATAAGATTCATATAAAATGTTCCAAAAGAAAATGAGAATATTACATCAAACGTAAAAATCAACAATGCAGACAAACCTACCCATAAATCATTCAGTCTATACATGATCAGCCATAAAGAAACTGTGCCAAATTATAACATTGCTTCCACGTCTATTATTAGATATACAAAACACACAGAAGTAGAGGCACAACAGTCTGTGCAATCAGTGTCAACTGAATTCAAACAAATTTAGAGCACATTCAAAAACCCAAACATGTTCGAAGGACAGATACAGCTGGCACAGAGCACGACACTGTCAGCCTCGACCAACCTGAAACGACCTGAGACTCAGTCTCGAGACACTTTCCTTATGTACGTCAATCCTCCCACTTTCACTTCCATCAATCCATCTGTCCTCCTCTACTTCTGCTTTCAGCCGGGCTGATGTAAGCTGCTGTGGTTGGGCGTACTGTATGTTTGAAGTCGGTGCCAGTCTGGCTTTGCGCCAGCCCTGTCTCTTTCGCTCTCGTAGCTTGAATGGGAGGATGTATTGGAAGATTGAGCCGGGAGCAAGGGAGGCTAATGGATGTATCCCACCCTCCGACATCTACCTTCACTGCCTATCTCCCTCTCCCTCCCTTGTTCTGTCTTTATCACGCGCCCTCTCTCTCTTGTCACGGAGTGCTACATATTTTGTATTTTTCTTATTTCACACACACTTCTTTGCACACAACAGTCAATTTCCACTTCTCCTTTCAATCTCTGTGCCTTCAATTATACAGTGTGTCACCAATTACTTTCCCATTATCTTCTACACGGGCATGTACAGTCACTGACTCAGTAATTCATAGGATATAGGTTTTTTTTTAATCCTCATTTTACTATCATTTATCTCACGGGTTTGTGAATGCTGAAGGTTCCTGGTGTGCAACAGAGTCTGTCGTTGCTGTTCTGCTCTTTGTTGTGCGTGAGGCATTTTGACGTTGACGCAGGAGAATATCAAATCAAAAGCACCTCCTGTGGTTGAGGAATATACTGGGACAATAGATTGTTTCAGATTGAGGGGTACTCACACTTCCCCCATCTCCATTATGTTGTGGATTATTTGTATTCACACTGAATTGCACTGCAGGGAAACAAATAAATCAAATTGCGGCAGAGAACACATAAATGGGAGACGAACAGAATTCAGGTGATCTGTGAATGCCTCCTTGGGTTATCTCGCTGTGACACCCCTGGCATTGGGTAACCATGGCAACCGGGTAAACGTGCAACGGCAGAACTATATCATGTTGTGGTTAGAGTCTAGAGAGTGAGGGAGGGAGAGTGGGGGATGGGGGAAAGGATGCAAGAGGAGGCGGTTGTTTGATGCTGCTGCTCCAACACTAAACAGTCTTTCATCTCAGCAGTGCAGGTCCGCAGGGGATGCCCGCTCCCTGCTTCTGACGGCTTCTCTACGTGCCGCGCCAACTCCCCGTCTCACCCTGGCTGGATCATCCACCTATCATAGCACTCCAAATCATCCACATCAAGTCCCGCGCATTGCCTGAATTAAAACATATGTAAGCTTTCATGGCATTCCACCACGGCCGGTTGCAAATGGGGCATCTTTCAGAGAGCTGAACCACTTCATGCGGCAACTCTGTGTGACCTGTCAAATCGCAATTTATCCCCGTATGAGGGAAGAGCAGCCCCATTGAACTTGGAGGGATTTGTCATCATCCCAAACCCTCTTTATCTGATGAATCCACCTGCTAGAGAGATTTGAGAGATTTCGGACGGTGGCCAGCAATGGCATCATCATCATCATCATCACTGGCTGCTGGCTTCCTGTCGTGTAGTTTTCCACCACATGTTTTTCTCCGTCATCCTGTTTAGAATCTAAGAATAGCTCAGGTTGCAGGTGGTTCCACTGTGGGTGTGGTGCTGTCCGCCTGCTGTTCCCTGAGTCTGAGTCAGGGGCAATTTGGCCAGCCTATGGCCCTCACGCCCCCGAAACAAGCAGTCACTGCTAATCCCCCTCCATCCCCGAGTAATCCCAGACAATCCTGGGCTAATCCCAAGTTGATTCAGGGGCACTCCCAGCTGGGTGTCTCACACAGAGCCATGCCAGGTCACCACGAACACAGCAGGCAGCCCGGATATGCTATGATCCAATAGTAATACAGCATAAGGGAAGTTTGAGATGTGGGAAATAGGGACACTATAAACCCCTTATAGGATGTAGTGTTAAACTATTTCTGATGTTTGTGCATTTTACTACATTTTTGAGGCAGTGCAGCGATGTTGACCGCATTTTTGATGCCGCCATTGATTCAACTACCTTTACTCTGTGCTCTGTCCTTGAGGGTTGGCTTTGCCACATTTCTACCCCTACGGGTTGTATAGAATAAAATTGAAAACTTTATTATGTATTAAATATTCATAAAATGGAAATTCTCTTTCAGCCCCCCGGCTTGCTGGGGCAGATGGATGAAGCCCACAGAAACATACAATGACAGTGAGGAACACACACATCACACGCCTGGGTCCGGGAAGCTGCTTCCTATTCAAATCATACCCCTTTAATACAATGGGCCTAGTGGAGAGGGCTCTAAATAATGAATGAACCCGTGGCTGGGCTTATGCAGAGAGATGCACTGCCTGGTCCCATAATACTGAAAAGAACAGACAGTCATAAGTAGTGGCGTGACCTCTTTGTTTTGTTATCAGGGACATCTATCCTCATCCTCAGCCTACAAACACAACTCAATCAGGCTGAAAGGGGTTAATTTGGACATAAAGTAAAAGAGGATAAGGGTAAGAGTTTATGGACCAATCAAAGCAAATTAAGGTGAACAAGGTTCTATTGGATGCGGGGAAACAATCAGCTTGGGTTCAACACTCATTAAGACCTAAAAATCCTAATAGCTGATTTAGATATTTAGACAATAGGTAGCAAGCCGCAGAACAGCCCTCTTTGTCCTCAGATTAAAAGCTTTGGTTCTTTTTGAGCAAATCTGACATGTTAACACCAATTTCCAGAACACAGGTATGCAGTTAGAGGTTTTTTTAACTGGCTCAAGGAAGGAGATATAGAAATTGTCTTGTGTGAATCTGGTCAGACAGATGATTGCTAAATATTTGTTGATGAGCAGAAAGTTTCTTGAATTCATCCATCATATCTTGAAGAACCATTCATTTGGCTCTTGGAAAACTGAAAATACTGATCAATTGTTCTCCTGTTCTCTCTCCCTTCTTCAATGCAAGCTGGCTTTGATTCAGAGACTGGAGAGGCCCATTTAGTGTTGGGAATCAATAAAGTTTTATGGCTATCAGTGCTGAGGCTTAGCACACATCGAGTTCTGACTAACTATTCAATCCACCTGCATTATGAGGCCAATATCGGTGCTCAATATGCCATATGCCCACTGTTCACACAACAATGTCTAACTGCCACAGGCTTGTCAGTTAAGTGACTGTGCCCACTTGTGCAAATTGGCTTGGCGCCCAACGCATCCCTCTGTTGCCTCTCCCAAGAGATCAGTCAGGCGTTAGCATCGAGTATCTGAGTATGGGGGCAGGCGATGTTATGTTGGGCGAAATGGTTCATCTGGGTTAACCCAAATGACTGGCATTGGGCGCAGCTGTGCCGGGGGGTACAGCAGGAGTTGGAGGGGCCTGGGGGTAGAGGGTGGGAATACCGAGGTACCACAAGGGGCCCCTCCGCGTCACACAAAGGGATGCCCTCAAAATGCCCCCCCACTCGCCCCATCCCCCTCCATCGGAGCCCACTCAGGGGTTTTCCCGCTTACACACCAACACACATGCTCACACACAGAGGGGCGAGGAAACGGGTCAAACGGTTTATAGGACCCATCTTGTGGCGAATGTGCACTCATTCAAACAGAACTGAGTGACGAACTAAGGACTGTGAGTGGGGTCTGGGAACCAGCAAAAAGAAACCACTCACCCGATTCAAACAACCTTAAGGGTGAAGCAGCGTGGTGCGCTTGCCCAGCTAAGAACACAGCAGCTGTTCTTGTAGTGGCACCGAGCAAAGCCGTTTGCCACACTCGACTGGTATTACCAAACCATTTCATGCAGAATGGAGCCATTATGTATTGTCAAAGGGTATCCCTCTATGGTGCACATTCATTTGATAAGCCTGAATCAAGGGGGAGTTACAGAAGCACTAACTGTGTTTATTGTGATGCTGTTTTTGCCTGTGCAGAAGGCAGGAGGGATCAGGGGGAGGGGAGGTTTCAACACAAGCAGTTTTGTTCAGCACAGGAATGAGTTTTGTCAGCTAAGCCTGTCTCCAGGCTATTGGTGGAAATTAGCGCCGGCTAAATATTCGCTTTCCATGATTGATGTCACGGCTCGCGTTGTCCCTTTGAAGGGAAATAAAGAATTTAGAGCCATGTGGATTAATAGGGACAGGGTTGGGGGAATTTTATGTGTCTGAGGGGGACTTGAAGAGGGACTGAAGGGCCTAATGGCTGCACAGATATGGCACAATGCAGCTGAGACGATATGGTGTATCAGGGAGTGAGAGAAGACAAGTGAGACTATGACAGTGAGTACAAGAAAGAAAATTGGAAATAGTTTGTATGTGCGTATGTCTGTAAGAGAGAGAGAGAGCGTGTGCGAGAGAAAAAGAGAGAGATGGAGCTATTTGCCTGAGAAGCCCAGAGTCAGATGATTAAAATCCCTTTAGGAGGCTTCTTTAAGAGAGACAGATGGGCAGACAGGCCTGTTTTTGGAATGCAATCAAATTGAAAAGATTAAACAGGAGTCTCTTTTATTAGGAGGTGAGAAACAGTTACTTCTCTGCCACATGCCATCATCGCCTCCACAGCAGTGGTCACGACTACATTGGCATGCGAGGCACATTGCAGCCCTTGTTGGGGAAGAAATAAACATGGGATTAGGAAATGCATATCTCAGTGTATCACTGCGGTGTCCCTGAGGATTGGCAGCATTTTTTAATTTCTTGAATAAATACGATTTACAGGAACGAGTCGAAAACTTTCTTCTAGAATTATTATAGAAAAAGCTAATGGGAGTCAGAGTAACTCAAGGATTTTTCATCAATAGCTGTCCTATTAAATACAGAATTTTCACTTAATCCTAACGCCAAATCTGAACAGGTACAATTCGAATGTGCATTCCCTCGGCTGCCACTGTACTTGAAAAGACTGCGTTTGCACAGTAGAGTGATTCAAGCACTGTGAAAGGTGCTCGGTATTCGACCCTATTATTCCACAACACTGCAGGAGTGCCATTTATAAAAAGGCTTAAAATGGAAAGCAAGTGTGTGGTAGTGTCTGGTAGCCTCAGATCAGGAAGTGGCTGTGGAGAGGGGTGTAATGGAGTTGGTAGGGGATTCCTGCCTGACTGTGCACTAATTGCATCCAATCGCTGGCGAACCATCAGCCGTGCCCTGCCTGGCGCCAAGGGAAGGGTTGGCATCGGGGTGGCAGGGTGTGGGATAGAGAAGGGCTGCCGCAGCTTTGCTGGGTAAAAATAGACGCGGACAGATTAGTAGAGCATCTGAGACCCGGACAGGGGATCGGAAAATCCGCTTGCCTGATGCCAGGGACAGCTGAGTGTTTCCGGTGGGCGCAAAGGGGACACAATCTGGGCACCATGTCTGACGCCCACGCACAAAACGGGGGAGCCTCAGAGTGGGTGTGAGCACATGAAGGAGCACGTGCCATAGGGTAGCATGGGTGTGGTTTTTCCACAGGGACCTGCAAGGTAGGCAGACCTTGCACCCTCCCACTGAGGATTCACACAACAGGTGTTTGGGATGGGCCACCTGTGGGGCTGGCCGCCTGCTCGCACTTCACACCTCGACTAGGGAGCAAACTAACATTTTCCACTGGGCTTGCCATGCTTTTGTTAAAGACCAACACGTTTCTGGAGAGGCTTTTACAGCTCTTTTTACAAGATCTGCATGATATGCGTGCGTGCAAGTGTGCACAAGTCAATCTGCATTTATGTAAGCGCCTGTGTGTCTATATTTGTGCATCAGTCTGTTTAATAGCCAACAGGCACAGTGTGGATTTGATTATACTGAAACCTCCGTTTGCTATATACAAAAAAAAACTGTGGGCCAATGACGGCATCGATGCAGACCCAGGCTTTTTTCACAATCGGCCTCCACATAATCTCATTCATAACAATGAGAATCTCATTTCCCACATTCTAAAGGTCAGTGCACACCTCTGATCGCACTTTAATAAACATCATTCTCAGCGTTTAATTTAATTTCAGCAGAGCAGGAAACTCATAGGCAGCCATGCAAAATTCATTGGATCGTCCCTTTAATTGCTTCACTTTCACAGTACAGAGAAGAATGACCGCAATCACGGTGAAGGAAAAAAAATTATGCACAAATACACAGAAACAAAGGCACACATCTGCAACACACACACACACACACACACACACACACACACACACACACTGAGACAGAGAAGAGATAAGTGGAGTCAGTCAAGTGCCAGTTTTGGTTAAATTTTAATAAAATAAGCTTCACAATTTCTTTTGAACCAGCACCATGTAGTGGCTCCAAATCTCTTTGTCATCACACATTTTACCTCTCACCTAAATTGGCAAACTGTACCAAACAACCACACATACATGCTCAGACACACACACACACACACACAGTCAGTCACTCCGTCACACACGTACATTGCACACACATGCCAACATGACACAAAGCCTGGCACACCGGGCACACTCATTACCGCAATGCCAAGCTACCAGTTGCTAAGGAGACCTGTGGGAGAGGGAGGGTTCCTTGTTGTTGCCATAGCAGCCGGCTTGCTCCCTGCCAACTCTCTCCCTCGGGGGAGAAACAAGGCAAGAGGTGGGGGGTGAAGTGGGTAGAGGTAGGGGGCAGCGGTTTAATAGGGCTACGAGGTGCAGGGGAACTTCATTAGCCATCAGTGTGTGCCGCACCAACCACTGCTTCCCATGAATGCCTACCCACATGCAACACTTCAGCCTGCAGACTCCCACTTACTCACGCACAGCCCATAGACTCCCACTTATTCACACACCTTTACGGAGAAGATGGAAATGGCATGCTTGGAATGAAAAGCAGGGAGTTGGAGGATGGGGGGGGGGTGGAGTGCATCTGTCGGGGGAGGGGTAAAAAGGCCAGAGGTGGGTGAAGAACAAAAAGAGGTTGGGGGAACAAAGGACATGGGTCTTGAATGTGGGGGCCCGCTTGAAAGAGCGGTACACTCTTTGGTAGTTAAAAGCTGTATGAAAGCAGTCTTTAACTGTGCCTCCTCCTAACCAACCTTGACCTTCAGTTACAGCCACTATTCTTTAAACCACAGAATAGACCCGTTCAGCCAAACATACAGCTCATTGTTCATATGCTTTTTCTGTATACAATGCAACTGCACGACAAAGCACACAAGTACAACCATTCCTCCATATAGCACGTAAGGTTATTTAAGAACACACTGCAAGTTGTTTTACCAGTTGTGATCACAAATTTCTCTAATGCCACGTTAATTGTTTTTCACTAAATTTGCATTTCCTGATTGTTTTCTAAAAGTTTGCGATGCACATTGAAATTTAGGGCCATAGGTGTAAAATTAATACGAATTACAGAGCCGGGGAACAGGGGTTATATTCCGGAATTTTAAAAAATGTTTGTAGAGAAAAAACCCAGATAGGTTGGAGTGGAAAATTTACAAGAATCTTTTTTTTTTAAACTGCAATGGCCCTAATACACCATTGTAGATTTTTCAATGCATGAATACAAACATCAGATACACCGCCTAGTATCAGCAGAGTAACGCGCCGCTCAGCCACCTCTGACTCTGTGATCTTTTATTGTGTGTTTCCATGTAGCCAAACACACACTTTTAGTTTCGTAGTGACTTGATTGTGAATGATGGCTATAAACGCTTGCTGTTAACGAAGCTGTCGAAAACACTAATGTAAAATTGACAATTTATCAAGCTTCTGCAAACACAGCACAGGCGCCTCCTCTTCGCCTACAAATGTGTGATTAGAAGTTATATTATTGTGATTAAATCCTCAATGTGTGTAACTGGTTTTACAATTCAATTGTTTTCTATCATCTTAATGCGGCAGCCCAGAAATACCATTAGCCTTGGTTAATAGGTGGCATTTATCAGTATGCCTCACAGTTTTCAGATTTATCCAGTTGGAAGGAAAAGCTTCATCTTCAGGTGTATCTCACTTTGATTTGGGTGGCAGGAAGAACCAGACAAACAAATAAGAAAAAGAAATGAGGATGACATCAAGGAGAAGAAGGATTTCATCGAGCGCATCACTCAAGACTATCGTTTCAAACTTTTTTTTGAAATATGACTGTGTCAAAAGTTTTACTCCACAGTGCTATTTGGAGATCATTTATATGTACTGCAGTCAGAATAGCTAAAAACGTAAAAATGCTTAGATTTATTCCTTTAATGACATGACAACAACATGCATGGGAATGAATAAGAATATATAATTAAGCTCTGTCCATATTACAGAACCAGCATTTAAAACTTTCTTTTTTTTGAAACAGGATGCTTGTGAAATCAAGGAGAAGAGAGCTCGACTCCTGTCGGGTCAAAGTGAGTTCTGTATTCAGGAGCAGAGCTTCAAGTATTGACTGCCTGATAACCCATGATGCTCCTGGTTGCCTTAAATTCTGATACTTTCAAGTACCAGCGTACAATATGAACGAGGGAGAGTATCGATTTGGTCTGAATAGACTCCGATATACAGTAAAGAACACCACCCACCTAAACCTCTCCCACCCCGACCCAAGCTTGAACAACTTAATGTGAGCTCATAAAGAGAGAAAAGGAAGGACAGCTAGAGAAAGACACCCCTGTCCAACTGAGAGGAAAGAGGAGATGAGGGGGACAAGAGAAGAAGGATTTACCCCTCCTACCTCCCACCCTCCTTCCTTTTCCCTCCTCTCTCCGTTTCCTGAAACAAAAAGAGCCCAATTAAGTCAGTTTGAGTTAGGGTCTTGTGTGTGTGTGTGTGTGTGTGTGTGTGTGGGCAAAAATGTGTATCCAAATCATGAGTGTGTGTGCAATAAATGGAAATAGGGGGGCAACGTACTGTAAGTTGCAGAGACTGTCTGGGGTTTGTGGGGGAGAAAAGGGATGGGTGAAGCTCGCTCGCTCTCTCTCTCTCTCCCGCTCTCTCCCGCTCTCTCTCTCGCTCTCTCTCTCTCTCTCTCTCTCTCTCTCGCTCTCTCTAGCCTAAGAGGGCCAAACTTGCTCTCAGCTCCTCGACGGGAGATGCTGAAATATTAATCGCCACGCTCCAGCCGCAGACTAGTGAACACAATTGCTTCAAACTCCCACCCTAATGAGTGTGTTCATGAATGGCTAATGTGCACAGATGGGGGGCTGATGACTGGATAGATCGCAATGGGGAGGTGAGGGAGAGGAGGAATGGAGGGAATGGTGGTGGGGGGGGGGGCATGCCCTGACCTTTTAAGAGCCTACTGAAAACTTAATTAAGACTGGCCCGGCGCTACTCTTCCTTTCTTTTACGCCCTCTCCCACGCACACACACTGGCTCATACTCGCATGCCTGCACACGCACACATACAAAAAATCTCTACGATCCCTCACTCTCATCCTCTCTCCTCCTTGTGCATGCCGATTGTTTACCCCCTTTGCCCTTTGCACACACCCCGCTGAGCTGATGCACACTAGATTTCTGTGTATAAGACTTCAAAATGACTCACGCTGGCTTTTTATGAATATGTCAATGTCTTGGTCATGTTAACGCACACACACACAGATCCTGGGATAAACAAAAAAACACGAGCCTACATTAAAACTGCAGAGGCAGGTATGTCGCTCCTCGCCCCCTACGTGGATACATCTGAGAAAGAGGATGGAACAAATCCACAGGGCTCGGAAGAGCAAGGTGAAGAGCTCTTTTACCTGAAATGCCTCCACAGAGAAGTTAGAGTTACATGTCACTGATGGGTTGAACTGAATCTTAACCAGCTTGCATCGCAGGGCGTGTAAAGGCCAAAGTGCCCTCTCAACTGGAGCTTGTTCTCCGGGAATGTTAATGCTTCACATGCATCTTTTATAGTTGAATCTGACCTGCTCGTTCACCCCTGGGATACATTTTGCCTCAGCATCCTCCTCATAGACTACTCTCCTCATCGTCATTTCAAGTCCTGACGTCAAGACACAATTTGATAACATGTGGAGAGCAACAGAAATGCGGGTTAGCGTGTCTTCCCAGGACTCTCCATTACCATAGAGGCCACCTACGGATTAGAGAGCATCCAGCGTGCAGACGCATATACAGACACACAACGATATGCATACACTCACAGCATCTAATTAGAGTGAGATGCTGTGACCTAAATCCTTACCTCTCCTCGGCAGTCAGGATATTTTACTTAATTTGATGATCAGAAAGGTGTCCTTCTAGCCACTGCTGTAGTCAGGCATCACAGCAGTATTTCAGTTTTAAAAGTTAACCATGTCAATCTTTTGATTGTAGTAGTAGAGTCCTACTAAATAACAATTTCTTACCGACAAATGCCACCTCAATAGGATGCTCTCATACATCGGGGCCTCAGCCACAGACTGTGACTTAAAAACTTGCAGCACCACAAGCTGCTTTCCCTCCCCTTCTCCCCCGTTTCCTGCCTTGACTGCCAACACACTCTAGGCATGATGGAGGGAAACCAGTGGAGGTTCTGAGAGGGGTATTAACCTTTTAAAAGGGACTGCACTGGCAATGCTCACTGTGCTTTAAGAGGCTGAGTTCAAGATTTCACTCTGGTGTCAACAGGATACTTCAGTGCATTTATCACCCTTTGTCTAATTCCATCACATAAATTGCAAAATTATGTAGATTACATTTGCAGTATGTCGAGTGACTAATCTGCAACTTTGATGCCGTATCTGCAGAAACAACATGAAAAAGATCTATGTAGCCGACTATTTCTATGCAAACCATTGTGCATCTATAATAACTTCAAAATCGATTACCTTTTGTGTATTGTCTTCTCATTTTTTGTTGGCTTTTCTAAATTCATTTGTCATCAAGCCCACAGGCCAAAAGACAGACTGGTGGGATCATTATTGAACTCGCTGTACCCTGTGATTACCTCGATGGCCCACCTCAATCAATCACATACAAATTCCTGTAGACAGATGCAGCTGGACGGAAGCATATTTACAGTAAGTGTGTGACCGTGAGCAGGGTGATGGTCATATACCCCCACACACACACACACACACACACACATACATCTGTCAGCAGCTTTGCAAGAGCTGATACATGTATGTGAGAAAGTGCTACACCTTTGTATGTCTGTGTCTGTGTGTGTGTGTGTGTGTGTGTGTGTGTGTGTGTGTGTGTGTGTGTGTGTGTGTGTGTGTGTGTGTGTGTGTGTGTGTGTGTGTGTGTCACAGCACTCCTGTAAGGGGGGTGCAGCGTTTCCGCCTGAGTGCGACTGTCAGCGGGCATCACTCAGCCTGGCAGTGTGGCAGGACGCGAGGATCATTAGTGGACGCGGAGGGAGCGAGAGAGGGAGCAGAATGGAGGAGAGCAAAGGAGAAAAGGGGAGAGAGGGGCAGTGACTGTGTGAGTCGGGCATCACGTCTTAATATCCGTCTTGAGAGCATTACACACACAGCAGTGCACTTTCCTCTCAGTCACGCAATCGCCCCACCGCAAAGACCCCATCGTGGCCTCCTCCTCTGTCATTTTCTCCCCTCTGTCACCCTCCCTCCCTCCCTCCCTCCCTCCTTCCCTCCATCCATCTTACCCCCTTTCACCCTGCATCTCTGATTGACCCTCTCTGTCCCTCCCCATATCTCTCAAGCCGGGCCCTCACTTAAGCACGGTGCGTTGCAGCTTTTCATTTCCCCAGCTCCAGATTTATCCATCGTACTCCCCTTCTCCGCTCGCATCCTTCCATTTCAGCCCATTGCTCCCATTTTCGCCCACTCTGCATCGCACAGATGCTCCTCTCCTTGCAGTAAGCATCATTGCAAGTTGACCTACTCTTAACCGCAAGGTGAAACAACTGTTCTACACATGTGAGACATGGAGCTCTTTTCACATCTTTTGCCTTCCTTCCAAACTCCGTCTCAGCACTTCATCCCCTGCATGTTGTTCTTCAGCTTATTCATATGTACATTTACCCATCAATCCATCCATTTATCTGTGACTGTGTCAGTATGCTTCATGTCCATGCTTGTGCACCACTCGGCCATCAGCCTCTCTCTATTGTTCCCTTCACCAACTCCTTCTATTTAGTCAGAGTGATTGATCCCTCTGAGATCCTTCTATCCCTCAAGGGCTGTGACCTGCGCTGCTTAATACCCGAATCAACATGCCTGACATTTCACAAATGGAACAGCTTTGACAAAGCTAGCTTTGTTAGCACAAGTGCTAATTCTCCCGTAATTTGCTTACTCAGTAGGGTTCCAGGTTCAAGGATCCATCTGTTGGCTGTACGGTCGTAGCATGTATCACACACCGATTAGGTCCACTGCGTAATATATTTGTCCCAGTGAAACATTTAAGAGCTCGGTTTTGGCACCTGCCGAGAGTGTAGTTTAGTATTATAGCCCTGCTGATGACAACAGTACAGTCTGGCCAGATGCCAGCTCTGTTAAAAGATTTTTGGTTGGCGTGGAGTCAGAAATGAAACTAGCATGTGTCCATTTGCACACGTGACCGTCCCCGTGCAACAGAGGACAGTGGGACAGATACAAGGACGAAACAACTGAAGCCTCCGTCTCTCTGAGACTTTTCTTAAAAGTGACACATGGGCGCAAGATGACCCTTGGTCTTTGGATGCTTGCATTAGGCTTTTGTCCCTATATCATCTTAATTTTGTGCACTAAACAATTCACATCTGAATTAGAATAAGCCATAGATTAAGCAATAATGAAAACAATCCTTTGTTGCAGCCTTATTAAAGTCTGACTCATGCTTTTATCCCCACAAGGGGATTTGGCAATTTCGACCAAATTACTGATCTTCACGGTCAAACAAGATGTAAAGCTCCCAACCACGCCAATAAACACACATCTGACCACTAGTTTCCACTCTCTCATCATATCCAGGTAACGTTGTTTACCTTTACAACACATCCTCTGCCACTAGCTCGATGCTCTCACACACACACACACACACACACACACACACACTTCTCAAGAAGAAGATCAAAGTTTAGCCCTGTATCTCTTTCTCTCTCAAATTACCTTGCACGAATTACAACCTTTTCCTAATCACCATTCCAGATATCACAGCCCTGAAAATGCACAAAGACAGCGGCACAAACACACGCGGCCTTGAACCCAGCGGCATCCCCCTCGGCCGCCCCTTTCTGTGTCTCCTTGTCACTCATCTAGATCTCTCCCCGGCCGGTCTTCAGGCATGGATCACTTGTAAGGATTTGAGAAAAGACTTCGCTAAGCTGATTGCTAAAGAGGAGGGGGCAAATTACCCTTGCACAACTGCGTAAAAACCTTCTTGGGTCATGATTTGCCTTATGTAATAGATTGTGTGTACGTGTATATGTATGTGTGTGGGTGTTCCCGAAATACCACTCCTCCCCGTCCCCCGCAGCCCCTACCCCATGCCATTTACCCATTTTGCACTAATTGAGGGATCTTTTTTCGGAAGCTGTTATTGCACTCATTTAATTATTTATTTTGACGGGAAGCAATCTGGTGGCTAGCGAAGGGATCGGGAGTGTGCGTGTGTTTGAGAAAACGAGCGGGAGAGACATAGCAGGACTAGGTCAGTGTAGCTTTTTTGGGTAAATGTGTGTAAGGGCAGAGTTACTGTATGTCTGTGGGGCTTTGCACGTATGAACAGTATATAAGAAATGTACCGTTTGTGTGGCTATGTGTGCATGTGCTTGTGTGTTGCTTTCTGAGTGCAATGGGAGTGCACTAATGGACGCACACTTGAGCTGAAAAGTGCCGAGTGGAGCTGAAGTGCAGCCAAGTCTGGCTTCCAGTCCTGCTTGGATGCCCTATAATCTACTCTCTATTCTTTATCCTTCGTTTCTTTCCCTCTGCATTTTCCTCACTTGCTTCTCTCCTTGTCTTTCCATCTTTGTCTCTCTATCAATTTAATATTTTCATCCCCTCTTCATTGACTAAGCCGGCCGCCCCCGTCTCCCCCCAGTCTCCCTATTAAATCTCTTTATCCAGGTTCAGAGAATGAAGAGACGTGGATGAGCATCGTTGCTGGCTGGCCGCAGACTTTCCTTTTTCTTTTTTTTCTCGGTTCCCTTCTCCCTGCTGTGCAGTGAAGAGCATGAAATAAGGGAAGACGACATGCAACCACCAGTAGTCTTGACCTTTATCAAGCTCTAACGCCTGAGGCCGGATGAATGAGACATTAAGAAAATGACTGAGCATTATTAACCCCTACTTACTTACACACACACGGTACACTGTCGGCTCTGAACAATGGCTCTGATTCCTGTTTCCTTGGCCGTCACTTTTCTGACACTTAAGGATTTGCTAACGACAAACGATCAAACTGGGAACAACACTTATGCGTTCTGCGTCACGTCACTTTAGAAAGAAAAGAATGGCACGACCGGTCCTGCCTGCCTGCTCCGATTGTTTAACTGCGATTGAGCCCTTGTCGAGCTTCAGCTTCCCAGCACTCCCGTGAATGCCAACTCCTGTTGAGAATTGATGCTTCATTATAAACCAACCGCACAAGTTCTTCAAATGATGCATCAGCGGCTGAGAGAAAGCTGGACCTGTGAGGGCCAGATGTTAACCCTGACGGCTGCCGTTCCAGCCAAGCTGTACTTCTAATGATAGATCATTTCCCTGCTCTCTCTTCCTCTTCTTCTTCTTCTGTCTGTCTCTTTTGTGGCCGTGTGCACGGTTGCGCGACTGGCGCATGTGCGTGTGTGGCCATCATTCTACTCCAGTCAATCAATGAGCAGAGACAATTCCCCGAGTGACATTTACGGAGAAGAAAGAGAGCCATTTATCACTTTAGTTTTGGGATAATAAAGGAATGACTGAATGAGCCAGTGTGTGTGTGTGTGTGTGTGTGTGTGTGTGTGTGTGTGTGTGTGTGTGTGTGTGTGTGTGTGTGTGTGTGTGTGTGAGGGAGAGAACAGGCGAAAGGGAGAGAGAGCTAAAGATGAAAAGGGGATTTCAAAAGCACATGAAAGGAGCAGGAGAAATGAGCGAGGGAAGAGGGAAATGAGTGATAAAAAGGCTACTTTGCAGGGAGGACTGAGAGTGTGAAATAGAACAAGTGAGGAGAGAAGAGAAGGCCGTGAGTGACTGACAGTGAAAAAGAGAGCAGGAGAAAGAAGGGTACGAAGAAAAAAAAATAAAAAGCCTGGGGTGCGGAAAGAAAAAAGGCAGAGAGACAGAGGAGGGGATAGAAAAAGGCTCTCGGCACAGAGAGAAAAAACAAAGGAGAAAGAGGGGGAAGAGACGGAGATGAAAAAAAAAAAAGGTCCAAGAGAAAAGGGGGAGAGGAGACAGAGCGAGCCAGACATGCTGGGTTCATTCAGGGCTATGAGCAGACTCGGAGTTCAGACCTCACACGGTCAGCATACTAAACACCGGACCCAGTGTCCTGACCCAGATACAAGCCAGAGACATACAAATCCAATAGGGGGGGAAGAATTTCACCCCCCTGTCTGACCATACCTCCCCTCAAAAGCACAACCCCCCCCCCCCCCCCCCACCCCCACCCCCACAACTCCAGCTGGTCTCACAGTCACCTCATAACCCAACAACCTCACCCCAATCCTGTAGGCTCCCCACACATATGCTGGCTCCCACGCAGATTTGCTCACACATGGGTTGTTTTACACAGACAAATGTACACGCCCAAGCAGAACCACACAAGTGATTTATTTATTTTTCCCCAAGGTCAGTTTTCTCTTTTCAGCTCAGGTGAGCAAACATTACAGCTCAGCGGGGCGCTGCGCGAGTTCCTGACCAGCCGCTACCGGAGGTGACCTCCGAAGCGCCATCTATCAGACGCGGGCGCATGGCCCCACCGCAGCATATCCACCAGTATTAGAATAACAAGCATCTTTCTTGAGCATAACTCTTGCTGCTCCTCCTCTCCACTGCCCTCCTTTTCTTTCTTTTTTATATCCACCTGCTCCGATCGCTCAACGTTAACTACATTTCCCTTTGTGAGCCGGCTTCCTCCATCACTTGCCGGGACCGCCGAGCTCAGGTAAACTGATGGACGGCCCTCATACGCTCCCCTTTCCCCTTCCCACAATCCTTTGGCTCACGACAGGGGCTTGATGGACAGGCAGAGAGGAGCGAGGGACCCGGCACGTGGCTGTCAGGGAGGGTCCGGAGATGGAGGGTTGTGAAAGACACCGTTTAGCTCGGTATATATCATCTCTTTCTCAGGGACGGGCATTGGCAATACGCGTGCGCGTAAACACACACATTCACAACACGTGCACACGGCCATCAATCCCCTTGCATACAGGAAGAGATATCAGACGAAGAGAAAAATTGAATTAGGAAATATGGGCACCATGATTTGTGAGACGGGAGTTTTGAGGCCGGGAGAGAAATACAGCTTGGAGCGCACTCCATCTTACAGCGAGAGCAAAGAGGAAGAGGCATCTGTGTTGTTTATCTAAAGCCCCATCTAGTTACAATGGCTTGATTTGAAATATTCATATACATGTATGACAAGATCAGGCCCATTATGTTGCTCTCTCGGCAGGGATTCAGTGAATGGACTGAATGGAAACCCATCAGTCAGTGTAAATTATGAAGAAAAGATGCATTACATAAGCCTATAAATGGTCATGAAGAGGAGTGTTGTTGCAGCCGGATATCAATCATGGCAACACACGTTCTATAGTGTCATCAGTATGATAATATGCTATAGGCTATTTCAAGGATAAACTGGCCATTATAATATATCATAAACCATATAACCACAGCAAAACCCATTAGGCTTTGTGTAGTGTGCATCATAATACGACATTATGTTTCAGATTGATCTGCAAATACACAACCGGTACTTCAGTCATAATGAACCATAAATCAGAAAAACTACAAGGGCTGCAACTAATGATTCTTTTTTTATCAATAAAGTTTTTGTTTTTTTTATATATACAATTAATCGTTCAGTCCACAAAATGTCCAAAAAAAACCTGTGAAGGAGCAGCATTCATGTATATTCATACTATAATGATATTAGAACGTCACATCTGAACGCATTTATCTCTGGAAAATAACTGAAATGATTCATCAATTAACTAAATGGATCCCGGTTCATTCTCTGCTGATCAACTTATAATGAATCCACTTAATGTTTCAGCTCTGCAACCTACCAGATCCTCCTGCTGAGAGCGTCTCGGTTGGCCAACTAAACCAAACATTCCAGAGCGATGCCCAAACAGTGCCCAGGTCTGCATCTCATCAGAAATATATGAGGCACATCTTCAAGTATAAAGAAATAGCATGTTGGTACATTACGGCTATAACCGTTGTTCGCTAACATGGAGTAGGCTAGCCTGGGGCCGCCTTGCTGTGATAGGGGTGAGTATTGGAGACGGAGCAGAACAGAGCGGAGCAGAGCAGGGCCTGTAGTTGTAGAGAAAAAAAAAAGACGGAGAGAGCCGACCCAGCGTGACTACCGCCTGCCTGAGTGGAGCAGCCTGCCTGCAATTAAGGTGGAATCAGGGAGAAATCTGCGCTGCCTTGATAATGAGCCTCGTCTGAATTATTAACGAGAGCTGTTCCCCCGGGACCCGGGCTCCCACTGAGCCCATCAACCCCCCCAAACACACCCACATGCACACAGAGACACACACACACACTCACCCTCTAATGCAGGGAAAAGGGAGAGAAATGCAGTCATATACACTCTCTCACACACACACACACACACGACAATCACACATTATGCACATTGACACAGATGAGCAACAAGCATGCTGCTCCACACAGAGACCAAAATTTCAAGCACCACGAGGGCTAACACGTTTCATTCACACGCTGAAGTGAATATCCAAAGCCATTTACAACATTTGCAATACAAAACCACAGTTCTCTGGGACAAAATAACTTCACGCACTGCCATCGGATTGAAACTGACAGATTGTCTTCCCTGCATTAGAATAAGCTACATAACGCTTTACTGAATAAAGAAGCCAAATATCTAACACAAACCTTTTTTGATGAGTTAATCCCTGTTTCTTAACTGCATTACATTGAGAAACTGAGGTATTACATTTCTAAGAAGTAAGCCAGTCATTAGATGAGTCATTTACATTTTTGGTAAGTATTTATGGTCATGAATGAAAAATGCTTAATTCTGAGAAGTGTAGTCTGGGAGTAATATTACTATTAACTCAGCTGACAAAGATCTGCGAGCCCTCCCTCTAAACTAGCAGAATATGAGCAATACATAGACTGTTATTAGTTGGACGACAAGTCACAGAAGGTTCTGGTGGCAATAGGATCTGGCTGGAATGTGGGAATTGTGGCTGCATGCCGAAAGTCCACTGTGAGTCCAGACATATAGACCCCTCGACCGAAGAAGACCTCTTTCTGGTTCCCTCCCAAATGTCATAACCCTTTCCCTGGATGTAAAAAGAGATGTGTTCTAATCACCCAGCGCTAGTGGAACACTCAAGGCTGCTGCTGCCCCGCCCCCCTCCTCCCCATCACATCTCCATGACATCAAACCAACACAGCCTCAGACAGAAACACACACCACATTCTGTCCCTGCAGCTGTGAACGGTTTTGCCAAAAAAAATCCGCGGGCGCTCGCCAAACAGAGCCACACCTTCCATATGAGCCAATCGCCGCCAGCCTGACAGGTTTCACAACAAATCAGACGGCAAAACAGCACCACAGAAAGTCGCTTCCGCTCTCGGTCAGCCCCCTCCTCTCCCAAAAATGGTTCACCCCACCCAAGAACAGAGTGTTCCTCCATGGGTGGTTCGAGGAGGCACAAGTGTGTTGTGTGTCTCGTGCAAATTTGTGTTCGTGTGTGCATGAGCCAGAGGGAATAGTGGTGTAACCATCACCCTAAATAGTGCAATGGGAAAAGAATGACGATTTCCCTTTGCTTCACTGTACTTTACTTTTCAGTTAATTTAGTTTGCCTAAACTGAAAAGAGTATTTAATATTCGGAGAAATGTCACCAAACGGCTGTAAAAACAATGAAATAAATTGCGGCGCCATGGGTAATAGGCCAGAAATGCTTCAACAGCTGAAGTGCAGCTCAGCTGAGAAGAACATCCAAATTACTTCATCCCTGTCGAATTGCGAACTTGACGGTCTCATCCCCTTGTATTCTGCTCCAAAAGACCCAGTAGCTGAGAGGAGTCGAGCTGGGCAAAATCCAGCATTGTTATCCCATTATCTCTGAGATAATGTGAGATATGAGATTTCTTTTAGACGAGAGGAGGCACACACTGCTTAAGGCAGTCTGGATCACTGGCAGGAGACTGACGCCATAGCTCTCTTGAGAAAGACTCCTCACCTCAATTGGCCCTTGTACCAAAAACCACTAAGAGAGGGAAAAAAATGTATAGCACGTCTAATAGATGGATGGAGCGAAAGAGAAAGGCGGGGAGATAAAAGAGGAGATAACATGGGTGTCTGCTAGATGGAGTGATGGGGGAGAGAGAGTGAAGTAATATCTAAAGGTAAAATTATATTGTTTTTCATATTACTGTCTCCTGATTGCTGTCTCCCATATTTGAATGCGTGCCCATGCTTTGGTAATTTGCATGTACATTAATCATTTTCAGTGAGAAATGAACTGCCACACGGCTGCCTGACAGCTGCAGGGGAAAAGAAAGAAGGAGAAAAAAGGCAGCGAGAAAAGGCAGCATCCTTCTTGGCGTCAGATACCCAACTCAACCCGAATATACTGCGTGAACCCGACCCGGCACCGGCTGCATGGAGCCAAGGGGAGATGTAAGGTGCTCATAATCCTGCACCGTAAATCTGTCCAGCATGCATCATATGCTCTCATTTTCTGAGTGTGTAAATGTGTGTGCGCGCATGTGTATCTGTCGCACTCTCAAATTACTCTGCTCCCCTGAGCCAAGACGGAGGATAAAATATGAATCAGCTAAAGTCTAGGATAGTTTCCAGTCTCTCCAGACTCCCCAACCATCAACAGGCGACACAAGCATGCATTCCCACACACACAAGACACACACACACACACAACAGACATATGCAAGCTAATGCACACACACAGAAAGTTTCAAGTCTCTCCACTTCATGCTAAGCTTCTGGCAAACACACTCTCTGCTGCACATTTGACATTCATATCCCTCATATTTGACAAGTGTTTCTCTACTGCAGCTGCTGGAGCCCGTGCATAGTGACAGGATTACGAGAGCCTGTCTGTCTCTTTACCTATAAATCAATTAGATAAAGTGATATGATCGAGCACTGTTATAAATACTAATGCCTGTGGAGACAGGGGTTGTGTGCCTTTACAGAAGATAAGACGATACATATAGCTAGAGAGACATCTTTCTTTCTCTCCTCTTCCTTTCCTCGCATGCAATTTGTCTTTCCTCTTCTCTGCCCTACAGTCGCTGTCACATTTCTCTTCTATCTTTCTGGTCCGTCTAATTTCTGCCATTAAAAGGAAGCCCCGTGACCTTTTGCCCTGCTGGCCCTGCACAGACCGCTACCTAAAGACATTTTATAAATAATGGTCTAGTCTCTCTGGATTAAAGTGTCTGGGTGACTGCCTGGCACTCTAGCTGACCGGCTGCGCAAATGACTGCCCAAGCGCCGCAAAAAGCCCCGTAAACACACGCAGGGGAAACTATGTGTTGTCCATTAAAGCAGGCAGAAACAAATTCCGTAGATGCACTGTAGTTTGTAATTGCATACACCCAAAACATAATGTGATGATACTTTAGAGGCATGCATCACCCATAACCTTCCACACTGACATATACAAAAAAGAAAACCCCCCCGACTCCACCCTCAGCACAACAATGGCAGTATCTAACCCCTTTGGAGTTAATGAACTTCTCGGCGCCTGCAGGGCAATCCCCACACCAAGTTGCCTGTAAACCCCACCATTAGAGGCATTATGAAGTCAAGTGCGAGACTACGCAGCATCCTCTGTAGTGACATGCTGTCAGACCAATCAGCGGGCCCAAACACACACGCCTATAGAAGTAGACAGCCCCTCCCCCCTTCACTAGCCCCCACAAAAGACACACACACACACACACACACTATACCAACCCTGACGCTTTGTTCAAATTGACATGTGCTTCTCCCCCGCACAAATGCAGTATACATCCATATGCAGCCGTGGACATATAGATATAATTAGCCATAAAGACATAAAACACAACCATAAATACAGGGCTTCAGAAATGATCGCTAACTTTACAGCATCTTGCACGTTTCCACGTTGGATCAGCTTAGTTAGTAACAGAACACTGGAAAATAAAGGCCACTGAGGTTGCCATTATTTGTCACTGCAGTAGTGGCGGCGGAAAGTGTAATCAGGTTCACAAGTGCACAATTCTGCGTAACCTCCCCTCAGTAAGGAGGCGATTAGGAAGCCATGACCTCAGAATACTGCAGCTTTCCAAGAAGTCAGAAGCCATTAGGTATTTATAGAAGCTTAATGGCACTGTCCAGGTGTACTGGCTGTCTAGCACCCATCATCCAGCCATCAACTACAACGCCCCCGCCCGCTAGCCTCCTACGCAAACTGACAAGCTATATCACTTCATTTCATTTCATTTCATCAGCAGCTTATCAAAAATTCTTTTGTTTAAACCCCCCCCCCCAAAAAAAAATAAATAAACTGTTTTGCATCAAATGTTTTCGTGCGTGATACTTTTGAATGAGATTAAAATGTTGTGGATGATACAAGTAATGTTTTCCAATGCACAAATGCGGCTGTCAAGTATAATTGCCGGATATGATTGTAAAAATACATGTATGAGAGAGCACCTGTGTCGAGGGAGGAGGTAGCGTGATTTGGGTTCATGGACTGAATCTGAACATGTGACCTAATATTAACCGTGTCAAACTTGGTCTTTTGAGCTGCCTTTACGCTCTCTCTTAAAAAACATTACAAAGCTTGTTTTATTCTATAACTACCTTAATGAAATCATTTGCATGTAAATTTCTATCACACTCCCAACAAAAAAAAAAAAAAAGAATTCTACAGGGCCTCATTATGTCTTCATAATCCTGCAAATAAAAATAAAAATTGGGATGCTCATTTGATGAGCCAGGTTCACTTAAAAGTTGAACACATGTATTGCAAGAGCCAGGGTAGGCAGTTGCATCAGAAATTAGGGTTTTACTGTACATGCACACATGCTGCTGAGTGAATACTTCCATATGCTGTAGGTTTGGTTCCTGTAAGTGAGCTACACATGTGACTCCTAAGTGTATGTTTACAATAACGTTCTGTCTCTGACAAAAAAACAGGTCAGCCCTGTTACTGACATTATGGCGGCCTGCTTTAAACGACTTACCTAATGCCCGGTCATTACCTGGAATGGGCCCCATGTCTCGCCTGTGGCCTGAATTAGCCCCGGACCTCAGACTGCCACTGTCCCCCCCCCCCCCCCCTCCCTCCTAATTTGCAGTTTCATAAATAGCAGACTAGGACTTTAGCGCTAAAGATAAAGAGGCCCCGTGGTTGCAGACTCTTGGTGCTAATGAGACAAAGTTTACCTGGAGACACACCTTATCAGAGTTCACTTTAAATGGGACAGGCTTTAGGTGTCAGTCTGGTGCTCATGATTAAGGCTTAACTCTGAGCGGTAACAGAGTTTGTGTTACGCAACAGCAGTACAGCAAGTTTTTACAACGGACTGGAAGGCAAAACTATGAATGCATGTTGTTGGACACATGCCATCATTTTGGTTTTTGACTGTACTTAATGATATGAATGACACGCCTTCGTAGTTCTCGGCGGGTAGAAATCAGGTAATGCTGCCAACTCAATAATTCTTCCTGTAAATATTTAATGGGATATCTTAGCAATCAGCATTAACAGCCTATTCAATAACGGGTTTATGCTGGAAAACGGGTTTGGCTAAATGTGAAGTCCTGTTTAGTGGTCTTGATTTAGTAAAAGAAAAAAAAAACTGCAGGATTCCTATGACTGAAAATGCCTTTCGCAAAGAGCCATCATCATCGTACAGCCTCTAACTTCTCACACATTGGAAATAAGTATTTTTAGATTCAACTTAAGGTCTCAGCTCAGCACAGGTGCACCATGAGGACAAGCACTGCTGCCCTGCTGATCTCCCTGTCCTCAGTTGGCCATAATGAATAGCAACATGAAGAGGCTGATAACATGGGCAGATGTCCAGGGGGTTTCTCCAGGCGCTCAGCCAGACAGGCAGCGGTGGTGGACTGTGGTCAGGAGTGAACACCCGTCTGAATATTTACATCGTGGACAGCTGACCTGTGATCTCCAACTACAAGTGTCCCCCCTGCTGATGTGTTTTTTAAACTGATAAGTAGAAAGTGTGTGTGTGGAGCTATTTGCATGAAAATAGATTGAATAGTTGATTCTATTTAACCGACTCATTTACTCGCAGCAGATATAGAAATAAATCATTAACCATTGTGGTGCTGCTCCTGGTGAAAGGATTTCATGCTCCACTACGGACCCTGTTGCCCATCATGATCTGCTCTGGGATGAGCAAAGCCGTGTTACACACACACACACACACACACACACACACACACACACACAGCAAGTGACTACACTCCAGTCTATTACATTCTGCCATCAATGATCTATTAGAATGACTGACGGCTGTAATGAACTAAGACAAGATAACGCATGGCACCATTCATGCGTAACCGATACGGAATCCCATAGTGACATGTGTATGCCACGAGGGGTGAAAAAAACATGGTATAATGGGTTAGCGAATAGGAATAATACTCGCTATTATCACTCTGTGATTAACACGTCAAACGCCCAACATGCGTTTTATCCCTTACCTTCCAGCCAGCTGAGCTGTTACTGTCGCCCTTATCCTTGAAATAGGGCACATAGCGGACCATCCAGTCGTATATCTGTGACAGCGTGAGTCTCTTTTCTGCGGTGCTCTCAATGGCGCGGGTAATGAGATCCGCGTAGGACTGGTTCCCCCACGCGTTCCGCCGCGAGGATTTGGCTTTGCGCAGCGGTCCGGTCACATCGAGCGCCGCGCCAGCCAGGCATGGGTGCGTCGCGCCCGTGGGTGCCGGGGCGCCGGCTGGATGCTTCAGCTCTCCCGGCGTTCCGCCCACGAGCCCCGCTATGCAAGCCGGGACGTCCTCTGGTTCCACCTTGATGTTGGCCAGTGAAAGACCCCCGCTGACCTCGTGTACACCGGGGAAATCCTCCGGGCATGGCAGCGGCCAGGTGCACGAGCGAGGCCGGCTCTGCGGCTCGAAATCCGAATCAACCTGATGAGCGTCCAATTCGTCGTCCTCCATCATCAACATGTACCCTTCCGTCGAAAAGGGAATTAATCAAACGAAGAGCAAGGGAGGGGAATACCTCCACGACCCCAATATCCAACTGTCCTCAGTGTCACTTCACGTTGAAATTCGCCTCGTAATATTGCTGTTAAGCTTCCAGTCTGAATCAATAAGAAGCAATTCAACGGAGTAAAAGGATCATGGTGAATACGAGCAAAAATCACAGCCTCGCGTGTAGAGATAAGAGAAGTAATAAAAGTAACAATAATTTTTCGTCCATTTTACCTGGAGTAAAATAATCAAACGGAGATAAAAAGGCTTCTCATTCAACAGTCCACATCACCTCAAGGCAGTCAATCTCAAGCGCGTGTCAGAGCCAGTCATTGGGGGCTCTTCTCAATCCAGTTGCAGCAACAGATGATAATTCAGATAAGGAGCATATTTGCAAAGCAGTCGTCGATAAATCCTCCAGAAGACAAGAGGAAAGGAACGAGGAAAGAAGGGGGAGAAATCATCAGAGCTGCGTTGAGAGCATCCACTGAGGCGATAATGCGTGATTACCGTGAATTATTAAATCTTCCAGTCTGCACGGATTAAGCTGGCAGCGGCACATTCAAGTCCATTCAGCCTGAACAGCACCCAACTGTCTGCAATTATAATGAAGAGGCGTGCGCATGTGACGAATCGATAAATTCCCAGTCTGAAAAATATAAAGAAAGAAAGAAAGAAAGAAAAAAAAAAAAAAAAGAATATAGTCCAGCGATTCAATTTCGTATCCACTTGTCAGGTTGATAAAATAGTCTTTTATCAGACCTTCCTCTTGCTCCCCTCTATCCCCCCTTGCCTTCTCTCACTCTCTCAGATCCCACACATGTTCTCATTTGCTTACAACTCGTTCCGTCGATGTGAACCGAGGATGACGCGCCGGCGCTGTAGTGGAGATGCTGCCAATTGGAGTGCGCTCACGAAATCAATACTCTCCGAACATGATTACAGCGAAACCCCGAACTCCCTCTTTCTCCCTCTCTCTGTCTCCACCTATCTCACCACCATCTCTGATACGAACGGAGGGAGCAAACCCCAAATTCTTAATGGAAACTCTGCATAACGATCTCTCTGGCAGAGCGTCACACGGCGCTTTGTGTGCCAGCCTCCTCGTCCGGCGGGGATAAAACAAGACAATGTGTAAATTACACAGGGGGATTGTCCGGCTATATATATATTTGTTTTGTCTTTTTAAAAATACAGTGCCCGGTCTGTCTTTGTGCGTAGCAAATTGTCCAGAGCAACGTGTGCAGCGTCCAATTGCCCTTCAGGGAGAACTCGCGGTGCGCAGGAGGTTTCACCTCTGATGATTATTTGCGGGCTATACCTCAGCCAGTGTAATTTTATATGCCGATTAGACCGATTTAGTCCAGATTAGGAGAGATTAGGAAACCCTTGATTTTAATCCGGGAGTAGTGAGGTGAAATGTTTTTTGTTTTTGCTTTTTTTCAGAGGCCAGATTGAAAGATCATCTCTGCTCCGCATTCCATCCAAAGTCAGGAGGCATACAACACTTTCACATTATCATCTCAAATCGCATTTCCCAAGACTGGACGCCAAAGACGCGCTGCTGTGGCAGACACAGCCCCGGTCAGACCCGAGTGCGTAATTCTGCTACACTGACTGAGGGAGGGAGATTCCGCCCCTCCATCCCACCACCCGCCTCCCCAAATCTGACAGCAGGGCGGGCACACAGTCACAGGTGCACGAATCCCATTGGCTGTTTATTTCCCCCATAAACGCCATTAACAATGACTTTTTTTGTAGGTAAAAAAAGGTGGGATGGTAGCCCCACACAGCACTTCACCTTTCACCTTTTTCCAAACGGTTTGCTGAGTTTACAAGCTATTCTACAGCAACAATCTGATTCGCAGTTTTATGCACATTCGCACCTGTTATGTTGATGGTTGCTGTATATAATTTATGGATGGACTTTTATAGGCATTCCTACTTCTACACACTCACGCACGCTGCACACTCAGCTACAATTTCTGATAATATTTGGAAGTTAAGAAGCCGTTCAACGCAAGCCTTTTTTTTAACCATAGGGGAGATTCTACTCAACATATTCTACTCATAGCTGTAACAAAACACCCTCAAATTTCAGGGTGAGACATGCGCAGCTCACAGGCCCCAGTAAAATAAGCACCTGTGCAGCAAAGGCTGTAAGTTGCCTGAGGACCCCGCCCTCTTCGTGCAAAGCGTGCACGGATGAAAGCTATACTTAAGACGTTTCACAATATGGCCACACTGTGTGCACTCAGACATGACTAATGTTGAGAAATGTGTGTCAAAAATAGCACACTTTTAAATGCGGGAGGATGTGTCATAGTGTGTCATAGAAATGACTTGATGCTAAACATCATTGGGATCAGATGGCTAAAAAGTCATGTTGCTTAGTTTGTGTAAGAAGTCTGCAAGCCCTACTGCATCTATACATTTGATTAATGGGAAATGATCTATTCATTGTCATTTGGCCACTTAAATATGTGCCAACAGCAAAAATCAAAATCAACGCTGGAGAATGATCCTCTAGTCTGTAATACAAGGCGCTACTTATGACGCGTGTTCACAAGTAAAACCCCTGGGTGCCAGAGTGTTGGTGACACAAGAGAACACAATGCCTCTTGATTGCACGTAAAGTTAAAGAAAAGTAATTGGGAAGACAAATGACGGAAGCTCACAGCTGGACCGAATCTCCAGAGCAACAAGAAGAGTTGACTGAGACAAACAAAGAAGAGGGAGGCCCAGGCAGCACGACTTTAAAAACTACATATGTGTTCGGTCGCCTCGAGGCCGACTGCTACGCTGTCCCCCATACCAGACATTCCAGAGGCAGCGTGGCTGGCTTCAGGCTCTGAGTAGCTGATCCTGGAACAGCATGTTCTGCACAGCAGTAATCACAGTCAGCCACAAGCGATGCAGAGCTTTGGACCTGTCAATTTCTCCCCCCGAAAAAGTTCCCTGGAATTCCATTCACATTGGGAAAAGGGACAATCCTCATTTCCTTGGCACTGCCAGTAGACGGCCATCAAGGACCTCACGATGTTGTGCAATGTGTTCCCGTCAACCATTCCGCCCGGCGGGATTAGGATGAGAGGAAGCTGGAGAAGCCTCAACAACACCCTTGGGAGATCGATGCCTGTTTGGGAAAACACTTCCCCCCCCCTGGTTCTCCTCCCCTCTCAGCCATCCACCCACACTCTCTAACAAGCATATGTGTCTTCAATGACACATGAAGGAGAGGGCTCAAATCCAAGTGCTGGGAACGTTCCCGAGTAGACGAAGCTGGATTTCACCCCTCCGTGGCACCGGGCCCAAAGAAGGTTGACTTAAAGACTTCCTGCCCCGAGCAAGAGCCAGCTTTTTGTGGCATCTTGGTGTGTGCGCTGCCAACTATGAACATGATGCTCAGAGGCAGCAAAGACAATTGATGCCAAGAGTTTTAATTAAAGCTATGTTGTGGAATGGAAAGTAAAGGCACGTTCAGGTGACGGTGTCTCTCCCCGTTTCAGAGGTCGAACCAGAGGTCCATCTATTCTATTTGATCTATTGAAAGGTACTATAATGGACTCTTGACAGGTTATCAGACAGTTTGAGTCCAACACCGATGACTCCACATGACCCACATCGGCAAAGAGACCATCAGTCAGAATATTGGCTATTTCTCTAGTCGTCATCGGATTCCCTGTGAACTCAGACTAAATGGTTCACCACAAACCCCTTCAGCTCAGACTCCAGACTCCCGCAGGGTGCAGACCCAGATCCAAAAATCACAACCTCACAGTGAAAAGTAATCAATTTGATGATCAGTTACGTTCTCTTACCGTATTCATAGACTTATCGGGATTTTTGTGTGCATGCATTGGAATCGGTGTCACTCCAGTCTGTTTCTTATAATAAACCACGCAGAATATCATATGGCCTCCGGCAACAAGTTCAAATCCCCCCCCCACTCGTCCAAGTTAAGTTAGTTGGCTACATCTACAATAGCCGAGCAGGCCCGATGCCAAGACACCGATTAGCCTAGCTATGCCCCTGTTCTCCAGGCAATGTGGAGTGGAGGTGCAGTGGGAGTCCAGCTCATCACCAAAGAGCACCGTGCTTAACACAAGTTTATGTGGAAGAAAGCCAGCAGACTGTAGTGTATCCATGCTGCACATATAAAGCCTTGGGCTGGGAGGAATCTGCCTCTTTAATACATAATTCACTCAGAGCTGAAACATCACGCTTTCGTCCTAAGGGCCAGTAGTCTGCTCATGGTTGCTGGAACATAAAACTGTCTCCATCAGATAATCCGGGCTCTCATTGACTGGCAACGTTTGTGTACCAAACTATGACGTTGGGTTCAATTTGAGCACAGAACAGCCCTCAAAATAGACGAATATAAAGAATCCTATAGCAACAGAATGCACAGCATGTTTAAGTGTTCATCGGGTGGTTTTTCGAGGTGCATTTTCTGTATGTGGAAGCAATGTCATCTCACCTTTCCACCTCAGCGAGCTCGTCCTCGTCAGCCTTGATATGCAGGTAGGTCAACATGTAGAGACAGCCATCTGCCCTCGAGCTCTCCCTTCAGACACGCTCGCTTTACATTGCAACCCCTGCAAACGCATCTTCCTGTGTGTGTATGTGTGTGTGTGTGTGTGTGTGTGGGGGGGGGGGGGGGGTATTATTAGAAGCACTCCTGTCTTATTGCCCACATTATTATCCTAACTGACAGGATGTGCATTAGTTACTTCAGTCTCGGCTGCAGATTGGCCATAATGTTGACACACTAGTGTACAAGCCATTTTGGAAAATTCGGCATGAAGAGGGAGGGATCCTGAGGCAGCGTTAGTGCTTTCATGTGTAATAGTCCCAGCTCAAGTTCCCATGAAAGAGGCACTAATGGGTTAACAGTAGAAATGAGAGGGGAAGAGAGGGGAAATCAATGCTTTTGTTGAGGGGGGAAGAAAGAACGGCTTTCACAGGTCTATGTATCATTAAGCAATTGAGAAAGGTAATTAGAGTTGGAGGGGGGGGGGGAGATGTGCAGATCTCACAGCTAATTATTTCCATGGCAACCACAGCTCCTGTGGATGGTCTGAGGTAGAGTTCAGCTGCCAGTCAAACAAAGAGCAAGAGAGACCCCTAGTGGGGTAAAATGTGTTGAACATAGAACACAAATCATATTAAATTAGTCAAAAAACAGGTCTTTGAGCAACATACTGGAGGAAACAGCTGCTACAATGTAGTGATGTGTATAAACTGGTATAAAACCGTATGTTTTTAGGTGTTAAACCTGCCACACAGAATCAAATCTAGGTATTTTTTAATAAAAGATCATAATCGAGAACTTAAACCACTTAAAGAAATAAATAGGCCAGCAGCCATGAGAACTATATTTTTACTCTTATTCTTGCCTGGAAGTTGTTTTTTTAGCAATACTTATTTTATTTTACTGCTTTACACTTTTACATTTCTTCTATTTATACTTAGATACATCACTATCGTTTCTTTTGTAAACAGTGTACAATTAATTATTAAAGACGTAAATGAATTAGCAAGGAGAATTAAACAAAACTGTACAGTATGAATTGACGAAAAAGTGATAATTGTTGTCAAAACGTCACACGTGACCACGCGTTGGTTAGAAATTATGGAATGCAAGAATATTTTGTATGACTGTAGACATGTCCAGCTCACATAACAAATGAACCAGAGGTGTAGCCGTTAAGTCAAAGTTGAATTGCATTTAATTTCAGTAACAAATGTAAACATTATTAAAATCTCGTTTGTCCATGGTGGCCGGAGATGACTCGACCCTCTAAATGATGTCAATGTCTCTGTTTGCTGGGGTCTATCTTCTCCAGGTGAACCAGGGGCTTAAGCTGCTCAGCAAAGCTGCGCATGTCCTCCGACATGTTGTCCTGGCCAGCGGGAGCCAACACACTCAGCTCCACCAGGTACGAAAGCGATAGGCGTTCTGTGTTGTCCGTGTTCCCCGGTACCAGGATGCGCGACAGCTTGCTAACCACAATTTTCATAGCACCTTTGCGGAATATGTGCCCGTTGGCCACAAACTCGTGGTCCATGCGGAAGCCCATCTCGTTGAGGAACTCCGGCAGGCTGTGAGAGGCGGCCACGTCAACACAGTTGCGCACCAGGGCGTGCCGGCTCTTGTCTCCCACTTCGGGTTGGCCGAGGTAGCGTAGGTGCCACGGCGACGTGGGGTGGGAGAGGGACCGCCGGGCACGCAGAATGAAAGGGTTCCCCTGCTGGCCTTTCAGAAGATAAACCAGTTCATGATCCGTAAACGTCTCCGGTTCCATGTTGTCACACAGACCTCGAAGGCGATGCAAGAGGCTTTCCAGTGCCTGGTCAAACACACTGCCTGCGTTGATAAGAGGTAGAGAAACATGCATAAATATATAAAACATGTAAACAATGTGGTGTGAGGTCTGCACAATACGTTGCACCTACATTTTTTACATCTACACAAAAAAACACTCCAACATTACATCAGCTGATATTACTAAAGCCACAGAGAGGTGAGACAAAAAGGAAAGAGACCTTTGTCACAAACACGGCAGATGTTTAAGGTTAAAAGTAGTTATCTTTGCTATGCTGGCAGTATTGCAGTCTCATACAACACTGTAACACATCAGTCCTGCAACAATTTACTCCTACGGGCCATGTAGCTTCCTAACACGTATGAAGAGGTGTTTCATTGTCTGTCTTCAGCTGTGGATGTTTCTTACCTTGCAGCAGATATTCCATCATATTGATTGCGCCTCCGGTGACGGGCATCGCTGTAACAGGCGGGGCTTCCATATTTACCCAGGCACCACGTTGTTTTTGACTGTAGGAGTAACGTATCAATAACAGTTAGCGTTAGTTAGCTATATCTGCACCCTCACCATTAGACAGTTAACTGAGTTCACGCCAATTCACTCTCAAAAGTAGCTCGATTCATTACCTGACAAAATGACAAAATGCAGCTCTTCACTTGATGGGGAACACCGGCTAAAAGTTGGGAGTGTCCGTCTTCTGTCTCCACAGTAAAGACCGAGGATCCGTAGGCGTCACTGTGATTGTTCAATTGACACACGGCTAGCTAGTAGATACCCAGCTAGCTAAAGCAGCTAGCATCTGTTAGCTACAATAGCGTGTTAACCAACTTACCGTGCTGCGCGTTTCAACGTTAGCTACGGTACTTGAATTGAATGACCAATATTTATTATTGGAAACAAAGAGGCGATTAAAATAAAACAAAAATATTCCAACTGCTTGGACAGCAAAAGAATGAACACAGCCGACAACAGTGTATGAAAATCAAGCTTACTTTTCTTCTTCTGTTGCTTTTTCTGCTGCTGTTGCGTCCAACTTTGAGGCGCATCACAGCCACCTACTGGAGTTGTGTATGTAGGGTTCTTCTTCTACAGTTGTATTTGTGGCAGAGCAGACGCAGAAGTGGGTTCAACATGTTCTTTAACTCCACAGTTACCACACTTGTCACTGATCCTTTCGCCCAGCACAAACATGGTGCTGTGTTAACCACTCTTAAGTCTTGCTGTGATTATTTCCTTTCTTCTGTTACTTTAAAGTACTACTACATTCTGACTAAGATGTTTGTATTTTGTGATACCTCTTTCGGTTTCTTCGCCTTCATCTTCATTCCACTTTTTCTGCCACCTCTCCATTTCTTTTCTTTTAATCACTGATTTCCTTCTGCAGTTATTTCATTTTGTTATGCCCTTTTTTTGCACACTCATCGGCATACTCATTCCCTTTAAGAACTGCACTCCACCTCTGTGTAGTCTTAGCAAACATTGACAGTTCAATGAGTAAATATTCAAGTATAGACTACGTGCTTTTAACAACAACTGCTTAATTTGAACTGACTGTCAGGTCCGACCTCTTCCACCCACTGCAAACCAATAATGTCTGCCACTGTCTCTGCTGTATACACTGATAACTGGTCAGACAGCCTTTTGGAAATAGATACTTGGAAGATTCCCACACTCTTGTTTGTTCTCAACCGTGTCTGTGAAGATTTTAAGATAACTGGGATACCTTTTCCTAAGGCACTTGTTTCAAATCTCACTTCATTCTTTCTCCATTTCCTATTCTTTCCCAGAATAGTTATCCACGTTTACATCTGTACTGGAGTAGACTATAGTTATTTTCCTATAAGTGACAAAGGAAGTGAAGTAATGCTAGTTTAAAATACCTAATTCAAAGTAAAAAACCCTGCATACAAAAAAAATGCAAGTAGTAAACTAAAATGACTATCACTAAACTGTCCTTCAGTATTAAAAATACACATTCTCATTATTCACTTGTGCACCAGGGCCCCTTTCAGTGTATAGGCATATCTTTGGATTCTCATTAAGATGCAATAACATGTAAGCAATGATGGAAGAACTCCTCAGATTCTTAAGTAAACGCATCAATATCATGTTGCAAAAGCACTTTATTACTATTCCAAACAAAAACATTTCCCAAAAGTTCAGAATTAGATACAAAATGTGCAATTATGTTCTGCAAGTTAACTATAGCTGTCAAATAAATTTAGCAAATAAAATGGGACACTATCTCAAGTAAAATACAGTACAATACCCCAAACATGTACTTGCATACGGTACATGCATAATTGTATTAGTATAGTTTCCACTGAATGCCCTGTTGCTACAGTTTCTAAAGACACAAGTAATATAAACATATTCGGGCTTGAAACACCTAAATTGTAAGTCATGCTGGCACAAGGAATTATGGAAAGGGTGTTTCTGTGTTGAAAAAAAAGAGTAAATAAATAGCTTTTTTACATGGAGTAGTAGAGAATTTGCTTTGATCATTTCACTCAGTTAGGAAACTTCTCAATGGAAAAAGATCACCCAATGCTTCAAAAGTTCCCCTCAGAACCGCGTGACGGAAGTCATAAACACTTTTTGTTCATGAATTACTATCGTTTAAACCAGGGGTGTCAAACTCATTGTTGCTCTGGGGCCGCATCGGCATCATGGTTGCCCCCAAAGGGCCGGTTGTCGGCGGGGGGGGCGGGGGGGGTGCTGCTGCTCCTTCGTCGTCGTCGTCGTCGGCGGGGGTGGGGGGCTGCTGCTGCCACATACGCTGGTGGAGGTGTGTGCGCGCGGATCGGGGAGGAGCTCCGCCGTGCGCGATTTCCATTTTTTTTTTTTTTGCTGGTAGATTCGCGGGCCACATAAAATGACGTGGCGGGCCGGATCCGGCCCGCGGGCCGTATGTTTGACACCCCTGGTTTAAACAGTGGCATTTATGGAACAACTTAATTCGGGACTTTTTCTCTTTACTTTTATTTTACTATACACACAACCACTGTCCGTATAAGTCATATGGTTGTTTGTTGGTGTCCTTAAGACAATTGATGAATAAACCACTGAAGTCTCCTCTTCCACCTGCAGTAAGAAGTAAGAAATGTATTTTCATTTAAGGTTATGCCATCATCATCATCATCATCACTTACTCACTTACTTACTCTGCCTCTCCAGCCACAGCAACAAAAGTGAACAGGAAACGCTGTGAGGAGATAGAAACAGAAACAGAATCCGGGGGTATGTCAAAAGTCTTACCACTATAATGAGGAAAATTCAATATGACAAAAAGCTGCACACTTTACCTGCCAGCAATTTTTGTCTGTAGCAAATTAAAAGTGACATTAAAATAAGAGATGTAAGGGCTGCTGATGTTCCATAAATAACTGCCATCAGATATCCAGGCTTTGTAGGTAAGTCTGTAAAACCAAAACAAATAAGAAATGAAATTCCTTTGATTCGAGCCCACGAACTCCTTGAAGAGCGAAACAGAAAAAGCACCCACCTGTAGAGTTGTTGGAAGCATTTGATGGCCCGTGAGTGCTGTTAACTGTAGTGTGTCCATAAAACATCTGCTTTGCACTGCAATTTAAAGACCCATTTGGATCTACAGGCACGGATATCGTCCTTGTGCGTGTCTCCACATTTAGTGTGCCGTTTGCTTTGATGTTACTGAATTCCATGTCACACGTCACAGCACAAGAAACAGATGAAACCTCACTGTTCTGGACTGTAATACAGCAAAAAAAAACAACATTTAATTTTGAGTTGACATAAGACATTGTCTGTGTGTGTGTGTTATTTTCTCACCTGTGATTACACACAAGTTGATAGTAAGTAGCCTCTGCTTGTGTCCATCACATCCACTTTTCCAGCAGGTGTATTTCCCAGCATCTGCTCTTTTGACATTTACAATGTGTAGCGACTTGTGAGTCACAAAGTCTGGTTCTGGTTCTGGTTCGGAGTTCCTGAGTGCGGTCGTGTTACTTGCTTCAAATGTCCATTTTAAGTTAATGGAATCGCCTGGACATGCATGAGTAAAACTGATGCCTGCAATAACGTAGAATGTCTTAAGAGTTTCTATCAGAGTTTCTGAAAATAAATAAAGGTTTTGTTTATTTGAATAAAGGATGAATTTAGGCAAATGTAGGTGCTTTTATTCATGTTGTAAAAGAACAAATTATGACAATCACAACAGTTCTGACCTTTCTTCACGCTGAGGATGACGGTGGGTGGTTTATTCCAACAATTGTCTTGAAAACAATTGTCACACCAGTAAAGGCCTTGATCCTCCTCTGTGAAATTATCGATGACCAAGGAACCATTGCTTGGCACCTTTATTCTGGAGCGAAGGAGCGGCTGGTGGTACTCTACTCCTGTCTTATCTTTAAAATATATCCGGCTTGAGTGGCTGTGTTCATCTTTCTTGTAAGACCATTCGAAAGAGTTCGAATCACTTCTGTAAAGTTTACAAGGTATCACAGCTCGACATCCCAGCGAGAACAGAAGGTGATTCGTGGCTGCCAAAATAGAAGTTTCCGGTTACACGCTACTAGTAGCTTGAATAGCTTAAAATATAAACAATGTATTGACAACACTAACTTCCCAAATTGCATTCTAAATACAGTGTAATATGAAAGATTTAGTACAGTTACTTACTGTTTCCTGAGGTAAAGGGGGATGAGTTACAAATAAGAAGTAGAAAAACAAAGCCTTTTTGCATTGTGCTTGAGGCACTCAATCCTCCTTAGAGATAAAGACAACACTGAAGTAATGAAACACCCCCTCAGTGGTTACACTATTGCTGCTCATCAAAACACAGATCAGAGAAGCTGCATCGCACCAGAAGGTTTTTAGATTGAGCATAACGACTAAATTCACAGTGACACATCGGAAGCGGTCTAACAGCCAATTCACAGGAACTTTTGTCGTGGCTTTCACCCACACCTTCTTTCTCATGCTGTGACATTTATTCACTTTTTTTTCCGCATTAGCATAGGTGTTGAGATACAGCATTTGTACTCACTGCTGTTTATACATCTGCGCTCATTCGGTATATATTTGAGGAAAAACACTAACTGATGCTGTGCTGTCGATACAATATAATTAACTCCCAAGCTTAAATTAAGATTTGCTTGCGGTGATTTTTTACCTCAAGAAAATATATGCTCTGCAGTAACAGTGCTAGGGGTTAATTAGAGTAAGGTTTTTTTTAGGTTAACATAATGCAGACACCGTGTCTAGAAAGTGTAACAGTGGAAACGTTTACATTCATGAGCATTATGACTCAGATGTGGGCAAAACAAGCTCATCGGGCTCATAGAATATTCTGGCACCATTCAGTCATGAGCTCTTTAAAGTTAATGTATTGACGTGGAGACATCTTAAGCTTTGCTCAACAGCACTGCAAGCATGAAAAAAGAAAATGTGTCTTTAAAACACTTCCATACTCAAAACTCCTATATTTCCGCCAGCACGTGAAGTCACCATTTGGGAGTCGGTCTGAGCGCGTTCTTCTCCACTACCGATGGTTACGTCACACTACCGTAGCCTACTTTAAAGTTCGATGCGCGCAACTCTGTCATCTTGAAGGCCACCTTCAGTGCGTTCAGAGAGTTTGTTGTTTTTGTTTTGCTTCAGCGAGGCTCGTGCTCAACCGCAATGGACTCAGTTGCGGCTTTCGTGAAACTTCATTTGGGCTGGCCACAAATGCATCACTTGTTCGCCCTACTTTGTCTTGTTGCCGTCGTCTATAAATTAACGATCTTGCTCGCCCAAAGAAGATTCTTGCTTCGAAACGTTGAAGCTTTTCCGGGACCACCTGCACACTGGCTCTTTGGAAACCTGAAGGAGGTAATTCGGTTCCGTTATAACTGCAACTGCAACTGCGTGTATCTGTTAAATATTATTACTGTAATCATAAAGTATGGGCCGTTTAGCACCTTTCAAAACAAAGTTACAAAGTGCTTTACAGTAAACACAAATAATGCAAGTAAATAAGTGCAAAAAAACAGTTTTGCTACCAGTATTTATATTTACACTGTTAAATATTAAAGGGTACATTATATATATTTTTGTTTTAAGTTTCTTTGCAGATAAATAGTTTACATAATTACTAGCCTTTTGGCTTCATCAGACACATGTACATGTTTTTCATTGTTAATGTGTGTTGTCCCTGATTTTAAGAAATGAGTAAAGTACATGCAACCTGTAAAATAATCATGCATTTTTGAATACACAGCATTTAAGAAATAGCTCAAATTAACGTCACCTGGATCTAGTCTCTATTATCCTCTTGAGCCCGAGAGCCCCCTTTTAAAGGGGGCGAAGAGTACACACATGTAGTACAAATCACTTTTGAGAACGAATGAAATGATATTTTAAAATATTTAAAAAACGTACATGATGAAGAGATTCTGATAAAATTAACCATGTAACCTATTTTAATCACTCAAAAATATATATATACACAAAGTACTTCAAGGTACTACAAGTACTACCACAGTTTCACCTATTTCTCACCATGAGAAGGCGAGCAATGTTCTCTGTTATCGATCCCAGCCGCAATCTACGGCACTTTTCAGACAAAGAGAATATCCACATGGACCAGCAGAACAAACTACATCGAACTATAGCTTCAGAATATTTCTACTTTTCACCGTTAAAAAGTTATAATTATTCTACCTCGGATCAAAACACAGCCTAACAGCATTAATATTGAAACGCTTCGTACCTTTTAGATGTTTTTCTGGAAGAAAATGGCCCGAAAAAAATGTGATCAATTTCCTGCATTCGCAGCTGCTCTCTCTCCTTCCTCTTTCCAAACAACTGAGTCTCTACGAGCTTCTATGACGAATGAATAATAATTTCAGTTTTGGCCAATGGGTTTGACCTATGGGGGCGGATCACAGTTTTCGATTATTTTATTGGCTTAAAATTCGGTCAAACAACTCAAAGAACGAATGACTACAATGCCCAGAGTTTTCCGGGTTCAGAACTGAGAATTGCGCAAATCGGCCAATCACAGGCTGTGTTAGGTTCAAATACATCCCGTAAAACTGAAATTCTGACGAAAATTAGCCATATTTTACAGGGTTTTATATAGCACAGGCTCTCAAAATGATGCCAAACTGCTGTATTAGATAGATTGAACACTATTAGTGTTAAAAAAGTGAAATAAATAGTTATATAGTATTTAAAAGAGCTATATTGGCTGCTTCCAAAATCAGAATTGACATTGGCTGACCTCAGCTGACCTGTACACCGGCATTGATTTCTCAGGCATACTTCACTCTATCAAAGCCAATTTTTTTTAAAAGGACTGCTGACGTGTTGTGATTTGATTTGAGAGCGTTTAAACCTTGGTCTGCATCATTTCAAATCAATAAAAGTGCTTTTTCTTTCAGGCGAACCTGACATTTTTTTATTTGAGCTGTGTGTTATATTCATTCAGCATTAATTAGTAACATATACACTGATATGTACATATATTAAAAAACTATCACAAGTGTTTATTTATGTTAAATTATTAAAATAGACCTTGTAGTTAGCGAGATAAGCCCCTTTCAGTACGGGTATGACATTTTCGAGCAGAGGTCTCAAAATAGGCTTAGGGTATCCAACATTTTAAAGAACTATTCACAAAGAGTACTTTCACTTTGTGATACTGAAATAAATGTTTTGATAATGTATTATTGATTTGTATTTAAGTACAATTTTGAAGGCAAGACTTAAACTTGTAATTGAGTATATTTTGATATTGTGGTTTTGCTACTTTTACTTATATTCTGCACATTAGAGTTCAGGCGAACCAACTGTTCTCATTCAGCTACAGGATGGACAGTGTTGGTTAAGCTTCCTATATGTGTGCATTTTGTTTCAGTTCAAACAAGATGGGAAAGACTTGTACAGGGTTGTGAAATGGGCACAGCACTACCCATATGCTTTCCCAATGTGGTTTGGTCCCTTTGTTTGTTACTTCAACATTCACCATCCGGATTATGTGAAAACGGTATTAAAATCAACAGGTGAGTTGAGTTATTATTATTATTATTATTATTATTATTATTTGTATCTTTACTGATATCACATACAACATTGGCTACATGTTTTTTATAACCAAAGGTCAATGTAACAGAATTTTAATTTGTTTGTCTCCCAACAGAGCCTAAAGATAATTTTGCATACAGATTCTTTGAGCCTTGGATTGGTAAGACCGCTTTGCCCTTCTCCTACTGCCTATTTCGGCAGCGACAGAGTTGTTTGTTAAGGCGCGTTACTCATTGACCTACTTTCCGTCTCTGTCTTTAGGTGACGGTTTATTGCTGTCAAACGGTCAGGAGTGGTTTAGACACAGAAGGCTCTTGACCCCAGGTTTCCATTATGATGTTCTGAAACCATACATAAATCTGATGTCAGACTCTACTAACATTATGCTGGTATGTAAATGCCGGTTTAGTTGTGTCAATCACAATTCATAATAAGTCTACACGGACTATAATGGCTTAGCAATGTTGAGAAAATCCAGGGGACAAACTTGTGTGTCAAAGTCGGTTGAGCCAAAGGGTGTGTTGGAGTTTTGTTCTGTCTCCTGCAGAGATGTCACATCTGTTCTCTCACTGTTGCCAGGACAAATGGGAAAGATATGCAAACAGCAATGAGTCCTTTGAATTGTTTGAACACGTGAGCCTCATGACACTAGACAACATCTTGAAGTGTGCCTTCAGCGACAACAGCAACTGTCAGACGGAGAGGTGAATCCATAACGAACCTTTTTCACAAGTTCTGGTCTTGGTTCTCAAATGTTTGCTGCTTCAGCTGTCTGAATCGTTCATCATTGAGACTTCTAACGATTGCCTACGTTCTCATTTCAGTGGAATAAATGCGTACATCAAAGCAGTGTATGACCTACGTAACCTCATTAACCTGAGGATGCGGACATTTCCTTACCACAATGACCTCATTTTCTACCTCAGCCCACATGGCTTCAGATTTAGAAAAGCATGCAGGGTGACCCACAGACATACAGGTAAGAACTTCAAACATTTGCCAAACAATTGCCAAATATCAATCACACTGGATTTGGTCAATTTGCAATCTAGCATACCCACACTAAGCTTTCGTTATATAATCAATTATTTTACACGTTGCTGCATTTTATGAGTTAGTCTGCAAATACTCATTCAGTGTCTTGTCCTTTTTGAAGAGGAAGTCATAAGAAAGAGGAGAGAAGAACTAAAGGAGGACAATAAGCTGGATCGCATACAGACCAAGAGAAACTTGGACTTTCTGGACATCCTTCTCTTAGCAAGAGTATGTGTGATATCAGCTCCCATCCACTGAATCCAGAAATGTACACATGCTCACTTTGTAATAAACCACAAACCTGTAAACGGCCCTAACATACCAACTGCTACTACACCCTCTATAGAGAAAATAGTTTGAATAACAGTATTGAGTCATTTAAAGCATAAACAGCCTTAGAGTAGCAGCAAACAATATTCAGCAGCGGCATGAAGTCAAATAAATATTTTTTTTTAAATAAATAAGGCAATGTTGGCCATACAAAGCTTCCGCTTGCTCTAACCACCCATGACCTTCCAGTGTCTGACTTGCCTTACGGCTTAACTAGTGCTCCACCCGCTTGATTTTCTGACCGTAGATATCGGTTGCTGTAGAGGCACAACAACACATTTTTAGGTCAAAGATGATATTGTCCTTCGGTGTAACGTTTCACTAGATAAATAGCTTTCACACCACGACTTGAAGTCATTCCAACCCGTTCAGAAGGCGGATCATAGGCCTCTTTCAATCAAAATGTTGGGTACATTTTGGAAAATATGAAATCATTTCTGTTAAGATACAATACACTTCCCACTGACACCACTATAACTCCGGTATCATTGCTGTTTCCCCACCCCAAAATTACCACATTGAATCTCCTCCCTCTAAACCCACTCAAGTGCTCTACATTTGACCCGGTGAGGTTTCTGTTGTCACCTGTCTCTGTGACTTCAACAACTCAGCACTCACCTGACTGCCATTGTTCTTTATCTTTGTATTTTATTTGTTCTTTTACAATGGTTTCATTGTCAAGTACAGGACTTGTTTTAAAAAGTTCTAGTAGTAGTAGTAGTAGTAGTAGTAGTAGTAGTAGTAGTAGTGGCACATTCACAAACAGCGTGTTTATTTTGTCTTTTTTTTACATTTCTATTTTCTCACCTTCAGGATGAGAATCAGCAGGGTCTGTTAGATGAAGATATACGAGCAGAGGTGGACACCTTCATGTTTGCGGGCCATGACACCACAGCCAGTGGAGTGTCTTTCATCCTCTACTCTCTGGCCTGCAACCCGGAACACCAGAAGCTTTGCAGGGAAGAGATCATTCAAGCTCTGGATGGCAAGGACACCTTTGCGTGGTGGGTTTACAATGTTGACGACCTTGCCACGTGCAATGCAAGTCAGTGCCAGTCAGAATCACAACAGCTGGATTAGGTGAGCTTTAGGCTGTCACTGTTTTTGTTTAGAATATTGACAACCAATGCCTGTCTGTCTGTGTTTTAAAGGGAGCATCTCAGTAAAATTCCATACACTACGATGTGCATAAAAGAATCCCTCCGCCTTTACCCTCCTGTGCCAGGAATATCCAGAATCACCACCAAACCCATGACCTTCTTTGATGGAAGGTCTTTGCCAAAAGGTTTGTTGTTTCCGTTTTTGGAAAGCTCACATAGTCACACAAGAGTATGTTGCCTGAAGCAGCATACTCTTGATTATATAATAACTTTGACCTCACTGGAAGAATATATTATTAACTTGTATTGGTCACCTAAGTCTCAGATTGGTTTTCGATAATGGACCTTTGGCGTAAGTCATGCTTGCACAACATACAGCATACATTAATAACCCTTTGACCCACATGCTTAAAATAGTTTTAGCAGGTTCCAAAAAAATATATGAAAATGCCAGTCTATTTGCTTTAGTACACCTTGTTTTACAGTCTCTGCACAATCCAAAACCTACTTTATTTTTTCTCATTTGCAGGTTGTCTTATTGGAACAAGTGTGTTTGGGATTCACAGGAATGCAGTTGTCTGGGAAAACCCTGATGTAAGTCGAGAAGATCACCCTGAGAAGTCTCTGTGAAGCGAAAGCTCACCTGTGCCGACTCACTACATGGTGTACATAGAATCAATGATAAAAGTAAAACTTATGGTCCCGCGTTGCTGTGGTGGCCCAACACCCTATATCTACATAAAGAGTGACGTCAAATTGGGCGCACAATTAATGCGAAGCCTATAGTGACCTGGTTCTAGAAGATCCGCCACTGTGTGTTCTCTCACAGCATTAGGGGTGTGAGTGGGCATAGACTTGAAAGAGGGGACAAATTGTGTGATTTATGCCCTTTCTTTTTATCTTGTGTCGAAACAGGAGTTTGACCCACTGCGTTTTCTTCCGGAGAATGTTTCCAGGAGGTCCCCACATGCATTCGTGCCCTTCTCAGCGGGGCCAAGGTATGTCCTCACCTGATCATTTGGACTGGCTCACTATGAACTAGGGCTACAACTACTCTCTTTCTAATCATTTTTCCATCTGATCAGTCTGCACAGTATGTGAATGTGTAACCCCTTTTCACCAACACAATACAAACTGTTACAGGAAACAAGAGAGCTCAGTGTAACTTTGGATCGATCCAATTCAAAACAACGCACAAACCCCAATAAGAAATACCTTATGCAAACCTTTGGATTTTAGTAAACAACTCTTGCTACCAGCAGAAAAAAAATGCAATCATTGACTGAACATGGATTTATGGTCAACATAAAAGTTCAACTTTACAATACAATTGCCCTGCAGTAAGAACTATAAAAGTATTTCTCATATTGTTTGTTTTCCCCACTCAGAAACTGCATTGGTCAGAACTTTGCCATGAATGAGCTGAAAGTAGCGACGGCCCTGATACTGAAGAGATACCAGCTGATAGAGGACCCCACTCAGAAACCCAAGTTAATTGCTAGAGTGGTGCTTCGCTCAATCAATGGCATCCACATCAAGATCAAACCTGTAGAAAACCTGCAAAAAGGGTAAATGCTCAACCTGAATGGAGAACTGATATAGAATCACTAACGGATAATAATGAAATAGATAACTCTATAAAGTATTTTATTTAGTGATTGAACATTTTGGGTTAGAAATGACTTGCTGAAAAAGAAGTTGTTTCTATTTTAGAATCATTGTCTCACACTGGAACGGTTTAACATGTGGAAAAAGGAATAAGACCTCTATTGTGGCAGGACCTTTGCACCAAATCAGTTTGAAATAATTTCCTCATTTGTAAATACACCATAATATAGTTTGTGGTTCTGTTTTTGATGGGTATTAGGAACAGGTCAAAGCACAAAAGGTTTAGCTGATTTGTTTTCTTGTGTTCATGAGAATGTAACATGCACTTTCACACTACTGATCAAAGAATAAAGTTCATAAAACTTTAAAGGGTGCTGCCTCTGTGTAAACATTAATTTTTGTCCGTGCAACATTAACTCATTTTAATCAGGTCCAAAGTACTCCTGAGGTATCTGGTAAATGAATATCTCCAGAATTAAGCGTGAGCAAGTCTTTGTTTCCGGTCTGTTTGCTTAGAGGCCATTGAATCCCATACCTTCATAAGACCTTTCAGGGAATACAGACGCAATTCAACATTTAATCACAGCTGAAAACACTGCAGAGAGTTTTGAGTCAAAAGTAATTCATTTTTTATTTACAGTCATATGATTACAAAATCCACAAGGACAAAAAGTCACCAGCACAGTTTGTAAAAGTGAAACACCTCGTCTTTTGTTGATTTCGGATCCTTTCCAACCTTTCACTTATAAGATCCCACGAAAACGGCTCGTCTTTAGTGCTGACTTAGTGCAGTCCAACCGTTACCATCCGATCTTTCTGCATGTTCCATCAACTCGACCTTCCTCTTACAACTACTTGCCTCTTTGTTTAAAATAAGATTGACAGCTTGCAGTCTGATACCTCTCTCAAAAGGGTGAACACCAATTAAGTGAGAATACCACTTCATGGGACCTTTACACTTGGGAATTACAATCAGTTACATGTTGCAAATGTGTGACATGAATAACTGATATTCTGTTACTGTGCAAAGATGGTTCCTATGTCTCAAGTCAATTCGGGGCAAACTGAATATGAAAAGTTCACTGTGTAAACGGCACTGTAGTCTTCTGCAAGAGAAAGTTATTAACACGCTACATGACCATCAAAACATACTAAATCCAAACCTTTTGTTTTGAGGAGCATTTCTTAAATTTTTGCAGCCGAGTTGGTATTTGTTACTGTGCTGCCGTTCCAATTTAAAACTATATTCTGTTCCTACATAATAGTCCAATTAACTGCCGACATAGAAAACTGTAAAATTCTTATATTTACAGTATACTACAAACCATTTAAAACTCAATATACATTAGAACAAGATGTGATCGACATACTGTTTGGACAGGGCGAGTGGCTTTTATCTGCAGAAGAATCCAAATCAGTAACGACAAGTTTGCATCATCACTTTCACGAGATGCCGTGTGGATTTTGAAATGTTGAGGTTGGTGCAACAAGCCATAAACAATAGTAACTGCAAGTCTGCAGCAAGAGCTCACTGACAACGTTGACCATTGTGCACAAGTCACCATCTAGTGGCTTGTTGGACAAATACAACAAACTTGAGTTGATGTCCTATCGGTCTAACCCATGTAATGGAAAGGCTTCACATTATATTAAGAGGTTTTTTCAAAGCAGCCCTGTGTTTTGATAGAAACGGACTTCATGTCTGGATTCTGTGACTTTCCTCACGGTAAAATATTTCGTATAAAAGTTTGTTTTGCCATTTGTTTGACAGCATTATCAAAACACTGACGGAGTGAAAAAAAATGTTGAAAAAGTGATTAGTAAAAAAAAATACAACTCAACAACCAAAACAACCAGCCCGTCACTCACAGACAAACCGCACCTCTGAGGCTCAAATGCTAACTGCCAAGTGTAAATGTATGTTAATTGTGTTTGCAATCAAACTTCTGCTTTATTCCTGCAAACTTATCAACTGCTGACAATAGCAATGTTGGTGATATCTCGTGACAGACCCCACTGTGTGGTGACTTTTTTTTTTTTTAACACGACAAATAAAAAAATAAAAAAAACTAGATTGAGATGTGAATGACTCCCCCTCTGCCAGGTCACAGTCCCTGCTGTATCTGCTGGTAACCTGAGAGTCAGCAGCTTAGACAAACTGTTAGATGAGTAGTGAAGGGGTGGGTTTCTTCCCCGGCCAAGCTTCTTTGGCATACTTCTTTTTGCGTGGCTCGTTGTGTGTCTCTGGTAGGTAGGGGGCTGTGACGGGGGTGGGGTTGAGTGTGACGGGGGGCTGGGGAGCCTCTGGGGCCAGGTCCACCTCGGGCGCCGGATTGGGGAAGGGCAGAGGAAGCCCTCCCTGCATAGCAGCACCTCCCGGAGCTCCTGTTGGCTGGTTCTCGTGACTGGTGGGGGGCAAGTCCCCATAGAGACCACCACCCAAGTTGTAGCCGTGGATGCGCTTTGAAGTCAGGTCGTCGAGACCAAGAGTGTTGTGACCCTCTGATCTGCGTTTCTGCAGCAGAGAGGACAGTGTATTAACATCACCGGTTATACATACTCCAAGTCATATTTTTGCTGAAACATAGCACTGGTATCGTGCTGTGTGACATAAAACAAAGCTTACCTTGATGGGGATGACCGCAGTCTGCACCATGTTTCTAAACCGTCCCACCGAGGGGTCTATATCCTCTGTAAGTATTAAAAATAACAAGTGTTAAAATGTATCGAGAAATGTTTTTGTTTCCTAAAAGAAGAATAGTAGACATGCACCTATCTTATCACATATCTTTAACACATATGACATAGCTTGGTTGTATATTTACAGCATCATGGGAGGCCCCTCACTGCAAAAACCCATTCAAAATACTTAAACAAATGACTTAGTGGTGCTAAATTTGATATTCAGAGCATTAATATAGCTGCAAACAAGTAGTGGAGTAATGTCTACCGGATTAGAGAATGCCAACTAGCAAGTTCACGGCCGCCGTGCTGCCCTGCAGAGTCGTCGCAAAAGTGTAGCACCCACCCTCCAGTTCCCTCTCAGCTAAATACTGTTAGCTCTGTCTGCACTTCAGTTGGAGTTTGCACTCTTAGCTGCAAGCCGCCGGCTCAGCTATATTAATGTTAAGAGCCGTTGCAAAGCAATAGAAATGCTCCAAACCTCGTATAAAGCACCCTTATATATGTTTACTGCCTGTAAAAACAACTTGGATGACGTCCAAGGTAAAATCTCATTACGGTCCTTTTTCAGTTACATGCTGTAAAACCTCCACACAAGAATCTTGAATTCGTCATACCTGGGTTAATGATGGAGTCGTCTTCGTTGAAGGTAACTCTGGAGTTCCTCCGCTTCCTCTTAGGCCTCTGGATTTCCAGATTACCCTCCTCAATAGTCAGTAAGGAGATGCGCTTGTTGTGAGCCGTGTTGAACTCCGTCAGGTTCTGGCAGGATGCAGACAGGCATTGATAAACATATTACTCATGTTACACTTCATAAAGCCCATTAGCAGTCTACCGTGTGGGCAACAAATGTGATGATTAAGGTGCAGCCATTTTCTTTCTCCCTTTATGCAATTCATATTTGAGAGCACGAGAATATCGTCGTTATCGAGAAACGTTATGTACCTCCAGCTCCGTCTCTTCCTCTGGAAGCCCGAGCAGTCCTTTCAGCTCCTCATCCTCTCCCGTCTTGCTGTCCCCGGTGCCGGCGGTGCCTTGGGTCTGGGGTTTCTCTCTGATGGTGTAGGTCCTTGTTGAGGCCCCAAAAGATACCGTAGAGTCTATGGGAACTTGCTGAGGCTTGTGTGCCTCCAGACGGATGTGTCCCAGGTAAGTACCGTGGGCTAAAATGGCGAAAATCAAATAAAGTGGTTTGCAAATGTTAAGACAGAATGTTACATTACCGTGGAGAGACACTGTTTCTATGTACAACACGAGTATACAGGTGTGATTGTGAGTGATGTCTTACTGCTGTTCAGGTCTATGAGAAAGAGCCTTTTCAGGTGTTTGTGGTAGATCAGGGCGGCGTGTACACGTGAGCATGACTGATGGTCGATGGTGAAGTCACACCAGTCCGGGTTCCTTCCAAACAAGTAGTACTTCTTTTCATCTATGATCAGTTTCTACGGGAGGAGACAGTTTCGGTGAATCGAGGTCTTTCAAACAACCGGTTAACAGGTGATGTAAAATGTCCTTGTGCCTCTGAGCCATAACCGAACAGTGTTCCTTCTCACTGAAAGGCATAAATATCAGGGCTTATTCTGCTCTCGCACCGTTTGAAGCCATGAAGCCAAAGAAAGTCCCAGTGTGCAACACATCTGGGACAGAGTGGAACGTCAGGCTCGTATCTGGTGCATTCAAGTCATTTGCATAGTCAAATAGCCAAGTTACCTCCATCAGCTTGTCTCCCTTCATCACGTCTAGATGGAGCCCCTGAGGCGGCTTGCCTGCCCTGAAAGATAACACTTGGTGAACGTTTTGAACATTTACAAAGTCTACAACCTGAGCATTTGTGCAACTTTGATCGTTACAACAAATCAATAGCTTAGCTTTGTTTCTTTTGACACGCATGAAGGTTTATTCATAATAAACGAGTGCTTGTACGGTGGACCTGTACGATAGTCCTCTCATGACAACGTTTGTAGCGTTAGCGGTCGTCATCTATTGCAATGCTATTAAAGACCAAATAAATATTCAAACAACGCACTATCAATACCACATAACCCATTCTGCTTATAACAGACACCCTTAACCTTAACACGTGAAGCATTTCCTTGTAGAAACGACAGTAAAACCTAACGCCATTTGTAAATGAATACCAACGTGAACGAGTTAGCTTGCTAGCTTGCTTAGTTGCTAACGCTAGCAACAGTTACTACAAGCTTATCTCTGCGTAAAAGATCAGTTATATGAATGAGTGAACGCTGCTTTGCTCATTTGCATATGGTATTGCATTAGAAACAGACAGCTACAACTTCAGCATGTGGATTTGCTCACCATGATGGACAATCAAAAGGAGGAGCACTTTCTTTGCTTATTTTAGTCGCCATCTTGCCTCATCTTCTCATAGCCGGAGTGCATGCTGGGTAAACGTCACTTTGGCTTACTGGGAGTTGCTGTCTTCCAAATTCTAACTATCACATCCGAGGTAGAACACCGAATATATTTACTAAAATACATTATGTGCACACAATTCAGACTGAAATTGGGTCAAATTATCACTGTGCTAACATCAAGTGGGGGCAATTAAAGTGAGCAAGAACAACTTTGAATTCCCTCAACAACCACTAGGGGTTCTCAGAGCCCAGATATATGACTCTAAAGAGGCATGCTGCAATAAATGTGTCCGATTCGTGTGGTTGTGGGGAGATACTGGTTTGAGAGTGAGGGGCTGCCTTGCCATGTCACAAAAGTGGGAGGATGCCTAGTTTATTCTACAGGAAGTGAGGGGGTTGTCTTTTTCTACTATAAGTGGCTTAACTAGTTTGAGAGGGTATATTCCCTGCATGAAAGATGGGTCATGGCACACTCTGTAAGAGAGGAGCACTGGAAAGTTTTATTTGGAAAGAGGTGTGGTACACTTCCCTAAAAGCTCAGGGAATCCCTTTTGTGGCTCGGCTGGGATAAACATGTCAAGTATCGACCATTATTGTTGTGTTTTGTTACACAGCCCTGACACAAAAACTCAACAATATCAGTTTGTGTTTGGCCAATTTATCTCTCTTGATATTCAAAAACAAGATTAGTTTTTGGGCATCTTTTAGACGTCGAAACAATCTTCATAGAGAACAATTAAATGTGTCCATTTGAGAGTGGAGTATGTTATCCCTCAATCAGAATCAGAACTGTTTATTGCCAAGTACGTTACACAAGGGATTTGACTTGGTGAATGGTGCATAACAAAGAGTTGTTGTGTGTTATGTGTGCACATAACACACACACGCACACAAACACAAACATGACACATTTCCTAATAATGGTATATATCCTGGAGTATCTTGGTCTATGTGCTTTGGGTAATTATTGGGTGTTAATGCTGCAATCAAATGAATAACAGAATAATAACTTTGACATCTTCTTTCCAAACTCAAAGTCATGTCACTTGTCCTCCGCCTGTAAAAATGCAAGCATTGTGCAACCACCTCCTGTGACTTCCTCATTCACATCTGTGGTTTTTGAATGAGAAAGCAACCTCCTTTTATGCTTCACTTGACATTTGCTGTCTGCCTTCACTTTTGATCGCAGCACACTGAGGCAACAGTGATGGCAGGCTCGACTGCTTTGCCACTTCAACAACTGATTGCTTCATTTGACAACTCTTGTCTGCCAAAAATCCTACAAGTTTGCTCTGGAGTGTATTTCCAAGGTAGGCATTTGATTGCATTGTTGGTTGTGAACGAAAACTGTGAGGACAAAAGAGATTAGAGATTATCTGAAGAGATTAGATCACTAACCTGTCTGGATATCTGTTTTGTGTCATTGTATCTATTGCATAGTACGCTTCCTTCTTTTCTCAACCACAAATCAGACGTTATTGTTGCCAAATAAGACGCATTTGTTTGAGTTGAAAGGTTTTTATTGCTCATGAAAGTATTTATAAATATTTCGTATTAGCTTAGAATTGTCATCTAACCCTGATATACCTGCTCATTACTGATCTTGTTATTTTGTTCCTTCTTTGGTCAAATTCTCAATCTCCGCTTCAGGGTCTATATATGAACTTTCTGGGAGTGAAGTGAGCTTTTCTACTGGGGATCTAATAAAGGTCATTGGCATTGAGCTCCAATCAGTTTGCTGCGAAGACCTCGGCAACAATGAGACGTTTGAGCTGCCTATCAACCACACAGGTTGGTCTTTAGACACGATTCTTGTGAAAACGGCTAGTATTGCTCCACATAGCTGCCCGCTGACCCTTGCATGCTGTTCCTCAGGTTTGTTCAAGGTTGTTCCAGATGAGATGCCGTACGGTACCATCGAGGAGCTGTTGAGCCTGAGGCCCGTGGGCCTGGAATCCTGCCTTCCCTTCTCGTTCACCAGCAGCTCCAAGATCAGCGTTGGCGATTTCACGCTGGGGGCCGACAGAGCTTTGACGGTGCTGTCCATTGAGCGACATGAGGGCGAGGAGGATCGGGTGCGGTGCCACGTTCGAGGACAACAGGAATCCTCCGCAGAAGTGTGTATCCCAATGTCTTCCCAAGGGGAGTTCAGAGAGTGCGAAAACGAGGAGCGCTTCACTCTGCGGGAGATCATGTCCTCGCCCAGCCTGCGCAGTCGACAGTTTCGCTTCGTCAACACCACCAAGTGTGAACGGGCCCTTGCCCTCAGCCCAATATACCAGGTCCACGCCATCATGAGCAGTGAGAATAACTTATTTTCATTTTTCCTATCTGTATCTTGCAAACAGACTATTTTCACATTGTTTATCTGATCAAAATGTGTTAACATTTTTTGTGTGTAAATTACCTTTACACCCTTTTTTTGTGTACGTTGTTGTTTGCCTGCTTACACATGTGTGTCCTCGACTAGCCTACTCCTGAATGCGTGTCTGTTGCCTGTTTGTTTGTTCATATGCCGTCAAGGTGTCCGGCTTATTTGCCCGTTCTTTCATCTCTTTCCTCTCTACTTAAAAAAAATATATATATATTTTCAAATTATCTTTTTTAATAACATTATTATCCTTATGACGATTTTTATTATAATTGTTCTTCTTTCTCATTGTGTGTCAATCACAGTGGAATGTGGTTTTGGTTTACTCAAGGATAATATCTTATTCCAATCATTATTCATTAATCAGTATCATTAAAAGTGTTACACTGTATACTTTTACCAGTTATTTTGCTTACAGTAAAGGTTCTGAAAATATCCTCCGTCACTGAAGAAGCACACTGTACTTCATCAAGTTCCTCTTCTACATTTCTTAACATCATTTCTCTCATTTTTTTTGTACAGTGAGGAAAAACATCTTCAAGTTTCCGTCCAGCTTAGAGGTGGATGTGGTCGATGTCACCGAGATGTCCAATGATGTGAATTTTGTGACCCCGCTCAGTCTGTCGGAGGTCCTTTCCCAGCCGAAGGAATCCTTCCCGACAGTAGTACAGATATTGGAGGGCCCAGAAACCCGCTCCCTGTTCAGGTGCAGCTGGCTGCCAGAACTTAGCAAGAACAGCCACCTGGTTTTCCACAAGACAGGAACATCTGCCATGGTTTTATTATCCAGCTTGAAGAGCCGGAAGACACAGCAGTACTTCCTGGTATCTCAGCAATATGGTGGACGATTACGGAGGCGGCCAAGAGAGTTTAATTCAGTGTACGAGCTGTACGTCGCTTCAATCCAGGCACCGGGTCTGAAGGTGGGTGTAACAAGGAGCTGTGAGGAAGATGAGGAGGAAGGCCTGCCTGCCCTCAGTGTGGGCGAACAGCTGGAGGTTGTTCGCTGCGAAACAATGGAGTTGCCTTGTGACAGCAGCCATGGACAGAAGCAGGCCGTCGAGGCTCTTTTGTGTCAGCGTCTCCAAGAGCCAGATGATGATGATGATGACGATGATGATGAAAAGGAGGTCAAGCAGGGGGATGAGAGAGAGGAGATCTTTCTGCCTCTGTACATGCAGGGTCACTTTGTGGAGGTGATCGCCGATAACAAGAAGTACAGTCTCAAAGACTTGGGTAAGCAGTTTAGTTTGCCGCAGGATGTGAAAGTGGTGAGCCGGGATACCGAACTCGAGACTGATCCCCTGTTTGGGTTTGCATGTCTCAGAATAGAGGAGGCCCTGTTAGAGCCCACCATACAGGCAAGCTTTCTGCACAGGCCAGACCACTGTTTCGAGATCCCAACCCAGTGGCTCTCCATGTCCGTCTCTTTTACCCAGGACGCCCTGCCGTGGCCCAGCGGTCAGCCACCTAAGTGTCATGTGGATCGGGTCACTGAGGTGACAGACACGTTCCTTTATGAATTTCGCAAACAGGGGAACTCAGATGCAGCTCCTCCGCCTCGACCACCAAAGCGAATTCCGTCATCCAAAAAATCCTTAAAGAAAACATCCAAGGCAGGCAAGTCCAAGCAAGGACCGGACAAAAGCGTCCCAACCAAGGAGTTAGCCAATTTGACTTTGAATAGCAAAAGAAGGCCCCCAGCTCCACCACCTCCAGTAAGTATGGCTTTTCATACATGTATGACAGTCCGGCAATCTATTTAGAATCTATTGTGGTTGAGATGAGGTTGCGTGTCTCACCTCGCTCTGTAAAACACATTTTTTCACAATGTGACATTGAGGAAATCTTAATCCGGCCAGAAACGGCAGGCTATGCAAATACACGATGCTTCCACTTTTTGCTGTGAAAGAAGGCGTGCCTGTAATAAAGCTGAATGTCTCTGACTTCCTCTTATCGTGCAGGCTATCTTGGACGATCAACCTCCGCCACTTGTACGCCGAAAGCACGCATCAGCTGAAGGGACAACAGGCAAGGCTCTGCCAAACACTTATGTGGAAAGGGAGGAGTCGAAGAAAAAAGGTGAAGCTCTTACTGCAGACTCTTATCGCATAGATTACAGCCATACTGGCAACATTTAAAGGACAATTCTGACATTATTCTATCCTTTTTATTAAGACCAAACCAACAATTCTTTAAAAAATGCTACGTTACTAATTATTACAAAGGGACACTGTAGTTTGTAGCAAATGTTACTCCATTCGTTTGGGACGACCTTTGGATACAGATTAATACACATTTGATGCTCTAGTAGGTATTTATGGCACCACTGATTGATTAACTGTAACCCCTCTTCTTCTTCTTCTTCTTCTTCTTCAGTAAAGCTGCGTGCAATCGAAGCTGATGTGGACAGCGACCATGATTATGAAACTGTGGATGAGTCCTTCGTAACGGTAGTGCAGAAAGCAAAAGAGAATGTCTTGTATTACTAAAGTTTTGCAAAACCCCAGCAGCAGAATATCTCATATGGGTGGCTGAAGTTAAGAATGACGAAGTTTTTAAGCTCTCTTATCTTGAATAATTGTATTTTATTGTACCAATGTGGCATAGACTTGTATTGTGAGTCTTTATAGTCAGACAAAGCAACCTGTCCATGAAATCCTAAATATTGTTTGCATAAAATACCATTATACTGTGCAATTCTTAGCAGTTTTTTAGTCCATCCTGGAGCATCAGCAACACCTTCCAGTATAATAGTCAAATCACAACACCACAAACTGCCTTAAAAATGACCAGAGTTGAATCATTACCTTGCTGCCTCAAGAGTAATGCATATTTATAAGCTTCCCAGAGTATTATATTTTATTGTACAGGCATTTGATGATGTATGTGGAAACCTCCTATAGTATCAGCGTATAAATGCAAACTCTAAAGAGAAAAGAGTGAAACCAGTCTGGGCGCCACGGGTCTCAGTTAAATGTGCAGCTTCTCACATGCATGGCCATGTAATGGTCATACAAAAGCAGAAGCTCTACCAGTTGTCACAGCAAATTAATGATCTGAGAGTACAAAAAGGTGCAACACATAGTATCAAATCCTATTTTTACCTATTGTTTTAGGTTATGAAATGATGGTTTTGACTCACTCAAATATCGAAAGGACAAATTAAGTTTATGTACTCTCCATTTCTTTCAAGGTTGGAACCATTTATTTCAAGACCATACTGTAGATTCATTTGTCTGGTGTTTTATTTTGTATTTAAGAGATGTATCATCACTATTAAAGTGGCTTCAGAATCAACTCAGACCTATGTGGTTTATTCAAATTTGATTGGAAGCTGTGAACCGGTGCATCCTTGTTGACAGATGTGTTGGTCTACATTTCTGCATCCTGCCCGACCTGAATTTGCCACAGGTGGACTTAATAAAGACAGACATCTAAAGTGGGACCCTAAGATACAGGATGTGGAAAGTGGAATGTGGAAAGGTGAAAGGGCCGTAACAATTTCTAAGTTCCTGGTAGACGATCCAACTGTATATTGTATAATCCTTTTAATTTTGGCAAAAGTAAAGTTACATAGACAAAAACACATTGAGTACTGACGTTCCAAATATTAAAAATTACAAAATGCTTTAACAATGGAGGAGGGAACAACAGAACAACAGTATTAACAACGGCTTCCTCAACAGCAACACGTTTGGGACTTGCAAAATAGCAGAAGCGACCTCAGGATGACAGGATGTGTGCGTGAAAGGGTCTCGCCAAACCTAAACCATGTGTTCTTCAACTAACGCCGACCACAGAACTTGAACAGAGAACGGATGCTCGGGATGTCGCTCAGGGCCGAGAGGTTGTTACTCAGTTGTTCTAATACGTATCGACTAGCATCACATTAAACTCAGATAACTGGTGACAGAACACGAAGGAGTCTATTCGTCGTTGTCTGTGGATTTGTAGTGATCTTCGTCGATGGTGGAGAAGATGTGACCTTCGTTGCTTAGGAATTCCACTGCTTGCCTGTTCAAGCACAAAGGGAGATACGAATAACATGTATTATCTTTTTATATAAACACAGTGAAAATCATGAATTCAGTGTCAATCAGCCATCTCCCAAAAGTCACCCGATAATATCATTAATTCAATGCTCTGCCCATCATCTCAGGGTGAAGTCGTTAATAGTAACTGACTTTACTTTCCAAATTCTCCACGGTGTAAATATTATTTTACGGGTTATCCCTTTACGACTTAAAGCGGAACTTTGCTTACTTTATGACGTTCATGCTCATGATTCCGAGTCTCTGCTTCAGCTCCTGAATGCTGATGCCCTTTGCGTCGGGGCAGCCTCTTATCAAACTCAGCACCTTGTGAGATAAACGACATATTAGAGAACATGCACACAGCCTCAAACTGCAAATTTTCACATCATTCATTGCTATAATAAGGAGGGACAGGAAGTGAGAGATACTGAGCATTGTGTGTGCAACTTCTCTCTCTGTGCATTATGTGAAAAGGGAAAATTCAAAATGAAATATTGATTTGTAGATATTGTTTTTGTCCACATTGTTTTCATAATGAAGGAACTTGATTATGACCTATTTATCACCAAGTCTAACTTCTCTCTAATGGTCAAAAGTCCATAAATTAGCTTTAACAGTCAAATTCATTCATGACAATGTAAAAGTAGTGTATTGTAAAATCTTAACATTAACACATCATTTAGGCTCACCTGGTTCTGGTTTGCACTTAACCCATTGTTAACCATGTCGTTGGCGCCTTCATAGCTCCCTCCCTTGCTCTCCATGGCCGGTCGAGAGATCGGCGTGACGTCACTGCCCGTTCCTCCTCCGGCACTCAACTGAAAGAGAAACAAAACAAAGCTGCGGTCACTGTTTCTTGTTAACAAAACAAAGAACATCCCCAAAGATAGAAGAGGCATACTTAGAAATGTGAAACGAGCTAAATCCAGTCCTGCGAAAGAAGGCCTGTGAAAAGCAAATGTACTACATAACAGTGTTTTACTGTATACTCTCCTCACAGAAGAGTTGTACAACAAACATCATGTTTGTTCTTTTCAGCTTCACATTGATGTGTGTGGGTGTTTTTGCCAGCTCATCAGTATATTTAAAGTGATGGGATGTTCATGCTTGATGATTTTCTCAATGCTAACGTAAACAAGGCACGATAGACTGTTAGCTCAGGTTTACGTTGAAGATGTCTCACCATGGCTTGAGGTTTGCCAAGCGCCAAGTGCGCTTGAACAACCTCCAGCATGTGCGAGGTGATTTCATTCATGTCCTCCAGGGGCCTGACACCGAACGCCACGACAGATCTGTGGTTCTGAGGAAGACAAAGGTTCACACACTCAGTCAATTTAGAAAACTGGCTCGGATTCACAGAGAAGCTGTTTGCTAAAAGTTACAACATCACAAGAGCACAACCGCTCATGAAAATAGCTTATCTGCCAAAATGTCAAGTGGGGACATGGCTTCACAAGAGATCACAAAGCTGTGGTTCCTCTTTGTTTCTAGGTACTGTGAAGAGGATTTATAAAAAACAGGAAACTCACCTGAAAGGAGCGCAGGTTGCCAGAGACTTTGACATATGTGCCCGGAGGAAGGACAGTGCTGTCCACACCGGGGTCCTATAGACACACCAAAACAACAGCGTTGCTAAGAGGCTTGATTCCAGTAGTTTACCAAACAAAAATATGCTTCAGTTTCTGAACAGGAAATAAAACAACGTTCTGCTTTTTACTGTGTTTACAGTGTGATATTGTTGGTCTGTGTGTTGGTCTTCCAGTCTGCTGGTATGACTGTCTCTATCCTTGCGTAATCCACTCATTCTATGTCTTTCATGTATATATTGTACATTTTACAAAACGTGACCTCATGCACATTGATGTTGGCTTGTCACCACTTTTGTATCTGTGATGTTATGTTTTTAAATTCCTGCCAAAAGTCCTTCAGGTTAATAATAAAATTGAGAAGTGAAACTCATTCTTTAACCAGAAATGAACAGTAATGATCTCTATTGTTAAACTACCAGGCAAGCGATCATACGATCTCATGTCCAAAAATAAACTAGTTCTCCTTCTATGCGCCAACAACCTCAGTCGAACAGGAAACCACCAAGATTGTGTCATTGTGCCAAGTGTTTATATTTTACAGTCATTGAGATTGAATACAGCAGCGTTGCTTAAATAGTTTGTGCGACAATCAAAGCTCCGTCACTGACCTCCGTGTCCACCCACTGCTTCACGTCCATGGGAGCACCGGTCATGTCGTCGACCTTGTACTGGATGTTGGTCATGGATTTGTCCGTGCTCCTGATGATACCCACGATGGTGACCTAAAAACACAGTGAGATCAACAAAAAGTGCCTTACAGATGATGCCCTTTTGAATGCTGAAATAAGCAGTTGATCATTAATCTGACAACTAGGGATGCTACTAACAACTATTTTAATAATAGGTTGATCTGATGATTATTTTCTTGATTAGTCATTGTTCTCTGTGAAATGTCAGCAGCCCAAACCCTCTAAATATTCAGATTACTATAATATGACACCAAACCATCACCATTTGAGAAACTATAACTTGTAAATGTTTGGCTTTTTAGCTTGAAAAATGACTGAAACAATGGAATTAAATATCAAAATAATTGCAGATAGTTTGTCTGTCGCTCAAATCTTTCCAGCTTTCTGTTGTTGAATATCTTTGAGCTTTGGACTGTTGTTGTTGATGTCATGTTGTGCCACTTTGCAGTCTCTGCTTTGCTTCATCTCACCTGGGCAACTTCAACGTCTCCTACTTTGAAGGCCTCGTCATCCTGGGAGGCAGACATCAGCTGAGAAACTGTGCAGGGGATTATCTGTGAGGCCCGGGTTCTCTGCAAAACACGTCAGTAGTCCATCAGTACACGAAGAGATGGCAACAAAAGCTTTTGATAGGCTGATAAACGTCATCTATTCTGAATATGAATGTGCAATTTAAGGGATGATGTTGATTTTATTTTGTTGCTCTATATCTGTTTTAAGTTTCCAATTTGTTATGAAGAAATTGTTGTGCAACGTCAGACTTCAGTCACGTCACGAACCCCTTTCTTCTCTCCTCCCTGGGATGGGGCAGGTGATGCAAAGCCCCCTGGAGACTGAGTGTAGCCTCCGACCGTACTCGACTCATTGTATCCTCCTGAAGAAGGAGAAGAAGAAGGCAGAGACAGCTGAGATAAATGGCAGTTTGTTCTATAAACGTCACAACCTACCACAACAACAAAGTAGCTAGTGAGCTAACGAACAGGTACTTAAGTAACTGTTAGTCAAGCTAACGTTGGCCGTAACCAGACAACGTCAACACGCTGACTTCACCATTTTATGAACACAATAGTGTGGTAATTAAACTCACCCTGGTTCCACATCATGTTTCCTTGTAATTAAGCTGATAAAGTCAGTTCTGAATGTTATGAACACTGTGGAGTAGGAACAGTCACACGCTGTTCAGTAGACTTCCTTGTAGTCCCGCGCGCCAAACTCAATATACGGCGCATGCGCGTAGCAAAAGTCCCGCGAACCCACGGTAAAGCAATGGCGTTATAGCCCTGAGTTTAGTTGGTCAGACAGTAGTTCTTCCATTTGTGTGTACAAATACTATCTTTGCGGGTAATTAAACTCGCAACTATGGCCATAAACATACATGCAGCCTCGAATTACAAATGTGTGGTTGATATAGCTTGTTGGAGCTGTATACAGCCCTGGAGAAAGGAGTGCCTGAAAGGCAACACGCGGGGCTAGAAACAAAGTCTTCTTAAATCCAGGCCTGTGCTGCCTTCAGGTTATGTTGGACATATTGCTTTTACTACGAAGAGGTTATTGCTGCATCCGTGGCAATTGGGCAATTGCTGTGTAAACAATACCAATAGTTTCAAAGTCTCATTTACTTGATAATATAAATCTGTCAGTTAGGAATCGCAAGGCGTCATATAATATGTATAAAATAAGGATTGGCTTTATTTTATCAAGCTTTTAACAACTCCAAAATTCTAAAATATCTAAATATTCACATTCTAAATGTTCAGGTGAGATATTTGCTTCCTGTGACAATTTATAGGAATTATATTATCTACAGTTGCGACCACATCTCCGGGAAGTACGAGCATCACCTGAAGGCAGCATACCCACTTTACTTGTTCTGCTTTTTTAATATGAAATGTTACATTTACAGTAATTTAAACATTTACACACGGATTAAAGAAAACACATGCACCCCTTGTGCTGTGAAGACATACAGATATTGTACTACTCTGCCTAAAAGGTACATGCCAAAGAGGTCAACTGTAAAAAATAAGCCGACTAATTTTATCTTCAGCCCACATAAAAATAGTTTGCATGGAGCACGGAAGGTATGACTCAAAGTTATAAAGAGAACGGTATGAAGTGATCAGTGTAGTATATGAAGCCTATAAATATATTGTCTAATCATTACACTGTTCAAACAATTAATCGTTTGAGTGGACATCGTTTTTGACTCATTGACCACTGGTTTATAGCTTAAATATACTGTTGATGTGTTTTGGTCCTGCTTTCTAAGATCTGTTTACGTGCAGCTAGCCAACTTCTCCTTTTAATCTAGAAAAAAATGCACACTTGCGTTTGAACGTCTAGGCTGACAGGTGTAGGGGTAGATAAGATTAGATAAAATAAGAGAATCCTTTATTAGTCCCGCAGTGGGGAAATTCAGTTTGATAATCTTAGTTTTAATTACATTGAAACAGTAGATGGAACAAATATAGAGTATATGTTTTGCAGATAAATCCGTAATGCACCACCTTCGGGCTAGAGACGCGTCATGAATAGCTGCATCTTATCTTTATTTGGCCTTTATAGACTTACCTCTCAAACCTGGACTTGACTTTTGTTGGACTTTTGATTTCTTCGACGAGTTCAACATGTCCACAGTAAGGCTGCTTCTGTCTTGGCTGCTTTTTAAAGAGGTTGCTGCACTGTCAGGTAAGTTATATTGTTGTACGTTAAAATGTTTCTCGAAAACCTCCAATCATAGCGCGGGCACGACTTCATATGCGCAATTACGCATCGTTTTTATCCAGGAAACTTCTGGCACATCACGGATCAGCACTGGGACCCAACATACAAACTGACTGATAATCCTGAACTTGTGTGCGCATCGAGTGGCAAACGACCGGCAGCCAATGCGGGGAAATTTGGAGACTATGCTTGTGATTCGCCATGGCTCCTTATAAACTCCTCTGTGTATGCCATGAAGCATATTCTACCTGACCCGGACTTCATCGTATGGACAGGGTATGTATCCACTTTAGGTGGCATTTTAACATGTTTCACGAATCTTGCTGGCTTGTTGAGTCCCAAAAGAAATAATCACTTTCCCCTCTCAGGATTTAATCCTTAAACTATCTACTATCTATTTTTGTTGCTGCTCAGAGATGACACACCACATGTACCCAACGAGGATCTGGGAGAAGAAGCAGTGCTCCACATTATCAGCAACCTTACCCACATTATAAAGCAGGTGTTTCCGAGTAAGTGTGAGGTCAAGAGACATCGTGTGTAGCCTATTTATGTGTGAAAATATAGGGAATCAATATTTACAGTGATGTTGTAGTATGGATAAACTTATATTATTGTACATTACTGCCTTCCTTAGACACTAAAGTGTACTCTGCCCTGGGCAACCATGACTACCACCCTAAGAGCCAGCTTCCTGCCGGCCCAAACTACATCTATAACCAGACAGCTGAAATGTGGCAGGACTGGTTGGATCCAGAGTCCAGAGTAACATTTAAAAAAGGTTGATGGAGTCTCCTGTGATACTTTGAGATGAATACTTTTGATAATAACACAATTGTTTTTCCCTAAGAATCAATAAATTACCTTATCTATTATTTAAAAGCACACGTCCAATTGTGTCATGCATTTTTCACAATATCTTTCTTCACATAGGTGGATATTACACAGAAAAGCTGCTGAATCGAACAGGTTTCAGGATGCTGGTCCTTAACACTAATCTCTACTATAACCAGAACAAGCTGACCCAGGACATGGACGACCCAGCGGGCCAGTTTCGCTGGGCGGGCCAGGTTCTTACAGAGGCCGCCATCAACAAAGAAAAGGCAAGGCACCTAGTCTATCTGTGCCTTGAAGCAGGTGTTGAATTCAATTTAAAAGTCTCTGCGTGCGTAGAGTAGAGGGTAATAAATCAGTCAGTTAATAATTAATAACTCATTCCGCTTTTAATGCTGGCTACCATGGTTAACAGGAAGAATACTTTCAGTTTACATCCCCCTGTATAAACTATCATCTCACGGAAAAGAGGTGAACGTTCAAAAGCAGACGCTTCCTAAATCTAAGGGCGGGGGGGGGGGGGGGGTAGACCAGCCCAATCCATCTCATGCTTTGCAAAAAGATGAGCGCATTGAATTAGTGCAACTCTACCTCGAATGAAAAAAGATCATTTTTTCTAACTCTGCACTGGTTTCTCTTCCAGGTGTACATCATTGGTCACGTTCCCCCCGGTTTCTTTGAGAAGAAGAGAAGCAACCCGTGGTTCACGCCTAAATTCAACAAGCTATACTTGGACTTAATTCAGAGGCATCACTCAGTCATACTTGGACAGTTTTTTGGCCATCATCATACCGATAGCTTCCGGATGTTTTACAACTCAGAGGGTAAGTTCTCACTGTTGGAATACTATTGCGACTACTAATGCTTTCTCCTGTTTCACATGTTAGTGTTGATTGGTATTTATATTGTTTAGTTTTTACTCTTTCATTGCCTCACTGTTATGCACAGTGACTCACGCCCAGTGTTCAGATGGTACCTTTGCCCTTTAGGCCCATAGTACTGTGTTAATAATCAGAAGTGATACCTGTTTGTACAGGCTCTCCTATCAGTACGATGTTCCTCAGCCCAGGCGTCACACCGTGGAAAACAACACTTCCTGGAGTCAAGGATGGAGCAAACAACCCTGGGATCCGTGTTTTTGAATATGACCCTGAAACGCTCCAGGTCAAAGTAAGTCAAGGCCCGTCTGTATCATTTCCCTTCACATATGTCTTTCTTAGCTGCAATACACAGCCTCAACAAAAAAACAGAAAAACAAAAACCTTTATTGTTTCGTTTCTGCTTCTCAAACCACATGTTTGAACACACTCAGGATGTGGTGACGCATTATCTGAACCTGACACACGCTAATGCAGTCCGCGGACGCTGGGAGAAGGAGTACCGCCTCACAGAGAGCTTCAGAATACCAGACGCCTCCCCGGCCTCCATGCATCAGGTTCTAGAGCGCATCGCTAACGACCGCTGCTACCTACAAAAGTACTATGAGTTCAACTCAGTCAGCTACGACCTGACAGAGTGTGACAGCGACTGCCGCGTCGACCACGTGTGTGCAGCCAGAGAGGTAGACTTTGACAGGTATGAACACTGTCTGGAGAAGGAAGGGGCAGCTGCCATTTATGGTGGGTTGCTGCCGGTCCTCTCCGTGGCTGTGAGTCTGCTGCTGGCCAATCGGTGATGATGATCAACATATCAAAGATGATTTTTAACATATATTATTGACGATTCAGGGAGTTATTAGATAGAAAAACTGTAAAACTCAAGCTCAAGATTATTGCTGTCATGTAAATATTTACCAGTTAACATCATAGGATGTGTTGACATGTTCTACATCATATGACATCTATAATTTAGGTGAGTCATGCACTAGATGCACTTAAGCAGAGAGAAAAAACAACCTTTGGCTTCAGCAATCTTTGGTGAGCTTGGTTTATTGGTGCTGTTTCAATTCTACATTTCCAGTCAATAGAAAAAGACTATGTGGTATTCATGTGGCTCAAGTACATAATCACTCACGTGTGATGTTCAGGATCAAATCCAGACGTTTGTCGAATGTTTCTTTCCCCACTAGCTTTCCTGTCAAACTCTACTGTATCTATTTAATAAAACCAGAACATGCTAAAACAGTTGTTTATTGGTTGAATGTTATTTTAGCAGCAAGAATCAATGCACCAGTATATACTATACATATACCATATCAGTATTATTGCAACAGTAAATCTGTTGATTAACATAAATTACACTTAATCACGCCCATATAACTTAGTAAAACAACAACCTGTTACTAAACATATCAGATTAAGCTGTATTATCTGAGTTCTATATAACTTCCTGTTATCCCATATCGCTATATAAAGATGTAATTACATTTGAAATAATGTCAATAAACTTAGGTGGGAACTCAAAATGTCATAAAATGACAGACGCTGGACTTTGGGCCTGCTGTGAAGACACATGTATTGAATATGTGCCTGAGCATTTAATTGACAAGTTGACGATAATGTCGCAGTCCCTGGGGTCATGGCCGTGCAACGATTAGTTGGTGAGTCCGTTCACATGATCAAGACCTGTTTAGCTGAGGTGAAAGGCTGCATCGCTGTGTCCAGAGCTTTGCTGTAGTCTTGGAGGCCCACCTCAGTGCAGGCAGGAGCCGTCAGCTTACCCTGCTGAATGAGGTGGCACAGCTCATCCAGCATGGCTCTGAATGCCTTTCCATCTAAGGAGAGAGAGAGAGAGTGTCATTTCTCATGAGTCATTTCAAGAGACTTATTTGATGAAAGAGGAACCTTCATGCTGACTCACCGCTCGAGTGATCTCTCTTCCACTGCGTGACCCAAAATCCCCGAACCTTCACGTCCTTGAAAATAAGAGCACTCTGGAGAGAACAAGTTCAGTGAGCGTACTGAGAGAAAAGTGTGTCTGTGTGGTGAAATGTGATGTTACATGTAAGAGGTTTCATCTTACCACGGGGACAGTAACTGGCTGTTTGGCCATCCCTCCATACGTCACCATAGCTCCTCCATACCTGGAATACATGGGAATTATTGCATTTGATCCAATTTTCTCGTCAGTGTAAGATATTAAACATCAAAAAGATCATTCAGCATCCTCACCGTAGATGACGGAGCAGCTCTGTCGCGCTTTTGCCTCCGACTCCGTTCAGTGCCAGTTTAGGCTTCGGACAGGTCTTAAAAATAAAAAAATAAAAATAAAAGAGAGAGAGAACCACATCTTTAAATTAGGACTGTTTATTCATTGCATATCTACATATGTTATTGTCATATCTTTGAAGTCTTCGGACCTTGAACAGTTCCTTCATCTCCGGCCGCCTCAGTGCCTCTTCTTTGATCACATGAGTTCCTCCCATGGCCTTCAGCCTATCACTGAGCTGTGTGAACTCTGGCCTTTGAAAAGGAAGAAACAATGAAGAAGTTCATGACAGTCATAAATTCTAGCACACACACAAAAAAAAAACTCTGTTTCTGTTACCCTTGGACAAAAGACCCCATTATCTCACAGTCAGGTGGACTGATTACCTGGGCCACTGATTAGGACGGAAAAGTTAAGTCTTCTGAAAACACTTGATAGTTCACCTGTCTCTGACGACGTTGATGGTGCTTATCCCCCTCGCAGCAGCAATCTGTATTACAGCCTGCCCAACTCCACTGTTGGCTGCATTCTGGATCACAGAATCACCTGCAAGGACCGTAGATTGAGCGAAACTGTCACATTAAGATGGCTAAAAGTACTGCACAGCAGGCCACGTTTTTTAGAGATACCTTAGGCAGGAATACTCTATCCTCAAGTCTCCATTTAGATTGGTATTTTATCAGCACATGAAATGGGCGTGTTGTACTGAGAGTTTCGGCAACCAGGAAGTTGTTGGTTTCATTAACCAACGGTTGCTATGAAAAAAAGCAACGTAACCAACATTTCCTTTTGGAAGTGGAACCGCAGTAAAATAAAGAGAGTCCTTTTGTGTCTTCCCCTGTATTTCAGTGGCTTGTGGCTCAGTGGCTTGGTTCTATGAAGGAAAATAATATTATGACTATGTGCGTGGAAATGGTTACCTGGCTTGAGATCTTCAAAGTCAGAGAGCATCCTGAAGGCAGTGCAGGGATTCACCCCCAGTGTGGCAGCAGACAACAAGGGAATGTCATTCGGCAGCGAGATGACATCGTCCTCTGCTAGCACGGCCACCGTCCTCCAGGTCCCTGCTCACACAAAGGCACAACACTCTTCAGCGACCCTGTGGACTCATTCATGTAATACAAGCTTCTGTTGTTGTTGTTTTTTACCTAAACCAGCATCTTTTGGAATGACCCAGTCTCCTGTTTTGAGGGCGGTCACCTGGCCACCGACTTCTACGATCTGGGCCACTCCCTCGTTGCCCCCGACCGCTGGGAGGTCAGGCAAGATAGCATAAGTACCTGAAGAAGAAAAAAAAAAACACTGTCAGATAAACAACTTATCTTCAAAGCGTACACAAAATAAATAGTGTGTTTGGTTTCTTGGCTATCTTGGTAGAGCTGCTTCCAAATTAAGTTACTGTGCTGCTGTTTGGTGCGGAGGTCACCAACAAACCAAGTACCTTGAATCATGTTGATGTCAGACGGGTTGATTGGAGCTGCCAGCATTTTAACCAGGACATCCTTTGCCCCTATGGGGGGCAGGTCTACATCTTCCAACCTGACAACCAAAAACATTCAAGTATACAAAAGCACGTATTCTCCATTTTTGGGGGGGTTTGGTGACAGCATTATAATGTGTGAAATACAGCATATCAGGCCTAGTCACATAGCATGACTGTGTCCAAATACATCCATTGTGGTCCCTGGTGTTTACCATGACGCGGACCAGTTTAGGTATGTCTGAGCAAAGAAATACTGGAAACTAAAAACTGCTCATTTGAATCCCTAAAGAAGACAATAGCATTATTTGTTCTAATATTTTTTCTAAACAGGCTTAGACACCCCAAAACATTGTTGTATCATCAATGTATGAGCATGTAAAACATAAAACAGTGCATTAGGATTTTTATCAGTGCTGAAACAATCAATCGAATAAGTAATAACCAACAGTTTTGAAAATCAATGACTTGTTTGAGCCATTTCTTTTGTTTGTTACAGTAAATTGATTCGCATTAGACTGTTGTGGTATGAACATTTGGGCCGTAGGAAAGTCTCTGAACACATAATTAAAAATATTAATAATAACTTGATCCATAATGACAGTAGTTGCTTGTTGAAGCCTTAATCCACATTATATTAAGGACATTTATTACAGCCATTTCAATTGATATTGTGACCAAACGTCAAGAACAAGCGGGTGTTGTTGTGCCCTCCGACGTAAGGGGGCAGTAGTGAGCCAAGTACGGTTTAGCACACCACAATAAGGTGAAGAAGAAGTCACACTTAGAGAAAACTTACTTGGACAAGCGACAAAAAGGTGCAATCTATACTTCATCAGAAGCGTTTTCTTTAAGTATTTTTTAATTTTACAACAGAAAATACTTAAATAATTAAGACTATGAGGTTACTTTGGCAAATGCACGTCTAGTTAAACCGTTAAAGAGCATATTTAGCCACATGAACTGTAGCTAACGTTACTGTATTGTATTTGCAGGATCGCAGGAAACGAATGCACTATACGTGCAGGCTTACTGAACGACTTTTGAAGGGTCCCCGTGTTTTCTGAACAGAAGAGCCTTGCTTGTCGTTAGTGCTGCAGGTCCAGCTGAATGACTGAAGAGAGACACGTTTTCCCAGTGCCGTGAACATTTTAAAAGAGCAGCAGCGGAGCCTCCTCTGCAGGCTGTCTGGCTTCTTAAACAGAGCGGCAGCCACATGGCGACTCCGGAGTTACACTTTCAATTATGACAATAACCCCACTACTCAATAACATGTGCCATTTCAACTGTGCGTTTTACTAGCATTCCTGTTACTGCACGGCCATGTTGGATTTGGGGTTGTGTCATTGAAAATATAAACACAGAGTAGCGCCCCTGGTGGATAAGCGCGGTAGTTCACGTCTTATAGCCGTGACATGGTACACAGTGCTTTTATTTTTCAGGGGGTTACCAGGCGGAAAGAAAGAGGAATTAATTCCTTGCTGCGGTGTCTCACTTCATGTGCGCGGTGAGCCTTTTACCCAGAAGTTACTCATTTCCACACAAAATGACTGAGTAGATGATATACAGGGAATCAACAGTGGTGAAATGGAACTAAGCTGCTATAGTACAAATTGCCATCAGAAATGCTCAGAATCATGATTCCATCGTCATATGCATTGTTATGTCAGAATAACCACCCAAAGATAGTCAATGTACAATTAATATATGTTGGAGAAAAGCAGCAATTTCTCACATTTGAGAAACTATTGATTTTTGTGCTGAATAAAAGGACTTAAAACAATTGTTGCGATTTATTTTCTGTAGATAACTGAAGTTCCAGCACTACACTATTGTACTTTTTACACCACTACATCTATTTGACAGTTATAGCTAGTTACCTTTTTTTATTCTAAAGCTTTATTTAGCTTTGACCGTGTACACCATTAAAACCCTGGGGAACACTTTGTAATAAGGTCTTCTTTATGTTTACAAGTTCTAATAAATAAACAGCTTTACTAATATGTATTAGAAATTCACTGAAGACTTCATAGATTAATCAAACCATTAATATTTGGTAACATTTGTGTCTTAGTTGTTTACAGTATCTGTTCTAAGAGCAAGAAAAAAACAGGCAAAAAGACACATGAATATTGACATATTTACTCGGAAATGGAGCAGATCTTAACATATAGAAACATAATCACTGTAATACTTTGAAAAGCCTACATGCTGCTCATCATTGAAAAACTAGCCATTAAATCAAGATAAGATGACTCAAGATACATGTTTTATGGCAGTAAACATTGATACATTCATCAGTAATAAATGCAATCTTTTTTTTTTTTTTTGGAAGTAGCTCTAGCCATTTATCTGATAATCTTTCTGGTTACCCTAATCTTATAAGATACACCACAGATGAAATGGCTGATGGTCACAAACAAAATACACCATGAAAAGCACACACAATGCAAACTGTGATGCAGAACGCTTTGATGTGCTTCAGATGTTGCCCTGAGCACATAAACCTCACAAATCCTTGGATTTTCAAAGTATATCTGAGCCGTCGAACACCCGACAAACCGATCACAATAACACACCACTGAGGGGTCACAATCAGAATGTCTCTCATGGACTCTAGTTCACAAATGATACTTTGAAAACACAACTAAGTACAGCAGAATATTGCAAACATTACAATACAACACTTTCATTCAAACTTTTATCTAAATAGTGGGTGTCAGAATCCAAGTAATGTGTTTGACAGATGATTTAGTGATTTCAGGGATTTTTTTTAAAGAAAGTTAATCACAGAGATTAATAACAAAAGTCATCCACGTGTGTCCTTTTTTGAGAATAAGGAAAATGTTCAAGTTAGAGGTTACACTGGCACTGCGACCATAAGTGGTAAATTCAACATAAAAATACACAGAAAAGTCAACCATTCCATCTAATCAGAGCACTTACTTAAACAATCTTTCCGTCCTTTCACATCCTGAGTTATCAAGTTTTTTTTTGTTTTTTTCATCAATTCTTAAAATAAACACCACCTAACAGCAGAGTATGAAACAATATCTGAGTGTTAAATCATCCATGACACATTCTTTTTGTCTTAAGCATTGATAGTCTGAAACACCAAGTATCGGCCATGTGTTGAGATGAGACAACCCCGGATTATATACTACTCGCCCCAATCCCTTTAACAACATTCTACTACATCCCCATCTACAACGATTATAGAGGAAAGAAATACAATAATAGTGGAACATTTTCTTCAGATGTCATATCATGGCAAGTTATGTCAAAGAGGATAAACTATGAAGAACATCATCAAACTGGGTGCGTGAAGTATGGGAGTCAAAAAGCTTATGAATATCAATCACAATCATTTCATGTCATTTGCATTCATTGCTTTTTTTTTGGGCCATAATCTTAGTTTTTTTTCTTCCAAGTAAAAAATAAACTGCTGAACTAAGACATTCCTAAACCCATTTTACTTTGGCATCTTTGTTCTACGCTTCACATCGTGCGGATGGACACTCAGTCTCTACTTAGTCTTGTATAAACACTCCTCGACTCCTTCAAATCAATCTGAAGTATTCCCTGAGTTTTCAGATTGGCAATTCCTGAGATGAGCCTAAGAGTGGAGTTGAGTTTTTTTTTCTTCTTTTTTTTCCCTAACTAGCAACCGACTGTATGTGGTATATGAAAATCTAAAAAATAGAATATAAAACATGGAACGTATTCAAAAAGAGATTAAACTGAATATGAAAATGAATTAATGCATCTTACACTTGATTAGTGCAGAGTAACATTGCATTGGGTTTGGCATAGATAGGAATAACAATGGGACTCTCTTACAAAAGGCTCATTGTTCATAAAAATAAATTTAAAAAAACTAATTCAAGGCAAAGGAAAAACAAACTCACAGTTTACGTCAGTCCTCATAATTCTCTGTACCTGTACAGTATGTACTGTGTATTGTTAGTGTGTTGCAGTATTAGTTACACTGCATTCATACGGCATCGAATTATTGTTAAGGACAATGACCGTGATTTATCAAGCACATATGTACAAATTATACGAGTACCGTGATGTTAAAAATGGGTTACCCAAATATATTCTCATGTCACATATAGCTTTGAATGACATTTGGCTGTTTTTTTTTTTAATGTCTACTAGAACAATAATGGCTTCAACAGGAGCAGAGGGAGAAGTGGCATCACTCTTGGATGAAAATAAATAAAAGGCTTTAGAATAATTTTACATATATATTATTTGGGTGTAAAAGTCGTGTCAGCATCTCCTGTAAAACGGGAGTAAATGCTGATTAGCTAGCTAGTTCTACATGCTCCTCCGTGCAGGCTTGGTGTTCCTGAACTATTACCCTACTAAGGGTTATAGGGAGGTAATGTCTTAAATAACTACCTAGAAATGGATGACACTGGATATAAAATAAAAACACCAGCCTTCCCACTGGCAATATTATGTCTAATTCTGCCTCATTTTTTATTCAAGTATCAAGAGGAGAGCTAGCTGGACCCCTCAGTAACTCAGTCCAGTTTCAAGTATCTCATTACATGTGGTGATGTGTTGGTTTAGTATCACATTGGTTGGAATTCTATCAAATCCAAGTTGAGGTGACTATAAAGCAGCAGCATTTCACACCGCAATCAATAGAATGAGAGCATACTGTGGATGGAAAGTTGACTAAGCAACTTAACAGCAGGCTGAAAGACTGTGTTTTGCTGCGCTCTGTGGTTGAGATTTAAGAGTGACTACACACAGTCTAATAAGTACAGCTGACCACATCCAGCTGGTGTGTGGTCAGAGGCTCAAGACATTTAAGTGGCCAGTATGCTCCAACAGAACACCCACTATTTCTATCATTTTCAAAACTGACGTACACCATTCTCAGGTGTGGATGTGTTAAGCTACTCTTTAAAGCTAAGGTTGGAAATGTTGCAAAACAAGCAAGAGAAGCTTTTTTTCCCCTTCCTGATCCAACCGCATTACCCAGCCCAGTGTTGCCAACTCTTCCAATGAATGTAGCTAGCAGCACGAGCTCCTACGGTGGCTAAATCTAGCAAGAAAGTCGGTATGTATGCATCCCATCCCTTCAGGCCTACCCTCCAAAGCCATTCTTCCAAAATCATCGTCGTAAGCATGAACGTAAACAGCATACGTGGCTATCGTTAGCAGCTTGTGGAGGACTTTGGTGAATAGCAATGAGAGCATGCAGGCAGGCCGTCCAATCATTTCATTTCGGCTGAATGAAATGATTGGACGGGCTTATTAAAGTCCTGCGACGGCCATCGATACCAGATTCTTGTCTTCTTTTTTTGTCAAATTCAATTTATTGATTGCTGTCGGTATGTTATGAGAATTTCAACAAATATAAGAACAAAACCAACCCTAGCTTCAATGGATTCTCTTATAACTAATGGCAATGCTTTGTAACTACTGTAGTGCAACGAGGATTTGATTTAATCCCAACTCAAATCAAGATCTCCAAAACCATATTGTGAGAATATTTGGTTTACCATCAGCGGTTAGAATGACAGTTTTGGTAGCAGACCAAACACAAGCCAATGAGGTAGACCGTGAGGTAGACCGTGCACCTTTAGACAGCCAGCAAAACGCTGGAGGAAAATTAATTGACAAAAAAACAAACAACTCTGACCAAAAGCTCAAAATAACTTCTGGTCTGACATTCATTTGGCCCCAGGACAACTGGATGGTCAATTGCAATATTGGCAGATGCCAATACATGGCCTATAGCTATACCCTAAAACCCGTCCCATGTGTTTTCCCGAACCCTCCCCTTCCCCATGCAATATACAAACTAACATTCATTACAGAGGTACCCACTGTCTCGTCTCTGTTGGATGTTGAGGTGTAACAGTCAGGAGGGAGACTAAATGGTAAGGCAGCAAAAGTGTAACTCTATACGAAACACACTGAGTATTTCACAAAAACAGAAGAGGTATAATGCCCACAGGAGAGGCACAGTATCACATGAAAGAAAGAATACAGATTCTACAAAAACTCATCATCAAGATAACCCGTTATTTGGCATTGCTCACTACAATCCTAAACCCCTCGAGCAACAGCAGTGATTTGAACATTTAGAAAAGCGTACTGAGTGCAATAATACAGCAGTATTCCTGAGTGTGTGTTACACCAACTGAAAAATGACAACAACAAAAAAACATCAGCAACATTCTTCATCAGCAATTTCTTTTTTTTTTTTTTTTTAACCTGAGGTAGTTCCAAAAGCAGCTTCAATGGGTGGAAGGGGATCCGTGTGTCCCGTCTCTCCATCAAAGCAGTTTGATTGGCCTCTGTGCTTCCCCGGCGTCAGTGTTGCTCCAAATTTCTCGCTTAATCGGTGGTCTCGGGAGGTGGTGGCGGCGCCGCGTGGCTGTGCTCCTCGTCTCCTTTCAGTGGGGACGGTTTTCCCTGAGAACCCGGTGAGGACTGTTGTGCTTTGATTGGGCAGTTGGCGACCATGTGGTCGATGCTCTGGCAGAAATGGCACTTCTTGGGCTGGGGTGGTAACTTGCACTCTTTGGCATGGTGGTCCAGGCCTCCGCAGTTGTAGCACCTACAAGGGCAGGGAGTACTTAGTCTCATGTGTTGTGTGCTCGAACGTGCAATAACCGGCGTATTTACATATCCAACAGAGCAACATTATTACTGATTTGGAGCTGGGATTTTCTGGCCACCTGGCAAAGAACAATATTCATGCATTTGATCTCTTGTTGGGAGATATCTGTCTCTTTAGCTGCTAAATACATCACTATGTTCACCGGCTAGTCGCTAACTGTGTCTCATTTTTGTGCACATACTCCATCACCTTCATTATAAAATCACTAATCCAAAAATCAATTTCAAAACGTTAACCGCTGGATGCAAGACGTGTGCTACACCCTATGTCACATGGCATATTGAACCCCGATTGGCTTCCAAACTTTTTGTGATCGTGCTTGTACGTGCATATCTTAAACTCAGATTTAAGGTAAACCACATAAGGAAATGTTTCATCCTTCAGCGGATTAATGTGAAAACAGCCTTCTAGTGTAAAACTGTGCATATACATAATTCTGCACAGTGACGGTAAAATGAAGTAACAATAACCAAAGCCCATTTTTGATTGATGGGGCATTTTAAGTTGCACCTGTTTTCCACTAGATGGCCCCGTTTCACCTGGAATGACTTGAGTTTGCATTTGGTCATACATCTTGAAAGGGCATTTTAGGTCACACCACGTAGCTCTGTGGGGGAGCACCCTGGGTCAGAACATCTAACAACATGTCATGGTTTCTGAGATGTTTTAAAATCACCACTGAAATTCATGAAATCTTATTAACAACCTTTGGCCAAGCAGAAGTTTCTGGAAGGCTTTACTGTTAAAGCGGACTACTAGTAATTTGCAAGAATTAAAGGCGCTTCATACAAGGTTGGGAGCATTTCATTTGCCTCAGCTCTCCACATGGTGACGGCTGGGCTAGTGTCTCGTGGCTAACGGTGCTAATGGCACTAACGGTACAAACTATGGCAAAGTGCCAACATAGCTGACAGTGTTTATCTGAGGGTGAACCAGTGGGTGAATGCTGCGCTTCCACGCGACACCGCCGTCCAGTCGGGACAGCATCATCAGCTGTAACCGCCGTATGAGCGCAGTGCAGAGCGGCAGCTGTGAGCTCGCCAGTGGGGTTCACTCACATGCACAAGGATGCACTAAAGGCCCGAGCTGCCGGCCTGGCTTTATCAACAAAGCAAGGCAAAATGTACGACCTCATTCTCTGCTCAGATAGACATTTCTCCATTATATCTTTACATAGCAAATAGTTGTTTGCTGCTGTATTCAGGCTCTGAATCCAATATATTACACCCTTAACTGGCGCGGCTCATAGTTTTTCATGGACTCGGTATTGATACCATGACTCATTATCTCGAAGTATCGAGAACAGCTTGTCCTATTTGTCAGTTTTACACTGCCAATAGCTTCCCCCTCCCTGTTGGACTCTATTGTGTCAAAGTAAGACATCCGTTTCATCCGCCTTTGAACTTTAGAAATGGACACCATAAGGGGTCAGCGGGAGCCATCGCGGGCGCCATCGGGCCACCTCTGTTTGAACGCAATTTATAGAATGGCCACGCGCTCAGGGGCGGAAGACAGATGGGCGGTGGGCGTGAGGCGGTCACTCTGTGCCACTGCGGACCCCCCTGCCACCATTGTAGCAGCAGATGACGTTTGTACGTGGGGCGCCTGCCGAGGGGTCAGTGTGGCCGTTGGGGGGGGGGGGGGGGGGGGCGTTGTCAAGGTCTATACCGTCACAGCACAGGAGCTCCCCGCATCAGCATCTATCAGGAGGCAAGTGGAGGGAAGGGGAAGTGGTCCCTTTGTCTAAAAAAGCTGCAGCAATGACCTCTGAACCTTGCCTTCCCCGCCCTCTCCTCAGTTCTCTAACCCCCAATCCCTCATACACTGTTGCCATGACAACAGTGACCTTTCACCCCTTTGCCCGGGCTCCTACATCTGTTATCCATTAAATGGACTGAAGATTTTTCCCCACCCTCAGTCAAATATATATATATATATATATATATATATATATATATATATATATATATATATATATATATGTGTATATATATATATATATATATATATATATATATATATATATATATATATATATATATATATACACACACACACAGACAAAAGTAGAGTTAAAAAACAGCTGTTCACTTTGGTTGGCAAAACACAAACTAGAACTTCTTACTCCTGCCCCAATGATATCTGACCATTGGTTATGATCAATCAATCCTACATGAACCAATGAAACTCCATCCAGTTGCATTATGAAATACGCTAGAGGGGTACGATATCTTACCCATGGATCAGTGTGGTCAAGGGAGAGTTATTGAGCCACAGCGGGCCTCCCAGGACTCTTTGGGGCCGTAATGATCTCTGTTCTCACACCGACTACTCTCTGGCTCTAATCACAACTGACAAGGGGGTGAAGTTGATACACCTCTAACCCTGTGCTTTATTGATATTCAAAGAAGGACCCAAAAATCGAGCCCCTGTTGGCTCCTCTTTTCTTTCACTTGGAGGGATGTCGTTGCCTTCGCAAGGAACCCTCAAATCTTCAGGAGAAATTGAGTGAATGACCATATATTTGTAGATTTTTAGACTTTTGTAACTTTCTCAGGTGCTGAACTCATGAAAGTACTTTTTAAAGGGGTCGTGTAAAGGTTCAGATCAAACAAAAATATAAAACTTCCTTTTCAGTATTGAGGAATGACTATGACATAGAGTTGGTAAAATTCCTCATTCCCGAAAGAGAAAGTGCCACAATTACCAACAAGACCTCGATGAATGTTTAGGTTATTTAAATCATGATCGGTTTTGTAGTTTCAAATCACATTGATGGTTTTCGGAAGGTTTAGGAAGAGCGAGGGAGTCAGTGGGCGTGAATCCACCAGGGGCCAGCAGATTTAAACAGTTATTGATCCAGGTCACACGTCAAGCCTGCTGGTGTGACCCTTGCTTGGGCTGGAGGTGGGGGGTGGGGACGAGGAAGAGGAAGGCAAATGGGGAGAAACTAAAACCCCATTGTATATCTGATCCAACCTGGACCCAGCAATGACTGTTTGTGGACTTCTAAAGAAGTAAAGCGTCCGAGGGTCTCAAATTTAAAAGCGCATAATCTGTCGCTAAAAACACAAGTATCTCCAAATAAGTTTTAGATAAACGGCAATATGCTTCTTTACAGGTTTAGAAAGCTGCATAGCCTGCATTCATTTAAGGTCTTTCCTGCTCTTTCCCCATTCATCCCCCCCGCTTACCTGTCTCCCTTTGAACGTCGCTTCTGGACCTTCTTGCCTTTGGGTCTCCTCTCACTGCCCACACAGTGGATGCCACCTGGTCCAGTAACTCTCTGTGACTCGAGGCCCTTTGACGACTTCTTGAAGGTAAACTCGACCACCTCGCCCTCCTTCAGGCTGCGGAAGCCCTCCATGTGCAACTTGCTCTGAAAGGTAACACAGGAAGAGGATTCAGCATCAAATATATTGTCTATATTGTCCGGCTATGTGGCGACTTTGTCAAAGAAAATACGAGTCAAATATCTTTTTCCCGTCACAGAAATACAGAAGACAATGCTTAGTGGGATATATATCTTTATATCTCGTGATAACCCGTTATATTATATGACCAGTTTCCAAATCACCTCCACATTGGCCCTTGAGGAGAACAACCCCCACCCATTCTTCACTATGTGATATCATCAGAGCCTGATAGGACTTATCAGGTATTTAAGGTGATGATTACCTTGATAAAACAAACGAGCACTACAAAGCTCGCTGTTCCCACTTTACAGTTTTTTTGCTGTGTTTGAGTGGTAAACCTGACGAGGATAACCTTCAACCCATCCCCCCCCCACTCTACGGAGGAACAGCATTCCACACTGCCGCCCCCACCCCATCCCTCTTCCCACCCACATCACAAAGCTCCACTAACACACTGACCACCACCACTAGCCCTAAACTGCAGGATGCAGGGGTTAGGGCTACGGTTGGGGGTGGGGTGAGAAGGCAGCGTGGCTTCTCTGGGAGGTTGGGGGGTCAGGGGGACATTCCTTGGATAGTTGTTTGGCAGAAAGACACGAGAGATAAAAGTTGAGGGAAAGCCCAAATGATTGATATCTGCCTTTGATATCAGCGCTTGAATCTTCTATTTGTGAAAGAAACATGTCTGGTGAGCAGCAACGTTGGAGAGGCGCGTAATCAACAAGAGAAAAGGTTTGAATATGCCGAGAGTAAAAACTAATTTAGCTACATGTTCACCTGAAGTGACCTTTGAGGTTCTTCTACTAGTCTCGCGAGAAACATTTCCGATTCCAAAGAAAAGAGAAGAGTGATGAAGGGAAGGTGTGGAGCAGCTTTGGCTAACACAACATGGGAAACCCCTCTCTAAAATTCCCTCGGTGTGAGATGTCACAACTAGAACAGACTGTTGACATAAGAAGAAAGATCCACAATGAAGCAGGTTTGTTTTGATAGACATTAATCCCATTTTCTTTTCTGAGTAAAGTCGCATTATGATCAACGGTCTCCATTGAGAGTCCTCAAAGCACACGGTTTATTGTGAGGAAAGTCTGGGGACCAAATCCAAAACGATCAGTTAAAGCATACAATAGTTTAATGAGCTGGGAATTAACGTTGTCTTCTGCCATTAGAAATTTTTTTTTAAAAAAAGCACCATCTTCTCTAATCCGACAACTCACAATTGAGCATCTGCTGCGAAGTCCTGATCAACACAACTGGTGAGCCATGACATCGGAGCGGCAATACGGACGTCTGCAGAGTCCCATCAGGCCCCTCTGCCCTGGTGACCGTTAACCCACTTCCTCTTCCATGTGTGACCTTCCCCACCCCCCAAAACGCCAAAACGGACCCTGACCAGCCACATCAAGTTATCCACATGCAGATACAGGTACAGATCAGGGTGGGGCTTTTTTACCCTTAAGGATCTGGTGTGTGTGTGTGTGGGGGGGGGGGGGCATTATGAGTACTGTAAACTCTGTCCAGAATGTGTCTGGAAGCCACGTGAGGCAGAGAAAGACATCAGAGCAACGAGGGACAATAGCAGGACTGCTGCTGAGACAAAGAGGGGCTCGGTCACGGCCGAGGGGTGCTTCATTCGGATGCATGGCTCTTTTGTCCACCTGCACAAAGGCCGGTGGAGCCTGGGAGTTAATTTGACACGCAGCCACTAATTTTAGGGCTGAGGCCTTTTACGTCACCATAACCCCTATACATCCATCATTGACACGCGTGTCTCTCCCATTTCTACTGACAGAGAGGGAAGTAAGTCATTGGTTACGCATTTCTAGTGGATAAATTGAAAACACGCGAGGTTGTTGCTTCAGTTAAGCAGTGAGCATTTTCTCTCTCAATTTGAGCTTCCCTGCAGCAACAATCAACTGGCTCTCATGACAGAGATATAAGATTTTTTAAGATGCATTTAATGGCAGTTTATTTTATACTTCTAGTGAAACCACCCATTCATATCTATTTTCGTTTGAATCTGTAACCACTGGAGCGCCGAACTGAAAGTTTCTAACCCCATGTTTTGGTTTGCATTATGATTAATCAGTCAGCAACTTCCTGTGTATAGTCAAACAATAATTCAGTTACAACGGCTGCACAGCACAATGAAATCTCTCTATATGCATCATCATGGAGCACGAATGACTTAAAAGAAAAACAGAATCAAGTGAGTCGGACAACTGGCTTCAACAAAGTGGGCAACATGCAAGCTTATGGGAATAAAAAGGAAATAAAAACGTACTTAAATACTTCAATTTCATCTCTAGCGATAAATCTTTAAAATTCAATTCAGTAGACAAAAGTCTCCACAGCATGAGGCCCTGGAGAGTAGTAGCATGGTGTGGATAACATTTACCTAAAATAAAACCCTGAGAACTCCTTTCCTCTTTAAAGCCAACTGTGACACACACACACAGAGGGGGTTGAGCAGACAGCAAAGAACCTTTAATCATTTTATGACAGGAACCTTGAGGTGATGGGCAGCTAGTGGGGACTCCTCACATTCACATGCTAAGTCTTTATCTTATCAGACAGCAATGGAGGCGCTCGCTCTCATGAGAAGTAGGAGGGAAATGCGCCGCGCCGCGCCCCCCCCCCCCCCTCCTCCTCCTCCCCACACCTCTTTACCACCCACTCCACCGGTATGTAAGAAGGCAAATGGTTTGAACTGAGAAGAATTGCAAAGTTCTCCTTTATCTCTTCAGACTGAGAAACAATTAAACCTCAAGTGAAGGAGGAGCAGAACAGTATCAACCCTAAAACTACAACTACAGTTACATTTTTCACATGTATAGCAATAAAGGGATTAGGCTGTTTTAAGCCTGGTGGGGGAAAAAAAAGGCAAATTCACGAATGCTGTCTGACATGGGTATGTGTTAAAAGCATACTTAAAAAGATCACATCTCCATCACATTATATCAGTGTCTCGCTTTTAAAAAAGAACCACGCGGGAGGCCCGCAGCTCTCTGGCTGCAACACTTGGTCCCCTGAGGGAGAAACAGCCACCACACTGCGGGGGGAAAAGCGCCCATCTAACCCTGTTAAACATATCTCATATCCTTTTTACTGTTTTATTAAACATATTGAGACTCCTGATAAGATAGAAAACAGCAAAACTTAAAACTATTATTTATATGTTTTTTTTTATTCGGGTATCTTTTTAATTTGACTATAGTTTTGAAGATACAAAAAAAAAATCCGAAATGTAATTAAGCTGTATTGGAAACAGGTGGGGTGATCTCACTTCTGCTGGCAAAGAAACTCCCCTTGATTAAGGATTCAGCACAAACAGCGTTGATACTCTGCAGCGTTTGGTTTCCCGCACATTGATAGTCATCCTACCTGATGGACAAACACGTCGACCGGTTCGTCCAGTGGCACTCCCTCTCGGTTGGTCATGGACAAGAAGCCGAAGCCCATGCGGACGTTGAACCATTTGCAGAGGCCGACCCCGTGGAAGGACTGTGAATCCTCCTCGGTGCTCGGTCCCTCATCCTCCTCGGTCTTACACACTCCTGCAATGAAAAGTGTATGATTAAAAAAAATAAAATAAACTGTAAGCCTACAAAATGTTTTAGCACCGTTGACTTTAAAAAAAAAAAAAAAAAAAGGAGCTGTATCATAAAAAAGGGGCCAACATTTCAAAACCGTATAAAAAACGAAAACTTTTCTTCTTTCTATCGCGTGGCTGCATCACCGATCAATATGAATCGATGAACTGAGTAACACGCTGAGGCTGCTTAATTTCCTGTAAGCAACTGAACAACACACGACCTTCTTTCTCAAGGAATATGCCACAACTTCCCCCAAAATAAGTGATCCTGGGGGGTTTGCGTGATATCAGAATATCTGAAGAGCCTTTAAAGCATTGATAAGACACACGGACTGCACATCACGTGTGGGAACAATGCCTTGAAATGTTCCACTGCAATCATATACACAGTCTCACACCAGGAAAAAAAAAAAACTTAATTAACTCATACATTAAAAAAAAGAAGCAAATTGCTTCTAATTAGAGTTACTCAACCTGGGAATTCCTGGTTAGAAACGGAGCCCATGTCTTCACTTCTGCCTTGAGTCAAAATTAGCACCCCAGCTACAGTATCCTGTTTAGCCCTCAAACTGGGTAATCCTCACAGATTGCCACTTTCAAGCAAAATGCCGTGAAACGCAGATACTGCGCAGCGAGAGGGAAAGCGGGAGAGGGAGGTAAACAAAAGGGGGCTGGCAACCTATTCCCTCTAAACAATGAGGGGTGGAGGGGGTGGGGGTCACCGGGCAGGGTTTTTGATGAAGAACCCCCCCCCCCCCTCTCTCAAAGAAAAAAAACAACAACTCTGAAACAACGCCAGAAGAGATAACTCCCACCAAAAAGCTCCCAACATACCTTCTGCCATGTTTGTGGGACAGTGTCTTTCTTTCTTTCCCGAAACGCGTTTTTCTCCCCCCCCCCTCTCACTCCCTCTTGCTCTCTCTCTTGCAGTGGTCAGCTCTGTTGGTCAATACAAATGACCATTTCTCATCCAACGAACCCCCCACATACTCTCGGTCACGTCCACGTGATTCACAATTATACCGTCCCCAAGGATAGATGGATTGCATATTGTGTAATAGAAGGGCTCAAATGTGGAGAGTGACCAATCACTTCTAGCGACACGTCCTCGTGACATTATTATGGCCTTTTTTTATGAAACTCACAATAAATTGATAAGTTAGGCGATTTATATAGTTAACAATTGCAGTCATTTTGCACATTAATATTTGCTAGTAGAACTTTTTTTTTTTTGCACGACTGGGCATGTTTAGGTAAAAACATGAAACCTGCTTTTATTCAGGTTTTTCTCATTCACAACTCTTGAATCATGACGAAAATATAAATGAAAAAAACAAAAATGTTAAGCTCTTAAAATGTGATCTATGCAGTATATGCTCCAGGTTAAAATAAAACCAGTGGAGCCTGAAGTGCCTTTTCTGAAACCCCAAGTTTTTTAAAAGTCAGTTTTGGTTTAATTAATATATGGGTTTTTTAATTAGTGTCGACTACGTTTTTACAAGACAATAGTAACCATGTACACCATGTCATCTTGCATATCGTCTCTCGTTGTGAGGGCTTTCGTTCCTTTGCGATCAGTGCGTTGGTTAGCTGCTGTCCTAACATGCCAAAGAAAGGTTTGTGATGTTAATCCAGATAAAACATGGAGAGTAAGGGGGGGGGGGGGGGGGGGGGGTATGGGGGGTCTTCCCATGCAGCAGAGGAGAAACAGCTAAACTGACTCAAACAACAGAGGAGGAGAGTTTAAAATATAGAAGTAAATAAAATTAAAAATGCAGAACAGGTGTAAAAAAAAAAGGTGGCAACATGTAAACAAGCCAAGCTGGTCAAACGGATTCATGGATCAATCGTGATTGATTACATCATGTTCAGACGTTGACTCGTGTCCTTGTGGAGTGATGGATGAATCAAAGGAAAGTGATCTTTTTACCAAGCTGAAAGTGAGAGTCCAGCTCCGAAAGGATCAAAAGATGACTATATTATATTATTGTACAATGAGTAAATGAATGAATGTAAACGAAATACAAACTATTAAAAAAACAACTACAGCTGACATTAAAAACTACGTTAAAAACCAAAACAATAACTAAAAAATAACTAAAATAGAACATATAGAAAGAATACATATAGAAAGAATAAACATACCAACAAATATCTGATGGGTGAACCCAATTTATAAAATTATTATTGTTTATTGTGTTTGAATGAAAAGCTTCATTTACGACGTGTGTGAGGGAAAATAGTTGAATTAGTCACATTTATCTGTGGAGTATAATTACAACGTTTCCTTTACTAAGTATTATTTTGGTGAATGGAAGCACAGCTCCACCCTTGTGCTTGTGTATAACGCTTGATGGATGTTTTAAAGGTGACCTGTCGATTTCATCACAACTACCACAACGACCCCTTGTGGACCCGCAACACGCGCATATATGGCCCTAAACTTTAGGCTATATAATCGACAGCAGCAAATGTCCCAAATGATGGTATTGTTACACAGATCAGAGAAAGTTGCACCATATCAATGCGTTAAAGTGGTAAATTGTTTTTTAAGAAACATGCTTATAGGCCAGAGAGGGGTTATAATATATTATATTATAATGTGAAACAGAACAACGTAAGTCTCAGGTTTACCAAAACATCTGCTGGACCTGCAGGATAGGAAGGACATTTTAAAGTTATAGGAGCCATTCATGTTCTGCTAAACCAAATACACCCACACCAAATAGATTTTTTAACTAATACTTCAGACACAAGAAAGTAAACTTAAAACAATACATAATTAAACTGCTGGGTCTCTTTATTGTTGGTACAGGAAAGACGACAGTCATGACTATGAGCCTTGATTACGGCAAAATCCGCTTTAAACTCGCGCAAAATGCTTTACTGGCCTTTGGAAATTCACAGTAATACACATTTGAGCTACTCCAACTCTTTTAATATTGCGGGGTTTAAATTTAACATTAGGAAAGCTGAAAAAAAATGTAATATACTTAGTCCGAATATAGGAGAATGAAGTTTGTTGAACTGATAGTTTAAGTTATTTTAGATTTGATTTTACGTTAAATAACACAGGTTAAAACGCCAGATTGCATGAGAATATCAGTCACCAGTTTGTGCCTAAACAAACTGCTCAGCAGACAAGGAAAACAATCTAATGACGTATCAGTAAACCAGATGGAGGGGTCAGTGCCTCCAAAATGCTGCCTCAGATTATTTTGGCCGGGAGCCAAGATCTCAGCGCTGGACTCCAGCCAAGTTGCACGAGCTATAATGGACTGATCGGTAATTAGTTCAACAGTTAAACTAACTGTTTTCTTTCCTCTATGGGGTTGAAGCTAAACTCCTTAATTGTGTTCAAAGTCGGCAGTAATAAATAAGATGAACGGAACATTTAGCCTTTGATCAAAAATAGATCCATCAATGAATTATAATCAGAGAGACTCATTTTGCACTTCCCGCTGATTTAAAATAATGATGGTGATCATCACCATCATTATTACCAATATGATTGTTATTATCGCTAACATCATTGTTAATATTATTTGTATTAATAATAATAAAATCCCTACTCTCTCTGCATATTAAACTGGACATCACAACAGCAAGACATCTAGGATGTCATAATTCCCGGCAGTACCTGAAAGCAGCACGGTGAAGTGCCCTTGGGTTTTATTATATAAAATACCACTAGATGTCAGTATACATCTCTGAAGTCAACGCGCCTTCATTTCAACACTTTGGGAATTTAAAGTCAACATTATGTCAACAGATAGTGTCTCGTGCAGAAGAGATTACACTCTGCGATGAGTCATGGTGATGTCACTTGTGATACATCGACCATATCGCCAACTTACTTGATCTTTGTTGCCGATGTGCTGACAGCATTCACGTGATGGTCATTTTCTGCATATTTCTGTCGCGCGAGGCTCTGCCCGCAGCCATGTACAAACAAGCAAAACAGAGATCAACCAAAGAGCCCCGCCTCTTTTGATATCCAAGACGGACCGTCAACCCACGGAGGCTGGAAACCCCCCTCTGGATGTCACCGGGGTGCATCCTCTCGACGCCGGTCGTCTGTCCGCGTCCGGTGTCAGGTGGACGGATCCGCTTCATGGGCGGGACTCTGCAGCCAGCTGGAGTAAAGCAGCTCAGAGAATAACAGTTTGCAGATCAGTGAGTGAAGGGTCTTGATGGGAATAGCATCGCGAACATCCGCCCTGTTACAGCCGAAGGGAGAGCACGTTAACGGACTCGGTTCCTTCCCGTTGCACGGAGCAGAAGGAGCGCTTACGGAGGCGAGTTTCCATCACAGGCTACACTTAAGCAGCTACGCAGCTCAGCAGAATGAAAAAAAAAAGTTAAAACAGCCAACTGCGTCAAGTAGTCTGCTGCGTCTGTACTGCAATCATGTAGCTACTTTTTTTAAAGCTATGAATTCAGAAGAATATGCCATTTGCAGTTGCCCCGCAGGACACTTTGAAGAGTAGTTCGTAGGTCGTGAGGTGAACTCTCGGTTTTTTTTGGCACTCCTGATCCGGTCACTGCAGCCCAAAACATGGCACGACTACGCAGGAAAGCGTGCATAGCTCTGTTTCTCTTTACGCTGTTCGTCTTTGGGACCATGATGGGACTGAGGACCCTGAAGCCCAGTGACGGCTTCTCGGATCTGGCTCCGGGCTTGGAGCTGCTGCCGATGATCGCGGCGAAGATGGACCGGCGCTCGGTGTCCCGTGACGCCACCGGTTCCCCGGGTCAAGACCGTCCGGCTGGCAGCGACACTAAAGCAGTTTTGTCCAACTCTGGCCCAGAGGGGACCATCTTTTATGATGTTCATATATTCTACTACACCTGGTACGGCAACCCAGACATGGACGGCAAGTACATTCATTGGGACCATATCCTGGTTCCACACTGGGACCCCAAAATCGCGTCCAGCTACCCGAGAGGAAGACACATGCCGGCTGAGGACATCGGCTCCAGTTTCTACCCCGAACTTAATCCGTACAGCTCGAGGGACCCGGACGTGTTGGAGTCCCACATGGAGCAGATAGGAGCATCTGCAGCAGGTACGGTTCAGAGATGAGACGGACTGCGTAGATTTCTTGGGAAGAATTAGTAAGGAAAATAGTTCATTGTTGCAATTTGTTTTGGCACTCAGATGCAGCACAGAATATTCTGGCCTCTATAAAGCTGCTGGAGAGGCACAAAACAAATTCAGCACCACACATCCACTGGACAGCTCCCCACACGCCCAGCTCAAAGCCCCTAAATATCTACTGCTGCGCTTTCTTCTGCAGCACAGAGAGAAACTTAATGACTTTAAAAGCTCCGGTAATCAAGAGATCAACTTATTAGGGCTACATTATGACTAGAACACCTTCCTGACTGTCACAACTTCAAAATTGATGAAAGAAATTTAGAGTGTGATTACAGTTTAGTGTGTTTTTCATCACAGCATGCCCCTCAGTGATGGATAATGGTTGAAATCAATATCAGGATAGTAAAGCGTTTATAAGTTACAATATTCATATGGGCGGAAAGAAATCACATTTAAATTAGTCGTGATGTTGAATGCAATGAACCGTTTTACTTCTATGCTTTTTATCAGAAAGAAATACGAATAGATTTAATAAAAACCATGGCAAGGTTAATTAAGTGTGTACTCTAGTTACAAGACTTGCATAAAAGCAGAGATGAACGGTATTAAATTATCACCCAGGGTCGGATCAGAGGTTTTCTTGGGCTTCTCTTGAAATATTGATATGTATGTTGTAATTCTTTTCAAAAACCTGTATGGCTTCCCTAAAAGACAGCACAGTCCTGTATAGCCTGGTATCGAGTAACAGCCTGGTGTGTCCAGACGTCAGTAGCCTACACATGATAGGCCCGGATGTTTCTGTCCCACGGCTCAGTAGGTTATTGTACACCATGCGGAATGATCGGCACGCCAACCATCCGTTTGAAACCTCACCACAAAGACAGATGGATCATGGGAGTGCTGGCTCACAATGCTTTGTAAAAAAATAATCAATTTAATTAGGCACCACAGCCAGCCAAACTGTAAATAGTTCCATTTGGCTTGATGACTGATTCCCCACCACTTCACAGAGACTCATAAATAAAATGAATAGCAGCTGCCTCATTCTTAATACACACTGACGTAGTTGGCCATTGTAATCTAATAGTCCCCATAGATCCACAGCAAGTGGACGTTTATTTAATGAATTAGCTCTTAGTGCATATCCCATGTGCCAGATCCTCTCGGGTGCCAGGCACCGTTGTGGCTGATATGAAGCTATTTCTCAGCCAGAATCAGAGCATGAGGAAGCATTTCTCAACTGCAATAAGCTGTCACACACTAAAGCTGCGCGGCGAGATTGCCCCTAAAACGAGACATAATAAACATCTGCATATTCCTCAATCGGGTGCAGGATATGGATGATGGGCAGGTAGGCATTTAGATAAAAAAGAATCAACTCACACACTTCACAGCCACGGATGGAATACTGAACAGGCCTACAGACGACAGGCCCGCAGGGGCCCCAAGGTCAACATTTCTTATGGACATGTCATAGCAGGTTCCATGATAAAATGCACCGACAGCGTTTGAGCAACACACAACACAAATGACCACAGAGAGACGCGAAACGACCACAAAGAGACGCTTAACGACCAGAAATGCAAATTGACCACAAAGAGTTACAAAATGGCCACAAAGAGTTGCGAAACGACCACAAAGAGACGCTAAACAACCCCAAAGTGACGCGTTGTTGGTGTCTTGCTCCTATTTAGGTGGGGTGGGGTGGGCTTTTAAATATCTGTGCTCAATGACTCATTGTCTCATAATCCAACCATGCATACAGTATCCTACCACAGACCTTACCAGCTTCTGTCTGGTCCTATAAAATACGGTAATTATCCTAATGGATTACCGGGGCAGAACATTCACAGTGTGTTCAATAAATGCACAGCTGACTTCATTCAACGGTCTCAAATGGGTCTGTAAAACTGTGTGAAGGGCTGCATGAAAAAACCTCACTGTAGATTATTGAAAGCAAAAGTTTTATTCAGCTCCTATTTCCACCACAGGACTGTCAGCATTTCTTACAATCCATACATCATTTCGACAATGCATGAACATCATTTTTTTAGAGGTTCATATGCATTTTGGGCATACAGTACGTTCTCTGCAGTAGATGCTCTCTGAGGTATTAACCAGTGTCTTTGGTCCAGGATGGATGATCAGACTCATGAGTTTACGTGTGTCTCCAGGGGTTCTGGTCCTGTCCTGGTATCCCCCCGGCTTGGCTGACGACAACGGGGAACCCGCTGAGGATTTGGTACCAGCTGTGCTGGATGCTGCATATAGACACAACCTCAAGGTAAAAGGCATGTGTGTGTGTGTGTGTGACCTGAAACAAAGTGGGTAAAGAGTCCAAGGCGGAAAAAAGAGCAATGGACCAAATCCATTATCAGCTCCATTTTTACGCAAACTGCAAGTTGTCGCAGGAAACTTAGTTAATTCTAAATCAGCAGCTGTTGATGAAACAGTTTTACACCAATAATGCTGGTATGGGCTTTGTAGGGGGTATATACAACTTTTATTTTTGTTCTATTTGTATTTATTTAAAGTTACTGTGAGGAACGTTAAACTGCTTATAAAACTCTCAATTCATTACTAAACTATATGACCTACATAAGTAAACAAGACCATCAGCGAGAAGATTGGCTATTTCTATCTAGTTATTCTTAATTAATGCTAGTCATCGGTGCCAGCTGGTCGGATTCCGCATGAAATCAGATGAAATCATTCAGGTTCACCAGAAAGTCCTTCAGCTCAGACTCCAGCGGGGCCTGACAGCTTCTTGTAGTAGCTTTTTTTTTTAATATAATGATTGCAAGATAAACACTGTGAATTACACTGCCAGGGATATGAATGTAATTTACAGCTTTATAAATGAAAGCATACAGAGGACAAACAGGACTTGTGTCTAATATGCAAACCTAACTTCAGTCTGTGGTTGCTTGGTTGGAAGGAAGATAAACATTAAACCAAATACCTTTACATTTTTATATTGTCTTCCCCGAGTTCTTACGAGTTCAGGACTAGTTTGAGTTGAGTGAGCTAAGACTGCAAAAATACTAAAGGTAGAGTGTGTTTATGAAATGTATCTGGTAGAGAAGAACACCATATACACCATATCATCTGCATAGAAATGAGTGTTAGTTCCACGGGCAGAAACACCAAAATGATTTACGTAAAGAAAAAAGAAAGGAGGTCAAGAACAGAACCTTGAGGCGCTCCATTAAATACAGTAAGCCAGCTTGAACAGGACCCACTGAATTACAAACACTACGAACTAAACCTTAGTGAGGCTACGACTAACAGAGACAATGTGCTGTATGGTAGTATTGAGGCATAATGTTCGATGTGTAAATATCTCTGTACATTATCTCACCACACTTTCATCTCACTTAGAGCACAGTGAGACAGGAGCTAGAAAAGGATTAAAGCTGCTTCACAAAAGGTAAGTAGAGAGCTTAACACTGCTCAGGACAGTAATCCCGAAGGAGCTATTGTGCTGCGGGGAGTTATACACGGAAACAACAGTTTGTTTTTGTCACAGGAGAGGAAGGTTAACAGCTTTTGAACTTGTTCTGCTGCCGCCCATGAAGCTGTCTGTGCTACTCACGGATTTGATTCTGGATGTTTGCAGCTGCAATGGCATTTCCTCTCCAGCGTTAGAGCAAAAAGAAACAGGTCAAATAGCTGCTGCTGGATGAGTTGTTCAGTGGGGGCGAGCATATCAGCAGGGTGGAGAGGTGGGGGGGGTAGCAAAGCCACATGACCGATTTGCCAATTAGGTTGGAAAATGGCACATTGAAGGAAATAACTGCCCACCATGTCGGTCTCTCTGCCTCCTGTCGCTGTATCGAAGGCTTATTAAACTTTTACAGGGAAAGCGTGCTCGTAATGCGATACAATTCTTGTCAGAATCTCTCCAGATAAAGAAAGAGACGAAGGTTGGGGTTTGAGGTTTTTCCTTTTGTCAGACTTTCTCTTAAATGAGAGTTGAAGACGAAATACTTCATGTGTTCATGTGCATATTAAAAGCTACTCAGAAGCTTTCTGTATGAATTTGAAATGACATATAAGAGAGACAAGCTAAGAGTTTTCCTATGTTAAGGCAGGTGCCATTAATAATGCACATACAGCATATGCACACCACACTAAATGTTTAAGTAAAGACAAATCAGCCAAGCCATCCAGATAAAAGCATCAACATTGCTGTCAGGGTTTGTTTAAATTACTATGATTTTGAGAGCTGTAACAATTTTTTGGCAGAAGAAAATCAGTAAGTTACCTACAGCCCTAATGATGTTTATAGGAAATAAATGGCTAAATAGCGGCCATAGTATTGAGATTTTCTGTTTGTTTTCGAGTCCCAGTTCAGAAATTGTCAGAATTTTAGCAGACTCTCAATTAAGTTAAAGAAGAACATCTGTCCTGCAATTGCGAGATCATACAACACCACCACTACTACTTGTATTGACAACTTGCTAAAGTTATCACCAAGGTTAATTACAAAGCAAAGTCATCGGAAGGATCATTATAACACAATTCATTATGATGCAAGTGTTTGTATCCTGATGGGAAGATAAAGACAATTTATTTTCCAGCAGCGATGTGACACATATTGGCCTCATCCTGCGTACAAACAACTCTGATGAGAGACAGTTTGTCAGGCCAATCTGTCAGATCTGATATCACATTTGTTTAGTCTGCCGTTTGGCTGCAGGCAAAGCAATAACGTATCACTGCGAGGGCCAGACAAGAACGCCTGGATTAGACATGCAACGCTGAGCTGATGAGGTTTTACACACAACGCTGTCAGGAGAGAAGCTAATATATTGAATTCAATGCCATGCTGTATTATCATGAGCGACCGAGCAAGCACAACATTTTCATAAAAGTGTGAAGGAAGTGTGTGTGTGCTATGCCTTCGACAATTTCAGAAGTGTTGTCTTATGAAAGCCCTGAGAAGATCACAATCAGTCAGCAGAGCTGTTATACGAGAGCATATTTTCTCTCTGTATACATCAGCATGGGGAGTGCAGCATTTTCCAAGCATGCTCTTCCAGTTCTCCTTGTTTTTGATAAACCCCTCCCACTCCCTCCGCACACAGGGACATTTCTCTCTGGAGTGTTTCCTCTTGCATAATTTTCAGCAAAATGCTGACACGGTAAAGAACTTTGGCTCCGATGGTTTGGGACTCAAATGCTAATTTTTCTAAAGCAACAACCTTAAATTATTTCTTTGCTCTTTTCAACTGAAAGGCAGGCTAAAAAAAGGAGGGAGGAAAGCCCAAAGGAAGACTGATGGTCCCACATGGAGCAGTGGCAACAGCCAAAAAAATTATCAGATCAGGATTCAGGAAACACAGGAAACAATCTGCTTTTAGTAGCAAAGTGGATCGCGGCCAATCTGAGAAATGCTTCTAAGAATGCACGAGCAGTGTTGTTTTGAAACGTCAGGCCCTCGGAGAGTCGATATAATTACACAAAACTAATAACGTTCATTTAATAATCACGTTATATTGCTGTAAAAAGATGAGCAAACGATAAAGAGATAGGAAAAAGACAGAAAACACTAGAAAGAATGTAATCCACTTTCTGCGAAAGTGGGATCGGGTATTCACTTTGTTTTCCATCTCATATCTTTGTGCGTCCTTGCCCTGCGCTGTCTTGTCTCGTTTGTCACAGCAGCACTCCTGTGAACTGAAGACAAGGATTACAGTGAGCGTGGCAGACTTTTAACTGCTTCACAGAGCAATCTAAAGACAGCATGTGAATGTGTCCGTACAGTGGTTTTATATGGCTCACTGAGGCATGAATCTGGCATTGACCTTTCCGAGATTCTAAATGTATTCGGCACCATGCAATATCGGATTGAGAGCACAATACAAACCAAGGCTGCAAAATGTAACTTCCTAAACATTTCATTTGAAGTGGATGTATCACAATGGTTTTATTCAAACAATATTTCAAATGCCAAATATATAAAATTTACTGGTATATATGACAAAGAACATTTTGACTTATTAGAAACTGGAACCAGAGAATGTTTGGTCATTTCTTCCTGAAAAAGGAGTTTCGAGTTGTAGAGGACTGTTGCCCTTCACCAACATCTCCTTAACTTGCACTCTTGTCAAGAGGAGGCAAAAATAATAACTTAAGAGGATAATCACCATCATTTGCCAACCGAGTCTGATTTGACAACGTTATGTTCAAGATTAGTCGTTAAAATACTTCAAAGGGGACATATTAAGCTCACTTTCAGGTTCATACTTGTATTTCGTGTTTCTACTATGCTTCAATAGCCACATTATGTTTCTCCTACTGCCTGTCTTAATGTACCTGTAATTACTATTTTCTAAAATATGGAAACTGGAGCAGATCTATCTCAACAAAAAAACAATTCCAACTTCCTTCTTTCTGGCAATCCCACATCACACAGCTAAAAAGAACACTGGCTCCTCTTTTGGGTAATGCTACACAGGAAAGCAATGTACCTTTTTTTATTATATAAGTTGAACAGTATTTCAGCAGCACCCACACACACAGCTTGTGTAGCCTGAGTTTTGTACAGCAGAGTTGGAGAGCAGATCACATGGAGCCTCCACAGCAGAGCTGCTGCTCGACCTCAGCTTGCAGAGGAGTTGAAACAGTCCTCCTGCTCAGGGGAGGGCGGGGGCGGTTTGGTGGGGAAAGGGTGGGGGGTGGGGTTGATTGGAAGCTGGGTGCAGGAGGGAAGGAGCAGAGGGGAAAATGTGCATCATGGGTCCCATGACTCAGTTTGCCGCTCTGAACAATCTGCACCCTGAGGGGCTGTACAAGTTCTATCCAATAAATAGGCCATGTAGCTGCGTGCACACGGGGCCATAACGCCACTGGGTGCCCCATGATGGCATCAGCCACACTTTGCAGATCCCAGCAGTAGCTACGTGACTCCCTGCAACTGGCTTTGTCCACAGAGCAAAACTGACACTCTCTCATGAAGAAATGTGCTCCGCTTTGTTAAAAATGATCAAATTGTTATAAGGGCCTGGACCCTTATCTTTGCGTCGGCTCGTATCCCTCCTTTAGTGCTTTCTGCCTGACATGGCACTAAATTGCACTCTGCTCAGCATGAATCACGGGGTTGATCCCGGCCCATGCTGTCAATGTTTATGAGGTATTAAAACGCGAAGACTCTGTCTCATTTACTTCGGAATTACCACAGAGCAATGGGCCAATGTGTTTGGAAAATGAGCTTTCTAGTGGCCTGCGTTCTGCTGCAGTGAACAGGAGACCAGAACAGCTTTTCCCCCTCTGTGGATGATAACTATATGGCTTCATATCTGCCAATACCTCATAGCTTTTCTGAATACGTTCACATTTGATCTCACATTATTGAGCTGTTACTTTACAAGAAGTCCAGAGAGTTACGGCGTAACAAACATTGCTTCCAGGCTATCGTTTCATCAGAAGGTCAGGATCTTCCGTCCTCTATTTTTCTTCAAATTGATATTTTGCCAGCAACTGCATCTTACACCATTAAAATGTACGTTTTTGCAGCACATAAAATCACTTAGCATCTCCATTAGTGGCACAAGTGGTTCTTTTATTCCTGCCTCCAGGTGACAGCTTATCTATAGACACTCGCAGTTTAAAACATTTTGCTCGGCTCTAGCATCACTTTAATCCATTAGTACACTTATGCTCAATGTCACAGTGACGCAGTCAGTGCAGCCAACAGTCCTCTTTTCCACAGACAAACACCAAACACTCCCTATAGTAAACATACGATCGCTTTGACACTTTGCAGAGACAATCCATTCTATGGGTGCTTAATGACTTTGTTGATCCACTGACTTTCAATATAGTGCCTCCAACAGACATTTGTGGTTTTAAGTGAATTGCCTCTGCAACTATTATATAGATTACAATGAAATTTGCAACAGACATTCATGTCCGTCTCAGGATGATTTGTAATAACTCTGGTGATCACTTCACCTTTTCTTCCAGCGTAACCATCAGATAATAAAATGAAACTGGTCCGATCAGTCTTTGTCTTTCTGGTCTATACGCAGACTTTCATTAGGGTTTTTATCCGGGACAAGAGAGGACACATACAACATAGGCGATGTAGCTCACTTGATGACATCCTCCATCTATTTAGTAGCCGTTGGCCTCCAGCATCTTAAAAAGGCCTTTTTATTCACATCGCCCCCCCCCTTGGGTGTCCACTGCTCGAGAAGAAACGTGTTTCACTTTGATCATACATTATTCAAAGTCTCTGAATTCTCTGGCCATTCCTTAAAATATTCAACTTAAGCACATTTTTTGCACGTGTCACTTCAGGTCCCTTGTTTCTCTGCTGCTGTTGTTCATCAATTGCAAATACACGTTTCTAACTGAGCCACTAAGTGAGCATTACAAACGTCTCCAGAGGGGCCGCACTTAGGGTGAAAACATCGAACGTGTGACATACTTTGTCATGAAAATGAAAATAGGGAAAACATGCCTGAATGGGTAACTGTTTTATGATGTACTGGTGGCCACAGCTAGCGTTATACACATTTATTTATTCATAGCTTGTGAGGAAATATGTAAATAAGTACAGTCAACTGTAACATACTAGGGAGGAGAAACCAGACGCCTGATGTCATGCTTTGCTTAGGGCCACAGAAGGTCAAAATGGTTTTTTTGAGGAGGAGGAATCAGCAGTCTGATCAGATTTAACAGCCTTTGACTATCATATAATATGCATGTTATTTGTAACAAACTTCAATTAAAAACACATATTGTCATGGGATCTCATATTGTCTCCATTGTCAATCCCTGATGAGAAGTCTCCCCTCAGAAACTACATGTTGATTTTAAGTCAATAGTTGCTCCGGTTATCTGTGAGTGGTACCTTTTTAGCAGATATAAGATCAATGGAAACTAACAAAGCGTGTGTGTTTCTGCCTGTTTCCTTAGGTTGCATTTCACATCCAACCATACAGAGGACGAAACGACCAGAGTGTGCATGACAACATCAAGTATATTATTGACAGGTAGGCTGTACCTCTCCGTCACTGACTCGACCATTAGGATATTCATGCACGGTTAAAAGAACATTAGTTACAAAAATGAAATACCCCAAAAGATTTTAGCAAGAAATGGAAAAAGTTGCTTATTTACAGTTACAGAGCAACTTTTTATTCCTTTAGAGTTGTGTTTCTGGCCACACAATGGTCCAATATTCTTTCTTTTAGCTCTGGTTTTGGTCGCGATCGACTCCTTTGCGATCCAAAAAACAAGAAGATTGTCAAGAAGCCTAGTAAGCAGATTCAGGCTCCCCGGAAGATGAATCCTTTCCATTTTTAACCTGAGCTTTCCTCTTGTGTTTTCCTCATGTCCCACAGTCAATTTGAACATGCAGATTACACTGACACTAAATAATATTAATGCTGAGAAGATAAACCCTTTTGAATCGACTTTAAAGACCCGTGTGTTCTTTTCTCGACCACCAGACTCACGAGAAAGTTATTTCTAGCCCCATTAATTAGCTGTCAAGCCTTGCAAAAATGATAAGTAAAGAACATAGCAGCCGTTTCACTTCATCAACCAACTATTTCAGCACTAACTTACTATGTTATTTTACTGTGTCTTTAAAAAAAAAAGGTATGGTGACCATGGAGCCTTCTACAAGTTCACTTCCAGCACAGGGAAGAGCCTTCCTCTATTTTACATCTACGACTCCTACCTGACTCCTCCAGAGTCCTGGTCTGAATTCTTGACTCCCACCGGCACCCACAGCGTGCGTGGCTCAGCCTACGACGCCATCTTCATTGCACTGATCGTGGAGGAGCGCCACAAGCACGACATCCTCGCAGGAGGCTTTGATGGCATGTACACTTATTTTGCCTCCAACGGTTTCTCCTTCGGCTCCTCTCACCAGAACTGGAGGGGCATCAAAGCCTTTTGTGACAGCAACAACATGCTCTTCATCCCAAGCGTTGGACCTGGTTATATCGACACCAGCATCCGGCCGTGGAACAACCACAACACGCGCAACAGGGTGAACGGTCGTTACTATGAGACGGCCCTGCAGGCGGCGCTGAATGCGAGGCCGGACGTCGTCGCCATCACATCTTTTAATGAATGGCACGAGGGAACGCAGATAGAGAGGGCAACGCCCAAAAAAACAGTGACCCGTGTGTACTTGGACTATCAGCCACACGGACCCGATCACTACTTGGAGCTGACCCGCCGCTGGGCGGAGCAGTTCAACAAAGAGAAGGAGCAGTGGCTCATGTGAGCTTTCATCAAACTGACTTGAAACAGCATGCACGAGTGGAAGTGTGTGTACACATGAAGGCGAGAGAGAACAAAGGGGGGGAGAGGGGGAGTGAATGTAGAGACTGATCAGTATACATGTGAGCGCATAAAGACGAGCCGAATGGGAGAGTTTCTGAAAGTATGTGTGTGTGCGTATTTTTGTGCACACATGCCGATCTGCAAGAACAGGACACTGTGTCGTCGGTGTGACTTGTCTCGTTTGAGTTTCTGAGTAAAGCAGCATTAAAAAAAAAAGGGTTATTCTGGGGGAATTTGTTCCATTGACAGCCCAGAGTCCGAAAATGTTCTGCAGGCCGTCTTCTTGGTCTTTGTTCACTTAATGCAACTTCATGTACGGTCTCAAACACACTAAGAAGACTGTCTCCATTTAAGGGCCTCCTTCCCTCTCTGCAGTTAAATAATAGAATTGATGACAATAGCCAGACACTTCTATGGTTTCACTTTCATACACTAGCGGTGACCTCCCCTGTGTGTTTGAAAACGCATGCCGTACTGCATACTACATCTGTATGTACTGCATACTGCCTATTAAATTAACCATTTAGCCATTACCAGCACACTGAAGTATAGCCAAGCAATACGTCTCCTCTGCATCACACGACTGTCTCGATGACGTTAATGGTCCGCGTTACCATTGAATGCAAATTGTTTATCACATATTTTAAATCAGCATTACCTCTACCACTCAATTTAATATGTTCTTGTATTATTTTAAGGCAAATTAAAATTAATAAATATTTTTGTGTTCTACAGTACATTTTTAAAAAAGTGGGCTCCGGCACCTTTTCTTTTCAATTGTTCCTCATTGTCGCCATCATTCCTAATGATTTGAAATATTCAAACCTCACGGTCAGCCAATGGACAGTCTGAAAGGCAGCAATGTATTTCGGGGAGGATGAGTAGCCTATGTCCAGTAAGCTCATGTCTCATACTCAGAAATTCTTGATATGTTACAGGCATTTCTCGTGTGCACAAAATCCACATAACACGCAGTTGAAGCGCACTACAAACTAAATATTACGTCGTACTTAGTATGAACTGTATGTTCGTATGCAAGTTCGAATCCAGCCATGGTGTTTCAAAAAGCAGTAAGTAGCGGTTAAGTAAGTGAAGAGAACCATTTAGCATTTTGGAAAATACTTTCAGCTCACGTTCTGTCAGGCAGCTGGACGAGAAGATTGACGCCACTCTCATATTTGCCTGTTAAATAAAAAAAAATACAGTCTGGAAACAGCGAGCCTGGGTCTGTCTGACGGTATCAAAATGAATCTACCAGCAGCTCTAAAGCTAATTTATTAACACATTATACCTCATTTGTGTAAAAGCTACATGTTAGGGTTTTTGCAATTTCTTGGCCGGTTGCAGTGACTTTGTAGAGTCTCTGCTGGCTGCCTGGCAACATTCTGGTTACGTCCATAAATATTAATGGTGGGCACCTTCTGTCACTGAAGTGAGAACTAAACATAAATCAGTTAAGTGTTAAGGCTCAATGTTTTGAAGAGGCTATATGAATAAAAATGCACCAATTACTGGAGCACTCTGCTATATGGATTCATTTGATGAAATCCTGCTGTCTATTAAAGTAAAAAGGTGCTTTCAAACAGGCATTTTTGAGAATAAAAGTATGCTCTTTGGTTGAGACGGGCGCTTAAAATGGTTTCTGCGCTTTAAAAAAAATAAAATAAATAAAATCAGACACTTAACTTCCAGACACCTAAAAATAAAGACAGGTACGGCTCAAACATTTTCTTATGCAATAATAACAACACGCAGATACTGAAAAAAAACTACTTTTATTGTGATCGCGCAAAGGTTGCGCAATCCATCAAAACAAGTCAATACAGGCGATGAGAATTTAAAAAAATGCTGCAGTTCTTCACTTGTAAATTAAGCATTTTCAAACTTGTGAATGTAGGTTAGTCTCCAACACAAAACAGAGTTTTTGTCGCCTCACACGTTAAAATGACATGCGGATAAAAAAAATAAAATAAAGGAGATTCATAAGATAATAACATATAGTTCTGGACTCAGGTTTGATGTATCGTCAATGCAAGTCATAGAACTCCTCCCATCCCTTATGTCCTCACATTTAGGTCATGAAATTAACCATATGACAATTCTAACCATGATAGAAATATTAAAATAAATCTCACACCATTGTATTTTCTGTTAAGCCACGTTGTTTTGACAACACAAAAAGATGTAAAGTTTTAATTTTATGCAAAAAAATAAAAAATTCAATCCAATCTATCTGACCTTGTTTCTAAACAGACGGAATAGAGAATTGTGACACTTTAAGATCCCACATAATCCCGTGATAGAAGAGTTACTCCAGACCTTAAAGCAGCCACCAGAACAACGTCAGCCGTCGAGTCCTTCCCCGAGTTCTAGTCCTTCTCGGGAAAAACTCATTGTTCCCTGTGAACATGAAAAGCGTTTGTCTTTTCTGAAGAAGCCAACGGTCAACGCTTGGTGTGCTTCTCTGCGTGTGACGCGGAGTGTGGAGATTTCAACGGTCCATCTTCCCACGGCTCCTCCGACAGTCCATATTTGTGCTCCAGCACATCAACCGTAGAAGAAAGAGCACTAAAAACAGAATTACAGTCATTTCCTGTTTAATGTACTGAGTGTCCTTCAGAGTAAATGTGGGAGGACACGATGCAATAAAGCTTTTTTTGCAGCCGTAGTCATGTTTTAGTCTGCTAATCAATGCATTACACCTCCGATTACTCAAGTATTTATTTTAATAGTCATCACCTGTAAGCATCCTTCATACTCAGTGTATTTATTTTCTTTGAGTATACTTCCACTGTGAACACCCTGCATCTTAAAAACCAGTATGGAGAATAATTTGGGAAATATGTTTTGAAATGCAAATTATCATTATACTGCCAGAAGACGAGCTGCAGGCATCAGTCTCACACAGTATTTACAGATCGCTCTGATCAATATCTAGTTATCACTGAAATCTGATCCATCACATCACATCCTTTGTCTGGAATATTTTCTGGAACCGAAGTATAATGTGATGGTGACCTGTATCTCGTTTATTTATTTAGTGTACACGTATACAGCGATAAATAGTGAAAAGGCTACAAATATATCATAGGAAAAATGGTTAAGTTAAATGAAGTGCAATTTAGAAGATGTAAACGGTACATATAACAGCAGAAAGAAAAAGCTAACCGGGTCACAGAAAGCGCATGAACTCACCAGCCAGGTCTGATGATGCTGTATTTGCCGTGAACTGATAGGTTGACCACTGTTGATCCGAGGCGGCTCTGGTCTCCTATTGGTCCGCCATCCACGACCACTGAGAGTTTGGGCCAAAGCTCCTGAAACTCCTTCAGAGGATAAACGGCAACATTAAAAGGAGAATTTAGAAATATTAAATGACAACGAGATCAAAACAAAGACAGACACCCTTCCAACCTGGATTAAGACGCTGGGAAACATACTGAATGAAACACAGTGAATGGGCGACTGATAAAAGCATATCTCAGCCTGTCTTGTATTATTATTCTCTTACATGCGCAGCCAAGGGGCTGGTGTGTGAGCTGAGGTTGGCGCTGGTAAGAGCGAGTGGTTCGGCACACATCTGGCAAAGGCGTCTCATGAAGACATGGTCTGGGATACGAACACCGACAATCTGAGGGGCACACGGACATGTTAGCGGCAAAGCGACACTCAGTGCGAAACCATTTGTTTGCGGTTCTATTTTCAGTCACATCCAGTTGAAAAGGAGTGGACTTACCGAAGTAAAAGGGTTGAGATCCTTGTTCAGTACTTCGGATCTTTCGAGCACCAGAGTGACGGGACCGGGCAGCAGGTCGGCTAGCAGCTCTTCCTTCACCTTCACCTTACAGTACCTGACCATGGAAACAAGCACAATGTTTAAAAGTGTCTCTAGTCTGCTCTCATACGGTGGTTTTCCCGCTGATAACGCCGCTCCCGACCCAAAGCGCGTCGCAAACCTCCAGTTTAACGCCGTTAACCGCGAGCCGCCGGCTCAGCTGTCACAATGTTGAGAGCCGCGTGGACGCGGATATTTTCTGGATTCCGTATGGAGCAACTCTAAAGTTGAGCAGTGCTTTTAAAGCAAGTGGTACATTTAGTAATGAGAGTTACAGACAACTGCACCGTTCCACATTGCAAGCCTGTGATGTTCTTTGTTTCATCCAAGATGTTGTCAGTTGGTAGTCTGCCTCATCTCCTCGGTGTTATTTTGTGATTTGCTTACGAATGCCTTAATTTAAAAAGATTCCTCCCGAGTACATAATGAATGAATCCTGGGGTATTTCTGTGACAGCAGGTGTGATCGTCACTCGAAGTGTGTGTCTTGTTGGTGTGGAGACGGCATCTCTGCCTCTTCTAGGTCTGACTCATCTGCGGATGACTAATATATATGGTCGGTCTATGATTAAAACCATCACACTTCTGGAGGGACTCACACCAACGGGCACTCAAGATGGGCGCCAGATCTACGTCTTCCTCTCATTCTGGAGGTAAAACAGCAAGCATCCGCACATAAACTTACTTATAGATATCCTGGATTTCTCCTACACAGATGGCCAGCGGGTTATGTCCATTTCGGCCTTTGATGTCGTAGGTTTTTCTGACGGCTTCAGAGTTCTGGGCCAGACATGCCAGGCCGTAGATGGTGTCTGTGGGCACGCCGACCACGTGACCCTCCTTCAGAGCCTTCACCGTATGACTCAGGATTTCAGCATCATCTGCAGTTAAAAAACAAACAATGGAGGGTAAATGGGAGGCATCATCCATTGCAAGGACAGACATGACGACAAAACAGATATGTATGTGTGTCATTTTCAATATATATGTAATGTCTGCTGGAGATTGATTCAATGGTGGCGAAGGGCTGAAAAACTTGCAGAAATAGACGGTAACCAATGACAGGTGTTGCTCTAGAGCTGCACATAAAGGGCAATCCACCGAACTCACATGTGAAAGTCTATGTACTCATTATGTGGAGGACTCCTCAGCCTGTGATAACAGTTCCAGGGCACAGTGTCTCACATAACTATTGACTTGCATTATGGGAAGTGCAGTATACCGACCATGCTTTAACAAAGGGTACATGAAAGCAGTGCTTAAACACTTGTGTTACTTCATACATCCACTCCACTGCATTTCTGAGGTAACTGGTTTCTCCTCAACTGCACTTATCTAATCACAAGGTACTTTGCAGGAAAAAAAGGGCTGCATGGAAAACATAAGACGAAGCGATGAATATGATACATATCTTTAGTTTATACTACCCAACTAAACGAGAAACATTTATTACAGATCCATAGTTCAAGTAATTTCACTTCTAATAGCTGTTAAACATCTGATGTCATGGACTGTCACATGATGACATTATAAATAAAGCTTTGATGCGCAGTGTGTGCAGGCAGCTGTCTGATTATAAAGCATATCAACGTTACTGTATTGGACAACGACGTAAGCTGTGTAGGTGTGTACACACGCATGACAGACAGGAGAAACAGGAATCTGATGCAACACGCTGCCATGTTTGCGTCACTTACTGACAAACATCATCTTACATTACTGTAGTTAAAATATATTAAAGTCATGCACCTGTAGTCTACAGGGATGCACGTTTGCTGTGAACATGAGCTGACCTGTTCGGCTCTCCTGGTGGACACATGGCCCATTGGGGGTCGGCGGCAGCAGACGCAGCACTTTGGTCTTGAGCTCTTTACACATGTCTCCTCCGAGCGGACGAGCTGAGGCTGAACCGTGAGCTCTTCTGGATCTGATGAATTCAACAGCGACTTTACAAACGGACTTCATACAATCGAAGCTGCAGCGGCGGTCACCTCACAGCCGTGGGAGCATGCATGTTGATATGACAGAACTCTTCCGGGTTACGCCCCCAGATAATGACGCCGGCTCACTTAAAGGGCCAGCAGCACGTTGTTTTAACGATCAAGTGGGGTTCAAAATAATTGCCTGGACCGCTGAAAAATGTGTTAAATTACTTTTAATTTTTCTTTATTTATGTTCATTCCCAGGACCCTTAATATATTTTATTATTAAAGTTTGATTTTACATAATTTAGCAAATCCAAAATAAAAATAATTTAGTCTGGTGTTATTTTGCAAATGTCTGGAAAAGCATTTTCTGGCACTTCTTCAAACCCTCCAACAGATCTCAAATCCACATTACCTGCATGCCCCCTCATTACTCATTAATTAAGGAAATTTAAATCACCTGTGAGCACTGACTTAAATACGCAGAAGGCACACACAATAAGGAAATGCAGCATTAACAGGACAAACAATAAATCTATGGTCATGGCTTCGGAAACAGGTAACAACAAATGCACCTTTGGGGTTTTACCAGTTACATTATTTATATTTCTCTAAGTAGTTTGTAAAACAGTTCCAGGTTGTTCAGACCTAACCCTGCGAACTGAAGAGGCCGTTTCACCAGTCAAACAGGTCAGCCACGTTCTGAAGCTTGAACTTTTGATTGCCGTCTGCCCAACACTTGCAAATGACCTGGATGTTTTGTCTTCGACAGGACCTGGAGGACGTGGAGGACAGACTAGTGACCCTGTCCGACAATTTAAACCTGTGCAAACAAGTCCTGAATGACTTGAAGGATCTCAGGGGTGTACTAGTGGTGAGCTCGCTTTTTCTCTCCTTGGACGGTTGTGACTTAATGCCAGTTTTTTCTTTTTTTTAAAGGCAATCTTTATTTTCCACAGAGAAAATCTCTCCAGGATGTGTCCTTACCAACACAGAAGTGACCAGAAGTGGAACACCCCCCCCCCCCCCCCCCCCTCCTTTCTATTGTATGACTAAATAAATCTAATTAAGATCAACCATCAATCTTAGCTGTGAAACACTTCATTAAGCAGAGGAAGCAATCATTTCAGTGACACGGATAAGGTTTTATTAGTATTATATTGCTCTCAATTCAGAAATGTATTTATCATATTACTTTTGTACGAAACAAGCATAAGCAAACATTTTCACATTGTACATTCTTGTTTTTTAAAATACAAACCCTTAATTATTCCTCACTCTTTGGGTTTCAAGACATTCCTTTGGAAACATTGTTCTTTTTCTCTTAAAATGTTGCCCAATAGGAGAAACTCTGCTCTCACCTTCAGAAAGAACTCTGGCTATAACATATTGTGATCAAACAATCTGCTTCCAAACAAATGTCTCCATCAGGGAATTCTTCTTCTGATGTTTGCATTTCAGGTTAACTCCCAGAAAGACAAACGTGGGCCACATGTCCACCTATTCATCTGCTTATTGATTCAAAATGTTTAAATGAGTGAAAAGTGATGATTACATAAATGGAGTGAGCCCAAATGAAACATGTTTACACATAAAATGTATCGGTGTAAAAAAAGGAGAAAAAAAAAAAAGCTGCATACATTTGACCAAAATAATTCTTAAAACAGAATCATTCACTAAATACTCCAAACAAATCCAGTTGGTTTCAAACAGCATATAAAAAGAATCACACTGCTGCAACATTCATGGGAACAGTACTCTCACACACCACTCCAAAATGTGAAATAAAATGTACTGGAGTTCCAGAAGCATCTTTAACATGATACGCATTAGAAAGGCGACTTCTGCATACAAGGTTGTGGCAGAATATGACTTCATGGAGGGAGGAATGAATGTTTTGTCATGGAGTCAGTATTTAAACTTACTAATGCCATACGTAAAATTGCATAGTTGTGTTCTTTGACTGTATGCATGTATGAGAATATATATTGGATGGTAGGAACTGGACACCCGGCAGTCAATTTCAGTGCCTTTTACAAAGAACTGTTGAGTAAATTTACATTTTGTGATCCAATGGAACCGAGCGGAGACACTAATACTGCATATACGGAATGGTTCAGAGCGCGACATGTGTGACTGGAGCCTTTCACATCATATCTGACGGCCTTCTTGGCACCTGTGAGTTGAAGGGGATGCTTCACTCCTAAATTTTGGCAAAAAGAAACCAGACGTGTGTTCTGTGACACGTCGGTTTGGTTTGATCCTACAACCTGGATCTAAAAATGTAGAATCGCATCACTTGTAACCGTTACGCTGCATATCCATTCACGACTTTCCAAACAGACGGCTGAAAAATAAAAATAAAAATGCAGTTTCTAGGAAAACGGTAAACTTTTGTGTCTCGATGCTTTTCGTCTTATTGTGGTCTGCTGCTGGAAGTGATCGCCTGAGACTCGATGGAGATGATGGGTTGGCATGTCGGTCAGAAGCAGAGACTGTGAAGGCAAGGAGGCTCAAGGAAACAGTTCTGTTGTAAGGCCAAGTAGCTCTACACTCTCGTATACAGGGCACGATGCCTTCGTTCTCTCTCATCATTGCATTGTGTCCCGTGTGAAACAATACTGGTAAACTCTGAGCAGGAGGCTATGTGTTACGTATATTCTGGGACTATGGGGGGACTGTACAAAAGCCCAGCTGCTTGAAGAACGATTCAACAAAACACGGCAAAAAAAAAAACTCTTCTGCATCCATGTGACTGGGGGAAGAATGCAAGGACAGAGGCTATACATGAACTAAGGGTATAAACACATTAGCTCCAAACTCAGAGTTAGTACTTCAAAAAGTCTATACAAAAATACAAATTCTAGAATAATCTACAAGTTTCTCAAAGATGTTTACACTAAAATGTACTGTATTTACATCGTTGCCAGGACACATCTTTTAAATGCTACTTTACAGCAGTTGTATACAAAAAAAAAAAGTCTGTAGTGGAACAAGCTGTCGGATTACTCACTTTACAAGTTAGTGTGCAATAAACAGGGAAGAGTGCAGCGAAACGGAGGGCTACTGCAAGTGTTGGGCATCTGGTAAGAAAAAAGAAACGTATGTCTGAGTAACAAATGAAGGGAACCGGGATCAGTTGTGACTTGATGCATCCCTGAGAGGGTCCCAACCCTAGAAAACACGGGGTGTTGACAGTAGGTGCTTACTGTCTCTTTGTGGACAATCTTTGCAAACAAGCGGATCCTCGGGACGTTTAGTTTCACTGTGCGCTCTACTGCAGGTGCCTCTGTTCTCAAACAATACCCATCACGTTCTTACAAAAGCAAAATAAAACAATTCAGTAACATAAAAACAGCTCAACTTCAAAAACACAACAAGTGATTGGAATAAATTAATAGATTTTTTTTTCTGCTATCTTAAGGGTAATACCAGTATGATGAAAGAATCAAGTATTTAAATAAATTAACATGTACAATTTTAAATTAGTTTAAGTTATAGGCAACTTATCGATGTATTAATTTGACTCAAAGAGGCAGATCGGCTCACAGGTTCTTTTCTCGATTAGTAAATATCTGTCAAAAGAAATCAAAGAACTATCACATTTTCTGGACTACACTAGTCTTCCTAGGGAAAAAAACAACAACTAAATACAGAGGAAATCACTTCATGTTGTAGCCTTATGAGGGGCGATGTGACCAAACCCTTCAAATTCCTCCTGGGAGCAACGCTTAATGTAAATTCCTCTAATAAACAGTGCATTCTGGTCAGTTGCATACCAGCGTTAAGCATTTGTTAGGACCTGTAGTACAGTACAAAGATATACAGACAAGTTGTTTTCCTGCTCAGGCGTCTGACCTTCAAGGAAAATGGAACTCTTAAGTTATCAGTGCTTCAACAACACTCGTTTGTTTCATCCAATCCATTCAGATTGGATATTGAGGGTTAATATATATACATTTGGATTATGTTTATATATATATATATAAAAAAAAAAAAAAAGGGTCTACTGCCTTTTCCCTGCATTATCATCATTAGCATAGACAGGCTAAATCTCAATAAGCAAATTAATCTTGTCTTTCAAAATGCAACTACTGCAATGAGACAAAAAGTATTCATAGTTTGTGTGTATATATATCTATATATAGATATATATATATCTCTCTCTATGTGTGTTGCACAATTCTCTACAGAACAGAAAGCACTGCAGGTGCACACACTATGTAGGGAGAAAGAAGAGGCGTTGCTGAGGGTGGAATTGAAGCCTGTGGACGAGTACCGGACTCAGAAGGCCGCTCTTCTAAGGATTGCCGTCAGTGGCCATGCTGAAGTCATCGGCGACCAGCAGCAGAGCCTCGATGTTGGCGGCTGTCTCGGGGCTCTGCAGGGAGAGGAAGTCCGAGACGTCCATGTTGGCTAACCCGTCAGACGAGGGGGGGTTTGTGGCAGTGCTGCTCACTATCGCGGAGAGAGTCTGAGCCGAGGAAGAGGAAGAAGAAGAAGAAGAAGCAGAAGAAGAAGAGGGGGCCTCCAGCCTCACCTCACCCACCTTGGAGGAAGCCGCGGGGAGGCTGCATGAAGAAGACGCGGGGGCTGGAGGGAGTGGAGGCTCTGGGGGTTGTGACGGTGGGGGGGGAGGGGGCTCTGGTGGTTGCGGCGGTGCTGGGGCGGAAACAACGGAGGAGGCACTCTTTGAACTCTTGTCTTTAGCCGCGTCCCTGCAGGCACACTGGCACTGGCAGGACTCCTCCTGTTTGATGATGATGACGGGCAGACTGAGGCCGATCTGTTGAACCGAGCTGCCTGAAAACAGAAAAAATGAACTTTAAGTTCACCGAAAACAAGAAGCATGTTGTTTTCCAAATGTCCTGCAAAGCATACCAAAAGAAAGTGAAGATAAATATGAGATATAAAAGTTATAGTCACCATTTGAACAGTTCTAGCACTGTGCATTAATTGTGACAGTATTTTAGTGAAGCTCTCAGGACACCATTCTACCATTTAATGAATCCTATTAAAGCTAAGCACGGCCCCGGATATCAAAACTACATTTATGATTTAATTACAGCCTTTTGGTCCATGTCCAAAAACATATAATAACTCACAACTCATTGACTTACCAGCATTTCCTCCCACTGGAATGGCTGTGGTGAAGAAAACTTTTTCCACTTTAGGAGTTCCTTGATGCGACTGTGAACAAATATTTAACGCCACAGTTGAAGCAGGATATGAAGAGGACACCCTAAAGTATTATGAGGTTGATTTGCATCAGATTTATAACTATATTGAAGGGAAATGTGTGGTGTGTCTGTGTCGTATTAAACGTAATGTAGATTAAAAAGTAACACCTTTTCCTTTACAGCAAATACAGAGTCACTGCTGAGCACGGCCGCAGCTTTTTGCTAATCCTCTCACATGAACGTACTTATGATTAGAAGGCAGAATGAAAGAAATGTAGGCATGCGTTTTTTAAACTTAACGCATCACAAAATCAACACTAGCACAGATCGAGTCCCCCATTACTCACCGTTTGATCTGGGTTCTGCTGGCTGTTAGCAGCGCTGCTGAGGATCCACTGGAGGTTCTGGTCGGACATGACCAGGCTGGGCTGCAGCAGGTTCGAGGTGGGAGCTATGGTGATGGTGGCGGGGGTGGTAGCCAAACCGGGGCCAGAGTTGGTGACGGGGTGGTTGGCCAAAGGCACAGGTTGAGCCACAGCCGCCACGACAGCGTCTGTTGCGGCGGCTGCAACGACAGACGCGGGAGCGGTGCCCGGCGCCGCGGAGTTCGGTGCTGGAGCCGCCGGAGCGGAGACAGCTGGCGGTAGAGGAGCGGACTGGGCGGCAGCATCCGGCTGCAGGAATGTGGGCGGCAGTGCCACGTAGTGCTGGGGGGTCACATGGTTCGGTGCTTGTTGGACGGAGGCTTGGGCAGGCACGTCGGAGATCTGCTGAGGCCCGGTCACTTGAATGAAAGGGGGAGGCTGCGTTGAGCCGACAGCAGCAGTGACAGAAGCAGGCGTGGTGGAGGCCTGAGAGGAAGAGCTCCGACGGAGCCGGGAAGGAGCCTCCATAGGTGTAGTCGTGTGGGAACAGGAGGACGAGCAGGTATGATGCAGAGAGAAAGAGATGAGAGGCGATCCGTCAGTCACCAGCGAGTGGGTAGGCGTCTCCAGGCTGAAGGATTCAGCAAGGCTCTCTGAGGAAGAGGAGAAAAAAAACACTCCCCTCAGTGAACGGGAACATTCATTAGAATTCAGGCTGACGGTGTTTTGGTGTGTACTCACCGTTGGGATGGGAATCATCTTGGCTGACACTATTTTCAGGACTCTGGAACATGAGCTCAAAGATTTTCACAGGGGTAACATTGCTGAGGTCCAAATGGTGAGCCTGCAATACAGTTACAACGTATGTAATGAATGCATTAAATGGCAGAAATTCTTGTTTTACCTCTACACTTTTATTACAGTGACAGTTGAACTTAGGTGTCGATATGGTTGCCTGTTAATGGCCATCTTTACGGACTATCTTGAGAACATGTTTTAAACCAGACTTACATTATGGATGTTCTCTCGTAGCTCCGAGTCGGTAGAGATGAGGCTCAAGTCACTGAGGCACAGCGAGTGATTTGCATCCTGTAATTAAGAGATTAATTGGACCCGATTAAACTTGCCACTGCTTCGGTATGAGCAAAATTAGTTTTTATGAGGGTAGTTTACTCTAAAGATAGTTCTTTTTCATTTGGTATAGCGTGAACCTCAGGCTGTGCATGGAGAACATGTGCCGTGCTGGGACTCACTTCAGAGAGCGGGTGTGTGAGGGTGACGGTGAAGGGCTGCCCTTTGTCGTGGCCCCGGATGTGACTCTTGAGACTGTACTGGCTGCTGAAAGTCTTCTCACAGCCGTCGCTGGGACAGTTGAATGGCTTCTCCCCTACGGAGTGAGGAGAGACGAAGCGGGAAGGATACAGAAGGAGACTCGTAGTTACGGCTTAATCATTAAAACGTCAGCCGAGATAAAAAGTTCCTACTTAACTTTTAACAGAGAAAAATGTTACAGAGAAATCTAACAATGACCTCTTGCCAATCAGGGAAGTTATTTGTCCAATAAGACTAAGTACACATGGCCACAGCTTTTTCTATCTACCAAAGAAATGGATATATATATATATCTATATATATATATATATATATATATATGCGTGTGGGAGGCAGTTCTAACAATGCAAATGCAAACGAGGCACAGCTGAAAAACCAAGGTTACATCAAACAAACCAGTGAATGTACCTGTGTGTGTCCGTACATGTGTTTTTAGGTGATGACTCGCAGCAAATGCTTTGCCACAGCCATCGTGGTCACACCTGAAGGCAAAGACAGAAAAAATATACAAATAGACGGTGATGAATTTTCATGTGACACACAAAGTGCAGCCCCCCCGCAATAAAAACAGAGTGAAAGACACTGTGAGTAAAAGCATTAAATATAACAATGCCCTAACCATGTCATTTGTGTTGACAAGCAAACATTAAAACAGACTCAAAGAGCGATCTGTGAGTATTTATCAGTATCACAGTTCCTTCATCTTCTACTAAAAGGGGGGGGGGGGGGGGGGGGATTAAATATGGTGTGATAATGGCAATGCTCACCGGAACGGCTTCTCCCCCGTGTGTGTGCGAATGTGCTTCCTCAGGTCGCTAAGTGTGGTAAAGTACTTTGTGCATCCCTCTGATTCACAGTTGAATGTCTTGCCTGTGTGAAGTCTCTGGTGTGCTTTTAGTCTGTAGAGACAATCAAGTGTGTCGCATTAAAACCACAACGGGAGACATGCAGAGAGAGACAAGCGAAGCACAGTGGCATTAAACAGCACGTGTTGATTCCTGTGTTAAGACCGTCTACAAAGCATCATGAAAAAAAAGACAGTCGAGCCCACATTTCGATCACAACTGCATCTACACAGACATGGAAGAAAACTGAACAAAGTACACGGTGTAAGTGGTGGTCGTGTAGGAGGATCTGCGTGTCATGGAAGAGGGGGAGAGGAAAGTAATGTTATTAAAAAGAGAATCCACCCAGGTCATGTGTGCCATTAGTGGGCTGCCCCGAGTACCAGCCTCTGCCAGGCACAATACAGACCAGAGGGCTCGGATGGTGACTGCTTTGAGACCTCAGCCAAAATACAGCAACATCAGAACAGTGAAAACGCTAGAAACTAAGAACCTGGACAAAATAGACTCGGATCGTAACCTGGGCCTGCTGTTGTCAAAAATAGATCAGCACACCTCGATATAAAACCAAAGACAATTATACATTTCAGTTATAATGATGACACAATCCAATCTACATCACTGGTGTAAAGGCTTACCTGTATAGCGTATTAAAGGCCTTCTCACAGCCATGCACATCGCACTCAAACGGCTTCTCCTTGGTGTGAACGCGCACGTGGATCTTGAGGCTGTAGGAGGTGAGGAAGGCCTTCCCACAGCCCTGTTGATTGCACACAAACGTGTACTCTCCCCGGTGGGTCTTCTGGTGTGTCCGCAGGTTTCCCGCCGTGCTGTACGTCCTGGTGCAGCCTTCGAGCATGCACTGGTAGCGCTTCACCTGGCGGAGGAAGAAGAGGGGTGGAGGGACATCAGTGCTTAAAAAAAAACATGGTTGAATTCAAACTCGGTTTGACCTTTCAGACGGGACCTGAACTCGATGACTCGGCCACCCGCCAGCGCACGAAGCGAGCAGGCACAAAAGGACAGTGATGATGACTAACCCACCCCCATGCAATACATCCCAACCAGTTCCGTTTCACAGCACCGAGCTCCACTGCAGTGTGGCAGTCTCCTGCTCCCTGCTCACACAAAAAGCCCAGAGGCAATGTGAATAAAAGCAGCTCATTCTCCTCTTCAAAACAACGTTACCCTGTGTTCAACACAACGTCAGGTGGAGGAAGCGTGTGGTGGGCAAGAGGATCCACATTCTCAGCTAACAATATTCCTTTAACTCACTGCCATTAACTCCCTGATATTGTAAAAAAACAACTCCTTCGTGATGTTTAATATTTGTTATGGCGCAAGTGGTGGCTTTGGGAGTTTGGAGGAATAACTCACACATGGGTATGTGTTCATCCTAGCAGTCTCAACCCTTCACTTCAGGACACCTTCTCCTACACACCTCACCATGCCATGAAAAGGCCATTCCTTTAGATTTTAAGGATCATTTGTGAAGCAAACATCCAGAGCTACTGTAGGACGCCTGCTAAAGCGTGTAGCTCAGCACTGTCTGCATCTCCCACACCATCGTGACTCTGCTCCACCAGAGAGAGAATTGGATGATTCGCTCTCCCACATGTATCGTGGAAAAAGACCACTGCATTACAAACTAAATGGTTATGTGAATGTATTCACAGCAATGTATTACTAGATGCTTGACGTTGCTCGTTGAATAAGCAAGATGGAGATCAATTTGGTTGGAGGTTTCTTCTGTTTTCTGGCGTGTGCACTTCAGTTTAGGCACATTGAAGTATGGTGGCTGAACGCTTACTGTCCTCTTGGAAATTCATTCTGTCATCCTCGTAACAATGTCACAGTAAATCAAGCCATAACAATAACATTGAACCAGAAATCGATACAGATAAAAGCCAACCAACAATGGACGAACATTGATGTTGATCAAGACAATCCCAACATGACACACAGATTAAACAAACACCAGGCTCGGCGTACAGCAGTTAAAAAGCGTTGCAGCCACGTGTCCCTCAAAATCATGTCAACAGATGATTTTCACTAAAAAGTGGATTTGACACATCAGCAAGAATTGTCTGTTATTTTCTTGTCACTCAGAACCATCGGTACACGGTTGCATCATAGTGTTGTTGCAGGAAATATTAACTATTTGTGCAGTTTCTTATTAGAGACAACAACAAAAAAACATACTACAAAGGCTCCATAAATTCACAGTAAACGGGAAGACATTATTTTAATTACTCTCCATAGAAATGTGTATTCATCCACAACTTCGATGTCATTCTCCTTGTGATGGTAGTGGGGTATATAATTAACATAAAACAATGTTCTTTGTGTTTATAAAGTGCCTAAAACTGGGCTGACAGCAACAGACAAACTGATCAGTTCATCCACAATACCATGTATTGTGACATACAATTCTTGTATGTCACATTTCCTTGATGGGAAGTGTGAACCATGTCTCATTTGAAAGAACTGAAATACAGTACAGTGTACTTCCCAGCAGTCCTTCAGCACTGTACCCGTTATTCCACAAGGACCGGCTACTTTACCAGTGCACACTGTCAGATGTTTTCAAAGCCACTTCCACTAGTAAAGCTGGAAAGACCTTCCAGCATGTTAACGTATTTGCAACTGTACTTTGCATTTCACTCAACAAAATAGCAACCACTTGCTATATTGCTACATTATGCCTCAAACACTCTGCAAGGACATTAAGACGTGTTAGATCTATCTTTAAACCATCTGCTGTTCTGTTGAGCAATTAGCAAAGAGCCTCCACCAACTAAACCGAGCGATTACTTCCACAATAACCAAACAAAACCGAGCAATTACTTCAGCACTAAAGAAACACAACAAAGCATAACTGCAGCAATAGAGCTGACCACGTTCTATCCGCCTGTTGAAAACATTGTGCACCTGTGTTCAGACCAAAGTTGACAGAAGAGATGTCCTCGGTAATCCAACAAGCATATAAAAAATTCATCAGTATGTAGCAGCTGTGTATCCTCCGGAGGAGACGCATATATTTAGGCTTACCTCTCTCAGCTTCGTCTCTGGGCACTCGGAGTGCAAGGTGAGGGTGGCCCCCTCTATGTTGCGTGGCATGCGAGTGGAGCCTGGATTGATTGTGAACTGTATCTGGTCTGGAGAAATGGTGTGGTGCACATAACCCTGCGACATGCCGTCGGGGTCGTTCATAAAGGCCAGAGAGCCATCCTCCTCATCTCCTTCCCCCTCAGTTAGGAAGGTGACGCCATCGTCGTAGCCTCCACAGTGACCCTCCTCTTCGCCCTCCTCATCGAGCCGGATTGGGTCCCGCTCAATGAGCACCGTCGTGCGGTCGTACACCCGTCCAGAGGACGACGAAGGCTCGGCGATCAGGTCGTCGTCTTTGTCGAAGTGTATCTTGTCCTCGTCTTCTTCGTCGTCACGCCCCAGGTGATCCACCTCCACCTCGAAGTACATCGTCGCCTCTGTATGAGGGCCATTCGCACTCATGGTCCCTGGTGCCTCTCCTTCCTTGGCAGGGAGGACTGCACACTCGCACTGTTGACGTTACAGCCTGAAATATACATTTTTTTTAATTATTATTACATAGAATTTGGCATTTCAAAGAGCTGAAGATACATTAAGAGATAAGAGACATTCAGATAAGAAAAACAGAGTTGGAGCAGACCTCATGTTTTCTGAGTCTGTTCCAGTTATGTGATGTAATAAGACTCAATGCTGCATCTCCATGAGTAAGCAATGCTGTCCCAAATGACCTAAGAGGTGTGGACAGTCCTTAACATAGCAGCAGCTCTAACCGTAGCGGTGAGAAACGGGTTGCTCCCTGCGGTTAACAGGACACATTGACCCTATTAGGCGGAAACTAACGCGACCACATCGGAATCTAGAACTTTCTGATAACAATGACAGAAGTCACGGGACAGTTTGCGGCTAAACGCAGCTAATTAAATCTGACATGAGTGATTCATTTAAAGCCCCCCCAGGCTACCTTTTAAAAGGACGTTACGAGTAGCGTAAGAAAGATGTCACACACACACACAAGAATACCAGTTATAACTTTTCCAATAACTTATCTCGACATAGCTGGTTTACAAACAGAGTGGCCTGATAAACGCGCTGTGACTGCCAAGTTTACCCCCGTTTTGAATGACAATACCGTATTTAGCTTTAGCTTAATGTCACGAAACGGATGGTTGTTACACCGTTTAGCAAGCTGTGTAACAATAGATACTGACCTGACGTTATTTCACAGAGTACGTCTTGGTCTACATCGTTACTAGCTTTAGATGTGTGTCGCTAGCTTCCTGCTACAAACATATCAAACCGTCAATGGTGTATATTAAATAACACGTCCATCGTTATTAGCACTTGTTAACATTTAAGTGACTTGACTGCAGAGTCAACATTTAGCATTTCTGTGTTTTGTAGATAGCAAAAATCAAGGTTCGGGAGCTAGCTGTTAAGCTAGCAATGAGAACTAACGTTATCACTTATTTCTCTGCACATGCATAGCTTTGCTAGCTCACAGCTAAGCTAGGGCGCTAGCTAGTAACGTTAGCTAGTTCCCTGTCGACAGTTGACGTTACCTATCTCCCCTTTGCTAGGATAACAAGTTTCACGACACCAGGTGACACACTGACCGACATCCAGTACCGCGTTAACGCGTAGGTTCATCAACTGAAAAGGAAATTACATTAAAATATATTTACCTGTCCAATTTTACGCCTTATCCCTGTGCTTTGGGTGTTTAGCACTTTCTTTCTATCCCCTCCCTGTGATACCAAACAACGTCACAGACTGTCAGCCATTCGTGATGAATTATGGGAAATTAAAGAGCATTTCGACTGTTTAATTAAAACATCATATGTCATTCTTTTTTTAAAGATGTGGCAAATGTATTTTATAAATTGTATTCTCATACAAACACACTGAGAAAAAATAAACAATTTTGTGTTTATTTCTTTGATTGTCAAAAATCACCAGTGACACAGACACACATTATCTCCAATCATTTTATGTATAAAAACAATTTGCTGTTGAGATCAGAAACATTAAAATACAAATTATTTGTTTAAATAAAATATACATACATTTCAAATTGTTACATCTCTACATATGCTCAATGATATACAATAAACTCTGTGCATTCACACATCACAAAGCTTGCTGTGTGTGAAACAATTAACATCAGATAAGGACCGTCACTGTAATTATACTACATATCTATACAAAGAGCCATCTAAGAAATCATTCAGGTTTATTTCAAATACTGGACTGTACAGTTTTTAGTGTTCAGCTTCAGCATACAGGACAAGAGGGTCCTCCATCTAGGAGGAGCCTTGAGCCAGGAAGTGCTGAAAGAACTCCTGAGTCTTCCTCTTTTCTGCAAGATCCTGCTTGGTGGGTGACTTCAGGAGCAAGGAGGCAAAAATGGTGGCTATGCAGAAAGAAGAGAAGTTATTCATACAGTACAACAAAGGTTTCATTTTCTTTAATGTTATATCTTTATATGCAGGGTTATCTTTTTGTTGTGATAGAGATGATGAGAAGATTTCAATGTAATAAATGATCATGTATATCATTTTTTACAAGTATCTGTACATTAGATGTTGCTAGAATTGAATTCATATTCAACCATTATGTATACAGGGTATGTTAAGTGAGCATCCATTCTCCAGTATTGAAAAGAAAATAAGTTCAAACAGCCCTTGTGTCATAAACAGAACAGAGTATTAAACAGGTTATTTATTCATTTTCACTTCCTATGGCTTTATTTGTTAGTTTCCCTTCACTTTCTCAACATGCTGACGAAAACACAAAGCAGCAGCTAATAATAAGAACACATTCCCAAATGAAAGAGACATGCAGCCTGCTTCCGCTTCTTACCCAAGATGTTGACATCTAGTCGATTGCTTGCAGAATTCTTCAACAGCTCACGGAGAAAGGCAGCTAAATAGTTGAACACATTTTTATGGCACTGAGGTAGCATGGAAATAACCTGGAAACAAAAGAAATCAACATTATTGTAAAAAGATAGAGATTAACTTTTATGATTCAACACATCTTGGAATAGATCGATGGTGATCAGCGGCTGTATCACTCACTTTCTCACACTGACTGGCGTTGGAGCAGCTTTCTAGGCACTGCTGGTAAGAGGAGTAGGGAACCACAGGCTCTGGGAGGGCATCGAGGAAGAGAAGCAAGGCCTCTGCCGCAGAGTGGTTGCTGCCCGCTGCAGGTCAATACTGAGTCAAGGGTGTAATTCTTGAGAAGAATCTGCATATCATGAAATGTAATTATTGCAAAAATAAAACTCTAATATACTGTTACATCCCAGGATTCATTCAAAAGGGGCAGGTTAAAGCTACTACGAGGAACGTCCATTTTGTGTTGATGTTGGGGGTCCCTGTGGACAAAAGCGGTAGCATTTCCAAGTCCCTTTAGAAAACCTCTCATTTTACTGCAGCAGGTTCTTCTGACAGTCTTCCCAGCGCACTCATTGGGTCTGGTTCTCCCGTGCCTTCCCTCTAAAAGGGCCCAGGAACATGGCCTGGGCCTCCAGCAGTGTGGTGCCTGTGTGGGCTTCCGGCTCTGCTGCGGCGTGGACACACTACACTCTGAAACACATCTCTTCTTCTTGCTGATGGTCTTGATCGTCTCGTACTTATGTAGGTCGTATACAGGCATCAGTATTAAATTGAGACAGTTTCATAACCAGTTTAAAGTTCCTCATAATACCTTTAACCAACAGAAATACAGAGTAGTTATAAATAAAAAAGGGCTGTTGTGAAAACAACAAAAATGATGTATGACTACACTGTGTAACTTCTTCTAATATTTCATAAAGATATAAAAAATATTTTTTACAACGATGGCGATAGTGTTGAAGGATACGGAGAGAATCTGGTATGCCAGTGTCAAGGCAATCCCTTATTTCTGCAAATTCACTTCGGAGCCCAGGTTGCTGAAATATGTCTTCCTGCAAATAGAGGACGGCAAAGATCAAATCTGTTTTCCTTAAAATGCTCAGTCATTAAGTCAAGTTGGTAAATTACTAACAGCTTCACTTGGGCTGAAAAGGCTCTTTTGATTTGAGCCGTAGTAGAGCTGCAATGGACTTAATTCAAATTAAAAAATAAGATGCAAACAAGAAAATTGCCACAAAAATACAAAATCACACTAACGTGTTCTTTGTTTTTATTATAGCACCAAAATAGAAGCTTCAGCAATTTTCTCACCTGATTGAGTGCATTGCGGAACAAGTGATCCACCATCATCCAGAGTTCTTTAGGAATGTCGAGAGGCTTTTCAGGGTTTCTTTCATTATCACCTCCGACCCTCTCCGCCTGATGTTGAGAACAAACAAAAAACACGCAGTTCAGTCACAATGGATTCAACTTAAAACACTACAATTAGCAACTCGGGGATGTATGCCTCCGCCAACCAGTCAAATTGCAGTTTACGTCCACCATCGACCAAAATGTTTGCGTGAAATGTCATAATTTCCGTGTCAATTTTTCAATTATAGCCAAAAAACTTGTTTTGTGAGGAAACAATGACCGTTGACCACCACAATCTAAGTGGACATTTGTGCCAAATCTGAAGAAATCTCTGCCCGTGGGACCACTAACCATGTCCCGGAGGGTCTCTTGCGGCATATCCTGGATGGGTTCCCTTAGTTGGCACAATGAATGGATGGAGGAGCCGTAGCAGCTGGGCAGGTAGTTCCCTGTCACAGAGATGAAGTAGTCTTTGCCACGCTCCAGGTGGAGCACAAGGATGTCTTCTATCTGCTCCTTTCCAGAGTTAAGCTCAGGAGCTGTTGAGCGGTTTACAAAAACCTCAAGCTCAATGTCCACAGAGCCACCTAGAAGTTGAGAGAGATGCACGTTTAGGAAGTAAGGGTGTGGCTGAAACTGTCATGATTCAAGAACTCATGCCTGCTGCAACAGTGAGTTGCCATGTTGTGCTACAGTCAGTACAAGCACTCACTGAAGTAATACGGTTTGAGGGTTTGTGAACAATGATGCTTTATCAAAATGAAATATGTGAACCCAGGGTGAAAAGCTCATTTTACGCGCTACTCACCCTGAGCAATAAAGCCTTTGGGAGGGTCGGCTGTGAGCCAGGGCTTGCAGTACGTGGGCTCATTCGGCTTCTGGATAAACTCAAACTGACAAGGGACCTGCCCATCATTGAAGAGGCTCAGCGTCTCTGCCCGGCGCTGCATGTATTTCACGTCCTTAAAGTGGAACTGAAAGAAGAGGGAGCGGTTCATGAGGCAAAATAGAATAAATTCTACTGTATCCTGAAATTGATCACTGAATGTGATGGGAAACTTTACCTCTCGCTTGGACAAAGTCACAGATGGAATACACTCATTCTCCATTTTGTCTATATTGCGTACGATCTCTTCAAAGGTCTTCTTATAGACCTCAGCATTTACTTTCTTGATCTGTAGAAACAGAGAAGAAGAAACACGTTAAAAAGGCAAAGTAACAATGCATCAGAGACATACAAAAATACACTGCAATAGAAAACAAGAGCCTGTTGACGTGAATCAAGCAGATAAGAGTTATATCCTAATGCAGAATCATTTACCCCGATGACAAGCAGGGAACTGACTGGTTTGTGGTCACTGGTCTTCAGAGTCATGTGACTCTGATAATGCTGTTGCATGATGTTCTTCCCTGTCCACAGGATACGGTCACACCACGCAGGCACGCGGCATTTTTCACTGAATGCACAAGAAAGCCCAGATATTAAAACTCAAGCAATTTAAAAAGTGCAGTTACAGAAATCTGGGTGGTTTGAGTGCAAATTAAAGTTTGTTGTAGTTTTCCAATTCATTAGCAAGAAGCCCCATCACATGTAAAGAAAAAAGAAAAAAGGGGAAACATGCAAGACAAGCTGTTTAAACAAAAAAAGAAAATACCAGCTGCTGAAGTGTTGCATTTAAGTGGGATACGCCCTACAGTATTTGCATTACATTACATTGGTTTTGACATAGATAAAGACAAAGTTACACTATAAATGGAGAGATAAAGTTTCACAGGAGAAGTTTCATTGTTGCAGTTCTTGACATTTCAACTATCCTTACTTTAACTGAGAACACGATCTTACTATAAATGCTGCATTCTGCTGTTTCGCAGTCGGGCCTTCGTATGAGATTACCTTGTATCCCACTTGTCAGAGCCGGTGTCATATTTATAGGTAGGCTGGAAATCAATCTCTCCCTCCACAAAGCCAACGAACACCGCCTTCTCATCGATCTGCCTCTTGAGCTGAGGACCATTTGTATGTATTACGACTCATTAACACGAGTGATGAGTAAAGACTTTTTTTTTGTTTAAATAGCAGAAAGAAGAGTACCACACTGATAATCACCTGATCATAACTGTGCAGGGTCTCAAAGTCCTTTTTGCTTATTAGCTCCTTCACGTTTGAGACGTCAAGCTCAGAGATCCTGTAGTTGAGGTCTCCGATCCATAAAACCACACTGGTGAGAAAGAACCAGGGAGAGAAAATACAGTCTCAGTTGGATATTGGATAAGAATTTTCATCTATACAGAAACCACTAAATACATATGATGACACTGTAACTCTGTAATTTAATTGCATACTCATGCTTCATGATAGTAAGTGGAGGCTGGTTAGGGTCCAGCTGGCGAAAGAGGAGACGACTGCATATGTCCTTGTAGTCTTGATTGCGTCTCTCGTACTCTTCGATGTGGGCAGCGAGGTGAGAGTTGACCACGCAGATATCAGAGTTGTGGAAGCGGAAACGGACCGCCACGGCCCCCTTATTTCCCTTTGAATGAACGAGAAACTCAGAGAACATAGAAGGCAACGCAACTTAAAGCTCCTGCAAAAGGATTTAGAGAAAATGCAATGTTTTAGACATTATGCAGTTACATATATATATATATATATATATATATATATATATATGCACCTTTGCTTGCAGAATTTAGAGTCATCAATTAACCTAAGCTGCAGGTCTTTGGACTGTGGCAGGAAGCCGGAGAACACGGAGAGGACCCACGCTGACACGGGGAGAACAAGCAAACTCCACACAGAAGGCCCATTTAGCCCGGGAATCGAACCCGGGCCCCTCTTGCTGTGAGGCGTCAGTGCAGGTGTAGCATCTTATAATATACACAACACCAGCATATTTACATGAGGATCAGTGCATGAAAGATTAAGACCTGTAAAATCCGTCCTTACCATCCGTCCCATGATGCCAGTGCCCACAGTCTCAGCCTCCACATCAGAGATGAACTCCGCATACTTCTTCTTCACATAGAAGATCAGCATGATGCCCACCAGTCGCACCAACTTCACCTGTAGCGGAACATGAGTAGGTATACAGACGTCAACGATTAACCGAGTCATGTAACGTGCATATTGGCTGGATATTCTTTTAATTAAATGGCAGCTCAATTGACCCTGCAGCCATATGAAACGTGCTTTCATACAGTTTTTGCTGTTTACATCAGCTTCTTAACGGTTTTTCAACCGCAACTACTGTGAACAATGACAACATTTACAGTTGAAGACATTTACTGTCATCTCCAGCCTTATCTCAAGGAAAACAGAAGCGAAAAGCACATCCCAGAATACAAAGCAGTTGTGCAAGAGATAACTTAAAAAACAGTTTGATAAGCTTCCATGTCAAACTTCCCCAATCAACATTCAGATGTGAAGGGAAAACATGTATTTTCCAGCTTGTTGAGCTACACAGTGTCAGTTACAGATCAGCCAAGTGTGCTTCAGTTGACAGTGGATGAAGAAATGACGCGTCATTATTCTGCCGATGTGACACTAGAGACAGCCAAGAAAGGAGGAAGCGAATAAGCAAGAGTCAGCGCTGTGAGAAAAGGGAAGTAGACAAAAGTGAACACGGGGAAAGAGAAAGACAAAAAAGTAACTTAAAATACAAGGCCTCATTAAGCTCATCACATAAGCAGGGATATCACGACTGTTCCTTGGGAATATCCAGTGTAATAATCCACGTAATGTGATGTAGACAGTTACTACTGTGTCTACTGTAACACAGAACACATCAAATGCAATCAAAGAACATTATGGTAGCAGCATCCGTGTTAAAAAAAAGAGCTAAACAAGCTCTACAGATAACATATAGTGGGCTGTTCACAGGCCCAGTCCACATACCAACTCGCTGTTAATAACATTTATTAATACAGGAGAAAAAAAAAAAGAGCTCCTTACTAAGGCATACTTGGCATCTGGGTGCAAGGCTTCCGACACGGCCTTCGTCCACTCCAGCTCCTTGGGGGTGTCATTGAAGAAGAAAGCCTCTTTGCTGAGGTCAAGCTCCTGAAAACTATCAGGAAGGACAAACGGTAAAATGTGGATTTCTGAGCTTTACTCGGTACTTTCAAAACTTTGCAAACGTAGGCAGGATTACACATAGCGCTGAATCTGAGGGGAGGTCCTGCTCTCCTCCTTAAAACAGGATCAATGGCTGCATACGTCTCTCTCAGAGGTTCCACCAGTAAATATCTGTCTGTGTAACAGGATTAAGCGGAGAACTGGGAGGCTATTCTCCAGCAGGGTGAACGGTACTCACCCCACGCAGTACATGTCAGGAGGGGTCGCGGTGCAGCTCAGCCAAGGACGGAGGCTTTCCTTCGGCGTCTGTCCGTTCACATTGTATGTGCCGAGAAAGAAGCTGTGGATATTAGAGAATAATATCATCTTTTGACCTCTGAGCAGCAACTTCAGTGGCTTGCTGAAGGTAACCTAAACTGTGAGAAATCGCAAAAGGACCCAACAGCAGCACAGAGCTCTGTATTTTGTGCTGACTGCCCCAATGTCCATACACTCAGCTAACTAGAACCATGCCGGAGCTGTCTTTATACAGACTGCTGCTTTCCTTTGCTTCTTTCTTCTAATTTGCTTGATCAGCATAGATTTTCAGTACATTCTCAGTCTGAATTGTAATATGAGATGAAAGCAGAAAACGCACATACATGCAACCCTTTCTGTATATCCGTTGTTTCCGATTATGGCAACTATTGAAGTGTATTTATTTCTATTCAGAGTCCTGGGCAGCGAAAAGGTAGGCTAGCACCTCAGAGAGCAAACACAAACACATTCAGACCGTTTAGAGCTCCATGGAACCGGAGCTTCATGTCTGGCGTGTGGGAGGAAATAAAAGCACCCAGGGGAGACCTTCACCCAACATGCAAATTCAACACTGAGGAATCACAGTTGGACTATAAGATGGAGGATTTCTGGGTACCATCCACTGAGCCAACACGCTGCCAATGACACATAGAGTGCTTCTTGACATTATTATAATTATTCGATTTGACAGTGAATAGCATATAGAACAATTCCCCTATTCAGTTCTTTGTATCACAAATGCTGTTGTATTGTTGTCTTTTGATCTTTCGTTATATCTATACTGCTGTTTATTCTCTGCTATATTCTTGATGTCGGTTTAAACATTAAGCCACAGCTCTACCAGCAGGAGGCAGTGTCAGCATCATAGCAGACTTCAGCAAATGCTTCTTTTGAATCTGATAAAAGACAACCCGAGCTTCAGCAGTTAATGCCCTAACATTGGTGCATTTTTTTGACAGTGTCTGAGACAGTGGAGCTAAATTTAGCAAAGACCCAAATACACAGAAATACAAAGCCACAGATGCTTACTTCCTTTTACAACATAACCCTTTAAGATCCACACTGTGCCCACAGTCACACTGTGGGCTCCCTCTGTTCCTGCATGAAGCGAGAGACTCTTAACTTATCAACAAGGTTTAGCTCAACACAACATCATAAAATGTTACAAATAAATACGTTGATATAACTTTACTGATTTGTTATTTATGATTAAGATATGAAGTCTTGCACCAGCAAATGAACAGGAATTGAAAATTCAAGTGTAAACCTTTGTAATGAAGCAACAAATTGGTCAAAACTTCAAGACAAATTCCTGTGTATAATGTATAGAGTATAGAATGGAATTTAATAGATCGGCCCCATTGTCACCGACACCCGAGCCAGCTATTTTAGTCATTATGGCCTGAAATCAGTATCCGCACACCCCTAATGATCACCTAGTTCTACGTCCAAGTCGCTGCACCAATCTGCCAAACACATGTACATTTTTAGAACAGATTCATGACAAGCAAGTAAAATACCTGAAGTCCTCCGTGTACGTGTAAATGTTCTCATTCTTCAGCAGCTCACACTTGATGAGGTTGTCTCGCAGGCCGAACTGAGGCATGGCCAGTATCTGAGCTTTGTTGGAGGTGGTGTGGCTGGACGAGCGCACCAGGTCATCCCGGTCCTCGCGACTGGAGACCCGGAGAGAGGAAATAACAGTGAGGTGTTGGGAGGAGGGCCAGTTCAACACAGAAAGAGAGTCACTTTGTCAAACTGGTGTGATTTCAGAGGGAACAAATGATCATAAACTATGCGTTTGGCTGTTTGTATGGACAGCTGCCAGTTCTCGTTCAGGATCCTTCAGCCCAACTGCAACAAGCGATCCCTCTGCTAAAAGCCTGGAATAAAAGTATGGATCAGCAGAGGCGTCACACTCTGCTCCAGACGAACAGCCTCATGTACAGTAGATCACCACAGTGACAACAGGAACTCAGACTATGCGGTGAAGCTCTATTTCCATGTTGTGAATATGGAATGAGGCTGAGGGGAGAGGAGGAAATGTAATATGCCCGGACCCTGGAATCTTCCAGGAATACGCTGGAACTGAACTCCGTCTTTAGAGTATGGTGGCATTCCATCCAAATAGCAGCAGGCCTTACCTCTCTGGGACGGCATAGGCTTGTTTGGAATTCTGCGTGCCGCTGTTGGCACCTTTCTCCTTTTCTGAACTTCCCTTTTTGTCCGACGATTTCTCTGTTGGGGAAGAGCAGGAGAGAAAAGGAAGATTCATTTTTTTTAAAAACTTAAAACATAAAACACAGAGCATAAAGGTTAACGACAGCATTACAGCACAATGCTACATGGTGTCCATTAGCACTGCCTGCCCTTTGAATCACAAACTAATATATTGTTTGCAGGTCATCAGTTAAGACTGCGAGTCAGCGTGCTTTGCCAGCTTCTGGGAGACCTTCCCACCAACATCACTCTAATGAGAAATAACCCAACCCTTGGCAAACACATATTTCAACTCTTTAACAAACTAATATGGAGAATACAAAATGATCACTAAGAATAAAAAACAAACAGTACCACACGTCAGTCATAAAAGTGCCGGGTCACAGCTCGGTTGTTGTGGTCAATGGACTGAGGCTGCCTTTTGCAGTGTGTTACAGTTATTGCATCCTAAGTAGCTGGAGCTAATGGGCGAGTGTGAAGTATGAGACAGCATGGCCCCTGTCTCCTGCAGCTTGGCAGGGAACACAGCTGGCTGCTCTGAAAGGGAAAGCCAAGTTCTTTCAACGGGAAATCAAACTCTGCAAAGTTGAAGCAGACTACATTCAGGGTGCACCTGACCAACAGTACTCAGGACCCAAAAGACGAGATACGTATACGCTTCCATGTTTGTAATCTTATTATTAACATGACCTTTACTTGGCAAGCTGAAACCTACAATTCAGCGTTCAACGCAAGAACCGCACGGCTCAAATACACTGACATTAACTGACTGGACACGGATATATCAACAATACACCGACTAATAAAATTATACAGCTATTCAAAACAAGGTCACAGAGGTAAGGAAATAAAACATAGACGTGATACATTTGTGAAACAAAAGGGATTGAGAATTCCTTTAAAAACAATGCGATTAAAGGTTAAAGTCTGACTGGCAATGCTGTGACTATCTCACAGCCCAGTTTCTGATCAAGAGGTGTGATTTTTGTCATAGCAGCGTGTAACGCAGCACTAAAGTCTAGGTCAGTTATAACAACAAAAAATCTACTACTTTTATTATTATTACCACAATGTTCTCATCACACCAACTTCACGAAGGGAACAGGTTGTGACCAACTCTGAGAAAAGGTCAACATGTCTGTAATGTTTCCATTTGTTTCATTTTACAAAAAGAAGAAGAAAAAGCACACTTTTTTTTTAATCCAAGAAGAATCGGTCGATGACATTTGAATTCAAAAGCAGTGACTTTGTTGTTTGCGGGAACAGGAGAAAGAAAAGCAAAAGGACTTTTGTTTGACTAAGAAAACCATCAGCAATGTGAGAATTGCTTTTGGAAGTCTGAATAGGAACGCTTAATTTGAGATGGTGAAGATCTCCATATGCACACAGAGACAACTGTAGTTCACCTATGCAAAAAAAAAAGAAACAAGCATCAATAACGCTAACCCTTGGATTGCAAGGATGCCGATTGATAAACCATAAGAGTTCATTCCTATTCTATTGTTTGCATCGATAACCTTGTGGTACAGTAACTTTCATTCTAAATGGCCCTGAAAATGGCAACAACATAAGACTACAAAAAGAGTTCTACACTGTTTCCTTATTAAACTACATTATATCTGAAAAAAGTAGAACAGCAATGAAGCAAAAACATGGTACCATATAAAAGTGAGATTTTTGTTTTAAAAGTACAGTGATCTTTCAGAACAAGAGGTAAAACAAATGTTGAGTCTCAATTTGAATGCACAAATGGTAGCTTTTGTTAGAACATGTTAACATATATACAGTCTCATATAAACAATACTGCTTGAGACTGTTCACTGCGGTTTGCAACCCGCCGAAGACAGCTATGACACAATGCATAGGACTTCTAAGTAATTTACTTAAACCTAACCATTACTGCAACCTGCACCTGAGCCAATGAGGCTTTAGTGTGTGAGCATCGTTGTTATTTCATGGCATATCTTTCCTTTTAGTATTCTCAACCAGCTAATGAGGTTAAACGTTTCACCTACAAGGAGTAACTTGCATGAAGTGTGACAAACTGCAGTTTCACACGCCTATCTGTGGTCGATCACAAGTTTGCATACATGTCAAGTTGTATCAGGGCTCAGGCTCTTCAGTATTAAAAGAGGCTTTAACTACATCTGCACAAAGTTCAACATTGTTCAACATTGCACAACTCCCCCCCCCCCCCCCCCCCCCCCATGATAAAACGATAGGTAATAAACTGCAGGAGAACACATTTTGTGATTTACTTCTCTAGTCAACCGTTGTAAATAAAACAAACAACAAAAAGCAGACAGCAAGTAAGCCACCTTTATCTCATTGAAGAGGCCAGAAGAAAGTTTACAGACCACTGATTTAAGCTAACAGGCTAACAAGTTAGCTTCGAGGATGAGCCTCAAGTGGAAGTCTCTTATTAACTGAAAACAGGCAGAGAATAGAGCAGCACACTGAGAAGCGAGACACAACCAGTGTCCTAATGGATGACACAATCCTCCAAAACACGTTATTGCACCACCAACCACAGCAGGTGTGTCATTTTCTGTCACATAGCAACACCATGAACAGGACTAGTTAATAACAGCCGTAAACTAGTGTATTAAGCTAACCGCCTCTGTGGGCTAACATCCGCGATAGCTTCACATTAAAGCAAGAACATAATCACATTAACAATACAATTAGCATTTAAAAACAAACTATTATCGCGCCTGACGAATACTGTCCCCTTTAGCTAAAGTTAGCTTCTTTGAAATAAGGACTAACGTTACCACAAGCTACCATTAAGTTAGCTAGAAAGCTAGCTAATAAGCGTAGACTGCATGCCACAGATTTGTGCGATGGCATTTCCTTTCACCAACTCCCCCCCAAAAATAAACAAATGAAGGAATATTTTTCATACCAGAGTCTCTCATCACCCTAGACATCTCCCACGCATTCTGTGCAGAGGAGCAATGTTCAGTGTGCATCAGACCTGCCCATGCTAACATGGTAGTGGGAGGAGTTTGCCTTCCCTCGCTGCAGAGACGAGAGGCTGAACAAACAGATCGAGTATGTAGATAACGCTACCGGAAAATGCTTCACCACAGCGGTATCACTAAAGGAAGTTACGCTCATGCATTTCAAGAAGATAAATACATTGAATAAATAGTTATTTTAACACCCTGTAAGGACCAGATGGATGCAAAACATGATTTGCATATGGACATTACGTCTTTGTTTGTTCCTTTACATACTTTTTACACAATATATATTGCATTAACATGCGGGTTATAAACAGTATGACTCTAATCTAAAATGCAAAAACATCATGTGGAATGACATCTGTGTGAAATTGGCCATCAACATGTAAGACAAATTACACAAACGTTACATACACAAAGCCCACAATTATTTGTATATAGTATTTGTGTTCTTTGTAAAGACCATTTCAAATTGAATTGCATTGAACAGCCTGGGTCCATATGTTTACTTCATGTCAGCTTAGGTCAAGTTTACAAATGTAAAATGGTCTCTATTGTTACTTTACAGGTAGAAGGTACTTCACTTAGAAAATGCCCCAGTATTTCGGCAACCGAATGTTGTTATGGGTCCAATCATAGCATGCTTTTTCTGCTGTCTAAGTTCCAGTGTAGAACATACCACCCTTCAGTATCACATCAGCTTAGTTCATGCCACATTTAAAAAATAACCTTTTAAAAACCTACCCATATAGCCCGGCATTTTTATAACTTATTACTCTGATGATTTAATTTGTTTTAATAATGTTGCTGTCGTCCATGCTGGCTCGCTGTCATTACATTTAAATGAAATGGAGCCATAATTAGTGTCATTAGTGACACTTCTCCATATGGCTCTCTGACAGTTATTATTACATTTGTTACAACTCATACACAGGTTGGGCCAATGTGCAAAGGAAACGGTGCTTTCAAAACTACTTGGTTTCATCATGAAACCCTTTGATGTAGACTTGTATCTGTGTGAGCAAACACCACAGAGATAAAGACGAGCATCTCACGTCACCCACTGCACAAATACTGATAGACCTATTCCAATTTACTGAAGTTTTATTGGACATGAACTTGTTGTGAAATTCTGCAAATAGAAATAAATTACAAACCTGTTTTCCGGTGCTGGTTGAGTTTAGTGAGTGTTGTCCCGAGGGGGGCAAGGGCCTGTTTGACAACTCCCTGGCCTCTGGTGGCTTTGTGGTACTTGTTGATCCATTCAAACTTGGGTGCCTGTGTGGTTGACTTGCAAACATCTGAAGAAAGACAGACAGAGTACTGAGCTACTCCACTTGAGTATTGGTATTTCTTAGCAACATCTTTCTATTTCTTGCTCTTCAATATAGGTCTTACTTCAAGTTTGTAAGACCACTTCCACACTTCCACACTCTACTGCTTTAAATGAGGCTTCAAGTTACAGGCACTGCAGTGCATTAAAGACATCTCACTCTTATCTGCTTACCTTTACCACTTCCCACACTCTTCTTTTTAACAACAGCGGGTGCAATGTCATTCAATCTTTCCATCACTGGTACCCCTCACCCGGTTAAAAGCCTTTGTGGCTCATCTTAAAGTACCACAAAAAACAACATTCATCAGTCTTTGTCCGTGCTCACGTGGAGTTTCCACCGGGAAAAATAGTGAGCCAGTGTCAAAGGTGACACATCCCTAACAAAAATAACCTCTCAATGGCCCATTCCATTCAGATGCACAGGAAGCAGAAAGTAAAAAGCAGTTCAAGAAACGCATTAAAGCGGATGATGTAGGTCCTTTTTGAAAACTGTTCTCAACATGACCCTCACACTTAGTGTAAAAAAGACACAGAGTCCACCCCTCCTCTCTCTCTCTCTCTCTCTCTCTCTCTCTCTCTCTCTCTCTCTCTCTCTCTCTCTCTCTCTCTCTCTCTCTCTCTCTCTCGTCAGCCATGCATCATGTACACACCCAGTAACTGACAGATGAAGTGACACCACCAGTTTGCAGTTCTAAAATGGTGTTAATTGTGAACCACAGCCACCAACTGTCTCAAAGAATGTATTTGTGTACTGTTTTTGAACTCATTTTCATTTTCTATTTAAAAAATAAAGGTCTTTTAAAGTTTGCCACATGATGTAACCTGAAGGCTACTGAAGACTGGATGAGCGGGGTTTTTCCGAAACAGATGATTAGAGCAGCAGATTATTTGGACTTCTTCAGACATCGGCGCGTCCGCTTCCTACGTTGCTCGGACAAGAACAAATTTAAAAGATATGAACTGCTAAACCCAAATGCATGAAAAGAAGTGAGGGTCCAAGATACTGCATTGTTTGAATGAATAGTATTTTCCCCACACGTGGTTTCCTTGCCAATGTCATCTCAGGTAAACTCATTTTATGAGAGCATTTTTCTCTTAAAATTATCATAAATCTTAAAAGAGCTGTATGTCTTGAGATAATATCACACATCTCTGAAGGCTGACCTACCACTCCACGCCCTGTTGACCTCACTGAGGAAGAAACGCGAGTGGGAACCAAAAGGAAGTCTGAGCTCTAATTCCTCTTCCTGGTAACTGATTCTCACTTTAGTATCGGCACCTAGAATCGGATAAAGAACACAGGAAACAATGTGATGTTGAATTTCATGCAGTGGATCAGTTATGTAGCATATCATGATAGAGCTGCAAAGTTAACGAGTGCAACTCACCCACGACTGCAAGTTCCTCTGGTGAGGAAACTAAAAAAAGATCATTTTAGATAAATTACTACCATGCCATTTGTTCACTAGAAACAAGAGTTATCTTGAGGAACACATTATTATCTGTCTCTCTCCTTTTTAATTGCCCGTCTGTTGGCAATGCAATACAACATATGAACGCAGCTCACCCTCCACCACAGCGAAGTCGAGGGAGATGGGTATGATGTCCTCCAGTGACACGTCATCAGCAGTAATAGCCATCCTTCGATGGGTATAAATAAAGATTCTACAAAATGTTAAAATTGGACTTAGTTAGCAGTCTGAAAGCACATGGGATGGCACAAAAAAATACACTTTTAAATATAATGCAAGCCGATAGAGGCTTGCAGCTCTGAAGTAAACACTACCATTTTGGTATAATATATAATTTTGGTTACTGTGTCAGACAGGTGGATGCAACTCTGTGATCATTTCTTTAGGCCAGTTTGTGACGTAGCACAATCCTGTCACTCCCTCTCTCTCTACATTAGCCTTTGAATACAAGCATATTGTTCAATAATGCAGCCATATTATAGCTCCATTGTACTACATCTTAAAACTCACGCATGCTCTTTTGTAGACTCCACCAATCCCAGCAGTCTGCTCTCTGTAAGGTTATCAAAGAAGACGTCACATTGGACAGCATGTTTACAGTTTAGTTAAGGATATAGTGGAAATATGTTCATGTGTTTTCCTTCAGTTGCACCTTATATTTCACATTTTAGCGTTACTCTCATTTCAACATATTTTTTTGTTACAATGGGCAATTCTAAGTATATTTCATACAGCACAACGTGTTAGGTTGTTCCAGAGTATTTCCATTTTATACCAATTCCTCTACACTCTAAACAATATATATATATATATATATATATATATATATTTTTTTTTACATGTATCTGAAATATGTAGTTACCTTACAAATTAATAATTTACATATTAACTGCATCAGCAGAATATAAAATATGATACGTTAAGCGGCTTAACAGAATGTAAAATGGTTAAGATCACCTCCACCATACACAACATTAAAATGCTGTTTACAGGCTAGTGGCCATTAATAATAGTCAAATATTACATTATACAAGTCTGCTGCATTAAAAGTACTTTTCATGTTGTTATTAAGTGAAGGCTCTAGATCTCTTCCTTTATGACAAAGCAGCAGCTGGTGACACAAAGCTGCCACCTTGTGGATGAAACGTCTCACTACAAAAGTTGGCCCAAATTCAAGTCACACCCGATTTGGACTAAACCTACACTCGTGCTGTAAACTACGCGCACTGTAAATACGTCGCCTGGATTATATATTTAACAGCCCAAGTGAGGCTGGAGGCTACTATTTATTGATAGATGTCAACCGAGAGCCTTAATCTCACAAGCCCCTGTCCGAGCTCTGGTATTCTTCAACGGAGTTAGTCCAGTTTAGTTTGAGGCAGGTAATCCTTCCTTTCAAGTGCTGACAATCGATACACCAGCGCATTAACGTCTCAAAGGATACTAAGATGCAGTTTTCTCCCCTCTCCAAAGTTTCCTGAATTGCGACGGATTGATCCATAGCGAGGACCTGTGTGACAAGTTCTCCTCTCCAACGCCTCCCAGACTCGACAATATACCCGGAGATTCTTGTTACTCCAGTTGTTCCTCTCTAAACACACAGATACTCTTCAGGGTCCTGGGGCAATGCGACATTATTCCCTTTCAGTTATACTTTCTTCTTCCTCCTGCGCTGCTGGCTCGGCCCAGTCTGCCACGCACTGATTCGGGATCGCCCCCGTGCGCCCGCGCTGACGTCACATCTGGGCTGTCATCAGCTGGGTTTGGTTTTGGATTTAGGCCTCAAGCGTTCTACCCGAAGAGGATTATGTCCCACAATAGAGCCGTATCCCCGCGTCTACAAAGTTATGCCACAGCTTTCGAGGAGGTTTGATGAGCCATCAGGTCAATTAAGTGGGTTTTTGTTGGAGTTAAAACCAAACTGTGGTACATTTATCCAGTTTAAAATGACCGCGGGCATTACATTGAACTCTGTTGCTTAGTAGTAAACCTTTTTTTCAAACTAAGAATCCAGGAACTGATATTAGGGCATTTAAGCCTACACAGAATTGGCACAGACCCCCCATTGAAGTTGTTCATTCATACTTAAAATCTATACTCCATGATGTCCATAAAAATCTGACAATGATATATTGGCCGATACAAAAAACAAAGCACAAGAACTGTGACCGAGGTGGCTGAGTGGGACATTTCATAAAAAAACTTGCAGTGCTCTGCGGTGGACAAACTGTAATGTGTTGATACTGTTTCTAAACCACCTCAAACCAAGACTGTCATTTCCATATTAGAATGTATTGTTACTCATGATATGATAACAACTTTAGCTAATGTAATGAAGCAGAGAGTTGCCTCTGAAATGTGAAGTAGAGGTAAAAAAAGGACAAACTCAAGCAAAGTTCCTCAAAATTTTACTTGATTACAGTTTTTAAGACACCATTTTGGAAATTCACAAGACTTTACATTGCAGAACAAGCCTTTTGACCGCTATGAGCCCCGAGAAATGTCATCACCTTCCTCCCACTCTATGAAAAATATGTGACTTCATCAAATGAAGATTAATCTGACATATAGTATATTAGATTCATTTCATCACAAAACTAGAATAAATTGTAATAATTCTTATTTCATTTAACATTTACATAACCCATTAAACCTTAAAATATACTTTGTAAACCAGACAGTAGACAACTCACTATTCACAAAAATATTAGACAAAGAGGAGCCAAATGTACTAAATTGCACATTACATTATGATTACATTTACAGAAATGCTTAAGCAAACCTTCACAACACCCTGTAACAGCTCGATATTTGTGTTTCATAAAGTGCATATAGAGTCATAGCTGCGTCACTCTCACAATGGCTCGAAGAGATGATTATCTACGGAGAGGTTTTGGTAATAAAACATTTCTAACCATGTCAACATACAATGTTGTGTTGAGGCTCACTCACCCAACCAAATATGAAATGTGCCGACAGTCAGTTTAAAGTGAGAAGGCTTTAAACAAAAAGAGATTTGGCTTCCTTTAAGAAGACAGCATCGGAATTCAATTACAGTTACAGGCTCAAGGTTATGGCTCAAACACACCGTAAGACTTTAGCTGTCTTAAATGATGTCTTAAAGCTTCACTGAGAAGGATGTTTATTTTAATGGTATAAATTTTGTTCATTGTAAAGATGATTTTCACCTTAAATGTGAAGTGGTATGAAAACTGAATTGCATCTGGCATGATTTTTTTTCCTGATTCCTGAAGTTGATATAGTTTTTTATTTAGAAATACTGCTCAAAGACATTTTTGATGCTCTTGAACCAAAGATAAAACGTGATTGGGACATTTTAACAAAACAAGTAACAAAGGTAACATTGTAGCCGAGGTGTTACATAATTCCATACATATATACATTACAATCACATATGAATATCAGTGAGATAAATGGGTGTAATTTAACTTCTGCACGGCTAAGCTTTTTTTTTTTTTTTTTACCTGGAGGGACTGAGAGTTACACAAAGCTCTGATTACCTAATGACTCACAGGGCAGCCGAGCAAGCTCCTATTCAGTCACTCACATCAGCAAAGTGATGGCGAGCAGGCAAAGTAAAGAAGCAATCAATTCTGTGTGATGATGAGGACCTCTTGAGGAGAAATTGGGGACATGCAGCGTACCATTCAACCAGAGGCAGGAGGTTGTTGTGGCGTTGCAGCACTCTAGATGACATGGAGGTTCTGTGGAGGTCTTGCATGGGGTTTCGCCAGAACAGTTGGTGGTGCAACCTGCTGTCCACTGCAATTTGGAATCTACGGTCTCCTTTTTCAGCTGCAAAGGCAATAGTGAGTGAGAAAGAACAGTGCCGAACCTACAGTACAAGTGGTTGAAAGTCAAATGTTTGTTTTCTGTCTATTCATTGTTATATATATTGTAACATACGTTTGTTTATATCATAACATGTGTTATGCTGAGAAAAGGTAAAGTAGAAAGTGATGATGTGGGGCTTTTACATGTTACATCATCATGTCTTTAGATGTCAAATCATCTTTGAAAGAACATTTTAAAACAGTGAATTATAAATATATTCAGTGTTTTAGAGGTATACATGGACAATCAATGATGGTGTGCAAACAAATGTTTTATTTATACTATAAATTCACTTTATTAACTTGAACTGTTCTATAACAATAGCTCACCAAAGATGTATACATTTTTCTCATATTTAGGGTTCCCGTCAGCTATATACTTTGTTAAATTGACAAATTGTTAAGTAAATTGTATGCATTTGTGCTGAGAAAACAGATGTACGTGGGGCAAGGACAACTTAAAAGGTGCTAATCAAAGACATTTTTCTCAGTCGTTGATTAGCACCTTTTAAATTGAATGAAAAGAAAGCCAGCAAAAAATGAACCAACATGTTCCTGGACTTTTAAAAAGTGAGCAGTTCTCACCTGACAGTGTGGCTGTGAGGAGGAGCACATTTGGGCTGCTGCATTTACAAAATTGGTGTAGCAATTGGTACCTTCACATGTATCACTGTGGCATTTGTTTGCCTGAAAAAAAAACAGCAACACAGAAGAAAGGATGATTCTAATCTCACACCAGACCTGACTTCCACTTTTTGGCAAATTGTTATATTGTTCTATACAAATGTATTTACAATAACTATTGAATTATTGTCAGAAAGTTATTATAACCAGTGGGAAATGTTTAAAGGTCAACGTTGTGTACAAATACTCTTTTTAGACAATGACAGTTGTTAGTGGTTAGTCACAAAGATAATCTGTGACTGAAGAGACAGAATGAACTAAACTGAGTGATACACACAACTCTAGCCTTCTGCTCACATCCATTCACATGCCAACACACACTCACAAATACAGCCTTTTGTCCTTACATTGTTTGTTGTTGTGGTGGGCGTTGTTGTAATGGCTGGTGTCGTGGTTGGCATTACTAAAATCATAAATAAAAAGAGTAAAATATTAAAGAAATTGCCAACCAACTACTAAAAGTGCACGTTATGACATAACATGTCATCATTTGTAAGGACAGCGTGAAGATGATAACATAAATAAAACAATTATGAGAGTCATGAAGAGTCTGTTTACCTGTGGGTTTCATCATCATGGATGCAAAACTGTTGTTGAGGCAGTCAGTAAAATTGCAGCAGTTTATAGAGCAGTTGGTCTGAGAGGCGTTGGTGCAACTATCAGCACAGGAGCCGCTGCAGCTAACAGTGTAGCGCTTGTCCATCTGTCTCAACAGCTGATACATTGCAGAGTGACACATTGGAAGATATATTGAAATTACTTTTGACATTTTAAAATGTTTCTATAAATGTCACTGACCATATAGCACAATACAATAATATACGGAATAATGTAGAGAGTAAAAGTGTAAAGTATACATACCCCTACTTTCAGTTACTTGGAGAAACTACTCCATATTTTGATTTGTCAGTTGCTTCTAAATTACTGATACAATACATCTTCTGTATATTTAGCTGCATGTGCATACATACGCTGTGATGCATTTTAGGACATATTATTATAATTTGTCATACAAAACATATCAAATAGTTTTGTTGGATGGTTCAAGAGGTTGTGTCAGTGTCATTTGCCTCCCTACCTGACACTGGCAGACATCATCAGCACATAAAGTGGCATTCTGACTGGTGTACATTGTATAGCAGTCTGGGTAGTTACAGGTGAATGAGGGGCAGTACATCTGTGTTTGAAAGAGAGGAAAGGCGCATAATCAAGATGAGAGGTTAAAGGGAAACACGTTATATTACAATACACGCCTCTCTGATAAGGTGGACTTACCATCATGGTTCCATTCATACACTGCTTGTCTGGGGCAAAAAGATGGACGTTACAATTAAAGATAGGGAAAGAAATTAAAATAAAATAGTTTTTATTTTTTACATTTTAGCATGGAAAATAAACCCTGGGAAGTTAACACCTTATTAAGCGGTGAAACAAAACATACCAGTGGAGTTTGATGACGGACTGGTGGACATCATTGATGTCATGGAACCACTTGCGGGCATGGCGGAGCTGGACTGGGTCATGGCTGTAGAGGGGGCAGAGGTGGTTCCTGAATTATTAGTGTTGATTGAATTAAAAGTGGGGATAGAAGTTGAAGATGCAGTATTGGCAGTGGTTGTTCTGCCGGTGCCAGACTGTGTGGTGATTGCTGACCCCCCCGAGGTGGTCGTGGGCGACTGGGTGGCAGTGGTGGATGTTGAGCCCCCGGTGGTTGCTGTGGTTGTGAGAGACTGGGTGGAAGTAGTGGTTGCTATACCTCCAGAGGTGGTCATGGGGGACTGGGTGGAAGTAGTGGTTGTCATACCTCCAGAGGTGGTGTCGGTTGTTATACCTCCTGAGGTGGTCATGGGGGAATGGGTGGAAGTAGTGGTTGCTATACCTCCAGAGGTGGTCATGGGGGACTGGGTGGAAGTAGTGGTTGTCATACCTCCAGAGGTGGTGTCGGTTGTTATACCTCCAGAGGTGGTCATGGGGGACTGGGTGGAAGTAGTGGTTGTCATACCTCCAGAGGTGGTCATGGGGGACTGGGTGGAAGTAGTGGTTGTCATACCTCCAGAGGTGGTCATGGGGGACTGGGTGGAAGTAGTGGTTGTCATACCTCCAGAGGTGGTCATGGGGGACTGGGTGGAAGTAGTGGTTGTCATACCTCCAGAGGTGGTCATGGGGGACTGGGTGGAAGTAGTGGTTGTTATACCTCCAGAGGTGGTGTCGGTTGTTATACCTCCTGAGCTGGTCATGGGGGACTGGGTGGAAGTAGTGGTTGTCATACCTCCAGAGGTGGTCATGGGGGACTGGGTGGAAGTAGTGGTTGTTATACCTCCAGAGGTGGTTGTGGGGGACTGGGTGGAAGTAGAGGTTGCTGTGCCTCCGGAGGTGTTTATGGTCATGGGGGACTGGGTTGTAGTGGTGGATGCTGAGCCCCCGGAGGTTGCTGTGATTGTGAGAGACTGGGTGGTGGTGGCAATTGCTGTACCTCCAGAGGTGGTGGAGGTGGAAGACTGGGTGGTGATGGTCTCTGTGTTGCCGCTGGTGGTTGAGGTTGCTGCTGTTGCAGATGTGGAGCTGGTGACTGTGCTTCCGGAGGTGGTGGGGGGCTGGGTATTAGTGGGGATTGCTGTGGCTCCAGATATCATTGTTGTGGCTGATATGGGTGCAGCAGTGGAGGTATCCATGGACATCGTAGTGGACTCTTCGCCTGACACAAATACCGATGGCAGAAGTAGTCCTAACAGGAGGAGGTGCAGAATGCCTGTGCAACCTGCTATTTTAGGAAACATAACAGGAAAATGTGTAGTTTAGTATATGGAAACCAGATGTTAAATTATTTGCAGTCATTTACGTTATCTTGGCACTTTTCATAATATCAGGGAAATTGTATATGTCTTGAATTGGTTACCTTAAAAATACACACTGGAATAATTTTTTTAAATGACGTTAGGGTAAAAAGTGAAGGATAACAATACAATTACTTGTCACTTAATACAAATAGTGAACTGGAAGACTAATTTTTTTTCTTTTAATCCATAGATGGATTTCATTAAATTTTGCACAGACGTACAAGGTGCCCTGAGGATGAAGCCTACTGATTTTGGTAATTCCATGCCTTTAACTGTATCGCTACAGAAGGTTGATATTTTAGTTTTTTAGTCAGCAAAAAATTGCCAGTGGGTTTAGAACTGTGTGACCTCTGAACCGGAACAAAAAAAAAACCACAACAAAAAACAGCTGGGGCTCCGCAAGTGTTCTGGGAGGCTACGCTAACTAGCTTAACAGGAAAACAACAGCAGCAACACGCATTTTGCTACACACTCAAGGGCACGGGCCATTCAGATATTAGATGTAAAAAAACAAACGCAGTTGACTTACCAAATGCTGACCACTTAAAGACAAACTCCATGCTCCTTTCTTTGTTGACAAAGAGTTTCATCCCAGTTAAATCACAACTCACAAATCCGTTTCTCCTGCTCCTTCAGCCATTGAGTGTTAAAAAAACAAAGCTATGTAAAAAATCTACACCAAGCAAAATGCAAAAAATGTCATAATTTCTTCCATATCTTTCAATTTGAACTCTTATTACTCCAACTAAGCCTCTGCTGTTAAGTTTCGTTTCACGATAGTCACGTGCTCGCCCACTGACCAATCACAGCACACGCTGCACCTGAAAACTGAGCTGCAGGTAATGCTGATGTAGTTGTAGGCCAGCTAGCAGGCTCTGGCACGTCAAAGAATACGCCCAACATGTCAAACTAAAGATCTGATTGGTTGAAGACTATGACAATCAACAATATCGTCCCCATTTACTTAAACTGCAAAGGGATTCACTTGTGAGTCTGCAGGCCTGGGGCCTCTCTTCTTACCTAGAGACACAGAGGTGAAATCTGATTGGATAAGAGCTCTACTTAAAACAAGCTGCACTGGATGCAGAGCAACTGAGGAAAACAGTAGCTGTGGCTTGAGAAAATAAAATAATGGCAAAAATATGTTTATGAATTACAATACATGTAGTGTATTTAAGAAAAAATATTAAATTATAAAATAGCTATAACTTTGTGATTCTGTTTAGGCCAGCAGAGAAGGCCTTGAAGGTCCTGACGGCCCACCACTGTGCTTTGGATATAAAAGAGCACCCAACAAGATATTTCCGGTGTTAACCTCACAACAGCCATGTGGACTGTCGAAGTGTCTTTGAGCAAGACCTGCGCTGCAGTACATGCAAGTTGCTCTGCATAAGAGGACAGCTAAATCCCAACTATTAAAATGTTATGCACCTTGACAGACTTAATTTTGTCATTCTTTTTGTCTGTATTGTAATTTCACTAATGATTATTTTCTCTACTCTATACGATTGCAAGTCGGTCCGTCCTGGAAGAAGGATCCCTCCTCTGTTGCTCAAGATGTTTTCCTTTTTACCTAGTTAAATGTATTTTATGGGGAAATTTTCCCTTATTTGAATTTTATAATTTAACGATTAAAGGGTGTCATATGCTGTACAGAGTTGGGCTACGTAAATAAAATTCACTTGACTTTACAGATAAGGTTGCTTAAAATAACAGATTCACTGTTTCTACTATGTACCCTTTTATTATATTAAATAAATGTAATCTCATTTACAAGGGGTTCCTGGCCAAGAAGGTCAGCTTTAGTTCCACACAACCTAAAAACACAGATAACAGACCTAAAAAACACAACAGCAAAATGTTAAAACAACATTAAAACATAAAAAAACTCTAAACCTTAATAACTCTGAGTGAGATTATGCATGGGACCACTGACACTGATTTTAAATAAGCAAATGCACACTCATACCTGTGTCCTTCATAAAAGTAGTGGAGGCCATTATCACATTGGCAGAAAGGGAGAGAGCTCTTTGTCCAGCCTGTAATGAAGTCATATCCTGGTAAAGGGAAGCCTAAAACATACAATTAGCATGAATGAAACAGCTGACAGATGTTCTGCTATAATTTCCACAAAGTTTTAGACAGACAAAATTACTACTCTCATCTACTCGCAGACTAAAACTGAGGTATAAAAATAACTTAATTATGGTGCAGACAAAAGATCTTCATGGTCGATGGTGCTGTGGGCACCATTTATGTTCTTTTGATTTGTGAACGCTAAGTCATCTGTGGTCTCTTCTGTTTAAAATCCTCTAGTTGTTGCGGTGGAACTGATCTCATAATTGTTTGGTTGAGTCATTATTATTCATTTCTTAATAAATGTGTGATTTAAAGCTGCACTTTTTTTCTCACATAAGTAAAACCTAGAACAAAATCTTCGGTCACAACATTTGAATTCAAAGCATAATAAGCAATTTTTGTCGGTGGTCACCCTGTCACGAGGTCAAGATTATTTCTGTGCGGTGACACACAGTTATATCCCGTGTCTCTGTTTGCAGTGGTTTATCAGTGAACACAATTAAAATGTGTTTGTTCCTCCATCAGTCCCCTTGGGAGAACTGCTAAGCAGCGAGGCTTGTTTTTCCCCTCTCCCTAGCAAGGCGTCCTTTGGGCTCTACACCCTAGACACTGAGTGACAACAGTGGCCATGTTGGCTTCCAGGTGAAAATGCAGAGTTTCATTGGAAAAAGTGAAGAATAGTTTTCTTAGATGATATTCAATTTGTAGAGTGCATCAAGCGGTGTGTTTAGGTGCTAAATTCTCATGCTGTGAATCACATCTTCCTGTCGAGTTACATAAACTCACTCTACTTACATCATGTTGAACGGGTGAAACAAGTTCAAGATCTACTTATTAAATTAAACTAGTTAAATGAAAATATAAGGAACCCTCAACAGCATCACCTGCTGTGTTTCTCCATAAGAGGCTATTTATAAAGTGAAGAGTAATGAATGGTGTCTGTATGTTTCCAGAAAAGTGGAGACGCTATCAACAGAAAACCTCACAATGTTTTGTGAATACATTTGTAATCAGCTAAAATAGGATGATTTTAAGGACATTGTTTATGAGACTGAAAAATAACACAATTATAAGTAATCTTTAGAAAATAAGATACAAATTATATCGAAAAATACAGGGAATTCTTGGATTGACTCAAGTTGGTGATCGACTCGTTTATAACATTCTGATAATGCATACGTGGAATAACATTTTTAACAGAAACTTTAAAACATCCCAGATAGCACAGCATTCCCCTGCTGTATCAATCACTGGCTACAATAGTGCCACTGTTGTTGACCTGCATCACCCCGTGATTACCTGTTAAGCTGAATATAAATCATACCGACAAAAATCATCATTTAAAATCAGTAGTGTTTCTATTAAAGTCCACTCACCTGCGGTGCACCTTGTAGAGATTTGTTTTTCGTCAGCTGTGGTTGAAGTGAATGTGCTCTCTCTCTCTCTCTGGTGTTCCCTTTCTCTGTTGCTCTCTGTCACCTCCCCCCTTCGCTTCCTGCTGACGGCACTGGAGTGGCAATATAAGAAGGGGAAACTCTCACCTGCACAGCTATACTAGTGTGAGAGGAGGAGACTAACGGTCCGCGGTTGCTGGGTGGGTCTCTAGATGCATCAGAATTGATGCGGTAATAATTCCTGTTGAAGTTACTTTGGAAATGTTTCATAATGTGCTTGTTAAATTACAGCATTATATTAAAACTGAAAGCGCTTGATTCATAATTATCCCATTATGACTGATTATGAGTTTTTCGTTTTTGAACGAAGAGGGCTCAAATTATATATTTAATCTAAATGCTCTAATTTTGTGTGATAAATAATAAAAAACACACATTTAGTAAAACTGTGCTACATTGTGTTGTGCTACGTACACACAACGGGTAAATAAAAAACTTTGAATTACCGTTTCTACCTTCAGCTATCAACCATGTGATACCACATGCATGCCAATTCAACATAAAAGAAGATATTACATTACAATACATCACATTGTTGGGTTGCTTTGGTAAGGAATAACTTAGTGCACCCAACATTTAAAGATTTACTAAAATAACTCAGTGGATTAAGCCTTTGTGAGTCTATAAGAGTACAGGTGAGATTTCAGTGCCCTGCGGGGTGATTGTATAGGGAGCTGGTTTCTGTTCAACACAATGTGAAATCAGACCCCCTCTCTCTGACAGCCATAAAGCCTCCACAGACTACAATCACCTCTTTGTGGCCTAAAGAACGTAGAATTCTTGGGCACGACACAAAAGGCACTTGCACAATTCAGGTGACAGAAGTCCTCCCTTTTCATCGCAACTTCATGAAACACATGGAATGTTGTCCGCCGTGTTTGTCGTGAGAAAGATACTCAGTTTGAGAGAAAATTCTTTATGTGGTAAAATCAAGTCTAGATTCGAATTGTATTTGTAAAATAGGCTTGTATATTATTCACATTTATGGAGTGCTCTAAAGGCAGAATATGAGCTGTTTAAGTAAAGACGGTGCATCCAAAAGACTTGGTCTGTCATCTGGGCATCATCACTGTTGCTAGTGGGGTGAAAAAATGACGGCTGGGACATTTAAAAGGGTAGGTTTGTATTTCTCAATTGTCTGAAAATATGGACATATCCATGTACATTGAAAGAGTTAACAGTAGCTGTTATTGAGATCCCCTCATCTTTCCATTGGAGATGGGACTAAATCAACAGATATACTGTCTTACTGTCCACCTTTCATAACCTGCCTCAAATGATAAAATATATATTCTCCTGAAATATATATATATATGTATCATCTTTTCACTGGACTAGAAACTGTGGGAATGGTTAGCATTTAAGTGCCCACACAATTGCAAACACTGCTGTTGGGTATGAAATTGTATAATTTACCAATAACCTTTTCAATGTACATGTAGACATTGTTACGATGTACTTAGTTGGACCCAAACCCAGGACAAGAGGTGGGTGAGGTGATGAGGATGGTTTATGAACTGGAAGCAGGGAATGAAGATTGGATGTGTGGGGAAGAATCCAGCAGTTAGTTTCACATGTTGTTGGGGAGAAGGGTGAGAGAAACGAGGCAGAGCAAGGGGAGGCGGCTGGATGGGAGCGTGGCGAGACAGCAGACAAACGGTGATCCTGCGGCACAGAGTAGAAGGTTAGAGCAAGTCAGAACAAATTAGAAACTAGTACACTAGAATGCACACACACAATTCCAATCGGCCTGGAGGTCGAGACTACAACTGTAGCAGAATCAATGATAAGACGATGCGCGTATGGAGAACAGGAGTAGATATACTGTGGAGATGAGGAGTTGATGGGAGGCAGCTGTGGAGGACAGGTGGGGTGAATGAGCCATAAGCAAAAGCGTGCCAAGAAGGGAGCCACACCAACACACACAGACATAGATGTGAACCTATTATTTACATACAAGGATGCAAGCAACATTTTAGAAATCCTAACCTTGCCAACCTTTAGCGGATAGATACACAATCTTTATTGTCCCAGGAGAAGATTTGTTTTCACCCACTACACACATACTGTTTATCCTCAAATATGCTTGAGAGCACATTTACATGCATGCTGTTGTTTATTCACAGTAATCAACATGGTGATCTATTTAGGGCTGCTATAGCAGATCGGACGAATCTGCCAAATTTGGTTATCTTCCCTAGATATCACAGAAGGCATCATTTCTAGCAGTATATCCATGTAAATATTATTATCATTTGCATAATTCCCAAATGTCCTCTACAAAGACACTGTTGTCTGCCAACATGCCGCACACTCATAGACAAACGAGTGACTGTGAGTAGCTTTCACAACTCAGATGTCATTGTTATTGTCTGATGCTGGGGATGTGGTTTTTAGGGTTTGGTTGTTTGTTTGCATGCATGTGTATGAGGACATGCCCCGAGATAAGAGAGTGTTTTTCTGCCTCTCTGAGTGAAACAGGTATACCAAGCACACCTGAACACAAGCTGACCATATTAGCGCTGAATTTACCCGCCTATTCACGCACAACGATTAACCATGTAGATATTGCATAGGCTCACATCTCACTTGAATGCCCAGCTTTGCTTTGAAACCAAAGACTATTGAATTATAATCAATAGGATAATCAACGAGGAAATGCTTCCCCTTTTCACACTTTCCTAACAGTGAGACATATGATGTTTATGATTTGTGTAAAGAAGGTCTGGGTTGCAGTCTCAATTCCGTCATTTTACTGGGCAAGGGCCACATGATTATAAAGCGTCTGTGCAATGTCATACACAAACACAATGTCTGGAAAGACATTTTTAACCCAATGCCAATTATTTAGTTCATCAGAGCTCTCCAACATTGTTTCAGGAAATGAATGATGTCAGAATCCACAACATGAGGAATATTTGACAAATATTTGCATTGCCTGGAAACATGGAAAGAAAACAACAAGGCCAACAGTCTTTTAGTGTGCAGGTCGTACGTGCAGGTCGTATTCATGCTCTGGCACAATTGCAAAGAAATGAAAGTTAGAAGAAGGTAAAACCTCCAACTTTCAGCTCTAATTTTCTGTTAATCACAGAACAAACTGCAGCCTTTTTCATACATGCACTGTCAAAATTAGAAAATTAAAAAAGCTATAATATTTAATATTAGGCTGCAAATCTCTACTGGACCAACCACTGGTTCAGTTTTTACCAACTAATGTTTGTCAGAACATTGTTAAGACTTCCTGAACTTTATTTGAGAATCTAGTGGAGATACCAAAGTTACCAAAGATACATATGTCAAAAAAAATGTTGGAACATTTATATAAAATGATACACAAGTCATCTAGAATATTATACATATATATTATACTTAATAGTTTGACCTAGCTTTTACAATGAAAGAAACCCTTAACAGATACAGTTAAACGACACTATAGAATTAGTCCAAGTAAATTTGAAAACAATTTCAACTTTAAGTGCATCTAAGAGTTAACCGATATTGCTAAGTTAGGAAGAAAATGAATGGCTTCCTAGGTTACATTGACCACAAAGTGCTTGTTTGCTCATTTTTCTTGCCATTATTGGAAGCAAGTGTTGCTGTCCACTTACTTTATATCTGTTATCGTTTGTCCTCCATGTTTAACTATTTCCACATACCTCCATGAAGGGTCATCGAGTAAAAGGGTCAGAAGTCTAAAGTCCCTTGGGGTTGTTATATTTGAATGCGTGTAAAAACCAAACAAAAAAAACCAAAACAGTAATGAAGAGCTGGAACATGCAAATAAAAATCATATATGTGGTCTCGTCCCGCGATGGAAATGTAAATAAAGTATGTTGTAAATGAAATGGAAAACCAAGTGTTTTTGTCCCAACATTTGTTTATAATCTCTTCAGCTCTTACATCTGAATCAAAAGGCAGACGGAGCAGATGGATGCTGACACTGAATCATCCTTCCTCCAACAGGGGTAACATTTGCACGGCACGCGGAGGCTTATTCACATTGTTTATAGATAAGGCTCAGAAGCCCAAATTAAGCAGCCTGGATGCAACTGGACTGTGTTACTGCATGACTAAGAGGATTAGACAAGATTTACCTTCCCAGCAGTCGTCAGCAGCACTGTTCACACAGACGTGGCGCATAGCAACAGGTCAGTGCGCCACATTAGCATTCACCATGGACTAGGACAGAGACCCATTGAGCAGGAAGCGGAACTATCGTCTCCTCATGACCCCACATGGGATTGTTTCCTCCAATCCTATAGTTGAGTTTCTGGCAAAGGTCAGTGTCCAGCTCTGTCTGTTCATTTCCCAACAGGTAGGCTCCATCCATGTTTTGATGTGCGTTTGTGTCGGTGATAGCGTGACAGCATCCTATTACAGATGGCATAGCCTTCTTTCTTTAGCAGCCTACACCTGATCCTTTGGACTCATTACACAACGGTCCAGTAAAACTATCATCAATACACGGTAATGTTGAGATCAATATCATTTTAGATGAATTACTTCACTCCATCACTGTCAATTCACATTAACAGTCCTTCTTTCCCCAGTCAGAATATCACAATGTGAGGTGAACATGCTTCAACAGTATATCCCGTGGACAGCGTTTACATGGACATTCAAGGGGATACTGTGCACCTGCAGGTTCCTTTGGGTGAATGTTTGCTCTGTGAAATGTGTCATTCAAATCTGGATATCTAATTATTAACACATTTTGATAAGGGCAGATTTTTATGGTGGATACAAACCATGTTTATTTGCCTTTTAGATATGCCCATACAATGCAATCAAATTCTTGCCAAGGGAACGTCACATTATGGAGGACACAAGCCCGCAGCTGAAACTATTTGTGGGTAAGGATGACTTTCAGTATCCCACAAAATGAATTGTTATGATGAAATATCTATCACATCTATTAGGGTTGAATTGTTGTATTGTCGTATCTAGTTTATGGAGCCAAAGGTCTATCTGCAGATAGAGATACGTGTGTGATGACCACATTTGACTTTATTTGTCAGGATCTGAAAGTAAAGGCATTGCAGCCATACCAGGCAGCCCCAACCGTACAACTGCCCTTCATAAAAGACTAACAAAAACCGAAATGGAGATACTGTCACTGAAAACCAAAGTCGCCTGTGAGAGAGCATCATGGGAGAGGAGGTTTGCGGAGCTGCAAATAAAACAGGAAGAGCTACTTAATCAGGTGTGCTTGCGAATGTGTGTGTGTGGTTGAAGTTGTGCCGATGACTTCGGAAGAGGTCAAGGACTTATTCAATCATTGACTTAAGTAGCAATAACGTGGTAGAAAAATACTCCATTCTTGCATCCAAAATGTAAGAACTTTCAGAACAAACCTTGAGTAAAAGTACTTCACTCATTTCCACCTCTGGACTTCAGTAATGATAACTTGTCTCCTTTTCCTTAGCTGGCCTCTCAGGCTGGAGTGTTGGTGAAAGTGGGCGGTTGTGATGAGCATGGAGAGTCAGGGGTGGACAATGGAGAAGCATTTGAGGAGTGTTCAAGTAAATGACAGTAATACACACTGGGCTCATTTAGAATTGTTTTTATATATTCATGCTTTTGAATTCATCAATGATGTCAACTGCTCGTTTCTAATGAACAGGTGGCCTCTCAAGAATGATGTACCAACACAGAGGGTCAGAGGTGTCGTTAGAAGACGACACTTGTGCAAGCAGTTTGTCCGGCAGCCAGTTATCCTTATCATTGGCACTAAGCTCGAGATCTTCCTCCTCCACAGCCACCAGGTGCAGGTATGCAGCCATTAAAGCAATAGTTTGAAAGAGAGTTAGATGAGAAGACCATTCTTGTATCTGTTTCGGCAAAAATTAAGCTCCAACAACTCCTGTTAGCTTAATTGAGCACAGAGACTGCATGGGCACTGGAAAACACCTTTAAAGCTCACTGATCAACACCAAATGAATGATGTGTTTAATATGGACAAAAAACAAAACGTCAAAACTATATTGTTTGCCCTTTTGGATTGTGTACAAGACTAATTCTAATAGTCAACCATATGACCCCTTGTAAAATAGTGTTTTGGCTCCTTTTTTGTGCAGATTAAACAGAGGATATATCGTGCAAATGATTGAGCTTTGCTGGTGGTTTCTATCTTTGGACAAAGCCAGGCTTGCTGTTTCCCTGTTTTCAGTCTCTGTGCTAAGCTAAGCTAATCGGCGGCTTGCTATATCATCATATTTGCTGTCCAGACATTAATTTATTTCACAATAAATGTTAGGTATTTGTAGTAAAGAAAGAAAAGTCATTGTAAATTATTCAATATGTTTCTAAAGTTGTCTATTAAAGTACTTTGGAATTTATCATATCTCTTTTTGTTGCATTACTGACTGTACCCTCTCTTCTTCCAGTGTGGGATCATGGAGGACGTCCAAAGGCCCCCACCGGGTGTTTGTACCACATTCCCCCATGGACCTGGAACTGGGTCACCGGGTCAGGATCATGCTGCCATCTGGACGGATCAGCACAGGAACGATTCGTTTCCTGGGTCACCTGCAGGGGGAGGCAGATCTCCACCTTGGGGTGGAGCTGCAGACACCTGATCAAGGATTGCATGATGGCAGCCACAGGGGACATAGCTACTTTGAATGGTAACTGATCTCATTTTCTTACTGTGTGTGCACAAGCAACATGAAGCCTTCCAATGTGTCTTCAGGGTGTGTAACCCTGGCATTCAGTGCTGCGCTGGGATTCATTGTGTTCACCACTGCGTCACTCATATATCACATTGCAGATTTACACAGTTCATTTAAAAGAAGCTGTAATGTTCTGGCAAGATCATCTTTTATTATTCCAAAAGCATGGGATAAATACATAAAATCACATGTAATAGTCACTCCGTATTAAAGGCCTCACACTGCGACCCATAGGTATTCAACAGCCAAACAATGCCTCCACACACACTTGAGCAAATCCTGTTAAGTGATAAACTTGTCAGCCTCAAATTACTGAACACATTACTACAACACACACAGGAGTGTGACTTCATTATCTGCTCAACACCCTGCGATATCTTTACATTGCAAATAGTTGTTTGCTTCTATATTAATGCTCTGAATATTGTATAGAAAACTTTTTTAAATAACCTTTCACATGGCCATTATCGATATTTTGTTATTTCTGTTTCTGTCCTTTGCAGCAAGCCTGGCTATGGTGCCTTTGTACCATTCCACAAACTACTGATGGCCTGGGAATGACAGAAGTACAGACTGCCGATGTAGAACTGGCCATCAGGATGCAGAGAAAGAGGGCTAACAGAGGGCAGAGCAGTTATTACATGGATGGATTTAATAACTAATGAGAATAGTCTTTGTATCAAAGTATAGACATAAAACAGATGTATTTTCCTGTCTGTTATTCCCAATAAAAATACCATGTCATCAAGTGCTTCCGTTTTGTGAGGTTGGCCGGTCAGTAATGTTGGTATTTCAAAAAGTAATTGCTGTTTTTTTGTTGAGTTAAGTTGGTGGACGGACCCGTCTGCTCACAAAACAAGCAAAACAGTGTTTTAGTTTCACGGAGAAATGCTGAATTTCAGGCTCAGGTTTGAATAACCATAGGTCTTAAAAACCAGTTGAGCACTGTGAACAACATATATTTTTTTCTTGCCGTAAGCTCAGACATGCTCACAATGATGATCGCATGTTACTGTTTAGTAGGTATAATGGTTATCCACGTTCACATGTTAACTTAGCGTGTTAGCATATTCAATAATTAGCACTTAAATACAGCAGGGACCGATGGGAATATCATTAGTTTTACAGGTATTTGGTCATAAACCAAAATAGTCAGGGAATCAAAGGGATTATTCCTCCTCTGGGGACCATGAATGTGTTTACCAAAACTCACAGAAATCCATCAAATAGTTGTCCATCTAAACTGTGTCATTCAAAACTTACTACAGAATAGCTGAAAACTTTGTTCAATTGATGTCTGAGCACACACACACACACACACACACACACACACACACACACACACACACACACACACACACACACACACACACACACACACACACACATACACTAAGCTTTACCCTCACACAGTGGAAAAACAAAACAAGTTTTTATTTGGTCAAGCTTGCAACATGAGCTGAAAAGCATTTATTAAGTTGTAAAACCCTTGTGATCCCCCTACTTTTTTCAGAAAACTGGTTGTAGTAGGCAGGTCTGTGTGTAGGAGACGTAGTTGTGAAATTTAGTAAGGGAGTTTGGTAAGAGTCTTAGGCAATATGGTGTGATGTAAGCATAAGTCAGTGCAAATGCTAAGCTTCTAAGGAACTTTGGAGATATATTTACAGAATTAGCTAAGCTCAAGAAAGCCTTGTACAGCACTAACCTATCTGACACACATTATATCAGACACTTTTATTTGTAGTGTTTATTTTATTTTATTCCTAGTTACGCAAACTATGCATTTATCTCACAGTATACATTTACTTAGTTAGTTTCTAAAAGTACATAAATCTGCATGTTTATTAAATTATTATTAAATTCCAAATTTTTATTGTCATTTTTCAAATGGCACAATGATCCAAATACGCGCGTAGTATTACAGCAACACTTGTTCTGAGAATGTTTCATGAAACTGATGCCGATTACAGGAAAGGGCAGTAACACCAGCAAATTCCTTTTGCTAGTTTCAAAGTCTTCCTCTCAATTTCCTTGTTAGGTTAGGTTTCATTGTAAATACAATGTAGGAGCCCGGAGCCTCGCCTGGATTGACACCAACATTGGCCGGCCACAGCATATTGTCATATGGTGTAGCTACACCTCACAGAGATAATATTGAACAACAAGCTGTTCTGGAGAACAATAGTGAAATTAAAAGAAAATCTAATACTTTATACAGCCTTTCCTTATTGTACGAGAACTTATTTTTGGAAAAAAGATAAAAATGGATCACATTTGACACAATATGCATCAAAAGTCAAAACTCCAGAAACTCAGTCATAAATATTTTTGGTCAAGAGGCACTTTACATCCAAAACATTGGATAATAGGGTCACATTTGAGTACAATGTCATTCAAATGCGCTTAACAGAATGCATTAAGGCAAATTGCACTTCTGTAATGGCACATCTTTTCAATTAGATTTCAAATCATTCAACTATAGACACTTTCAAAGCCTCTCAGGAGCTTCCTTGTTTGCTATGATAAGAGAGTCAACACGAGTATCATGTTAGTTCTGACGGAGGATGATGCCAGAGAAGAAAATAATCAGAGGAATTATCAGAATATCCCTCTCTGAGCCTTCAGATTGAGGATCTCTGCAGCCAGCTTCTCCGCATTCATCACATGTGGAAACATTTCCATGACTGTATCCACCTGCTGCGGGTTGAAGATGGCTTGCAGCTTCTTGCGGAGTTCCAACCTTTGTGGGTCGTACGCAGCAGAGGACGACTGTTGTTGGCCCCAGGAGTGGTACTCTTGGTCTTTGTAAGAGCAGTTGTGAGGGTTTGATGAATGGACCGACGAGGGGAGAACACACGATGTCCTGGCTTGGGGCAGCCCCTGAAAGGGATCGGACCAGTAATGTTGCTGATGATGAGGGGCTCCATTGTAATGGAGATGGCTGGGGAGGCTGTTTTGGTGCGGCACACCGGCCGGGAACATGTGAGGAGGGTAGGTGTCGTATTTGGGTTGTCCCTTGGAGTCCTGGTCTCCGTGATGTTGCTGGTGAGCTGGTACAATGTGGGAACAACACCTGCAAGACTGGCTGGTGTTATTTTTCTCTAAATGCACAGGGGCATGTCTGGGCCCAGCGAGGGCACTTTGCTGCTGAGGCCTGAGCCTGTGGGAGTTGCCGAGGCAATGCGAATAGTCAGAGTACTGACTCTCATAAGAGCCAAGGCCAGAATCCAGGTACTCGTGAGAGAGGTTGGCATAGTAATGATTTGGCATGGAGTGCAGCCCAGGCCACTCTGTCTGACACTGGCTTCCTGTTACAGGACAGGGTATATGATTTTGACTTTTTCTAGGATCCTCCCAGTACAGTGTATTTTCCCGAACCTGACTGGGATGTGAGTAACTTTGCTGGTCTCTTATGTGCTCTGTGTTAGAGTCTTTAGGATGGGAAAATGCATTGTGAGCAGGCCCAGGATCAGACTGAAGCTGTCTGGGTGATAATCTGGCATTCCTCTGTTCTTTTACAGTAGAAATCTGGGCTTTCTCTCTCAATTCATCAGCCAAGGACAGGTAGGACTGGTTTGACCGCTCCGGGTGGTAGAACTTACATTTGATACCGTAAGTACACTTTTTGTCTGAGGAAAACAAAAACGGACACACATACATACACATAAGTTACAGGTCATCTCATTTGGGAACCAGTTTACTTCCTTGTCCAAAACCTCTGAAGGAATGGAGCGCTATGCTAATCACACTTTACCATAAGGACAGAGCTGTCTCTTTTGCTCTGTAGGCAGCGGCTTTTTCCGAAGGAGGTTGTCAAGACTGGGGCCATGGCGACCCAGAGGGTCATCTGGGGGCATGAACCTGGAAGAAAAAAAGAAAGTACTTGTGATAAATCAGCAGGGTGCTGCATAATATTGTTTCCCTGATTACACCCTTAAGATGCAATATGCCCTCTGGGACCAAATTAAATAGCATTCATGGAAGAAACATGTGGAAACTCACAAGAACAAACAGGCTAATTGCTTACTTGTCATTCACAAAGGAGAACATGAGGAGCCTCTCCTCGATGCATTTCTTCCACTCAGGTCTCTCTCCTTGGAGGTCACGGTAGGTGTCATTGGATACAATCACTCCTTCGGACTCATACGCCAGCTTGACAATGAAGCGATCATCATAGCAAACCACTCGCTTACCACCGACCCGGCGTGATGGAGTGAAGACCACGTTTTTCCGTTTTTCAAGCTCCATCAGGATGTGTTGATCTGAAATGTTCAAACAGTCGTGAGTCAGATGGCTGTGGAGAAACAGTGAGGAGTTAATTGTATTATCCTTTTTGTTAAAAGCTGTATATATAAAGCGATACGCTTTGTTATGTAACATGACACACATTCGTCGTGATCCACAACTACACGTTCAAGACACGAAAAACACAAAGCATTTTCCAAAAGCCCCGACAATCAATCACAGACAAAAGACATCATACAAGGTATCACCTGTACGAACTATCTAATGTTCACATAATATCATATTACTCCAACTGCAGTATGACGGATTGAAAACATAACACACACACACTGTAGGTGCTTATTACACATGTAAGAAGTGAAATGAAACATGAAATTGGTATGAATCAAGAAGAGGCCAGGTTACATGAAAAATAGACATGTGAATGGCTGAGCTACTGGCTGACAGACAACACACACACACACACTTGAAGGCCCTTTTCGAACTAAAGTGCCTCTCAGCCTTCACTTAACCTCTGGCTGTAGATGACTGACAGCAGTAAACTATACTCTACATGCAGAAGAACGCTATACTTCCTGATGGGGCTTTCCCCAGGAATGACTGTGAGCCAACTTTTACTTCCTTGTTCACAGATTTCAAATAGAGCCTTTGGATTGCTCCACCCTGAGAGGATGCACCCGTTTTTCAAGGATGGTCCACCCTTCATTATATAGTTGCTGTTTGAGATGAGGTTAGATAATTATGAATAGCTTGAAACCATGATGCATTAAGACTGAATAAAAGAGATGGTGTAGATATGATATCAATCTGGCTTTGTCAGATACACCCAAAAATGTTCGGGACTCAGCTGTTTGAAATGTAGCGCTCTCTTTTGTGTTCTGCTGCTAGAGATTATAACACTGTACCCACGCAGAAACGATTGGAGCAAATTGTTCGTAGTGTATTCCCACACTAGCTCTTGGTTTCGTCTGTTAACATAACTTAGCAGCCAATTGGGTAAACCGCTGTTTCACAATCTTAACTGTGTTGCCTCATGGCTTTGGCATGAGTTTAGTAGTTCTGCTTCAGACAACATTGAAACAGTATCTCATGGCCACTGTGGGACTGAATGTCAGATACGGGAATATGCACACCGATACAGTTTCAGAGGAGATTTGGTCATAATCACATTTCTTTAAAAAAAGAAAAGCTCAAAAAGGAAACAATGTCCTCAAGGACAAAGCAAAGCAAAAGAACCACTGATTCCTGGAGTTCAACATTTTGGAAAGTGTGCTGAACACGCCTTACAGATGACTAATCAACCATAATATCATGTTAACAGTGTTTACTGAGGTGACAAGTGAGAAGAACTTGAGACGACTTCTAGACAATCGGACTTCCTTTTGCAACTTTTGCTTGCCATTAGAAATAAAGCAGGTTTAAGGTATTTACACATTGGCTTCACTTTTCAGAACCGGAGGTTGACGCCCGGTGACTACAAATCTTTGAACTGAACTGAACAAAGTGATTTGAAACAGCAAAGTGATTTGTGATTTCTACCTCTACTATCTCCTGTATGCTAAAAGTGTGAATTCCTGTGCTGTGGCTATTAATTAAAAAAACCCAGCTAGTTAGCCCTGCTGACCAGCTTGCCACTCAAACGTATGACTGCAAGGGTCAAGAATGAAAAATAGGTTAGCCTCTGCTTGTTTATGGTTTAGCCAAAGGGATCGTTTCTTGTTTGACTGAAAGGTGTTTTGTGAGGCTACATTAACACTACTCTGCTAGATGAGAACCATCCGTCTGCTTGGTCGTACACTTCTCGTATCCTCACCTGTTATGGGGCCATCCGGCCTGGGCTGCTCTTTGCGCCAAGTGGGAACAAACACGGTAATAGTATTATGACCTCTGTCCAGAAAGAAGTTCACTGCAAGCTGGATGCCGCGACATGAGAACACTTCCTTGTTGCCATGGCTGTAAAAAGAAGATGAGTACAAATAATTTGCCTATAAATGAACATGAAAGGGAGAAGTAAGACTTCAGTTGATCTGTGTAAACACCACACGCCTTTGAATGTCTCGGGCTATAACTCACTGTGAACGTCCTGTATAACACTGCATATCTATTGAGTGGTGGAGATTTTGAGGTGTGTGCCTAGAATTTGCATATTGCAGCAGTGGCTTTACAGAAACATGCACGGGCAGGGCTGGGGAACACCTCTTTTTAAAGCAACACAGCGATGCATATTTCAGGGTCAGAGTTTAAGGACGCCATGGCAATGAGTGATCGCAATGACACGTTTTAAAGGCACTTTACTGTCCTCAGGTAGACAACACTTGCTGCCGTAGTTCAAAGAAGTAAAACATAGCTTTGAAAACGTCAATTATGATTTAACAAAATTATCTATGATCCCATAAAAGAGAGAGAAAAAGTTTATCAAGAGTACCTCATTGCAACATTGCTGCCGTCAATAACAATGGGCCTCAATTCTGTGTCCGTGTTCTTCCGGTCCCCGAGTTGTAGATTGATTCTGCAGGGTCCAAGAGCCCAACTCGGAGGCAGCAGTGGGTCCTTTTGGCCCGTGCTAATCTCATCACCGTCAGAACCGGACATGCCGGGTGCAGCGCCGGTCCTGCTCAGAACCAGCTCTCCCAGCACCGAGTTGGTGTCAGTGCTCAGGCCCAGCTTCCTCAGAGCAGCCTTCACCTCTGCTGAGGAGTAACCCAGTTTCCTGAAGAAGTCCACTCTGAGCTGGAGCGCCTGGCTTTCTGGTTCAAGCAAGTCCAACACTGGGCTCTGGCTGGGAAGTGCCTCATCCATCCTGGAGCATCTGGGCCTCTTTTCAGCAGCATAGAAGACGTGTTACACGGCTTCGGGGTGATATTCATCGACTGACTGATGGAAAATGACATTCAGGAATACATGTTTATTTGACATAATTGAACCTTTAGTTTTCCCTTTATCTTTCACTTTTGTATCATTTCCCCCAAATTCCGCCTGGCATGTCTTTGGAAACTCTGACATCTCCACAAGACTGAACGAAAATCAACAAACCAAATGTGAGAATTAGCTTCGTTTGTTGTCCTAAAATTACCTCAGGGTGAAATAGGCAATCCCCCATTCGTGAACAAAACAACCCTTGGGCTCACGGATACCGTGATGCACATTTTTCTGATGCTTTACAGACCAAACGATGAACTGATTCATCAAAAAATAATTGGCAAATGAACCTATAATGAAAATGTTCATCAGTTCAAACTTTATTTGCCTTTATTTTAAGTACAAAGTATATACATATCTATACACACACCAACAACTTCTATTCTATATATTATATTGTAGTGTATCTTGTAAAAAGGTACACAATGTTATTGTCACATTTGAAAATGAGGCGTTAAAGTCAAATGAAAAGGACTCGCCCACCACACAGTATCAGGTGTGGGAAGCCCGTGCTCCTTGTGTAGCCTAACGTTAGGCCTCTAGTGTCCTGTGAAGTCCACTCAGCTTCCCCCTCAGCCTGATAAATGAAGTCAGCTGGACACACCAGGAGAAACACCGCTTCACTGCATGTACCTTATGTCACTTGTATGGAAACATAAACAAGTAACAATCGTCCCCGGTACTTCAGAGGACATCTACCAACGGGGCATTTCCTCCGCTAACCGACAGGCACGTTAGGTAACCGCTCGTTTCCTCGTCGACAAAATCCCAGAGGCGAACCCACAACTTACCTCCAGCTGTTCGTGTCTTTTCTCTTCGTGTTCCGTTTGTCAAGCAGAAGTCACTCACAAGTCCCGCAAAGTACAGTAACTTTGACACGGTTTCGACTTCATAGCACCGCCCTCTCGGAAAATGATTTCTTGCCTTTTCCTCCTCCTGACGGAGGCATGGTGAGCCTTGACATATTTGCATAAAGATTAGATAAGGTGTTTCTTTTTCCCTTTAGCTGTCAGTCATTCACGCTGTTGGCTACACACCACTCTATTATTTAAGTGTCCGTGTCTTCTGCAATTTTACATCGCCTTTGTTGTTTCTGTTGTCCCTTTAGGCGATAATACATTGGCAATAACATGGGCCAACTTTACCTAACCATGGAATTAAATGAAATCCACTCTTCATTTTCTGTGAGGCATTATAGATGTAGCACCTAAAAACAAAAGTCAAAATCAAGTTTATTTATAGAGCATATTTAGACTATACATATTGACCAAATAAAAAAATCTAATTTTATCCCTTTAATGAAAAGAGAAAGAAATATGTAATATTGATTGTAATTGGGATATATATATATATATATTAAATCAATAAATACATACATAAAGTATAACTGGAGAATAAATAAATATGGCTATAAAATAAATCCTGAAATATATAACAGGCAATAAACATGTAAAGAGCCTTTGGCTATAAACACGTAATCTATTTTTATCACTATCACTGCCAACATAGTTAAACAAATAGGTTTTTATTTGATTTTTTTTATTAAGGGCTACTTTTATGTTAGGAAACTTTTGTTTCATAATTCCACATTTATTTGTTCAGTAGGACTTTTATTTCCCAGTTCTTTTTATTATGATCTGTTATATTCAAATGAATAGTTATCTCCCAGATTTAGACCAAAGCAACAGTACCTGTGTACCATGACGCAAGTTCAACAGAGCCAGGTTATCTTTCCCTTAGCTGGCTCGACACAGACTAAATACCCACATCAGGTAACATGATGGTGGTTATCAACGTGCTTTGTTAACCCAGGCATTCTTCATCACGCTCTGAGTGCATTCCCATAAAAGGGAGCATTTGGTGCATCATTTATCTCTATGGGTGAAAATACTGTAAGGCAAGAGAGGAATGCTGGTAGATCACACTGATTACTAATATAGTGATTGATGTACGTCAGAGATATTATAGAAGGCGTCTTTTAAAGCGAGGTCAAACGACCAGAAAACACTACAAGCATAGTCAGCATTTCAGTGTGAGCAAGAATTGCTCAGTATTCTTGCTCAGATTTTCCACATCATCAGCTGAATGCATGCAAGTTCCTATGGCAACATGCGCTGCTGTAATTGCATGGCTTCGTGACATGTACGGCTGAAAAACTCTGCATTTACAACATTTACCCTTCGGCTTTTCTATCGCTCATGGAGAATTTTGTCAGGAAAAGCCAATGGATCCATTCAGTCTCTAAAAACTCCAAAGAGAAGCTCCTGCAATTCTGGCACCAAGATGCTTTTTATGGGCGAGTTCAATCCCAAACAGTCATGACGATCTAGCCAGGTTAAAAGAGAGCCATGTTCATGTCATAGAAAACTCTAGAAAACCAACTAATCTCATTTTGTTGTACACCAGGACAGCACTGTGTCACAATCTCTTGTTCCACACTCCGTCCAGTTGGTGGCGGTAAAGCACCTCTAAGCTTGTTCTTTTCTCAAGGAAAGTAATTGCCAAATGTAACCATCTTGCACATAGTTTTGCTTCAGCATACTTACATTTTATTGGAGGGGTAATGTCATAAGGTCATGTGAGAGTTGCTCTCAGTCCTTGCTTTTTAAATGCATGTTAGGCCGGGCCATGACTTTAAAACTTTAGTTTACACTGACCCTTTACTCAAACCAACTAAACGTCCTCGGATCCTTAATGATACTATCACAGGTCCGGGATTAGCAGGTTTAGACCCGAACGCAGATGTAGAGATGAGGAGGCAACAGGGAGAATAATGATTTAATGACAAAAATGACTTACAGCTTGAGTTCAAAATCAGGCAGGTAACAAAAGTCTATCCAACACAAACAGGGATTACCGAACACAAAAGAAAACTTAAGAGGAGAAAGGATGAAATGTAGCAGACAACCTGACAATGAAACAGGGAAACACACATACTAAATACACAAGAGACTGATCAGTTAATGAAACACAGGTGTGGTAGAAGGTAGGCGGGAAAAAGACAAAAGCAGGAAGTAAAACATGACACACAATTACAAAATGCATTTGTCAAAAAACTAATTAAACAGGGTGATGAAATAAGACATGTATTAAATATAATTGGTCTAAGCTGTATGTAAAAAAAGACTTAATGATGGAAATTGAAGTCAGAAGAGGGAGTACTACAGTATGATAGGTAGTGGCCGTGACAGTGAGGGGAACACATTTATACTTGGACACTACTCACTACTCTCTACCACCATGCCCTTCACACACATCAGCGCAAAGGGAAAAATAATATCAAGTGTGAAGTAAGCGCAAAAATAACTAGACACCCGATTATTGGTGTGTGAAGCTCAGGGGAGGAATTATATCGCCAAAACCCTCCATTGTCTGTACGGCCACGCTGTCCACCAGTCCTATAGCTCACATACAGACACTAAAAACACGTGTTATGATCTATAATGATCTTTTTTACTACCTTCTCGGGGGCAAGCAATGAGCGCCACGAAGGGCTGGCAGAATGTAACAAAAGAAACTAATGCTAACAGAAAACACAGAATGAAACCAAAGGCTAAATAAAGCAAACGGTCAACAAGTCACCTCGTACTCGTTTGATTAGAGGGCATCCTCCCCTTTTTATCCTGTATATTACTGTAATAACACATTACAGAGACTGTTTACAGGTAACAGCTCATGTCTGATTGTTCTATAACATGCCCACTAGATGTCCCCCTCGCTTCATGGTATTCCCGCCGTGCAACTCTCACCGGGGAGATTATGGAAGATGTTGGTCTGCAGATGGTTGTGCCTTCGGTAGGCTGTTGGTTAAGCTGTGAAGTTCTGCCTTGTGTGTATGTGTGCGATTGTAAACAACCCTTTGTGTACAGGGCTAAAGTTGGGTTCACACCGTGTGCAGCTGGTTAATGGCATATACAGAGTTGAGTTCCGGAGAGTGGAGAAAGTAATCAGGGCCAGTTGCCAGGCGGTTGCCTCCTCTGAGGGCCCACACCACTGGTCCCAGGTGTCTGCAAGGCCTGATATTACTGCTGGGCAATGAGCTGCAGCCAGCAATGATGATTTTGGGGGTGAATACACACTGACACACCCACTCACATTCAAGCTCAGACTGAGAGACAGAAAGATACAGAGAGCATAGACACGCAAATTCCCACCTTTGTACAAGTGAGTTATCCATGACTTTATATGTGGGAGAGTTTCCAAATACAAAATATCGGTTGTATCGCACTTAGCATGAAGGACAGTCGTACAGTATGTTTATTGAATTCATTCTGTAAAAGCTCCATTTAGCCTACAGTGTGGTTGAGTGTTTTGTTTTGTAATTTATGGCTTGATTATATTGGAAGGCATCATTTGCATTCAGAGAGCTATTGTTCAGCAATGCAAATCTTTATCCTTGCTGAGAATCCCAGTGCCCAAGATTTGGAGATTAGTGCAGATTGGGTATTGTGAACATCAAACGCTTATTTCCTTAACATCTTGTGGGGGGGAAGGCATTACCCTGCTCAAAGGCATATCGTTTTCCTCCAGGCAGGTGTAGTTTGGCAAGGCTTGTTAAACCTGAGACAGTTGATCAAATATTCAGCCAGGCTCCTTGAGCTGCTGAGAGCTTTTGGATGTCGCTGGGATAGTGCTGCGCTGATAAAAAACAGCTTTGTAGTGCCTCAGTGCTGGCCTCCCTTTGCTATTCCTTTCGTCGACTGCCCGGGTCAGCCGTCTGTCGGAGAAAATAATTTTTGTATGATTTCTTTAAAAAGAACCAAAGTAAAGAAATGGCAGCCTTTAACTGGTGTAATCCATCTTGCGCCAATGGTGTCAGAGTGATTCACGATTTCCAATTTAGCCATGGTTTAAATCTAAAGTAAATCAGGCAGGACGGCTCCACCCTTTGTGCAGCCGGACGACAAAACCCTCAGTGACAAGAGCTTTCAAATGAACATATCCCCCACATTCATCTTGTTCATTTATTGCATCAGACAGCCCACTGCTTGTCCTACATAGATCAGCAAGCAAAGACCTCCCGGCATTGTGAGTGAGTGGAGAGAAGGTAAGTCATTAAAGCTGGATAGGTGGCTATAGCATTGATAGAAGATCGGACAGAAGAGCAGCAGAACGGGGAGGGCCCCGATTTCAAGTCTGTGGTTAATTACGTTTGCTTTGATTATTGTAAGCTGAATTCCCTGAGCAGGAATTTAGTGACTACTCCAGCCTGCTAATCCTAGACATCTGCCCACCATACTGGTGAAGCATTTGTATTTATCTCAACGTCACATGCACTCATTTATTTAGTGGTTTGTCAACCTTCTACTCTGCACTCTCTGTCATACTGCCAAACACAGGGGACGCAACTGAAAGGTCAATTTAAAGACATCTTTAAAGCAGCTATAATCAATATTTTTTTTTTTTTTCAATGGTTAAAATTTGAATTTGAAATTTGAAAGGAGATGGAGATTTTACAGAATTATTTGTTTCCTTGCCAAATATCTTTTATTTTCCCAAATAAGGTACATATATTTTGGCATTCTGTGATCTCGAATGGTTTGAAAAATATTGCATGTAGCTGCAGAAAATGGGAAGAAATGCTGCGGCCACATGTGATTTTAGAAGTACCAAATATACAAATGATACACAAATAACAATTAACACAAGAATGCCAATAGTGCTCAAGAATAATTACAATTTCACCTTTCTGGGTATAAATCTGGGGGGGCAAGATGAGGATACAGGATTAATATTATGGGGCACTGCCACCTCCTCTCCCAGAACCACCATTGAGTTGGTGGTTACTGAAGCTAAAATTAGAGTGAATATTGAATTAACATTCATCAGGTGGACGGAAACACGACTACAAATGAATGCTGTAGCTGCGTGTGAGCTTGAAGTTTAAATGAGCCACAAGAACTTCAAAAGGTTATGATCTGTCAATGTTGTGTTTATGGCATGTTTCCCTGTTTTGGTCGAAAAATCAGTTCAAGGCCATCCGTGGGTACATGCCAATTCCCTTTATTACAGTCGTTCCTTGCATCTTAGTCATGTTCATGAAGAGAAACATCTTTCTACTGAATAAAGACAGTTATGTATTTTTTGTTAACCAGGACACACACCGAAAGGGAACCATTATTTCCAACTAAATGGTGTCTCAGAAAACATAAAATCCAATAACCTATTGTACTCGAGTAGTTATTTGTCTGTCCACGACTGCAGCTCAGGTCGCTTTCATGGAATGGCCTTTATGATGGCGGACCGGAATGATTTTCGGGTCAAGCGACGATCATGGAGCAGGGAAATCAAATAAGGGAATTGGCACGTACCCCATGTGTGTACTGCCATTTATTCAGTGGAAGGATTGAACGTATTTACTCACCTTTGTGGCATATATGCAGATAATTCGGGTTTTTTGTTTGCACAATTGAGATAATCCGTTTTTTTTTTGTGTTTGAGAAAACACATTTTTGTACTCTGGGTAAACTGACCCTTTAACTGTCCAACAACCATGCAAACACTTGCTTCTTTGCTAGAAATAAATGTGCTCCAGCCGGCCATGGATCATTTAAAGATCATTGTGTGTAGCTGCACTGGATTCCAATGCAGCTCCAGCCCTTGCAGGTGTAACCTCAGCATGAGGCACCGGCCTCGTCCAAGAGCACCAACAATGTTATGATTAATTGTGCCTGTCAGTTTAGGTCATTTAGGCCTACATGTTATTCTGCATATTACTCATATCTGTCTCAACAAAGGCGCACACTCACGACAATGCATGAGGGCATACAGGTACACAGAGGTGTGTGCATTACAAGTACACATGGTCACACACCGAACCCACAGACATGGTCACTAGCACATACAAAGGCACACAAACAAAACCGCTTCCAAAGCCCGGCCTCATGTGTGATAGCAATTCATGCTCAGGCAGTCAGGCAACGCTCCAAGGTATTCATTACTATTGATGTCAGAATCCACAACAAGAAGTGATGGCTGAACCTCCTGCAGTCTGTACTGTTTAAAGCCAAGCTCCTCTCCCCCAGCTGTTGCTCTCTGTCTTCACTTAGAAGGGAGACTGTGATGATTAATGCACTCTCTGCTGGGATCTCGGAGAAAGAACCTGGAGTTTCTGCTGAAGTGCTTCGCTCATATTGTGGTGATCCAGTCACACAAGATCTACTCTGTGGAGCAACGCCGAAAAATAGCAAAATTGAAAATCATGTCGGTCTCGCAGTCTGCGATGTGTGCTGCTCAAGATGGATTAAGCTGACGCCTGTTTGTTCTGAGCATTGTCTGGGATGAGCTGCTGCATTTTCACTCTCAGCTACTAATTCAAGTTTCTGAACTTGCACCAGCCTTCATTATTCAAGACTGCTGCGGCCTGTAGGAGAAAATGACATTGTACCATTGTTATTGGTTTATCATGTTGGCGGATTATGTTTTATGTAAAAAATAAATAAATAGCGTTTATAGGAATGTTTGAAGACTCAATTCTACTGAATGAAAAAGGGGGAAATCGTAGATGCTTAGATGTTGATTACTTTGATGTCTGTTCCCCTCAGGACTCCAGTTCTTTGCTGACGGTGCTCTGCGTCGGTGTTTAACCTGTACACTGATAAACTTGATTCTGCTCGCTGGTGCTGCTGAACGCTGGAGATACCGCTCATCTTGATGAGTGCAGCTGTTCGGCGATTCCCTCACTCTCGTCAATGCTTGTCTCATGAAAGCCTGCGGGGGTTGGTAGCTCTGTTGTTAATTAAATAATGCTTTAATAGATTCGGATAGCTTCCAATTCCTTCTGCTGTCATGTTATACAGTAAGATACATAATCATTTCCGGATTTCACTTGCGGGAAAAGTGATGCTAAATAAAGGGGCACTCCGGCAATTTAGTTTTGCACTTCCAGTTTGGCGACTTACAAGAGACATACTAAAAATGGAGATGGTCAAAATCAAAAGAGAAGGGGCCAAGATATCTTCACTTTTAGTCTCTAGCTTGAGCCCAGTTTCAAAAACCCTGGATCCTATACATTTCCCATAATGCAATCGATAGCGTCACTTTGTTTGACCCACCCTGCCTGCTAAATGCCCAAGTCTGCAAACTCCATGTCATCAGTTCATAACGTTCTGTGACAAAATGTGCAGTCTGCGCCCAAGCAGAGCTCATAATTTTCTCTCTTCAGCTCTCTGCTGAGCCACAAAAGACCTTTAAAGTTTTTCACGGGCTGTAGAGTGCTTATGGTTATTAAATAGCAGGAGCAACACAATTCAAAGATGTATAAATGAACTCACCAAGCTGTGATCGATGTTGTTGTAGGATAATGAGTAATAACCATGCATTAAATTGTCTTACTTTTACGCAGCACTAACGTGACCATTTCTGTGCGCTGCCCTCTAGTGGCCCGAAAGGTGCACTACACATAATTAGGGCCTTCAGTAGCTGGAGAAATTTAGTTGGTTAGGTACAAACGGGAAGGTTCAAGATTTCAGTGCTCCACCATCATCAAAACATCAAATGAAGAAAGATCATGTTTGATCTAAGAAACTAAGAAACTTTGGTTTTCCTTTCAATTTGTCGCCCATCTGCAGGCATTTTAATTCTCTTGCTGCAGATCCACATGTGAGTAATGTGTGTGTGAGAGCTTAAAAGAACTGTTTGAATTGTGTTTACAGACTTGATAATAATATACTCCTTCACTGATCCATTCAGTGTGCTCCTTCTTTTAATTACAAGACAAACACTGAAGAGGAAAATCCACCCTTAGTGGTAAAAGGCTCGAGTGCTTACGAGGTGTTGGAAAAAGAAATAACGACCATCAATTTCAACTGAGAACTGAGTTTTCCGTCTCTCTTTTCTTCCTTTTGCCAGTTTATACCCACAGGGCCATGGTGGGGTGTTGACAGCTCTTGTGCTCCACTCTGTATGTGTGGGCATTAGTTTGCTGTCAGTAGCGCTACATGGGGCGACTGTTGCCATTAGCTGTTAGATTTCTGATTCACACCCAGTGGGAGTGGGTTCTCAGTAGCCAAGCTGCCAACTGGCTGGGCAAATGTAACGTCGGCCCTTTTTTGTCCTTCATGACCGAACTGATTGTGCATCTATACGCTTTCCTTCTGGCTTTTCTATCTTTGAATAATGACCAAAAGAAACTAGAATTGCAACAAACGATTGATTAATCTGCTGCTGATTATTATTCTTTTGATTAATTGATCAGTTGTTTGATGTATAAAAAGTCAGTAAACAGGAGAAAATGTTCATCAATATTTTCCAGAGCCCAAGGTGACGTCCTTAAATGTCTTGTTTTGATGAACCAACTAACCTAAAATATTCAATTTACAACTATATAAAACAGAGAAAAGCTCTCATTTGAGAAGCTGCTGGAATTTATGTTGATCGAGAAATCAATAACTTGAGTAATGTTAATTACTAATTAGTAGGTGTATTTACTTCCTATTAAATCGATTTTTAAAATTACACCAAACTTCATACAACATCCCTTGATAGTATTACTCCTTGCTATTAGAGATTCAATGTTATTCAGTAAAATCAAGCTTTGTTGGGCTCTTTCAATGACAGAGAACAATCCTTGCAGAACCATTTCTTGTTCCTGTTCTGTTCATTATCATTATTCCTGCCATAGTTTGGCATTGCTTCTTTAGGATTTGCTTGTAAATTCCCTGCTCAATTACATAAATGTGTGAAAAACAGGTTGACATTGAGCAGGGCATGCAGGGATATGAGTCAGACTTCCTGGATGGATGGATGGATGAAGGATGGATGGATGGATGAATGGATATATGGATGAAAGATTGATGGAGGATGGATGGATGGATGGATGGATGAAAGATGGTTGGATGGATGGATGGATGGAGGATGGATGGATGGATGAAGGATGGATGGATGGATGGATGGATGGAGGATGGATGGATGAAGGATGGATGGATGGATGGATGGATGGATGGAGGATGGATGGATGAAGGATGGATGGATGGATGGATGGATGGAGGAATGATAAATGGATGGATGAAGGATGGATGGATGGATGGATGGATGGAGGAATGATAAATGGATGGATGGATGATGGATGGATGAAGGATGGTTGGATGGATGGATGGATGGCTGGATGGATGGCTGGATGGATGGATGGATGGAGGATAGATGGATGAAGGATGGATGGATGGATGGAGGAATGATAAATGGATGGATGGATGGATGGATGGAGGCATCTATAAAGAGCTTGAAGTGTTACGTTCGATCACACAGAATCTGGAGAATCTGGAAGTTGTCCTGTTAAAAGAGGGAGTATTATCCCTCTTGTCATGATTAATGAAGTTCTTTGAATAGGACAACTGACTTGTTAATAGCTCCATTAGGAACGCCCCCAAAAGATTGATACAGTACCTTACCCATCCTGCGGACCACTATCATGCTTTTTACTATGTGTGCTTTGGGGGCCATACTGTGTCATTTTGATGAGCTCTAAATCACTTACATCTTCCACCGAGGAAAAGGCTTAAACCACTAAGAGAGAATGATGTTGTTTTTTTTCCGCTGGTTTATTTTCCAACAGTTTAAAGAGCTTTTAACCCCACACCAGGCTTTGTTTTCCTCTCCTCAGTGATGTGTAAAAAATGTAATTCTTCCTTATCATGACCCAAACATGCAGCCATTTATCCAGCCGCTGCCAGTTTTTATTTGCTCGGCTTCAGTTCACTTGTCAGCCTCATGCCATGAATACCTGAAATGGAATTTTGAGTGGTTAAACACAGGTAGTAATTCAGAGTTTCTTTCTCTAATAAAAATGATTACCATACAATACTGTGCACATTATGTTGTTTTTAGCTCCGGGGCTTAATAGGATGATCATTTATTGTCATTTCATTGCCAAGAACTTTAATAGAATTTCTGGGTAATTGCAAAAATGCTAATGGAAATCAGAGCTTTTGGAATGTAAAATTGCAGAAAGCAAATACTATGAAGGCGGATGAATCACCAATCGTAATATTGCTAATATCAATGCGAATCAAAAGAGAATTGCACATTAGTGTGTTTATACGCAGGAAGCATTTACGACCCAGATTACAGAAAGAGTAAATCACACAAGCGTCAAGATATTAGTCAGTCTAGATTTGCACGACACAAACAATCTCAATCTCTTGTATAGTGGGACTCTGAGTGGGAAATAGGGAACGTTTCAATTACAGTATACATGGAAAGGGCATCTCTGCAGCAGGATTGATATGTCATTCTAACAGTTTCCAATTAAAAAGGGAGAACACTTCCATTATTCTTTTATTAGAAGACCTGTGCCTGAAACCGCAACGAAAGACATGCACGTTTCCGGTTAAAGGTGAGGTCCATCAGGCGTGAAATGAGTACAGCACACATAAAACAATTTTCATTTCCCAATGGCCGCCATAATTTAGCTTTACAATTATATTGAATGAGTATATATGTGTGTGTGTGTGTGTGTTTGTGTTTTGATGCCATTGAAACATGCAAAATAGCACTTTTATGACCGGTTCTATTAAAATGATGTGTTTCTCAATAAATGAACTGGGGATAACATTAAGCTTCAAGCATTAAGGCTTAGACAAGTGAACTAAAGTGCTAATAGAGAGACAAAGTCAGCTGTCCAGAGTTAACAGCTCTACATATAAATAACAGATGTGATCAAGATTTCAATAACATCCATTTTTGTAGTTCAGCTATTGAACACTACGCATTTGCTTTCTTTTCTTTACTTTAATCAAATGCTGTTAGGACCCTCTCACTCAAAACTCCCAAAATATCACAAAAGTGATTTATGGGATCCGTCTCCGTGCAGATGTAATGGTGACATCATCACCTTTCACAAATGTGTGTCACATGCAAACTGAAGAAAGATTCTACGTCCTTTTGTTTGTTTGTATGGCGTTTGCTTTTATCGGTGAACTGTGTCAAAATGAGATTACATGTTTTAAAAAGCAGCACAGAGGACAAAAGACATGAAGCAGGCACTCATAACATTGTGAACTCTTTACGGTATTCAACAGAAAATATATTACAGAGCTGCAAAGATTAGTTGATAATCTATTAGTCGATTAGTCCATCCGTAGAAATCTAATTGGCAGGTATTTTGCGAATCAAATAATCACTTTGAGTTAGTTTTTGAAGAAACTATACCAAACAATATCTGGTTCCAGCTTCTCCCATATCTATTTTCTCTGTTTTAAACCATTATAAACTGAATATCTTTGGGTTTTTAGACTAAAAGTTGGACAAAACAAGACATTTGGAGACGTCCCGTATGACTCTGGGTAAGTGAGACAGACATCTGTCACAGTTTTATCGACTAAATGATTAATTGATTAACCGAGGAGATAATCAACACATTAATCGGTAATGAAAATAATCATTTATAGCAGCAATATCTTAGAAATGAAAAACCTTGAGAATGTAAGATATAAAAACAAACACACACAGCAGCTGCTGTAAAAAAAAATACTCATTCACTGCAGGTGGCGCTACTTTCAGAACTGCAGGTCTTTAAATGGATGTTATTGGTGGAATCTGAGAACTTGTGCTTCAATGACGCTGTGTGACCTTATTGACAAATAGTCGAATGTGCTTTTTCTAGTCACGAGAAGAGAAAAGGGGGCAGTAGTTCACATGAAAATTAACTTTGCTTGAGTATCTGCTGTGTAACTGGCATGCCATGAAAGGAACACTTATGCAAAGAGAAATGGCCTGCGGGGTCTTTATCGTGACCCAGTTCAAACTTTGCGGGAGGCAAGAAAGCTCCTCATGGCTTCTCTTCTTCTCGAATACAGTGGAAATGATGGAATACATTAATGCCAATGGAGGACTATGACCTGACACATACATCAGTGGCAATGAATATGAGCCCAACAAATCTAAAAGAGATGGTACAGCATTCTGTGGGTTCCCCAGTGACAGTGGGAGGGGGGAGGGGGGGGGGGGGGGGGGGGGGGGGGGGGGGGGGGGGCTTACTGAGTGGGGAATAGCTCAAGACAGATAAATACATAAAAAATACAGGCTGATTCTGAATCTGTGCACTCCCACTCCACCAGCTTCCTCCTCCAGCTACTACATTGGACCTAATTATCCCGTGTAAGCAGCAGCCTGGGGATAAGCCACATCTGAATACTCAAAACTGTCTGTTATTCCTCACAATTTAAACCTGCGTAACACTGCTTATCAGCATTTTCTCCAGCTTCAAGCTCCCCATCCCTTTTTTGAAAAGTATAATTGTGTTATGCTCATCACGTACGGCATGAAATGTTGATTCCACCTTAATTATCTTCCCCAGGGGTCATCGCTGTGACTTCTGCAAAGTAAATAAAGCAGCGCTGCACTCACACACAGGCGAGCCTCGCAGTGTTAGTTACCCGCCGCGCTATTTTAAGTCGGAGCCCAAGTGAATGCCTCGTTCGCCGTAATCAAACGAGCCACCTTGACACATTTCAACAATTAAGTTTTAATCACTTGGATCTCCCTTAAATCAAAATCTCATGGTTGACGTTTATAAGTCAGTCTTCTCTGTGGCTGGGGCTCGGGTCAGTCTCATCAAATGAAATCTGAAATAAATCATGTGGGGGTAATTGAGAGTGTCAGAGGGGCCAGTCTCATCTGGTGACCAAATATGTCGTCCAAGCAGAGCGTGATTGGCTGCGGAGAAGTCGGGTGTAACTTTCCAACTGAACCAATCAGGTGCACGCTATCTATTAAGGTTATCAACCCTTTAGTGAACTATCTTCATGTGAAATATCACTTCAGTGACATTGTGTAATTTTGAGCAATTTCCTCCCTTATGGATGAGCTGTTGTACACGATTTCATCAAACAAACAAGGTGCTCCCCACAAACCCTTTGTTTCAGGCATACATATATTAAACTCCTGCTGGGGAGCTGAATCCCCTTAACAAAATCGGCAATGTCACGATGGCTTACGAGAATGATGAAAGCAAAGAGAAAGCATAGTTCATATTGACATTTCCATCTGCATGCGTCTTATTCATTCTTTTCACTCTGGAGCAAATTTAACTTGAAGTGAAACTCAGGACATTTTTCAACGCTGAAACCCAATTACACTTCACTTACTGTAGACAGCCCAGCACACCGCACTCCGCATTTCAAAAGAAATCTCGGCTGGCTGTGACATAACTTAAGCGTTTTTGCAAATTTAAGACGATACATTTCTCTCTGTTTTGACTTCGAGGAGCAACTGCAGCGTGAATACAATGATATCAACGTTGCATCTCGGGAAGCTAGTCTCAGAATGAATAAGTCACTGTTTCAACAGGAAATGTGAAGACATCTGTTTGGATTTGATTGAAGAAAGATGAGGGTCCGCACACATGACATGTTACAGCCAGCAGCTAGCTTAGCTTAGCATAATGACCGGAGACAGATAGCCTGGGTCTGTCCAAAAGTAACAAAATGTCCTTAACAGCACCTCTAAAGCTTGCAGATGAAGATGCCTGGCAACCTCACGGTGTCGACAAGACTTCAGGAAGTAACTGCGTCTGGCTAAGAAATAGTCCAGCACACAACAGAAAAACCTAAACTTGTTGTTTTTACAAATCGGCTTAAACCGATAAAACAAACAAGATATTATGGTTTCCCTGGTTTTCATCCTTTTTGCTATATATATATATATATATATATATATATATATATATATATATCTGTACATAGAAGGTATAATAAATAAAAAATATTGTGGTTATCATCAATCTTGCTTATACATACTTTTTACATTGTGGTGTTGCTACTTCAAAAAAACTCTTGAGTACTTCTTACACCACAGCACACTACTTAGGAAACACATTATTTCATGTTTCTGAGATAAAAAGAAAAACCAGAGGAGGCACTGATTTGCCAGCTACTGCATTTACAGTAGAGCTTTTTAATGGTCAGCTGTACAGTAGCTCTAGAAGAGAGAGGAAACACTGTGGAGACCTCTGAATCAAGGAGACTAACCCCACCTGCTGACTGGTGCTACTTCCCAAACGAGGAGGGAGAGCAGGGGGCAAATATGGCCCCGAGACAGAGGGTCTGTCACAGTGTAGCCAATGCCAGGCTGATTTCACGGTTGATGTCCCCCAGAGAAGAGAAAGATGTGCCATTACTGCCTGTAAGTATATTGTCCACCAACAGGGGTCACTCTGTGTATAGCAAAAAAAAGAGAGGCAGCTGATGGGAAAAATATTAACAAGAGGTAGAAAAGTGTCATCAGGATGCAGCGTGAATGAAGGTGAGTTTGGACGGAAAAATTACACCGGTGAGAGTGGGTGGTCAAGGGGGAAATGACACAGGAGATGAGTGTGGACATTTTGGAGGAGAACAGATTGATTCGGGCAAATTAAGCAAACAGCAGTCAGATGGACAGGTACAGAAAGACAAAGGGAGAGACAGGCAGCCGGTGCAAGGGAAAAGCTGGTAACCACTTGGCCCCAACTCCTCCAATGTTTTGCTTCTTGAAAACTGGTCAGTGAACAAACTGGAAAGTTCCAAAAATCCCACTAGCTCGGTGATGACTATGGTGCTATGATCCTCAGGGAGTGAAAAGGATGGATTAGTCTATTTTTATTGCTTGGTGAACGCATCCAACAGCCCTGTCTGCTCATCAATCATTCACAGTATACTCCTATTCCCCAGTAAGCTGCCCCCTCATCCTCTCTTTTCTCCTTCCAAATTCCCTCTTTCCCTTTCCCATTCTTCTTTCGCTCTGTCTGTTCTCCATTGTCAGTCCTCGGAGCCGCGGAGCACAAGTTGAGATACATTATAGATGAATGGGCACGGATCTTCCCATAGGATCCTGTCTTAAGTTTTTTGGAGTGAAGTCTGTTTCATTCTCTCCCACTTCTCTGTATTGGTTAAGACTTAATGTGACGTGAGAGTTGAAGAGTGTTTTCAAGGTAACCCTCCTCCCTGACAATTAGTGGGAACTTAGGCGTACGGCCAAAAGATTTTACTCACAATTTAACAGCCACGAAGACTCTTCGTTCGAGAACTGCACTTTCATGTACCTGTTTACAACACTGCTTCAGGTAGCGTGGAGTAGAGTAGAATAGATTAGAGTCTACTGGGATAGAAACTCCCAGCTCTCCGGAGACAAAAAAAAACAAAGCTTTTTGTAGTGCAGGGTGTGAATATTTGATTTTTATGAGGCACATAAGCTCACTTACCCAGCAATTGATGTGGGTTAATATGTACAACATGTGCACAGCCTATCGCTAAATATAGCCTCGTCAAACCTATGTGTAATCTAGTTCACCACTAAATACAATTACGATTTTGTATGTGTACCAATTCATCTCTCTGACGCATATGAGAAATGAGAAGCCAGCTCATTTGGATTAAAAGGTAATGCATTTTTAAAACGCTTGCTGTTTAAATCATTGTGCTTCCCTCTTTTCCACCCTTTGACATCATTTTTAGCTTGGTCAAAGAAACGAATTCATGTCTCTTGTCCACTCAGAGATTGGAAAGTAATTTCACTGTTCTCCCCCTATTTATTTGAGGTGCAAATTCATTTTTGCGAGCAAGCCACCGTGTTCTCTCTTTTCTAACAGATGTTTGAGTGTCTGCGTTGCATCCTGGGTGATTAACCCTGGATTTCGTTCAACTAAATTTGGATGCTCCAGATTCTCGTTAGCGCTGTTGTGGGATCTAAGTGCTCACACGCAACACTGAGGTGCTTCCTTATCTATTTTTGATATCTGCCAGTGGAAGAGGAAGTATTCAGATCCTTAACTTCAGTACTCATCCTACTGTGTACTGTGGAAATACTCCATCACCAGAAAAAGTCCTGCATTGAAAATGTTACTTTTACAGAAGTATGTCATATAATCAGGAATATGTACTTAAAGTGTAGTACTCAAAGTAGAACAATTTATTAAATCACTGGACTATTTTTACTGATGCATCAATGTAAAGGCATGCTTTTACTGTCATAGTTGTTTGAGGTGGAGTTAAGTTTGAACTTTCTGTATAGGCAGTGGTGGTTCTGGCCCATTAAGCCACATGGGCCAAACTGGGGCCAGCTGCTCTTTTCAAAGGGCCAGTTAAATTAAAACAAGTCTATCTAACTTTTACTGAACTTTGGCAACAAGTGGAAAGATGTAGGACAATTATGAATGATAAAATAAAGTGTAACAGTAGCACAAGTAAACTAGAGTCTGCTACGGGTAACATCAGCCAGAACATACTAAAAGTCATACACATCAAAATACCTGAGTGCATTAAATTGAGCAAAACTGTTTTTCGTTGCTTGTGCATTCAACTTTTAATTTGTAAGAGGACGATTGCGTTATTTCTTCTTTCAACAGTTACATAATTTCACTTTAAGGGTTTAAAAAAAACCCTCTTATATACACAAACTAGCCTAATTTGCATCCTTTAAGGTTAAAATCAAAAGTATCAGGGGATGTTATTCTGTACAATATAAGGGGTTTTACAGTTTAAAAATACTTTAATCCATTTTTAATTGTTGTTAAAAGTTGTAATGTCTTCCGTTTTAAAGGGTTGTTGTCCTACCAGGGACAGTTGCTGGACATTGCAACAAACACCAGATAAGCACATGTTAAACATCCCCGTCCCATAGTCATCCTGCATACCCACATAACTCAGCTAAAAGCTATTTATAACCATTTTTACCGAAACCAAACACAATTCCAACACCAAGCAACTATATGAGCACACAGCAAAAACGCACTAACCATGCTAGCAGTCTGGCAGTCTCTTTTCAAAACAAAGCCAAAACATAGAATTCATACCTATAGTGACATAAAATAGATACATTAAGTTAAATGAGTACAGTTACCTGAGGACATTTCAAATGGCATAAATGTTACCCAAATGGCCAATTTGAAGAATCCCCCTTAACAAACCTTAATTAAAACCTCTCCAACTTTGCTCTGCTCCACTTTATTGGCGTCAGTTTGTGCACAGATAATGTTCAGATGTGGTGATATGATTTGCTGGAGGTTTTGGGCAAAGGGATATTCATTAAAAAAGTGTACAGGTTTGTTAGACAGGAAATGAAATGCAGAACATGTATGCTGTGTTCCATATTGATTTACTCAGACCAAGTAACATATACACTGATTGCTACACCTCTGCAGAATCTCTCAAGTTTTACCTTTATAATGATACCAACATTATTTAAATAGACCTTGTTGACCTTGTGTCTTTAAATCTATTAATTTTCAAGCAGGGGCCTGAGCCAGAGACCTAGGATTTAAGAGGTTAACGTGTACCAGCTTTAACCACAAGCCTGAAGGTGATTATTTAATAAGGCAGGTTTACTGTATAATATGTCATACGTAGGAAAAGGTCACACGATCAGCTCCTCTATCACCTGCAATCAGTTGAACCGCCTGCAGACTATACTAAAACACATGAAATGATAACAAAAGCATAAATGATATCACATACATAGTTCATTTTTTAATGCAGTGAGACTCATTTGGTCTGTTAAAAGTCTCCACTATTATTAATACCACCACCTCCAAACAAACAGCAGTGATTTTCTGAATTATGACCCCTTTAATTTATTTTATGAGTGTCTACTCTTTGTTTTGGGAACACCTTTCAAAATGAAACAACTCACAAAAGGTAGGATGTGCTTGTTTTAATGATGTAAGTCGTCCTAAAAAGAAGTGTCTCTTTGTGTGTGTGTGTGTGTGAGTGAATAGGCTATAGAGCTCCCTTGTGCACAGTTAAGCTACAAGAACTCCCCATGTCAATATTAGTGTTTACATTCACACTCAACTGTGACTCAGTTTGGTACTTCTGAGGATGGATGGTTAATCTTGCCTTATGTCATTCTTAACATCCTTGGCCGGATTTAAAGACTAATGACTCGGTTTCTGTGGACTGGGACCGGCAATTAATTGAAATGGCAATTGTGGAGTGAATCTGTTTTCTTCTCTGTGATGATAGCATTTACCTCACGCTGCGCTCACAGCTCTGTCGAGTTCAGTGTTTGGTCTCATCGCTTACTATTACTACAGAAATATATTCAGGAATCAATAAATGTAATTATATATATATTGTAGATATAGAGTTGAATCCCCATATATCTGTCTTTGCCTCATACTTTCTATGAATTGTATGTGTATTATTTAAAGCAGTGGATCAAATTGCGATGGGTTATATGAAAAGGGTCGCTCGTAGTAACAAACCCACAGAGTTATCACCAAACTCTGCAATTCCCCTCATTTCTACAGAACCTCTTTGTGTCTTTTAGCTGATTGTTTTGGTTGTATGGCACCGCAACTTCAGTGATTTGGTTCAGTCTCAAAGCTCTCATGAGCAGCGTCTACACCTGCATCAGGCAGTCTCCCGTGAAAGAGCTCTGATAAACCCACCGTTTGCTACTTTGACCGTTTGCTACCAGATGAAGATGGTGGGGCTAAAGAACCAGATATTTTTCTCAGGAGTTTTTTGCAACCAAAAGGTGAGTCAATATTAGACAGGATTATATAAGGCATACATTTGTCAGATGACACAATTCCAAATAAACCTTGCTGTGTGTCTTCTTTACATTTTACCGTAATAAGCAACAGTTTGCTCACATGTTAGTTATAAGGTGGAAATACATCAGTGTTGTGTTTGAAGATTGCTGCTGGACAAATACTATGAATCATCAATGCCCCTCAGCAAAGCACTTGAAATCCCAAACTTTAAATTGGATTGAAGACATTCTGGGCACTAGTTAACTCTCTGAATGGTTACTTCTCCAAATTGTTGATTTAAATAGGGATTTTTTCTCCACCAATTAATTAAGGTTTTAAAATTATGCTTATTTTTTTCTGTTTTTGCTCCACATCCATCACAGACAAATGATGTGTGTGTCTTGCTAATCTGGGGTTTTATAGAGTCGCCTTTGGAGATAAATCGAGATAGAGCGCATGCCACATCAAAGCATCAAAGCAGACTGAGATGCAGATGGACTTTGTGTCCCTTCATTACACATGCACTAAACCTCTTGGCTGCGATTTCACTTGCCACTGACGAAGGGATCCGTGGCCACTTAACCAGCTGTAGCTTGAGCCCGTTGTGACAAATGGACAAACATTCATTTCTCAATCAATATTACTGGCTATACCTCCATCACTAAAAGATCTGTATAGAAGCTCATTTCCTGTGTCAGATAATTCTTTCACCTTTTTGTTTTCCGTCTGTCTGTCTGTCTCCACTTCTCTTCCACTTTGTCTCTCACTTGCTACACACACACACACACACACACACACACACACACACACACACACACACACACACACACACACACACACACACACACACACACACACACTTACGCACAGACCAACATGTACATATAAGTGTAAGGATGGGATCTGGGTGCCATGACAACAGGGCACATCAAAATCCAATTAAATGGAACTTCCTCCCACTTCAGCAGACCGACAAATAACTTCCTCCTACCCTCCCCCCCCCCCCCCCTTCGCATGAATATAACTTTGAGATGTTTAAGTCATTCACATCTGCGCTCTTGTAACGTTGATACGATTAATATGTCAAACTGGTGGAGGGAATGGGGGGGTTCAAATTTGTTCAGAATGAACAAGTAGTAAGTCGCAGAACAAATGCAATTTCTCTGGAATTGGCGCTACACACCACAACATGAACATGAGAGCGATGATGGTCCAATAACTGCATAAAAAGAACACTCATTCTAGCATGAAGCCACCTACAAACCCACACATGCGGAAGCGCTACTCTTGGCTTGGCGCAGCCTGCTTAAAATGGCCACCGCTTGCTGTGCTCAAAATTGGAATTATTTAAACTTTGACCCCAATTGCCACTGACCTTTCAAAGTGCTACCAATGAGATAACATCTGTATGTGACGTTGCCACTTTTTGATGCCGCATACAATCCGTGTTTCTACAGGAGCCCAGAATGGACAAACTCTGAGGAGGGCCATTCACAATTTTACACCGAAGTGGCTGCTGGACAGGCCACCATAGTTGATGATTAAGCAGAGCCGACAGTGGGCTATAAATCGCAGAGAAATATGCGTGGAAAACAGTAGATGGCACAACCCAACATTGCTATTTATCAAGTAACTCTCGCATTCCACATCTATGACATCTTCAGCTTGATTTGTGAATCTGCATAGAATACAAATTTGAGACATAAACATACGGAATGACTTGGAATTGCAGTAAAGCCTGCCTGTCGAGAGCCTATGCACCACACTATACAATATGTGGACAAAACCTATAGCTGCATCTTAATATTATAGCGATAGTTGTGAGCAATGACAGACTGCAGATCTGTAATCGGAAATAATAATTGTCATATTCTGTGGATTTCCACCTCATTGTGCGACCACCTGCTGATACTGACACCAGGAAGACACATGACTGTACATGCAGCACCTCAGACAATGCCTTGCTTGTTTTCACATGAATACATTAAAAGCAACACGTGTCATGTTGGATGATACATATTCAATTGGATGATCCGTATGAGGAAAGATGGCAACATGATCTACTGCACTAGTAAAACGGCACACTGACACACTGCAGCAACGCTGACTTCCTCAAGACCTGGGTTTGTGTAGCTTTGTGGCGAAGTATGTATCTGTAGATACCCATCTGCCGCTGGGTTCCCACAGTGTGTTAAACGGAGTGGGCATCATCAATCACTGCCACCTCCACATGGGCACTGCCAAGCCCCCAGAGAGAGATGCAAGTGCTGGGCAAGACAGAGAACCAGGCTCCCTGCCTCCAGTGAGAAGCAGCTTACATATTACACATCCGAGAGGATGGCCTGGTAATGTCCCTCAAGGGCTGCCTTCATGCTGTGCTCAGTGACTTCTGGGGGACAGCCTGCCGCTGCAAGACTAAACGCATGAGACTGAACATCACATTAACGCCGGGGCGAGCCTTGGGAGGCCTGCCACTTTAGATTGAGAGGCCAGGCCCGCCACCACAATTAAAAAGGAAATGATTAACAATTAGCCTGCTAGAGAGAAATAAACAAGCGGTTTGCTGAGACAACTTTTCCGCTGCTGTAGACCCATTTGTGTAATGGGGGAGCATGTATATTCTGTTCAAGATAGTGAAGTGCACTCCATGTGCTGATGAGTGTGCATAGCCCACGGGGCTCAGCAGGGTTTGTGCCTCCTACACCACGCCGCCCAAACCCACGCACTCCACTCGTCTGAGCGGAGAGAGCGGAGAGAGAGCGAGGTCATCCGTTTAGTTTGTAGCATACTGTTGGCCTAAGCGCCACTCATGCTTCTCTGTTGTGGACAGATTTGACAATTCTCTGCTAAATTAATAGAATTTTGCAAAACGCTATGTCCTATTGTTGTTCATGGGTCACCGTTATTTTCTAGACCTGTTCTGGGATTTTTCCTGTACCTCTCGTGAGTTTGCTGTGTATTGGCTGCAATGACACTTGTCGAATGCTGACTCAGACTGACTTTTATAAATTGTAAAATAAATCAAAAGACACGGGAGAAAACAGACTTGATAAAATCCTCTGACAATTGAATGATAAATTTGCTGGCCTGTACCCGAGTGTGCCACGGATTGCCTGGAGGTTATTGCTGTGTATTTTATCCACCGTTGGTCATTCATCACCTGGGCACAGTATCAGCCACAGTCTTTCACTCACATATGCAGAGGGAGAGAGAGAAGAAGCAAATGCAGGCTGCAAGCCACACTGCTATAATGAGTATTTATGTGTGTATAAGTTAGGAAAACACTTTAAGATTGGGAAATCTCCTGCAGTCTTAATCATTTTTTTAGACCTATTCTCTGTTGTTTACTTTCTTTTAATAGAAACAGAGATGAAGCTGAATATATGTGCTTTAAAATGTACAGTTTAAAATATTTTTTCTTTTAAGAAAACTGAGATGGTAATATTTTGACTAGAATTAAATTAATTTACCTCAATAATATTTGGGTGAAAACAGAAATTTCACAAGTGGTTATCGCCAAATTGCGGCACACGGAGCAGAAACTCCACAGCTACATACTACGACTGTTGAGTGAGAACATTTTTCTTTTTTGTAATTTGGCTGATCTCGCCCTTTACCAGATCAAATCTTCTATGAATGTTATTGATATGAAATGTAATGATATGATAAAGGCCTAGAATTCACCGAAACAATACAGGATGTTAAAGCAGAGCCGATCACGCAGCACAAGAACAACCGAAGGCTATAAACCGCAGAGAAGCATTTGCAGTAGAGTCAGCCTGTCGAGAGCCTATGCAGCACTCTATACAACATGTGGACAAAACCTATAGCTGCATCTTAATATTATAGCGATAGTTTGGAGCAATGACTGCAGATCTGTAATCATGAATAATAATTGTCATATTCTGTGGATTTCCACCTCAATGTGCGACCCCCTGCTGATACTGACACCAGGAAGACACGTGACTCATGCAGCACCTCAGACAATGCCTTGCTTGTTTTCATATGAATACATTAAAAGTGTCTCTCCATCAGTTACCCTGGTGTAGCAACAGTGTGATGCTCGACACCCTTTCGCCTGGAAAATTCCCAAACAGCGTGGAAGTCTCCAAGATTTAAAGTATGCATATTCATAAGTCATAATCATGGCTGAGGCTCTGCAAAACTTCATTACATATTCATAGACAGGGACTTTTCTTATATACACAAGTTAGACTACTTTATTTTGACCCTAGGGCTCAACAGTATATTGAACTAATAGGGATAAGCGGAAGTGAAGATGAGAAAACTGGATTTCCTGCTGGGCACTGCGCTCTTGAAAGCTGTATATCTAAAGAATCAAAACACTGGAAATAAAATGACCTGAATGTAGTTGAGGCAAGAGGAAGCCTGGATTAAACATGTTAACCTTGTAATAGCTTCTGTGAGCTGAACAATTGCTGTAGTTGTTTACTTGGCGGATGAGTTGGAATTTAAGCGTGAAATAAATGCTGCCACAGACCACTGCACTTTAGTCCGAATAAAAAAAGAAACCAAAGATACAATAAACACATGGTGAACAGATACTACAGAGAGAATAAAGTGACAAAGCACGACTGTCATTTAGAAATAGTGGACATCTTGCCAGACGTCTTACTTCGGCTTACAGGGAGTATGTTTTCTTTGAGCTGCTGCCGTTTATTTCTCATCCATCTGTCAAGAGAGAGTTGCAGCATGTCGGCGGTGCACTCACCGCCTTTGTCTTGTAAATTCAACTTCTGACATCCACGAGACTGCAGAGGGTTGTCGCTCGACAGAAATAGACTTCTGTTTTTCTTTTTTGGTCTTTTTTTTCCCCCGTTTCCTAACAACAAAGCATCTCTGTATCAGAACCGCAAAGGGTGTACCTTGAAGTAGGAGCCATATATAGAAATCTTGTAAGTCAGGCATGAATTAACACTGAGGGGGCTGTTGACTTGGAACATTTCAAACTCCCTTAGAAAAAGGATGATGTTGGCGATGACAGAGGAAAAGATTTATTACGAAGGAGTCCAGCAAGCCAAGAATGCCCATTGCACTGACTAATAAGCACCGGAACATTGTGGTAGTACTTGGAATACATTAGTGGAAATAACTGCATTTGTCATTATGAGTGTAACAATTAATGTCTCTGTGAGTCTGATATTGCTTTTGAGCTGAAAATGACTTCCCTAGAAACTAAACTTGTATTTTGGAGCAAAAATGAAAAAGTTTTTTCGCAATCAATACGTAATTGCCTGAGATTTAAAAATACTGTGCCGGTACACTGCACAGTCTGATGCGAGATCAATAGAGAAATACATCTGGTTCACAGCAGGAGGGATGGAGGGTGGATCAATAATAAGCAAATTTCCAGGAATTGCAAGAGGTATCGACTATTTAATTAGCCGTTTCTCTCAAAAGGTGCATCAACGACTCATGATAAAGAAACGCTAATGGGCCTTTGTGATAAACTTAGACTACAACGCGCAGATGAGTGAACGATTGTTGGAGCACAGAGAAGAGAAGCCATGCATGGAACATCAAAGTCATAGCACCTTTCCTTTAGACCATCTACATGTTTTTAGGCCTGGAGAACAAGTGTTCGTTTATCTATAATGAAGCATGTTGTAAATTTGGGGATTTCAAATTCTCAAGAAATGTAATGTAAGGATAAGTATAGTGATATTACATATGTTTCTAATTGCCAACAAATCCCATTAAAAGACCAAAATAAACAATGAATTGATACTAACAAGCAGTGTCTGTTCAACTAAAGCCTGATAGAGCTTAATTATTTCGACCTTTATGTCGTCCAAAACAGATCATTGAGCCACATTGTTGCACTGGGATACATGTTCCATCATTTTGATGAACATGGGCACTGGGGTTTATTTTACACACATATACATACTGCACACCGTCCTGGTTCTGTTAATACTCACTAGAGCAGATTCATTTCTACGGTTATGAGACAATTTCTGGGTTAGAAAATAAGATATAAATAAAACTTGTGACACAAAGTGAGACTTTTCTCTATTCCTCGGTCATTCCATGTGAAATACTGTGTCGGCTTACTCCTGCACTGAACTGCTCATCCAATCTACTTGGTGCAATTTGGAGGCATGACATTTTCAGTGTTAATAAACTTTGAATAAACAAGCACTCTGTGCAGCAGCGAGGGCGGAACTTCAGGGCTCTGTGGACTGAATCAAGCATTTTGTCTGCAGCGGGACTTTACAGGCCGGCTCATTGCCTACAGTTCACTTTTGGAGCTGGATATACTAACGTTACAACCAAACTCTTCTTCGCTTCCCTAGAGTCATTGAGTGAAGAGTTCTCGACAACGCTGCGATCAGCACTTTCTGACGGACTCGCATTGCGAATGATGGCCAGACGCTCAGAATGGGCACTGCACTAGTTCAAATGCAACAGTCTGAGAAGAGAAAATCACATTTTGTTTCTGCTTATAACCCTTAGACATGCAACCTGAGGTTCAGAGTCACAAAACAAAAAAGGAGGCAACCACCAAATTAGAGCACGGAATGTGCATAATTCCAACAATAAAAATAGTTCCCCCAACAAATAAACCATTTACTCCTGTTTGAGTAATGTCTGCAAAAAACTACAATGCCCAGCTGTTTGGAAAATGACTGGGACTTACAAAGACATCTTATTTAAGATTAATGTCTTCAGCAGTAACAAATGGGCTTGGGGCTCAGAGCCACAAACAAGGTAGAAAAGTGTTGAGAGATGAACCAACACTTTCTTTTGTCGTTTTCATGGGATTTGCTTACAATAAGAATATCGCCATGCCTTAATCCTGTAAATGGGAAATATGCTATTAACATATGTCTTCATTTTACTCTGCAATCTGTTGTAAGAAGTGATTTTGTCCTTGAGGGCAACTTTTGCAACTGATAAGATCACATTTAAAGCCCAGACATGAGTGGGTGTAATTGCCCAATGAATGTTGATATCACAAACTGGCAGTTAAGAACTCAAAAGAATTGAAATGATTTGAAAGAAGCTGCAACCATCCATCACAAACTACATTTCACATCACAACATTTCTACACTAAATAGCACTATTGGAATTTTGATTTTGCTTGTTTTCCCCTTTTCAAGGCAGTCACCCAGCCTTTGATGGCCGTGGCTCGCTCCTCTGGGCGAGCTGAGGGGTTTTAATACGAAACAAACACAGAGAGATGATAAGAAGATAGAAACATCTATGCACAAAGCTCTGTAGATCCACCTTTAGTGGATAGCCTGCAACAAACATGAAGGCAAAACAGATGAATCATGAAAAACAGAAAAAGAAACCCGGGGACGAAAAATCTGATGGATGCCTTTGTGAGAAAAAAATGCTTATACACCTAGACAGTGACGCTTATGGGCACTCGAGTTTTTCTTGTGATGACTCCTCTCATGATTAATGTAGGTATAGATGTCTCTTCTGACCTTGAGAGAGGCTTCACTTTGTGCTGATGTTCGGGTTAACTTTGGACTGTGGGAATTGGAGGTCCCTCTGAGGTACCTTTTTTTTCTTGACCTCACACAGGTTTTTGGTGTGTGTTTGTATCATGATCAATATCCACCTCAGTTCATGTGGGTTTTTCAGAGATATAACGTACTGATGATAGATTGAGGTTTTGATATTTCTTTGAACCCACCTTGCCTGTAAAATTCACTTTTTATGTAACGCCGGAGTGCAACACATCGCATCAACTTTGCATCCAAAATATAGAACTAAAATGCAAAATGAACCATTCCTGAACACTGCCATGATATTGTGACGATTGTATGATTTAAAAACCTTTTCTTTTTCATTAGCATTTAAAGGTAGATTATTGAAAGATCAAAAATAAAAAAACATTTTCTCTTGATAAAGTCTCCTTTCTCTACATATTATTTATAATTTAACCCTAATGGATGTTTTCCATTTTCTCATCATCCAACATCTCTTTTCTGTCATTTCAAAGATTAATAATGATCAACTGAATCGACTCTCATAAATTCTCATCAGCGCCCTGAGGGGAATGTTCAAAGCTACTAAATCAGTGTATTCATCCAAAGATTTTAAATATTCAGATGAGTCCCCGAGGCTTTGATGCAATAAAAGCTTATTTACCGGGGCATGGGAAACACACCTTGCATCTTAATACACTGACGGAGTGAGAAGATGAATAGCGTGGTTACATCTGTATCATGTTCACGGTAGATCAATCTGTCACTCTGCTGCGGTTGGTTATTCAATATTGTCCTTGGCCTCAAACGCCACCAAGTGAGATTTATGCTGTCAGTGCGAGCTCTGCAAAGAACAGACACAATCAAGACTCAAAGTGCTACGGAGGTGTTTTGATTTCCTTGATTTGAATTCATCACTTTACTGATGGAATTAGCATTCAGGTATCTTTCTGCTATTTCATTTCAAAAGTCATACATGAGAAATCCCATAATTGTGAGCTCAATACACTACAAACCCCGTGCAGTCACTTTGTTTACTGTCACCAGCACTGCAGACAGTTCAGTAAAACTGCAAAAAGGATAATTAACAAGAAAATAATGGGCTTTCATAAAAAGTCACTGCTTGTGGCAACAAGGAAAATATGATTTCCTCAGAGGCTGAACATGAAACAGAGACCGATGCAGTCACACTTTCAGTTTTTCCGTCGTCGTTATGTTGTCTTATGCTTAATTTGAAATAAAATGGCAAAAGCAGGACAGGATACATATGTTCTCTGCAGATCCTGGTAACAATAACAACCGTCTTGTCCTGCTATGTGAAACGGTTTCGTAACGTCACCATTGCTCCCCCTCTAATGGAGATGATTAAATGCTGAAAAGGTCTAATCTATTAGCAATTCTATGCAAATAGTTTCAAATGAATATTTGTAAAACTAGAACTACATGTCAGGGCTATGGGAGGTACCACATGGAGAATGAGAACTGTGATTGGTCAGTTTGTGTTTACTCCAGGACGGTTTTGATGCTGGTTGGGAGTACTGAGAGCCAACATACACGATCAACACTCTTTATCATAGTGAAATAAAGTAAATAATATGGCTATTACACAGAACAATCTAACCGCAGCAATGAGACAAGGCAGAGGAATCACATCTATGGACAAAGTCCATCTTTCATCTGTTCCTATGCCTTCGCTAATGGAGCTTGGCTCAGGCAGAAACACAACGTTTTTTATTTCATCCATGTGAGCTGCTCACGAGCTGGTCTTTCTTAGTGCCGACTACGCACTCATTCACATAACAAACCAGCCTCCAAGCATTACTATATACAGCTGTTACTGCTGCTGCTGCCCTGCTTTTCATGAACCAGCAGCTGAAGCAGCACCTCACCAACATGTAGTTTGACTTTAGGTGATGAATTAACTGGATAGTTAACCTTTTGACTTCAACTTCATTTAAGATACACCAAGAATTAAAAAAACATGTTTCTGCCTCGGGGTGTGGGATATGACGATATTAGATTGGGAATGATTAAAATGTCTCCATGATCTGCCTTCGGAGAGATCATTAGTATTGTGCTACAGTGCGCATCCTGTCAGTTGCAGTTCTATGGTGTTTCCCCTGCATACAGTTGACAGCGCCATTGTTAAGTCAACCCGGTGTCATGGGATGGCGTCTAAATGGCACAACATTACAGCTTGTCATAATTACGCGTTTTAGGCTTTTCGCTCGCCATTTAACACCATATCATCACCGTAAAAACGTTTGCGGTTATGTTTTCGGGAACAAAACCACTTAGTTGGGTTTAAGATAAACATCATGGTTGGGCTTAAAAAGAAAAAAAGGAAACTGTGTAAAATACGTACGGAAAAAAACCTAATAATAAGAGGAAAAACATGTCAGAAATGTCACAAACCTCACTAACGTAACTGAACCCCCCCCCCCCCCCCCACTATGGGACACCGGTCTCCTGGTTGCAAGTACTGTGTTTGTTCGACCCATCCACCTCTCTCTCACATTTTATTCTGAGTCACTTGTTCAGAGAGTAGCATATTCACGTGGATGTGTTTACATTGCACTCAGTACAGACTACATGGCGTGCAAATGACACACAAAAGAGCAAGACAGGCGTTGTTCATATGGTCTTATATGGTAACTTGGCCTTGTGTGCTCTGATTCATTTTATGAAAACTCAACTCCTCGCATCTGCTACTTGTGTTCTTCAACACTGTTTTGGAGGAAGGAAATAACAGAAGTAACAGGCAAACCAGCTGTGAAAGTGATGCATTTATTATAGATGTATACGTATATACATATATAATATTTATTTGCTGTGAGGTGGATCTAATTTATGCTGATGTTAAGAGTGGTTCATGTGGATTTGGTAATATGATAAATAATTGGAAAAGTAACTGATGAATAATTAAAGAAACTTGTTGTGGTGTGGTGTTATCTTAATGGATTATCTTTTGTTTTAAAGGGAAATTAGTTTGTTTCTGTTGTTCAGTAACTTGCAAAATCCTGCCTGAATAAAAAGAAGATATTTTTGCCATATCGCCCACCCCTATTTCTGCCTTAGAGCAGCTTGCCACGTGCACATGAACAACACTGTTACTCCCGTTTGCCCTTTTCCCCTTGAGGGTTTTGCTTTGCTTCCAACTGAGCCACTACTGCAAATATGACGAGAAAGTTTCTGACTGAACTGAAGTTAAAATAGGTAGAATAACAGTGTGGTCATCCTCTCGTACTGGCCTCTGAGCATTAGACAGCAGATGTTGCCGGACGACACAAAGTGTTAAAAGCTCCATAGTTAATGAGGTCTTAGAGGGTTCCTAACCCCCTAACTCTTCTTACCGTGTGTTTCTCTCAGTGTTGTGTTTTCTTCGCATACACATATAGCACATTTTCACTTGCTACCCACACAAATGTGACTGTATATGCTCCTGATGGCTGAAGGCAGAAGATTGCATGCAGTGGGTCATGTTGTGGGTCAAAGGTGGCTACAAGATGAGCAGGCATCTTGGGGAAGCTTATCGTTCTCTGAATTCTCATTTTAAATTGGTGTTTGCAGAGGACAACAGCATGAGGTCACTGCTTTTGCTAAATTGCTTATTGGCTCTCAAATAAGCTGATCATCTTATTTTCTCCTGGTTTGATTCCCTCTGTAGTGAGCAGGGACACTCCTGACTTCACAGATTTCCAATCACATGTATTGATATCTTAATCACGGAAAACAATTCCCTCTTCAGGAGCCTGTTTTCAATTCAGCAAATCCAGCAAAATCAAGCTCTAGCTTATGTGGTTCAAAGAGGAGCCATTCCAGCAATACAGCCCTTGGGTTCAGTCATTTCCCAGTCAGAAGTGAAGACGCGTGGCAATATATTTTGAATATAATTACAGCCTGTGTGTTATAAAATATGGACCCCCAATTCCCAGATTAGTTATTGAAATAAAATGAAAAGAGCTCTAATTGAAGGAGCTTCGAGACAAATAATCGCCCAGCCCTGAGCAGCCACTGAAAATAAACGGGGATCTTCAATGCGCTGCACATTCTCATCGGTACGGCCGAGGCCCTCCCATGTTCACTTTAAATGAGCGGTAGACATGGCTGTATTTGTTAAGCAAATGAGCATTTTAGATTTACAGAGCCGTAATGTGACATAATCAAGTTATAATTTATCAATTAGAATAATTAGGAGGCAGATCCAATTTAATTAAAGTGCTGAAAAGGCTCAGAGGAAGCCAGCCACACATAAATGATCCTGTGTGTGTGTGTTTTTTTTTTTCTTCTTCTGGTTGTGGCTTCGGATGCTCCGGTGAATTTACCATCATCCTCATTCACTCTTCATCTAATTGATTTAGGATCTTGGTTTGAAGGAATAGAGCACATCTTTTTAAATCGCTCCTTCGTACAGAAGAAACTGGGACAAAAAAGGAATGATCTAAAAGAAAGTTAAATGTAATGCCTTGTGGCATTATGACTTAGAGTTTAGCTGTGCGTCAGTGGACACTAATGAATTGGCACTGTCAGCAGAGTGAACTCTGGACCCGACAGTGGGGATGTGCTTAGTGGTCGTGCTGAAGCATGTCAGCGGGCCAGGCCCAGTGAGCTTGTAAGACAGAGATGAGAGAATGAGAGAGAGGGGATGGAGCAGAGAGAGAGAGAAAAAACGCCGACAGCGAAGGCCTCATCAGCCATGTTTGATAAAATCAGCTGGCTTTACTCCTGGTCTTAAGGATGTAGGATTCCTCTCCATCTGCACAAGTTATCACTTTGTCACACACTCAAACTAGAGATTACCTTTCATAATTTGGTGTTGGATCGGGCGTGAAAAATGCTCCCTCACACAGTCATTTAAAGCGAAAGGAGGATTTATTTTCTCTCTTTGAATCACCCTTCCCCCCCCCGCCCCCCCTCCCCTCTTTCCTGTGTCCCTTGGCCTTTTCCTGCCTCCTTCCATGTCCTCCTCTCTCTTCATTCTACCACTCCCCCTTCTTCCTTCTTACTTCCCGTGTCCTTTTTGCCTCATACTTGAGGACAAATGACTCACAAAAGCTACTTGACGCCTCCCCCAATGACAAACGGTCATTTAAAAAGGCCAACCTGTCAGGCAGACTGCACGGCAGACGGCATTGCAGAGACAGATGAAGGAAAAATATACTCAAGGTAAAGGAGACAAACGATCAGGGTGAGTTGAACAGGAAGGTATGAAGATGAAGCAGGAGGAGATGAAGACTCTTCAGAGGAAAGAGACGGAAGGTTCCTGACTCCCTGCACCAGCGTGAAGCAGCCCGACTATATTTTGAGTCAGTTTATTTCAATCTATGCATGCTGCTGACTTCATATCAGTGAGTCTGCATGCATCCATTTTATATTAGAAAAGTTTCAAGTTGAGCATGCCAGTCCTCTGTGAATTTGCTGAAATGTCACTCTAAATAATCATTTCAAAGTGTTCATCTAAGTCCATAAATAAACAAATGAATAATTCAGTTTGTTAGTCAATCCATCATCCGTCCAACCACGTGATCCCCAAAAGACCACAAAATCCAGTGATATAAAATATCACCAAACAAATGGGTGCATTTTAACTGTCAATAACAGAGACATGAGTATACTTTACTACGAAATGAGTGTGAAAATCAGGGATGAACAGTCAAGCAGTTTATTGAACATGTCACATGTGAGATAAAACTGTACCGTCAGTATCCTGTAGATTAAAACAGTCCAGATTATTAGAAAAGTACACCGCCAGCAGTCGGTTTCAGCTGAACACTCCATGTTGGAGCACTATCTGTAGGTTTTGTTCGGGTTCTTTGTGATTATTGATTGGTTTACAGCTAACCCAGTTAGCCGTTAGACTACTATCTTTTCAGATGCAGTGAACTGTAATTGCCACATCTTTTCCTGAGAGCTTTCTTGCCGGTTGGAAAGGTGTAACCATGGTTACATAGCTGTCCACCATTGTCTGTCATGAGCGTTGCCATCACTACCGCATTGCATTGTGGGATATTTAATGCCGGCGTAGTGTCCAGTGTTTGCATACTGTAATATCTCACCAGAAATAGTGAGATATTTGCCTACTATTTGGTTCAAACTAAGGTTTCAGACATACAAAAGAAAACAGGATTGATGTAAAGTCAATGAAATTGTTTCAACTTCACCAACATTTTGGAGGGAAATAAAAGACAGAACTGGAGTTCCTGATGAGATCTGGGTTTAGTCAGAGGCTGAGCTGCCTGAAAAACGCACAGGCACCCACCGACCATGCACACGGATGGTAGCTAGCTAGCTTACAGTGAAGGTCAGTTGATACATTGGCGGTGTAAATCTGAAATACGTTACGTTTATCATCATCATATACAATCGTACAAAGCACAACGCAATGGAATTTAGCCTAATTTGAACCCATCCAAGCATTAGAAGCGGTAGGCTGCAGTAAAGGCTGTAAGGCTGCTGTAAAGTGGTCAGGGAGCAACTTGGGGAGTCTTGCTCAAGGACACTTCAATGTGCAGACAGGAGGAGCCGGGGATGAAACCGCCAACCTTGCGATTAAAAGTCAACCCGTTCTAACCCCAGAGCCAATGCTGCCCCAGTTTATGGTGAATATACACAGACTGCACAAAAGGTCCAGCACGGCACATCAGCTGTGCTTTCTGTCTGAACACACCTTTGGACTAGCTGGCTGTGTTGCTAATACAGCAGTTTGAATACATGTATTGTTGGGCTAACTGCTTATCACCTCTTTTTACATGTATTATTGTGGACTCTGTATGTATGTTTATTTAATGAATTACTGTAATTAATAACGGTGTTGTACTCCCTACGGCGTGATGTTAATGATGTTGATTTTTCACTGATTTGGTGAAGGTAATTTCTTCCTACCATGAGGTACTATGTAACTACTTTGTTTCATATAATGCTTTCAGTAAAAACGTTAAAGGCCAACTCTTGCCTTTTGGTCTGCTGTGTTGCTCTTTTTTTTAGTTTGCAGGGGAAATTCTCCATTTTGTATCAACAGGAGAGGAAACAAGACATGCACATCAATCAATCTGCTATTTTAGAAAGCTACTGCCAATTCAACTGAACAAAGACAAAGGAAATGATGTTTGCTGAGATGTAATACTTTGGGCTTTTAAGAGATGTTCCTGAAGCTATCTCGCTACTTTTAACAACTTGTTGTATTTTTTCCAGCTGTGAACAGCTCCTCGTGTTTCCTTTGTGCAATGTTGTGTGGGACAATAGCGTCAATCAATAGCACACTCTAAAATCAAGCTAATATAGAACAGACTTCTTTGAGTACATGCACATTGAATAATTAGTATAGATCTGGGACACAGCACAGAGCGAAGATGGTGCTATCATTATTTTTCTTTACAAAGGCTTGACATTTGTATTGTTGTGTTGGTTGGAATAAGATAAACATAAGATGACAGGTGCATCTATGCAATCAATTGCTTCATGTTGAAGCTGAGTTTTTCCTGTTTCAGCAGCAGATGAATTTCTCCCTGCAGCAAACTTCAACTGCAAAAGAAAAAGAAACAAAATCAAACTTTCTATACTTAAATATTCTCTTTTTTCTTTTTTTAACCTCAAATTGACACAATGTTTCTCCTTGAAAAACTTCAAGGTTTTTTTACCTGCACATTTCTATCTCAACATCGGAACTGTGGATACAGCCAGCTGTAGGGGAAGGAGGAGACCTTCGCATTGCACCCAAGTCACACAATGCATGTGGGGCTTCGCCATATGAATTCAATTTTCATTACCCACCCCACCCCACCCCCACCCCCCTGTAATGAATGCGATGTGAATCCTGGGAGGCCATGGCAGCAAAAAATAAATCTGATACATGAATAAACGATGTCCCAGGGGAAGGCAGGCTCCTCCTTTGTGAGGAAGATTGACTCCTCCAAGATGGGACACATCAGCCACAAGGAACGGAAACAGAAATAGAAACTGCCGTCAGAAAGGCGCTCGCTCACAGACTTTCTGTTCAGCCCCCCAACCAATCTCAAAGCTGTATATAATAATAATACATATTCTATGCAGTGTGACTGCAAGCCATCAAATTCTCCCAGAGGTCAGCACTTTTGTCAATTCCACACTATGAGAATGTAATTAAACTTTGACGCGGGAACTTAGTCACTTGTCAATTCATTCTCTGTGTCTTCAGTCTAGCCAAATCATTTTTGTGATGCATGTGCGGGATGATGCTGGTGTTTACACATTTCTGACTTTGTCAGGTTCCTAGTGGATGATGTGCCACTTCTGTTCCAGCACTTTGCGACTACAATGCTACTTGGGTTATTGAGGTATATTTGTGCACTCTAGCAACGTAGGAAACATAAACATATCTTTATTTGCTCGTATTTTTTTCTTGAGCTATTTCTTATTGACAGACTAGCAATATTTTTGTGTTTACCTCGACAGCTCCGTCTGTTATTCTACCCCTATCACAGGTGGCGGTGTGACGCAGGCTGCCAGGTGGACATATTTACATGTTGTCAAAGTTGGTGAGACTCGGTGGACAGTAAACTAGGCCGACAAGATATTTCTCATCTGAGATGGTTTCCTGAAAATGCTGCCTAGCAACAACATAGGTCATCATCTTGTCACATCTGGCAAGAAAGGTGCACCGCGGCAGTCCATGTCATGCTTCAACCTCTTAACATTTCTAAGAAAAGATACAGAACTACAGCTGCAACTGTTATGGTAAATGAATTCATATTACTAGATTGCTAAATAACTTCCAAAAATGTAAATATGCAAGACCAGATGAAGACTCATTCCTCATCACACCACTTTATGATCACTCTGTGCCGGTAGTGCAACCTCAATAACAATCACGGAGCATTTCATTAGTATTTCATTAATCCACAAACCTCTAAGGGAACAAACACTTCATTTACAAATCGGCCCATGCTACTGTGGTGAATTGCACTGAGGGCTATTAGCTCAACCACTGAATTCAACCTTCTGCAACCCCCCAATCTGGCGTCGCAGCAGATGGGTGGAGGTCTGTGATCTGTTGAGGCAATTTTGTGCATGGCTGCCATGGCCTGTCCTGGTGTGACATCTCCTGCTGCTAGTCGGCCTGTACCCTGACCTTCACACTGGGCTGGTCTACAGCTGTCTGGCTTGGAAATGCAAACACACACTTACACCCCGGCGCACACACACACACACACACACACACACACACACACACACACACACATGCAACACACTTACAATCCCTGAGGAAGAGCGGAAAGTTTAGTTCGGAGAGAGGTTTATGTGTTATGTGTTATTGCACTGACTTGCTACAGAAGACAACAGCGCAGCGTGCCCTGTGGAGCAAAATGTCAGACGACGCCCAGAACATTGGTGCTTAGTTGGTCGCAGATTTGATTCACCTAGATGATGGATATTGTGAAAAACATTATATGTGAGGTGATGTTGACGGCAGAAAATGTCAAATGCAGAGGAAATAAGAGGACCCACAAAAACAAACACATTCATTGCACACATGTGCTAGAACACACAACCCCCCCCCCCCCTTCCCGCACTTCCTATTTGTGGGGTTAGAGCACGAGGACACATAATGTAAACCCAAAGAGACACTTCCTCCATAGGGAGAGATCTCCTCTCATTACGCGCAGGATTGACACTGGGCCTGGCCTGTCCAGAGGGAGGTCTAAACCAATAAGAGAGTAATTGAAAGAGGCGCTTGACTTCCCGTCTGTAACAGCTTACAGACCAGGGCTGATGTGCCTCTAGGAGCATGGCGTTTAGAAAACAGATGGGCAAAGACAAACAACATGAAAGTTGGCTCAGAATTGTAGGGGAAGAAAAAAACAATTTTGGGAGAGAAGGCATTTTCACCTCCTCGCAGATTATCCCGTTTGTCTCCACATATCAGTCTTTGTGATGCGTTATCTCAAACTGATGCTGCTTTCCCAAGTAAGTACATGATTAAAATCTTGTCACATTTGCCTCGTGTAATGTACTCACACAAAAATGACTGAGCTGCATAAAGCTGAAAGAAATACAGATGAGAAACACGGCAACAGAAGAGTGTTTCATAGCTTTCCAATATCCCCAGAGCGGCTGCGGTCCTAAGTGTCAACTGTTGGAGCCAGAATGCGGAGAGGTAGAGGCTGAGCCACAGCGTCTTGTCTCGCTGAGGTGTGTGTGTGTGTGTTGAATCCCGGCGGCTAGACTTGTTACGGAGATGACAGCATGTTTTGTTTCACTACACAGCCCTCGCGCTGACAGTCTGAAAGCCTGGAGCCAAACAAACAGAGGCAGCAGTGATGCCAGGTATCTCAAGATCTCTCTCTCTCACACTCACACACACACACACACGCATGCAGCATATATATATATACGCAGTGGAGGAGATACACACACACTATAGCGGGGAGAAGACATACACATAACCAAGTAAACACATTTTAATGTTGTACAAAACATCTGCCTCACTGCAGTACTTTGGGTGGTGGAAGCTGAGGAATGATGCTATTCCTTCTCCTTTTACAGCCGCAGTGGATGATTATTCTCCCTCTAAATGCTGTGATTAACTAATCCGTAGTGGTCATTCATAACATCCAATGGACCTTTAGAGCAAATAAAATCTCCTGGCAGTGAATATTGCTTTCTAAATGCGGTCCGCAACTCAGTGTGGATGAGTAGGGGCTATGCATCATTTACCATACTGTACGCACCTAAGGGGCATCAATAATTCAAGCCTGCACTTGAACCCCAGGTGTAAGAACAAGGCAGGCCTTGAAACATTCCTGTAGAAACTGCAGTACTTCTCAGATTGACGCAACACTCGACATGATGAAGAAACTGAGCTGGCAGAGTGAACACACTTTACTAAAGAACACAATGTTACTGCAAGACTTGTAGGGTTTTACCCAGAAGCGCTCTCAGTGCAGTCCTCCTCTATTGCAATAATCTAGTTCTTTTGAGTCTTAGCATTCTGAAGTGAGGAGGTAGCAAGCTCAAGGTTAGACAAGGTGGGTGAAAGGTTTCAGTTTGAATCCCTGGACGGGTTGGAAACAAAGTTTGACTCATGAATTCCAACCCTGCGAAGATGCTTTTAAACAATGTGTTTAAAAGCAAGACACTGCTGTAAAACAGTTTATTATCAGCTAATGTTACCTATCATGAGAAGTGTCTCTATGGAGAGACGTGTGAACTGTTCAAGGGTGTAAATTTGACCCTTTTGGCTTCCGACGCAACTAAGAGCTTGAAAGCAGTGTGTCTTGTTTTGGAGGCTCCACTCATCATGCAAACATTTTAAATGTGAACTTGAGAATACACATTAATATGGGTGGGTGAGTCATTATATGATACTCCATCCATGAGACTCGTTTGCGTCAACAGTCCCATTCAGTGATGCATGATGAAAGAGCTTTCTTTCCCTTTCCCTTCATCTCATTCCTTTGACCAAGTCTTTCCTCCTCTCTGACTATCATCTTCACCGCAACCAAAGCAGCTGGAGAGAATGAGGATTAAATATTGATATTGTGCCAGTAATGAAGTCTTAATAAGAGGGAGTCAGTCCAAACAATGAGAGAGAGGGCCATCCAGGGTGGAGGAAGGTGTGACACATCAGAGCCATTCCTCTTGTTATTTTATAAGGTCAACTCAATTATGTGGCCACCACAGGTAATTTATTCAATTGGGACACTTAATAAACACTGGAGGGGAAGCTCCTGCCAGTTCCGAGAGTAGTCTTTGTCACTTGCAATTTTAAATTATAGACCTGACTCGGAGGTACAAGTTACTGAAAACAGACAACAGGTAATGATCTATTGCTTAAGAGATGCTGCCAAAGTGAAAAAGAAAGACAGACGAAGCTCGTAAGGGAATTGGGAAATGGGAGGGGCCTTATTTAGCAACGTCTATTTCCACATTCACACTGAAAACAAAGGGAAGAACAAAAGAAAAGTACCTCTTGAATTACTGGGGGAGCTGGCACACTTGTTTTCTGCGCTCTGTGTTGGAATAAAAGATTTGTCTGCGAATAATTTATTCCAGTGCTCCCTTTGCAATTTCCCTCTCCTTCCCCCAGTGATACACAGAGTTTTTTTTGTGGTAGAATTCCAAATGATAATACTGCACATTTATAAAAAGTTGAGAGGCGATATTTAGAACACAGGAAGATACTGCATAAGGCCTTATGCTTTATTCACGTCCCTGTGGGAGCCACAGTATCCAGGGATATGTTATGTAAAACTGGTCAAAGCCATGCTAATGTGATTTTGAATGCGTGACTTTTTCTGTGTACCACAGGTATTGCATTGCAGCACAGGTTGCTGACACTCATATGTCACCCAGAGCCAAAGGCCCCTGACCGGAATCAATACATAAAATGATAGCCTTCATTGCGATGGTATATTAATCATTACGTTGAAGAAAAAAAGCAGGCTTTGTGCAGAAGAAATAGTTTTGTAAATATGATTAACTCGATCGGATTGGGGGGCAATCAAAATCTGGGCTTTTACATTTTCATATAACTCTATCCTTTGACAGTCTTGATATTTTACAGTGTGATGTTACGTCGGATCACGCTTGTGGGAATGGACTCGTCACCAAAGGGGATGCTGTTGAAATGATGCATGTGGGTGTACATTTGGTGTATTGCTGTCTTCGCCTGAAGCAAGAGATGAGAATATCGGAAAATGAAGAGACGACCCGGAACATTTCATTTTTTTGGTTCAACGCTGAAACATACACTGTCAGAAAAGGGAAGAATGAAACAATCGACATGCAGAGCAACCTACCCCACGTGCTACGAGCATGATGACACTCTTGACATATCATAGTGACTAATCTATAACGATTTGATTGACACTTATTTCTTCCCTCTGATGTCTCTTTTTCCATTTGTTTTGTCATTTTTTGACCAAACTGTGAAGTCCATTGGAGTCCTTGGAAAGCTCTGATCTGGTAGACAGACAAAATGTATGACTCATTAAGGGTTTATGAGGCATGCTGACATCCATAGCCGTGGCAAACCAAGTATCCAGCCTCAATGAGAAGTCACTCAATAAGTCTGTGGACCGAAAGCCAAAAATGCTAAAAACATAATAGTCTGTTAAACCAGCAGTGAAATGGAATTGAGGACAGACAAGATTAGATTAGATGTCAGACATTGCCAATAGAGATTTGTCTGACATGCCTCGATATGACTCAATTGTCCTCTAGTGAAATATGCAATGGAGACACGAGGATCTATTCCTGAATGGTGGAAGCAAAATGAAAATAGTTTTTTTCATATCGTGCAGCACATAATGTTGCAACAAAGTGACTGATCAATTCTTTTTGGCACAGCGGGCAGCCTAATGGATATAGAAGTGAGCTTTGGACAAGGTCACTAGTTTGAATTTTGGCTCGAAAAAATTCAAAGTGTAAGAGAGGAAGTGTAATAAGAAGCACTGTCGGCTCCCTCGACAACTGGCTCCCAAGTGCCCTTGATAAACAAGCGCCCTTGATCAAAGAATAGCCCCAACATCTTCAATTATGCTACTCGGCAATGAAAGATTGTAAGAGGACAGGCAACTCTTCTCACCGGAGACTGCTCCTCCCAGATCAGAGCTGTTAATAAGTCAGGGATAGCAACACACAACACAATGCTCTGATGAAGAAAGTCAGGAAAGTTTGTTCAGTTTGGTAGAAATGCAACCAGTTGCGGTGCGTAAATGAATGGGTCAATATAGATCTCAAGATAGGTTATTAATCTGTACTGTGTTCTTGCGGACTTGAAATGCCATCAGTGACAGCTCAAGTACTGTCCCAATTCAAGTTAGCCAAGTACGGGCCAAAACCCTGGAAGTGTTCGAGCTACTTATCTGCTTTGGGAGATGAGTTGTGTTAACTTGGCGTAAACAAGTATCCCAGCAGTCTTTCAACATCAGCGTGTGTTGATGGCAGAGGATATGAGCCACACTTCAGGCCTGGACACGTCATCATTTAAAATAGTTAAGTTTCGCAGCAAAATCAATTAATTCAAATCAGGCAGCAATGTCCGGGCCTGAAAAGTGAAGCCAATGCGAATGTGACTTAAAATCGAGATCTTCCTAATGGCCATCGGGGGGCGACTGCTCCGGTTGCAAAAAGAAGTCTGATTGTATGGAAGTCTATGAGAAAATGATCTTACTTCTCACTTGATTTATTACCTCAGTAAACATTGTAAACATGAGTTTATGGTCTCAATCAGTAGTTTCAAGTCTTCTTCAATACAACATGATATTCGTTTTGTAAATGATGGTCCCATTTACAGTAAAATAGACCATTAAGCAGGGTATGCTGTAGGGCGGGGCTACTTTGTGATTGAGAGATTGCTACCACGCCTTTTGTCCGGTCTAGGAGTTTTCGTCCTAGAACTTTAACCCTTTCACAGTGTGTTTTTAGTTCATGAAAGTTAATTGTAACATTTTGGTTGCCTAAAAATGTCTTATTCAGTGTTTGGTTGTACTCATCTCCACCTTCTTGTGTCACTTCTGTTTGCAAAAAAACAAACAAGATTGCAACCGCCAAACACCAAAACGTTGATAACTATGCAGAACACTAGGCTTCAAAAAGGCCGTCCGCAAACCACTGGCCATCCGCAAAAGGCTGTGTGAAACCTACATCCACTTATAATGTATAAAGAGCAGTGTCCTGGGATTGATAGAAACTTTGTTCATCTAACTTTGATGTTACCTGCCACACCTTTAGTCTTTTCATCTGGTGGCACCACTTTAAATATTTATGACTGTCGTCCTTTGTGACAAGCTTTAGGAAAGGCCTAGTGATTCCTCCCTCTTTTTGTTCTGTGTGCAGAGACTTGTCATGTCCCTTGGTATTTATGAATGACTCCATAGTTTTTCTCTCTGAACTTTCTGCTCCAAGTATGATCATTTTCCTGTCTTTCACACCGACGCCAGAAGCTACTTCACACTGAAGACTTGGGCATCTGTAAAAGCACTTACTAGGAAATGTCTTCTTTAGTATTTATAATGTACTATTATTGCTACCCAGCTCTGATGCTGGTTTTTATGGAGGACAGAATATGAATTAAGTATAAATAAATAAATGAATTAATAAATGTATAAATAAATACAGGAATTAATAAATAAATACTCAAATACATGTTTGAATACAGAAATAAATAAATAAAAGAATAATGAAATGCTGAAATAAATACTGAAATAAATAAATGCTGAAATAAATAAATGCTGAAATAAAAGTATAAATAAATAAATAAAAGTATATATGAATAAATAAATGCTGAAATAAATATGGAAATGAATAAATTAATGTATAGATAAATAAATAAAAGTTGATAATCAAAGAAATACATTATTCATTTATTTATTTGTGTGTCTGTATGCTAGTATGCTAATGAGGTGGGAGGTCCTAACCTCTGTCTAAAGCAGGATTGGTCTAGGGGTGTGATCACTTCTGGTCTACTTCTGCCTTGCACAGTAACGTTGAAAATGGCTAGCCCAGTGTTGCCAAATTGACGAATTTCTTGCTAAATCTGGTGACTTTCCAAATCCTCTTGGCGACTCTTTTTGTCAAAAGCGACTAGTGACAAATCTAGCAACTTTTCTGGTGTTTTGGAGACTCTGGCGTGAAAGCACGTATCATTCTGCAGTTACTGTCCTCAACGAGCAGCGGGTGCTGCCGTGAGCCCCTCCGCTGTCCCAAAGCACTCACAGGCGGTCAGTCTCACAGTAGCGTCGCGCAGCAGTCGAAGCTGCAGACTGTGGAAGCCATTGGTGCTGCTAGCTAGTTTTTTGACGTCGTCTGCAGAGATGATTTGTTAGGAATCGGTTGCTTCTGTCTTACTCTCCTACTTGACCAATCCTGCTTAAGAATGAGGTTCGGACCACCTACCTCATTAACATATGGACACAGAAATACATAAATAAATAACTGAAGGTGAACAGAAATGTAGAAATAGATTTATTTATTTATGTCCTCTTTAGGTATCAACTTTTATTTATTAATTTCAGCATTTATTTATTCTTTTATTTATTTATTTCAGCATTTAAATATTTCAGTATTTATTTCAGCATTTATTTATTCATTTCTGTATTTATACATTTATTCATGGCTTTATTTATTTATTTAATTATACTTAAGACATTTTTCATCCTCCATAGGTTTAGGATCACTGCTGACATACTGGAATGCAGCAACATATAATTGTAACAGCAGGGTTACACTTGCAGCAGCAGAATGTGAGATGCTTGCATTTGTATAACACATTTGCATTTGTGTTATATTTATTAATGTTAGCCGATATTGTACATTAGTTCATTATAACTGTTATATAAATTGTATTATCAATAATTTAATGTTTTAGAGAATTAATCTAAAGTTTAGCAATGTAGTTTACTCTAATTGCTACTCAAGTATTCATAATGATTAGACGCTGAAATGTGAGCATTGTGTGGGCCTTCGGTAATTGCAGTTGGAATAGTCATGTTTGTACTGTACATGTTTGTGCTGCTAGTCTGCTACTGGCTTCAACCATGACATTGAGTTGATGACCTTCATTGCAATTCACTCAGAGATTTGACTTCAAACCCTTCATTACTGTCACCATTGGATCTCTCACATCCCTTCCCATCATCACACACTATCACATTCCTTAACCACTGTGATTGCCTGGCCAAGCTACATATTTGAAAATTAGCAATCAGTTTGTATATTCCTGTCAATAGACTCTGTGCCTGGCCTGCACAATAGAGGATGTTTTCCCTGGTAGTATATTTCCTTAAATGCTGTAGGGTGCCAATGCGGGGGCTAGTGCCTGGACGACAAATAGAACATTTCACATAATAGAAACCTGGCGTCTAACTTTATGTGTCATGCAGTTTTGGGCATCTGATTTGTTAATCGCAGCTCATTGTGCTTAACAATATATGCCACATATTTAGAGTCCAAATACCAGATGTCAACACTGCACATACTGCCATTTATTCTTGCCATTTGTAATGAAAATAACTAAACCGAAAGAATTGTTATTGCACAAGTTCCTGGTGATTATTATTATTATTATTAAGTGTTAGCAGTAGCATAACAGATGCCCAGTACCCAGTACGAATGGAAGGGGACTCATCACATGCCAAACTTCCACTGTTAAAAAAAAAAAGATATTATTACTGAAACAATTTCAATAATTCAGAGGAAACCACAGTGGAAATTGTTGGCAACATCAGTGATTTTACATTCCACCTCTACACTGAGTGCTGGTGTGTGTCAGAATTCAATCAACATCCCTATTCTTTTCCTCAATCATTCTGTTTAAGGACTTTTAACCAGATAATTGCAGCCTCCTCTGCTACAACATGCTTTTTAGGCTATTGTCATCTCATCAGTTGAGTGCTGCAACCAATTTATATGAAGGTTAGCGTGTCACCTGGGTGCTGTGCAAACATTATTCACCTTTTAATGGAGAGAGTGAATACAACATTCTGTTCTCATTTTATGATGTGAGCAATTATTGCTTCTGATTACAGTTGTGGGAAACTGTCCAGTAGCTGCGTCTAGCTCGCTGTGCTACAGGCTTCATTTCCATGAATCACTAGAGCAGTCTTGGTTTTACTAAGCTTTCTTTGATACATTTGTTCAGTGTGATGCATCATAAAATCAGTTATGTGCTCTCTGCTTCCTGAAACCTGCTTCTTTGCTCTGCTGTGATTCCATTTCCCAGGTGGCCTCCCCTACAGCAGGGGCTGTGTTTGTTTTATATGAACTCACCACTGACCCTGCTGACCACAAATCATGTTGAAAGAGGAGTGAGAGAGTAGAATAAACCTCCATCATGAGAGAGGAAAGTACCTTTTAAGATCCGTCAAAGCCTTTGCTAATAGGGGTGATCCATCCAGGGCTTTCAAAATGTCACATCCCAGCCTCGTTCATTTGCATAACCTCTAAAGTATCCCAGAGAGTGAGCGGCGCATTGATTTAGCCAGTGGTTTGGGAGATGCTTCCCTTGTTGACACAGTCGTCTGAATGTGACTGTGGCACTCCTTAATCCACTAAACTGTGTGGCGAGTAAGTACTCTGCCGCAGTTTTACAACCCCATCATGAGTCATTCCCACACACTCAGGCTTCCTAATCTGCTGACTACTCTTGGGTAAATATCATTATTTGATCTTTGATAAATCATGAATATGTCTCGTAGTAGCTCACTGAAATGTTCAGCTTATGGTCTGAACTATAAAGAGCTGTGTGTGACTTTGAGAGCCTTACTCAGCAACTTTCAAGTCCATTAATGGAGGATTTCCAAAAACAGTAGAGCGGCTATAAGTGCATTAAACATTACGACTGTGTAAGAATACTTTACACAAAAGAAGGGGGATCAAAAAATGAAAGCACGTATTACACTATTGTCTTTTATTGGTGGAAGGGTATTTAAGCATTTAAGCCACTTTATCCCCTCTGTGCATGCTCCAACATACAGTTTATAGGCTACTGTATATGTATATATATATATGTATGTGTAGAGTTTTCAATCAACTGCGAAAAGAATTGGAATGTTGGTTTTTCATTTTCTGTCACTTATATTCTTCTGCCGTATTTATGTATTTCATTGAGGGACGGAGTCAATTTTCATTCAACATTTATTTTAACTCGGAAATCCATTGTTTACAATTTACAATACAGCCAAGTGAAAAAAACCCAGTTGTGGCCAGATTTTAGGTTGCAAGCTCATATTCTATGTCTGGTCCATACACAGAATTTCAGCTTCACAGAAAAGAAACCATGAATACAGGTGTCTTAAAATCTGGTTCAAATCGTACTTCTAAAAATGCAACTCAACCTGACCTCAGATTGCATTTCAAGTGTTTTATTTTTGGTCCTCAATGTGTATCACATACAAAATTAAAAAGACCAGAGAACAAAAAGGAGAGTGAGACAATATTGTTGCCTTGATAAATATGCTTGCTCTCAGGAATTCAGCCTCACAGCTCTGAAATACATCAAAAAATCAGCCAGAATATGAAAATCTATGTTGCTGGTTCGTTGCAGCACCCAAAGGACTTGGGCAATAATGTGATTTTAGTGTGTGACTGCCCAGGCTGTTACTAATTTCACCTGGAATGTCGCCTGAGTCGGACTAACCCCACCAACCCCAATCTCAAAATGCAAGATGGCTGCTCCGCTTATTAAGACAAAAAAACAAAAAAACACTATAGAAAAATGGTGTTTATTAGCAATTCTGTCTTATTTGTGTCTCATTAAATCATACAGTATCAGTCATACATACAGTATGTCTAACATATGTCTGTGGACATGCTGCTACGGTGTTTGTATGCAGAACATTTTCCAACTTGTTGAACGCAGACAACTCAGGTGTGATGTCATTCCCAGCTCCGATTCCCGAAGAAAATGGAACACAGCATAAGACAACAAATGTTGCAATGACAGAAAAGCTTTAAAAGAAAAGCTTATGATAAAGTTATGTGCTATAGCATGGTATTAGGGTTCAGTTTGAGCACAGCAGAAAACATCTGGTTGTCGATATGGATAAGGTAAGGGGAAATATTTCGGTCCTGGATGCTATTACAATTTAGACCTATTGTTAGCAGCTATTTCCGGCTCTTTGAGGAAGTCCACACTCCATCGACCTCATTACTCAAGTTAGTGTTACCTTTGCTAAACACAACTCATTTCATCCTCGTGGCAAAAACATTGTAATGTTAAATGTAATAAGTTATTTTGTAAATATGTGCGGTTATGTATGTGGAGCCAAACAGGCTTTTGAGTGCTGCAGGAATGAGTCCTAACCCTCAGAAATGAGGCATTTCTTCACTTCCTGTTCCCTCATCTTAAAGAGAATGGATTTTAAATGGGTTTTTGGTTGGATGTCTGAAATAAGGTCTGTGCTTAAGACAAGCTTTAGACACGTTAACATTTTGTTCTTTGATATAAAATGTGTCAGTGAATCCCCCTCTCTTGAATTTTGAAGCTTTTAAGTGTCTTAAAAGAGGCAGTTGCAAAGAAGTGGCTAAATGAGACGACAGGATTCATCATCATGCCAACTAGTTCACCTTTACAGCCTCATTGTGTATACTCGCGCTCACGCGACCGTGGTGCGGTTCATTTATAGCGTTAGATTTTTACATCTGACAATTGCGTTCACGCTTCAAAAACCATAAAAGTGGTGTTCATTTGTGAATATTATCTTGCTGAACAAAACGTGTAAATATAAACGCCACAGAGCTTTTTTTCTGCATTAATACAAAATCCAATAGAAAAATCCCCTTGGCTTTTTGTCGAGGGAACCAATTAGATGATAACCGGATCGGCCTACAATAATATATCATCCCTACCCAACTCTATTTGAACAAAATAAGTCTGAACTAAATGTGTTCTATACTTATACTTATCATAACTAGCTTTACAAAAACACTGTTTCTTTAATCACATGTCTCATACATTGATCCTCAAATGTTGAGGATGCTGACTTGGGACAGTTTTTTGAGGACGACCCCTTTTACAGGGTTTGGGTTTTAAAATGAGTAACACTGGTAACACTACAACAACAGCTGGAGACATTTTTTTAATCAGCTAACAGAGCTAACTTTAGCTTAGTTAGCTAACTAGCACACTTAACTGCACAAAGGTTGGGGTCAGTTGTGTTATCCAACAAAAATGCTGAGCAGGAGAATTAATGCTCTATCTGGCAACAACAAGATATACTACGTAGCACAGACATACGATATAAGTCTTATCCCTTTGAGACATGTAAGGGTTCACCGCATCCTAGTCAGTAAGATGAAACCACCTTTGGGTAAGGCTGACCCATTGAAATGGATATGTGCAACTGGAGAAACACAACAAACAGGTCGCCCTTCCTGCCTCCTGGAGGAGCCACACCAGAGAGAATCTCATTAATGAAACTTTTTTCATCGTTCCAGGTCTTTGTACACCGTCAAGATATTGTTTCCGGCACAGACACAGACCACCGTATGGATTGTCGACACATTTCCCTACAACTCTGAAAGGCATTTTAAAGCATTGAATTTGTTCCAAATCATCGCTTCATATTATCATATCAAACCCCTCCACTCACGAGTTCCTCAGAGCATCAATAGCGATCATTTCGGTACATTCTCAGCCGTCGGCAGTGAAACTTTCATTCTCTTTTTGTTAACAGGTCACTCACCAACATGATTAGAGTTTTAGGATGTGCTGTTTAAAATGGGTTTTTTAAACAATGAACAATAAACAAAATGGAGAGTATGTTAAGATAATGGAGCGACTAAATGCATTACAGGGTAACGGGAGAAATGATGGAAAGGAACTGGAGTTAGTTTGTACAGTCAGACGGGGGACAATCAAGGCATCATTTATCTCCACCTCCATCTCCCAAGTTATTAATCCCTCAAGGCATTGGTTCCTCAGATAGAGATCACAATGACACAAGAGTCTGGTAAAAGGAAATTAGAAAAGACACAGTGAGGGAAAGTTCAGTAAATAGATCTGACCCACTGGTGCCAGATCACTGCTGAATGAAAAACCGATAACTCCAGTTCTGCTGAATTCAAAGTAAAGCTTTCTGTTAGGCTTCAAGCATGATTATTACTTAAATTAATTGATTTATTTATCTTTTAAAAGGCTCTATTATATTATTTCCAGCAATTCATTTAAAATATATATACAGTATATGAATTGAGAATGAAATGGGAATGTAAACTAATATATTTGATCATATACTTGATATTGCTCAAGTCTCTATTGCTAAGAAATAAAGGATTCACTTCAAACTGACTCTGGTTAATCAGGGACTTCACTATATTGATTCATGATGCACGTTTATTGTTAAATTAGAATCTATAATCTCAGTCTCTGCCTCTGGCGTTTCTCAACGGATGCCGTGCATCATTACAGACCCAACCGCAACTATTTTTATAATCGGTTTTAATCGATTTAATTGATTAGCTGTTGCAGTCCTATATTCCTTATATATATATATATATATATATCATGGCAAGAAGTGGTGACACCCTGTTATTAAAAACCTATGGAAATAATACGTTTTTTACTTAATTTACAAAAGGTTTGTCTGTCATAGTAGAGCATTGTAGCAGCTAAAAAGCTGCTTTAGGAGTTGGTGGAGACCAAGACAGAGCTAAAAGAGAGAGAACATTGGAGTTACATTCAACAGGAGGCCAGAAACACAACTTTGTGTTGCTAACAACTTAATTAAGTGATAACATGTCATTGCTTTGTATCCAGCTTGTTGCAAAGTCCATTTATCAAGCAAGAATATGAAATATTTTCTCCTTCCAGTTTCTCATTTGCTGCTTTTCTGTTTTCTATCATCATAAATTGAACATCTTTGTGTTTTGTATTGTCAATTTGGGTTCTGGAAAATTGTAGTGGCCATTTCCTGACATGATATTGACTAAATGTTGAATTGATAAATAAAACCAATTACAGATTTATTTCTAATGAAAATAATAGTTGCTTTAGAATGTTTGAGTGAATCGTATGAGACTTTTGTTGACAAAATATATAATAAACATTTCTCTACAAATCCATAGATTAATTGTTTTGATTGTATTGTTGAGTTTTCATAATGTTTCAGATGAGGTTTAAACTTTTGCCAAAATACATATTCTCAGGTTATGTAAAAGTATAATTTCTACTCAGATATATTGAATTTTAACTTTTTCTCCATCCCCGTATTGTCTAACTTTTATTTTTGTCAACTACCATTTAGCTGTCAAACACTGAGTTATCCCAGCATTGCAAACTGCAATTAATACTTTTGGCAAAAACCCAACCGCACAATGCATTTTGTACAAGCTCAGTCTGCAAAACAATAAACCATTAACATGCATGATTGTGATGTATTATACTGAAAATAAAAATGCGCCGTACTTCATATGCTTGGGGCACTGAATCGATTGGGATTTGCAACATCAGTTGGAGTGCTTGTGTATGTGTGTGTGTGTGTGTGTGTGTGTGTGTGTGTGTGTGTGTGTGTGTGAGCGAGAGAGAGAGAGAGATAGAGAAAGAGAGGAGAATGATTCATTGGGGAAAGGGCTAGGGGGAGGTTTAGGAATGATGATGAAAATCGATAAAGAATAATAAATGAGAAACAACTGGGCAGATTATAGAGGTTATTAGGATGTGGAAAAAGACTGTCTTCGTCCTTTCAATTCACACGAGAGAGTACAGTGGGAGACAAAAGCATGGAAAACACCTAAATGTGGTAACGCTGGATTGCATTTGCTGTGGCTGTTTGCTGCCTCTTTTTTATACAACAGAGGGTGACTGTATAGCCTCAAGGTTAGAGAAGCACGATTGTGAGCAGAAGGTCAACAGATTGAACTTCTCTGGGTGCAGGAAGGGAGCGAATAATCTCTTGCCCCCAACTACTAATTAGGTGCCCTTGAGCAAGGTCTTAAACCCCCCAACTGCTCCAATGCATCCACTCAGGGGTGCACCGTATGGAGCATCTCCCAGGTGAAAGAGTGTGATGTGTGAAAAGCAGCGCTCAGTCTCTTCTGGGTAAATCCATTTTTAAGAAAAGAACCGCAGCACCACAATGCTGTCTGAAACACAATGAGTTATTGTTTGTTGAATACATACAGCACTGGTTAGTAGAAATGCAATCATAGGCACAAACAATGCTAGGAAATTAAAAAGCAAGCTCTGCTTTTGTCTTGCTTTATCTTTAAAAAAGCATACAGAAGCTGTCTGCAGATTAATTAAAACCTTAATGTATTGATTAGTATATGCCTGTGGAAGAATACTGATAAATAAATAGACAGCTTGTGCCTTTCAAGGAAATCCTCATGCTTTAACAAAACCAAACTCACAGTTGTTTAACAGCAGGTGAATACAGAGATAGCTAAAACAATGAAAATGAATCTTCTTTCAACAGCCTTAAGAGGACGTTAGGACGGGGATACACCAGTGTTTAGAGCCTGGAATCACAATCATTGTGTTTACCGAACTGCAAGTGGGACAAAAATGTGATGTTGCACAGATGGTTTTGTCTTAAAAACTTTTGTTAACCCTATTACCCACATTAGTCACAACGAGAAATAGGCGGCTTAAACATGGAATCATTTTCTGATAAGGTTAATATGATTAATGCCCCATTTTATTTCCTAAACCAGTCAAAAGAAAACAAAAATCCACATTTGTAGGTGTGTTTCAAACCATATGAATGAAGAGATAAGAGAGAACTTAAAGAATTGTTCGATTTTAAGGGTTTCTTGCTCTCAATCCTTACAAATAAAAATTGACATACTATCCACCTAAAAGTTGATTTGGCAGAAAGTGGCTTTCCAAAACATCCAGCACATAAAGAGCAACATTAGCCTTTATTTGCCATTATGTTTTTGAGTCCTCTATTTTTGCCTCTGTTTGCTCTCCACCAACTCGCTCCGTCACATTTAACCAAACTGGTTAAATGTGATTTGAAGTTAGATCATGAATGGGATTTCGAAGGGCTTTAACTTTGAAATGCTACATCAGAATGTCCTGGTACTCTGAGTGACACCTTGAGGTGATCTGCTATTAACCTGTAGTGAAATGATTCTGTAACAATGCACCATTTTCTCTAAAATCTAATCTGAAATTAGACAAATTGTCTCATGAATGTGATTTGAAGTGAGCTCATGAATGACATTTTGAAGGGCTTTAATGTTTAAATCGTAGATACAGCAAAAATACTCGTTGCACCGATTATACAAACCTTCCATTTAACTGCTACAATTAGCAGAGTCCAAACTCAAAACTCTGATCATAAAAGGTGTCTCTGTGGTGACGGTTTATGTATTAAAAAGAAATCAAACCAAGAACGGTCTATATTCTATATTCTTTTAATAGTTAAAGACATTTTTGCTCACAGCAAAGACTCTCCTTTCTTTGCCGTGAGCCGGGCAGGTAGCATACTGCAGCTCGAAATGGCTGATGAGAATGAACAAAAATAGTAAATTAAAAACAAAATAATGAGCTGAAAGAAGACGCTCCATAAAGCTGAGAGGAGCTGCAGACTCTGTTGTTTTGTCACCGCAAACAACACCTTTCCCTTTACATGGAACTATCAGGCCTGTTGTTAATAGCAAAATATTGATTATTGCAGCTTTAACGTGTTTTTTTGTTGTCAATCCTTAATCAAACTTACACTAATCTAAAGAGACTAAATAGCATGTGTAAAATAAAACAATCTTGAATCAATACTAGAGAGTGAAACGGGCACTCGCCCAGGCCAAGGCCAGACCGCACTCATATCATTTAACAGCACTCATCTAATAAAGCGCTATTCCAGCAGCAATAGGAACGGTGTGGCTGGACGCCCACCAGCATTGCATATGACTCAGATGGTCAGCTTAGTTTTTATTGTTGCATATTGTATTACCCGGACATGAGGCCATGCATTTCAAGGGCCGTGGCTTTATCATAAAAGAATGACCGAGTGCTTTGATGAAATTGAAGAGGCCATGCACAGCTGGCTGTGGTGGATGAGGTGGATGGAGTGGTGAGGGTGTGGGGACGTGGGGGTGAAGTGGCAGGGCTGAAGCAGGGAGACTCCGAGCTGAGAGCACACCTCCGAGAGCTCCATCTGTTCCCTTCGTCAAATCCTGATGGACAGGAAATCCTGTGCCAGGACCTTGCTGGCTGCCCCTCCTGGCAATGCGCACATGCTCACACGCGTACGCCATACACAGTGACACAAGCACAAACAAACATACACACAGATTTACAGTACACACACATAAACACTCTACAGCTGTAATTGAAAACTCAGGATGGGGCTTGTCAGAGAATGTAAGAACTCATTTTTCTCCCACTCCTCCTCTTGTCCTTGACCTCATGACCTCAGGGCCAGAGGTACTACAGGGACCCTGCACTGGAGGAAATGTTCAGCCTTTCAACAGATCAACCATCTGCTTGTGATGTAGCTGTACCAAGGTGCTCAATGCTAATTCACCCACATTAGCAAGGTTGAGACTATTCAAAGTTGACACGCAAGCCTCTGTTTGTCATCTCTTGTGGAGGGAACAGCGCTTCAGTCTCATCTTTCGCGGCTAAGAGGATTTGTCTCAGCGAGGTGTTTCTGCTGTGAGTTTTAAATCACTGTTGACAACAGAGTTTCTCCCAGGATTAGATCTCCAGTTTCATTACGATGGCCCTGATAGCATCTCCTGCAGAATTGAAAGAAGGTGGCTTATTATAATTTTACACTAAAAATGTTTCCCTCACCACCAGACTGAAATTAATTTCCAGTTAAAAGAGACTTGTGTTGCCTCGATGTAGGACAGAGCCACATATTCCCCTTTGAAGCTAAGCGATTAAATGCTCCTTTTGAACTTGCTTGTCAATCAGTATAACTTCATTGTAGATTTGATCTCTTGTATTTCAAAAGTGCCCGCTGTGTGGGTGGACACCTTTGTGTTCATAGCTGCATGTGTGAAATATGAAGATACACACAGTATCGACTGCTCGACATTCAGCAGTTCAGCATGGTACCGTTAATTTAGGAGCTATGAAGACAGCGGAGCTTTAGATATTCCCCCGCTTTGTGTTGGCTCACTCGTCTAATCTGTTGTTGTTTGGAAAGAAATCAGACTGAACGTTAAATACAACAAGTGTGTGAGCACAAGCGGGTACCACAGTGTGGGGAGAATTGACAAAGAAAGGATTGAGACAGCTGATAGCGCCATGAATCTTGCATCACTTGCAACTGCAATCTGCCCCGTCACAAGGTCCAATTCACAAAAGATATTGCGATAAATGTTGCCTTTGCGCTCCGAGCAGAGTAGGCAGAACAATAACAGAGAAAAAAGGATAAAAACGTATTTTGCAGATCGAGAGCTGCTGGTCCTGACTGACGCGGTGCAGAGGTAGTCTTTACAATGTTCAGGTAAGGAATGTAAACGTGACGGAGAGAAAGTGTATTTTTGATCTTCTATGTCATGGTCACTGGAAAGTATTGGCGTGACACCCCTTATAAATGTGCTTCAGTTACCATCAACCCTCTGGAGATGCTAATTATTTCACTATAACTGCGTTTCACTATTAGCGCTGATCTTTGTGAATTGTTTTTTTAAATGTGGCTCATTTTCATAGAAAGGAAACAAATTTAAACCAAATGTATGCATATTACCTAATCTTTCACCCTTTGTCGGTGCTTTTGAGAACCACACTACACACACTTATTTTTGCTTTATTTCTGCAGTATAAGCGTCTGAAAAAGCTCCACCATCCTCTTGTTCAATTCATGAATGTGTGTCTTAAAGCTTTAATATGGACATTGTTTTTATTTGATGATGGCAATTTTCAAAACATTCTGATGGCACGCAAATGGAACGCAAGTCAACTGTCATCAACATTACCTGGCTGGTGGAGGGGCACAGGTGTTGTATTTGTGCATGTAAATCCGTAAAATATGGCTAACAGTACAATTAAAAGACTGAGAAAGTGAGAAAGAGAGATGGAGAAAAAAATCCACAGGCCATCAGTGTAACCTCTCAGTCGAACATATGCATATGCTCTGTATAATAGGCTACTGGGTGAAAGGTCTATAGTGCAACTGTCTGAGGAAATCAGGGGCTGTCAAGAATTAATAAAGGTGGCGGTCCACCCCTTCAACCATTTTGTAATTCACCGATTCAAATCTCATTTGTGGGCTGTAAAAGCAGGGATATCCTGTCATAACACAAGTGTGACAGGGAACTGCCTGCCTCAGTTGGACCAACTCATGCTTGATAGTGCATTATCATTAGCGGGGAGCCGCGGATTAATATTTCATTAGGTCTGTGGCTTTGCAGGGGCTTCCAGGCATACCAAGTGATATGTTATTCCCTGCTTCACACCGATTACTCTCTCACAGGCAGGGCTTGGATACAAGAGCTCTTATTATGATGGACAGAGCAGTGGAGCAAGGTGTTCAGGGGGAAAAAAGAGATATCCCTATTTAACGGTGAGTAGGCATGGCCGGCCAAACTGGTGTATCATCACTTTTCAGGGCATGGCCATAACAAACCATTATTGGGCTGCTGTGGGTGGTGAGGAGGAGCACCATTCTTAACAGGAGTGCTTGTCACAGACTGCAGGGATGGCTAACTCCCTTTGGATTGAAATCTGTAGCAAAACAACAGCATGGAGAGACTAGTTAAGACAAAATATGAGTTGAGTGCAAAAGTTAGGAAAGAATAAGAATACTCAAAAGCTTTAGTATGTTGTAAGATACAGCAGGTCTCACTTATAACATCACTTATCCAACTACTTCAGCTCAAGGTCACTCAACTAACGTTATTAGACATCAGAGTTTTATGGGTCTGTCCACGATAAAAAGAAAATGGGAAATCACTCGTGAAAAACATTCCTCCATATCGCTACTAGTGGTAGAAAACTCTACAGAAAACTCTACACCTGCCTTGCTTGGTTTAAAGATCTGTCTGTTTTGTCAAATAAGCTTTTTTGGTTTATCGTGTTTTTATCTTCAACAATTTAAATTGTTTGTCAGGACTGTTTGCAGTTATTATCTTCTATCTAATAATGAATAGTTTACTGTGACAGGGGAGTACGGCTTTTGCAAAAATAAGAAGGGAAAGTCAACCTGGTTAGATATCAAGCTGCATAATAGTGGTTTCATTATTTTAGATGTATATTTACAGATGTTTTTTTCTACTCTGCCTACTCATTATTAGCTATTAAATTCCTTGATATATGGTTTGACACTGAAAACCCACCTTGCATTAATCTCCTTGCATGGCATTTCAGTGATAGTTTGACAGCCGCATACACAGGCTACAAGAAGAATAACTTTCCTCCAGCTTGTGGATTGCTTGTACTGTATGTTAGGCAGAATCAGATGTGATCAAGAAAACTGTTTGATAAAACTTAAGCAAAACCTCCCATCCGCAAAGTGCCAGTATTATTTTTGACATTCTCTAGAAACTGGGATTCTTCAAAGACGGCATGTGTAAACCTAGAACTGTTTGAAATATCAAAGCGGTTGTATGGCAACTTTATAAATGTCACCGTGGGGGATCTTCCTCTCTTTTGATGCTCATTTCACGAGGAACTGTAATGACAGGTCTGAAGGTGTTTCAGGAACCCTATCAATGCAGAGGCGCTGCTCTTATGTCATTCCTGTTTGAATACTCACTTTGAGGATGTGAACATGAATCGTTATTTCATCCCATAAACCTGCTCATTTCTCATCTTTTGAATGATGTAAATTCATGACTTCCAGAGTAATTGCAATTGTCATCTTCCTGGATTTCCAAGGCCCCTATCAGAGGTGTATATTACAGTCTAAAAGCATTATGCACATAAACCTGGAAGATTTCATTCACATCTCAAGGAAAAACTGGCTTGTAACTGCATTATAAAGCAGATATTAGTCTAAAGAAAGTCAATGAGGAATCTCTTTATTTCTACAAGTACTGCTGCATGGTCCAAGGCTGCTACTGACAGACTAATGGTAGTTATATACAAGCCAATAGGCTGAACAGCAGGGTTTTTATGTAGAAATGTGAGCAACACTAATGGCTGCATTGACCCAACAGGGTGTAAGCATGCAAAAGACAATCATCCCTGAGTAATGCCTCCATTTTATAATTTGGGGCTGAGACAACATGATTATACTCTATTTGTTTATCCCGCTCTCAGAACACTTTTGGTCTGTTTGTACACAGGCTCGCTCTCATTTATCAGTGTCTCCTCCATCATTTCTATTCTACACAGTGCTGATCCAATCCAGCTCATAGAATCTCTAATAAGCTTTAATTAAGTTGATCAAACCTCCCTCCTCCCTTTCCTGGCATCCGTTTGGGACGAGGGTGGCTGCAGATAAAAATATGGTGCTGATTGCTATGCACACAATGTGCTCAATGACTTCATGACCAGCTAATCATCCCATCAATAGTGTTAATGAGCTGCTGTGGTAATTCACACTCACCGACCACTTTCTTAGGTACACCTGTTCAACATGCTCTTCAATGCAAATATCTAAATAGCCAATCCCGTGGCAGCAACTCAAGGCATTTAGGCATGTAGACATGGGGAAGACGATCTGCAGAACTCCAAACCAAGTTGTGAATCAAAATTGGGAAGAAAGGTGATGTAAGGGACTATAAACGTAGCATGGTACTTGGTGCCAGACACGCTGGTTTGAGTATTTGAGAAACTGCTGATCAATTGGGATTTTCTTGCACCATCGTCTCTAGGGTTTACAGAGGATGGTCCGAAAACGTGGAAACATCCAGCAAAGGACAGCTCTCTCGGTGACAAATGACTCCTGCAGCAAACATCTCAAGTAATGCCACCTATTATTGATCATCAGAATCTGTCACGACAGACAACGACCGTTGAATCATTGTAATGTTATGGCATTTGCTCCAGTATGCAGTGCATGGTCAATGCCAGTCTGACCTGTTTTGTGCAGTGCTGTATACGTTGGAGAAAGAGCAAAATACTTCAGTCAACAGGTCAGAGCTGCTAGCTGAGTGCAGAGCTGTGATGTTGCGTTGGCCGGTCTATTGTGTCTTCCCCTCAGTTTGACATTCAGCATGGTTTCCCCCATGTTACAGACCCTTTGACCTCTTCACATCCATCTCCTAGACTGCTGGTGACTCATTCTGACCTGAGTTGTGGGCTCAGCAGAGCTCCAATAGAAGATCTGGGAAGCATCCTCCTCCAACAACATCAATAATTTATTTTGCCGGTGGGCACATCCAGGGAGTATGCATAGGGCCTTCCTAAATTTATATTACGTATTTATGCATTTCCCTCCTTACATTACAACAGCACAAAAAAAAAGCTACACACATTTTGTTAGTCGAATCTGATTTTTTTTGCTAGCTCTGTACTTGATTTTCTCTCTGCATAACTTTTCTTTACATATCAATTTTTCAGAATTAAATGTGTCAGTCACAGTTGAACTTTACAATGCACCTTCAACCTGTCTCCGCATTACAGTATTTCTAGGGGGAAAAAAAGCGAATTGAACATGATTTTTCATGTCCCCTACCCCCGCCCCAGCTCAATGGTTAGGTTGTACCTATTGTCATATTAATTGCCTTTTTCATACATCGGTCTTATAGAACAGACAGGGAAAGTGACGTGGTAGGTTTCTCAAGCTACTTTTTCCTAAGTTAACACCAGCACTCTCTACTTATTATCCTGAAAACAGTCAAATTCCCAGGACACTTTTGTAACACTTTCTGTGTTACTCTCTGCATGGTTGATGTTATGGCTTCAAGAGGGTTCTCTGAAGTCCCAAGCTCCTCTGAGCTGATGCAGCGTAGAGATGGAACCATCAGGAAACAAAGGACTGAGGGAGCATAAGCTCCCATTTTCCAGAGCAAGTTAAAAGCAGCACAGCTCCTTCTAATGCTCAGAGGCCTATTTTAGATACAGGGAGCTTTTAATGTCTAATGCACACTGCTGGGCTCAATGACAATGTCTATGGTGAAAGAGGGACTTCAAAAAAGCAACAAACATGGAATGTACCACACTTTTAGCAAGAGGGATGTGCTGGTGAATGAATGAGGTGCAAATTATGTAATTTGAGTGAAAGTACCCCAAAAGAATTACATATTTCAGTTGCTCCTTGAAACATTGTTGAAATGTATAGTTTATATTCTTATTTGACAAATTGGGTTGGTGTGCAAGGAAAACATCAATTTTCTATATCTGCCTATCCTGTTAAGGGCGGCTGGTTGCTCAGCATGCGCTGAGTGTGAGTGTGTGTGTGTGTGTGTGCATAGGGGAGAAGCATTGTAAAGTGCTTTGTTCTGCTCTCAGGTTAAAAGCACTATAGAAGTGCTATGGGAAACATTTTCAGAGATCTTGCACCTATAGGGAGATTCATTATGTATTTTTGTACATTGCTTTTATTAGATGGGGAGAATGGGGCGATAGGAGGAAACTATGGAAAGCTAAAATGTTAATCATTGAATAAAAGTCATAATGAAATAAATCATACAAATAAAGTGGCTGAAATATATAAATAAACCAATTATTTGTGAAATAATTGAGCATCATTAAAACACAACTTATTCATCATACATTTATATATTGTGTACATTTAATTTCAAAATGCTCTTTTTCAAAAGCCTGTTTTTACTTCATTATGGTATCTTTCACAATAACACATCTCCGGACAAATTTCATTGCATAATGCTAATTTTGAGCTTGACAAATTCTATGTCATAATGTCACTTTTCAGGACAGCGGTGTCGTCAAGGCCCTCTAACCTTTCGGTGATTAATGTACATGGATGATCATGTACCGTCTGCCAACTAGAGACTCCTGCCGTAAATAAACATTAAACTTCTGTATTGTTTAAGCCTTAGCTAATCAAGGCTGCTCATACTACCTAGCTAGGCTGGCTGTGCGCTATATTTACTCAGTATCACTCAGTATCAGTATCACTCAGAGTCCCACAGAGAGAGTCTGTCTGTCTTTCTGATCTCCACGGGAGTTGCCTCTTTCTCTAAGGAACACCTGTAGAATCAAAACACTGTCGAGGGAACTCTGAATTGAGCAGCCAACGCTAGCTGCTGCCGCTAACACTTGCACCTCACTAATTCAACACCACTACCATGAAAAGTGACATGAAATATTATGACGACAAGAAGGATTAAGTAACATGTTATAATAATGACATATTTCAGAAAGTATTGTCTCGTTTGCCACAATTTTCTCATGTTAAAGTTTATTCATTTGTTCGTTCGTTAATAGAAGCTGATAGTACTATTTAATCCCATGTCCAGTCATCGTGACTGTAAAATTGTCCATTCATTACCAGTGATTTGTACTTCATGTCAGTGTTCAAATATGTGACTGCTTTAATAGTATTAATTGGAAAACTTCTTCAAATGGGCATTTAAATTGTAGTGTATCAACATAGTCTACGTGTTCAACAGTGGATTCTCATGTATCCTAAAGCAAAGGGGGAAAAAAGAAGGAAATAAAGATTTTTGTCCCCATAAAGAGACCGAAAAACACTTCTTGATGAGCAGAGACAAAAAAAAGATGTGTCCCCTCTGGTGGAAATTTATACTGAAATGCACCCCACAGGGCCTGAGTAAATCTCCCCGGGCTTTGGAGAGCGCACTCTCTCAAGGAAACAACCTAAAATCAACAGCGTGTCCGAGTTTTTGTTGATCCCTTTGCAAAAGATCAAAGGGCTTTTCATTAAGTCTCTTACAATAAAGATAAAGTCACCAGTGTTTCAGCCTTAATATCTAATTCCCTTTGTTCCACTTCATCCTCACTTCAACAATGGATTGCTGGATGTAAGCACATTATTCACCTGGCAAAGCTGGAGTAAAAGAGCAGGGTGATTATGTGCTTATTTACTTTCGCCGTACATCAGGCCTGTGTTCTGTTCCTCCTGAATCATTTTTATTTCAGCGTGATTACAAGACAGATTACAAGGTCCAGGCCTCTGTTGTACCCTGCAAAGAAAATAAAACCTTATACCGGCACTATAATTTTATCAGCACTATTTCCAAGTTTCATATTTGTCTTCTCTTTTCACAGTGAGAGCAATTCTTTCAAACTCCAATCATGATGTAGTCTACAGTTGTTTTGTCTGCGATTTTTCTTTAACCTCAAAAGTCATGATGAGAGATCATGTAAGGCTAGATAATACACTCTCACCCGATCTCAATTGTTGGAGCTTCCACACTACAGCTTCATAGTGTTGAGCGAGCCATGTGATAACAATCATCTGTACTGATCTCTGATGACAGGGCAGGGGTATGGGGGTCTGGCAGAGCTCATCTGATGAATGAGTGGAAAGGGAGGCACAATGGCAAACAGGGAATCCATCTGGCCAGGAGAGGGCTCTGGATGTTAGGAAACTAACAAGGACCCTGCATAGTGGGAAATGCCAGGCTTTAGAAAGCTGGTTAGTTAGGTCTGCCATCGTCCTCATCCTCTTCTCTACTGTTTTCTTCGTCTTCTGTCTCTTCCACATCTTCTTTTTTCCTCCATCATCCAGTTCTTTTTCTTCTTCTTCTTCTTCTTCTTCTTCCACCCTCATCATCTGCTCCATCCTGCGCACCAAGACACCATTAACACCCTGGACTAGTCCCTGACTGCTGTTGAATATTTCAATATAGCTCTGCTTATCTGGCAGCCCCTATGACCTGCCTGGATGAGCGAGGGAGAGGCAGAGATTCGCATGGCGAGCTGTGGAATGGATACTATACACAGTCATATATAAGTGAAGAACTTGCCTCAAGGTGAGCAAGCACATGAATACCAGATCTCCCTGCACTCTCATTTGTGTGGACAGGCACTGAATTCCTTAACAGATACGGAATTCCAGCCTTCATTTGGGATTTTTCTTTTCCTGGATTCCGTTCAAATAGCTCAGGCAACAAATTAAATAAATAAAAAAACTCTGCTTTTCTTTTGGAAATACAAGTTAAATAGCCACGGCAATAAAGGTTTGTAAATGTAAAAGGTTTTCTTCTTAATTTTTGGGTGAATTTTATTACAGTTGTTGCAAGAAAGTGAAGTATCGAACTAAAATATTTCACAGTCCAGGTCCGTCCCATTCATGGTGCTCTGTTCAGCACAAATCATTTCACCCCTGGTTAATGAAGCAAGCCTCTTGAGATGGAGGCTGGGGGGTCACTTCACTGAGGGAATGAATAAAACTATGAGCAAAATACTGTGGAGTAATCTTCCGTAAATATATACAAAACAGTCACACTGTAGGGCTGCACAATTCTTTTCATGATCCTTTCATACCAATTGTTTTTTCTGTCAGCAAATAGCAAAAAATGGCCATCCCACGTTCCCAAAGCCCACACTGATATTTTAAAATGTCTTTTTTTCTCCAGACAATAATCCAAAACCCAAAGAGTTTTTCTTAGATGACAAATAAAACCCCCACATTTTCAAATTTGAGAAGCTGGAACATGCCAATTCTGCTTAGATTAATTGATTTCCAGAATAATTTCAGCTCTAAAGCAGCTACAATGTAACAATTAGCATTTAACTCAAACAGCCTGATCACTTGATATTCATATGGTTTGCAAATTGCAGCTATTTTGTCAGATAAAGCAGAGACTCCAGCAACTGCTCTTCAGACTGCACTGAACCGCAAATACCATCAAACAAGATTGCCTACTTGTCAATATCTATTACCATTAGAGTGGTAATTCTATACATGTAGTCCCTGCATATTAAGCACATAGCCTTGTCTGTCCTTGAGTGGAGACTGACATCTTTCCAGAATGCACAATGAGATTGGGAATACATTGACCATCTAATCCTGTGAAAAAAAAACCAACTCCTCAATGTGAGTGCATTTGACTGGGTGGTTAGTGATCTACTTCTGGGTTTGTGTGTTGCTGTCAACAACAAACAGTGTGGTCTCACCACAGACTAGCAAACTGACAGTCTGGGGGGTTGGTACTGACCGTTGGGGGTCTGGGCAGTGGACCACAGCGAATAGGAGGAAGGGTCTGGACCTCAGATCTACAATGGCAACCACACATTAGGGGGACACTGCTTGGGGAAAGATTTGACTCCAACCAATGGAGAGGAGTTAAAGGATCATGGGATAGCAGCGTGGGGGGAACAGAGAGGGTAGAGGACACCATGCCGCCTCTAATTGGTTTCTCTTTCTGGAACATCCATTGCTCCCTTTCTCTTGGAGAGCTGCTGTGCTCAGAAATCCACAACTGAGAGCCCAGCAAAGCCTATTGGATTTAACGGGAATCTGTATCTTAAAGGGGTGCTGGGCTGCAGGAGGGGGGGCCATCACAATCAATAATTCATAAGACCTCTTCTTATTAGGGCATCTTCTGACTGGGCTAGTGGTTCTTATGCCCGGCTCTGTGTCGGATGAGAAGCTTCTTGGAAGGCAAAGCTGCACAGGAACTGCCAGCTCTATGTTGTTGCTAGCTGCCTACTCTGCCTTTCCCATCCTGCACTCTCACCCATTCAGAGTAGATCCCTTTGTTGCTCATGATTTCTCAAACCTTTCAAATATGAATTCAGCCTCCAGCCCTCTTAGCATAACAACGAGGACGCTATAGGGCACTTGATATGTAAAAAGGTATTTGCATAGACAGAACAGGCAGTTGTGAAACTGTATTGTTTGTCCAAGGAAAAAGAAATGTTTAAAAAAAAAAGTACAGACTAATGTGGAGAACAAATATTGTTTTATAATGATGCAGTTGTAAGAGTTTTCCGGCAGACAAGCACTTGACAAGACCAATAATGAATCCCAATCACATAAGGGTAGATGCCTGAGTTTGAGTACTGCATGTTTTAACGGGTGAATTGATTTGTTTGTTTTGCTTCTTTCAAATGGAACTCATGATGTTTATTTTTCGTCCTCCATACAATATGCTTGGCATTCAAGTGTTCAAGTTGTGAAAGTACATTTTTTAAGTCATAGTTTGTGGCGTAATTGAGCAAATATACAGCATATACATATAAGTGTTTTTCAGTCAGTGCTAGGGATTTTGCTAATTGACTGAACCAGAATTGCAGAGCCGTTTGGACAGGATGTATTAAATCCATCCACTCGTCTCACAAGGATCCTAAGAGAAGCCCTCTGTGCCTGTCTGCATACCGGCCCTCCACACGTCCGAGGTGACTGGTAACTGCGGAGTCATGGGGAGCTGGTGGCCAGGTCTCCTCTCTGGGCCTCTCTCATTAGACTGCAGCTGCAGCACATTAAGAGCCGACAAATTACTCATCTGCAATGTGGTGAGATCTAATCAAGACCACGCAGCTCCTCTGGATGCCTTTCTATCATCAGCTCCCCCCAGGTTTTTCCTCACACCTTGTTTGGCTCATCATCCCAACCCGTAAACGTAACTAGATTTATTATCCTTAGTTGCATTTAGAGACATTACCTTGCAGTTACCGTACCTTCAACCCCAATGGGTTTAAATTCTTTTCTTTTACGTCTCACCGTTTTAATATTTGAAATATTGCGATCACCTTGCAGTGATGGATGCGTTTCTGAATATATTCCGGTAAAGGTCCACAAGGGACGGTGCTAGAGGTGATATTTCCAGGCGCATTGAATTCCACATGTTCACTTAATGCTACTAAAAGTGACTGCTGTGCAGGTAGAAGCCATGATGCGAAACAGATAAACAGTGATTACACTCACCGTGATAAATGAAAGGGCAGCTCGCCAATGTGAGGAGTTTTACTCACCATAGATCACAATTTGTAAGTGCTGCTTGCTTGGGATGCCAGAGTGGAGTGGAAGCCTGCTCTTTTTTATTCAATCAATATGATTTTATGCAGTGGTATGCCACATTAAAAAGGTAGCTGCAAAGCAAAACATTCGGCCTCTGAGAATATATCAAACAATTTCAGTCCACACCACCTTAAAGTCCAGATGAAATGAAAAGTAGCTTCTTTTTTTTAACCCTTTTAGATCGCATTTCTGGGCAGATTGGGCACCTATATGACAATTTCTTCATATTTTTATACCAAAATCTAATAATCTTTTCTTCCTGTAAAACTAAATATGACTTAGGCTTACGAAAGCTAGTACCAACCAATTTCAACCAATAATAGGGTCCATCCATCCATCAATCAAACAGGTTTTAGCGATAAGGGAGGTGCGTGTGGAGCCTCAGTCCTCTGTAACTCCGTATCGCGCTACATTCTAACCCAGCCCTCTTTTTAGTGATACAGTCAAATGCAAAGGATTTGATTTAAATACCTATCGGAACTTTACGATATATATTTTTTTTTTCACTGGGGAATGTGCCAGAGTAAAGCAGCAGTAAAGAAGAGGCTATAACCTCTGTTTTACTGGGACTTTAATGTTAATTCACAGTGCATGCATGAGATAGGAAGAGGAAATTAATTTTTGACTTGTGATGAGCGATCAAACATTTTAACCTCTTTATCTCCTTTCAGCAGGTAAAACCACATGATTTATTTGACCCTGCTGTTTTTCATAGCATTATTTGAACTGTTCAATGACTAATAGCACCAGTGATGTACTATGAATACATTTTTTAGTACTGTATTCCAGTACAGTTTTGAGATACTTAAGTTGAATACTTTATTTGTATACACCGTACGACAGCTGGCGTTACTAGTTACTTTGTAGATTAAGATCTTTGTTGCTTTATAAAATGAGGAACATTGTTATAGAATAAACTACCCAACAATTTTGTTGAAAGTAACTCCACCGGCTACAATTTAATGCGGCTTACATTTCACACAATGTACTGTGTATATAAGTATTGTTTTGAATGCAAGACCTCAGCGGATAAAGCATGTCATACAACATAGGCCACAATGACGAAGACATAGAAACATAGAAACAGAATACATGTGCCAGTGGTCCTGCACATATTCCATAAATTACTCAAAGTTCTCAGTTAAGATATCTTGCTAACCAAGCTGCTCTTGACTTGAATAATGAATTTTTATGTGAAGCAGAAGAAGCACTGAACTGGGGTGACAAGGACTTGAATTCCTGCATTTTTCAGTGACTCCAGCTAATCTTGACTGACAAGATAGATGGTAACAAATAATGAAAGTTTGGTTGTACAAGATAAAAAAAAAAACACACAACCTTTCACTTAGAGCCACCTAACTTTTAGCAATATATGCATTTTTGTTTGTTATTTTTCAACTACATTAGACAAATGACAGCGTAGGGACTGCAGTATGAAGTGCATCAAAGGCCCCAAGGTTGGAATCGAATGCGGGGCGTTGCGGTTGTATGGCACGCACTGTAACTAGCTACTAGGCCGATGATTCAACATTTTGGAAAATGCATGTTTGCTTTCTTGCTGAGAGTTAGATAAGAAGATGGCTACCTCTCTTACCATAAAGACTGAAAGCTGAGGGGAAAGTCTCTTCTGCTTCCCGTAAACCCACAGTTATTATTTTTTTCAGTGGACAAAGCCAGGTTAGCTGTCTCGCCCTGTTTCCAGTCTTTGTGCGAAGCTAATCTAACAGGCTTCTGTCTGTAGCTTCATATTTAAAAAGACATGAGAGTGGTATCGATCTGTGAGCAAGAAAACAAATTACCTAATTTTCAAAAATGTCGAACTATTTCTTAAACAAACCAACACTTAAAATGATTAACCAGAAGTAAATACAAGTTGAAAAGAAATCCCAACCCTCCTTTGATCCACTTAATAATTGCATTTATTTCATTACTGTAAAGTGTTCCAGCTGAGTAATGAGAACCTCTGAAATGATTCAACCACTTGAGGTCAATGCCACATAAATACCTCATTTGTATCAATTTAGTGGGAGGGTTCAGGTATCACTGAGTTCGCACCTGTCTTATCTACTAGTGATCAGTGGAATGCAAAGTCGACGCCTTCGTGGTTCCACCTGGAATTACAATTTAATTTATTCTCTTATTCATGCACCTTTAAGATCTGCATGAAAGGAAGAAGTAAGCGTTGAGTCCGATGATGATCAGAGACAATTCTCTCTCCAGTACAGTACTGTTTACTTTGCCTGGCGATAACCAGAGCCTTTCCCTCCAGAAAAGGAAAGCGGCTGTGAATCCTCTTTGATGTAGCTGACAGTTCTCAGTTAGTAATGAGGCTGATTTTGTCCTTATGGGAGCAACACCTGTTTGAATTCAGCCAACGTAAGTCAGCTGTACCTCTAAATGCCTCTGTCTGAATTCGAAATATTTACTTGAGTAAGTATTAATACCTCACAAAGCTGAGAGGTAATCTGACAAATATGTCTCCTTTCTTTACTTAGGTGACAATTTGAAGTTTAAACGCTGGGTTTTAGGCTGACAGTTTAGTAAAACGTTTGAACAAGAACAAACTCACACTTCAAAAACACTCTTTGTACTTTATCTTTTTGCTTCCAGGATTCTTTGTTTGTTTCTGACAACTATAATATCATCTGTTGTTTTATTTCAATAATTGTTGGAAGGGGGGGGGGGGGGGGGGGGGGGGGCATGAAAGGCTTCTTTGTGGAGATATTCCAAAATAATCTCAAACAACACACCAACCATTAGACATTGTTTGCCATGGATATTAATCAGGCTTTGTTTATTGAAACAACATTTTAATGTCTTATTCTCTTTGAAATAATGAACTGCAACAAGATGAAAACAAGTTAATTTCTTAATCCATTCCCCGTTTCGCATTGCCCTATTACCCTTGAGTATTAGCAAGTTTTCTGTTCTTGTACTTACGAAAAAACAACAAAACTGTTTTTGCTACTTTAAATTATCTCTGTGCTTTTTTTTGTTGGTTTGTGTATTCTTGCATATTTAACAGTGTGCTTATGATATGCTCACTGGTCTAGTCAGATACTGATGTATGAGATTTAAGGTATGCCACACAGTGACTTGTGTATTGCTGCTTTCTCTGAATACAAACAGTAAAAGCGACCAGCTGGATTTGTCTTTTTTTGTTAAAACCTGTGCTTTATTTGGGTGACTGGAGCACACTTTTTATAGCCTCATCTCATTCTATATTTTCCTTTCTGTACTGTGTTTTGATGAGTTTTCTCGATAATAGCATTGTGTTTTTCAAAACTACTTTTAGCCCTTCAACCTCCTCTAATATGTCCATTCCTTCATCACGCCAAAGGATAGAATCTGACAGATTGATTTCTTAAATACATTTTTTTAACTAGACACAATGCGCATCGTGCAAGACAAATTAACTGTTAAAAGAGTACTCGATTCAGGCAAACTGTGTTCCTCCATGAGGGAAACGGTGCATTGGGCTCCTTTAACACTTTTCTAATTTAAAAAATGATCAAAACCAATGCAGCAAAATCAAAGGTATTGTCTTTTTTATTTCACGCATTCTTCTACCATGTCAAAACATGGCACCTACATTACCCACAATGCAACTTGACTGATGACAGTTTGATCAGATATCCAGGTGTGTCATAGGGAAGTCTGGTAATGTTGCTACTTTCAGACAACACAACTCCAAAATTTCCAAACTTGTTAGTCTTCAACCTGAACTGGCGCTGCCTTGAGTGAGGTCACGTCCGCTCTCGCATTGGCCCAATGTTTTTTCAAGGACATGCAGGGAAAATATATGTCATTGCTTTAGTATTCATTTCACACATTTTATCATGCAGCTGCGGAACTATGCTGCATTCCTACAGTATCTCAGGTGACCGAGGCAATTCATTGTTTATTTTTTTTTAAATGTGGCCTCTGCGTAGAGGGACTTGTGTCAGCACTTTGGGGGGCTGGGGCTTTGCCAGACTGTTGAGCTGCAATGACATGACGGATGTAAAAAAATTGCCATTGACTGCTCTCCACCAAAATGGGACAATGTCACTTCATAAAAGACTACATGGCATTATCAGTTAAATTGTATTTGTGGGTACAGTAAATGCCTGTCCTTTCACCTTTCATTAACCTCCCATCATTGATTTATGACAAAGTTTTTCAGTGGGCAGGCTTGACATAAAAAAAGCTGTAGTGACATCTCGGCGGTATAAGGGTGTTCTGCTGAAATGAAAGTGGGCTGCTCATATTCACTTATTGCGTTGTCAGAAAGAGGTTTGTTTTTCTTCCTTTTTCATGTCAGTGCCTTCGGTTTCCTGCGTGCTTCATCTCTGCACGGTCACCTGGTTGTTGAGGGGGTTTTAGCTGATATAAATAGCTCCACTTTCTGCAGCTGTGTGTATTGTTAGTCAGTGTTGCTGTCAGAGCCTGTTTACGCCACAAACAGCCTCTTCCTAAGGTCTGCGGTCCTCATACTGTCACATGTGATTGGCCGTCTACTGCTCGATGGCCCATTCTGCTGAGGGAGGGAGGAGTTGTGAAGCCCCAGAGGCGCCGGCAGTCACTGTCATCTCTGGGCCTGACTCTGGGCTTAGTGAATAAGCGAAGGTAAAGATTGATAGATGACATGAACATAATGTTGTTGGGGAGATGGGGGTTGCTGACAGAATATGCTTTGGATTGTAAAGGTCCTGAGAGGGCTAGCTTGACTTCAACTACACATGACTAACTGCCCCGAAGGCAGGTAGAGAAAAGGCCCTGTCGTAGTCTATTACTGTATCTCAGCTCTCGAGGCAACATTACAGCTACACAGCAAACGCATCTACGCCTTCTGTATTGGGCTGCGGAGAGAGATTTTGAAGTATCTGTGCTAGTTGAACTAAAATATAAATTGTACTGCTTGTTAAATCACACGCAACACACATTCACTCGTATCCCACGAGTAATGTGTGTGGCTCTGCTCTGCCTAAGACATGTTTATCATGAAAATACGGTGTACATCTAAAACCACTTGGAGTGAAAGGTGTCACATTATCACTCTGAAGAATCAATAAAACAATGGTGCCCAAGCTGGATATGCTAGAAGGACAGGATAGTGGGACTATTTTCTGATGCAGAGCTGAAATAGAAAAGCATTTTCCGAGGATTTTGTGTGCACGAGCCAAATCAACAGCACTCAGCCGAGCTCAATTGCAACACAACCCCGCTGTTAAGCGCTCATCTTGCTGCAAGGTGCACATGTAATCCTTCAACGGTGACAGCATTAGCCACATTCTAATCTTTATTGTATGAATGAGGAAGGTAGTGTTTGAGTGTGCTTTTTGTAATCTCCCTCTTTGACTAATACAACTCCTATGCTATTAAAACTTTTTTTACTTTGGCAAAAAAAAAAGGTTTTGGCACAGCATGATTGTCCATTATAGAGATGTCGAATATGATAGCGCTCTCCAATTACTCTGGCTCTATGGTAAATGGACTTGCATTTATATTGCACCTTTTAAGTCTTCACTCAAAGCGCTGTTTACTACATGGCATACACCCATTCACACACAAATTCATACACTTATGGCAGAAGCTTCCATGCAATGTGGTGCCTCCTGCACTAAACTAATACACATTCACACACATGGCAGAGCCTTCGAGAGCAATTTGGGGTTCAGTATCCGGCCCAAGGACACTTCGACATGCCAGAGATGAAACCCCTCATCTTACGAATAGAGGACGACCCGCTCAACCTCAGAGCCACAACCGTAGCTCACAATAGAGAATCTTTAGTTGTTTGGCAACAGAGAACATTTGGGAAATATCCCAGGCCCCTTAATATGTAAATTCTTCACTTCTGGATTTTAGCACCATGTATTGGCAAATAATCGGGCTCACAAAATTTCCAAAATGTTTTACCACATTTTACAGAAAGACTAAATTGATCATCCACGACCACTAGCTTCTGGCTCAGTGTGGCTACTAGGTGAATAAATCTGTCCATCAAAGACAATTAGATAATGAAACCACACATGGGCACTACTACAGGGCCAGTCAGTAGTCTGCCTGAGGGTGTCCCTCCTGTGTAGCTCTCTATGAAAATGAAGACACTTCAAATAGTAATGCCCTGACTGACTGGTCCCCAAACTGGTTTATTTTATCGAAATGATGGGAATGAGGGTCTCCCCCAAGCTCTGATCTGCTTTCTTTTCATGCAGAACGAGAAGCTGGCATCAGCATGAAGCACTTTACGTCAGCTGGTAACAACATGTGTGCTGCACAGCTTGTCATGAAAAAATGATAGTCACATGCTGCTGCTCAAGCCTCTAAATTCACTTGCATATTGATTCAATGTAAGATTATAATTCTATGAATATTTACACTATCATTCTGAACTTATGCATACTGACGGTCACTGGAGTCCAGAAATGAAATATTTACTGAACTATTATGATATGTAAAGAAATTGGCACTTACTACAAGCACTGCTTGGTTGTTTTAACTTAACTTGGACTAATAATAGTAATACATTAAACAAAAAATACGTACGTTGTATGTCTGTTTTCCTCAAAAGTCCATATTGTTGACCATTGATTATGACCGTTATTCTACAACATTGAGACCCTGTACTTAAAATTGTATAAAGTTCAATCAGAAAACATCAGAGGTTTGAATCAGAAGTCTCAAGGTCTTCAAGAGACGTGGTTGAAATGTTTTGGAAAAAAAAAAAGTGTCAATTATTCAGTCGAATAATAAAAAATTAGAGTGGAAAATCAAGTTTGACATTGAGCCTACGGTGTCTTCACATTTGGATCGGTGGGTTATCCTGAATCAGTCAACACGCACATTGATTCACAGCTGTGGAGTAATGAGACAGAACTAAGAACTTATTTTGTGGGTTTAAAGTGATCAATGTTTCTGTGATCATTATTATTACACCTTCCTGTATCTCTTTATCCAGATGGGTGCGTTTCACGGATTCCTAAAGTGGTCATTCGAGTGTCACTCAATGAATAGGAGGTTGATCAAGCGGAAGGTGTTGTCATAGCAACTGCCAGGGGTACACAGGTAAGGGCACAGATGATTGCCCAAACTGAAGAGTGCTTGATGAGAGACAGGGGCCACTGTACAATCACGGCTCAGTGAGCCAGGTTCCATGTGACAAAAAAAAAAAAAAGAAGAAATAAAAAGCCATTTTGGGATGGTGCAGCAGAAATTCCCAAATGTCTGAAAATCACTGATGATTTCTCCGATAGACCAACCAGATCCGTCCGGCTTCACACCTTATGACAGTTTTATCTGCAATCTCAAAGGATTTGGACACTGGGCGGTTCGATATGCAGGTCTTGCTCGAAGTTAGTCGACTCTGAAACGGCTGAAAAGGCTGTATGACTACTGCATGGATCTATAGCAGTGGCCCTCTATTTTAGGTCGTGACGTTTTCTCCCTTCCAATACCTATTTTACAGTGTGAGATTTTTTCCCCGCTCTTGACATTAACCTTGTACAAGGTGTTCTTCTAGACCTTGTGTGAATCATGAGCATACAGCCTGCTCATGTAAGATTATGGCTCTAATAGTCCTCTACAGATGCCCCATTATTGATTCTCACATAGCGCAAATAGCCCGCTTAATGTACCAAGTCAGTGGAGCAAAACTGACATCATCCAGCCGTGGCCCCTTTTTCCCAGCATGGCACATAGAGATAAATGTTCTTCTAAACAAAGCAGCTTATTGTTGAGCCTTACCCCTGGCTGATGGATTAATTGTAGTAAATAAAATAAATGTATTTTTCTGTCTTATCGATTTCACAGTGTGTATATACAGAAGCTGTACGTATGAGCAGAATCTGTGAGCATACACATCCCCAAAATGCCACGATATGGAGCTTTTTATCTTTTTGTGCAGGGCCCTGCGTGAAGTCTTGTGACCACGCTGCGCTGTCAGGTGTTGTCTGGGTGAAAGCTGTACAACAGGCACTCAAAGTCAAAAGCAGCCTTATGAGAAAGAAAAGATGTCAGTGGAGGAAATAAAGGGACAGACAGCTGCGCTTGTCACAAGGGGTGTGAAAGATTTCCAATGTCAATGAAAATTGGGTTCTTATACTTGTGTGTCATCGGCTCATTAAAAGCACAAAGGAGGTTTCCGTGTTAGTCCTCTCTATCTATCAGTCTATTCATTCTACTGTATCAGCGTGTTTATTTGCACAAGTTAGGTCAGTTTGATATAAAAAGCTGATGACAAACCTGGTGACACGTTAATATGGTTAAGAAATTGTCTTTCTTTCGCGAGGGGAAATCAGGTTTCTCTGACCAGATTTCTTGTTCATATGACGTTTAGGAAATCAGCTTACTAGAGAAAGCGGACTGTAACTGCATGTAGACGCTCAATATATATACTGTATATATATATATATATATAACTACACATGCATCCATCCATCCGAGTATGGGCAGTCTAGTATACATAATTCAATAATTCATACTATTAATTATCTTTCAGCAGTGCACGGTATTTCTTTTGCCTTGTGAAATGTGCTTTGCTCTCATGTGCATGAGATTTTTCACCGATTACTGCAAACCCAGTAAAGCAGAGAATCTAATTATTGGTCCCCATTCTGGAAGGTCTTGCCATTAAACTATTGGCAATACTATCATCCAATTAGTACTTGCATTTAATTATTGATTTCGCATTGCAAGTACGCTAACCTACCATTTACATGTAAACAAATGAGGCCCACTGAATATATTTCATCCCCGCTGAAGAGTTGCAGATCATTTAAGTTGTATGAATATTAACATTACAATTTATATTTCTAGCACAAACAAGCATATGCAGAGTGCACACATTGGTAAATACACACATCCAGAAGTGTCCATGCATATTCATGTCATCCCGCTGGGCATTCATTATTAGTCCTGTTGGAATATGCTATGTACAGAGACATGTGTGTACACGTGTGAGTGTGTGTTTTTGTGTGCACACACACAAATGCTAAGATCTCAAATCAGTTCAGGTCAGGGTTTAAAACATGCTGTGAAAGTAGTGCAAGCAAAACAATGCAAAACTGTTTTATTTGTTATTTCATAATCTTCCGTGCAATTATAATTTTCTCAAATTCTGAAAATACTGCATTGCTTTCAGGCAAAGACGATAAGAAGAATTATCACCTAAATCTGCAGCTTCGCTTGGATTTAGGGAGCTCCATAGTGAGTTTCCCTCATTATGTAGCTGTCCGAAACCACAAGTTTAAAGTTTTGGCTCATTCCCATAGCATCATTGATGGCTGCAGCAGGCAGCTGTTTTCAGAAATAAAAGCCCAAAAAACCCACTGAGCACTACCTGCTCAGCACCAAACAGCTGATAGACACAGAGACTAGTTGGTGAATACAATGCAGCATTTACAGTAGCAGCTAAAGAGCCACATATTTCCTCCGGAGTTGATAGAGGCCAAAAACAGAGCTAAAAGAGATTGAGCCTTAAATTCGATGAGTGGACAGAAGCACATCTTTCAACGATGATAATGTTTCTCTATAACTACTGGATGTGTAGAGGATGCTCAGTGAGGTCTCAAACTACATTTTCTCATGAAAAAAGGCGAAAAATGCTTGTATCCTGTCACACATATTTACTATTTACCCTTTGTAGATCGGTTACTGTGTCATGTTTATTCATGAGCTTTGATCCGCGTTGCAATTGCAACACATTCAGGAAAAGTTCCTGTTGTTACAGGCGACCCCTCCGCCAGGTTTCCCCTCGACCCGTCTTGCGCTCTCATTGGCTGTAGTTCCCTGACAGACTCCAGCATATTTAGCATGCTAGATATCTGGAATGTGTCTGCAATACATCAGCGAGCATCTCGGCTCTCGTCTGTCACACATAGCGATCAAGTACTGAATTGTGAGCGCCACGCAAACACCGATTTGCCTTTGATCCGGGGGGCTGTTTGTCAGGTAGTGGCCAGCGGACGATCAGGGATAAAGTCATATTGTGTAAACTAGGCATAACAAGTTTGTCAAAATCAACTTAAAAGGTGACCATATGTCAGCTGACGGCTGTATGTAAGTTATGTGTGAGCTTTGTTTACTCTTTCTGACGTGTTCCCTCTTTCAGGGATTGGAGATGTGTAGATCAGATTGTCATCCCAATGCAAATGTCCTCCAATACATTTCATTTTTCATAGTTAAGAAACATGTAGCGGCTTCTCTGACTCTTTCTCACATCACACTACAGTATAGAGAGAGCAGTCAACAAGGAACAATACTGATAAATAATTGTTTTTGGCAGCATGCATGTTTCAGCAAGAACGCTTGGCGCTGATGTCAGCAGTTGAATCTATCTGAACATTTTCAGCATGGGTAACTGCAGTCAACTCCAATAGGCTGGCTTTTGTTGATTCTTTTTTTAAAACAGTTTCACCAGCAGGGACTACATTTGACTCTGTATTTCTTGCCCCTTCATTCCATTTTACAGTACTTTATTAGTTGAGAGAGATTGCTGGACCTCACAAGGCTGTGCTGTGAGATAAGAAGGGTAGCATCAAACTACCCACTTGCTTTTCAGCACGACTGGGTGACATCTGCACCTGCACCGACTATTTTGGGTGAGAGTCTCTCCTGAATGGTCAAGAGTTGTGCTGTCACACAAGCCTGCTGTTGTGGTGCTGAGTAACTATGGGTGTTTGCCTGAGGACCAACAGCAATTATGAAAAAAGACTAAATGATCAGACACTGTAACGTCTATTAGCACAGACGCTGGCCTCCAACCATTTTACCACACATCAAACCACATATAACTGACAATGTGGTTTGAAGCTTTGGTATATTTCTGTATTTCCTTGCAAAATGTACTACAACAAATAAAATGTAATTAAATCAAAGATCCTCACTGCCACTTATTTCTCATTATATACCTTCCTTCAGTAAGTTGTGTTGCTCTGTTATGAGCCACACTGAGGGCCATGCTAGTTCAGTGCCCTGTGCGTGATATTCAGTGACTCATTCTCTCTTTTATGCATTTATCTAACAGCCTTGTTAATAAAACAAATTAAAAAAGCAACCTTTGCTGACAGTATAATATGTGATCATTCATTTATTCTATTAGATATATCCTGAGGTAGCAAAGCCTTGTTTGAAAGGAAAAAGACATGAACATGATGTCCTTCTGAAACTCTGAGCCCGAGCACGAGTTATCCAAGTATTTCAGCAGTAAGAAACCAAGGTAAGGTATGCTATTTGCACAGTGAAACATTATTTCTGTTTGCAATGAAACACTGGACAGTTCTTTTCCTTTTTGTGAGGGAGGGTCATACTGTATCATTCATGCCAGTCCTTTTTTTTGTAGTTTAAAATGTAAAATACATCATACTCTCTACAGTTTGTGTATCCACTATACAGAATAGTTATATTGGTATGACAACATCCACTTGAACTACTGTACCTGTACTGTAGTTCTGTGAATGTGCGGACCAGGCTTTTAATGTGTGAGAAGAGAAAAAAGAGAAAGGGAGAGTGCGTGTGAGAGTAACATCTCCGGACTATTCATTTGTTATCATCTGTAAGTCCAGTTTAATGAAAGTGGTAGTAATCCTGTGGTTTGACTCGGAGCTAATGCATCCCGATTGGCCTTCTTCTCTCCAGGCAAACCCGGAGGTGTCAAACTTCATCCGCTCACGTCCTGCCGGAGGGGATATCATCCGGTTTGATAAATGATGAATTCCTGAAGGATCGCCTCCAGTCAGTCAGCAGACAGAAAATAGCTCACAGCTCACATGACGAATGTTACCCTTCCCACACACTCCATTTGACCCTAGGAGAGATGGACAGCCTGCCTTGTTGTTATTTTTCCTCTTTCTTTTTTAAACAACACGCTCGACTGTCAGTAATGCTAACAATTACCATGTCCACCCACTAAATGGGTACATTTTCAGGGGACAGATTTAATTCTTTAACATACACACGGATTGATTGTTAGCTTCAGAATCATTAATTAAAGCAGGAGACATTTCCTGGCAAGCGGCACATTGATGGAGAGAAGATCATTAGTGGCCCTTTGGGTCCTTTTAATATACTCTTCCGACAGTGGGCAATCCAGCAGTGACTTGAGTAGGAGGACTCAACCCGCAAATCAACCTTGTTGATCTGTAATTTGCTGTGGGCTGGATATCAGCTGCACTAAAAATGAGACAGCCTCGGGTGTTCCCCAACTATTGCTTTTATATCAGCTGGTTGGAATTGAAGCATTAGCCTTTATATGTGTGCAGCAGAATTACAATTCACATTCATAAATACTATTTAACACTAAGGGAGCATTCCACATATAACTGATAATGTTGATTTGATGCTTTGGTATTTCCGTATTTCAATTTTGAACTTGCAAAATGAACTATAACAAGCACAATACGATTGAATTAAAGATCCTCAATGACTTCTATTTGCTTTTGTCTATATCTCATTATCTGCCTGCATTCCTTCAGTAAGTTGTGTTGATCTGTTATGACTGGTGTGCCACACTCGGGGCCATGTTGGTTCAATAGCAATGATCACCAATCCTGAAATCAATTGTGTCCTTATTTCCCCACTTGTAAGTATTGGCAGTTTGATAGATCTCATAACTTCAGGGTATTACATGTAATTAAATGCAGTAAAAAGGACCTGTACGGTGGCAACGCTTCGCAATTTCAATGACCTCATTTTCAGAGCTCACATTCTGTTGCAAACAGAGGAAGAAAAACGCGTGCGGCAGCATCGACCTCACCTTGAGCACATAAAACGACAGGCTAGAAAGATGCCACATTAAAGTGAGTGTCCCCACACATAACACACTGTAAAAGGCTAGTGACCTTTATGAGAAGGAAGTGCTCACACTCCATTGACTATGAACTCAGAGTGATGGAGAAAATGACATGCTTTCTGAGTGCACTATCTTCGGGCACACACTCATACACACACACATACACACACACATACACACACAAAAGGAAAAGAAGCGATGAATCAGTAGGTTACTAATTCTTAAAGGCATGTCTCTATGGGGCAGACTTTTTGGTGGGGAAAGCTCCCTTGTGACCCCCGAACCCGGAGAACGGACAGATTTCAGGTCACAAATCAAATGAAGCTCTCGATTGCATCTTCAACCAACATTGATTCCCTGGGTCTGTGGATGACCCCTGATTCAACATCAGCGACATGTTTGATAAAGTGGCGGAGGCCATCTCCTGTACGCCACTTGTTCCACTGGGACTCAGACGCTGATTTTTAAGTGGTTAGTTCACTGAGCAGCCTCTTATTAACCGACCAACCTCTGACATACAGTAGAGGAGGAGGACTTCTTGTTACAATTACAATCAGAATCAAATGATTCAAAGACCTAAAAGAGTACTAATTTATGCTCCAAGGATAATAAAGTTGAAGCTACTGTTGAAGACTGAAGTTCAAACCACTGCCCCTCAGATCGAGCAGTTAACCTCAGATCCCTCACACACAATGGATGAGGAATCAAGACAGAATTTAAGGTAGAAACCTTTTATGGTGTAAATGTAATGAAATCCATTCAATACCACATAATACCAAGTCACAAAAAGCCTGTGCGCCAGTTTGACATCATTAAAGCTATGATTTGCCCACAATGATTTTTAGCAATCTCAAATGATTTCTGTAAAACCATTTTTTTGTCCAGGGCTTTGAAACATTCACATGCGAAGCCAGAACAGCAGGTCTCCCAGGCTTTCGGCCCATTTTGTCTTCAGCAAAAGAGTCACTTTGTCCTTTGAAGCCAAATGAATCACTAGTTTTAGTTTGAGATCAGCTTCAGTGGATAACATTATTTGTTCCCATCAACGTCACCTGCCCATGACACACACTTCTGATCCCAAAATTTGATTCAAACTGTGGACGAGGTTGAACACAACAAGGACTGAAATGCAGGGGCACAACTTGTATTGATTAATACAATGCCATTTGTATAGCTACTGCCTTTTGAATAAGGATAAAACACATTTACTGTAGATCGACACTACCAAGAACAGAAGCCTCTTTTGAACCCATTTAGCATGTTACAGCTAGGCCAGTGTCCAGTAATATTTGGTAACTTGCTGAACACCTTAATAAAATGTGCAGTAAGGAGTTTTTCCCTTCAAGGAGGATGTAAACGGATGGGGTGCTCTGCTAGAGTGGATTTGGGGGAGCCAGCCGAGGCTGACTAATCAGAGGGTGCTTGGGAGAGCATTAAGACAGACGTGTGGAGGGGAAATGTGACACCTGGAAATTACACAATGTAATGGAATCAGCCAAGTGGTAAATGTAGCTTTTAAATAGGTTTTGTGTTCTCCATTAACTTGCCAGACACTGATTGGTCCTGACAGCAAGGGAAAGTGACGGTCAGCATGTTGCCCCCTCCCTCCGGTACAGCCTCTGTTACGTGTGCACGCACTCACAAACGCACACACACACACACACGCACACAGCGGGACACAAAGTTCTTTGTAGTTAGTGGGGGCTTCTGTAGCCAAACTAAAGTCTGGCTGGAGCTGGGGACAGGTGATGACATTGGCTGCTTTCATGCTCAATCCCATCCTTTTGTAGTTGTACATGAAGGATTATAACCAAATCAGATCGATCTCCACTTTTCCAATACTATTTGAAGTAATCACTTTGTATTAAAGAAGTGATAATAAGGTTTAAATTTGATTTGTGTCTAGTGCAGCACTGATTTATATTGGACACAAACCATTTTAAAATAAATAATTGTAATGCCACCGTAAAGAATAGATTTGGGGTGGTTTGGATTTCCTACATATTTTGTAACCATTCTGTTTACATATTACATTCCTCCGGCAAAGGAACAATGCTTTTGTGAGAACAGTTATCTATCAGTATTGCAGGGATCTAATTTCTTAGTGACGTCTCTGATTCAATTTCCTGCTCAGAGTGGATTGGATTTTTATTGTATCAGTGAGATAGGCTTAACAGGCTTTTTAGCTTGATCATGTTTCATAGTAATGACACGACATTATAATATAGGGTTTTGCAAAAATTATAATATTTTCATTGAGTTACCGTTGTAGTATTATTTACCACTTTGTAAATGAATGCCATACTTTTGATTTTATCTTTTACGGAGGACATTTAAGTCCTTCTCTTTTTTTTGCATGAGGAAATATAAACTGTAATGATACCACACAGTTATTGTGCAGATTTTACCCCATGGCAGCAGTGGAGTGACATTTAAGTGCCCAGGTTTCTAGGAGACATGCTGTCAAGTTCTGTGGTGTGCTACTGACTCTTAGCTCTGTGTAGACTGCATACTGTGTTGACAGAAGGCAGTTGTGTCATTTCTTTTTCAACTTCCCCACATACAGGGGTGTAGTGCTATTTGCTCACCTGTGACACGTGCACATTAAGAACCACTGTTTCTACGGTGGCAAGTTTACATACATTCAACCATAAATTAAAAAGGATGTCTTGCTGCCTTTTCATTAGTTAACTGTAAAAAGCTACTGGTATAGACTGAGAAAAGAAATGTAAGTCACTGGGCCACTCAATTATCTTCCATTTGGAAATTGGAAGGTAATTAGCCTATCTTGCTACTGTTAGCATTGATGGAGGCCAGAGTTTACTTGTCGTTAAGGTTATTTCAACACCTGCTCAGTAACCTGAGGCAGCTCCTGTACACTCAATGTTTGTTACACACTGTATCAGAGGTCACCAACCTTTTTGATATGAAGTGACAACATTTTTATCTCCAAGGATGTAACTTTATTCCATCCATATATGGTCTTCGTGAACAGCAACATTTACAAAACTTATTTCTGCCATAATCAGGACATTGTAATTATATATGACAGCACTGTATAACAATCCTGCTGAAAATATCTCTGTCATCAGCATGAAACTTAACAAATTCTGCAAAGAAGGCAACGAGAACTAGCCAATCAGAGGAAGTGTAGGGTGGGTCTTTGCGGAATGCAGTTGGAGGGAAAAGGTCAATCAAACTAACATAAATAACAGGCCAAGCAATTGCCAATGGCTGTAGAAGAGGTCATTTGGCATGCGGATGAGAGGGCTTTTCAACATTTCCACGAAACTCTTGCACACTTACTGCCAGTGTGCCATTGGTTTAGCTAGGCAACCCCTGTAATATACAGTAGAAGTGGGTGTCGTTAGCATTAACTGCATCTCTTTCATGGGTCCAGTTGTGGTGATGGAAAATCCCTGAGAACTCACAGCAACGAGTAATCCTGCAACTTCAGTAAGTTACCCTGTGAAGTAAAGTGTGAATTACGCAACGTAAGGAATCATGGAGCAATATAGGGAATGCCTAGATTACAGACAAAGTGCAAAGACGGTACAGAAGCTAATGGTTATTGCAGTAGCCTAATCAAACTAAATTGGCATTGCTGGAAACAAAAGTTCACAGCTACTGGAAAACACTAATCTAGGTGGTGCTATTTGAATTGCAGCTTATACTCAATTCCTACCAATTCAGGCAGTAAAACACTTAGTATGTAAACCACCATGTAATACATAACATATACCTGTGTATTTACCCGAGTTTCCGTGTCTATATTATGCATAGCTGTCAACGTGAGTTGGGAAAATAAGTGCTGTTTGCCTTGCCTTTGCTCAGAGCTCTTACATGTTCACCAACATGTGGGAGTATGAACTGACTCAAGGGGGCCCACACAGTGCCATGAAGCTCATAAACCTCAGCCTTCACACGAACCCTGCAGTCCTTTCAATGCAAATGAGCAAGGGAAAAGAGAGGAGGGCTTAGTTGGGTATGTTCAGTATCTGCCTCCCTGCTTTTGCATTTCAAATGAATAAATGATAAAAGCCCACTCTTTAGTCAGTTGGTGACTGTCCTCTCTCTCTTCCTTTTCATTTACTGAGCTCCCTCACTCTCTCCAAACGCCATCCCATCCTTCCTCTCATTCTGAGTTTGCTGTGACTTTCCCTTGACTGCATGGTTATTCTCCCTCTTTTGAATCTGAAGTTGCGGATGCATAACATCTGAAGCTCATATTAAATTGCTAATTTGACCATTTGTTTGATCTGGCAATTAGCTGCATTTATTTGATGGCCCCTGAGATTTACATCTAGCCAACCAAATTTTTTTTTAAACCAAAAGTAGATTCTCACTGAAGCCAGCAACAACGGTCTGTTCAGCAAAGCCATTCGTGGAAATGTTGCTTTTTACTGTGGATCCCTAGCGACAGACAAGAGCCACAATCTCTACCTTTGTTTCCACTTCTGCTCTGAAGCCTTAGCAGCCTGTGGTAAACAATATAGTTGGTGTACATTGAAACAATGGACCCTTACTACTTCTCTTTCTGAAGAACACTCGAGGCCTGTAATGCCAGAATGGTGGGAGGGTATGATTGAAACCATGCCCTACCTTATGGGATGTGGGGGTGGAAATTAGTATGTTGAAGTCAAACGCCAATTACTGTTGGCACTGAACTCTAGATAATCCAGATCGAAAAAAATACTTCCAAAACTGTAGCAAATCTGTAGCGGCTAATATCATATCAGCAATGATTAGAATATTTGTCGATTACCACAAATAAAAACCTTTCCGATAAGTGAAATTTCTGATGTAGCAGGACATTCTACTATTTTGAATTTTAGCATTTTAATATCTCGTCATTTGTCGTGTCAATCGGAGGCTTTAATTTCAGTGCAAAAGTGGGATTCCATTAAGGCAGTACAGAGTACAGTAAGGAACTATGAATCGAAATTCAGTTATGACTTTACATTACATTCATTTAGCAGATGCTTTTATCCAAAGCGACTTACAATTCAGTGTCTATCTATTCAGTGTCTATCTATACACCGTAGGCACAGCTACGGGAGCAATTTTGGGGTTAAGTGTCTTGCTCAAGGACCCATTGACATGCAACTAGCGGAGCCGGAGATCGAACCGCCGATCCTCTGATTGAAGGACGGCCCTGCTCTCCACTTAGCCACAGTCACCCGGTTTACAATTACTTATCCCAGTTGCTTAAGCAAGGACTCAAGGTGTGGGGAGGAGGTGAGCATCTACCAATGCGCCTCCAGATATGTTGTCTTATTTACATGTTGTGTCTTCTTAGCTGGCTTGCTTAAGTTGGCTACTGGAAAGCTTCCAGTACATTCAGGAATCACCGTGTTGTTTAGAGTCGGGGGGTGTGACTCCTCCAGCTTTATCTAACAAGTGGAGAAAGAAATAATTGAGACTAGAGGTATACAATATAATAACTATAAAGTTCCTGGTGAGTTCTGAGATCAAGAGCTGACCATAGACTGTATATAACAAGGGGACGGCTTCACCGTGACGTGAACTAACAGTCCTGCTGTCGAATTCATGTAAATAATACAAGGCTGAAATTCAACTCATGTCTGTGTGGATACACCTTGAGGGTACTGTAGGCAGATGTTTCCAATGCCAAAACTGTATAGAATGTAAAAGTAGTAGCAGTAAGACCAACTGGATTATGTACTGACAAGTGGTAGCGGCCTTGGGTATGTTTCACCCCCGTCAATTGAAACCTGGCCTCCAACTGACATGCAAGAATCGAATAATTTCAATAATTTTGGACAATCAATAATACAAATAAAAAAAGCATATATATATATATATATATACGATCTGTTACATCCGCATTTTAGGCTTATGACATGTATTCTCTTGGGGCCCCACATTAGCTCTTGAAACGGCCCATTACATCCCTACTAATAAATCTGGGCCTCGGTTGCATGAAGGTGACACTGAAAAGACAATGCGTCACTTGTGAATCCTAGATGGTACTTTATTTACAGACTATTCATCTCCAGGGACTCGATGAAGAGGTACCGCATGACATTAAGCTCTGTAACATTCTCTGTACTCTTCATGTTGCTCAGTATAAAACATTATGTTTTTGATGATTTCCTGCATTTATTTAGTGAAAATGTGAAATGGAAATGTACGATAGTGTTCCGATATATCCAACTCTACCAGCATCAATTGAAACTTGGAAAAAATATGGATAATAACAATTGCACAAAAAAATGTTTCGACAACTCTCCAACTATTTCCACCAACTTAGATATTGTACTGTAAAATGCATATATGACTTTGGAATTTAACTTTTTTTTCATTATTGATGTCAACATGAAAATAAACACAGCACGAGCTGTAAACTACCTGTAACGCATGAAGTGATGAAATTAAAACTAACTTTCTTCCGTCACAAGATATTACATTTCGGCTGCAGACGGGTTTGCAAGCAGAAAAATCTGGGACAAATTCATTCATTATTTATCCAGCTTTTATTTCCACACTTTCTTGTCTGATTATCTGCTTTCTGAAATGGCAGCGCTCATTTGCCTTCATTTATTAATAATTCAGATACTGGTGTTCAGACACAGATACTTTCACACTCGCAGTGTTGTGTAACAGCAATGCTTTGTTTCCTTGTTGCATTCAGTGAGAGTCCAAAAACAAATCTGCTCTCTAAATCCCTGTGTGCTGATATTAGGCACCTTTTTGAAAACAATTGACAGCACTAAAATGTAGTAAATGTTCATGTTAGAATTGATGTGGTATTCATGACTCTGTCATACTAACCATTATGAGCTTGTAGGGAGGAAAGGGTCTGACTCATCCTGAGTAGAGACTATTTTGAAGAAGGAACACAAACAGCCGTGCATTAGTCCAAGATATTTTGCTTTACAGTAAGAGCCGTCTTATTTTTCTGCAGTATTTTCAGCACCGCAATTTCTTAAGGTTTGTGGCAGCAGCAATTTCGTACAAAAACATCTATGGCCTCTGAAAACTGCACCAAATTCACCTCTCCAACAGTAGCTGCTCATTTTTTCTGCCTTCTAATGTGATTGTAAATTCTCTTAGGCTAAACATATACCACATTTATTCTTAAATGAGACTGGTTCAAATTTGATCACATTTCCCTTTTCCGTAGCATCAGTCAGAATCGTTCACGCCTTGTGAAAATTCTGAAGCCATGATGCGAGACGAGTCTTATCAGTGAAGACAGATGGGATTGTCGATAGTTGACAGACATGCTGATAACGGATTTTGTTTTTTATCTCCAGTCACTTCATAGGGTGGGAAGCCTGACAGCCTACATCTTCAAAGCGACAAAAGGCCAGAAACACACTGTGCTCCAACAGATGGGGATCCTGTGTTTTTAATAACCTCAGTGTCACCACGGCCCGACACTGACGCCAGACACGTTGGTGGCAGCAAGGGACACCACACTCTTGTGCCTTCTTGGCTTTCACATCTGTAAGGTGGCAAAGGTGATAACATCTTTTCTAACATACAAAAAATGGCAATATGGTGAGAGGGACACTTGTGTAGAGGAATTTGCTCTTTTTGTTTGCATCATGTTAATGTCAGATGTCGGGTCACACGTTTGCATTCCTCCGAGGTTTCTCAATTTGCAGACGGTTAAACGCGCCATTCCTGAAGGCTATGCATTGAAGTTCATATCGTATGGCAGTTTGTTTGTTTATTATTCACTCACATGCTGCGGCCATCAAGTAAACACAGTCAACGTCAGGTCAAAGCCATTTATCTTAAGTAGCAAAGCTCAATCCATTTGACGTCCCCGCAGCTGGACTGACATCTCACAAGCTTCAGCAAAGCTGCTTTAACTGTCTCAGTGACAGTTACAGTAAGTGCCACAGAGGACCGCAGAGTATTAATGTGAACTGATCTTGTCTCTTAACAGTGCACTGAATTCTAATGCCAAGAGTCATGCTCATTTTTCATTAGCATTACGAGCCACTGCCTCGGCTCATCATACTGTTGCTCTAATGACTCACTGCTGTGTAGGTTAGCTGTAGCACAACTGATCATTCCCTCAACAACTCCAGGAAGCTTCTCGTTCGGTGCTTGACTTCTCTGGATTTGAATCCAGCAAAAGTCAGGATTTAAAACCGCAGGAGATAATATTCAAAACAATAAATCACACATACTGGGGCACTTGTGCTCCAGTTGAGGAGTGAAATTGAGAGCCCCGTAGAGAAAAGAACAGGCTATTGACTGGCCATTGATTAATTATGTATAAGTCTACAGTGCAATTTGATGTGAATTGCAGAGCGGATGCTATGACATATTCTTAATGTTTAATGTTTAAACGTATTGATAGATATTATTTCCAGCCATTGACACTAAACTTTACATTCATTTGAGAAACAAACTGAGAGCCTAAGTGAATGATGGTAAAAGCATACATAACTAAAGTTAAGTGTTGATTTCAGCCTCAGGCATTTACAACAGGTCTAGATGCAGTGTGTGTATGTTTCCATTCTCTTTCCAAAGCAAATGCAGTGGTGTTAATACAGTTGTACTTTAGAGCTGAATTTCTCAGACATAGTTTTTGGACTATTGGAGTATACAAAATATTTAATTTACACCCAAGTTGTGATCTACCAAGTTGACAGCTTTCTCTGTAAAGCATACAATATATAATGCAGAATGTAATATACACAACAAAGAGAGTGTTTGTTTTTTTCTCAGATGGCATTCAGTTGAGAGGCGGACCTGTTATCAGGACCCTGTAGGTGTTTGTGTTGCTGGTGTTACATATATATATGTATCAAATGGCGCGTGAGCCAGAGAATGAAACCCAAACTGAGTGTTGAAAAGTGCACAAACTTGCTTGCTAAAGGAATAACAAGACCACGAGTCTACAGCCACACAAGCAGCTCTGTGGGGCTGTACTTAGTTTAAACACCAGGGTGCTTTGAGCTAAATGCTAATGTCAGCATGCTACCCTGCTCACAATGATAATGCAAACTTGCTATAAGCAAGTATAACGTTAACTATGTTATCCCAAATGACTTTTTAGCAAGCTAACTTTTGCTAATAACGTGTGTTTCCAATCCATCCAATGATTTTTTTAGGCAATTCAGTTTGGACAAACATGGTGGACCAACCGACAGTGGACATTGCCATCCACGGAGCCATACTGCTTACACGGCTGGAAGGCCTGCTTCTGCTTGCCTACTGCTGTCTGAGCCTGAATCCCTTGCACATTGGGGGAAGTGACACATGTGTTAGCTCCATTGTTTTGACTGAGTCACTGCTACCTAAAAACATAATTTACTGCCATAGTACAACCTATCCCTAAAAACGACAGCCAACTGTTGACGCGCAGAGGGGAACCTCGGGCTCAATCAATGCACATCTGTCAGGCAGGTTTGAGCAAAAGCATGCTGCATTATTAATAATGCCCCGCTTAGGGAGAAGCTGAAGGCCAAGCCTAGGGATGACATCTGTCAAAGAGTAGCACATCTCTTTCTAGGCCGAGGTACTTCAGTCCAGACTAGCGTGAGGGGATGAGAAGTGTTCGTTTGAGGGGGGGGTTCTTCTAGGTTGATTCTCAGTTTCCTTAACCTTTATTCATCAACCATTCTTCCTGCCGATTCTTTAACATTACTGTTCTTTCTCTAGTGCAGTTTTGCGCAGCTTTGTCAGACAACACACTTGAGGCTATTTTAGAACTCATTAGTTTAATTGGCAATAAACTGCAATTATTTTTGCAGCTGCGAACTGCATTTCTAAGCAACTACAAACACTGTTGGACTAGCGAATGAAAAGACTGCCAGCACCAGCTTCCCTGGTTTTCTCCCTCTACGTCCTGCATGACTGTATAGAGAGATAATAATTACTACTGAGGGGGTAAGCAAGTTCATCTTAAAAGTTCCCCTGCACCAAAGGAGTCAATTTCATCTCCCCTGCCTTACAGTAATAATAATACAATTGTGGGCTTGTCTGTGGCTTTCCATGACTCAATAAAAAATAGATGAATAAATAATAAGCTCAATTGAAGGCACTTGGTAGACATTCAAGATCCAGCTTCTTCTCTCTTACACAGAAACCGCCCTATTCCCTGCTCACATGCATTATTCATACTTTTAGGAATGCAAGTGTGTGTTTGGAAACCTGACTGATGATAGGGAATTGTACACATGAATAAATTAGGGTAGGTATACTGACAACACAATATTTTGTTGGAATGTTGGTGTTTTTAATATTACAACCACTTGAAAATCCAGAGTCAAAAGCAAATGTTTTAGATAATACATGCAGTGCGGTGCATGATAGCAGCTAGCGTAGTAGCAGTGCCTGTACTTGCAAATATAGATATTAACAGATTTTAAATAAGTGCACAATAAAGTGGCACTATACTCAGGGAAAACCAGCAAATTGTAGGATACTCACTGAATAAAAAAGAAGGTGGCAAGAGACAATCACATTAGTGAAGAAAATGGACCGACTAAAAGATCAAAGCTCATTTGAGGCAAGTTAATGGCCACCTAGCCAACTGTATAATGTACCACAAATAGGTACAAGGTCTGGTTCAAGAATGTTGTGTCAGAGGTTGTGCAATTAACCTATGTGAATGACTGTTTACTACACAAGGATGAATGGGTTGTGTGTGTGTGTGTGTGTGTGTGCGAGTCTACATTTTTCTATGCATTTGTTTTTCATGTGTGCTTGTGTACGTGTGCACATGTGTGAGTATATCTCACAGGCAATGAGACCTTGGACAGGAGAGTAATTGATTCAGAGAATCTTCAAATCAATTCTTGGACAGCTGGGACTGAGGAGATTAGAAGTGAAGCACAGGCGGTCCGGAGTGCAGTCAGACAGGGCCGAGAGCAAACAGTAATCTCAGGATTATAGACCTGGGGGAGATGTACCTGTTTTCTCTCATTTCGTTCCCTCTTGCTCTCCCAGCAGTGACAGTCTATATTCACAACCAACCACTTTCCTACAAAATGCTGCACTCCCATCCTCCATCTGTAGGGCTTCACAATATAAAAGGTGACTAAAAGCACTTGCTGACATCGAGGTAACATTTCAATGAGAATATATTAACGTAAGGCAATTGGGGGAGGATGTAGTCTGGCTGATATATGCTGCCAGATGACTTTTGACCCTTTTTTCTGTCTACATTTTCTTAAAATAAAGCTCATTGCAAAATTAGCCAAGTCAGAGGCAAATGTAGCTCAAAGGAACCACTTAACCTAATGAAGAAAATAAGGTAATGTGTTCAAAGGTCATTTGTATAATTGTTTTGGTCGGACTGAGTGCAGACGAATGATGCAGACCTTTGTCCCATGGCTGGAATATATCTCATTGCCCTTTCCAATTGATTGAATTAAATCACGAGAGTAAATCTGTCAGCTTAATGGTGGAAAAATTGGCCTTAGAAGAAGGTAAGGAGGAGTTACTTTAAAAAGAGCTCAGGAACAGACAGCACCACAGTTGCAGCTGCAGTTGACGCAAAATAAACCCTTATAACTTGCAGTATGTGCCATACTTGCAGTTTAACTTCAGACTGTTTTTGTAATTCTGTCTTTGAGCAGCCATGAAAAATACAGTATATAAACCCCTAATTAACTAGAGCTGGCAAGGTCCACTGAATGCATCTTTGCGTTCACAAAACATGGCAAATCCATTATGCCATCTTCGGTATTTTCCAAAATCTGAATTGTTTCTCAGGGGATTTAAATGAACAATACCACAGCTGAACAAAGGGTAGTGGGGCAGTGCATAATCACCAATCACTCACACAAGGTATTCTCTAACTGAAATGATGCTCCGTTTCTCATTACCAAGTTTAATTTTCAGAGAACCCATCCAAATGATATGAATAAAGTATTTAAATATTAAAATGTAGCCTAATATCGCCCACAAATTAGGAGTAAATACACTTTGACAGTGACTCACAGTGTATTTTGCCCATGACCATTTTAACAAGCTGTAGGACAAGTGTTTACTTCCACGACATAGCGGCAGGTCTGGAATAAAGAGATAACATTTACAAAGAATAGCAACAGAATGCATAGCAGTGCAATTGAGCTGACACCACCAAATGAGCAGTCACCATAATGTTGAATAGTCTTCGGGGACAAATGAGTCACTCATGCTTGACTTATCAGTCTGTTCATCAAACTACCTCATGTTATTTGGCACTGCAACACTGAAGACAGTTTTTATTTTGAAGTGTTGGACATTTATTCTGAGAGAGGCTATTGAGACGTCTCTGTAGGTTAAGATCGAGCAGAATGGATTGTAGAGGCATCTTCATTAGTGCTGAAATGATTAGTCGACCAATAAAACAGATTGATCAACAGAAAAAAAAAAATTTGAGGATCTGCTGCTTTCTTTGTTTTGTATCTTGATTAAGTGAGTAACTTTGAGTTTTGGTTCGGGCAGAACAAACAATTTGAAGTTGTCACTTTGGGCTCTGGGACAATAGTAAAAAAAATCCTTCTATTAATCATCAGCTGCAATCCTAATCTACATATATCTGAAACTGCCTATTCTTTGAGCAATTTGAGATCAGACCTGGAGGTCCTCACACTAGTGTCTGTGAAAAGATGAAATTGAAAATGTTCTATGTGAGGAGATTAGAAGAGGAACAATAGCTGGAGGATGGATATCTCAGTCAGCATATTCCTGCTGGAAGGAGTTCAAATGAGGCCCTGTAACAGGATGAGACTTCTGTCAGCTGTGTGGTCACATTGATGAGAACGGTGGCTCCAACAATGCTCCGTCAAGGGCTTGACAGGCTCTTAAGGTGATTACTGGATGATTAGTATTACAGTAATCACAAGATGATCCCTGATATGGAAGTGATTGTTGCTCCACAGTTCATGATCGCGGCAGAAGCCTCATTCTTGGCTAGTGAGTGAGATCAGGACAGATAAGAAAACCTCTGACCGTGTTCAGTGCACGACGGAACATGATGAATTCAACTTACACCGAAACCCTGTCATGGTGCAGTCTCTCAGTCTGACATTAGAGCCTATTGCTGATCCTGGCCAATTTACTGTTTCTATATCTTAAAAAGCAGGGGGCAGGTCTTTAAAAGAAAGTTATCATTGGTGGTTGTACCAAAGACATTTTACCAATGCAAGGACTCCAGGTTTGAGTAATACTATTTAAACAATACCAAGAATCATGTTATGATTAACTGAGGCACAGCCATGCTTTGAGCTATATGCTGTTGTCAATATGCTAAAATGCTCACAATGCTAATACTGTATGATGTTTAGCAGGTACAATGTTGACCATAAATACCATTGTAGTTTAGAGTGTTAGCATGCTAACATTAGCGCACTAAACACAAAATACAGCTCAGGCTGATGGGTATGTCACTAGTTATGCAGGTATTTGGTCATGAACCAAAGTACTGGACAAATTTAAACTTTCACCTGATGATGGCGGAACATGAAAAGTCAGGGCCAATATTATTACAACCCATTCTGCGAAGGCCATCGAATAATTGTAGAAACACCTCACTAAAAACAAAAAATGTGAACATATTCATTAGGACAACTCCTCTGGGGACCATCAATGTGATGGTAATCCATGCAATAGTTATTTAGATGTCTTAGCTGACTGACCTTGTCATCTTTAGAGCCACTAGCAGGGCAAATAATGGAAAAATGCTGTCTCACCTTTAAATTATAAACTACACTTCACACACACAATAGAATCACAATACATGCAAATCTCCTTCCCAATGTTACTGTTGAAATAGTAAATTCGTTGTGAGCTGCACTTTTAAAACAGCTAAGAGACCTTGGATTGACATTTCCCATTGGTGCGGAGGCAAAGGGGGGAATCACGGCATGCTGGTGCAATAGTAGAATATTAGTGCGACATTTGCTTGGATTGTTCCAGAAATCAGATGTAGAAAAAGAGGAAAGAAAGGCAGACGGGGCTTGTGCGTGGGCACTGGTTGTAATGCACCACTGCATGTGTGCAGTGATCCAAAACCAGGAGGGATCGGATCAGGAAGAGAAATTAGAAGAGCTCCTCGCAAAGCTTTCCGCTGGAAGCCTGAGGTTTGAGAAAACCGTGTAATTTTTATACTTGTCAGAATGTGTACCAGATGCATGACATGTAAATTAAACTGGCAACAAAACACAGCCAGTGGGCAATAAAGGCAACCGAGGTCTGAAGTTACCCTAAAATATCCAAAAGTATTACCAGGAAATAGATTTTGAATGAGTGTGCCATTGTGGCTGCTGGAGGAGCTCCATTACTCTCCACAAAAAAAACATTTGCAGGGTTGAAAATCCTGCCTCAATCGTCTAACATTGCCAGTGGCAGTCAAAAAATCAATAACTCTAAAATAAGACTGCTGTTCCTCCAAATCCTCTATGATTACTCCCACGTCACCAATAACTACTGCAAACACTGTCCTTAGCCCCACTGCGTCGGATAATCTGATAGAGAGTCCAAAATGACCGACAACTGAGCATGGACAGTGCATCACATACCAATGTACAAATACAACAAAAGTACATTAGATACAGCCACTGATTGCTGCAGAGTGTTCCCTGGCTTTGGCTCTTTTTTTGGGTGTGTGTGGATTGGGCGTTATTAGGAGATTATGATGATGATATATGATGGCCCTCCTCCAAATATACCTCCAAAATACCTTTCAGACTAAATGAACACCATATACTATATTGTGATTTGGTATAAAAAATGTTTGACATTTGGAGATTTCTGCAAGAATGGCATTTTTCACCAATTGGATGGCGAGCACTTCTATTCCGGAAATTGCTCAGATACCCCATTATTGTCAAAAAACCTGGTAAAGCCATACATCCTCTGAATTGACTGGGTATTACATTTGTGGTTGTAAAGTTTCATGAGATTTTGATTATCATGAAGGTCACAACAGGTCATTTTATACAGTGAGGTCATGTTCGAAAAAAATGGTCTCACTCCAATGAGATGGCTACTATGGGGACTAACATCATCACACATGAAGACATTTGGGCTCATTGAATCCACAGGACTCTCAGCTTTCCAGTCATACCCAATGTATGCAATTCCAGGACTGTTTAGGGACCCCAGCATATCGAAATATTCAAATATACTATATATTTTTTTGTGTATTTGAATATACATGTATACACATTTATACTGCATGGCAAAAAGCTGCATGGTTCTTGCCCAAAACTGGATGGGATTAGCATATAAAGGGTTTTTAACAGATATCTTGAGGTGAGAGGTCAAGGGACCCCATGTAAATATGGCAATGCTACTTTTTACCACCAGAAAATATAGCCTAACTTTGTGGCATTATTTATTATCCTTCCGGACATGCTAGCATGACATGGTTGGTACCAATTGATGCCTTAGGTTGTCTAGTTTTTTATTATCCCAGTATCTTCACGGTCTTTCAGCCTGCTGAAGCCTCTGAAAGACAGTCATGTTGGCCAAGGATGTTGACGTCCTAGAGGATTTTAAGAGGTTAATCAGGGTCCCGGAGCAGAGTAACTGCTTGGTCTCTACCTGAGCCGTTTTGGTCACAGCACATTTTGCAGGATTGTGGCAGATGTGACTCTCACCATGCATATGCTAGCTGGCAAAAACTCCATAGTGGAATTCTGGGAGGATTTTATGCTGGCGAAGAGAGGAAAATAACTGCTCAGCACCTCCTCTCTGATACAACTCTGACACTCTGATACAATGTAAATGTATGTAATGTGTTTTTTCAAAGCGTCATTTTGTGACAGGTCTTGTAATTTACCTTTTTCCTGTGCCTACGTTTTTCTTTTATACAGTATTTATCCCAGAATGACTTTCTACAGTACACACCCAGAGATGACACCTGAACTTTTGCGGTTGAAAAGATTGATAGCAAAATAGTAAAAGTAATAAAGTGGAATTTTTTCAGGTCACAAAAAGGTGAGTTGCACCCATTACTCAAAAACCTGCCCTTCGTCTGTGATGGATTTCTTCCTGTATGATTGCTGAACATGGAGGAAACAAGGTACGTCTAAAAAGAGGTCTTTGCTCTCTGCATCTCAAGTCCTTATAATAAAACCTGATGTTTACATTTATGTTGTAGATAGCTGAGTTTATCTCCATTAAACTCCAATATAGCTGCACTGAAAATATCTCAGTCACATCACATGGTCCATGGTTGACCAGATATCCACAAGACAAAAACAATTGGCTCATGTACATCACTGATAGATTTAACAGTGTGTCAGTAAATAGATTATTTTCAAATACGGACTTGATAATTGAAAATGATTGTTCTTTCATTTGGCACCGCTGTCTTCGTTAGTGAAATGTTACTTGTTTATTTGACAAATCCTCTTAGAAATCAGCTTTTCACATACATGCTCACCACCACATTTGATTTCAGGAGTTCGTTATGCATTCATGCAGCCTCTTCTTTTTCCAATTTTCAGGATGGGGAGCACATTAGCGTGATTAGCAGGTGGCCCCAAATGCTGATTAATGTGATTTCATAGAGGGAGATAATTCTGCCTGATGCCTAATATTTAGCTGATCCAAAAGACAATGGACATTAATTATCATCGTTACTAATGCTTCTGGCATGAAATGTTCTCATTACCTATTCCCATCTAATTTAACACCAGGAAAGGCAGAGAGAGAGAGAGAGAGAGAGAGAGAGAGAGAGAGAGAGAGAGAGAGAGATTTAGCAGGCAAGAGAAAATATAAGGAGAAAGAAAGTAAAGAAAAGAAAATAATAAAAAAAATAAGAAATAAGAAAATAAAGATATTTTTTACATTTCTCCACATTGCCTGGAACAGTGATGCTATCATACATGCTCCATTATAACTAGAATTACTACACCTCCGCTAACATTAGCTCCATTAGTCTTGGTATTTATTAATATTTTCAGCTAACCCATATTAAAAAAGGGAACCCTGCAAAAATGTTTTTTTAATATTCATTAACTTATTAAGGCTAAAGTTACATGTCCCTTAGTAGTCAATGAAAATGGAAATCAAGGAGCAGTATTGTTCCCCTGTTGCAGGCTGGAGCTTGTTAGCCCTACTATTACAGTACAGTATTATGAGAAAAAGCATAATATGACACTATTATTTATTTCTAACATAATGCTAATCAAATAGTATACTATAGAAGAGCTGAATAATAGGTTACATGGACAAGCAACAACACTTCTCTTTGTAGTGTCAGTATTTCTTTGGCTTTAAGGATGAAGCTGAACAACAGAATTCCACAAATAATTTCAGGTAAATTTCCTCACATCCAAAATAGAGCAGGACAAAGGCAGTAATGTTGCTGCAACTGGTACAGTGGCATCTACCGGTGATACACCAACTGTGATGCAAATGATGAGGAGCTCAAAAAGAGAAAAAGACTAAAAGTGTCATCCTGCATTCGAGCCTAAACAATAATAATGTAGTTGCTTTCAACTGTGTGTCGCTGCTCCCCCGAATCGATTTGATTTCCATCGATTCAGTATGGATTTTATAAGGGATATTTTAGTTCCAATACCAATATGGTTTGGATATGAAATTGTACACGGAACCCTCTAACCTGGTGCATTGTTATAAATGTTAATGTTTACATTAATAATTGTGCCAAAAGCAGCTACATTAATGTCCATGAAATTTTAACAAGGACATTTCATGTATTTCTTTGACAGTCTGGACGATCACTTTTTGGGGGGAGGGGTTTGATGAACTGTTAATTGAACACAACATGTGGCATTTTATTGCCGTTAAGGAGAGAACTTGAGCTACATTTGTCTATTATGATGTTTGTAAAATCCCGAAACTTTTTACAGACTCATTGCTAAGATCTGGTGGTCTCATTCAGCCTGCATTGTGCTTGTTAACATCACACAACTAAGAGGAATTTCAAACACTTGCACCATTTTTTTCTCGATGAAGACTTCAATTTATTAACTGATCGAGGACATATTCTGAGCCTGTAATACACGACCTTTTGTCCTGTTGAAGTGAGATAACCAATCCTTAGACAGAGCTCAGAAACTGCCTCTCCTTGAGATGATAGAAGACTTGTGCAATGCCTCCCTATCCAGCATTCAATAGGAAAACAATAAACAAGCCGGAGGGAGAGACGGAGAGATTGATAGGCGTGCAGTTCTGATCACTCAACCAACAGAAGCTCACTTTACCGGTTCTGTGCTTTATGCACATTTGTGTTTATGAAATCGAAATCGATTGTTTCAATTACATGCGCGGTTAGACCATGGCGTTGTCACAATTGATGTGCTACTCCGAGTCAACCTTTGTAAAAATCATTCAAGTTGTAAGTGGTGTAAAAAACTTAGTTTTTCATCATATCCAACTGAAGTCTGAAACACTGCAGTAATGACGTACACAAACACTTGACTTGTATATGGACTTTTTATATTGTTTTTGTTGTTGGTCATATACAGTATATATATATAAATGTGTGTGTGTGTAGGTGTGTGTGTGTGTGTGTGTGTGTGTGTATACATATTTGTGTACATAGTAGTGTATATTTCTGTGTCGGTACATTGAGATCAATTAAGAGAAAACAGAGTCAAATGTCTTGTTTACTTGTCAAATAAAGCTGATTGTGATTATGATAATAGTAATAATAATACAGCTACTTCGTTGGGCTACGGTGGTGAATGCAGAGACTAAAGTCTTTGTACTGACTCTCATCTAGAAGCTTTGGGTAGTGACCATAAGAAAGAGATCAGGAGTAGAAGAAGCTTCATTTAGGTTTCTCTGTGGGGTGGCCTGGCTCTTTGGGGTTGAGGTGTTTCTTTATTTGATATCTGGCCGAGCTCTTTCCCCATGAGTAAAGAGTTCAGTGATCTGAAAACACCTTGGAGTCAAACCACTATTTCTTCACGTTGAAAAGAATCAGCAAATGTAGATGGTGCACCCACAAATCTTAAAAGAAGACAAAGCATGATATGCCGTATGTTACTTCCTGGTTAAAAGCCACTGAAAGCTCATGAAAGCCACATAAACTATCGTGACTAAAATGAGTTGTGTATCAGTGGATATGGTGTAGCGTCATAAAGAGTGCTTATAGGTCTAGTTTTGTACTGAACTCAACTAAACAGTTTGAAACAGCAACACACTGAACTTAGAATCAGAAGCTAAAGTCAAGACTGACCAAAAGAGCGTCCTCACAGTGTGTCAGATGGTAATGCAATAGCTTACTTATGTGCGTTTGTACCAACTCGTTATTTTGAGGAATTATGGTCAAATTGACTGAATCTCCAGTGCCATCCATCGTTCAGTGGTGGTGGATGTATGCGTCCGATTTTGAGAGTTCATTGAGAACTTCATACATTACCGATAATGTGAAGGAAAGGATAAATGTATTTAGACATTATGAAAAAACACATTGTGGTGAGTAGCTCCGTCAGGGAATCTTTTGTTAATAACTACCACTGCACCTGTGTTGAGTTACTGTATACTGTAGATGATTTGGTGTGTGTCTCAATCAAGCTCAATTATGCTTTTCGTGTGTTTTCTGTATGTTCTTCTATTTCCTCATTTTTGTGGGACTTCTTGTTTCATTATGTCGGGGCTGCAGAGACCTTTGCGACTGTACCTGTAGTTAAGGGCAATACATTAAACTCGACTCTAACGCCCTCCTGTGCCACCTTCATTTTCAGCATACTGTGATGTCGGTCCTATTGTTCTGTTTCTTCACGTAGTTATAGTACACAGGCAAAGACTTAAACATCACAAATACCACAAAAATACAAAAAAAACTTGTTGCCAACTCATCGCTCCTTTCCCACAACATATAAGACACCCTTCCTCACCCAAAGTCTTTCAATTTACTGAGGTAGCACTAAGGTGTTGCTGAGAATTTCATTGACTGTACACAAATCCCTGCCTCTAATCCCCATAATTCCAGTATATTGTATTGTCATTAACCACTCACTGGCTGATAAATTCAAATCCTTTCACTTTGCAGTCCATGGATAATTGCTGTAGCCTCTCCTCAGAAGTGTTTCCATGGGGAGAACCAAGCAGTACCCAGGAAACAGGCACAGTTGCACTTGACACCATAATACGGCGCTACAGTAAACTGAAGCTCACTTGGCAGCGGATGGGAGGGCCTTGCACAGGTCTGCCATCACTGACAGAGCAGACACAGTGGCTAATAAGACCTTTGCAACCTCCCAGTGGTGAAACACTTTAATGTGTGGTCTTTGAGTTGAAGCTCCAATCTTAAAGGCTGCTCCCTGGTGGAGCCAGAGCTTGATGTTCTGCGGTTTATTTAACAAAACGGACTTTAAACTGAAGCCCTACCACTCTGCCAGTGGAGAAGGGTCTAAAAATACAACAAGGAATACAAACTGATTCTCGGTTGTCAATAGCAATAAACCAGTTATTATGTAATTTCAAAGGGATTAGAGACAGAAAAGCAACATGAAGATTAATTAGACAATGCGTCATAAAATGTACATTCACGTCAGGTCACACCCTCTTATTGACTATTCAAGTAAAGGAGGAGCACTCCGTTGCACTATTTCCCAAAGGGCCTTCAAGGGTTGTTATCAGGAACGATGTAGGTTAATTAATTCTCATGAGACTTGTTCTGGTCTATGATGACTATGAGATTCATGAAATAACAGAGCAGACAAAAAAAAGCTGAGCTTAGATATGAGCAAACGTATGATGAAATAGTGATATTCTCTAATGATTTATAGGATCATGTCATTCAGCAACATTTCAGTTGATATCAGTATTGTTTTTTTTTAATTAATATTGCTACGGGCCCGTCGCCGATGTTGCACTCTTATGCCCCCCCCCCCCCCCCCCCCAATACACCCCCTCAGAGGTGCTGAGGGTGTGTTGAGATTTTTTTCTTCTGTCACATTACATCCCTCCTCTCCTGGTCCCTGTCACCTGCGATACCTATTGTTTTAATTATTGTGAGCAGCGCAAGCTTTCCAGATGGTTTCCTGTAATATTGTGTAAAGTGTCTTGTAGTAATTTGTCAGTAGGCTTATTGATCTGTTGTGTCAGGAGGGTTTGGACCAGATTCAAGCAGCCTCTCTAGCATGAACAAAATATAATTTAAATGCAGCTTCCAACCATCAGCGGCACTTCAAAAAGGCGGTTCAGTCACGAGTGACGACAACTAAAGTAGCCTACATTTCTATGCTGTCACACTGTTTCCCAGACAAGACATACGGAGCTTCTGTAAAGGGCTGAAAGGGCATTATGAAAGTATTTTGCACAAAACTGTAAAGCGGTGGTTTGTATATGTATCAGGCTGCAGGATTGTATTGCAATCACTTACTGCTTTGTTTTTAGGGATATGATTTTTCTCTAGTTAATCATCTTGCAAATTTGAAATATATCAATTTATTTCTTGACTCTCTTAATAATGAAGGGAGCTTATTTTATTTTTTTCTCAAAGAAACTTACATTGAAAATCTGCAAATTTAACTTAGATGTGATTATTTATGAAAATTTCAAACTAAGAACTCTCACCAGAAATCGACTGTATTTAAACTCTCAACGACGTATTTTTCTTTTCAGAGCCTCCATTGCAACTGATCAGTGTGTGTAACGTCTATATTGGTGTTAAATTGTGGTTGCAAAACAACAAACTCATTAGCGCCACCATCAGGTCACCAGTGTGTTGGATGGACTGGTTTCTTCTATTGATCTCAACAAGTTCAGACTTAATTGTATCTCCACTGACTCAGTAACTGTGGCATCATTTTTTTTTCTGCTTTTATCTCCCTTCTATCACCTTGTGACCACTTTGATTAATCTCTCTGCCCTTCGTGGTTAAGTGTCCCTGAGGGTGACCACAGGTCGGGCAAAAATGGCTTGGACTATAATGTGTACTTCATTAGGACATTATGCACACAATACACACATTGATGAATCTGCTACAGTTCATTTGTTAATTAACTGCACATATGAGTTAACTTTACTCTCTTACTCTCTTACTCTCTGTCTCTCTCTCTCTCTCTCTCTCTCTCTCTCTATATATATATATATATATATACAGTATATATATAGACTTACTGTAATTTGGTTGAAGTTTATATAAACTTCAACCAAATTGCAGTAGGTCTATGATCGATTTAGAATTACATTCCAGCCCTCTATTAAACAGAATCAACATCAAACTATAACCGCATTGATGTGTGAAAAATGGTTGGAAGAAAGTGCTTTTGATGTTTTCAGCTCCTCTCAGATAACATCACATGTGGTGATCCAGCGGATGGAGTCTGAGTGAGACTGACTCCTGTAACTCAATATATGCAAATGTCAGCCAAGCTAGGTTCCCTTGTAGCAATTATCCATGTACACGATCTGTGATTAAGCCAGCACAGTGCAGTGTGCATTGATTGAAAGAGCACGTTTCCAAACGACCCCTGTCTCTTGTTACGTTTTTTTTCTCGTTTTTTTTTAAAAGCGAGGAGGTCATTTTTCCAGTTTGCTTAATATATGCAGTCATAATCAGTCAAGCATTAAATAGGTGTTTCATACCTAAACACGAGAATGCCTTGTAAGCGTCAACATGTAAATATATAGTAAATCTTCCATGAATGATGTCTTGATGGGAAGTGTAACACAAAAACAAATCAATATTTATGAACTTAATATCAAACTCACTACACCTTCATGGTTTCATCATCATGTTCATCTCATCAGATGTATCCCAAAGGTCTACCTGATCCTCTCTGGAAAACATGTCTCATGCCATTCATGATACTGAGAGATTCCAGAGGGAAGAAAGTGTACGAATAGGAGATTTGTTGGTATAAGACTGCACATTTCCAGCAAGTTCCTTACATTATCCACCCCAGTACATATCTGATAAACTACTGAAATGATTGAGCTCTTGTTGCAACAATTTGAACTGAACAGAATCTGGTGTCTACATATTTGACAACGTGAGTTGCAGAACAAAACTGATTCAAATGAGGATAAGTGTTTTTAAAAATAGAAAAACATGTCTTAAATGTTGCTTTTCTGCTTGCTCTTTTCCAGTGTTTAAAAACAAAATGCAAGTTGATTTATGTTTCATATCTTTATGTGTTGGTCAAAACTGGTCGTGAAGCAATCATGCTCTGATGTGTTCCCTAACTCAAGTGTGACAAGAGGGACTTGCCCAACATGAAACAGTGAGTGACATGCTGCTGGTTGGTATGTGCTTCACTTCACACTCATCTGCTCCTACGATGATGGACAGCACACACACACACACACACACACACACGTTCGTCTCCACAGGGAGAGCTGTTTCAGGCATAGGCCATACAAGACATAAATGATCCACGGTGCCTGAGGAATACGTTACAGTGGGTTCATTCATTCATGTTGTCAGCACTGTATCTCTGCTATTCCCTTTCTTCAAAAAAAAAAAGAAAAGAAAAAGGACTTCAGCTCCCCTGCTGCCTCCCAGCTTCGGTAAGCCTTACACGGCTTTGCCACACATTATTTTTTAATTCCTTATCATACATAACACAAAGGGCAATCCCTCACTGACATCAACTAATACCACGGTGTGAGTTTATCTCAGTTTAATAAACATGTTTTCATGATTTAGGGAAGCTAGTCCTTGTACACCACCAGAGTGAATATAATCGTTCAAGACTCCAGCAGAGACATTAATGCAGGAGAGCGTGTGCACTTTGTAACATAATTAAAAGTTGTCCAGGGGTAGGGACTGCTGCAGGCTGCAATTACTCATAACTGCCAATGTGATAACATGAAAGTATGCGGATCACTGTATTGTGCACAAATGCAAGCACGTTTCAAATTAGGAAGACACTTTCTTTTACAGGTTGTCTGAACGTTTGTATGTGTGTGTCGGAGTGGGACTTGGGACTACACACACACACACACATATTGAGGCGATGCATGCTGTCTTCAAGCTGCCATCCTGTGTGACCTGTCTGACGTGACTGTGTGCTCTTTTTACCAACACAACCAACTTGTGTACGTTACAACAAACAGGAATAGTAAAGTTGATATGAAATGCGGCACACCTCAAGGTCCCGCTCCACCACATAAGATATATATTGTGTTCACTCTTGTTTCAAGATATTTGACAAGCTCATGTCTGTCTGACATTAAAGTTAAATCAATGAAGATCCCACAAGGAGGATGATCGTATACAAAAAGAAAAATACTCATTCTTAGTGCTGGCATGCTCTGCAAACAACTGCGCTTTCATGATATCCATTTTATGTTGCAGCAGATTTTTTAATGGGCCATTGATTTGGCAGACGCAAACGAAAACAAGGTGGAAATGCATTCTAAACCATTTATAATGTAGTTTTAAAGCCACTAAGCCCGTCTGGGTTGGATGCTGCATATAATTAATTTCTTATTGTTTGTGTTAGACAGGGTCATTGAGGTTAATTGAGTCTTACTTCAAAATTCTGGCTGGGAGCCACACGTGCCGTCTTTACTGTACATTCATTTTAATTAATATAAAAGGAGTAGGCAGTCTTGCCAAGCCTAATGATGGGCAAACGCTGTGTAAACAACAACAAAGGCTGGCCCTGTTCAACCAACATAGCGTCTAATCGTGCTGTGGCTGTCACCGCTGCTCCCTTTCCGTCACTGATAGATAGGCTACTCGAGTGAACTGAGTGGAGAGCGAAGATAACCTCCGAAACAAAGCCTTGTGGGTATTGGCTGCTGGAGTATTCGCAAGGCATGTCATGATACCGGCCTCTTACTCCGCCTCATTTTAAAGCTCTGAACGAACTCTCTGGAGATGGTAAACACACTTGAAGGGTGCTTCGCTGATGGCCTTCCAATAGTTCTGAAACAAAAACCCATAATTGTGTTTTTACAAAGATTCACATTGTGAAAACTGCCAGGCCTGATACGTTGCATGAAGCTCCCAGCACAGTCCACCGCCCTGGAAGGAAATCAGCAACACTGCAGTCTTCGTACAGCATTATAAAGAAACACACCAGCTCATTGTGACATCAGGGTTTGATGCCATTACAGTGTTACAGTTGTCCCTCACTCTTGCTTAGTATATATTTCAAAAAAAACAAAACATTATCCAGCTTCTCAAACGTGGATACTTACAGCTTCGTTGTCTTATATGATAGTAAACAAAATATCTTTTGGGTTGGTCGGAAAACAAAAAACATTTGAAGTCATGCATGAGCATTTTCCCCCACTTTCTGACATTTTAAAAACAAAACAATTAACAGATTAATCAATTAAGAAATGATGAAGAAAATGATCAGCAAAATGAACTATGAAAACAATTGTTATTTGCAACCTTAGATACAGCATGTCCTATTTTGTTTGTAAATCAGGTAGGTGGGTATTATTGTATGGATTTGTGGTGGGGTTATTGTTATTCTTGATATTTTGTATTAAATAAGCTCATGAAAGGTTCCAGCTTCTCTTACCTTTGGTATTTTGTATACAGAAAATTGAAAAACAATTTACTAACAAAGGCAGAGCAACAGTTACAATACAAGCAGCTGAAAATGCTCAATGAAATAAAAGAAACAGGTCACATGTTGCAAACTAATCGGCCAAAATCTGTTATTACCAAATGAAAACAAAGAAATGAAAAAAACCCAAAGTGAATGAGGATATTTTTGCTCAAACTTTAAAAAGCAGCTACCCTGTGACTTCAGTATCAGACCAACATAAAATAAATGTGGTGGAAATATAAAATGTAATAATGAAATCCTAAAATGTGTCTTTTATTTTTCTTTGGTATTTTTCTTTTGTTTGATAGACTGTCAGTGGAGACAGACAGGAAATGTGGGGGATGACATGTACCAATGGATATCAAACTTGTGATTAAATCTGCACTAGACTACTAAGCAACAGGGACTTTTATATAAAACATTTTGAAACTTTTCATAATGCATAAGTAAATGTGAATAGCTTCTGAATACATCCCTTAAACATTCATATGGATGGAGCACAGTGAGCTAAAAAAAAAGGAACAACGTAAACCGAAACATGCCCCCAATCTGTGTAAATGATTCGACCTCAGCATCGGACAAAAACTACATCCTGGCCGTGACTACATTCATGAGTGTAGGTCAGGACCAGTGATGCATACGGTGCACGCGGGGTCAAGAATAATCACAGCGTGTTTTGGGAGAAAATGAATCGCTCCGTGATTGCACTCTACAGGTTCTCCAACCGAAGTGTTCAAGTGTGATTTTAATTTCCCCGTTCACCTCCTTGACCTTAAACGGTCTGCGTGAACATCAAGCACCAGTCACTTAAGAGATGAACAACAGGATGTTGTTGCAGCAGGAGAATTGTTCTTTATTTGACAGGCTCATATAAGTATCTTTGTAGCAACGACATTCATGTTTTTTTTATATATATATATTTGCTCAAACTCCAAATATAGAAGTGTTGATTTAAAGGTCATGAAACTGTGTTTTTTTTTTTATACATGGTACAAACTGCTCCACAATTGTAAACTGGCAGTAGTTATAGAAGATAGATGACGGGGATGATAAAGAGGATCACACTAATAATTCAATTGATAAATCAGGTTGGGTCAGGAATCTATTATTACTCTGTGCCTTTCTCATCTATAACCAGTGGCTGAAACCCCGCTAGCAGTCATTTCCCATCTCACAGACTGTCTGGATGACTGATCAGGGTTGTGATTGTCTCCCCTCTCCCCAACACACCACGGCTACATACGTCAGCAGCAGCACATACATCTTGAGCAGTCTCTAACTCCAAGCCAGAGCAGCAGCCCCAGTAAACGTTGCAATCAGCGCCAGAATTGGGCCAATTCCTCATAACCTTGTCTGCACATGGCACCTTGCCTTGAATCATAAGAGCGTGAGGCTGTAGCAAGTGTTCAATCTATCAGCAAAGCTGCTATATTGCCCCAGTACAGTTGAAGAGGGTAAATCGACATTTAATTATCTGTCTGCCCACAAAAGCTGCATGGGCATTGTAGTCCTGATGTAATGGAGTTGCCACAAACCCTGCCGTGGCAGCAATGTATACAAACAGCAGCTGTATGACATTGAATCTGGTTGCATAAGGTATGTTCTGTTCCATACTCGTCCTGACAGCGGACGTGTATTTGGAACTGCAGCTTTTTTTGAAATGTTTGAATTCTATGAAGACACAAAGCCTTCGCAAAAGAAAGAAACATGAAATAGACATCTCAGGTGGGCTTAAGTCCTCTCACAATGAATACCCAAATATTGATTATTTATTCTCAAACATCAAGCTTCTATGCCTTCAAACCGATTGTTGATTCGTCACTCTCTTTTCTTCCAAGAGATCAATACAACTCCCTCATAGTTTGAAAAGTTGACTCTGTGGCTTTTTGATGAAACAATCATCTTTTCTTTTAACAAAGCTAAAGCCACACCATCAAAAACAGTGAATCCAATCAAGAAGACTTGGGGGGGAAAAAAGCATTTACTTTATAACCACGCAGACTTAGACTTGGAAATGAGTTCCTATTGACCCATTGTTGAGGGGAGATGTTCGATCTTCAGCATTATGTTCAGTCTGGTGGAGTTCTTTATGTTTCTCTTAAAGAGAAAAGCTAAATCAATGGTGAAAATGTTTCATATTATTCATTTTTTGAGGCTCAATCGAAGTGCAGCAATTTTTCCAAATAATTATGAACAATCTAACAACTTGGATTGCACATCTTCTCCAGCCAATCATAGGTGTATAAGCAAGCAGTGAAAGCCGCTGTGTGGGAAATTGATTGTCCTCTTTCGCCACTCTCACAATCTTCAAAAACTAAACAAAATGTGCTGATCAATCCAGTCAACTAAGTACACCTGTTGTCAATATCTCTAGCTTCACAATGGGGACTTGATGTTTCTGAAGCCATTAGTAATGACCAACTTGCCAGACGAGACATTGATCGCTGGCCAGTTGTAAAATGCAACAGCAATCATTTCACAGGAGAAAAGTAGAGCCGACGGTGCTGTCGTGTATGGTGACCTGCTTAAAATTGTCAACTTGAATTTCTTTTTCATTTACTCAAGTAGAGACTGGCGTTAATTATTTCAGCAGGGGTTTGATGTTGTTATACTAGACCTCAGTGTCCTTCAGAGTCACTTTTACCCTTTATTTTGCTTCAACATTGCCTTGCACAGAAATCCTATAAAGAACATTTTACCAAAATAATACCATTTTAGATATCAATGACAAATCTATTCAACCATCAGTCTTGTGGCCGACAAAGAGACATCTCTCTAAACTTAAATACCTGTTTGAGGCCTGTAATAATCTCACAACCTTTCAGATCTATCTTGTAACCCCTATATTAGGAATCAAACTACCGCACTGTAGATAAAGCAGTAACAATACCTCCACCTCAACTGGTACAAAAGTAAAGTACACATTATTGCGTCAGTGATAATGATAATAATCTATTTATGTGTTGTATAAAGATACACTCATCGGGGACACTTATTCTGCAAAATGAGTACTTTATATTGATACTTTATGTGCATTTAGCTGATTTCTGTAATAGGTAGGATTTTGAATACAGGACTTTTATTTTCAGACTTTGTGGGCAACATAGCATAAGTGATGTGGATGTGCGACGCCAGCACTGCTCTGGTCTCCTCTAATAATCCTCCTGGCTCCACTCCCTCTCACTGCTAAATTGCATTTCAAGTTCTTGTAATGGCAGGTGTTTTTGTAACATATAGGCACTGCTTACAATGACGAGGTGACAGGGAGACAAAAACGATGGCTACATAAAGATTTAATGCCAACTGCTGTAAGAAACACAAACAATGCAAATCCAGTTTGCTTCAACAGCTATTCCAAATGTAGAGAATCTAACTGCGATACTACATCTTGTGCTTCCCGTCTCCTCTCTTTGTGTCACAGCGCGGGAACTCTCCTGCTCCGGGGTCTGACTCCCTCCAGTTATCAGCCCAGGTGATTGAGAGCACAGACCGCCATCTCTCTATAGAGGGCACCCACAGACCCAGAATGTCTTGTTTGCGAGAGCTGTGTACATTTTGTATTTGAAAGAGCAGCAAGTCAATGAATCTCGATAATGCGAGAGCCGGGCCACATAACTCACGTTGATAGTCCTTACATTGTGCCAAGAGGCGATAAATCTGCTCTGGGAGACATGAATATGCAGTGGCAGTCAGTCTGGCTTGTTCTTGCTTGCATGCCCCCTGATGCACAGTTTATTCCACTACCCCATTCCAAACAGAAAAATAAAACCAATGAGCCACAGCACCATCTCATCAACAGTGTTCTATTAAGCACAAAGAAATGTAGCAGCGCATTGTCAGAATATGCTTAAAAACGGCAAATCATTAGTGTAAAAAATGCAATCTATGGTGTTGGTTTATTAGTAATATAGAATATCTCCTATTGTTATCATTATTTGTGATGTCAAATGGGTTTAGATTTTTCCCAGAAATCTATCTATCCATCTATCCATCTTCCTATCTGCATATTAAAAATGTTCTTTATCTAAAAGGTGATTAAGCAACCAGAAAATATTTTTTAAAGGGCTTTCAGCTTTCTAAAGTTGATTTCAGCATGTTTTAGTTTTAGTTATCTGTTTTAGGAAAAATGCATAGTTCACTTACTGTAATCTGTGCCATAAACAGGTAATTCAATACTTTCAGCCGGGCTTTTCCTCCTCCACTGCAGTAGTGAGAGAGGTATGAGTAGCACTCACTGTGTCATTGTATATATAACCTGCAGCTTGTATTTGAGGGCTATTTGTAAAGCATGAAAAATGGACAGCCAGATAGGCAGAAAACAGTTATGGGGGTTTAATGTAGTCATTGACACAGACTGAATGTCTCAAATAACAGCGATAAGAAGCCTGCTTTGTCAATGTCCCAATCCTCAGCTGACACTTATTTCCCTCATGCAAATAATTCATCACATTCACAATACAGGCGGGGGTTTCCTACTTGCTTGCTTGAGGCAAAGAAAATCCATCTCAGAGCAGTAAATAAGAAATAAATCTGCATCTCTAGAGAACACAAAACCCTAAATATCATAATATCAAATGTATAATGTAGAACATACATCTATATAATGTATACCATGTTGCAAGTGTATACAACAACTGTAAAAGTAGAAGACCAGGTCATTATTCGGATCCATCTCACCTCCATAAAATACTTCTTGGACATAGTTGACAAGTATGCGTAACGACGCGTGCCTCTAGTGGCACCGTGGAAGGAGGGTCGTCAGACGCACGCAGATGCACGGCTTTCTGCACTGCCTTTCCATCCAGCACAAACTAGAAGGCTTTTTTTAAATGAACACTGTGCAACAAAGAGCCTTTTTGTACAGATTTGGACGTTCTTCAATAGCGAGCCTCGTGCCATCACCGTGCGCAACTGGAGAGGAGCGTCGCGGAGCGGCTTTTCCACCATCTCAAAGTACATCTGTGTTAACAGTTTTCATCACTGGAATGGGAGACTGGAGTGATTAAACTGCAGAAAGCTATATTTGAACGTCTGAAGTGCGTTCATATTCCTCAGCACTCATCGTTCGACGCTTTTCTCTGTTTGTCTTGTCGGGCGACAGAATCGTACGAGGCGACCCAAAGTTCCGCAGGCGCAGTTCTCCTCCTCCACAGCGTTGCGGGAGTCCGGCTCGGCTGTTGCCGTGGTACTTGCCAGTAGACAGATAGCATCGGCGGAAGGAGGGGATACAGAGACTCCTGCAGGGTAATTGTAGCAGCCTGCGTTCGCAGGTGTATCACTGATCCGCCTGTGAGGGGCTGGGGGGCTTCATCCTGATCGAGCCGCTCTCAGACTTGTGAGTAACAGAAAAAAAGAAAGAAAGAAAAAAACCCTGAAGAATGTTGCACCAAGTACAATGAGCGCAAATTCATCGAAGACACCAAAATCCATATATGCTCCGTCGAATTCAGTTTTGATGAGCAATTCTGAGTCGGAATTTTAAAAAGTGGATCTCGCGACTTTACAACCATGCGAAATACTTGGCTGTCTCCCCGGAGTGCGATTTTGGAATACTGGACATTGCTGATTGCATGTCTCTTTTGGATTCACTACTCTAACGGGATGCCTCATGTTATTCGAATAGGTAAGTGTTCCACATTTATACACACACACGCGCACACACGCGCATGTTTCTGTTCTTGAAAGTTGCCCCTTTATTCCGCTCATTTTAGTGCGGGTCCTCATTCGTGAGGTCATACCGGCAGCGGGTGTTTTTTTGGGGGGAGTAAAGCTTAAACGAGCAGTTCGCCTTAGTCGGGTCGTTTCATTTGACTTAAACGAGGAGCAGCCAGCATGCAACAAGAGAGCAGTGCATTATGGCTGACTATTGCCTGTAAAATTGAGGATGCCTTCTCCACTCAGAGACCACGCCATGAAATATTGTGGGTTAGTGTGACCTCTGTGCACTCTGCTTTGTCTGTTTTCTGCAGCCAGCATGTTGAGTCACCAGCTAAATTCAGGATCATTGCCATGCCTTCTGGGAGTAATGTTTAGCTTTTAAGAAGTCTGTTCAATTAACAAATATCACATTAAGGAATACACCATGCGAAAGTTTCAAACAATTTTACAATTTATTCAGGGGAGTGGAGTGCAATCTAATCTTATTTTATATTATATGATCTTGTCACTGCAAACAAAACAAAGTGGTCACACAGTGTACAAAAAAAAACCAATCTGTTCAAAGTTGCATTGCATTGCACCGTTAAATCCTGAGTCCTCCCTCCGGTTCTTTCACACACACAAAAAGAAGAAGCAGGGTCTGTGCTGGTGTTGTCTTTTTCCAATCACTCACTGACGAACAATGTGAGAATTGTCATTTGGAGGCTGGCGATGCGATGAAACATTTTGCGCCGCCAAGAGACATGGAGCAGAATGAAGATCAATAAGGTTTTTGTCACAAGGCAAATCGTTTTTGACATTTGGCGGAGTGCCATGCAGGACAATTACTCAAAATGGCATTGGCCCACATTAACATACCACTACAACAGCCGGGGTACAGACAGGGAGTGAGTGCTGCTTAATGGCATGGAGCTCTTTGTCTTCGAGTTGTAAATGACGGGTGAGAGTGGATGAATGTTAAAAAATTGCATATTCTATATTCCAGTGCTCTAAGAGAGGCGGATGGCCTTTCCAAATCAGTAGTCTCTTGTGTGACATATGTGCAAATCACCAACATCCCACTCTGATTTTGTAATACCATTCCTGTCAAGCTCCGCGTGTGGTCATTGAGCTACATTTATTCAAAGGAAAGTTATTAGACTTTAACAGGATGACGTATCGCTATATCTATGAGCTGGAGTGAATGTTGTCCAGCCTTCTGTATATTTTATACAAATTCAAAAAAAAAAGCAATTCAGCAGAAACACGCAGAATAAAGTGGAAGACTGTAGAATAATGTTTAGTGCTAGGCGTCATATGCCGCTGTCAGGCAGGCCCAGGACGTCCCTGTGATTGACTGCTGCACTCTGAAGAGCCATGACTTCTGTGACATCGCTGTGCATGGACTTTGGTGATGTCTTAGAAGCCGCATAAATCCTTAAAGCTCTCTCTCTACTGATCTGAACTGAAATCGTTTGGTCAAAAGGACATTTCTTTCCTTTTTTTCTCCTTTTTCTTTTTGACAGTGGCAGCAGCTCAAATGAAAACCTGAAATAGAGTTGACAGGCTTTGTTTTTAAAAATGTCAAAGTGCTGAGACAAATTTACCTTGAAATGTGCTACAGTCGCACTATTGCTTTTTATAGAATCTATCAATGCTTGCGGTGCAGGAGCAGTTTGTTTTTTTGTGTTCCTAAGATTGTATTTTGACAAGGTTGCTGAATTTGCCTCAATGCCAAAGAAAAAAAAACACATCTAATTCAGAAGGCTTACGTCTTCATATGAATCTTTTGAAGCTCAGTGTTTACGTAAACTTCCATGTGTGCATCCATTTCATTTTGTCCACTCAAAAATAGGAATTCATCTGTTCATCTGTTTTAAGAGGGGATACGCTTTGGGGTGTTCATCAGATAAGCTATATGTGTATTATTGCAGCAATACTGTCGTATTTTCTCAGAGAGGACGTTAGTATTCACAGTCTGTTGATTCGTTTTGGGATGAACGTTTTTTTGAGTGTGTGTGTGTGTGTGTAGTGCCCCCCTTTTTTGTTGTAGTTTGGTTCTTGGTGTGCTAGTGTGTGTGCGCTCTGTGTCGCAGCCACCCCGCTAAAACCAACAGAGGGCTCTCTTATAGTCGCCGCACGGTGGCCAACGTCGCTCCTCAGCACTGGTTACCAACGCAAACAAACCAGTGAAAATCATCGAGGTGGGAGGTGGTATTTGAGCACGGGCGCTCTCTGTCTGTGCTGTGACTGCTCTTGGTTAGGTGGCCTGTGCAGTTCTCCAAGTACGCCATCTGGGTAATGGTGGGCATCCAAGGTAGAGTTGTTGCCATTGATTTTAGTGCTTTTACAGTGCACTGCTCTAAGTTGAGGCCAGATGGTCGCTCCGTCTTGTTCTGCAGCTTCTATTTGTTGGAGGGAATAAAAGACTGCTCCTCCAGTATTTGTCCACTTACACGCTGTGCTTCTCTTTAGACTCCCTCCGTCTGCCTTTCGTAATTCTTTCCCCCCCCCCCCCCTGAAATGTTGTGCAACCTCTCGTCTCATCTAGGAACCATTTCAGTGGATAATGCAATGTTGGTATAATGAAGAAGAAACTGCTGGAGGATGTCATTTTTCTCTCAGAAGGTAGCATGTGTCTGGAGATAATTTGTATGTTTGCCAACAAGGAAATAAGACTCAGTACACCGATGATTTCATTGAATATGATGGTGGCTTTTTTTGTGCTTTGTTCTGTGACCCCAGCGAGCAGCATTCAATCTGCACAATTAATTATAATCCGTAATACATTGCGTGCTTCTCCATCAAATAGGGATTGCACAATTTTGATCACATGCAAATGCATCCATCTTTTGTTAAAGCTTGCAGTAATAACAGATTATTATACATTGTCTCTTTCATCTGTGGATTGAAGAAACTAATTCATCATTTGGTGTCTCTTTTCTCTCTCAGTGAGGTTATTCACTGCCTGACAGGGATTTATTGTATAATCAATTACTTTATCTACCTAATACTCAAAGCACTTAATCAGTGCCAGTTAATCAATCTCCCTCATGATTTCATGTTGATTTCATTTCCTTTGCTCCTCGCTCTGCCCCTACAACACCTGGTCACATGCATTTTTCATTTAGCCTCCCTAAAATGCTTTGGGCAGCCATGACTGCAGACTTAATTATTGTGTGTGAAACAGCCTGAACATTTAAATGTAAGCTGACAAATGTGCAGCACTTGAAGCTGTATGCAGTGTGACCACTCATAAGCTTCAGTGGGATAAATCGGGTCTGTGGTCACCACTTTGGTTGAAGTCTGCAAACACAGAGCCACTTCAGAGGTTTGTCTTTATCCCCGCACCAGCAGCAGAGAGAGACTGAGTAGTTTTCATGTGATTAACTCTTTAAGCGAGCTATAGAGAGTGCACTCTCTACTTGCATGCTCCCCGAGATCCCTACTCCCCGGCCCGGGGTTTTTTTTTCTCGCAAATGTCTCATCTGAAATTACTCAGACATATTTCAAGAGACTGCGAAAAGCTGTAATGGTACTTTGCATTTCTACTTTTAACAAAGTGAAACCCAAAGGGCAGCTTGTTTTGAGAATTACCCACACGAGGATGGTATGGCTGGCAAAAAGAGGGAAGAGGAGGACAGTGAAATGAAATAAAAAAGTGTTTTGGTGATGAAGAAGGACAATGAGGAGATGTTGCATCAAAAGTTGTATCAAATAAAGATGGCCATCAGCTGCTGAGTGAAAATGAATATTTCATTTTCATCTAAATTTAATCTCTCCCTAGACAGAGAGAGGAAGCAGGGAGAAGCCTGCTGGTGGAGGCTTGGGGCTGGGGAGTTGTCGTGGTGAATATGAACAAAGGCTGTTAGAGGTCACAGAAGAATTGGATACAGGGGGAAGCTTCTTTGATGTGTAATTCCATTATCTGTTAGCGAAAGCAGAGATTGAAGGGGGAAGAATACAACGGTTGTTTTACCTGCGCTTACACACTCCCCCTTCATCCACTCGTATAAACATCAACTGCAGAGAAAAAAGCAGCGGCCTGTTTTCTACTACTCCAATCTCGGGCATGTGTATCTCACCTTCCACACACACACACACACACACACACACACGTACTATATAGAGCCATACTCCATCCACAACATTTTCCAAAACATATGTCTGGTCTCACTGGGCCTCTTGTACACAATCCAATTCTATTCTCTCTGTCAGCACACTCGCGGCTCGTCATTAGCTTCAATCTCGCTGATGAGAAACGGCAGATGTTCGCTTTTTTGAGCAGAGGGCCCGTCTCTGAACGTCTTCTGTGCTCGCCTGTGATCCGGTTTAGACGCACTAGAAAGGGACATTCTACTTCCACAAACAAATATGTGCTCCAGGCGTGCTTATAGTCTGTCTTTTCTGAAGCGCAGAGCCTGTTTTTAAGTCGGTAAGTCCAAGTCGAACTGCACCAAATGAACAGTGTGTTTATGTTTAAGACAAGGTGAAATAAATGCGTAATGCTCTGAAAATCTGCTCATAATGTTTCTGATCACTAACACTAGCAAGACTTGACAGCATCAAGGAAGTGCAGGTACTTAGCTTCTTGTTCAGTCACACATAATAATGATCATCCAATAATCCCAGCCACTAGGGGCTAATAGAGCGGATCTACCAACCAGTAAGATAATCCTGTGACACAGCAGGGCCCCTTCTAGCCCCAGCTAGTTTAGCCTAGCCGCTGCTAACACACCAGATGGTGTTTTCATATCGTACTACAAAGTGGGTGCTCTGCAGTGAGGCCTGCTCCAAACATATGCTTCTGATGCCTATTGACATAAATAAGGTGCTGAATTCCTTATGGCAATACATTTAATCTTTTTATTCAGGAAAAAAATTAGGAAATCACTGCTGTCATAAGGATTGGTAGATGCTATTTTGCAGGCAATATTTACTTTGCCGTCATTCGTAACCATTCGGGGATTGTACAGAAGCTCAAGGGTCATCTTACCCAAATCACAACAAAACTCATTTAGCTGTAGCGCTAGGCTAAGTGCATGGCTAAGCCATGAGGATAGTTTTGGTGTCACATGCTTTGGTCGCCACTGAAATTACTACTTCTCCCCTAGTACAATGCAAGTCAATGGAATTTTGTTTGTTGGGCTTACAGCATTTAGAAACTAAATTTACACTATTTTAATTTTACTGTAGATAATCTACATAACCCACTTGAAACAGTTGCCATTGGGACTATTTATGAGGTAGAAAAAAATCTCAATGAAACTTGTTTAAAACTTGAATATCCAGCATAACCTGCACATAGTTTGTGGAAAAACACAACTGTAATTCATTTCTTTAAACTAGGGATGCGCAGATCCAACTTGTTCTGTCCCGATACCTGGGTATCGGCTGTTACAGAGTACCGACCAGATACCAGTGTTTAATTAATGTATGCCTCACTGTGTGGACATGACTGGGATCTTTTATCTGTCGGGCAATATCAGACTTGACTTAAACATTTAAATTTTTTAAGACAAAATGTAACAAATACATAGATTATTCATTGTTGTATTAATTTATTCATAACATAATAAGCAACTTAGTATAACAATTGAAGTGTAACTAAGATGTTACTGTTCAATACAGAAAACAATTGATCAAACCATAACATTTTATCAGATATAATGTATATAGTATGTAAACATTGAATTGATACCCGAACAGGATTATTGAGTCCGTATCGGATTCGGTATCAGTGAATCACTACTAAATGTATGTTTTTAATGCTGTGGGCACTAAGAACAAAACCTCCTTTGTTTTAAAATATGGAGGCAGAAATCTCACAGACAGATGATATTCATACAGCACTTTTTGAAAATATGAAGTGAACAAAGTGCTTCAAAACATACCAAAAATTACAATATACAAAATAATAAGAACATAAAATCAATGCAGAAAAAGTAAGGATTAAAATACCAAAGGGAAGGAAAGCAAACTAGAATACATGAAACAGAACTTTAATTAAGAGCCAAGAAACGACAAAAATAAGAGTCCTCTGAAAAGCCTCTGAGTGACAGAATATCTTATGATGTGATAGAATAAAACAAAACGTATCTTTATAGCCCAATAACATTAAAGGTAAGGTATAATTTCTAATTTGGGTGAAGCAACCTATGGAAACGTCCATCAGAAACAACAGCCTGATTGATTTGGTCCACAATCGGCCTGAGTCCCCCTGCAGGCCCCTTAGGGACTCAACGTCATTATAGCAGGACGTGTGCTTTTTGGATTTGACAGTGTTTTGAAATTCATGGCATGTCAATGTTGGCCATTTCCCTGTGAATGTTTCTGTACCAAGGCAATGAATCAAATTTCATGCTCTAGCCATTTGTCTTTATTATGTGCCCTTGTCCTTTCTATTTGACTCTGCCAATCTGAGCCGTCCTCGGGGCTCTGCTGGAAAAGTCAAATAACATCAAAACAGTTTGAACAAAGCTTGATCGCGAGGCATTTCGCTCTCAGGGCCAAGCTAGCAATATAACATAGTTAATTAGAATGATCTTGTTGGAGGTAATTTGGTGAGTTTCCATCTTTCTTTTTTTTCTTTTTGTACATTTCAGCATGGGGAGCAATTTGTCTACACTTTTTCAGACGCACTGTATTTGTTGGCAATCTGCACACACACACACACACACACACACACAGCGGCATGGGCACATAAGGTACAGCAGCAGAAGAGACGGAGGGAGGGTGGTTACAAAGATGAAGCTAGGGGACTCTTATTTAGCTTGTTAATTAGCTTGAACCTTTTGATCCCAATTTTAAAACCCGCCACGTTGCAATGCTGGCCGCCTTTTGTGTGTTGCCCCAAGCCAGATAAAACTAAGCTTTATTCCTGTGCCTTTCAAACACCATTGCATTCACCGGAGCAGTATTAGCTTTGCTTTTCCTCCCCCCGCGTTAGCGGCATCCTTATCTATTCCCAGACGCTCTTGTGTAAACTTGGTCACCTCTGACACCTGAGTTACATGCTGTTACTCACCTGCATTACAATAACAAGACCTTTTCTTTGCGCTGCTTTAAAGCAATCAGGAATTGACAGTGGAGGTATCAGCCGCAATGCACTGGTTTAAATCCTATTTAACTTAGGCTAAGGACAATGAATGGACTATGACACTGTTTCATTCTGCCCTTTTAATCAAGCTCTCATTGTTATAAATGTCAGGTCTTGGCTGTGTGATTCCCTCAAATTGCTGTTCCATGACTGTAGGGAGATGTGTGTGCATGAGTGTGTGTTTAGGAGAGAGAGGGAGTGTGAGTATGTGCATGACAAGGGGATGTATAAGGGGAACTGGCATAGAATCCCTGGAGCGTAGGGGTAGAGCAGGAGTTACTAATCAACTGTGAGAGAGTGGGCTAGAGAAGACTCACCCTCTATTTTCCCCCCAGAGAGAGAGATAGAAGCAACAGATAAGACAAACCTCTTCAGGCCAACACCACTACAAATGAATGGCTATCACCAAAAATATCAGGGGGGAAACAGAGATATTTCCTCCGCATTCTACCTCACGCGTCTTTTTTTCTTCTCCCCGTCTCTTTTTATCCCGGCAGTAACAAATGCGAGGACGACCGCAGAAAGTGCATACGACTCGGCGGTTACCTCTCTAGCCCCTGTGCTCATCCCTCCACTGATGGATAGCCAGGAGGTTCAAAGCCAATGTCAATTAAGTTAACACAGCCAATACCCAGAAGATTTCACTCAGCACTCGCGCTGCGTGTGTGCAGGCAAGACAATGTGGGATGGGCTCTCCTGTCTCAGCGAATGTTTTACCGGCTGCGGATCTACTGTCCAGGTTGCCCCCGGAGAGCAGTGTGGTTAACCGCAAAATGTTCCCCTGTGACTCGTCTGAAGACGGCTTGTCTGCATGTGACCAACCCCAGATATATGGAAAAGGACAGAGATCATTATTGACAAGGAGGAGAAGAAGAGAGGAGATTCTGGGCAGTTTGTCTTGCGGTACATTTTAGTAAAACTATAAGGGATGTCTGTACGAATGCGGGCCTTTAATGTAAAGCCAGAACAAGTATAGTAACTTAACTGTCCTGCAGATTTTCACTCCTTCAGATAAGGTTTGAGAATTAGAGATGGCTGTCATGGTAACCAAGTAGAAAGTGATTGGTGGAGATTATAGCGTGTGATTAGACTCTCATCTAAGCGGCAGGTATTTTTTATTTTTTTTTGTCAAATCAATTTTCTATCACAGAGAGTTAATGAAAAATTCAGCTTCTGATTGTTTTGTTCCTAAATCACGTTTTACAGTCTCAGGTGCTTCTGTTTCTTCACTTCCAGCCTCAATTTATACTTTGGTAAATTGGTTCAGTAAATGTATTATAGCTCACAAGCAATCATTATAATGTATTACTTATAATGTATTACATATATATATATATATATATGTAATACATTATAGAGCAAAAACACATTGTCTAACCACAATGTGTTTTTGTTTACCTCGTCAAAAATTTGAAAACAGAAAATCCCCCCCCACACACACACACATTAACGTTAACACTTTAACTCCTCAACCCCAGAGTTTTTACTCATCCAGAGCAAGAGAAATAAAGGAGAATTAATTTTGTGAAAGCTGGCTAATTTCTGTATAAAACTTGGCAAAATATGAGCGATGCTCCTAATTGCTTTTCACCAAGAGTGAAAATAATACCATGAAATCATTCTGCACCAAAATAGGATGCAATCAGCAAGTATTATCTGGTGTGATGAGAAGGATCAGTTGAAGTAATGCTGCAATAATCATATGCAAATTTAATGAGACATCTGCAGTGTATTAGGCTGACTATTTTCTTTGGTAAAGCAAACACTGCAGGTCCTTCTTGCCTTCCATTTTAGTCAAATATGCCATCAAAATAAGACCATAAATATAATCTCTGGTCTTCAAAACACAGTAACAATATTTAACTGCGGTATTTTCAACATGCAGATGATTTAACGTCTGTATCAGTAAACTGTTATAGGATATGTAGCAAAATCTGAGCTTCATCTCTTGTGATATATGCTAAATATAATTTTATGTCTCACAGAAAATGTAAAAGCTCTCTGTAAGCCAAAACAAGGAAAAGAAAAAGCTCTTCACTGTAATTACATGTCTAGACTTACAAATCTATTAAGAAAATTTAGAGCGCAACACAGTTTAGAAATGTCAATATTCTAAATGTCTTGAAAGGTCAAATAGAAATGTCAAAAGCTGTATGTAAGTGGAAGCAAGGTTTCTAATGGTGGCAAAAAAGGACCTCTATAACTATCATCAAGCTATTACTGTGAAATACATTTCTACACTACGTATATGATGCACATTTCATTTCCAATCCAATTTACAGTACACATGTCCTTCTGTTTTCATTTCAACAACAAAATTGCTGTTCGTGCTTTTTGCTCTTGACTTTCCTTTTTGAGTGCATTTTCCATTTCACCAAGGAGCTTTTGTTAGCCTGATTGGTGCTTGGAGAAATTTACAACCATCAGAACATTGACCACATTTAAAATAATTGGCATCACGCTGGCATCACAGAATTAATGCTCAGTTAATGTCCTGCTCAGCCTCCCTCTGCACTGTTCACATATGGATCGGCTGTCTGCCAGAGGGGTAATTACTTCAAATGTGGTTAGGACCATTCCTATTGTAGAACTGCTGGAGAACAGGCTACAATATACAGCATAACAATGAGCAATCTCTTAATGAAGCGATTTAAAATAGGGCAAAATTATTAGTCAGTCAACAGAAAAAGTATTTTTTTAGTCATTAATTCAGTAAAAATAGAGTTGTTTGCTATGTCATTCACATTATCATGAATTGAATACTTATTTGGCTATTGGTCACTCCACTAAACATCTTACAGCTATTTTAGAATTTTATACATGACATATAATATGAATAAATATAGAATTAAATGAATTTAATTAATTGTCCAAACAAATCTAAAGCTGAAAGAACTACTTTTCAAGCAAACATACCCAATGTCCCCTTTTTTTGACATTTCATAGACCAAACAATCAAGGAAATAATAGGCACATGAATCAATGATTAAAATACTCATTAGCTGCAGCCCAAAAGAAACATGTTCAGCAATGATGAAGCTAATTGTTTACTTGCGGCCCTAATGCAAAATTAGATAATAAGTAGACGGTAAGTTTGATACAGATTCCAGCACAAAGCCTTGGAAATGTCTCAATAGAGAGTATTATATTGTAAGACTTCAACATGCCCCTTTGTTAGATGAGCATGTGTCTTTTGCACCCAGCATGGTGGAGATTTAACCACACAAAAAGGAGGGATGGCTTCAAAAAGGGAGGGATATGATCTTCTTTTCCTCTATCAGGGCCTTCAGGAGGCCAAGTGACAATCAGCAGGGTTTGTCAGCTGGATTTCGAGTCTGTAATGATGGTGTGTGTGTATGTGCTTTTCTGAGTGGAGCCTATTAGTGCAGTGGGGCCTCTTCAGCCACTGTCAAACTTAAAACAGAGGACAGGAGGAGGTATTACCTCTAATTACGTGCTGTGATGCATCTGTGAAGTCTGAGCACTATTGAGCTTCCGGGCTGGCAGACTTTTGTCTGTTTATGAATTCATTTTTGTTTCACATTATACGTATCTTGGTGACAGAAAAGCCATTTCTTGTCTCCTTCCTCTATTACCCATCTTCCTTTCCTTGAAAAAAGAAATAACCATTTATTTGAAGTCCTGTTCTTTTAGGAGGGTAAAAGATAAGCTTTTGTTTGGGTTTCATTCACTTTCTCTTCCTCCTTTCTAACCACACAGAAGATGTGGCTCTAACATATGCTCATTGTGTTAATCCCTTGCCAGGTTAAAATTAAAACTCCCCTTTCTCACCTTCCTTGACCCGTACCCCTTCTGTCTCCTCAACGCACTGTATTACAAGACTTACATTTCAATTTGCATGCCCAATCACAGGGATCTTCAGTGCTGCTGGTTGGAAAGCAATTGCGCCTCATTCAATCTGTTCCCCTCATGTTTCCAATCCATTTATGCTTATTTAAAGATATTAAATGGCTTGAATTAACTGCATGCAGAACCAAAAGTTTTTTCTCTCTTTTTCTTTCCTTTCTTTTCGTCTTTTTTCACACTTCATTTGATTGCACCCCCACCAGCGATCTTTGCCTCCATCCAGTGCTTCCCTGGTCATTGATTTGAGAGACGAATGTGGGAGGTGGCAATAACAGCACATGGAAATGGGCTGGTGATTGCCTTCCTCCCCGCATGGTGATGGAGGGCTTGAGTGATCGTTCCCCTGAAGCCCCTCCTTGGTGGTTGATTAGCTGTGAAGTCCTGGAGCTCTGGAGTGACACACTGGCTCATCAGACCCCGCTCAGCCTGTCAGGGACCCCTGATTGGATGGTGCTTCATAATTGTCCCCTATTCTGTGTAAGGGTCCGGTGTGCTGCCATCTCATCTTTGTGTCAGAGAATGCGCCACGCTATGCTTGAATTTTCCTGTTGCTTTCCAGAAGGTACACACTTAAAATTTTGCCATATGAAAAGGATGCTTCCTAGAAATTTCATCCATTGGGAAGATTCGATTTACTAACAGGAGACAACACGGTAATGCTCTTCCATACATTCTATGCACAGTATTCATTCAACTGCCTTTAAAACATACCATCTCTTTGAGGCCTAAAATTGTCTCACAATGTACAAAGAATAGGAAATGAAACGATCCATTACAAATGATGGTCAAAGGAATGCTGTGTTGCAATAATGCATATTGAATTGTGACATTTATTTCAAGAAGTGCTTCTTCTTCCTCCCTCTCCTTGCCAGCACCAGCAACTACAAATGGGCAGGGTGTAATGTATTTTTTTTTAGTAAGGCAATTGGAAAAGAATTGCCATCGTGGCATTTATAATCATTGAATTGGTCTACATGATTGAAAGTTAAAGAAGTCAGAACGGAGAACTCTGAGGGCTCAGGCCCAGGTTATTGATTCCCATAGCTTATGTGGGTAAAATGCCCAAGGTGGAGCTCATCAAATCATAGTCTTAATTATTTTATGTTCTGGCATCAGCCTCTGAGGACACTTGAATTTCTTGAGGTTTCTTAAAGACTTGTGCCCATGCCATTGCGATCAATCCGTGACAACTTGGCTGATATTAGCTTTAAACATGTCTTTCGACCCTGCACTGGACATCTGTGGGTTAGGACTCCAAATGTGTGAATTGATTCAAGGATTCAAAAGTTCACAAGTTTTCACACATAACCAAACTTACAGCTTTGCTCAAAGATTAGAGTGAAAAAACAAATATATACATTCATATTAAGATACGAATTCAAGATAAAAAACATAAATACATGGACAAATGTAGACGTCATAATTTTAAGGCAAAGTAAACAATAACATTTTGGTACACACTCGACTGCAAATATGCAAATGTGCGGGGCAGTGTGCAGGAGTCACCAAGGATATTGTGCGAGACCGAAGGCCGAAGATATAGAGGGCAGAGTTGACCATCCCAAAAGCCTGAGGGAAGAGGATTTTCTGAGTGTAGAAGCTGTCGTATACTGTGTGTAAACCCTGCAGAGTGGGGGAGTGGAGATGGTATGCTTGGCTGAGTGACTCTGTGTAAGGCTTCATGGTCCCGAGCAGAGCAGATCCCATACCAGTTGGTAATGACCCTTGCTTTCCACAGCACAAGATTAGAAGGTCTTCTAGACCCCAGAGAAACTTTAAAGGGGTTGCCTTTCTTGCCAAAATGTTGCTGTATGTGGACAATGTCAGAATCTCGATGATGTGGACCCCAAAATGTAAAGTTTCTCGGCTGCTAACTCCAACAACAATCAACTAGCTCCTTGATTTTGCTGACTTTTAGTAAGATGCTGTCGGCCATACTGACAGGTTCTGCCACCACGTCCAGGTAGGCCTTCTCCTTATTGTTGGTTATCATCATCAGAAAGCTTGACGATGGAGTTGGAGCTGTTCCTGACCACACAGTCGATAATGTATAGGGAGTGCAGTAGGGGCTTAATTACACTATGTTGAGGATGAGGGGTTTAGAAGATTGACTGCCCACCCCGATTACCGAAGTTCTGGCAGTTGGGAAGTACAGGATCCAAGCACAAAGGGAGGTGCGTAGTCCCATTTCCATCAATGTGCCATTATCCAATATGAGTCATAGTATGTTTTAGTGTCTAGTGATGCAAAATACTGGAATAGAAAGACACGTGTCTTGTCTAAGAGTAACGGTCCTTCTTTCTACGTCTGTTGAAATGCCCATCAGGTCTGACATGTCCACACACGACTGTAAGGCTTTTCCACTCACCAGATAGTTGAGATGACCTGCAGTCACTTAGCTCAGCAGCTGTTTTTTTTTCATTCATCCATGACACATGAAATGACATCTCTCCTCCGTTTTGTGCTCCTGGAAGCCATTCCCCCATGTTCAAGACACCGCCGGCACCAATGGAGTAAAACTTCAAATGTAAAATACGAGCTCCGTGTTTTGTGGAATAGCTTGCCCGCATCTGTGATGTGTGCAATTGCATTTAACTGCATGCCAGCTTTTATCATATTTTCTACCAAAGAAGTGGTGACTGCAGCCACAGGCTTTATCATGTTCAGACTTTTTACTCACCAAATAGGCTTTTTCCTGTTGTCAAGCTTTGGCTAAAATCACTCGCTAGCGTTGTTGGTGCGTTTCCTTTTATTTATTATTCTAATTTCCCTCATGCCAAAAAGGAAAATGATGGTCTTCGATGACTCACGTTCGTACTGGCCTTTTCTCGCTCCTCTGGCTTTGTGTAATCTTCTATGTACAATGGAACATTAGTTTTCTCCACCCATTACAGTTTCAGTGATTTCACCTGCTACATGTTTACTAGATTTTGAGCAAAAAACGCAACTTTTTCCTTAGTGTTTCTTTGATAGAGAATATAATGTCACAGCTCTCAAATGCAATAGGGCTCAGTGTCAGCCTTGTACGGGATGATGGACTTTACCGTGCCGGAGGAGACTTGTATTGAAAAGTAAATCCACCATCATATTCAGCACAAACATTTACAAAAGAAGTAGAACGCTGGAGCAGATGAGTGGTTTGTCGTAACATTACACATTTGTTCAGTCAAAAAATGAGTCAAGGTGTTTGCGGTGTGTCAAAAGAGAAGCCTCCGTGAAAATATTGGCTTTGTAAGATCCCTGAAGAGTGCTGCAACCAGGGTAAAAATGACATGTTGGTTTATACCAGCGCTCCTTGGGTGTCTGTGTTTGTATCTGTCTGAGTGTGCAACAGAGGGATAATGAAGATACATTGAGTGATAATATTGCATCTTTGCACAAATAGACATTTTCTTTGTATTAGTGAAATGAATTAGGTCATGGCAATGATGCATGGGGATACATTTAACAGTGTTTTGTTTGATTTTGTTGCCCTTTATATACCTCCCCCTTTGTGTGACACATCTGAACTTTGTGTTTTTGATTATTCTCAGGGCATTGACAGAATGACGGAGACAAACACATGTTAAGATGCTTTGAGCACAGTGAGGTTAAGAGGTGAAAGTTTAGCTAAAGAGTCTTACATTTGCTGATACAGCCTCAGCCTATTCTGTTTGAACAGTCAAGCAAAACTGAGGGTACAGTTTAACATTAGGTGAAGTGTTGACCAAAGGGAATGAGGGACACTTACACACACGCACGAATAAGACAATTGACGCCATTTGCATTTCATCACGTACCAGACAGAAGAGCAGTGTTCACGGAGCCTTATCACATAGACAGGATTGGTATTGAAAATTGGTTTCTATTTTTTGAGAACTGGAGATTGATTCACAATTGTGCTTTTTTTGATTCCACTCTTCTAGAGTGGAATCAAAGAGTCGTGGGAGAGAGCGGTTCATCATCCTGAAGTAGGTGGTGCTGGTAGCTTGGTTACATAGTGAATACTTGCAGGTCTGGCAGTAGCTACTGTTTGTTGTGGCTAGGGTCATTCGTGGCAAAATGGATTTAAAGAATAAAGCTCTACTGGCGTTGCTTCTCATTTAGCAGAGCAGGTTTACGTAAACCTCGGTGGTGCTTCATAGCTGGTATGATTGCTTGCTCTTCTAAGTTTTGTATATTACCTCAAAGGTCAACACTATCTGGATGATTTGAAATGTATTTTTTTCGATCACAAACGCTGGTGTAACTTAAGAGGTGCTGCTTACCTCTGTAACATGTTCAAAGTTTTACGTTTTTAATTGCTGTATGTCGCAAAAACCTCAACAAATTAGCTCACTGCGGGTGTTACCGCTTACACCATTCCTCCTTTGTTGATGTATTGTATACGAACTGAAGAGTGAGCAGTCACTTAATGACTAAGGCTACAAGAAACGGTGACAGGAAGTATTGTGTTTGCATTAACACATGCTCAAATTCATCAGACCTCATTTCAGCTTTGTGCAGAGCAGATGCAAAAACATTGAGCCTGCTTCCTCTAGAAATGTTGACTGATTGATGATGAGCGATAGCAGGCATTTAGTATAGGGGGAAATTTGACAGCTTGAAATAAATGTGTTTTTTTCTTTTAACACATTTTGTTTCCTTTATGGCTCAAATACAGTTCCAGAACAATCACGAGTCAAGACAAACTGGAAGTGAAAACCATGGTAAGAGGTGTCGCTTGGTACCATGTTGGATGTCTGACGTTTTTGCCGTAGCTTGTTCATAATTGTGAAAATATAAATAAAACCCAGCCCTTACAGACATTACTTTATAAAGGCAAAAATGATTTCACCTACTAATGAAAGATGAAACATGTCTCTTCTCCTTTACGAGCTGAATAGTATGTAATACCTTGCAAAGCTGCACACCTTCCTGTTAATGTGTCACTACTGGAGACAGATACACTCGCCTCAGTTCAAAGTAAGGCATGTCATTTTGTTGACAAGCTGTAGCTGGGAGCCTGTGAGCATGTTTGTGCATGGGAAGACATGTAATTCTGTATTCTCTCTCAGAAAAATCTGCATCGTGACAGAGAGTCTGGCAGTGCTGTGCGCTCCGATCACTTAACTGGAGTACCAGAAGTAGCTAAAAATCAAAGGCCAAGTAATGATAGACATGATGCAATGTCTACCACAGAAACAGTTGCTTATGCATGCTGCTATTACAGAAGCAGGTAAGAAACAGTGTGGGTGGATGGTTGCACAGAATTAATAGATGCTTAACAATACAATGCCAATGCTAAGGAGAATAGCACTTTTCCACCTTAAAAGGTCAGCCCACCTTTAATGAGCCTCATGTGTCCACGACAAGGCACATGACAGCGGGGCTTCTAACTCTCCTGAAGGTATGAACTGTGAGTTTAGCTGCCTGTTTTGCACCGCAACTGGTGGTAAATGATGGATTTAAGCGGTTTGTGCATCGAGTTATCGTTGAAGCTGAGCGGCTTGTTTGGCACTTCAACCACAGTAATAATTTAACTGCGTTTGCGACAAATTATCTCGTGTAGGCATTTTTGGTGGCTCGTGGTTGTCCTCCTTGAGGGAAGCAACTGAAATTGTGAGTGGTAACAGGTTAACTGCCTTGCTCAAGAGCAGGTTTATTGTGGTTTTTGGAAGTGAGATAAGAACTCCTTCAGGCTACAATACTCACCTCCTGGTTGTAAACCCAAATGGCCTACCTCATCTTTAGGCGATAAACCACATGAATGTGAACAGCAAAACAGTAACCTGAGGGGATTGTGTGCATTATGGCTTTGCCCCTTCCAATGCTGGAGGTCAATGTTGTGGTACATGTAGCATTGCCCAACCTGTGTTTCCCAGACGACACTAAAACACTGAAACAATCAAACTTTCTGTAGCTACAAGAAATGTGTGAATCAATAGTGCTTGCTGTTGGCATTGTGTGGGCACAGTGATTAACTTGTTCAGAAGCTTAAGATACTGTATCTGTGCTCAATTCAGGACATGGAAATATGGGAGACATTTGTTTTCTGCACTGAATTTGGTTCAGAAGCAAGAAGTCAGCGTTGTGCCTACTGGTTATTATCTTGTTGTGATTCAACATCTTTTTGAAGCGGAGTCCTTCCCATTCTTTGCAGCCTCTTTCAGTTTAAACCCTCCTGGTACTTTGCCATTCTGTGCATATCCAGCAGAGTGTAAACATTATCACTTGAACATATTTATTGTTAAAGTGTAATTACATTTTACCGTTTCAGCCTGCATGGGGGCTAACACACCTCACACACCATTTTTGAGAAATGACCTTCAATTAAATTTCTGCCAAAGTGATGTCAGTGTATCTCCAAATGTAATCAGCGCAAAGTTTGTTCAAATATAAGAAGGAAGTGATACTGCTCTTCACTCCCGGTTCCCCTTAATTAACTAAAGGGTATCTATTACACTCCCTCCCATATCACCTCATGGTTGTCATGTTCTTTGACAGTGTTTAATTAAAAAAGGGTCTCTCTGATTTTCTTACCAAGTTCATGATCAGCATTGATCATAGAGTGTGTTGATGTTAAGTGAAACTTGTTTTGTTGTTGCAATCATTCCAGATTTTCTTAATTTTCCGGCTGGTTTTGTGGATTTCGAGCTAGTCATTGTTAGACGTTGAGCAATGTATCCTCAACGGTTCTAAAGGTACTCATCATTTTCGTGCGTTTTACTACAAAAGCCATCAACACAATTTCCGCTTGTTACATGCATACGAAACTCAAGTTAGGTTTAGGCAACAAAATGTACTTATTTAGGTTTAAGAAAAGATCATCATTTGGGTTGAAATAACCACAGGAGTGCCATTACTGAGGTACGCAAGTTACGTGACAAAAACATCAACATTGACTTCTCGTTTCACATAGTGGTCTCCTGGCTGGAAGATTGCTGTTTGTAGGATCTGCATGCTTTAGCTTTTATCTTTCTCTTTTTAACCTGTTTATTCAGCTGAATCATGACAACCTGGATATATCCTTCAAACACTCATTGTAAACCCTTTGTCTGCTTCTCTTTGAAATAGCTTTCTTTTTTTTTTTTACTTCAATATTTATTCAGGGAGTGCAGTATAGTGACAGTGTGGGCTCCATCTTAGTCCCTTCTGGTGGACCACTGTGGGACATTTCTTTGGAAAGAATTTGTACGTTTGTCAAGGGTGAGAGACAAATACTTTCATATCACGTTTCAAGTTGTTTGTCAATTAAAAAGATTATTTTTACATGTCAAGAAAGTTGCATTTCGTTGTAAAACTGATGAAGTATAAGACTCTGAAAATATTGTTTTTTAAATTCACAAATTACACAATTAAAATAGGATCAAACTTTTTTTGTCTCTTGCCGTTGGCTACTGTATAATTTCTTTCCCAAATTTGGTCCAATCGGGGACACCGAACGGTGAGGGACTTTGCCACTTGATGAAATTTCCATTCACACAAAGTATTGCAAATAGTATTGTTGTGGAATCAGTATCAAATTCAAAGTATTGATAATTTTCCAACAATACCCAGCCTTTATCTCCCTCTCTTTTTTCTTTCATCACTTCCTTCATTTTCACACACACACACACACACTCCAGGTTGTATTCTCACATCAGGCAAGCATAGATATGAGACAAGTCAACCATTATAAGAACTTGATTGGTTCTGTAGTGTCAAATATCACAGCCCCATTTAATAGCATCACCACACACACGCACACATACACCTCAGTGCTTCCTGGCCCAGCCTCTTTCATAATTTTCTTGTCAAGCATAGCAGACAGCCTAATGTGAGAGGGCAAGCACAGAGTAAACAGTGGACAGATTTTAGATGTATCACTGTAATGGAGTAATTACCTGTCAGTGGAGGACTGCACAGGGATTTTTTGAACACTCTGGTTCAACAGTATCAAAATGAATCTTCAATTGAGTTATTCAATTTTAATTACCAGCATCCTTTGGCAACTTAGTTTGTGAAAGCATGAGTCAGTCCCTTTTTCAACCTCGATGCTATTTTCCCATCTATCCTCAAATCGTCCACTACATACGACTTTGAATAAACAGATTGATGGTACGTTACACTTTGAAGTATCCGCTGACAGAGTGATGTAATGATATACCCTGAGACAATACAAATTGTTGCCAGGCTCTTTATACTGCGATAACATTCCCTTTAATATATTCTTGTGCTGAAGAAAGAGTACTTCTTTTTGAAAGAATTGCATATTTCAGTCACAAAGTCATAAAAAAAACATTTCAATGTGAAGAGGCACTTTGATTTGTTTTCAAACAAAAACAGACCTCTCTGTCTTGTTGTTTTATCTATCGGCAATTTCTCGATTGATTTTTGTTGACGTGATAAAAAAATGAGTGAAATTGCGATAGAGGATTTTATCACTGCACTAGCCCACACAAGCACCTTTATAGCAAAGCAGTTGTCAGGATCAGGATGGAGTTAATAACCATGTGTCAGATTTTCCTCTCACTTTTTTTTGTCATTGGGAAGCATGCACTGGGAATTATGGAATCACTCTGGTCTCCATAGTTTGTGGCGGCCGCTATACTGAAAAAAAAAAAAATTAGATTTTATAGTATGTAGGGGAGAGAAAAGCAATGAATAAATAAGAGGTTATACAGTGATGCAATGCAAATTAGCCTTGGATTCAATTTGTCGATGGAATGGTAATAGTAAGGCCGGAGAGAGGAGGCAGAAAATGCTATATGATTTCCCCCACTCACTTGCATCACACCATGCTAATTTGTGTTTCATGCTCTGCAAATGCAAGCCAAACTGCAATTTTTCTCCCCCTCAACCCTGGTGCACAATAATGTTTTCTTTCTGTTTGTTAATTCTTCAATTATTTATTAATCAATTCGGTTACTTGGAGAGCATCAACCTCAAACGCTGGTTTTGGTAGTAATGGTGAGAGCTGAACAGCTGTTTAGTCGTCTTTCACAAGAACTACTTTCAGCCCGAGTGGCGGCACACGTTTCATTTTCATGATGTCTTCGTAGCCTTGTGGCTCTCTTCAAAGACCACAAAAAAAAATGTGTGAATAAGAAAAGCACAGTGTAAATGGCCTTCCTAATGACTCTCAGCAGGACTACTTCTTGTATCTTTTATGAGCCAGGAAGAAAGGCGCGCATCATTATACAGTGCCCATCTGAAATCCACCAGCAGCATGATGCTCAACAAAAAGAATCCCCTCCCGGCAAATCGGGCGTAATGGGACACATTAGCGTATCGTTAGCCTGTTAGCGTGCCTGGAGGTCAGATGCTGGCTGCCAAATTCCTGCTGCTGCAGAAAAAGAAAAGCTGGCTCTAGATGTCTGTTCGTTCATTTGTGAACAGATAAAACACGAGCGCAGACATGTCTATGATATTTTGAATATTTTTCCAGGATTTATCAGTGATAGTGATTAATAAATACGTTGACATTTATTTTGTCGAGAATAGACTATTGACCAACCCAGCAAACACCGACAACAACAAATGTCTCTCAAACTAAGTGCAGATTCCTCAGAGTAGCAGCTTAGTTCCTCATGCTGAAATACAAGCCAATGGGAAACGTTAGTAAAGTCTCCTGTATGCATTAGGAGCACATTTGTTACTTCTCTCACTTAAAATAAACTCAATACTGTATTAGCATTAGCATTAAATATTAAGAACATTTGTGTAAGTCTTTGGCAATAATGTTAGGTTATGGAAGCACTAAAAATAAAATGCAGTTTAAAAGAGGAATATTGTATTTCTCCATCTATTCTTGGAATCTGCTGGGGAAATAACGTACTACAGGTGTGCTTTGTTCAAAATGTCACTGGTTAGAGCTCAGCAAATGTGAGTACATATGAACACGAGAGGCTGCCCATCAATATACAGTAATCAAAGCAAATCATTCACATTGACAGACACAAATGGCGAGTTCAGTATACATCTTGAATTTGCCTTTATGCATTTTGCCTCATACATCCTTATGCTGCAAGAAATGACAGAGTGAAGTGTGGGGATTGGTATTATCAGTGTCAGGAATGTGTAAAGGAGCACAAAGGATTTAGGTCACTAATGTGAATTACAGGACAGCGAAGCAGAGATTTATAGGAAGATGGATGGAAGCCACAGCAACAGATGATGTAGATGACGGTAGAGAAAGATTGATGGTTGTGGTCAGGGAAAGGTTAATAAGGAGAACGTGAGATAGGGTAATGAGGGCTGTGACTGCAGCAGTCACCTAGTGTAATCTGTCACTCACTCTAAGGTGCACTGTTGATGGGACCGGACCCCAAAATATCATCTAATTTGATTCAGCTTCAAAATGATACGCACCATCAGAGGCACCGTGTGCTGCATTGTGGGAACATTTCCGAGTGGTAAAACAAATGACCTGCTCGGTCTAGATGCAGTATAGAGAAGGCGATGCTTTGATATCCAAGGAATGATGCGCGGTGTTTCAATGTGTTTCACTGTGCAATCTAGTCAGGGGTGAAGGGTGGGAGAGTGGGGAATTGTAAGGCTAACAAGTGCAGGGGCTAGTCAGCAAATAATGGGAAAGTCATCTGTGAGAGATGACTATCAATTAAAGGCACTTAAGGCACTAATGATCAGCAAAGGGTTCCTAATGAGGATATGTGAAGGTGGGATCACATCTCTGGAAGTCAAGTGCAGTGTTAAGATTCCAGCAGTATGCTAAAAGCCATGAATGCACACAGGCCCACTCATCACACTATCAAGGTCATTAGACACTGTAATCAACTTAGCTAGCACTATTTCAGGGGGAAACAAAGTTGCTACGTTTAAAGCAGCGATGGGAAGCCGTGTGCCGTGGTAGTGCGGGCGATTACATTAATTAGATCCTTCTGTCAGCTAGAGGCATGCTAATCAGTGAAATCGCCCCATGTTGTGCTTGGTTGGAATGCAAACCTGCACACTCTCGGCCATTCCCTGTCACACGGTTGCTTATTCCTGCCTTATAACAGAACATTGGAGACAATGAGCTGATCTTAACCAGTTCTCTTTTGGCTGCTTCAAAAATAAAGGTTGAAATACTACCAGACAAGAAAACAAACAGGTATATTCTTTGTATGAAATCTATTTTAAAGGGACTTTAAGACAAAACAATATGTCATGTAAGACAAACAAAAAAAAACCTGTTCAAATGCACTATTCAAGCAATACATTTTACATCATGATTCTTCTAGATGTTTTTCTATATAGCTGTAGGATGTACATTTCTGTTGAGCACCAGATGTTTCAAGCTTTAAAAAACCCTTCAAAAACAATACCATATTGCTTGTGTCTTAGCCACGGAAGTATTGTCAAAGCCTAATGGGAACTGTAGCAAACAGTCTTTCATCTCTGTTAAAGCTCCACTAATCAACATTTTTTAAGTGGAAGTGGTTGCTCACAAGGCTGAGCTCCAAATGAGATTTTTCATTTTCTCTTAGCTTATTGTTTCATTTTTACGGCCAGCCCGTTTTATTGTATGTCCTACTGCTCTCAGCAAGCCTGCTTCCAGTAGCCCACTGTAAGCTATCAGCTCAGCACCAAGCTGACAAAGCTTGTGAATAGCTGGTAAAGAAAGTTGAACATCTAGGAAGCTTAAGACTTGTCTTTAGCTGGGTGCTGACTTTTCTCAGGGATTGGTGGAGACCAAAGCAGAGATTACAAGAGAGTAAATATTGGATCTTCGATCATAAAGGTAGCGAAAAACATGACTAAAAATGCTTTGCTCTGTGGTTGCTGGATATGAAAGGCAAAAGTCTGATGTAGGATTATGAAAACATTGAGAACTTATTTTAGCTGTCCAACGGCCTTTTTCCTTTTATTCTGTTTAGACAATAATACTATATTATTGATGAACACATGTATTTCTATAAGAAACGTGCCAAAATGGTCAGGTCTACATCAGTAAATGAGCAGTGTAGGCACAGCGTGGATGAATGGCTGCTCTGTCTGGGCTTTAGGAACACACCATTGTCTGGACAGGAAAGAGCGTGACACAACTGAGCACTCAGCACCTCCGGGTATTTGATTATCTCCGTAGCAACCTGCTCGCTGATGACCCCCATTACCTACCTGGCACACAGGTCAGGCAGGTATTGCATCAAATAAAATCTACATCCTGACAATCTCACACACAAGGCTACAGAAAATGTGGAGAGGCTGGAAGAGAGTCCTCAACAACAACGGAATCACCTGTGTGCCGATTTAATTGTGAGCCTGCACTGCTATAATATACAATATATACTGTATTGTCTATCCCAGATGTCCGTTTGGAGATAAATTATATTTTTGAAATATTTATTTCTGCTTAGGGTCAATGGAAGAGCTTTACATCCTGCTTTGCAAATGCAATTTCCCCACCACTTCACTTTGCTCACCATTAAGGTTCCAAAAACATACAAGAATTTCAAATAATACACACCTTGATTTTTATGGTTCTTCAAGATGCATGATTTTTTTACATTAACGGACAGGAATATCCAACATCCAGGATTAACACTCTCAATACAGCGAATGACAACTTTACTTAGATTGGATTGACTCATTAGGGAGGAATTTGTCTGACCTAAAGTGTCGCCACATTTGTGAAATTTGGAGCACACTGAATACTTTGTGAAAATGGAGCACCAACATGCTGGTTTGTATTTGGCCAGAACCAATGCGGATGTTGTCTGTGATCAAGAGCTGATAACGTCCATGTGATAAAACGCTCCCCCTCCATTACTTTTTCATTTTGATATGACCACAGGTGTGAGGTTTGCCATGTGCAACAGAACTAGGGCACAAAACAACTATGTGTCTTCCTCTGTTGGTCCTACAACTGCAGACTGTAAATCTATAAGAAACCTTGTCTAGATACTGGCATCATTTCAAGACCAGTATTTGTGTTAATGAGAGCAAGCTTCCCCTCCTGAGAAAAAAATAGAAAGTGTGATTTTGTGGGAGCCAAAAAGTGTATTTTTTCAACTATGAATATAATTTGAATAGTGGTATTTTTCACCTTGCTTCCCTTAGCAAAGAAGACGCGTGACTGAGTATGTCTGTGTCATTTGTACATGTGGGTGTTTTGGAATAGAGTGCAAGCTTTCACATATCTTGCAGGTTATTTTTTCATTCATTCAACTGTGTTAAGAAAATGGGAAAAAAACACAGGTCATACATCAGTTATTATGTTCCTCTCATAATAACAATGTTTCGAAAATGGCCCTCCGCCTTTCACAATGGATTACGTTTCTCCTGAACTGTAAAATGAAGTCATTCGCAGTCTGCCTGTCATCTTAATGGCAAATAAGTTTGTTTTGTGTCCGTGTTAGTTCCCCATTCATCATTCCTCAAACAATACATTAAGCCGTACTGTATATCATACCGTGCCACGCTTCATGACACAGTCACACCCAATTTAACTGCTTAGGGTATTTAATGCAGCAAACAAATATATACATCTCTAGTTCCTGCAATATTATGGTAGTTAAAGACAATCATTTAAAAATCTAATGGAAACTGGGCCAGGCACTTTGTCAACGTCTACTGTGCACTACTGACTGGAGGACGTCGTAGGTAAATCGGGTTAAACCTTTTTTGTATGTAGCTTGGTGAAGTCAAAAAGTACGGTGGCCTACAGAGAGTTCATATCACTAACAGGACTCCAGCGGTACCATAAAAGTGATCAGGCTCTCAAGAGAAGTCCCTAACACCCTCCCACACCTGCCAGGGACAGGCCTTCCTGCGGTTGCCTCTCCTCTTCCCCCTTCCCACTGGCAGCAGGGCAGGCGGTAATTAATTTCCACATTTTAACTGGGAGGCAAAACGCTCACGTCCTGGGACTGAGGCGCGTGCCACACGCCTACATTCTGGATTCAAGGGATTAGGATAATTAGCCCTCGGAAGAGTGGGCAGACAGATGGAGAGAGGAGATGGTGGCATCTCGTGGCCGGGGAGGCTGATCCCTCCTGTTCCTTCCTCTAGCTTACGGAAGCTAAGAAGCTGTAAACAATAGTGTCCTTACAGAGAAAGAGTTAAAAAAATATCCAAGCACAAACAGATTGCCAAATACTTTTTGCCTCAGGATAATCCATCTGATGTGTCATTTTTTTTTCCATGCAGCACATAATTTTGGAAACATTTCAAACTGCTTCCTCTTCGGTGGAGAACTTATCGTGCTAACTTGTAGCAAACAATGAAGGGATAATTCATGCAATATCGTGTGTGCGGTTTTTTTTTTACGCACAATGCAAGCAAGCCCTGCTATATCTCAAAATGGGTGCCTGCTAATGTGTGTGACGGTTGGGCAGGGTGTTTTGACAGCAGCTCTGCTCCCTGCTCGGCACAGCCTGCAGGATCCCTCAGTCACTTAATGAAAAAGAGAGTGGACTTGTTGCAAGTCATTGATGCGGAAAACAGATTAACTCAGCTGGGCTGTACTTGCCCAATATCATGTACAACAAAAGCATCACCTCAATGGTGGGCAAGAGGGGAGAAAGCACAGGAGGCATCGAGGACGGGTATATAGTATATGCTGTATATTGGGGTTGAAATCAATATCACATTATTAAAGTATTTCTCTAAATCATTGTATATTACATCAAACTGTCATTGACTCTGTTATGCATTACATTAGACCAAACTTTGTATAAAACACAAACTTTACACACATTTCTTTGGTTATAAGTAAGATGTATAAGTAGTTGCCAAATACCACAGCATGTATAGTCTTAGTAAGCGCATCCATGAATTTGGATGCTCGTTATACAAATACATACAGCTCAGGACAACATACAAACCTACAAACACTAATACAATGAAAAGTATTAAAAAGTTCATTTAAAGCAAATGATTGACACCTAAACATCTTAGATTCAGGTCTGATATCTATTTAACACTTAAATTGATCCCATGATGCTTTTTGAGTTCTGTGGTGTGTAAGGAAGTCCACCTATTGACTCCCAGAGCACACCAGAAATTCATCCGAAGGAGGTTTTTTTCTGAAGGGCACCTTACAACTCCCTGTAGATGAACCTTAAATTACTGAGCAAGAAACCTCTGCAAGGTTTAATTACACTGCAGCACCTTGGGAGCCTGGTTATGCAGGCATTCATTGTTGGAAATTCAAACACCGAAAGATGCACCGATACAGATACTGATATCGGATATTGGTCCGATACTGACTCGAATAGCTGGTTCAGGTATCGGTGACAATGGGTCGATCTGGTATCGGATACCAATTGTTTGATATATTTTGTTTAATAAATCTAGGAAAGCAATGTTTAGGTCCAGCCTCATGTTGCCTTTTACATAAAAGAATGATCCTAGTCACTTCCACACAGTGAGGCATGTTAATCAAACGCAGGTATCTTTAGCAAGACTGGAAAAACACCGATAGGTGCATCTCCAGCACAAACCTGCATGAACTGATCTTTGGGTTTGTTGCATTTGTGGGCAGTGCAACAAGCTGTAAACACAGCATTGACATATGTGCCTCATTAAGTTGTGGATGTGCTCATTTACACATCCAGCAGATACAGAGAAACATGAAACTTCATTATAACCTCTGGCCGCCCGACAGATGTAAATGCTCAATGGAATAGAACATTTTCCCTTAAAACAGCTGTCTACTATTGCTGAAAATGGGCTTGATAAGTGCAATGAGAGAGAACAAGAACAGCTTTAAAACCAAAACAATGAGGTGAAGACGATAGAATTCTCCATAGTAGAGAGGGGAACTGCAAAGTCTTGTTTATCATTATGAGTGACACCTTTAATATAAGTTCATAATTAAAATGTAAGTGTTTTGTTTCTTGTGAAAAGGGCAGCTCCCCATCCATCTTTCCAAATGATGAATAAGATATAATGGATAACAATGCACACACACACACACACACACACACACACAGCCATTGCCTTCATATTCTCCGTTAGCATATTGTAGCAACATCCCTGGCAATACTAATGCTACATGCCTCCTAACATGTGTATGCTTTAATGATTTCTAGCACTGGCTGACAGCTTTCGCCATATCTTTCCTCCCTGAGTGCGTTTCGGTGCTTTCCACTCCTTTTACTCAGGAGAAGCACAGGAAACAATAAATGACGGTTAGCTCCACAGACTCTAGCGCGGTGGTGCACTATGTCTGAGGCTGGCATCTGACAGAACGCAATAGGAGGCCTGCAATTGTGAATAGGCTTCACGTGTGATGGGGGTTGGCATTGAAGGAGGGGGCCCAGCAGTACAGTAAAGGCTTTTGACAGGTAGACAGCAGGTGTGAGTAAAAAGGATATACTTGTTCCTGTGAGAGCGGGCTGTATCACTTCAAGTGTTTCTAATATCATGTTTTTGTTTTATTTAATCGGCGGGCTGTTTGTAAAACTGTGTGGACTGTGTTCTTGCACAGTTGCACTTTTAAAATGTCAAAGTAAGGGGTTGTTGTTTAACAGTAATTGTAGCGACCTGCTGCAATAACTCTTGTCAGTCTTTCAACTGTATTGGTAAAAAGCAGTGAATGCAAAGCTGCCTTTGAGGTCATTGAAGTGCTACTGTTTCCATTCCGTGGACGCGTATAATTAAAGTTCACTCTGGATTAAACAGTTTCACATGATTTAATTTCCTAACATTTCTAACTTTACTCCTAATCAAGTTGACCTTCAGTTTGCATTCAATTCACAAGTACCGCAGCTACTTTGCTGTAAAGTAGGACTTCATTGTTAGTCGTGAAAGTGTGATGTTTATTTTGAAAGACCTAGCTGCAGGTATTATGCGCTAACTCATATCCAATAAGGTTATGTCTCATAAGTAAATTGCCCTGTGATTTGTAGAACAACATGTAATGAATACCCACTCTCTTCAAGTATAAGGTAAATGCTGACCCAAGCATTTTCCTATCTTAATTTAGTTTTGCATGAATGCTCTCAAAGGCAAATAAAATCTGCTGTTAGTGTCAAATTTCACACAGTGAGTTCACTACAGATATTAAGGCTAAATGTGGGTCACCAGAAGGAGAGAGAGGTGGGTGCTGAGCAAGCTTAATTGCCTTGGTTTGAAGGGAAAGAAGGTAAACGTGTCTTCCCTTAAGTACATTAGACTAAAGTAAAATGAACCTCCAGGAAAGCATGGCAACACTATTTTAATCAAGACACATGGATAAAAACATGATTATTTAATAGCCTTTGTAACATACCAATCCTAAATATCGTCCAAGGAGATCAACAACATCTATAGAGCGCATGCATCATTTCCATAGGCTCCTATCTAAACTTAGCTATTTTTCATCTTTTGGGAAATACATAGACTGGTTCTCTTAACGACACATGGCAGAAACCAGATAAACCCTGTAGATGCTGCGCAGTAGACCCCAGATTGAAAGAAGACTAATTATGTCCAAATTACCTGGTAAGCAATCATTTAATTCCCCTTGTCACGTTGAATAAGGATTAATTTGCAGGCAAATATCACACAATGAATTATTGAATAACTCATCTCCCAAGTCAAATTAATCTTGAGGATTGATGGCGTGGATGTAACCTGTGATCGGAGTAACATATTTCATGAGTCATTGGTGGCGCGCTACACGTTCACAAGGGCATTGCCAAGTGATGACTTGATTTTGACTGACTGTCCCCATTTGAATTCAGGTTATATGAACAAACAGGGGATGTCAGTCGACCGAATTATGATTGCAGAGTCACTCAGCTTTTTAATTAAGTCCTTTAACGGATTATGACAGTGCCTAAAACATTGCATCACATGTAATGACTCATGAACCGTTGCTTCCTGATTCCTCCAGACACCCGAAATGATTTAGGGCAGTGTCCTTTAAAAGTTGACAGTGAGACTCCCTTGATGTTTGGGATTTGGACTCGGTGATGCACAACAGTTATGCAGCTGTACAACTTGATTTTCTGCAGTATGCCATGCCCCCTCAGAAAACTGTAACAGGATATTATGGACAAGGTAGAGCAGTTCATATTTAGGTTTCTTCAAACATCTTAGTGCTTCAGGCCCTCTCTGCTTTGAATGACAAAATAGGTCCTTGACTCCATCCACTCACTGGCTTTACAGTATCTCTGCTTCACGTTACAAGGACTGCCGTTAGAGTGACTGTTACTAAACTAGTACCGTGTGGAAGTCCTTCAGGACTTTCTGTGTGCTAGTCTCCTCTTCTCGCCACACTGTTGGCTCTCTTTAGGCGATGCGCTAGGCTTGCTTCGGTCTCTTGATCCCACAAGCACCCTTGAGACTGGCCAGGCGTATTTAGTAGCCGCCTCCTGGCATATGGCCTTTTTTTATACTGTGTTAGATTGGGAGAAGAAAACAATTGCACTTTCCTCTCAGTGTGTTGCAGGCTATAGCGCAGGGTCCCACCAATTTTCAAGGGTGTCCACAATAAATACATAACATCCCACCAGCATTCACCAACCTCCCACAGAACAACCCTGTTCCCTAGAAATGGCTTTTACTGACACGTTTTTTTTACTCGACAAAGTGCTACATTTATGGGCAGCGAACAAAGCCAAGGTTTTGACACCAGGGTCAGGGGTTTGAATCCTGAATCCCGCACGTGGTTAGGTTTAGGCAACAACATACATTTTGATTGAAGGGAGCCTGTGAAGTTTTTGAGTATTTGTTTTCACCATCTAGTTAAAATATGTTAATCGTGGGTCTGAAAAACAAAATGACCACAAACAACTTTCTTCATTTATAAGAAAGGTTTTTCTTTTAATGATCTGTTATTTCCCTCAACAACTTTTAACCATTTACATTATCGGCATTTCCTGTTTAGTCACGTGAAGCTGATCATTCCTGAGTGTCGGGTTTGATGAGTTGTGTCATTTCAATTTACCCCGAAACATTGAGTCTAATAAATTCATTCCAGTGTTCAAGAGAACCCATCCATCATCATATTCTGGGTTATTTAGTAATGACTTCACAATCAGAACTTCAAAATATACAGACGCAAATCATGAATAAATAGGACTAAGGAATTCCGCCGGTAGAAATCGGTCCTGCGCTTATAAACAGGACACAGAACACAGTATAAATACTCAATGCAGGTATCAGGCTACGAGAAAATATCTCTACTCTGGCAGTGATGATGACTGTTTGTCTATATTAGTATAAGTACAGTTCATGTTTGCAGACACAAACTCTGTCAAAAGTCTCTCCAGCTGTTGAAGCCGACTGACAGCTGATCCAGCTGTGATCAGCGGTCGCCGTCATCAGAAACAGTCGTCGCTTCACGTGACGCTAGAGAGGAAAGGACGTCTCGTTTCTCCTAAAACATATTTCCTCGTTTCCTCCCTCCTCGCATGGTTTTCTTGCGTCTCTCCATGCATCCCTGGTGAGAGACAAAGACTCAAGGAAAAGGTGCATGTGAGGGAAACGTCGATGTAATTTGTGTCTTCATGAGTGGGTCCCTGTCTTGTTTGTATCAAGTGAGGACACAAATACATTCAGTATCAACATTTCTGTGACTTGAAAGATACTTGAATTAATAAACTTTCCTAAATATGTTGATAACAAAAAAACAAAAACGCCATTACATTGTGTTTCTTAAAAAAAGTATTGGCTGTTACACATCACTGTGTGTATATATAAAGGTAATTTGTAGGAGACATGCTTGAACGGGCTACTGTGGAGTCTCCTATGAAATCCTCTCTGTGTGTTTGTATGCACATGCATATCTTGTACCTTTGCATAATGTGACTTTGTAATGTCATCCTTAAAAATATCTTGATTTAGCTCTCATTCATATTCATCAAATTGCATTTTGTATGACCCTGACAGGCTGCAGCCTCTGCAGCTAAATAATGGAACAAAACATACTTGGTTTGAAAAGTAACAGCATCTATAGAAAAGCTTGAGTATGAGAAGAGGAAATATGGGATTAAAAAACATGACCTCGATTTGACACCAAGCCACAAGCAATGTGGTGGCCGGACAGAAATTGCAGCATGTGCAGTTATTTTTTGAAACCTTTTATTAGTAAGAGCCTCATAAGAAAAGCTGTTAGCCAGGTGGTTTCAGCGGGTAATGAACTTGTCAGCTTTCCGGTTTTAGAGTTTGTTGGCTTTGTTGGTTTTTGTTATTATTCAATTCAGCACCTCGGTCGCTCTTCTCCCCCAATGGATTTCTCAAGTCTCCGCTTGGTCGCTTGTTTGGCACCGGGAGCACATTTTAGCTTCTCCCATTGGACCCAAGGTATCGAATTGCCTCTCATTGAAAATAAATAATCTGCTCCCATAATGCTCCTACGGTGAATTCTCACAAATGCTAAACAGCCAAAATGTCGTTGTAGCAAGGGGATTTTCTATTCTTTTTCAACAGCCCATCAATATTATTAGGCCTGCAAGATAAAAGCACTGAGACTTGACTGCACAAGAAGGTGAGGTTGGTATGAGGTATGGATTTGCCTCAGTCCTTTTTCACCTAATTTGAGATTTCTTGCTGTTTTCATTTGAACAGAGGAAAAATGCCGTTGGCTCAGGTAGCATACATTACTCTACATTGGGTTTTTATGATGTATCGTACGGCCTTGTGATCATTTGTAGCAAACTCATGTAGAAAAAGAAGTAAGAGCTGATTGTGTCGTAATGTACTTTAATAACACAGTGTGCCAAGATTTCAGTCTAAAAAAAAAATACAATTAAACCCCCAATACATGACAGCATCACATTATAACATTAACCAGCCAATAACATAATTGTCAATAATATTGACTAATGGGGTATTTATGTATGTTTAAGGTGTGAGTTAATCTACATGTTTCTAAATGGGGTTTCTTTTTATTGTTACATTTCAAGTATCTTTAACAACATTTAAGGTGGAATGTGTAATGCCTGGCCACCTCTTCTACTTTACAACAATAATCCAACTGGTACCTAACAGCAGGGCACGAATAAAGAAATTCAACCAAACTGCTGCAACTCTGCGAGACGGTCAAGTAACTCTGCTGTCTTTAATCTTCATATGGTGTCGGCCTATAGTTCACATTAAAGCCTGAAAAACTCAAGTTTTAAGACTATAGTAGCAAGAAAACGATTACATCTAAAACCATATCTTTTGGAATGTTTTTCGGTAGAGTTTGTGTTGTCATTAGTTGCATTAAAGATACATTTCGCTGAGTAGCGAAATGTGGCACAGTGTATCTGTGTTCACTGTGACACAGACCGCAGGCTGTATGCACCGTGCACGCTTTGACAGTTGGTTTCCTGGATTAAATCCAAAGTGGCGGAAACAAGAAAACAACTCGTATCTTTATTTCGTCCTCCCCAGAAGACGACTTTGCCAAGAGGAGAGCATGCAGAAGCTCGGGGACACAGAAAGTCAGTCAGCAGAGCTGTGGCAACTAGATTTCAGCCAGCATGTCTTGTTCCTGACACTTTGATAAAAAGTGGCAGAAACAAGACGTCTTCCTGCCACTTTTTATCAAAACTGTTTCTTTTCCTCATCCTTTCGATAATGTTAAATTATTTAAACAAAAATTGTGTCCACATCTCATACATTGCTCCTCTAAAATTAATTTGCAACATTTCTGGCTATCGATAAATCTTTTAAGTAACTTTTCTTATTCCAAACATTTCCTAGTCCCAGTTTTTCCAATGTGCGGATTTCCTGTTTTCCTGTTTTATATCATTGCAAACTGAGAATGTTTGGGTTTTGGACTGTTGGTTGGACACAACAAGATGTTTGATGACGTCACCCAGGGCTCTAGAAATTAGTGATTGACATTTTTCGTTTGACATTATATAGACCAAAAGCTAAATTAAATAATTGAAAGAACAATCAGGAGAAATTCAATCATGGAAATAATTATTAGTTGTAACCCTATTAGCATCACATTTCCTAAGCTTATTTAGCATTCAAGATTCACTATGAATGGAATAAAAAAAAAAAACTGTACCTCACACATCAATAAAAACAAGGTCAAGAACAGAATAACAGCAGGCTTCATCGGAAAATTAAAATCCTAAAAGTAACCCTCGTTTATCATGCTCCATAAGGTACGAGAGTATTTTCAGTTCCTGCTTTCTTTTCTTGCCATAACGGATGCTTTACTTGACCTCGCTCAAGCGGAGTGACAGTGATTTCAAATATTCAACATCTAAATGCCCGATAAACAATAACATTCTTTATTTATATCTCACAATACATTTATTCCACATACAGTTTATTGTCTCAAAGTTGTCTGAACTCTGATTATAAATCCTTATAAATGCTTCAGACAGTATTTCCAGTGCGTTTCTCAACACAGCTTGTTGTATCGCCGATTCGCAAGGTGCACACGTTATGTGTTCTTTCAACAACAAAGTGTTGGCTGATTGTCAGTACTCCACACGGGGCTGCTTTAGCGGGATGTCATGTCCATGTCAGGGATCAAAGCAAACAGTGAAGACAATTTATGCTGTGCAGCGTGTGTGACCGAGTGTGGAGGAAGTGATGTGAGAAAACATGTTGCGTAGTCAGAGGATGTTTGCAAGAAGTCAGTGCTGCTGTGATGATGCCTTTCCAACTCGTTCCTTTAAAGTCACCTACAAATAATGCTTTTTCAAATCAAATATTACATTTTAGTTTGATAAGGATGGACGAAGGATAAGTCAGGGCTACACTATGTTATCATCATACACATTTCACAACACAAAGACCGATTTGATAAGAGCTATTTAAGAATTATTTAAAGATGTCACACTAAGTTATTTTGAAACATGAGATGCTTGGAAGCTCGGCTTTTGAATTATCATTTGAAGATAACATTCGAGATAACTTCAGTGACCTTCAACCTAGAATATGGTTTGTGATGTTTTATTCAAATTTGTTGAAGTTTGTCCTGTAAGGGCGTTTCTATAAAGTAGGGATAAATACGAATGCTAGAAGACATGCACAATTTATTGCAGCATTTCGTGTTTCAAGGACACGTGCACCTGACAATCAAATGTTTTTGGTGTTTTAAGAGAGAAAGGCAAATAAAAAATCTTAAACATATTCCACAGCTTTGCCTTAGGACTTTATCAGGGCCTGTGTAATGAAACACGCACTTAATGGGTTTGTTTAAAAAGGCCTAATGGTGTTCTTGGGCTGCGTCCAAAGATACTCGGAGAGGCAATACAGGAATAATTTAGACATTTAACTTTGGGCCGTATATTTTTGTCAAGGTCACTGATCTCATTAGAATTATTCCCTTATGCCGCTGACTGACGTTGCTTTTTGTGCTTTGGCTTTTGGACTCACATGTGTTTCTTTGATTTCGCTTTCACCGCGATCGATGGTGCGAGAGAACTTGGCACTATGAACAAAGATCAGTGATGAGACTCGTTGCACCTGTCAGAGTTGACCAGATCAGGTAATGAGGAAAGTCCCTCAGGATGTTAACGAAGCCATTAAGCACTCATGTGTGAAACTACTAGGAAGCCGGCGTGTTAAATTGGAGCGGCCAAATTAAAATTCACTGCACATGGCACTGAAATGTAAATATCCTGCCTTCGCAAGGATGAGCTGGCCTCCTTCTCTGTGCTCTAATCGGCTTTGAAAAGACGGTGCACAGTGCTTAAGAATAATGCTTGTGCTCTGTGATAAAACCGACAGCCTTTTATTATAAACCTACAATAGTCAAGCCATGTTTGAAAAAGAAATAAAATATAAGTTTTGCAGATTTTCTTCTCCACACTGAGAATAAATGGCTCTCATTCAGCGCACGGCGTGTACACAACAATGTCTTATCATTTTCTTTTGTCTTATCATCCCGAGGACAACTCTGAGGTGCCTGGAAGCTGTACATCGATAAGTTTAACTAACAAGTGGGTTTTGAAATAGAAAAACTAGTTCCTGGATATCTGTGTGATTTAAATATAGACCGATCTTGCCTCATCTGTTTCATGAAACTACATGTCTCGTCGTCGATAGTGTGTTTACAAGCGAGGCTTCATGTAGGCTGTCAATCACATCAGTGCAGTCAAACATGGAGATTTACATGCAGTCATGAGGGAATGTGCTTTGAAGCTGATCATGGGCTTTTTGATATGATATATTTGACTGCAGTGTCTTCAAATGAAAAAAGTCTACCTGTAGTAACTTCAATTTAGATTCTATAAATGTTGAATTTCGCTCAGAAGGTATCAGTTAATGTCCCTCGGTTGACTGGTCTCTCATAATTCATCGCCCCGTGCTTTCTGCTAATCCTCATGAGGACATGGCCCCTTCTACGTGCCCTGAGAGGAATAATCTCCCTCCTCATACCACCAGAAAAGTGGAAGAATGTGGATAGAAATGAGAGCCCCGGGCTTCAATTCAGATGTGTTAAGATTGGTCTTGTTCCAGAGGATGTGAACGCTCTCGCAGACACAGTGAATTTCCATTTGAGTGCCTCCAGTTCCAGAAACTAGCCAGAGGTGTCCCAAATGATCTGACCTGCACCTCACCCTCATTTGTCTACATTAACTTTGCATGTGTGGTCCGTCCAATAAGAAGTGGGGCAGATTTATATTTGGCTGCGCCTGCAATGACTTTGAAAAACAGGGTGACTCTTGTCTTCGGACCCCTGTCAACCTCTAAGCTCAGGGCCCTCATCCGTCTCTATAACATGTATTTGAGCTGTATTTTTAACTTTGATATTAATCAAGATTATTAGAAATATTGAAATGTCCACATCTTTGTCATTATTGGGGTTACATTCAAGCTGTACGTAGCTTTCCGTCTTGCAGTTGATAATGCAATAAAAGCCTGCCTGAGATGTTTGCTGCCTTTTTATGAAAGTAAGACAAGAGATCATAAAAAGATACTTACGTCCTGTTTTCATTATGCCCCTGGCAAAAGACACTCGTTTCTGTGGGAGGGGGACGATAATAGCACTGTCAAAGAGTTTTATATGTAGCTGAACTCAAACTCTTGTTCTAATTATGTTAAGCATGAAAGCAACTAAGTGGTTGTCAAAACTGCACAGTGATAAGGTGGCCTAAATTAAACAAGGCCTTTCCATTTCAGTATGGACTTTGAAGCAGCCGGCAGGGATAAACACAGGCCTTGATATTAATTGCACCTTTAGTTGTAAAATCAATGTCAATTACACGGCACAATTTTTGCGACCCGGAGTAGTTATCTAACCTTCCATCCAACTGTGGTGCTTTAACCCTCAGGAGGAGTCAATTGGTCTGCAACAGGTTTGTGACAGTAAAATTAAAAGGCCCTTTCAAAGTGTTTCTAATGAAACTGAAGCCCTGGAGTTCCCAAGTGACCCGTCGCAAAGAATATGAACATAAAACTCTGTGGTGAAGCCTCGATGTGGAAGGCTATTACGCTCAGCCTTCAGGGCTGCTGACACTCACATTATATTGATTGTAACATAAAAATGTAACATACAGTAATGAAACAATGAAAGGACTTAAGAGAAGTTCTTCAAAGTGTTTTCAGGATCTTAAAACTGTCAAGTGTCGGCCATCTTGTACCAACTGCTTCGAACGACATGCAAAGAGAGAAACATATCAGATTTCTGAAGGCAGTTTGAGTATTTTGGGAATAAAAAGTCAGATTTGGTGAGTGCGTTTTACATGGAACCGAGTGTGACAAGTTAGCGGGGGCTCAGACTGAAAACAGCCCCGCATTAAGAATCTCAAGGGGCTGCGTTGGTGGGGGCGTGTTATTGCAAGTTCCAGTGAGATGATGAGATGCAACACAGACCAGTTTAAGTAGTAGAACCTTTACGCTGAAGGCTTATCACATGCCAACACCGTGCATATAATATAATACTGTGAAAATGTTACAACTCTCGAAAGATACCACCGCGTATAATTTTATCCTCCGTCTTTAGGATATTTAGGCAAAGAGTGCGCTCGCTTGTACCCCGCTTCATTGGTTAATGCGGCGCTCCGCCACGTTATCACATTACACGGCAGACAAAGTGGGGCCAGGTTCTACTTTTTAGCCCCAAATCCCTCTGCGGTGGCACCCCGGCTGTGTTAAAGCAGTGGTCTCATTGGAAGGACGAATGAACACGGTGCTGTTGCCTGTATCAACCCGGCATTTACTCCCCGCTGCAGCAGCAGCGGCTGAGATGCTCAGAGAAATCACTGTGTTTTGCTCGCCTGGCTGATGCAGCTCACTCGGGGGTCTGACTGGCAAAAGGAGCAAAGCCATTTGTTTATGGGTGACAGCATTTCTTTGCAGACCAATCTTAAACAAACAATACTCAGCCGTCCTGCACAGGCTGTAGGCTGGTTTGTTTTGTGTCCACTTCATGGTTGTTACTTTTTTTTTGCATGTTTTGAAGATTTCAGTGCATAAGAGTCACTTGCAAAAAATAGTTCTCTTATGCCAGTTTATGAAAACATCCTGTAATTAGCCTTTAAAATATAATCATGATCATGGTCTGTCCCTCTTATTTCCTGTTTTTTTTTTCTCATTGTTTTTTGCACAAACAATGTTGCGTCATAAATCATTTATTTGACTGACACTTGGAAGTTTCAGCACATACCGTAAAGAGTCAGCAGGTTTCTGCATTACTTGCTCTAGTGTTGAATTACTATTTGCAAGTTAACTGTTACAAGGTCAATTTACAGGAATATTTGAGGAGTTTTGCAATTTCCCCACATGGATGACTGCTGCTGACAATATTAGGTTGAGATAGCGACAGAGGGTATACGTGGCCAACGGCAGAATACAGTAAGTAAGAGTCTTCACAGCTGGTGTGCGTGACTCTTCTCGGCAATATCAGGTTGCACTGAGGTTAAAGAGATTATTTTAAATTAATTAGCCAGATAAGACCTTTAATCATGGTATACATCCAAGTTAGGTATGTGGGTTAGAAATATTTATCGCAAAACAAAATGTACATTTAGTTTTGTATTACAGTACATAGGTTCAGAGGCGATTTATTGCTATTTGACAGGACTAACACACACAAAGCGCACACAGTATGTGCACTGTATTTTTAAACCACAGAAAGAGGAGGCAGCCACAGCATAGCTGGTGAGTAAGCTTTTTGGGGGTCATGATAAAAATTGGTTATTGACAAATGTTGCCAAGGATGCAATATTTAACTGTATCCTGTATTTATTTGTATGTACGTCCACTTTCCCAAACACACACACGCACACACACCTTTTTAAAGCTGTTGTTTATGCACAGTGTGGGGCTTTTTCCTGCTGTTGGCTACCTCTGTGTCCATCTCTGACAAACTGCCAAGGCTGCAGGTCTGCATATTTCCTGCTACCATATGTGGACAAAGAAAGGCGGCAGCAGCGGGTGAGGAGAGCGATGGGGGTAGGGACGGTGATGGACACAGGTAGCTTGGCACAGCTCGGAGCCCCCATCCACCTGGCATTAGTGACCATTGTCTCGCTCCCCGTTTTCCTGGCAGAGCCTTTGATTGAACTGGCGGTGAGGTGAGGATTTGGCATCGGTAGTGTTTTACCTCCGTGAGAACAATAGGCCACAGACGGGGGAGGTGTCTGTTTGTATCAGGCATTGTGGAGCAGGGATTGTCAAATGGAGGTTCACTGTGCATTGTGCAGTGTTTCTGGAAAGGGATTTGTGGTTTGTAAAAGGGCATCCGAGTCCCACCTCTCGGTCTGGCTAATCAATTCTGTGTCCTCGCTGGGTTGTCCCACAATTGTCCTCATACAGTATGAGGCAGTTTCTCTTTACTATGGAATCTAATTGCCACAGCCAAGTTTTTATAGCATGCAGGGAGGAAGATATACTCATTACTTCTAGTTTGGCTTAAAGGGGGGAAAAAAAGGGATTTTCATTGCAAGCACGCCCCGACACCCCTAATCATGACCGGGGTGCCCTGTACGGTGCAGAGCACAGGCTCCCGCCCTGACAGATTATCCGGTGTGAATGTTTGGGAATGATAATGAGATCAAAACACCTCACTAAGCTGGGAAGAGAGGGTGGAGACTGGAGAGGGCGGGGGAATAAGGGAAAGTGAGCAAGAGCGAGCATGGGAGAGGGTGAGCGATAGCTGCGATAAATTGCAGAAGCAGAACCACTTGAGCATAAAATTAGATTTTACAAATGTGTTGTTACCTGACAGTCCTCTGACAGAGGAGATATCACAACATTATAGGGCTGCATGAGTACTACTAATCGTATCAAATAAATAAGAATGCCTCTCAGCTGTGAGGGAGCAGGATGGATATTCAATATGGACAGTGAGTTAGAGGGAGAAATAACATAATTAAAACAGCCTTTCCCATTATGGACTCAAACATTAGAAGCCCAAATTCAATTTATATGATAATATATTATGATCCGTTAAAGCTGAACACACGACGCATTTGTCCAAATCCTGTGACACTTAAGACATTGTCAATTAACTTTTAATTTCACATTCTGAAGAAAAGGTTTTGGGAATTAAAAAATAACCGTTTTCTAATGGTGATAATTCTCTCCTCGATGTGCCTTTCTGTCATTATTTTACAATGTTTCTATGGAAAAGCTTCAGGGCGGTCTGTGCGGCTCAAGGACACATGTGTCGGACAAATACTTGACATTAAGTGGGCTTGAACCTGAATCATCTGTCTCTTCAATTACCAAACGGTCCTGCTTCTATCAATTATCGATATGCGATTGTTTGTAGATAAGAAATCTCTTTGCTTTGGATCCTATAATACAGTGAAACTGGTTGATGATACATTTACGCCGTCAGTGGTTAGAATAAATAAGTAAATAATACAACAAAACATACATTTACTACAAGCACAGCCTGTCAAAGTAGTACATGTAAATCCTCACTCTACATAATGGATTGCTGAGAGCATTTGAGGTAACAATTGTTTGCCATGTTATTGGTAGTTACAAATAGTGCGTTAAATACATCATTAAGACAAAGAAGACTGCATTAATCAGTCTGAGTGACAAATGGAAGCTCTAATTCAAGTCGGCTTTGCAGAGACACCGTGTGTGTGAGAGACAAGTCACGGAGGCAAACTTTGTCTCCCGTATGCTCCGAGAAGAAATAGTGTGTATGTGTGTGGAACAGAATAAATATATGAAGAGTTTTATTCCCCAAGGTAATAAATCTACGGGGAAATATTTTACCTGATGTTTATTGCTTGAGATTTCAAATAGATACATATGGTTGTATCAGTTATAGCGCATTGGTCTTCACACTAATAATGTCAGTAGTAATCTGTTGTAAGACACTTTTTATTATTATTTTATTTATTTTGGAACAGTTGGTTTTATGTTTTTTTCAAGTCATTTAAACTTCTTTGCATTCAGACCAGATGCCAGTGGGAGGAGACTAAAGCCAGATTTGCATGTATTTGGCATACGTGTCAGCCAAATACAAAAACTAACAGGATGCTCATTTCTTCATAATCTGGAGTTGTGAGGAATATTATAGTGGCATTAATTAATGGTTTTAATTTTAAGACAACTGCTGAATGAGTTTATACTCAAATATTTACAACCTTAACAAATGGATAAGATGTTGTGGATATCATTTAGGTGAGTCAGAATGTTCATTTTTGTCATAGTTTAAATATCCAAACCGTTGTTGAGGAGCTGTGAAACCGTATTTTCCTTGTCAGAATACATCTGATCGATTCACTGTCAAGTTTATGAAAAAGGAAAGTAACCCAAAACCAATCTCCTTACTGACAGCATGGCTCACGTTGCTAATATAGAGGGTCAGTTGTCGGGGCTAATTTGATATTCCTCTTCTGGTTTGAATAGAACATTAGCCCAGTGAAGTCTTAGTTGAATTAAACGAGACTATTGGTAAAAACCAGTCACTACATTCTGTTAAATGTGTTATCATTTACTGACACCTGATAAATTCAGTTATCAAATACAAATAATGTATATAAGAGCTACTTATATTTGATATTGAAAGCAGAATCTAGCAGTACTGTCACAGTATTTTCATACTACTCAATGACATTAGAATGTGTCCATTTATAAGTATCAGTGTTGTCCTACTATATGATTTTATAATGAATAAATGTTTTAAAGTGCTCAAACAGGCATTCATAAGAGCTTAGTATAATGTCATTGTTGACTACAATTGTTGAGGCTACAATGAAGCTGCCATTGAATTTAAGTGTCGGCTTTATTCTTCTATTTATATTAATTTTCATGGATTATCAGCGAACACAAACACTCAACAGCAGATGTCAACCATAACATGGGCCCTGTTATAGTGTAAGCTTCATCACTGCTTAGCTTACATAATCATCCACATTACCAAAAACCTTTTGAGAAGGCCTGACGACATTTATTAATTTCTATTAATTTTCACAGTGTTAATAGTCAGTTGTGGTGTTTTGCAGTGAACATGTGTGCTAGCATTAGCATGTCAGCACATACCCGTCAGTCGCTATCACACTTTTAGTGTAAACTAAAACTCCAATACAGGTGTTCATTTCCACATGCACACTTCTCATACGTGTTCCTCTAATGGTAACATTTTAAACAATAATTTGTCGAGATTTTAAATGATTAGTTAGCGGACCATTAACGAGAGGAATGACTCATCCATGCCCCCTTATTATTAAGGGTGGTTGGAGCATTTGGAGAAAGACACGGGAACACCTGAACAGGGTCACTGATTCGCTGCAGGGTTTAAAAATGTGGGCAAACACATTCACACTGACACCTAACAGGCAATTTTAGAGTCTTAGATTCACCTGACCTGCATGTGTTCGAACCGCAGGAGGAAAGCAAAGCAGTGGGGGAAACATGGGGAGAAGAACCAAAGCTAAGATCAAACCCGGAACCTTCTTGCTGTGAGGTGACTTTGCTAACTAATGAGCCAACATGCTGCCAGACACTATTAATTAACAAGTACCCTTAATTTCCTCTCATGATACTCATCATTGATTAAATCTTAACAGATCACGGGCCTGCTTTTTATTTTACCACTTGCGGAAAAAAACTGCCGTATTGGGTAAACCTAACCGCTGGTCTCTGTATTGTATAACAGTGAGTCCCAAGTGTTGTGTTGTTATCCATAATTATGAGGGAACATATTCTTCTCGGAATTGGCTGCATTTCCAAACGTTTGTGGCGGTTTGTGTGTGTGCTTTGTACTGGTCATTATTTGCAGCCATCATTGTGTAACTGAGTGTTGTTGCACATCCAGGGAGACAGGAAGCTATTCAGAGGGAGATTGGGAATCCCACCAGTGAAAAGAAAGTACAAAAGAGCAACACTCAGAGATGCAGTGGGCGAGCACGTACTGTATGTATCCAAGAGCATAATGAGCTAGTTTCATTGTTTGGGCTTCCACATTGGTTTGTCTGGTGGCAAGGAGTTTGTTTTAACAAGCAAATTGTCTCATAAAATGGAGGGCAATAAAACTAAAATATGTGCTCCATACACTTACAGTATATGTCCATCTATTATGGTCTATATCTAGCAGTTATGGACTTTTATATACTGTAGAAATACTTCAGTTTTGAGTTGCAGTTTTGGAAAAATAACTTACTGTAGTACATCTTATTTGTTGTCGATTTCGACTAAAACAATAAAATCGACTGCTCTGCTTTTGAACAGCCTCCCCAAAATGGAGTTACACGGGTTTAGAAGGACAAGTGAGGCTCGTTGCATCTGCAAGTAAGGTCAGATTGTTGCTTGGCAGAAAATAACAGAAATGTTATCGATCTTGCCTGAGATTTCATGTTGAACAAGGGCAATGTCATCACAGTTTTTACCTCAGTAGTAGAATGTGCAGATGCCAAACATGACCTTGCCTTGTGGGTACTGCATTCCTTTCAACACATATTGTTGGATGGAACAAAAAGAAAAAAATGAACTGTTTAAACTGTGAGATTTTTTTCAGCTGAAAATCAAAATGTTCTGATTCCTTGAGACATTGGATGTTAATCTGACCCTCTTTGGGTCGTGTTGTTGTGTCATTTTTTTAAGGACAGCAACACAAATGTTCACGTACACACCGATGTTTACATTACATTGCAAACAAATATGACTTCTCTAATCTTGGATGCAAGCCCAAACAATTGAATGAATAAATAATCAAACGGAAAGCAGCTTTGCTTTAAATAAAAAATCAGCAATATATTTAAGCTACTCTACATTTTTTTTAGGTTATTACATTTCATTAGAAATTAGAAAATCAGTAACATGACCAAGTGTAATATTGCAGAAACATGTTCAATTTCTTTGGCAAAATACTATTTTTCAACTGTATAATGTTTATCTTTACCATAATGTTGTAAAAGTCATCCAACCATAAAACTGAAATAGCAAAAACAACCCCGACATCAGTCTATTTTAATGTTGCTTTGTTTTGTCAGACTGTCATTCTGTCACTCACATCATTCTTTCAAGTCTTTACATGCAGTAGATGTTAAAAATAAGTATTTTCAGTGGTACCCAGTTGATTCCAGCCTTAGATGGCTTGCAGGCAGTCTGCCACTCCTTAAAAGCAGAGGGTGGGTTTATGCTTGTGCACTTGCCCACGTTGTTTGAACATAACATGTGGGGCTTTCATGCTACAACATGGACTCTTGGAAGGGCACGTACAGCTGAAACGTGCAACTTTTGATTTTGACTTGACACAGCTTGTCCCTGTCCGTTCCTTTAGGCCTTGCAGACCCCTCTGCACTCACAGCTTCTATTTAAGAATAAAAATCAGCTTCATTTTCATTCACACCACAGATTACCAAAGGCTTTCATTTACATGCAGGCCATGTGTTTTATTGATGTATAATTTATTAGCTTAAATAATAAAAAAAATGTTGCACTTGTAATCTACACTTTGGTCACATTTCTTAGTTGAAGGGTTTTCAAATCTTTCTGAATACTATGCGCTTTTGGTATCACAATTTAACAGTATAATATATACACTGAATGTAGCTATTACCGTGCAGTTGCCGGGTTAGCTGCACTTATACATCCTGGCTTTGTACTTTGTTAATACCTTTGCATCGTGTGACGAGGTCTTCAAATCATCTTAACATATGCTACGATACATGTCAGCACCGTTAAAACACCGCTGGATGAGGATTATCATCTACAGAAGTGTTTTTCCGGTTATTTGTGTTACTGAAGCATTGTGATAAAACCAGCAGTACAGATGTGTGAAAAAAAATTGGAAAATACCTGGAGAAAGTGACTCTGATTGACAGCTGACAAGCCTTATTTGTTATATCTTAATTCATTCTACACTGAGCAGTACTTTAGCATTAATATCACTATATTTTACAATACCACTAGTTGTCCCCACTGTCTGTTATTATCTGTGTAAAGTTAGAATGGTGCAGTTTAAGAGTCAAATTTGGGTCGTCTTCTCCTCACATATATCACTCTGTGGCTTTTGAATGCAGCTGATCCACTAAGTCCTCAAAGGACAAATTATGGAAACAGCTGCAATTAGCAGCTGATTTATATATTGTGGTAGGACCATAGAGACTAATTAAAGCCCTTTGTGTTCTTGTCTATTGGAGGCATGCTAATTTAAAGCCTTTTGACTGATTCACAAGAACGAGTCGGAAATTCATGCATCTCAATTTGCAAACGCCCACCGCAATAACGAACATTCGGTGCGGTTGTTAAAATGGGAACTTGTAAACATATTCCATAATATTCCAATCTCGACATCATTAGAGTAGATTTTGTGCGATGCTAAAAAAGAACCGCTTATCCCTTATTGGATAAAGTTGCGGGAGCTCTTGTACATTAAGGCTTCAAGGCCATTGTGCTTATGGCAGACTTCTAAAAAGGGAAAAGCAAATTATCCGCAGGATTTTCCTCCCAAGGAGCAGGTTTCCCCCTGTTTATTAAATTTGTTAAAGTGCTTCTGAGCAGTGCACATCTTATCCTCTTAACAGTCAAATTACTATATACTCCAGCAATTACTTAATGTACTCTAATGAGATTTCCCCATGAAATGGAAGGATTCATTTATTTTAATGTGACGCATTCCACCGGGCGGTTTATGCATCACGTCCCTTTGCAATCCAGGGAGGCTTTGAGTCATAAATAGTAAGATGAGCATGGCTTCCAGAATTGCCACTCTGCCTACAGGAGCCGAGATATGTGAGTCAGTGATCCAGTCACCGGGGGTCTCTTCAGGGGCATCAGCAGGTCACAGGTGCTATCTCCAAGCTCAGCTCTCTGTAACCAGGTATTCTCTAGGATTAGTGAAATAATACCGGGTTGGCAGGCAGTGTTTGTGTGCTAGGCCATGGGAGTGCAAAATCCTGAACACAAATAATACGGAAATAAATCATTCTGTGTTCTTTAAATCCCATTAGGCCTAATTAATGTAAAGCCTTTTTATATATATTTTTCCCCTGTGCCTTTTGATATATAATAATGGTGTGCATATGAATCCAGTCACTGTTTCGGAATAGTGTACCGAATTCAATATTTTTTTAAGATTATTTCAAGAAGTATTTCAATCATCCAATTGAAGGTAAGAATAGCAATATTCCAGTGAGATGTACTACAAGTTCATATACTCCAACAAAGTGAAGCAACTGCTGAAACCATTGGTTGATTAGTTGATCGTCATTCTGATCATTTCTGTCAATTATCAAGCAAAAGTGCCCAACATTGTGATGGGTCCAGAGACATTTGAGGATGTGCTGCTTTTCTCTTTGCTGTGGTCTTTGTTAGTTGGATATCTCAAGATCATCCTAAAGAGTGATCTGAGTCAAACTCAGCACAAAGAGGCAGCAGAAATAAATCTACTACGGTGATTTAGTGTTTCGAAATGTTGTGATCTCACTGCGGGGGGAAACAGGTTTCAAAGGGATGTCTCTATAACTTAAATGACGGCCATAAAGTATCAACTTTGTGAACTTTCTTCTTTTTTTTTTTTATTGCCTGAAGATGGCAGAGACATTTTGCTTTGTTATTGAAATGTGTGTTATGATGGGAGTGGAGGTGGAGGAGCCAGACTCTCTATAAGCTGATGTTCCTACAGGCATCTTTTAAGAAACTGTCTAAACTGTCTTCTTAAAGGCTGCAGCTGAGCCACAGAGGGACTTTGTTGTCTTACATTTGACAGTACTTGTAATGTTTCTTACTTTACCAATTACACACAAATGGTGGAACTTAGATTCTTTTTTTAAAGTTAGATGCAGAGGTTGACATGACAGGGAAAAATTGCCAAAGAAAATACTCTGACTACTGAATAATCTGTGTTAAAATGAAACGAAAATAACTGAATTTCCATACATAAATTACTAAATAGTTTGAGCAACACATGGGGGGGGATCACATCTTATATAAGGTCTATAAAGATTTGGATGCACATGCACACTTATGCAAAGGCTGCATAAAGTGTTCTTCACACACACCGAGTCACATCACGCAACCTTTTTATCTGGGTTTCCTCCGTAAGGGACAATTCAGTAGGAACTGGAAATGCACTTCCATCACAAGAGACATCATGAGATAGATATTGAAAGTAAACACGGAAGTTACAAAAGGAGTGTGAAGGTGAAGTTATTCAAATATCTGAGTTGTTTGTTTCAACATTTTTACAGGTAGATATATATATATATATATATATATATATATATTCTAAAAACATTGGATCATACATTTCTCAATATGCAAATGTTTTAACCCATGGCCTGTTAAACTTTTTTCAAGCTCTATGAAATACAAGCTTTCAGTTATATTGTTATACATTGCAAGTCTCCAAGGCCATCATTATGACATCATCATTTAAAGCTACAGAAGACAACTGTTTTCACACAATGAGTAGTGCTCTCCATAATAAATAAACTGGTCTAATATTGGTGGAGTCCCACTTCAAGTGACCTGAATTAAATTTGATATATTTTGGTTGTTTAAGCTCCATTGTGGGCCCTGCAAGTCCAATATATCATTAAAACTTCATTCATCAGGCTAACTATTGAAAAAAAAATATATATATATATATTTCTTTGCTCTATGCTGAAGGATGTATACAGCACTGATGGTCTGATACTCACCACCATCTCAGGCGATGCTCTACTTTGATGTGCACATTGACATGTTTTTTAAGTTTTGAGCAGTAGTCCAGCCCATCTAAAAAATGGAAAAATACTTTCCTTTGAATTTCATATAAAAGAAGAGTGCTCGCGTCCAGTTATCTGCTCCTACAATGTGGTCTTCCGGTGAAATAAAAGGACATTTTAATGGAGAGACAAGAGCCTGAGATATCCTGCTGCCCTGATGGACCAGACAGACAGACATACAGACACACACACACACACACACACACATACACTCCATAAATCCCATTATGGCTTTAGACTTCAAAGCTGATATTGGTTTTTTTCAGCATTCACTGAAAATGGAGAGGGTTGCTCCATGTTTGCTGAGCAAATTTAATACCTCATGTTATGTGCACTGCTCCCCTCAAAGCTAGTCCTAAGTGCAAACGCCCTCTCAATATTTTTCTCCATTTAGCCCTACCTGGAATTGTGTCTGAGTTTCTCCTTTTCCTGTGATTATGTTTTGAGAGCGATTTGTCATGGGCCTCACGTGTCTCTCTCTCTCTCTCTCTCTCTCTCTGTCTCTTGTTTTTCAGGTGGGATTTTCGAACAAACAGATGGACCCGTTTCACTTGTTAGCGCAGAGGAGCTTGCCTTTAAATTTGCTGTCAATAACATTAACAGAAACAGGACTTTGTTGCCAAACACAACATTAACATATGACATACAGAGGATTAATATCTACGACAGTTTTGAGGCGTCAAGAAAAGGTGAGTGGCTTGTTCGGATTGCATTGTGGAAGAGAATTAGTCAAAAGACAGCAAAAATCTGTTGTAGCTTTCATATCAACATCTGGAATTTATTGGAACAAATCTTCAGTATTTGTGAATCCTTTCTAAATGGACTGTGATTGAAGAGCTGACACACTGTATTCTCAAGCTGTCTTCTCTTGCTCCTCTCTAGCATGTGACCAGCTGTCTTTAGGTGTGGTTGCAATATTTGGGCCCTCGCATAGTTCGTCGTCAAACGCCGTGCAGTCCATCTGCAATGCATTGGAAGTGCCGCACGTCCAGGTGCGGTGGAAACATCACCCCTTGGACAACAGAGACAGCTTTTATGCCAATTTGTACCCAGATTATTCTTCACTAAGCTATGCCATCCTGGACCTGGTGCAGTTTCTAAAATGGAAAACAGCCACCGTCGTATACGATGACAGCACAGGTGAACAGACTATTATATTATTATATGATTTATTCTCACAAACAGGGTGCACATGTGCAAAGTATGACACAATAGGATTGCATTTTCTTTGTGACACTCATGGCCCTGTCTTCATGTGTGCCATTTCTCTTCCTCAGGTCTGATAAGACTACAGGAGCTGATAATGGCCCCGTCCAGGTACAACATCAGGCTAAAGATTCGTCAGCTTCCTCTTGACACGCAGGACACGAGACCCCTTCTCAAAGAAATGAAGAGAAGCCGGGAGTTTCGCATCATCTTTGACTGCAATCACCAAATGGCGGCACAGGTTCTCAAACAGGTTAGCGGGAGACTGTGGAGCACACCCTCCTGATGTTGTATCTTAGCGTTGTTCAACATTGAAAGCATTTGGCCCTCTTCCACACTCTCACTGGCACCAGCTGATTTCGCATTCAGATGATCAAATGTGTTGAGAATGAAAAGATGGAGGCTTTGAATTGGCAAGAACGCGGGAGGAGAGTAGCAGCAGAAGGTGTGTCGGAAATAATGAAGCAGCATTGAAACTCCGCTTTGAGAGTATGGGCTTTCCACTTGTGCCACCTGCTTGCTGAGACAACTACAGTCGTGTCCAACGGTAGATATCAAATCTAAAACTGATGTATTGATATTTGAGAACTTGTGGAAGATATACATCTTGGAGTGAACAATCTTATGATGTTAAGCAGAGAAACCTGTCATAATTTGATGTTGTTGAAAAGGGATCAGTTGTGATGCACAGCTGTTTATTTTTGCATCTGTTGGCATTTGATGTAGAGAGTAAAACAATGTCAATGTAATGGGTGGTTCTCACAATGGATCCTGGGCCTTCACCATTTGATGGAACCAGGTGTTTGCCAGTTAATTCTCTAGATTTAAAATTCAATCAAATATAGAACATAGAAAACAATGCTCAAAATATGCTTATTCAGTTTTTAGTGTTCAAGTATGGCCTTAATATGTTACTGTACGCATTCTGATCTTGTTTAAATGATTTCCAACTCTCTTCGTGGATGGCCAGACTTTCACATACGTCCCACAAACAGGCAAAAGATCAAAAATGCTTCATTATCACAACATGTTTTGAGACAAATCATTTTCCGTCACAAAGAACAGTATGATGCACAGAGTAGATATTGTGTAGTTGCTCTAATGCTTTATAGATGTCAGGAACAGGCTGGTGGATGCCCCCCCCCCCATCCACCCACCCTCCATTCAGTGTGCTGTCAGCTTTTGTCAACATGTTTACCAAATGCATCATCTCCTCCGAAGTTATTGAGATCTAAGTTGACACATATTCGCTCGTGGCCAGTCTGCACATCTCGCACCAAAGAATCAGTGTCCTCTTGAGAGAAGAAGTGAGAGAAGGTTTTGAGGCAAAAATGCTCCTGACAGTTCCAGTCCATGACCGCATTGTCAGGGTGCTGTGCTATAGCGCAGACTACAGCTTTTAAACTAAGGGCAAACAGGTGATTGGTTATGTGTTTGACTGCCTTTTGAGCATAATTGGTCAGTTACAATACAGCTCTAACGTGAATGTGTGAAAGCTTATGTTGCTCAATAATGTGCAGTGTGGTTGCAATTGAAGGGTTGTTTTGTTATGACATAAATTGTGCAACTGAGGTATATTTTCATTACTTTCATTCCATCGATTTGGTATGTAAAATATCAAAAATAAATGATAAATGTCCATCACAAGTAAAAAACCCACAGGTGACATATTAAATTAGCTTGTCTTCTCAAACCAAGAGATCAAAACACAAACATGTTTATTGGCAAAGAAACACTGCAAATATTGATATTTGAGTGTCTGGAAACTTCTGAAGGACTTTAGAGATTAAAAGATTCTAACTGTCTGTTAAATTCGGTTACAAATAATATTGCAGTACACAAATCTCTCAATACAATTTGGTGTGACAGTCATGTAAAATAACTTTCTCACTAAAGGAAAAGTGTGGATATCATCTTGGTTTTGATTTGCAGTCAGCAGTGACAAAATGTACCAGCCACTGAACTACAGTCAAATAAGACGTTCAGGCGGCTCCATTTACAGCTTTACAAAAAGGTTGGTCCTATCCAAGACAATAAGGAGCATTCAAAGGACTGAACTAAAATGATGTGTAATCGGACTTGACTGGTACAGCAGCTGCACGCGTAAAAAGGAGGATCTGACGCGACTATTTTAAAAGGGTTTAAATATCAAGTGCTGCATTATGCCCTTGGAGTATTTCGTTTTTCATGCCATGATTCTTAACAATCTCGGGTCCTGTCTCCACCCTGATGGGTTTACCTGCATTAAACCTGCCTCTGTTCAGTTATATTCCCTCTCAGATTGGATAAGAATGAGGAAGACCGGTCCCCGGTGTCTTTTAGAAGAACTCTGTGTGCCCTTTATTGTCATATGTTTTTTTGTATACTATATTTATCCCGTTAAGGGGGAAATTTGTCTCTGCATCTGACCCATCCCTGTATCAGGGAGCAGTGGGCTGCCCATGACAGGTGCCCAGGGAGCCGCTAGGGGGTCAGTGTCTTGCTCAAGGACACTTCGACTCAGAACACATCCCGGCCAAGGACCGAACCGTCAACCCTCCGGTTTACCAGACAACCGACATATGGAGGTTTACCAAAATAAAAAACATTGATGAATAGAAATGATGACAAAATTATGTAGTATAATATTATTAAATGTGCAAATAAAGGGGAAATAAATACTTACACAATACAAAACGTGACACAAAGTTTCAATGTCATGTATTTGGCTTGATGTCGTTAGATGGAAAAGGGAATTTGTCTCAACATAAGCACAGCATCTTATTTATATAACCTTGGCTGTTTTTTTCCACGACAGATGGTACAATTAAATAGGCAGAACAGCCGCCATGGGAATGTGGGGCCTTTGAATGTAGATTGAGTGAAACAAGTGGCAGTGATGGAGCGTTCGGATATGAGGCAAAGATTACCGAGCTCTTTTGATTGAAGGCTCTCTTCTCTGCTGGAATAACGTCACGTGCCCCAAGCCCTTGCGAACCATTTAAATGCATAGAAAAGCATCAAGTGCTGCTGCTATTCTCTGTAATTCTGTGGACCACATATGGTGCAGGAATCCCGACAAGCGATAACAGAAAGTTGTCCACAAAATGATCAGCGTGTCAGTCAATATGCTCATTAAAACCTGGCTATTTTCCTCTTTAATGATGAAGTCTTTTTGTGCATGCCTTTGATATTGTTTGTTCTGACTGTGACGTGAAAAATGACCATTTTCTCTATCCCGTCTCTATTCATTCACAACTTTCTTTCTCATTCTCTGTCTCCGTATCCTTTCAGGCCCAGACCATGGGGATGATGACAGAGTATTACCACTATATCTTCACCACTCTGGTAATGTACCATGCCTGTTAATGCAAATAGAGTCTCGTTTGTTCTCATCTCCCTACCGCTTGAGTTTTTGATGAATAGTGGCTAATTGCCAATGGGGTTTGGATCCAGTCCATAATATCAATTTTGTTTGACAAGCTGGAGGCATAATGGCGTCTCCAGCGTGCTGTAGTAAACACTGCCCTTTATAGTGAAGTTAAACGAAGTCAACAGCTTGAGACTCAAAACTGAATGTGGCTCCGAAGTTAGAAAGACCAAAATTGATCTACATTCTATAAACTAAAAGCTATATATTTTTAAGTGGAAATCATCAAAATGTGGATAAAATGGTAGCACACATTCTACCTTCATGAACGAATAGAATAATGTTCACTTTTTGTTGATTTAACTTTAAGGTCACCGTGGACGCTGCAGTCTTTGGTGCTGTCAAATTGTCTTGTGTTATACTGACAGGTGTTTCTAATATTTTGTCCACCCCATGAATATCAATGAGGGCAGGCTAAATAACTAACACGCTTATGTATAGTGTAATACAATTCATCAGCACCACAATCCTCCAAAATAATGTAATATAAATAAATGTTGTTAGTTTTCGTCTAAAAAATATATATATATCGACAGCCTTATCTTAAAATTTCAAATGATTTAGGCGTGAACATTTTCAGTAACAGATATATTAAACGTGACTTGGGTATGTCACTACTTCATTCCCATCTTGAGCATTTTAAGTTCCCACTCTGATAAAAAAAAAAAAGATCTCCCGTCTGACTAATACAAGCAGACCCAGCAGGGAGCCGTTGCTGCTCGTCACTGGGACGCTGCCTATCTGGAGACAAACAGACTGAATGGGAATGAATACCAGCATGATCTGTGCTGTTCCTTTCACTCTCTGTTATCATCAGTGTTTCGGCTTCTCTCGTGCACACACACACACACACACACTCCCTGCCTCTCCGGACTCATCCAGTCTGTTGTGATAATGTGACGTGACACAAAGGTCCAGGCATCATGTGTGTCATCTTTCACACTCGACACAGCGTGGCTACGACACTGTTCTGCCATACGTTGTGTATGTATTGCATTGTCTATTGCTTAAAAAAAGGGATTCAAAAAAACTCCTTTTTATTGTCAATATATTGGTTCATGTGTTTGAGTGGAACAGTTTCCTAATAGATGGAAGGAGGAAATATTTACAAGAGGATTCACTTTGAAACTTTCATTTGATAGGATTTTCCACGACAACAGCATTTTTTCACATGAAGGCAGGATATCTTTATAGAATCAGGAGTGTGGTATCAATCTGATGCTGCAATAAGCTGTCATATTGATAGACACACCATTAAGGAGATAACACCTGGCGGCTTGATTTGATCCAAAATGATGAATACTTGTGTGGTGTACATGGCAATACAATTTCCTCTCGATGGAATCCACTGCTGTCTGTGTTTTATCTGCCGAGGTGACGGAAATGCCGACTTATTAGAGCGTGACAAGGCAACAGCAGTGTATGGGGATAATAACTTCCTTGTCCTCTAAAATGAGTCTGTCATAGCTATCTTTGAGAACCTGAAGCTGAGAACTTTGTTATGCTTGCCACCTCCATAACACTTCTGTATATATGCACTCAGACACCTACAGCATGTTCTCCGGGTAAAGATTTCAGTGTAATGGTGCTGTAGGATGTTGTGTTTTAAATGGTGTGTGTAGAAGGCAGCAACGCAAAACAAATAAATAAGTGAACTAATAATTGGAACAAGTCACTTTTCTGACATGTCACAAAAGAAGAATTATATTTTTTACAAACAATGCTGTCCCAGTTAGTTTGGATTCTTAGCTTCAAAGAGAGAGGAAACTTGTAACCTGATCTACTTTTCTGAGCTTTATTTAACGTCATACAGAACAACAGCGATTTACTTTGATCTCTGTTCACAATAGACATTACTGCACCACGATCAGGTGGGAAAGAAATAAAAGAGGAGAAATGTTTCAGATACTGGCGGCGACCGTTCCTTAGTAAGTGTCTTACACGCTGTCGTTCCCCCAGCTCTAACCCCACAGGGTGCTAATGAAATATCTATGTTCATCCAAATGTATTTCCCAAGCCCCCTGGCCTATTCCGGCACGACATGTGTCAACATGTGACTTCACACTTCAGCTACAATGGCTGCCCCAGAAATTACAGCGGCTCAAATTGAATTGCTGAGGGAAGTTGCCAAGGGAATGCAAGCGTTGAATTATTAATATGATCCAATGGAATTTGTGTTTGTTTTTATTCTTGTTCTTTAATATGTCTAAGCTACAGACAATAATTACTCCCAAATAAGAAATTTGCACCTATAAAGATGAACATGATGAAGAAAGACAAGATATATCACAGGCTTGTAGTGTGTGCAGTGTAATTCACTATCACGTAGGCACAAAAACAATAACAATTTGTCAATTCTAAAAGGGTTTGCCAGCAGAAAAGCGACTCCGCCACCAGAGCCCTTTTATATTTCATTTATTACACAGACACTGCTTCCAGACACCATGCTTAAATCTCCTGATTTGACATTGAAAACTACTGTGTTTCTCCTCCCTTTCACTTCATTTGGTCTTAATATAGCATCTCTTTAATGAGCAGCTGTGTCATTCTCTTTTCATGTGAGGAGAAAGCATCCAGGATGAATACTTAAAACGAGGATGCTTGATGCTGGCAGACTAAACAAGAATCCGTCTTTCATTATTGTTGTCTCTCAAAAGGACCTGATGGCCATTGACCTGGAGCCATATCGCTTCTGTGGTGTGAACATGACCGGCTTCCGCATCCTCAACGTGGATAATCCCCAGGTCGCATCCATTGTGGAGAAATGGTCGATGGAAAGGCAGATTCCACCTAAGCCTGAATCGGGCCTGCTGGAGGGCGTCATGACGGTATGTTTTATTACTTTTGTGTTCCATCTAAAGTCAGTCACAAAAATGTCAATATAAAAGGGACCACCGCATCTATCTATCTGTCGGTCTATCTATCATGGCTTTTGCCCATGGTAAGAAATGGCTTTAACCTTAACACCAAACCATTAACAAACAACTCTTTTACCTCAGCAACTACTATCACTAGTTACCATAACCACTTTAATAATAATACACTTTCTGATCTATACAACAGTTTGACTCTTTCAGGCTGTGGCTCATGTATGAAGAGAAATGAATGATGTGAGAGATTCAGCGACAGTTCGACGAAATTGAATGGGGAAGATATTTTAAATCATTTTAAAAGTGGTATGACTATTAGTACCATACTGACTAGTCCAGCCCCTAATAAACAACTATTGTCCTGGAATGTGTGCACCCCCCAATGCCTCCTAATTACTCATGTTTGTTGTTGATTAGAGAGGTTAGAAGACTAAAACCAGTCAAGCTTTCATATAGCAGAGGTATGCAGTATGTACATAACTTAATGGACCATGTATATATACAAGAGGTCTCAGAAAGGACAAGCTGTCGCGCATTAAACCCATGAACAGCATAACAAGAGGAAAAAACAATCACAGTATTGAAAAGAAAAACTCAAGAACAGCACAATACAAGCACACAATCATAAGACTGTACAAAAGAAATTAACATATAAATCATCCAAAAGGTAGAATAAGTGAAACTATTAACATAAACTTTAAAAGTCAAAAAAGTTCACTGATGTGCCACCTAAATTACTGAAGAGGAAGAAAGACGCCACCTCGTCAGAAGAGTATTCCTGGCTCTGCTCTGGCTTGTTAATGGCAGGGTCAAATATTGGCAAGAATAGCACGAATCCACTGGGTAATCTTTTACGCTTTCAACTGTACAGATGGGGTATGATATAATGCTGTGGAGAACATTCATTTAGCCCTTACACACCAATTATCCCTCAGACACACCATTCTCCCTTCACATTGTTTCAGCACAGGTGCATCCCTTTACAGCCAATCTTTTTCAAATGGATCGTTTATAACGGATAATGCACCATTGTCTCAATATGTTTCTAGGAAAATGATAGGGACTTTGGCTTACTCCAATGGCCACGCTGTCCAGATATCAAACTCACCACAGCCCGTTTGGGATGAGACAAGACATGAATATGCTACAAACAAATCTGCAGAAATGTAATTATGCCATCCAAACAGAGAGATCTTTATGGAAGGCATCCAGCCCTTGTTGAACTCAGACCAATAAATAAAGGCTGTTCAGGCTGTTCTGGTGGAGAACTCAGACTGTTATAGATTGTGTAGCTACAGTTGTGTTGACAGTAAATATATGTATAGTCTGAAATGAATGATTATTAATTTTAGTGCAGGTGTTGACAAACAGTGGGCCATTTGTGACGTATTGACTCGTTTGTGGTGTAAGTCTAACATTTCATCAATATAGACTTTATTTAACTAGCCAATTTAAGGTAAGCAATTATTTATATTTCAAATGTTCTTTTAATTTGCACTTCTCATTGTTATGATATTACACATTAATCATTTAATTCCATTAAAATGTTTCCTATATTATTCTGGAATTAAGTTTTTAAAGGTCTGTAATCCAAAATACAAAACTACAGTATATGCTGGCCATCACCATGAGTTCAAACGAAAAGGATTGTTAACCTGCTTTTATATATATATATATATATATATATATATATATATATATATATATATATATATATATATATATACATTTTAATAATTTAATTTTGTATGTTAATACATTTTAATATTGTTGTACAAAGTACACCTTTAAAGACTCCGTCATGTAATAAAATGAAAGACAATTATAAAGTATATAATTGATCTGAACATGAAATGTCTGCACTAAAAAGTGATTTGAGAAAAATCCTGTCAGAATTGCATTGGGTGTTTCCATATTAGTTTGATGGTGACCAAACCATTATTTATGTATTTCCACAGGCATCAGCTGAATTAATGTTCACCCCTTATTCCAGACAGATGCGGCTCTGACCTATGACGCAGTCCACATTGTATCCGTCTCATACCAGCACGCTCCGCAGATGACGGTAAACTCGCTGCAGTGCCACCGCCACAAACCCTGGAGATTTGGAGGTCGCTTCATGAGTTTCATCAAAGAGGTGATGGGACATATTTGGCCTGCTGTTATTTGATTATTGATATTATAGCATAATGACTGAGTGGTGAACATGACAATAGCAGTGGATTGTGGACTGTGTAGTCATTTGGGACTTCGGATCTTTACCCAGCAAATCAATCATATCCACAGACAAAGCAAACCAAGCCTTGATAGACACATCAAAGCAGTGTTGTTGTCAGCTTTATAAATCCCCTGTATTCATAACCAGAAAAGCACGTACTGTAACCTTTTGAAAGCACAACTAGTGTAGTCGGCTCTTATTTAATCTAACATGAGAGTCTGACACTGCATCAGAATACACAAACAAGCCTGTGCAAAATGGCAGATTAAGGGTGTGCAGAGACGCTGCTATTTGTATCTTGATTTGTTCAAACAACAAAATCATTTGTATTTTTATTTGTCCTGGGTGTGGTTCATAAACGGTAGGAATTCCATTTGTTTTTCTCTCTTTATAATTGCCACTATTATCTTAAAATTAAAGCTTTAACCTCCTGGATCTACTGTAATTCACACAGGCTTCGCCCTCTAACCAGGATCCCTCATCTGTGGTAACTGCCCAATAAATTTACATATACCCACAGTGCAATCAAAATGATGGCTATGGGGGGCTGTCCATATAAAATGGCAGCGCTAAACCTCTTTCCTCATCCACTTATCATTAGCAAAATGGCTGACAACTTATGTTCAGTGCACATGGCTTTGTCCAAAGATTGTGTCCTGCACAGGTTAGGTCTTTGCTTTTGGTTTACGTGCCTCAGTGCTAAGCATCCTGCCGGCATATACAAGTCCCAAGCATGCTTTTTGGCTTATTTTCCAGGGATGATCCCTCTTGAGCTTTACAGTGATGACAGTGAGACTGTGGCCATAGATCTCCTGAGCCCTACTCACCTAATCATAGCATGACGACATCCCTCTCCGTCGAGATGCTAAAGACGTTTAAAAGTAAAAATGCTACAACACTGAGGAACCAAGACCAAAGTAAGAGGAAGCTGCCATTGTGGCTGTGGCTGGCCATCTTCAGATGACACAAAAAAACATAACTCCTCTGTCATACTGTGCCATTGCCTGGCCTGCAGTTTTCCTCAAATCAGAAAAAGGAGGGAGCAGTGGGTAAGCAGTCTCTTTCACATACTGTAGGTCCACTGATCTGTACCTTCAACCCAGGTGCACAGAGGCATGTGTGTATGGCCCCTCATGTGAAAATACAACCTGTATCGCTAGAAGCATCTGCTTTGAAAGAAAGTATGGATAAGTGGAAGGTTCGAAATGGCCACCGCTGGTGGTTCCTCAAAGGCTTTTCTTCATCAGCAGAGCCATGCGACATCCTTCAGAGAGCAAAGGCTGATCTTCTATAGTGGCAGCAGGCTCGTTCTCTCCACTGGTATTCAAAGACAACCATTTCCTCTTGAGCTGCAAAGATAGCAGGGGTTGGATAGATGTTTTAAACCCTCATCCTTTCTGTTTAGGAGCAAGGATGACAGTCCATGTGTATTCAGGTCTTTCTTGAGGTCTGTGCGTTGCACTAAAAAGGGACTTGTCAGGATTTAAGACAGGTGCTTTTTGTTTTCAGTGCAGCACACCAAGACCAGTGTTGGCTACTGTCCACAGCTATCTATAGTTTTATTAGTTGGGTGTCTTGTGTCTTCTGGTCTTCTACTAAAGCAGTCTCACTTCGCCACTCCAGAGAGACAAGTTAACAGTTATCATGCATTGCCCGTTAAGTTTATAGAGGCGTCTTTGACAGATAAACCTGTGGGAATCTACGGTAACCCTGGCTATATAAATACAGCTGGGAGTCTCAAACCAGCCTTCCCTGCTGCTTCCTTTAGGTTCTGAAGGAGGTGGTGGTGAGGCCAAGCCAGGCCTTTAGGGATGAATTGAAAGTACATGTAATCTGATTTTCAGTATGCAATTTGGTAAAGAAATTGGCGGTCAAGCCTACATTATTGAGGCCTGTTGTCTGTCTTTATAGAGCTAGAATTACAATGTGTAGCCATCCATTTGTAACAACGTATCAACAAAGAAAACATTACTGCATCTTTATTTTTAGTATGCTGGAAGCTGAGAAAATGCAAATGCGAAATCCTTACACTCATGACGTGGCTGTTTTCAACCATTGCTATCATACCAAGAACGTATTGTGTAAAGTGTAAAATTGCGCTCTGGAATGCCCCATATTATTATGTTTCTCAGCTTCACATCGCCAACTGGCACAACATCGATGAAAACTATTGTTTGTGTATGAGTTGTAGCAGCAATTCCTGCTTGTCTGCCAAATGTGCAAACATAGTATCGCAAAGGCCTATACCATTACAATGCACAACAAACAATGTCTTGTGTGGTGGATAAGGCCAGTTGAAACAGTGAGCATTGTTAGCTACCCCAACGAGCTGTACTATGAGCAGCTATAGTGCCCTGCAGTGATCACGACTAAAGCCAGTGAAATAGTATTGCATTGTCCCTGTACAAACGGACTGTAGTGTTTGGTTATGAAAACACATACTCTGGGCTGATTTACACTCTCTTCTAGACAGGCGTCTGACATGTTCTGAAGGTCGACTTGGCCCTTCGGGTGGGATGTGGCTGAGGCATTTATGTCACTCTCTGAATTAGAGCTGTTTGAACATGCCACCCACCTCGGTGGCGATAGGCCAGATGGAATGAGGTATGAGGGGGTTTGAAAAAGGAGAGTGCCACAAATGTATCCTTGAAGCTTCGATCTTCTCACAACACATTCTGGCAAGCTACAACAAAGACAAGTGAGAGCTATAGCCTGTAGGGTTGTGACAGTTTGGATTTTTAAAAATCATAAAAGCGCAGCAACTCGACACACAAGGATTGATTACTCTATTGCACCGATAATAATTTGAGATCTAGTGCCCGCATCACAGACAGTGACTGAATGAAAGTGACACGGCCAGACAACTAAAAACCTGTTTATGCGGAAAGATCACAAGAGACAAACAGAGTGAACGAGTAAGCTAAAAGATATATATGGGCATGCCACTTTAAAACAGGACCCCCCCCCCCCCCCCCCAACAGTTGTACAAATCAGATACAGGTAAGAAGCATTAGCATCACGAGTGCTTAAAGATGGCTATCTCCATTAGCAACAGTTTGAGAAGAACTGGTGGGTATCAGGGAATCGTAATAGGGGATGGGCAGTTATGTGTCCACCACACATCCCCCCCCCCCCCCCCCCCACCACCACCACCACCCCCTACCCAACTCCCCCATGGGGAATCAAGCAAAGGGAGGTGGTTGTTAATTAACTCCGTAGTCTGGAGGGAAATGCGTTGGAGGCGTTGAGATGTAAAATGTAATTAAAAAAAGGAAATGCAACCTGTACGGTTTGTGTTTGTACTTTTGATCTAGTAAGCTAGAAGTTAGTGGGTGTTGTAGTGTGTTGTGCTTTGTTGATAGCCGTTGTACATCGCTCTCTGCTTATTTGTTTATAATTGTTTTTGTCATATTGTAATGTGTATCAAATTCTTTGTTGTAGACAGTAGGTGTGAACATGATATAATGCAATGCCTTCTAAACTACAGCCTCAATACTTGGCTCAATCAGCATCTCTTATAAGATCTGATTGGACAACAATTAGGCTTCATAAGCACCCCAAATGTATTGATTGCATCAGATTGTACGGGTTTAGACTCTTATGTGCAGTATTCTACATTACCAAAACAAGGTTTGTAATGTTAAACTTACTACATGAATGTGTTTGAATGAGTATAAATATGTCGACATATTATCTTTCAGTCCCACTGGGATGGTTTGACGGGGAGACTGTCATTCAACAAGACGAGTGGTCTACGTACAGACTTCGACCTGGACGTCATCAGTTTAAAGGAGGAGGGACTTGAAAAGGTACATTTTTTGTCTCTTGAATTTTTTCTTCGATGGAATAAAAGCACAGCAGCAATGTGTCACCCCATGCAGTGTAAAATAAAGTGGAACCTCTGTGATGAATATGCCATAAAACAAGAATTTAATGGATTATTGATTTCACAAATACGTTTCAGATTTTTTTCCACTTGATGTGGAACGAATAATGCAAATTTGACGGTATCATTTACCTCCTAACAAGGAGGCAAATTGGCTGTTTCAACATAAGCATAAGTTAGTGGATCATAAAGCAAATTGGATTAGGGTACACATTAGGGTGTTAATTGCAGCCTCTCTTAATGATGATTTGAGGTGATGCCCAAAATGCTGTTTGGTGGTAATGAGCTGTATAAACATGTTTTACAAAAAAACAACTAAAAGGTTGGTAATGTAGAACTTATTTTATTATACTGGAAGGCAAAGTACCCCCTGGACTATAACAGCTTTTCTCTACTAGAGGGCTTTCATACATTATGAATACATCAAATAGGGATAAGTCCCATTATGACTTCCTCAAGTACTCCCTAAAGGCTCCACGCTATAAAATAGCAGCAGCTTTTCAGCTTGTAACCCTTCTGTTCAAGAAAAAAAAAAATTGCTGCTTTGAAATGATTCTTCTTTTCTATTTCACTGGCATCTTGTCCTGCGTGTGGTCAATTAAGTTGAAGCACAGACATCTTGCAAAAGTATTTGATGCCATATTAACATCTTGTCATTGTGTCTGTGACAAATCCCACGCTGGAGCATGTTAGCGTTGATCCAGCAGCGGGCGGAGGATTTTTTTCTCTCGTGTATATCCGTGGAATCGGCTTTAACTGTTTGAGCCGGTTAAGATGTGGACTTTTCTCAACTAATCCATTGTAATTGAATATTAGCCCAAGTTTGAGCTTCTGCTGGAATTATGAACAGGTTCTCAGAGTGCCACTTCCACTCAACGCCAGCATACTCAGGAGGGTGAAATAAATGTAATGCTCTCCATGTGGTTGCATGAGTAAATAAGTTTTGAATCAAATATTTGGCTAATCATGTTTCGTGAATGAAGCTAATTGTAATTGGGTACAATTAGAAGAGAATCTTGCAAAGCCGAAAGCATTCAGAGATATTTTTAAATCTCTCTCCTGGAGTCCTCTTTGGTTGTGTGACAAGCTGTAACTAATGTGCTTTTCAAATTAGAGCACATGCCTCTCTCTGGATTAGGCAGGGAGGACATTAACAGACGTTTTTCATGCTTTTTTTGTGGGGGGGGGGGGGGGGGGGGGGGGTGTATGTCTTTAAATGGATCGACCTCAAGGACAAACCCCATTGAATATTAAAAGCTGTGTCTGTAGTAATAAAGAAAGCAAGAGGGGTAGGAGGAGTGTTTGGTGGAGGGCTCGACTTGCAAACAGAGATTGTTACCGACAGCCACAGGACTATTTGTGCTAACGATATGTTCCAGAGTGTGTCCCTACAATATGCAGAGCTTTTTGCCTAAGGGCTTCTTGCATGTATAAATCCCTTTATTTCTTCAAATCTCTTGGTTTATCTCACTGCGGCTGCAGAGCAAAATTACTTTTACAGTGCAATCCAACCTGCGGCCCCATGCTGTACCTTCATTCCAATTAACTGTAACCTTTTTTTGCAATAATTGCTATTTTAATAATGTTCTGCTCGTTTTAGCACCATTGTTTAGCCTTATATTTGTGTTTCATGCACTTTTACACCACGTCAGAAACCAATACCATGAAGCATTATTTGTCTGCTTAAATTGATTCATGTAAAATATGGCAACATCTGCATGAAAAAGTGGCACAGCTTTGTTTGAAGATGAGGGAAGGTAATTCAGTTTACATGTTTTGAAAATCTCATTGCAATCTACAGTATCTTATTCTGTTAAAAAATATATTCGTTGTTTTAACATACAATTCATCAAATGATTCCGGTTTCTTTGATTTGCCCATCATGCTTGATTTCTTTCAAGATGCACCTTAATACCCCCTGCTTTCAAAAACAACCTGGCTTGCTGATATAAAGGTGACTCAGCCAATCATCTAATGCTGCTGGAGATGTGTTCAACCTGGCACTTGTGTGGGAGACTGGTTGGGGGGGGGGGGGGGGAGTCTGCTGGGGTCATAGCACACCAACAGACACAGAACACTTAGCTACATGCTTTTCGTCTTCTGCAGGTGGGGAAGTGGAGTACGTCGGGAGGTCTTAACATCACAGAAGTGCCAAAGCGAAAAGGGATGAACATCACTGATTCCCTAGCTAACCGCTCTCTCGTCATCTCCACCATCCTGGTAGGTCACCTGTGTAGCCTTGCGTAAAATATATCCTACCCTTCATGTCTCCTCAGTTTTCTGTCACGTAATACACTGAAATTCAAGCTTTACAGCAAGGTCATATATTTAGCTCTTTCCAGCATTAGCCATGTTTTATTCTATAGTTATTGCAGCATTTGGAAGTAGTACGCTCAATTTACATTCGCTCATTTACCTGGCTAGCTTACGAGTTTCCCCCACTGTGGGTAGGCCACTACTTAAGAGTTTAGACTAACGTTGGTGGCTCTGTCTTGCTCTTTATTTGTATTAGGGGAAGTTTACATTCCAGGTTCACCAAACAAATTATACGAAATGGCTTTAAGTTTGTCCAACTTTTTGGTAATCTTCTACTCCTTTTATTTCTTATTTCTTTAAAAGTGAAATAAGAATATGTAATTATATAAAGTACACAGTACAATTCTAAATTATTGCTTACTTGCTCGGACAAAAAAACACAAACTATTTCTAAACTGCCATATAAAAACAATGCTATTTCTGTGTGTGACATTCAGCTCTTCAGTATGATCATGTATGTAGCCATCTTGTGTATATTTCAACGAGCAGTGTGTGAAGGATTTGGTGGCATTTAGCGGTGTGATTGCAGATTGCAACCAACTGAATACCCTTGCGCTCGCTCCTGCCCTTCCAAGACTGCAGTAACGTGACCCGCCAAGTGCAATGCAGTGGTAATGCTTTTTGCCTTGTTCAGAGGCCATCATTACCTTAATAACGCTACTATAGGAGCAACGGATGTCAGACAGTACCACGGTTTTGCACTCTGCAGGTCAAAATGCAGTTTTGGAAGTGTGTTGGAGTACCATGGTGGCCTTCAGGTAACATCAAAACGCAAAGGGCTTTGTGTTTGGGCTACTCTAGAAACATGGCGGTGCAACACGGCGGACTCCGTGAAGAGGAACCACACTCTATGTAGATATGAAGGGCTCATTCTACGTTAACAAAAACATGATTCTTAGTTTCAGGTGATTATTCAATGAAAACAGAGCTATGAATACTATGTTCCATTTCTGCTAATAAATCCCTGAAAATGCACACTGGCTCTTTTTAGACACTTTTTACAGGGTTCAAATTATTTTTTTAAGTTTAATTAAGAAGTGAGACAGCGCTTTCAACCACCTCATTGAGCTAACTTGAGCTTAATTAGCTAGCTAGCTACATCTGATGAAAGAGACGGTAATGAGAAGTCTGCTTTTGTCTAAAACCAAGGGCTCATTGTTTGAAAAAAATTCTAAGAATTTTAAATGTGGGATCTGCGACCATCATTATAAACTGCATAAGTATGCCGTGCAAGAATGGGAGGCTTTACAGGTTTAGTAACAGGAACCTAAATTATCCGTGATTCAGACTAGAATCTAAAGTCACATCATGAGCATGTTAAATGAGGCCTGGAGCACAAAAACAACAAAGTAATAGACAGTTACACAGAATGAACTATTCTTGAGAACGCAATAATTACATGTGCAGATAGAACGAACTAGATGAACCCTCCCACAGCTCCCCATCGCATTCATTTGATCCCTGGTTGTATGTACTTAACGCTGTCACTGGATGTTGGGGTCTTTATGGAGCTACCAGGGAGGTACTGACACAGATTCTCCCCCTCCTGCACCTTTTCAGGATAGATATACAAGCTGCAACGATAAACACCATCATTATGCCTATATTGGACCACAGGGCTGTAATTATGACAAGTGAGGTCAAGTCAGGACATAATTAATGCCTATCAGGTGCCATCCATGTTAATTCCGTCTCAAAGAGGAGAACTTCAACAAGGATTTAAGTGATATAATATTAAAGTACTGCACTAGGAAATGCCGGTATTGACTGATTTTATGTTGCAGTTGAAGTGGTGTTAATGTAGATGTGTATCAGTTAGATTTCAAGTTACCTAAAATGTTTGATCATTTTTTGTCTTGAAGTGCATTTGAGTATTTTTGACATTTGCTATTTCGTTGGGATTCATTAGTTTAAGATGATAAAATTGCCTACTTTCAAACTGCTGAAGAGTTTCAACTTTAATATCAATTTCCCCCCCCAATGTAATGACATTGCATCAAACTGATTCCAGTGATGCATGAACAAGACGTCTGACAGCTTTATAGTGATAACTTTCTCAAAGAGATTAAGGCACTTAATGTGTTTTCCCTCTTACATTAATTGTTTGCACTCCATTGCCTGTAATGTCTCCGTGCAAGCCCACCTCCCTCCTCGTTCTGTTATGCATGCCCATGCTGCGACTGTGAGGGTAGAACTGGTATAAACACTTTGATTTGAGTCCAAACCTTGGGGAATAGCAAAAATTGGAAGGCTAGAAACAGATGGTAATGACTTTTTCCCTTAACATGCAAACTTTTTGATCAAGTTAATTGGACAACTTGAGCAAAGTTTGTGGCTAATAAGCATTTGCTCTCTAAATGCATTGTCATCATCATGTATTCATAACTTATTATTTTTTCAAGAGGCCATCCTAATTGTGATGTCCATGTGGCTTCATATTTTGATCACAAACAATTAAAGATATTTGTCATTTATGCATGTATTTCTCTGAATTTAATTTTGTTAGAATGTACAGAATAAATTATGACCTGCTTAATGTTAGTTTTACAGTGTTCTTTGCATGAAACGTAGCTCAACAGACTACCAACACATGTTTTATTTTCATTGCCCCACCCTCATCACCTCCACTTTAACCCATGAAAATTGCTGCCTATTTTCTCCTCTTTGACGATATATTTTTACTTAGTGCCACACAAGCTGCAGGTGAAAAAAAAAAAGAACACAAAGCAAGGGTCACCTTCACCAGAGAATTAATTACGCTGCTACTGATCTCAGTAATAGCACCTGGCTATTGGAGGCTGTAAACTGTATTACAGTCCTTGCATACATGGACCAACATGTTTTGCAATGGACAGTGGAACATGCGAGTTTATCAGGCAGGGAAATTGCAACAGGCACTAGATGAAGGAATCCATATATGAGCTATTCTGTGTCAGTCATTGTCACTGCAGGCATCATCTCTGTTGCTCTCCCCTGGAGATTGGTGTCAATTGATGAAGGCAACATCGTGGGCATGTTCCATTTCACTGCGGCATTCTGTTCCTAATCAAGCTTTTATATAGCCCAAATTATGAGCAGCCAGGCAGGATATTACAGGCCAGTAAAGAGTGTCAGCTACCTGACCATAAAATGAACCGACCTGTACACCAGCTATATAGGTCAACACACAGCAGTGTGGGGGAGAGAGTAGGTTTAGTTAGCTCAACACCACAGGCACATTTAGTACAAACATTCATTTTATGTGCATTACCATCACTATAGCAAGACACTTTACATCACAGACTTAAATTAGCTGGGTTCTCCTTTCTTTAATACATCAGGGTAGGAAAAACCTCAGCCATCTTTCATATTTGAACACTCCCTGTACCCACACGCTGAACTTGAATCTGCTGTCACTGCCTGTTAAATGCAACAGCGACTCATCAGCTCAGATCACTTTGCTTCAATTAAGTGCATGTACTGAAACAAATTGAAAAAGCTGACCTCAACATTGCTTTTCATTTGATCTTTTGCGTCTGTGCAGGAGGAGCCATACGTCATGCTTAAGAAGTCTGACAAGGCGTTGGTTGGGAACGACCGTTTCGAAGGATACTGCATCGACTTGCTCAAAGAGCTTTCCAACGTCCTGGGCTTCACGTATGAGATCCGTCTGGTGCCTGATGGGAGATACGGCTCCCAGGACGAGAAGGGCCAGTGGAACGGCATGATCAGGGAACTTATAGAGCATGTAAGTTGCACTTGATGTTGTCTGCTTCACATTTTTTCTTAAAGGAACAGTTTGACATTTTGTAAAATATGCCCATTTGCTTTCATGCCAAGTTGCAAGCTTAGCAGTTGGCAGGTAACTCCAAGAAGTTACGGCTCTCAAACAAGGAATAGTCCAGGATCTGATTTTTTTTTTTTTGTGATTAAACAAATGAAGTTTTGTGTTAATTAGTGAGCTTCAGAGGTACTAGTTTTGTCACCTTTAGATGGGGCCAAGCACATATTTACAGTCTTTATGCTAAGCTAAGCTAATCGACTGCTGGCCTCAGCTACAGATTTATTGTACGAACACGAGAGAGGTATAAATCTTCTTGTCTAACTCTCAGCGAGGAAGCTAATGAGCGTATTTCCCAAAATGTGAAACTATTCCTTCATGATGTGCTGCATCTCTAAGATTATGCAGCGTCACGCGCCGTAAAAATCTTTTACATCATCACGCAAACTTACAAAAGCATGCCATTGAACTAAATTGAAGGTTATGTCCTCTGTGTGGGCAGTGATATAGTTATGATTGAATACAAGTCAGGAAGAGCCTGCAAAGCTGTCAGTTACATTTATGGCACAATTATGTCAAGGTTGCCTAAAAGTTACAAGTGTGTTGATGTCATTCAGTGAGGCAGACCACTTCCTTCAGCTGGATAAGCCAGAAATCCAGGATGAGCATGTGATCCTGCATATATTGTCAGGATGCAGGAGAACTAAGCGGCAATCATCTTGGTGAGGCATAGTGGGCATTTCAGCTGTCTTTGTCAAACTCAAAGCCTCAGCGGCCATGAAACAGCCGCACACCGAAGCGATGGTGGCAATTCTCTGCTGGCATTTCATAAGTGTCCCTGTCGGTGCTCTCTCTTTGTCCTCAGCCCCATCGGGTCAGCGCTGTACTCAGCTGAAAACTTGTAATAGCTTAAGTGGCATTTAGTGCAGGGAATCGTATGGCAGGAGTCAATGACTTGGTGCTGAAAGGGTTGGGAAAGGTGGGCTCCCACTGCAGCACTTTATTTCTCCATCCAAGCTTTTCGCCAGATCCATGTTAATAACAATAACCTTGAGGGGAACAAATGGATTACTAAAGGGTAGAGAATTCTGGCGGGATATAGAGATGCATGACTCCATCATGAAACGGCACATATGCTCTCTGTATTAGTCTGTTCTTGGTTTAAAGGGAGAGTTTGCTCGCGGCCACAGAAAGTTCACTATCTTACAGCAAACTGTGTTTTTGCTGTTATTGTTTGTGACATATGGTTTACATGTGTTTTGTGAAGATGTAGAATTAGGTGATGACTGAGACGTCTGGACCGAGCTTACTGTAAATATGACCGGAAGCTGGTGAATACACACACACACACACATACCATACCACCAATTTGCTCCATTTGCTTGTGTTTTACACAAGAGAAAGAATCAATCAGCAGAAAAATACAGTCGAAGATGTATATATGCAAGAAGTTTTAGAACGTACTTATATCTTTGAGCTTTTCAGTAGGTTTATTGCCTTTGTGAATACCAGCAGAAGTGAAGATTGGAATCTATACCGCTATTTATTGCTTTTACTGCTCCTTATCGCATGACCAAGGGTGCATAAAGTCTGCTTTGTGGATTTTTAGTGGGTTCTATTTTGTGGTCTGGTGCTTTTCTTACCCCTGTCGGTATGGACAAGCTGATCCGTGACTCAGCAGACCTGAAACATAAACTTTAACTCAAGCTCAAGAGATCTGACCCTGGAATGATATGAGAGGCCAATATGGCTACAGATTCCTCGGGAGTAAACCTCAAACTACAGCATCGCCGTCACTGAATTTCATCCCAACTCAAACTAGAACTGTTACATGTACTGTAAAATGCTATTTTCTTATACATCTATCTTATACTAAATACAATTTATGAAAGATATTGTATGCATGAATTGCATTCATTGTGTACACCATACACAAAGAGATAGAGAAGGGAAAGACTGCTACTGTCATAGTTTGTATCTGTTCAATTTGTATTCATAACTACTTTCTATTAACCTCTTAAAAACCTATTGCCCCCTCATTGTTATACAGACAGATTAGATGTATAACAGTTTACGGGGGATCGGTGCGTTTGCTTAAAAATGGGTCACAGCATTAGATAAGGTGTGAGGTAGAAAACTGGGGAAAGCGGTTGGTGTGAGCTGATAAAACTGGGCTAACCACAAGGCTCATGCATTAATGCTATCAGCTCACAGAGTGCACCATCATAAATCACAGTTCCCCTTCACTGTGCATAATGCAAGACTCGGACACACTGGACACATCACTTAAACAAATCACAACATTTTTACTGGTAGCATCTAACTATCGCCAAGAAAACTATTCTTCTGGAAAAACAGAAGCAAACTTACCATTGCACTGTGATTAAATATTTCGACAGAACGGATAACACTGGAATAAAACTCAGCCCTACAAAAACAACAATTCAATGAAAAGCATTTAAATAGTATTACTGTCACATATTGATTTACTTGAAATGTCTTTCTCCCCACATTCATTTCTATTTATTTATTGACTCATTCATCCACGCATATTATTCAGTTTCTGTCGTCCTATTAACCACTGCCGCCACAATTGCCTCACATATTTTTATGCCCAAACTAACGCCACACAGCTGCTTCCCAACAATTATTATTCACCACAGATCTTCTTCCCCATGCACAGCTTCAGTTAATGGCTCTATTTTAGTATTCTATATGTTGTTAACCTGTATCCAACCCTACTTGCCAATCTGTATGTCATTACTGCATCTTTGTTGTTGAAAGTCATTTAAAAAAAGATCATAGAAATAGAGCGAAGCTCTGTATGAATATGTGTTTGCCTATATTTTTGGATGCATACTATAATGCGATTTTCTCCCCATTTAACTGCTGCGTACGACAAACTGCAATGTTGTCAAGTGCAACAATTTAGCACTCTGTAACATACAGCCTTTATTTAGTGTGGTCACAAAGCTCACTCCGGTGCCAAAGGGCATTGTTTGGAAGGTGCTAAATGATGCAACAGGCCTTGTTAAACTTGATTTAGTCATAATAGATGATCACCTTAATCATGCTGTGATGCAAATGTTAATAGCGTGCTTAGCACATCATTTGTTTCTGTCAAGGCAATTCCTGTTTCCCTCGATAGATACACTGAGGTTGTAGCCAGCCTACTCTGAAAGACAGTGACTAGTCGACTAGATTAGATCTAGATGGTCTGATTGAAAGGCTGCTTTACATTATGTGTATTCTGGGAAAACACACATTTTGTTTTGTTTTTATGCTTAGCTAAGGATTTTTTTTTAGGTGATGGGGGAAAGCATGTGACCGCAAGTGAATGGACAAGTGCGACTTTGATTTTGATCTAAGGCGACAGGATGACATGGTGGTGGGAGTGATTGACCCATAGCTGCAAGGGCAAAAGTTCAACTGCCTCAACAGCAAACATGTCTGTCCCGTCTGTCAAAGCCCCCTTAAGTAAATCACAGTTCCAGGCCATCACGGCTCTGAATGCACTGCTAATGCATAGCAACAGTTGCTTGATTGCATTGCATCTGCTTCATCATTAGCCCTTTGTGTAGCATGATATTAGACATAAGAGGCAAATCTACACTGTTATGCTAAGAAGTGTCACACTGTGCATCCATTTATCATCATGGGTCTATTAAATGCATGTTCAACTGGCAAATCAGAGCTTTTTATATTTCCTCGGCATCCCTGTAGCAAAAATTGCTCTCTGTTATCGGTGGTGACTGAAGCAAAATCTGCTCTCGTATCTTCTCTAAACGTTTGAAAAATAAGAAAGGGAGCAACAAAGGGATCCCTATATGCAAGTGCTATACAATCCTTCTATCAGCATTGTGATTTCAAGCTGTAAAATACATATACAGACCGTATAGCACAGTGTGTAAATGTTTGCTGAGCGATAAAAAGCCTTGGTTGTAAGCAGTATGTAATTACTGTGTGTTTGGCACGGTAGCAAATGCACTAATGTCCTCGGCTGTATCAATTCAGAAATACTAAGAATATGAAAGCGCTCACGGTTTTAATGCTCAGATACTGGATGTTCAGTGTACAGTCAATGGATTGAAGAGGCATGGATCGTGTAAGTTGTAACTTTATCATCAGGTGAGGAGGTCCGGAGGGAGAACACTACTAAGCCCACCATCTGCAAACCCAGATAACACAGAGCCATGTGGCACGCAGCAGGGCACATCAGGTAATCTTGATTGTGCCCAGTTTGTGTGCCTAAGCAGAAAGCAGAACAAGGACATGCGGCATGTATATTAGCGCACCGTAGGGATGTTTGGAATCGCATGCTGGTTGATCTTCCAGCTGAGTGGCAGGTTGGTTCAAAGCTGCAGTTGGCAGCAGAGAACAGAGGGACCAGTATGTGATGTACAAATTTGAATAGTTTAAGAGGGACAGCAGATGCACTGCAGGAATCGTCGGTTTTCCCATCTTTCCATCTCTTCAGAGGCCACCGTGTATTTAGCTACCATGGTGCTGACCACAGGAGTGCACAATCCGCTATGCCAGACCCAAAGTTGAAATGTTTCCTTTCTGACCTTTGTTTACTGCCATGTGGTAGTTATCACATGAATCTGATGAAAGAGCTGTGTAAACCACAGGGCAAAGTCAAACTCATGTTAAAAACAGCCTTGACGTGGTTTAAAGGGTTTTAAAAAACAAATAAGTTGCCATACAGTACACCACACCACAAGAAATTTGCAGAACATGGCTCCATCATTCAGCTCTATGTATTTCCATCTGATTAAAGCTGTGTGTGGCTTTGGAACCTGCAGATTCAGGTCCTGTGGGATCAGGTCTACCGGTTTTGCACAAAGACCCAAAACAAACATGAGATCTCATTGTATTTGGTGAACATGCTGTATGGTGAGCGGTGGACAAGCCCCGCTCCTCTCTTGCCCTTCAGTATGTAGGAAGAAAAGAAAGCCTCCTTTTTTGAGTTGTGTCGTTGCTCGGAGGAAAGAGTTATCCGAGCGTGAACCAAGCAGCTGGTTTCATTAACCTCCTGTCCAGCCGGGTTGCAGGGGAGTTGTGGGGGCCGCAAATTTAAATGGTAACCTTCTGAATATGCAGTCATACGCATATAATAGTGTCGGCAACTTATTTGTCATGCTCAGCCGTATAATGCTATATGGTGTCATATGTCATTCTATTGACACTAGATAATGGCTTCATAGATGGCACTACATCTGATACATTGGAGCAATGCGAAAGGCATCATCATACAGACAGAAACATATTTCACTTTCACATTGTACGTTTCACAGAGAGTGCCACCGCCATATATTATTGTGTGAATCCAAACTTCAACTGAAAGACAGACCATATATAACCCGGTTGTATCCTCCCAATAAATAATTGACAGTATCAGTGATATAGCATGACGAAGAGTCTACAGTGGCTGTGTGAGACAGTGCTTGGATATAGCTGAGACATTTTTTGAGTTTGCATGCTAACATGCTCATAAGTTCAATGCTAGCATGCAGCATGTATAGCGTTCAACATCTTCACCATCTCATTGGGGTATGTTAGGATGTTAATATTTGCTAATTTGCACGAAAAGAAAAGCTGAGGCTAATGGGAATGCCATTTGTTTTGCAGTTATTTGGTCTTAAACCAAATTATTAGAAAATAAATGCTACATGACAAGTTACAGAAGTTAACAAAAGTCGTCCTGAGGGGGACATGAAGGTCTGTACCAAAATTCATGGTAATTCATTCAATAATTGTAGATACATTTTACTCAAAGCAGCAACGGTCAATCTCATGGTGGGACTACAAGAAAAGTCAGGGGCTCACCAAAGTCATTAGAATTCATATTCTAGGGAACTACAAATTACTGCCAAACCAAATTTCATTGGTGCGATACAGTATTTCAGTCTGGACCAAAGTGGTGGACCAACAGACAGACGTTGTGAACTCCAGAGCAACGCTGCAAGCTTTGCCAAAAAAACACTGCCAGTATTAAAATAGAAATCTGATTTTCTTTATTTATGTTCTATGTTTTTCCACGACAGAGAGCTGACTTGGCAGTGGCTCCTCTCACCATAACCTACATGCGTGAAAGGGTCATCGACTTCTCCAAGCCCTTCATGAACATGGGCATCAGCATACTGTACCGCAAACCCAATACCACCAAGAACGGCTTCTTCTCCTTCCTCAACCCCATGACTCCTGACATCTGGGTCTACATCCTCTTGGCCTACCTTGGTGTTAGCTGTGTCCTTTTTGTCATTGCCAGGTAAGTCCACAAGTTGCATACTGTTTGTCGTATCCGTCCTTCATGCATTTCTCCTTGAGGTCTCTCGATAGACATAGTAATTTACTCTGATATCATAGCAGGCTGAGATTTGTGTAAACCAGCCAGTTTCTCCTACTGTGTTAGATGCTGGGTAGTGATCATGGCAGTTATGTCTGCATGGGCTGTGGGAGGACGAATAGAAATAAAAAACCTTCAGTGAAGTTGCAAAGTCCCATTCAGTGTGCAATTTCTCATTTCCTGTGGTATGTCTTTTTTTATTGGCAAGGCAGCTTTACGATGCACGTTAAAATGATTGCTTAAAAATAAAGAAATACTTGCTGAATCAAAAACAAAATCATAACTTAATGATCATATTCAGAAGTACAAAGAGAAAAGGTAGACACACCTGATGGGAAATTTCATCAGTGGAAGCTATTTATAGTTGATCATTAGCATTCATAAAAACAATGTAATGCCTGGCAGTAATAACTTACAGAATTATTATGGTTGGAGTCGTGTTGATTGACTGAAAAGTTGAATGGCTGAAAAGTATTTCACTTTTTTTATAAATATGCTGAATATCCTGTTAGTGTCATTGTGAGTATTTCCTGCTGCTCCTCGTGCAAAATGGTGCTTGAGGAAGTTCTAGAAAAGCGGGAACTGAAAGGCGTTCTCGGGCTTGAGAGCAAACAGCTGCACTCCTCTATCCTCATTCGTTGTTGTGAGACCAAAGAAATTCTGGAGTGGCTTCACATAAGTACAAAATCATCTTAAATTGTTGCATCAGTTTTTTTCGGAAGCGGCCCTAGAAAGCTGGAAAGCTGCTGCATCCCTTAAATCGTGTGAGCATAAAACAGACAGCGGTGAACAATAAGAGGGCTACTTCAGCACAAGTAGGTTGTTTTAAATACTGGACTCATGTCAAGGCATTACCAACAATATTAGACAGAAAACACTTTGGCTTTCAAAAGCTATGCTGCATCATAATAATTATGTTGCAAGGTACCCATCCAAAGGCACATTTTAGTCCATAGCTGGAGATGAATGGCATCTAAAATAAACTGTAAGTCAGCCTATATTTAAAAGCGAAGGATGATTTAAGAGGACATTAAGCAAGAATATACTTTGTCTCTCTCATTCAAACCCATAGCTCGAAACCTGGAGAAACACATCTGAAAAATGATTCAAAGATTTTGGTAACTAAGAACATTTAAGCCCCGCTAAGTGTGTAATGATTAGAGTTTCTCCATGTATATCATCTCTCATAGTTACACAGGGACCTGGTTCCGGCTTCTGTCTAGGCTGGTATGGGTGCAAAATATCTCTTTCTCTTAGTGATTGGAATTATGATTTTACCACCATTTCCAATAGTGATAACAAAAATACTCAAAAGTGAAAGTGTTTGACCATATAAAATATAGAGAGATATTAAAAGCAATTACACTTGTATTTTCTGAGAAAATTAAGCTCTTGCAATGAAAGCAAAACAACATTAAATCACTTTGTGGATCCAAGTATGTTGCTGGAAGTCTATCTATAGCTACTTACAGCCTTTGCAATATATTTCAAATGGCTGACATAGCAACACTTAGTGTTTCCATTAACCATGCAATTTATTTTTGGCCAAATATACGACATGTAAGTGTCTTTGGGTATTAACATCTTGCCAATGAACATAAACCATTGATGTATTATAGCTGCATATTAAATAATGAATATGGGACAGAAAAGGTACAGTGTTATTGGGGTGTGAAAATAAATTGAAACTGCCAATGAATGGATGACACTACCTGTTGCTGCATAGGGCTGAAGTAGTTATGTTTGGACACCAAGCTGTTTCTAGACGACCTCCTCGACTGCATGTGTGGGCTGCACTCTTGGCAGACAGCTAATAGTGTTGTTTAGCAGACAGTTTTGTGTAGGGTCGTTCAGTCTGCAGCGAGCTTATGGCTGTGCTAACCGACACAGCCTTTTTAGAAATGAGCAGAGAACCAGGGATATTAAATACGCACTAGCACCTTGTTTGTGTAGAAGTTGCAATCAAATGAGTGAAAAGGAACATTGCCCTTTTCTTCACGTGTGGCCTGTTTAAGTCCAGTTCATGTGTATATTTGTAATGTGCAGAAAGCCTCTCCCATTTCCCATGCCTCTTCACTATTACATATTATTTGACCATGGCTGTCCATTTCACATTAAAGTCAAATGAAATGAGACTGAAGGAATTAATTGGAATGGTAGGGAGAACCATTTGTACAACAGCTGCCCAAGGCATCTCTGATGTCTGCAAATGTTATTAAAAGGGACAAGAATGTTAAGAGAAACTCTTTGAGATGAAAACACTAGACAGCGTATTGTATTTTAATGCACAATAAATTAAACTGTGGTATGCCAACATTGAATAAAAGCACCTTCTTATTGTCCATCACTTTAGATGTCTGATTGCTTAACTACGATGAGAAATACTTTGGCTGGAAAAAAACTCCATTTTAGAGGCTTTTAATGATTAACCATCAGTCCTGTTCAGTGTCTGATTAAAATAGATTGCTGACATGTTAGAAAAAATCTCTGCACCATGTAATTAGATTGAAGTGTAACTATCTCTTGAACAAAATACATTTCAGTCAATTAAATCTTTCTAGAGAATTCAAACTAAGCACTTGAGGACACACCATTGTGGGTTCCAGTGTTGCGGACCATTTTAGTTACTTATCTAGCTTTTGAAGAAATAGGGTTTTTTTTCTGTCATTAGCCCTTTCTACTCTATCTCATCAAAGTCACAGATATGCCACTTATTGGGGAGATTCTATCTGGAATCTAAGGGATCCAATTGTACCCAGAGTAAAGAGGCAGAAAAAGATATTTCACATGATATGAATACATTTAAAAAAGATGGGAAAAGTAGTGACATTTACAATGTTTTATCTCAGAATCTGCCTCTGAAAATGGCTTGTGCAATGAAAGGTGTGCAGCTGGTGTCAAACTAAATGGCAGAGATATGGAAAGACGCAAGCTTTATGGTTTCATTGGAGTCTTAATGTCTCACATTCTCAAATATGACATTTTGTACTAAAAAAGAATGAGATTTCTGAGCCCCTGTTGGTCAGCTTTAGTACAAGTTCATACACATACTTAATAAAAAACAGTTTTGAGCTCAGGCTAAATCATGACCAGAAGTTTAAAACATGTTTTTATATGACATTTGCTAATAGTTTTTACACTCATAAAAGCAGTGAAACTACTGCATATAACCAACTCAAAATGTATGGGTGGGTGATCACATTGTTCCCAACGTGTTATGAAAAGTCAAGTCACATGAGCAATGGATCAAAAAACTGTTTGATTTGAAAGCTGTTGCTCATAGTGATGAACCCACAGAAGACTGTCACCCAACTCTACACTTCCCCTCACTTTTATAGAGCTTTTCAATGTCAGCACATTATGTTGGTTTACATGGCTTGCAGCTTAATTGCTCAGGTTTAGTCCTACTGCTCTCATGAGTTTTGTTTAGAGCAGCAGTGGGCAGTTGTTCTCAGTGGAAAAAGCTCTTTTCAACCGACTGTATGCTGATCTCCCAGCCCCAAACGTCCGACAAACAAAATATGCGACTGACTAATGAACATAGTGTAGCACGTAGCAGCTAAAGAGACAGATTTTAGTCTTAGGAGCAGGTGGAGACCAAAACAGAGTGAATATTGGACATTATCAGGTAGCCACAAACATACGTTCAAACAAATGCTAGTATTGCTCTGTGTTTGCTGGATGTATAAATATCCAAATTGCTAACACGTTTGCCAAAACAACTCTATAAGGTTAGTCAATGTTGTGTTTACTGCTTGTGCTGCTGCCACCAAGTGGCCCAAAGCATCAGTTAATGCGGGTACTGTTTTGTAGAGCTGCTGCTCTACAGCAGTCATCAATACTGTAGTTGTGTTACTCCAAACCAAAGGTGGAGCTCTAAAATAGCTTTAACTCTCAGAATAGCTCTCAAGCTGATATGATTCAGTTTTTGAGATTCTACTTGAGGAAGGAATGGTGTTCAAGAGGGATCAGAAACATATTCTTGTATTTTTTTTTAGATCTTATAAAGATAAAGATTTTAAAAAAAGCTTTCCAACTTCCTTTCTTGTTCCCAGGTTCAGCCCATATGAATGGTATGACGCCCATCCTTGTAACCCTGGATCTGATGTGGTGGAGAACAACTTCACCCTCCTGAACAGCTTCTGGTTTGGAGTCGGTTCCTTAATGCAACAAGGTTTGGTGGCGCGCACATCCTCTTCCCTGTCAGAAACGATACTGTCAAACCACCCCCCTTTCCCCATGTGCTGCTAGCGCTCTCTTTCTCCCTCTTTAACTGACAAGCTCCATGATTTCCATTCCGTGACTGTTTCATAAGACATTTATCTGTCAAGAACAACTGCAGAGCTCAGCCTTACATGACAAAGGAAGGCTGTTGTCACCTACCTGCTGTTTAAAAAGGTTAGAGTAGGTGCCAGGCACTTGTCAGAGATTGTCAGGAAAGGATGGAAAACATTGCTGGATTTATTTCCCCGTAACGCAGTCGCTTGCCCTGCTCAAGAGCTTTCCGAGTGTTGGGACGAAAAGGGTTAGTTGAGGAACATGTCTGACAAATGCCAGCTGTCAGCCATGCTAGAGCTGGCTGGTGTGATGTTTTCAGCACTGTGCGGGAGAACATTTCCATGTCTCGCGCCTAACTATCCAACAAGTAGCCAAACAATTAAATGTCATTGTAATCTTTAATGGTGCTCAGCTACTGATTTTTGGGGCCAACCACCGATCACTGGAAGCAGGATCGTCTGATCCGATTACTGATTATGGAGTCTATTTGAAGCCATTTCACCGTTCAACAAGCATTGTTTCCAACTCATGTGATTCAAAAATGTCCAATAACTCCAGAGCAGTGTAAAGTCCCAAACTCAACATTTAAAAGATTGATGTTATTATATTCAGAATTAACAACATGTTTCTATCTAACAAAGTATTTAGTGTCAATGCATATTTGTTGACTTTTAGCCGTTGCAAAACATTAAAATATTTTCACCCCGGTTTCATTTCTCCCACATGAAAATAAATAAATAAATCAGACGGACGGACGGCAAAACTACCGCTCGCGGAGTTGTGCTGGAGCGCGTGTGTTTGTCCAGCTGTGTTGCTCTAAGAGTAATTTAAAGAAGAGGCGAGACAGCAGACAAATGAGTATTGAAATAATTTCAATTTAGAATTGATGCGACATCTCCTCGGACGATAATAGCCAGCGGCCGATCGGAGCACCCTTAGTCTTGTTTGATGTTGATGTATAATGCTGAAAAAAAGTCAGAACAAAATAAACAATTTCTTCATTCAGCACGAGAACCCACCATGTATCATTAAACCTCCCACTGCAGATTTAACTATACATTTTGACTGTAAAACCAAATGGATACAACCCAAGTTTTCATTTGCTAGATGACTCTTAAAGGGGATAGGTAAGTAAATGAAGGCCCAGGAGTAAAATAATGAAGTCAACTGTGGAGGAAAAAAAGACCCAAGTAATAAAATGCTTAACCTCAATGTAACAAGACAAATCAAAGAGGCTTAGAGAGACTCGACAGTGGATCTTTGCCCATAAGGATAGCAAACACATTCAGCAATTCATTAAGCACAGAAGCTCGGCAGCACTCTTGTGAAACTGCATAGCAGCTCTGCCAATTTGCCGGTGCAGGCAAAGGGCTGCGAGTGTAGCACCAGCATGCCGGGAGGGAGAGGAGACAGAAAATCAAAACTAAATGAGCTAGTTAGTTGCCTTTATTATTAAACTAAACGGGGAAGAATTCCCTATTATAATTTGTATCACGGCTCACAGGGTTGTCTGTCAATGCCGCATATCTACAGCAGTTTGTATTCATAGTTCCCTAAATAAAAAAAATGTCACATTTGGATATTGAAGTTAATATTAAGATCTTTCTATATAAGTGTTTTCGAGCAGGTTTATCTGCATTATGAATTGATATGTGATGGGTGCATTTTTCATGTTGCATAACTGTTTCTACATGATTTTTAAATTGAGTATTGTCAAAATTACCTTCCCAATGATTATATAAATATAAATGATTTGAGTTGAAATTGACAGACTGATTCTGGCTTTCACCTTGTAACACATGCTGCATGGCGGTATCTGCAGCAGGGTATATTTTGTCTGTGTCACATTAACAGACATCCTCTACTTGTCTGCCAAACACAGTGACAGCAGCTGAGACGGAAGCCATTTCCTTGACATGTTTAAAATGCAAATGGTCGTGTTTGAGGAGATGCACAAATAAAAAAAAAAAATCCTACCAGCTTGTCTGTGGGAGGGAGGTGTCAGAGACAAGACAAAGAACGCAAAACATGAGGAGGTGCAAAACCACACACTTTGTGTACTTCAAATGCGTTCCTGGGGGTCTCAGTAGGCTGTTGCTCACAACAAACATATGTCTGATCATTTCCTGTAAATTGGTTTCTCCACGTAAAATAATTTTAGAAAGTATGTTCGATTTATGAGATGGCTTATTCCCAATTCTCTCATTCTCACTGACATTATTCTTTGATTTTGTAAAATGTATTTATACTCTAAATATTACCAAGATGCATAATTAAAGCCCAAAATATTGTCCTCTTTATTTGGTTCTTTATGCGAGAACTAAAATGCGCTGACATTTTGTCTTGTGTTTAATTAAGAAACTGCAGTTGTGACATTGCCCCTTCTTGAGATTCAGAACAAGATTTACTTGCAATGGAATAAACATTTCCATTCACAAGTGTTATTATTCAAAAGCAATTAGCAAGTAAAAGCCTCAAGCTTTGAACGGGAGTTATTGTGCAGTGACTCCACAGAGCGAATGCTAAGTGCAGGTAATCATTCTCATGGGAAAGCCTTGTTTTCTAATGTTAAAGTGAGGCCTTGCTGGTGGGCAGACTCAAGAAAACCGGTTCATCATGTTTAGTATGATGCACTACTGAACCGACAGAGACCAGCTTTTTTTTCCCCCTGACCAAAAATTCAAAAAAGCATCATTAGAGACAAAGCATTCTGTTCATTTATTCAAAATGAGAACAGCAGTGTCAGACTGACTTCTGCATGATGTCATCTTAAGAAATGTATGCTGAAAGATTAGTAGTGGCTATAGATATAGTGTATCCATTAAACATTAACTCCCCTTTGTGTGTATAGTATTCACAGATGCCGCAAGAAAGAACTCACACACAAGAAGTGAATGGAATACAGGAATTCAACCTCAGTCAACATTAAAGTTTAAAACCACTGATAGTTTCCTTGAGTGCTGGTTAATTGAGAATATGTAGGCATTACAGAAAAACTATTGAAACAGACTGGAAACACAAGCCTCACAACTCTATGTTCACCTTGATCTATAAATCATAAGTCTAGATGATACACTAAATCTTAAAGGAGTTAAAAATGCAACAGCACAGTTTTCTTACTTAAAGTTGAAAATTCAAGTCTACTTTTTAATATAATCAACAAATAAGCTCTCTAAAGCCTTTTGATGCTAGTAAATAGGCCTTGAGCTAAGATTTTATAAATAATGGCAAACAAGATAGATAGTAGCTTTTGCACAACCCTTACTGTGAGTAGAAGTTAAAGTTAGGATACCTCATATTCTGATTCTCACTTGTATTTTTTGCAATAACAAAAGGCACAAAGGTTGTTTGTTACTGCTGGATGTTTAATTTTAGAGATTGGGAGTTGTGGTGAGCTAATGTTTGCTACAGGCTGGACTAGCTTATGTAGCTAACATTTACTACTTCAAAGCTTGTCATCCATGTCCAACAAATTCAATGTTATATGCTATTTAATGCCTTTTAAGGTAAATACAGGAAATACTTTTATTCACTTTGAGAGTTGAGAGTAGAAGATCAACCACTCCCATAACTGTCAGTTAATGTTAAGTATGGAGCCATGCTATTAGCTTAGCGTAAAGACTGGCTCTCTCTATGCTTCAGAGTCCTAAAACCCAAAATTAACTTTTGCATCTCCGTTTCCCTCGTCTCAAAATCAATGGATTTTTGATTAGATACCTGAAATCTCTTCAGCTTGGTTAACACAAGCTTAAAATATTTTAATGTTTTCTTATACAATATAAAATACCTCTTGGTAATGTTGGACGCTGTTAGGTGTCTTAAAAAAAGGCAGTTGTTAGCAAGTGGCTTAACTAATATGCGTCATTATGCACACTTACTTATTGTGTATACTCGCACTCATGCAACCGTGGTGTAGCTCGTTTTAGGGCAGTCGAGGTGAAGGACTGTCTTGCTGAACTGAACTTTTAAGTATCATGAACTTGTGTTTACCACAGAGCTTATTTTCTGCAATAATCCAAAATCCAATGAAAAAATCCCATCGGCTTTTTGTCTAGGAAACCAGTGCAATGCTAACTTCTAGGGTCGGCCGACAAAAATACACATCCCTGCAGCACTCAAAGAGTCAGTAAAATATTACTGTTTACGAATTTAAAGCTCCTTTTGCAGGTCATTGTTCATCTAACGTGTTCTTATACTTTTTCCTGCATCTTCATCAGTGACTTTACGAAGCACTCTTAATTCAACTAATATGGCATAATAAGGATTTATTATTTTATATTACAAGAAAATTCCTGAGCCTGATCTCAAAATCAAAAATGCCAATTTTGCTACAACGCATATCTCACAATGTTACTTGCACCTCAGTGTTGTGTAATAGTATGTGGTTCTTAGGCAGCTATTTACAGCATTCATGTGAATGGGCAGTGCAACAGTCAGTGAGATTGATGTGATGTTTTGGTTACCGAATAGAATAAGTATCGTCTTCTGTGAACGAACATTTATATTACCTTGACTTACAAGATATGAGTCTTTCCTCACTCAAATGATTGGCATATTGACACCGTTTCATTTCCCTGGCACCATATGACTGATCTGCTTTATGTATTTATTAGTTCTCTGATCCAGCGCCATATACTGTTCCATGCTGACAACAGCACTTTACAGTGTGGAATTCAATTGAGTTACCCGTTGCTTCACTTCAGTTTTGGTGCAACAAGAGAATGCATTTGGATCCGTACACTGCAATAGTGAATCAAGCGATGCTGCTGTCTTCCCTTGTTTGTAACCATGTAGTCTTTGTCAAACCACAAAGGACAATTTGGTTGAAGAGGTTAAAGATCTGACCACTCGGCCCCCCTTCTGTGGACTTGTTACTCTTTAGAATTGCCCTCATAAATCTTCTCAGTAAAGTAACAGTGCAAAGAGCACAAGGGTATTTTAAAGGTTGTCAGATATGAGATATAAAGTGACTTTAACACCAGTCAGTGAGCCATTATAATCATAGTATTACTTAGCAGAGGACCACTCAAAGTCACGGCTGATGCTGAAGTGGACTGTCTGGCTATGCACTATATCTTGATTTTTTGTTTTTTTTATACAGACTGTAATGATTTGACTGCAAAATATATTAGTGTGCACATCTGGTAAACATGATGAGCTCTACATGACATTATAGGAAGATGAAAGGAAACAGTAGTAGTGTGAATTGGTATGTCAACGGGTTCATCAAATCTCATTTCGGATGAAAGATTCAGTCCTAGACTAGGATCAACTGCAAATGGTATTAATCAGTTAGTCTTTTATGTTTTAGATGATGCAGCAAATGCTTCAATCAAACTAAAGCACGCTAGAAATAATGAAATACGGTCTAGGGATAGATTTTATACTCCCTCATAAAAAGTTTTTGATACACATTATATTTTCAATAAAAACACTTTATTACCAATGTAAGTTAACAATGTAAAATGATAGTCATCTGCCAGTGTTATTGAGTACATAGTGAGTATGTAAGCTATTGCTCAGAAAGGCTATTGAACCGAATGTAGAAGCCTGAGGAACACACACTTTACTGGTCTGATCTGCTCATTCTGAATTGTTAAATTAGATTTTGGCTAAACTGCCAAACTGGCTTTATTTTCAGTGGCACTGCCAAAAACATTTGCAGGCTAATTAACAAAAACGCAGGCCATCATGTTTCTGCATTTGTTTAATTTGATTACAGTGTTGGCAGGTACAATTTTATCTCGATAATTGCTTAATGGTCTCTCACTTTGTGTTGCATACAGGCTCAGAACTGATGCCCAAAGCCCTGTCTACCAGGATCATCGGTGGGATCTGGTGGTTCTTCACACTCATCATCATATCATCCTACACAGCTAACTTAGCAGCTTTTCTCACTGTGGAGAGAATGGACTCTCCTGTGGACTCAGCCGACGACATCGCCAAGCAGACCAAGATTGAGTATGGTGTGGTCAAAGATGGCGCAACCATGACTTTCTTCAAGGTATAGCATGAATACAAGTTTGATACATTACTGAAGGTACTACGGAGATTTAAGATAACATATGTCAACCGCAATAGAGATCGATTCCAGTGTAAAAACAGCCATAGTGTAGCTGAAGCATGCCTAGTGCAAACATGTACAGTAGTAATAATAATGATGTAAAATGGCAAGATGTTGGTTCTTGAGTTATTAGTGATATATACGTATATATATATATATACGTATATATATAAAATATATATAAAATATAGTTAGATCTTAATTCCCACAGCAAAGGAAAATTCTTCAGCTTCTCCACTTTTTTACACTGTTTGATGTGTTCCTCCATAATGATTTTTTTATTCCAAAGTTTCAGAGTGCCTGCAGGGTCTTTGAATTTATTTTATTATTTTGAGCATTGCTTTAGATGCTTCTGCTTCTGTGGTGCTGAATAACACATGTAACAGAGTTAGTTTCTCTGGGTAAGAAAATGAAAACACTGCACATTTCAATTGAAGGCAGTCCATAAGTTTATGAAATTCAATAGCAGGAAAGCTAAAAATTCTTCCAGGGCATCTGTCTGCCCTAGTTTTAATGCCTAAAAAATTGTAGTGTAGCTCATGAACACTGCATGCCTCATTGTTGAATCTGCAGAATTGTGTGTGTTCCGAATCCCCCAGCTTTGATTATGTTATTGGGTTCAGGGTTGTTGCTGATACCATATAGATTTAAACAATAGTGGTGACTTGCAAGCCACATAATCACAATACTGTAAGACAACTTACTTTTTGCATTGCAACCCATGAATACGAAATGTGATGTAATGACAATTAGTGCACCTGGATCCAACTCAACTCGTTGACACTTTGAAAAGAAATCAACCTTCTGTTCCTCTGAATAGCCATGTCAAAGAAAGTTTAAGATCATTTTGTGTTCGTCGATAAATCATACTTGTGATTTCAGCGTCATAAATAGGAGAAACAGGTGTTTAATTACCTCATCAGAGTTGCATGGCTCAAGTGCCCTCTGCTCCCCCTTGCACTTCCAGAAAGGCCTAATGAAGTAAATTCAATGAGCCAGAAAAGCATGATAAATACTGAGGAGGCCGTGAAGTAGATGAAGGCTTTGCAGATGGATGTATCTGGATGGATTTGGTCCTTAACTCAGTGACATACTTAACCGTCTGTGTTTTTTGCTCTCAATTTTGCTCAATTCTTGAACAAAAAAACACTGTACTGTAGTTATACACCACCAAATATGCATCCTGGCCCTAAAAGAAAGTATATTGGAACTTGTCTTAGATATATGAATTAATTCACCAGCAAACTTAAGTAATGGCTGACCAGAAACTCTGATAGCCAACAAGAAGACATTATCTACTGTACAACGCGATATGTCAATGGCATTAAGATCCTGTTGAAACAAACACGTTGCTTTATAAATGTCATTAGAGGTTTGTAGCCACTGCTGGCCAGGAGGTTGTCATGTCACTCAAAAGCCTTCTTTTCAACAATCCTAATATCAGTGTAAAGCATCACAAATTATAAATGTGATACTTTTACCCTATTATTTTAATGTAAAGTGGATATTTGTATAAAACAGGAAATGCACATATTTTTTATTAAATACTTGCTTCGTTAAAAAAAAACTAAACTGAATTTCACATTGCTGCAATGTGCCATATGGTCCATCTTCCTTTCTGACCTCATCGTCAAATCTCTAGCGACAAAGATGCCAACTTGGCAACACTTGCTATACATCCTAATTGGTAGTTTTAAGTTTTAATATCAGACTATCATACCTTCATTTTAAGCAAGCAGGACTATGCTTCTACTGTTGTTAAACATAATGGAGGGCTTCTTATAACAGCATCTTTCACAATTTGAAATGGCTTATAGTCTTTAGACAGTAATTATCTAGGATTAGACATGGCATAAATGTGACCTCATACAAAATTGCATGAAATACCACATAGCCTGATGCAAGACTAATGGAGAGGCATTCTATTATTGCTGCTTCAGTAGCACTTATGAGAATAGATGGGCACAAAGCTTCAATTTACTGTCCTTTAATCCCGAGACAATGGCGATCAGCAGGATGTAATCATGTAAATCTATTTCATTACTGGCTGTAAATCTGTAAGTGAACAAATATTATATGTACCTTTTCTATTCAAACATAATAAAAAATCCCCACAAGTCACTCTGCTATTCTTCAGGGCTACAGAGGCACCAGTGAGATTGTACGGTTAGCAGTATGTTTGGCTGTAATGTTTCAAAGTAATTCTGTTCAAGCTCAAACCTTTTTTTTTAAATGGTAAGAGCATATTATATTTTTCAACCACTTTTTATTCACTTGCAGCAAGGGTTATTGCTCAAATGAGGTTCAAAGGCACATGTTTTCTTTATCTGTCTCTTTCTGTCCCTTACAGAAATCTAAGGTTTCTACTTTTGAGAAGATGTGGGCCTTTATGAGCAGCAGGCCGAGCACATCACTGGTGAAGTCTATTGAGGATGGGATTCAGAGGGTGCTGAAGTCAGACTATGCCCTCATAATGGAGTCCACAACTATCGATTACATCACCAAGAGGAACTGTAACCTGACTCAGGTGGGAGGGATCATCGACAGCAAAGGCTATGGCATCGGCACTCCCCTCGGTAAGAACCTGTGAACGTTTGAGGCTGCCTGCTAAAAAAAAAAATCAACCTCTTCAATTTCTTATATGTTGCCTTTTGAAGAGGATTTCTTTTCAGACAACGCAGGAGCATACGTTTTTTTTTAGCTACCAGTTAGACGGTATGCCGCAACGTGTTTATGAACCTTACTATCACAGACTCCAGCTGGCATTTCTTCCAAAATAAAACAGGCCTTATGTTGCTTCCAGGCTCCCCATACAGGGACAAAATCACTATAGCAATCCTAAGCATCTTGGAGGATGGGCGCCTGCAAATGCTGAAGGAGAAGTGGTGGAGTGGGAGCAGCTGCTTGGATGAAGAGCGTCACGAGACAGGCCCCATGGGGATCCAGAACCTGGGTGGTATATTCATTGTGCTGGCATCTGGTCTCGTGCTGTCTGTTTTTGTGGCGATTGCTGAATTCGTCTACAAGCTAAGGAAGACTGCAGAACGTGAGCAGGTACATGTCCCCATAAATCACATGCCTAATGTGTTATGTTCTTTATTTGATCTTTACTCTGTGGTTTGGAACATTAACCCAACATTAATTTAATTACATTCCACTGGCGTTTCAGTTTAATTCACCCTCGATTTTAGCAAAGGAGTTGCTAACCAAGCCTATTTTGTCATGATACTTACACGTAGCCTCTAAACCAACGCCGTGCTCTGGCTTTTAGTTCAAACATGCTATTAAAGGATTTTCCTGCCTTTGGCTAATCCCTAAGAGTACTTGGACCATAGCACCACAACATTTACTTATTTTAACAGGCATAATTGCAAATTGGAGCGTAGAGAATTAATCCATTATTAGTCATTGGAGTTGTCAGAATAGCATGAACCCTTTACTGTTGTAAATCACTAATTTGAGTGCGTAGTTTCATGCATGCTCATGCACCACACTCTTCCTGACACAGCAGCAATAATGAACCGTGTGCAGGCTCCACGTGGTGGTGGTGGTGGTGCGTTTCGACAGCCATGGAGGCACGCGCGCACATACACACACGATCACTGGCACAACACGGATGTTACGTTCTAACGCATGTTGTGCTCTTTAGACTGTCGACACTCTGCTGTCAGAACAATTTAAAGCTAAGGCATTTACCATCCCCCGTCCCTTTCCCCTCTTCTCCTTCTTGCTCCCCTCCCCGCATCCTCCCTTTTCGTCCAGAGGTCTTTGTGCAGTGCCATGGTGGACGAGATCAGACTGTCGTTCACCTGCGAGAGGCGGGTGAAACACAAGCCTCAGCCTCCAGTCATGGTGAAGACGGATGCAGTGATCAACATGCACGCCTACAACGACCGACGACTCCCGGGAAAGGACAACATGAGCTGCAGCACTGGGATGACTCCCGTGTTTCCGTGACAATGTGTTCCCCCCAGGGCAAGAACCTCCTGAGCAACTTGTCAGGGGTGATGCCAGAGACTAGAGACAATGGCATAGACGGGATCACCAGATTCACTATTAACCACAGTGACATGGGGACACTAACAAAACATGGGCAACTCAAAATGGCAGCATCAGCCACACAGGTATGACAACATTCACCACTGTATTCCAAACCACAAGAGGTACAAATAATATTTATAATATTTGGGGGAGGTTTTAGGAAAACAGTACACCCAAAAAATCTGTTTCAAGTCTGATGTTTACGTGCGCAACACAAAAACACAAGAAAATACACATTGTTAAAGGAATCCTCTCTCAGTGAAGATTTTATTGGAAAATATGGACTAAAGTGAGATGAAAGGCTTTGTTAAGAACGGCAATAAGTGACAGATTCATGGAGGATGATAAAAAAAGTTGTTTTCATTAGACAAGAGTTTTTCCATACATTAAGATTATGATATCAAGTTCTCACCTTCATCAACACTCCTGAAAAGGCCTCTGACGGCAGAAAATATTGTTACCTCAAACTTGTCGAGGCTCCAGTGTTCATCTTTGAGTCCTAAGCTGCAGGTTATGAGACGGGATCTTTTGAAAGCATGGTTCACAGGTACACATATGATAACCTGAAAGAATACAGTAGCTGCAGTATTATTGTTGGTGGAAACCCATAGAGAGATAGAACTGCTCCGAAGTAAAACAAAAGTTTGTTGAAATTCTCAAAGTAAATTAACTATATTGTTACACACAAGCAATTAATCATTGATACAGAGATTGATTAGAGCAGAAGAACATTTTATGTCTACAGGATTTATTGAATTTTAATCAGTTCACAAAATTGATCTGGCCATTCAACAGAACTAGATACAGTACAATTCGGGCCAATTCCTGCTCACTCTGCTTTTTAGAAAGCACTACTACTTACTAAAGTAGATTAGAGTGGTTTAAAAGGGACTATTAAGGGATCTTGCTAGAACAGTTTTTCCGACCATGCAGGGTAATATGTATTCAAAGCAAATTGTAATTGGCACAGTCGTGGCACTGTAATGTATTAGCTGGTGCAAACCACGTCACCTTAAAGTATGGTCACTATAATGTAAAACAATCATTGCATGAAAAGCATCACAAAAAAAATAGAAAACTTAAAACATAACCATGGTCCTGTGTAATTTCTAAAAAGGAGAATGACAGAAATATTGAGTATATGGAACAATTTTAAAAGTTTGTGCTCAACTCTGATGAAATGGTAGCATGTCTGTACTTATATGTGTATATATGTTTTTGTATATGCATATACAGTATACAGACTGAGTGGAAGGCATTGGATCAGGTATTTCTGTTTATATCTTTGTTTGATAAATAATTGTAAGTCACAGATAACGGGTAAGAGACTGTGACCTTAAAACTAAAGAGCATTTTTTGGAGCGCATTCAATGGTGACATATCCATCAAACGTCGTGCTGGACTTGTGTGGCTACAGGATCATTGAATGTCCAAAGTACTTCTGAACACATTTTTTTGAACAGTTACATCATTTCTTTCAGGTGTGATCTAGAGGATTTTTTGGCAGGAAACTGATTGTTTTGCATTACGGGCATTTATGAAAACTTCGCAATGGTTTGGTTTGAAGGTTATCTCAGTCACCAGCTTTTCCTGTTAAATTACCTGGTGTGGACAGAGTCAATCCATACGTGTAGTGGGTGAACATGCTGAGTGATAACGTGGTGAATAGATAAAAGACAGATGATGATTTTGTGTGGTCATGTTGACTTTAATACCTATTGAATAAGTGTTTATCTTCAGCAAATGTCATGCCGTGGGAAGATTCGAGGAGTCTATGAGCTGCTATCACCTGGGAGCCCAACGAACAGCAAACCTCTGTGAGGTTTGTGAAGTCAATAAGTCAGGACTAAAAAAAAAAACTAAAAACGTACCCATCTATGATTCAAGAAAACTCCAATCTGTATAACTTAGCGTTGGTTTGGTAGAGATTCACTGTATAATTGTCTATGGATTCCCTTCTGCAAAGTAGAGTATGTAGATAAGATCAGCAGGAGAAAATGTATTTTGCTAAATTTATACTGTTATAAATGAATTCTGTTCACAGTCAAATATGTTATAGATGCTATTTATTTCATTAGAGAGGTCTCTTTAACTTACTTCCTCACTTTACCCCAGTTCCACAGCCCCAAACCTTGTTTATTTATTTAATAGAAATGCATTATATTATGGTATATCAGAGTGCTATCATCCAGATGGGAAAGTGTATGTAAATCTTCTTTTATGATGGCTGATATATTTCTTTAAGTTGAATATGAAATGGAAATAGAGCTTCCCCAAGAATTTAGGGGGCACTCTCTTGAAATATGGAAAATAGGATTTATCTTGTGTAACTGGACCTTTACTGCTCTTGAAATCCCGATCAGGGCATGATCTAAAGTACGGCCGCAGCTGATGCGTGGTTATAAGATATTACTGTTACCTTCATGTGTACTGTAGCTTCCCATGCAGGTGATTCAAAGCCTCTTGTATTTCACCTCTGTAATATGTGAAAATAATTGAAAATATCATCATAATCCAAATTAGTTGGAATTACGACAGAGTTTTCTGATTTGGCTGATTCAGTCAGTTTGGTTGCTGAATATATACATCTTTTTTTACAAATTTATGTGAATAATAATGTCATTTTACACAAAATTGTATGAAACGTGGGAGAAAAGTAAAATGTAAGCTACATAACCTGTGTTCCATTAGCAGTGTGTGATATGAGTTTTGATTTTCCAGCAGTCACAACGGTATGCCTTTTTATGTATACCTTTCTTTTGAGTTGCACAGCTACCATCATTTGGCGGAAAACCTCACAAACAATATGATAATTATGTTGGTGCCAACCAGGGTTTTCTTTGTGGACATGCAGAATTTCTATGAATATAGTTTTTGTAAGGTTTTGTAAAAAAAAAAGGGAAAAAAAAGATGATTTTGTTTTCCTAGTAACTGTATGTGTTAAGAGTACATTAGAATAACTGACATCTGAGTAAAACATGGGGAAATTCAACAAAATATTAAAGAAAAGCTAATGAATTATTTTCTTTTTAACGCATTGTGAATAATTCAATTGTACAGTTTGCTGTATGGGTTATATGAAGTTTTAAATAAAAAAATACAAACTTTATCTCCTGCTAAGCTACTGATTGATTGGTGTTGTGTTACCAAGACATGTCAAGACATGAAAGACATTTTATCTTGATATTTAACTATTTTTGGGCTCTAATTTGAGTCTCACAATAAAGAGATTTCAAGCAATGCTGTGATTATGGTTGCTTCTAGGCTTAGACCTACTTCAGTATGATTTAGAAATTTGACATTAAGTAAAATATTGATTCCAACTCAATTTTAAAACCCAGTATTTTTTATGCTGACTTTTCCAAATTAACGGCAGCATGATCATAATACTGAATATTACATAAGATATTAAATGACCCCAATGGGGATCATTTAATATCCCCATGTAAGGTGCAAGATATGGCTAATGAACATCCAAAATACATTGAATAATCAAAGCAAGCAAATGTATTGAAAATTAATTCAAACAAATGGAAAATCTTATTCTTATTTCTAAGTGTACTTTGCTGCTATATTACCAGATGTCAGATGGAAGAATGTATGCATTATTTAGATGTTTCCATGCATGCAGATATGAAAATATCACTTACTGAAATTAACTCATTTGCAAGTTGCAGATTTCACTTTCAAATTATTATTTCCTTTGAAGAAGACAAAGGATCCCACTCATTGTCCATCACTTGTACTCACTTTATTCATTTATTTTTTTCATAAAGGGAGTACACGTGATGAGAGTGTGCAGGATTCTTTGTTTTCTCATAACAAATGTGGCTGAAGTTTGGACAACAGATCATTCTGGACAAAATAACATCCGGATCCCAGTATTGAATGTCGACCATTTGTGGCGGAATAAATTAAGGGACACAATAACATAATCACATAAAGCCGTTGCCAAGATGCATGATACAGGTCAGTAACTAGCAAACTGAGGCAGCCCTGTGTGCCGCAAACAAGAAATGGAAGAAGCTTTGAAAGGTGAATGTGTAAAGACCTCTCAAAGGTGTCTCATGGTGGACTAATATATATTGTCTTATACAATAAACAAGAAAAAATCAGCATGTTTTATGTTTTGTATTACGTTTGCATGCAACAGCTGCTGCATAAGGCTGGGTATATCATGTAAAACACAGAGTGTTGCAAAACTAGAGAGGGAGAGAGGAATAAACATGTTTGCTTCAAATGGTGTTCATGCATGAATGAATATGTGCTTTCAGGTAGCCAATCGACTGCAATAGGCAGAGATTAACCTGGCCGGCATTAGGATGACGGACGTGCGTGTTAAAAAAGCAGGGGAAACCCCAGGCCATGGCGTTAAGGAGCAACGGGCGCATAATGAGCGATGGGCAGAGGCCTTGCGCCTAATGGGAAGATTTATTATCTCTCACTATCAATTAATCCCTTCGGACAGACCGGGGCCAGCAGGAGCACATCAGGAGTATGTAAAAGAGAAAGAGGGAGGGCCGAGGGAGGATGAGAGGCAGCCAGTTGAAGAGAGAGAGATGTGAAAGGACATGAGAGGTGGTGGGTACATGAGCAGTGGGGCGAAATGAAAAAAAGATGGGGTGAGAATAGGGAAAAGGCAAGGAGAATGAGGATATGATTCGAAGATAATACCCACAAAGATTTGAGAGCTATACAGATAGTGAGGGGAGAAGAAGAAAGGGTTAATGACAAAGTGAAGAAAGAGGTATAGTTTCATAGTGAGATATGAGAAAGGAAAGACAATGCAGGAATGCAGAATCACGTGAGATAGAAATAAAAGGGAGAGCATATAATGAGTGAAGCAACAGTAGACAAAGAGAGCCCAAAATCTATGGTCTATGGGAGACTCAGGGAAACATAAAACAGAATGTGGAAGACTGATACAACACTACGCGCTACTTTGTGCGCATGCTTTAAAGATTATCTATGTTCAACTTGAAAACACAGAGCTGGACTGGTGATGCAATAATGTAGATACTCTCTGGAAGTAGGTCAACGAATATCAACTATTTTAAGCAATGAGCCTTTTTGAAAATGAACTACACAGTCACTAAATGGATTTTAATGAAAATAATTATCCCATTCAAAGAAAGATGCATGTGGTGGTGCTCAATTATGTTGGAGTGGCTTTTTAAGAAAGGACATTTTCTTTTTTTTATGATGGAAAGTCTATGTTTGACTTGATGTTAATGGGACAAATGGGCCTAATGTGGAACCATAAACTATTTATCTAGAGTGGTTTTACACAGTGTTCTTCATGTTGTGAATAGCAGAGGCAATGAATGACATAAGGGCTTTGCAGTACCTTTACAGTTTTCAACATCATGTCCCCAGATTTATCCTCAATTTATTTCACTGTACTTTACCATGTACGATAGGAGAAGGGCTGCATGGGGAAAGCACAACCTAAAGCTGACCTCCGTCATCTTTGCCATTATGGAGACTGCTTCGGTCTGTTGCTCATGCACGCTCGGGGTGTTTTTTCTCACTCTGATGGCACATGTCCAGACCAGTGCTCTTTCTGATGACCTTGACAGGGCCGTCGGTGGGTGATGTTCTGCTTGACACTCCAGGGCGATGTGCCTTAGCTCAATGGCTGAGCATCATTGACCCATTTGGGGGTGAATGAATGCCCGACCCATGCCATGCCCATCTCAGTGGTCCCACTGTTTGAGAGACCCATCTTAGCAGAAGCTGCACCAGAGGATTGCCTTGATAGGAGAGCCAGCGTGCACTGAATGTTATTATAGGCAATGTTATCCTCCAAGAAAACTGAATTCCCTCGAGGAAGTGGAGGATATGGAGCTGTGAAGGATGCAGCTGAATAAAAATTGTTCTGGAAAAATGAAGGCAGATATCACCTTCGAACAGAAGACCAGAAGGTATCACAAACCAGGGCATAGAAAGTTAAAGTTATAATCTGAAGATTTGTATGTAATCAAACACCATTTATGATAGAAAGTAAGGTCAGCATTTCAGTAATTGCCATTCAGTGTGTTTTTACATCTGTAATTAGTTCTCTATTCAGTAGATTTCATTGTTGGTGGCGGAGTCGTTTGAAAAGGAAATAGTCGCACACTCGTAGCCACGATGCAAAAATGATTTACCATTTATTTAATTTATTTGGTAAATTATTGAATCTTTTTTTGCACTGTGGCTACGAGTGTGACTATTTCCCTTTACACGTGTGCTTTCACCTTTGTCAGCACCAACACTGGTCTTTGTTCCCTCTCTCTCTCGCATCCAGAGAGAAGGAATGGCAGAGTGGGACTGACAACGTATATCATCTTAAAAAACAACAACAGAGGACAACGTTGTTTTTTTTGTCAGTGGATGATTTAAAATTTTTGCAAGGGAGTAACGGAACAAAAAAGAGCCACAGTGAGCGGTAAGATGAAGGCGACAAGCTGCACATCACCAGCTCCTCAGCAAGGAACCGCGTCGTTTACAATTATCGATCACGTGCAAGTCATGCAAGTCAAACGTCAAGATTGTATTGACTCTGATACATTTTCACTTTCATATGTGCGCAGTGTGCCAATGAAGCTGGATTACAAGACTATCAGAAGGTCGATAGCACTGTCCATCCCAATAACGTTAGAAATGATAAACAATTAATGAGTGTGTAATTACAGCTCACCATAATGCTGCAATGAAGTAGTACCACAGAGGGAATACTCATGCATATTCTACCTTCCATAATGAGCTTGGCATTAGGCGACATGTATCGTGTTTGTACAGGGAGACACCATATGGCAGAATGTCTGAATGAGAGAAAAACATTGTTTATTCCAGACCCTGTCTCTTTTATTGCAAATCACCGACACCACCAGTATCAGAGCTCTATCCACACACCATCATGTTGAATTATCCATTTGACTTTAGGTGAAATAGACTGATAGAGACATTGCCCATGAAATGCCTTAGTGACTTGCTCTTTCTGTTCTCTTTCTTTGACCCTGGTAATGACTGGAATAGAGGGTTTTCATGAATATAAATACAGTACTAGATGAAAGGCAATTTTCTCCAGTGTACATAAAATAACACCCTTGAACATTTAATACAGAGTAGTTTTTGTCAAGAAGGTACTGTGCTTTTGCAGTTTAACATTGCGTCGTGCACTCAGGGTCACAAGACCTCTTCATTTACGTAAATCGCTCGGGCCTCTCGAGAGCGTGTCACATGTCAATGAAGCCAAAGCAAACTGTGAAGCTTACACTCACTAACAAGCTAAAAGTTAGAATGCACATGACGCAATAACTACATGTTTAAATACACAATGGTTTGTGCCAGCATCTGAGACTTTACAGACATTTGTGCAGCAGACTAAACACATGCAGTCAGTTGCAGTACTAGGGGGCAAAAACACCTTGCTCAAAGGAGGTGTCAGGGAATGATGAGACTCATTCAAGCTGACAGGCAGGCCACAAGTACACAAACCATATCCCGGTACAACAATATGTGTAAAGGGCATCTCATTAACACACAGCTCACTGAACCTTAACGTGGCTAGGTTAAATCAGAAACGTTGCTTCAGCTATTAAGCTGTACAGTGTGATGGAAGAATGGAAACATTCTGCATGGGTTTCTACTGCAACATGCCGATGAGCAAGAATTTGATATGGGCAATACAAGTCCACCTGATGGTAGCAGCAGCAGTAGTGGTGGTGCTGTATTGATAGTGGATTGTTTTCATTTCATAGAAAGTAATATATCATTTGAATGCTCTTCTTGCTTACTATCTGTAGCATTAAATTACTTTTGCAAATGGATATTCCAGGTATTGTGTATGCTGATTTTATACTACATTAAATACCCTTATCATTGCTTAATGTTAGTAAAATGGAGCATAAATATAATCACATATATCAGACGTAAAATGTACAACTGCAATTATTGTATTGATATTTTAATAAAAATGATTATACAAAAAAGTTCTACAACCAAATAAATATTGTCTGTCTACAGATGGCTTCAGTAACTTAAGACTCCAAAAGCCTTCATAACCCATAACACTCATTGTTTTCAGTTTTGCTCAGCTGTTACTAAAATAACCAGATTTGTTAAAGGGTGCTGCATTCAAGTGATTTGCACCCAGATTGTGTGTCTCCAAACATTCAGAAATTGTTGTGTTTTCTGCAGCAAGAAGCCTAAACATTGGATCACATACCAATAAAGCGCCTTTGAGAAGAGCTGGATGAAATGTTAACGCCATGCATGTTTCACTAAAATTACTTTAGAAAACACTAGATGTTACCCAGTCACCAAATACCAAGATCCCTTGGAAAACTTCTAGCATCTTGTTGAGGCCATGCATAGAATCATTTCTGATTAGCCAAGACATTTGCATCATTGCCACAGACAGGTGGACCTACCTAAGTGGTCCTGGCTAGGTTTACATAATATTATGGCAACAGAGTATTTTAATGTTTGGTTCTGGCAGGTCTCTCTCATCATCAAATACAAACTCCAAACCTCTTTGCTTGCTTCTACCTCAGGAAATACGCTCAGTGTTTTATCCCAAGGATGCATGCAGCCTACAGCAAGGCTGTTTGATGTTGGCTCAGGACCAGACTTCATTCGGTTCCAGAGGGGGATGAAGTTCACCAGCAGATGATTTGCTATTCTCTATCAAACTCAATCCCTACATTTCCATCCCTCAGCTTGGGATGCTGACAATACATCCAGCATGTAAACCTCTCTAAAAGAGTTGTTGTGAAAAAAAAAAAACATTATGATTGAACAAAAGGCACTGTTCACCATTTATGGTTTGACTTAACTGTGACCATTATGGGTGAACGGGTTTGCGCTGGCTTCTGTGCGCAGCGTTGTCGGTTATCGGCTAAAAGTACATTTTCAGAATTGGCTAACAGCAGCTACCCTGGTGGCTCGGCATACTCACTATATGCAAATAAACTTGCCTGGCCTATAATGAGTTGATGATACGTTTAATGGGGTCTTTCTTCTACTACAAGAGCGTGAGTTCAATTCAGCATCACTCTGGCAGAGAATAAGTAATTATACCAGAAACTAAATGTAAGTATGACTTTCGCGATTTTTATCTCCTTGGTAAAACATGAAACATACTTAGTGATGGAAGCCAGGGAGTCTCTCTTCTCTTTCTTATAAGAGGACATTATATGGCCTGTCCACAGGGAAGGTGCTCGAGGGTGTCTGGCTGGCTGGAGGAAAGTTTATGGGCTGTGAAGGCCAATTTGAGCAGCCTGCAGAATCCAAAACCGTCATGTCACGTTCTTCCCTCTATCGCTCTAGAACATTGAAGAAAAAAACCAAAGCTATCATCGCCAAGGAAACAAAACTGCTGTTCAAAACTATTTGACATTTTGAGTGGTAGTGGCTTGGACTTGTGTCCCGTAAAATGCTCATTAATATTAAACAAGTAAGTGACAGTTGGAGGGACTTGGCATACGCTCTTGGCACCTCAAGCAGGATTGCAAGTGATGGCTGGGTGCTTTGTTTAACCCAATATGTGGTGGTTAAGTGAAAGAACAGCTGCTTTGGACCTCTAAGACCAAGGGTGCTGCTTGGCAGTGTCGAGATAATGTGGGCCAACTGCAAAAACCTAAAATGTTTTATATTCATTTTATACTGTATATATAATTGAATTACAATTCAATGTATTTACTGTTATTTATTTATGCTAATCTTCTAAATTATATCCTGATACATTCATTCAGAGTTGGTTTCAAGTCTTTTGGATCTAGTGTTTTGTAGTGTATTTTAGCAGGGTTTCCCTTGATTCAGACAGTAAACTAACATCACCTTATGCCACACTATTAATATGCAGTTGCAAACCAAGGCGCACACTGTAGCCATAAAGTGCATGATTAAAACGTGTCCTGCTTTCAGTATTTATGGCAGATGACTTTCGTTGTGCTAGACTGGTTTTAATATCCACACAAAGCTGCAAAAATGTTAATGTGTAGCCACTGAAAATAACAATTTATGTCCCCCATTGTGTTTTATTTTTGTGGCTTCGTGATGCCTGTGTTTACGGGTAAGGCCAAATGTAAAGTCATATTTAATTACAGAGCATTATTGCTCAATGAGGCTTTGTTAATGCAAGCTAGTGTCTCTGATATAAAAGATAAAGAGACAGCACCTGTAGCCGAGCATAAATGGGACAGTGAATTTCGGCGACATGGAATAACGGACTAATTCAATTTATTAATCCCTTTACAGCAGTGAATTTTAAGGTATAATGATTCATGTATATGTATGTCTTGTTGATTAAATTAGATGAAACACTAAATTGTGTTGATATTGTCAATTTGTTAACTGAAGGTGATCAAAATTAATATGGGTCGGGAAAGGGACCCGTAGAGCTTCTTACTGGAACTCCTCCAACCACTCAAGTCATGCTTTGCAGTAAAAAGCCTGCAGGTTTGAGAGAAGATGTGGGCCACCCACAACAATTCCACAGCGGTGCCGTTGACTTCCCCGCCTAAAAGACCGTTAGGAGATGCTGTTTGGCATGAAGCGAGTGGCATGGGCTTCGTTGGCGGTTTCTGGCATTGCATATGGGAAGTCCTTCAAAGTCAGCCGTCGTGCCGCAGGCAGCATTCTAATGAGATCATCAATAACCTGCAACAGCTGCTCAGAGAGAAAGACCTCATCTGTTAAGCTCTAGCCACCAGTGACTCTGCTGTAACTGAACAAACCGCTCCAAAATAATGAGCGCTATACTATGGAACATACAGCACCCACCACCACCACAGAACCATTCATTGGTGGAACTGCAGTACATTTAAAAAAAACAAAAAAAACCCAGCAGTGACAGTAAATGAAAAGGTTGCATGTAAGTCCCTCAGGAACTGTCACTTGTCCATTGTGATACTTTGGGAGGAGAAGCCTCTCGAAATGAGGCAACGGTAAACATGTCACCCACTACAAAAGATGCAGTCCCACTTTGGGCCAATCAGGAACAAGTAAACAAACTTTGTAGCACTGAATTTTAAAAATGACAAAATTCAGCCTTATTTGCTTTGGATTCTTTCCTCGTTATTTTCAGCCACAGATCCATACACATATATTCACAAACGTGGCCAAAGCAAACACACTGCGGCATCCAAGGTATTGTGCATTATGTTGAACAAATAAATGTGCCAATGCCGTCACCTGTCAAGTGTAATTTTGAAAATATGGTCCTAAAGCATTGTCGTACTTCATTCCAAGATGTTTAAAATCTGATTGGCAGCATCAGGGATGACGTTCATTACTGATGGATGGACGCAGACAGACCAGAGGAAGGATAAACGAGGGCCAATCCACAACCTTTGCCATAATTCATCATTGGAAGGAACAAAAGTCTGCTGGTCCAGAAGAGCTGGTTGATTTCTAGTGTCTCATTACTAGCTACATGAAAAGGCCAAAGTGACCTTCTGGTTTTAATATTGGAGGAACAATTTGGATGAATGACTTCTGATCCTCAATTTCCTACCCTCAGACATGTCACTGCCAAGCTTTTGCTGGTCTCACCATGTTGTAAATTATTGTGTTTCATCGTCATTGCACGGTTGACCCCTTCTCTGTCTCACTGTTGGGGACACCACCAGCTCATCTATTTGTGTGATACTTGCGGCATGCCACAAGTAACCTGGAGGGCTTTTCTTACGCCTCTGTAGCTGTCAGAGGAACATGAGCAAAGGCAGCAAGATCTCTCTTCCTCTCTCTCTCTCTCTCTCTCTCTCTCTCTCTCTCTCTCTCTCTCTCTCTCTCTCTCTCTCTCTCTCTCTCTCTCTCTCTCTCTGCTATGGATTTAGCCCATAGTTCATTCTTGCCTGGATAAACCAACACTAAGACACAAAACAGGTGCAACTACGCTTGCCAGTAACAAAATGTCTGCCAGCCTACTTAAAAAGCCTTTCTAGGGAATACTGTTCAAGTTTTATGAATGACTAGGTTGAAGTTATAGTCGGAGTACACCTAGTGCAATTCATACGCCTGCCAGAAGTACAACTGCTGAGCCGCTGTAGGATTTTTATACTTAAATAAGTCTGCACATAATTTACTTGTGAGAAATGTAAGAAGTGCGTGATACATTTTCATGTGTGCTTTAATCCTTAAAGGTCTTCACAAGTGAATATTAGGAGGTGTACATTCTCATCACAAATAAAACATTGATAGTTCATTTCAATTTATTGATAATAAAAATGTGCAATTCTCCCCAATTCTGCTTCCCAATCAAGCTGGCATAAGCTCTACTTATCCTGTGCATCTCATTACAGGTACTTCATCTCAGTACCACATTGGTTGGGTAATAAATATGGATAATAAAGTGCTGACCCATAGCAACGACTAATGGGTTTCCCAAAATTTCACGGGGGAAAAAGACTGCAGAGGATCAGGAGATATGTATTAGTAATTAGTAATAACTTTAATAGTAAAGTGAAGCCAATGCTGAAATGATTTAAACTCGCATTTTTATAGTAGTAGACTAAAAAAAGTCTGATTGTATAGAAGTCTGTGAGACAGTGACCCTACTTCTCATTTGATTTATTTACTCAGTAAACATCGTAAGCATTTTTTGTTTATGTTCCAATTTCCAAGTCAAAATGCCGAACTCGAGGCTTCATCAGAAATGTGCCCTTACCTCTAGAAATGCAATTTCAAGTCAAATAGGGACAACACCTGCCATTTGGCATTATGTTTAAGGTGTCCTATATTAATTTTGTATTACAATATATTTGCTCCTTGCAACTCTGCAACGTTTTGAATATGATGTTTTATCTGTAGAGAAGCGGGTCTCCACTCCTTCCCACTATCCATTATGAAGCTGCAGTGCACCCTGGCAGGGAGTGCAGTGCTTTTTAGACAAAAATGAGAGGGGAAATTTGATTTGCCATGACGTATGCTAGTTCTTATTGCACCCATGATAACTCCGGTTAAGTCTAAACTGTGCCACTGGTGTAATATACACCAAAAAAACCAAGACACAACAACAACAGTTCATACTGGACCATTGGCCAAGTCATCAATTCACACAATTGCAGTTGTGTATGCTTGGTTAGCAAAACAGAGATAGTTGTTGTCGTTATTAGCTGTTAATTACTTTAGTAACATAACAGTATCAATAAGACTATTTTCTGTAGTCATTATCAATTACATTTTCATTTACCTTACAACAAATGCAAAGCTTTAATTTGAAATGCATAGCAACACAGATGTAACTACACATGCCCATTTGAATCCCGTTACATTTAAGATTTATCCTTTGATGGTGTAGTCAGCCTTGCTATGATGTTAGGCAACATGAATAACGTTCGTAATAAGCCCATTTTTCTCTGTAGTTCTGCCATGATGGCTCACACGCAGAGGCGAGTAGGGAGGTGGTGGAAGGATTAGGAAGAGGTTATATCTGAGGCTCACTCGAGTAGGGCACACCAAAGGTGGCAATACAGGTTCAGCAGATGCTGCTGGAGCATGGCCACAGAGTCACAGATTAGACATAGAGGCCCTAGCTAATTATAAGAAAAGCCCCAGCTGACAGCAGCCTTGCCACAATACTAATATAAATCCAAAAGGTGGAGAAAATAAATGCAACAGGATCTTTAAATAAATGCATGGCGTCTTATCTTTAAGTACATTCATACAACACATAAATCTGCTTCTGGTGCTACTGTGTTAACAATATAAATTTCCTCTGAGCATTTAGACTCTCCATCCCTCCATTATCTCAGTTTTATTATGACGGTTTGCTTGCATTAATGTACCTGATCAGTCAATTAATCTCCTAGATTATACCTTTATTTACCTCATGAAATTTACTTAGACCTGCCAGTCCTCTTCAAAATGATGTATTGCTCTTATTGATGGACTGATTTCTGAACACTGCTTGTGTTCCCCGTAATTGTCCTCATTGATTAATTTTCCCGATCTTCTCAAATGTCTCCTTCATTTAGTCCGCACATTAATTTGTGTAGGCACATGTGTCAATAAATTAACATTGAACAGGCCCTTCCAACACGGCTTGGGATGGAGATCAACTTTTCATTAATAGGTGCTGAGGGATCCCGGTTTTGCTGATAAAATCTGATAAATCCAATTTAGTAGCAGCACAATGTGCCTTATATGATTAGGGCATTAGATGCAGGCAACACTGCAGTATTTTTGAAAATACACCTGCACACAGGAGTGAAGTTTGACAGGAAAGGATACTTAAAATGAGACACTGGACACATTTTGGCAAAAAGTGAGTGTAACATGCAGTCTGACCTCCCCTTGTCCTCTCTGTAACTTCAGCAATAGTTAACATCATAATGCTGCTATTTATGGCACCTGTTAAATAAGGCAATATCTCAGGATCGATTTTCCTGCTGCTCGCTCTCCCCTTTGGCACCCTCTTCCAACACACGTTGGATTTGATAACTCAAGCTCTATTGATTTTTCTATAAGCAAATATTGTCTGCACAGAGGCATAAACCAAAGATATTGGTTGTGCTTTTTTAAGGATCAATATTTCAATGCTTTTGTTTGGTTTGTGTGGGACATATATATATACACTTTAGTATATACAGTACACCTATACTGTGATACATTATTTCTGAAACATGCATGAGCAAAAAGAAAATTAAAGGGGTCACTATCGATATATTTCTTTTCTATGAGGCTGTATCAATTTCCAGGAAAATGCATGCAATCTGGTTGTCGCATCACAACTTCTGAAAAGAGTGTCACTTCTCCAACTGCAGGATTGCCTTGTATGCTATACATCTTGATGAGTACATGCGGGGAAATATGTTTATGGGGGGATGATGCTGATAGAATGGTGAGAGATGATATACAGTGAGATTGCTGCCCAGACACAAATGGAAATACCCAGTACGCAACAAATGTAGAAAAGGTAATGGTAAGGCGGTGTTTGGAAAGGTCTAGTGGGATGGAAGAAAAAAAGATCTAGGGGGAAATGGAAAGAGAGGGACATTCTAATGGCAGATTGGGATCTAGTTTCCTGAGTTGGGGAGAAAGTGACAGAGACTAATGGATTTCTGTGCCTGGTGTGATTAAGAGGCTGTACTAAACCTGAGATAATGTGCTGATATCTGCTGGGAGCTGCTTGACGCTAGCTGATCATAATCAGTAGACCCAAGGCCGTCGAGAAGCCGATCACCTCTCTGCAGCACTCAGCTCGCCCTACATGTCCTGTCTGGTTATGTCTGAAGAGGCACACCCATCTTCTCTACAATCTCCCACTATTACAATAATACAGTGCTGATTTGGTTAATCGGTTTCAGCAATGGAAACATGTGTCTCCTATTCAGCATAATGGAATGCATAAGAATGTAATTCCCCCCTTTTTATGTTTTGTGATGTATAGTGCAAGTGAAGGAAATGTTCTATTTCCGTGATGCTATTTAAGCATTGAGTAGTGAGAAGAACTCCAAACACCACTCGGTGAGCTGGCAAAGCAAAACTTTAACTTTCATGGAGTAAACAGGCCGTGGTGCATTAAACATTGCTGATGTTCTTATGCATGGTCCTTGGGCTTCACTGTGCCGTTGCACATTTTAATTTTAATCTTAATCAATGTTCCGTGCTCTAATGAGAACACTGGTTTTTACACGCTTGTTGACCTGCCAGATCAGGATGCACTAAATGTGATCAGAGGCCTATTAGCCTTGGGAAGGTAAGCACTTGCCTCTAGCACCATAACAACAAGCCCAACCAATGCTGCAAGCCCTCACCATGCAAGAACTGCCACAACAAACAGCATTTGATTTTCTAAAGGGTTGACTCTTTGATGAGCTGGCATATCAATTTTAAAAAGGCCACAAAATCCATGAGTGGGACTTCAACACAGCACCTGTGGAAATATGACTCTCGTCAATTCATTCCATACTGTCATTACTACTTAACTGGTCCAGTGGGACTCCTTTACTGCAGAATAACAAGTCCCTGCATCGCAACAACCATATGTCCACGGTTTCCCTGGGGAAGACGCCTCCGGCTGTCCAGATCCCATTTCCGTGTTGTCAGTTTCAGGCGGAGGAAGCCTGACAGCTATATGTTGGACCGTCAACATGGATCAGGATGAGGTACTTTGCTGACAAATCTGGATAAAAATCCACAATTACAGTATGATTTCTCTGCTGCTTAATCTTGTGTGTGATTTTGTGAGAACTTTCTGTGTGAATTACAGTATCTTGGCCTGGGCTGCATGGCTTAAAGCATATACAAATCAGAAAGCCATGTTTTGATGATACTTGAACCCAGCGGTACTACTAGGACTTCAATTGTGTTTAATGCTACAAAATGCAAAAAGTGAGTTGCAGAATATTCACCAGATGCAGCAAGATTAAACTTTGCTATTTAGGGAGACTGGATACCACAGTATCCAGCAAAATCATCTCATCTGTCCTGTCGTAAATCTTTCTAGATCAATGTTTGAGATTGAATAGGGTTCAATCTAGCTCGATTTAGATAAAAACTGAAGGAGTAGAATGGTAAGACCTGTTCAGATCATGCAGTGTATGTGTATGAGCTATTTCAGGCATTTTACAAGCAAGCTTTTAATATTACTAACTCTCTATGTACCGACACTTACAATATGACTTGGAATTAATTGCATAAATGAGTAGGATAGCTCATTTGTTTATTTTTTTTTCCTTCTTGTTCATTATTTATTTAAATGACACAATCCAATTAGTAGTGTGCATTGCAGTTTGATTAAGTAAGTAACATTTTAAGGCAGATGCTCAGCCAAATGATGTGGCATTACAAATCCTCCAAATCACAGCGATTTTAATTCATGTGCAAAGATATTATTCTACATAATCTCTCTGAGCTGCAGGCTGAGAGCAAGAATGCCTTCATCTGTCAGTAGTTTTGGATCAGTACCGTATAGACTGACCCGACCAAAGATGTCTAGTTGGCTCCGTCTGGTTCTGAAAAGGGAAGCCAATGCATTCTTTTAAATGGTCATCAGGGGGCGACCCTTCTGGTTGATTGATACCATAACTTGATATTGTAAACATGAGGTTATGGTATCAATCACTAGTTTCACTATTCATGTAAAAAGAGCCTGGCATGCATGTATTAATATTCTACATTCTGCCTTGTAATTATGAACACAATTTGATACACAAAAAGACTTCTCTGGTTGATGTCTAACAATGCTATCATTATGCAGAATGTTTCCTTTGTCATCACAGTTATTTTTGTAATATGCTTTCCTTCCTGTGAGGACAACAAATATTTGAATAGAAATGACCTGAAATTTAATTTGGCTGGAGTGCATGTCATACATACTGAAGAAATGGCAACATGTCAGGCCCGCCAAGCTGATGAAGTAGCTAAAAATGACACCGCTTAGAGCCAGCACTGTCTTCACTGTATGTGTGTGCCAAGTATTTTGGATGTCACTACAAATATTTTACACATTGGGTGCAGAGGATGTTTATTTTTTGTCTCACTCTGAATATATTCACTTTTTTTCCCATCCTCCACTGGCGAACTGCGACAGTGATGAACCGTGTTTTCATTGTAAATCAAACGATCACCTTAGGTTCCCTAAAAACACATGTCACCGTTACCTAAAACATTACTGTGGCGGTATGTCTGCTGGAGAACAACAGCTTTTGGAATATTTGAAGGTCATCACTCCTTATTTTCTCGAAAATGTGGCAGGTGTCATTTATAATCCACTGACACGTTGCTGCTCGCTCTAAAGAGGAATTGCTTCAACATGAGAACTACACAGGCTTCTTTCTCCAACCATCTATTGGGGTGAATAAACTGCCGGAATATATAACATATGACCCCAATTTTCCTGATGCTGGTGACAGATGTCTCCTTTTGCAGGTCAGAGTGACTGTGAAGAGGTTTACCTTCTCTTTTAACCAATCTTTAGCGATGGACATTAACTTGGCAAAGTGAGTGATCTGTAATCTGGGTGAATGGCTGTGTCATACATCAAAACTCTTGGGTTCAAAACCCATTTGTTGTTTGAAAAACCAACAGACGAAGAGTGATACTCTTGATAAAAAGAATAAATCTGTCCCTTGCACTCAAAGGAACACTTGCTTTTAGTCATACTAGTGCTCTTCATCCTGAATGATGGATTTCAGGGCTTTCCATTACCATATGTTAGACCAACATATCTATTTGTCTGGCAGTGTGGTGTACTTGACCACTCCACACAGGCCACTTGATCAATTGGTACACAGCCTTTCAATTCAACAAAAAATTGGTAGCAAATATAGGCAAAATGCTAAATTGCAGAGCCCAGCCAGGGCTTTGTCAAAGGGACATCAGCTGAGACACTGAGCACTCGTGAAACAATGAAATAGAAAGGGAGAGAGTCTATTTGCAATAATAAAGTGCAAATACAAGCATGGAGCTCCTCACTGTATCGCTCATTGCTGGGGCCCCCCAAGGCTTAGCAAGATTGAATACACCATATGTTTATCTGGAGCTTTTCTCCTTGTAAGTGCCACTGACGGCATGGTTTTGGCACTACCCTTGTACTTCCCATAATGCATCAATCCAAAAGCTCATTTAGGCAGTCACTTTCCAGACACCACACACAAAGAGGGACTGGGTCTCTTATTTGTTTGTTAGATAACGGCTATCCATCCACTTTGTGCATCTTGCATCTTTCTGGTTTTACTTTGTTGTGCTGTACATGTACAGAATACCGCATACAGAAGAAGATTTCACTTGCCTGACCAATAGATGTATGTCCAACCCTTTCTCCGAGAAATTACACTTTTTCTTTGATGCCTGAATTATGTACCCTGGCAAAGTTTTTTAGTATATTCTATAATTTCTCATGCAGTTTCATGCAACTGCACACGTTTGTAAAGTTGGCGTCAACTTTTTTTCTGGGGCCTCACTGGGGTGGTGATTTAGCAGGTGATTCTTCAGATTTGTTTTAATCTGGAGTAACGCAGCTGCTTTTATAAAGTCCGAAAAACAGCCTTATCTTCTGTGGCAATTCTGACATCTGCGGTGTGGAACCCAATGTACTTCGTTTTAGTTATTATGTTGTTTATGAATCTTAATTAAAATATATTACCAGTGTAAATTCTCGGGCTGTCCTCGACCCAAGAAAATTCTTACTCACGTCACACTTTTTTGTCGACTCATCGATGAGTTCAGTTTCTTCTCAAAGCATCACACAAAAGCACCACTTTGATTCCTGTGGTTACCAGATATCTGCTCATAAGTATCTTGGAAATAATTAATTCAGCATGAAAAAAGCACAAGACAATGACTTATCGACTTCAGAAATCTTAGTCGACTAAGAATAAAATGTCCAATTAGTCCACCAATCGACTAAGGGGGGGCATACACAGGAAATTTAGGAGACATGGTTGTCAAATCATTGTGCTACAATTTGTCAATAGTACTCTTTAATTTGCTAATCCTCACAGTCTTCCGCCTGCTGCGCTCTGTGTGCATAAACTGATTATTACTTTGTGATATCCGTATCTCATCTAACCTTGTAATGATATTCCTTTATCCTGCCTCAGCAGCCCTCCCCCTCCCCCACAGTTACCCAGCTGCTGCCGTACGGCCATTTTTAGCCCCATAATTTCCTTGGCAGTAAGCTCCTGATGAGGTTGGTCAGGGATGAAGACTTCTATTAACTCAAATGTTGTACATGAAGGGAATTGCAGACCCATAAAGCAAGGTCTTGTCAGTCTCCCAGGTGAGCTCTAGCATGAAGAGCATAGCCTCCCTCTCCTCCCACTGGCAGATTTGCCTTAAAAGTTTCACTGCCCGAGGGGGAAGGCAAAAACTTTGAGAAAGCTGCTTGATTTTCCCCTTCATTTCTCCCGCATTCATGCTGTATCTGCTGTTAAGTGAAACTGACTCTCTCCATCAGTTGAAAGTACAAAAATTACCTAATTTGTGAAGATGGGTATCATACAGTATAACTCATGTCGACATGGTGTCCCAACAGAGTTTATTGTTTTTGGTTAATATTGTCCCAGAAAAAAAGTTTGGCTAAGCGCAATAGAGTCGTTTTTCCTATGAGTGGTATCTGCTTTGTATATTGTGTGCACGAGCACAAGGATTCACGCAAGGACATGGTGGTAACAATCTTAAGATATACACTAATGTGCAGGCAAGAGGAAGACTGGAAGCTAGTAAACATGGATGTATATGATGCTGGATTTAAAAATACAAAAAATCTACTCCGCAGATGTTTCATAAGTTAGACCTCAAAAGATACAAACAAGGCATTTTGGTGAGCAACACTGACTTTAATTTTTTGTGTTTACAATAAAACTCCACGGGCCACTGTGAACATTGTATTACTAAAAAACTGTTTGACTATAGTCATTCACTTTTTTGGTGAAGTGAAAACCTCTCAATCCTGTTCTGACCTCTAAGAGCTGATGACGGTTTGGTGGATACTGCGCTCATACTGCCTGTGTTCTCATTTCCTGAAATGTTCTGGGATCTGGAGGAAGGCACTGAGACTTTTCAGTCCAAATGTCAGTTATAGGAAAACTCCTTTAGGTTTATATTTGTTCTCCTCTTTCTTATCTATGGACAGGGCTGTGTAGTATATCAAATACCAAATGTCCCAGTTATATTTCAGGATCATCACAATTAAGACAATTGCTCAAAATTCAAAACTGAATGACACTGACCAAACACATTCTGTATTGCATACTGCATACAGTTTATTGCCTCATTTTTATTTCGCTACAGCTGTTATTCTATGGTATGCACCCGCACATTGCTTGAACAGATCTTCCTAGGAAGACACAGAAAATCATGTTGGCAGTTGCAAAGGATTTGGGTGCAGTAAAATATTCCTGGACACAGCACAGTAAGATGTTCTGCAGACAGCAGAAACAGTGTTGCTGATGGACACATAAAAGCATATTTGCAGGAACAGGAAATAATCTTCGCGGCTGGAATCAGAGATGATGTGTTTTCACACCACTGCAAGCAGATTAATTTGCTGGAAAAATAAATCAGTGAAAAATATGATGTAATGAATTAATGAGGAATTGCTGCCTGGGGGTTTGATATGGGATTAAAATTCTTCCTTTCATACCTGGGGTGAGAAATATACACATTTACACACACATATAACTGCCAGAGAGTAGTTACTATGTCTTGCTACAATATTGATTTTTCCATTTACTCCTCTTGGGAAAGCATGTACACAAAAGTGTTAATATATTCTCTTGCATTTTTCTTTGCACCACTGTTGCTTCCAGTGTGACTCAACTTGAACATGTGCAGCCATGGATATTCCACCCACGTAAAGTACTGAATGAACTCTTATAATTTGGTTGATAACCTCCTCTGTTATGTCAGCAGTATAACATTCCCAGTGAGGTGGGATGTAGTGTAAACAACAGTGATTAAAGTGTGTTATCTATCCTGCCTTTTGACACTTGTATATCTGTGGCTGGGTTAAGAAGACGCATGCTGACAGGCAATGAATCTTAGTTATTTCCCAAGGTCTAACCATGTTTACATTTAGAGCGCTGCCTTCAGTTGTGTGGAGAGAGCAGTATCTCAGCAGCTCACATCAGTGTTTGGGGATGTGTCAGTACCCTTTCTGTCAAAACAGGTGTTCTTTTGAATCCAGATATTTTGGAGCAACTTTGCGAGTATCAGCTATTTTCTTTGTATATATATATATAATATATATATTTTTTAATTTTAGGCAGGTTATATAAGCAAGTAAATTATGAATATCCAAAGTAACATTTTACGGAGTCAAGTTTAGTTTGTACTTGTGCCTCACAGGCTAAACTGTGTGTGCGTAGACAATAGAAAAATGGAGCAGCAGTCGTTACACTGATCGTCCAACAAAAAAAAACGACTGTATGTCATGAAACTGAACAGAAATCGTTGTACTGCCAAATAATTCTTGACAATTTATGAAGGACTTCATTGCACATTTAAGGGCATACTACAGAAGACTCTCCATGTGGAAAATATCCCACCACAGTAAACAAAGGGTTGTACCTATGAAGGTGTCTACGTGCACTTTAATGAGAGTCGGGGTAATGGGCTGTTTAATCTGGCCTCAGAGCTGGGATGAATATTATGATTAAGAATATGACAGCACCACTTCCACACCTTGAGAAAGTGATGATTCTACACGTGTTGGTTGTCGCCTTGCATTAAACGGCTGTTTCATCACTGTCAGCGACAGATGTTGCGATCCCACTCCTGCCATACTGAGCTGCTGCAGAGGAACCTCGTCACAACAGACGAAGGTGACAAGGGGAAGCATTCATTGGTGTAAATTAGTCTGTCAAGAATATCAATCCAGCTATATGTGTTTTGTGACAGCACCAGAGTCTTGTTGCATGGTACTGTGTGTGTGTGTGTGTGTGTGTCTGTGTGCTTATGCGTCTTGTAGGTGTTTGGCTGTGTGGAGCTGAGGTACCATCACCCTAACCGGGAACACCTGGCCAGTGTTTCTGAGCTATTTATTGCCCGGTGTGTCAGCTTCTTCACCGTTCATCCAGCTGATTGTTTCTTTGTTGCGTTGCTTTCTTTTTGTTTCACACTGAAGACACACGCATCAAATTAACCACTGCATTTATTCACCCTCATACACTGCTGATTCTGACTTCCACACTTCATTGTTACTATCATCATTGGTTACTAGTTCAATACATTTCCAATCAATACATTGGTATACCTCCCTCCTTTATTGCGGCACACGAGCGAGTCGTAATGGTTTGTACAGAAGTTACTGTATCATCCTAAGCAAAAAGTGTCCCCCTGCTATCTGGCTCAATTTGGTGTCACAAAAATGCCTCTGCCAAGAAAGAGGCCCATTTACTACCAGATCCCCAGCTGGAAATGTAACCCTTGCTGTAATTCATCATTGGTTTCAAGGGAGGTGCACTGCTGCAGGCCATTAGGACCACTGAGGGTTTAACTACAGCACAGCAATGCGTTGTAGTCATAAACTACTACAGTGTAATCGTGTGGATCTGTATGAGGAGGTTGTGCACTCGGTGATGGAGTACACAGACTTCGCTGAACCTCTGAGCTGGCCAACGTTGGATCATTTGGACGTCATGCTGTTGGAGTGCGATATAAATATAGATTGTTTTGCTCACACTGGGGCAAAATCTATAACCGTGACCTGGAAGGCTTTGATCTTGGGCTTAAATATGACCAAGGCCAGTTTTGTTTGCTGAAGGTAAAAGCAAACTATAAAGAAACCTAACCTCCATGGATTAAACAAGTACACTTGTGCTTTTGAGAAAGGGAGGGAGGGAAGAGAGTTTGTGGATGAACACAGTCCACTAAATGTTGGCTGTCCCGGTTATCTGATGTGCTGTATGAGTGAACACTGGATTTAAATGTACTTGAGGAAGTCTTCGGCCTAAAGATGCATGCAGTTATTTCCCTGATCAGTGTTGATAGCAAAACGTTTTACATAAAAAAAAACTCCAAACAAAGTGCCTTTTATGTGCCTTTATGAGAGCCCCAATCTGAAGAATGCAGTATTATTGTAAGGTTATCATCATCATTTATTGACTTTCAGTGGAGTCATACAGTGATATGATCCCATTAAGTTATCAATTTGATCCTTTTTAATCACATTTTTTTAAATTCAGCTGTCAGAATTAATGATTTGAGCAAGCCTCAATTTAAGAACTTTATAGTCAATCCTTTTTGGGCTTTTTCTTGATAGAGTTATAGAGATATAGATATATATATAGTTTTATATGATTTAAATATACATTGGTTTACTTAATTAACATTTTCTATTTATGAATATATATTTTCTATAGTGTAATATATCGTATATTGAGAAAGGAAAAAATATATTTCATTAATGGAATAATTACAACTATTAGAATAATGTTGCTCTACACCTCAAAATGTAGTGCTAAGTTTGCTTTCAATGCAGCTCGAATGACAATGTTTGGTTATCCAAATTCACTGAAGGGGGTCGAAAACACCCGGGCCAGAGGGGTTAGCTGGGTTGTAAGTAAACAAGACCCTTTTGTTCAGGAGACTGAACTCCCAGTTAACGCTGACATGATGATGGAGGGAGTCCGGATGGAGCCCTGTCAGCGGGCCACGGCGCCATCCCCCAGAGCAGCGCCACAGCGGATGAGGGTGCCACCTCTCTGGCCGTTAACATAGAAAAAATGAGAGAGAAGTAAGCCGAGGACTGTAAAACAGGGTCAGTGGGGACTCCCTGTGTCTAGTCCCACATCAAGAGACGAGAGAAGAGACACAAGTCTGGCTTTTAGACAGAACACATTCACAGAGCAAGCAGTGAATGGCGCTCTGTCAATTTGCCAAAGTAGCTTGGGTGATTAACATTTGAACTGTGGCACATCAAGAGCCCCCTGTGGATGAATGGTCATTCTATCAGCCTCATTAGGGGAAACCTATTCAGGGATGCCAAGCACAAATTGCCCAGGCCCAACTGTCAAGCTTGGGTTGAGAATGACAATGGCAACCCAAAGTAAACAGTCGCGTCTCACAGATCGCTCAAATCCCCCAGTAAACAACGTTCAGAGCCAAGATAAGCAATGAGCTTCTTAAACTGATGGAGTGTGTCATAATAATAACCTGTGTAGCACCATGGTAAATCGCTGCAATGAGGTCCCCTCCTCGGAGTAAGTAACATCATGGCACAGGCAGGATGGTATAGCAAATCGTCCAGCGCGCGAGAATTTTATATAATATACTATTCTTTAACATAAACACACAAAACTTCATTTTACTGCTTTTACTTTAGCTTAAAGTGATGTTTTTTTTCCTGGACATAAACAATTAGTAGTGTAAAACTGATTTACAACGTTGTTCCAACTAATGATAAAAAAAAAAAAAGCCACCAAAGTCCACCAAATGCGTCGGCTGCCACAAATGTGGAGACATAGATGTGCCTTGCCAGAACTTTATCATTTTTCCTTGGCTTCCCTGCCTTCTGCAGACCCGTCATCAACAATGTATGGAGTGTACTCAAACAAACACAAGAACAATAAAGGCCAAGAAAAAGAAACATCTGGACAAGAAGCCAGTTTCGCAAAAGCTATAACAACAGCCTATATTCATATTGAGAAATACAAACACCTCAAGTAAAAGAAAACACAGTCAATCATTTTCTGATGTGAGCTACATGTCAAACTGTCTGGCTGATATTTTCATGTTCTTAGGATATGCTTGATATTCTCCCTTCATATTCATTCCTCCAATACAACTACTGAAAAACTACTACTATTAGAAAGTTGGTGAAATACTTTTCTTAAAGGTTTTGAATGAGCTGCTGCTTGTGCTTATTTGAGACTTTTGTTAAGTTCGATCATTATTAAAGGTTATGATCTGTCATCCCATAACAATCAAAGTAAACTTTCTCCAATAGACATTCAAACTGATGAAACGGTTGTTGTTGGCTTGTATTGTTTTGGTTGAATATGTGTGATCCACACTTTGTATCATTTTGTTTATTGATGACATCAATTTGCCCTCATATTTCATTGTTGTATGTATACATTTGGGGAGGAATTACACATACAGATGGTACACTGCTATGAGAGCATGCAGCTAGTATGGCTCTGCCTGCATCCATGTGCTGCTGTTTGCTAAAGCTATGATTATACCTTGCAAATCTAACGAGTGAACAGTGTATAGCATAACTCAATTGATCTTTTTTTTGTATCCTGGAAAAGATAATGTTCTAACATAAATTAATTCATAGGGGTATTCATAGTGCTATTATCTTTTGCAAAATAATAGCACTACGACACAGTTTTTCTCTCCTTTTAGCAGTACATTTCTGCTATTAGAGGTAAAGAATTATCTCTCTTCCAAGCCCTTAGTGGGACCGCAGTCATTTTGGCAGAGAAAATGTTCATGGTTAGTGATTGCTCTTCCGTATTTGTTTTTCTTTCCCCCTTCTCTTCTCTTTTCAGTTACAAAAAATCAGCATGATCTTGTTTGATAGACGTGTTTACCCGAGCTCTGGATGGAATTCATTAGCCATAATTAAGCGTTTACTTGATCAGGAGGGTAAAAAAAAAGGATTATGTGAAGTCAGATTAAAGGGAGCTGAGTGAAACCAACGAAGAGATTATCAAGCGCTGCCAGGCAGGCAGGCTGCCTTTGGAGTTGGGCCCTCTCTGATCGCTATCTCGTTAGTGCTTTATTCGTCAAGCGCAAGCTTAATGCCTGAAACAAGCTTGGCTATCCAGATTCTCCTGCAGGAGCGTAACACTGAAGTTGTCGTATTGACCGATTGGTGCAGTGGATGGACTGACTCAGAGAGGAGGTTAAAAAGACTGGAGAGGCCATGACATTATTCATCTTCGCGAAGCCCCTCCCACCTTGGTTGCTGTTGTTACGCCTGTCCAGTTTTCGCTCACAGCATGTCAATTTGAATTGACGATATCAGTGAGAGATATTCCAAAGGAAATAATACTAGATTTCTGAAATAATCTTTTGAAATATGAGAGAGAAGTAGATAGAGAGGTTGCATTTAAGAGCTACGTTCAAAATATAATTTGTCGGTAGAGTATTGTGAATGAAGAGGCCAATGAAATCGAGGGAAAAGCTCACTGGTCCTCATGCAAGCTTCCGTGGACGAGGATAGCTTTGCCTCGCTGCTCCGCTGGTCCCCACTGGGAGCAAACACCCACACCTCGCTGCTGGAGGCCCAGGCTGGAGGGAAGGAGGCACGGGAGAACTAGAACCAGGACTGAGTAGGTCACACAGTCAGGCCTTACTGTGTAGTAAAATTAGTTTTCAAAAAAGGACTCAAAAAAGGACACAAACACTTTTATCCGCAGGGATCTTCAAAATCAACAAAAAAAGTTCCTCGTTTGAACTTTAAGATTACAAAAAATAACCTTAACCTTGAACTTCATTTATGACATAATTAGATTACTAGAAACTTAATCGAAAGCAAATTACACACTGCATTAGTATGTAAACATGCCCCAAAGTGTGACCTTCCTAAAAGTGTGGAGATTGAAGTCGGCCAAACACACACTAATGCAAACTCTCGTGACAGTTTCATACAAGATAGATCCTATTTCACCATAACAGCTTGACAGACCCCCCGCGACCAGTTATGGCTGTTAAAAGTAGGATTGGACATTTGCTGTTCTCGGGAGGAGCTTAGAGAACGGTCAGTTTTGTTAATTTTGTAAATCGTTAATTGAACCGAATGGAAGTACCCTCAATTTCAAGAAAGAGAAAGGGAAAAGTTATTATTTCAATATGTTTGATACCCATAGTTTGATGTTCACCATTTGCTGTTAGTCAACATGAATAAATACAAAAACATCACTTTTAGCAGTATTAATTGTTACCTTGGTCACTTTAAAAACAACATTGACATATTATCACCGTAAAAAGTTGATATGGCAAACATGTAAGCAAACAGTTGCTTATGTGTGCATACAGCAGACAGAAGGCGACATTTACAATATTTGGAGTCCTGTTGTCCATAGATATGAATATTTATGGACTGGAGAAGCATGTGGCCACAATGTATAGGAAGTATAAGCTCTATTTTACACAAGGGTATGCTGAGATCAATAAATCAGATCAATCAACTTGTAGTAACTGCCCTTGTACAGTCTTGAGTTTTGGTCCGGCTGCTCCTTGTGGATGGAGTATTCTGTTAGAGTTGAGTTTTCAGAGATTTGTGGTGTTTCCATCTTCAGTCCCAACTTGTTTACCACACAGCTTATAAATCACTTCCTTCTCGTTGTTTGACTCTCCGTTTATGTTCGGTTGGGTAATTACTCGGGCTGTACCAATTGTTCGAAGCTTTATTCATAATGTTGACATTGGAATCATCAAAAATAACAATTTAAAGAAACATTGTGTGCGACCAGTCCAAAGGTCAAAATGTATTGACAAAATTTCACAACATGTTTTTATCTCACAAAATATTTGTTATTTATTTGTGGCAGGTCATACAACCCAAACAATAACCTGATGAACACTACAAAGCTAAATAGAGCTGGGGGGAACTGCAGCTTTGGTTGATGATTCTCTGTGGGTTTGTCACTATGAACAACTCATTGGATCTTACACATAGTCATTTCACCCATTGTTAATACAAACATATTGATTAGTGCATCTTTAAAATTTGGAAATCAGAGTTGGATATTAAAACTGAAAGAAATAAACATTTTACCATCCATTGTGCATCACCAATGGATTTTACGCAGTCAGAATCCCACAATCTATTTAACTGCAGGAATGCCATTTACCTCTTGGAAGTCAAATGCACCCACTGTTTTTCAAAATCCATTAAAAACTGCTTGCAAACACATGCTGCTAAAAAACCTGCATTATAGCAGACACGAGGAGCTTCTGGCTGTTGGAAATACATTACTTGGTTTAATAAAGTCTTCATGGGCAGTAATGCTGATGGGGGCAAAAAATTACACTGTGGCTTTTGAAGTTGACAGCCGCACACTTCTCACAGTGGATAACACAAACATTGGAACATCTTAAATTTCAAAAGAATATCTTGCACCATCCCTGTACCTACAGTATTCTGTCAACAGTTCAATTCACATCTTTAATAAAAACCCTTTTCGTGCCGACGTCACAAAAAGGAAAGACTGCAGGTTATAGAAGGCTCAACTATTAGAAAGATGGAAAGAAATGATGCTAATAGTTTAGCCTTATGCTAACCATAGCAGCAGCAATGAGCCTTAGGATGCGATTAGTGGAAGCTAAACTATCAGCAACATTTTGTCTCCATCTCTGAAACTCTTTGCCAATATTTAAAGACTCAAATTTTTGCCTGACTTTATGGGTTTGTTTGCAGTGTAGGCAGCTGTTTCTAAATGCTGGAATAGAAAACCTTTTCTGCAATATAGTTATGTGCATCCAAACATTTGTAGACCCTTAGTAAATCTTTATTATCCTCACTTGGTTTCTCTATCAGATGTAATGTTAAAGGTCTGGCCATTGGGTCAGCGTGCACGGGTCTACCAATCTGGTCCCGTTGGTTTAAGGTTGACTTTCTCATGTAACACTCGCGTTCCCAGAGAGGGAGTTATTGTAAACTCGCATTTTCTTCCAACAAAACTGACTGGCCTGCTAACATTTTCAGAAAATTGTTCTACCTCCACTTATGCTCCATCCACAAAAAGATGTCATGTTTACTAAGAGAAAAGGGGTTTATTGTGGTGGCTACAGAAAAACAGCCTTGTGAATATCAGAACTACTATTGGTGTGTGGGGAAAAAAAGTGTTTTCATGAGGTAACTGACCCTTTGAGTGTCACTATACTGTCTCTTTTATTAAAGGCCTCAGTTTCTTTTGGTTGCTTGCCTAATGGATAAGACCTAGTTGTCAGCAGATGAGTAATGCCTCTCACATCGCTTTTGCGCATCCCATCCCTCCAATTATTTTATCCCCACTAATCTTGGTCAGAAGATTTTATATAGGAGATCAGTAATAGAAAAGGACACTAGCATGCCTCCATAGACACGAGTCTAAGCATAGTGATTAATGCTAAAGTGTGATTTTGGCCTAGCATTACTGACCTGTTGATTTGAGGGCTGCAAAGTACTGCCTGTCGGATCGCTGCTGGAACACTTAGAGGAACCTGTAATGAGGCCTGTGAGAGATGCCAAGTGGTTGGAAACCGAAGCGTACCTGCTACTGGCTGAGATACACGGCAGCCAGGCAAGCCAGTTTTAAGGATTAATGCCTTTTTAAAGGGAAAAAAAAATGATGGATTTAAAGTTAATTGGATTCTAGATGTTAAACTTTGATTCCAACATTTCTTTTTAACCCAGATGTTGCCATTAGTGCTTCTTTTTCATTTATCATTTAGTAGAGCCAGGTTATGCTTTTAAAATGTGTAGATATTGAATTATGGCTTTAAAACTTTTTAAATTGCACTCAATTTGAAAAACAAATTAGAGAAAATAATACTGACTAACTAATACTAACTAAAAAAGGATATAGCTTGAGCATATAGGTGGTGTTTGATGGCGACTAAAAGGGACATCAGGCTATGTTATCATAAATCTGCAGGACTATCACTCAGGCAGCAGCCTCCTAAATTCAACTTTGGGTTGAGAGTTTAACAGCCAAATATCCTTGTGACCCTTGATGTATGAAAACAAGCACAAGCATGCAGATTAAACCGGCCACTGTCTACTTTTAATGCGTCATACTTCTTATATCACGTCTACACTAATTGAAATAAATAGGATGGAAAAAATGTTGAGAGGACATTGAAAACATAATTCTGCTTAGTCATCAAGAGGCTAAAATCATTTTATCGTTTTTTCATTTGAATTGTATCTGGCAAAATATGTACAAGTCTGTTAAATTTCAAATTCAGATATGTAACATACCAGAAGGAAGATTTGTCATTATTAAAAATAAAACAATGTTTCTTCAACCATAAATGATTGCACCACACAGAGAAAAAAGTTGTAGATTTCTGTATCTATGTTGATTGTGACCAAAGCCAGAAATGAAATGTCCATAACTTCCCAACTTTTAATATACCATGGATAAACATATGAGCTAAGTTAATTGTTAAATCTTGCAGATTATACACAGGTACCACACAATAGTGATACTTTAAATGTGTGTATATTTTGTTTCTGTACAGCATAATGTGATAGCAGAGCCATTTGCAAAGCTTCCACAATAGGATAATTACCAGCTGGTTACGTTATAATGAGGAACCAAAGTAAGTGTGAACAAAAATCTAAACAAAGAAAAGTCCTACCATTTGTTTCATGGCAGAGAAAATAAGTTTTGATGAATGCATTGATGAAGGATCAGGAATGGTGTTAATGAGAGCAGATAGATAGAGAAACATCTCTGGCTTAGTTTTTACCCAAAATCCTAATTAAGTCTTAATCATTGTTTGTTAAATAATTTCAAACGGCTACAATCACTGATACAGTGCTTTGACGAAACTTAAATGGTTGAGTGGCAATAGTGATTAATGAAATTTCTTGCATGCAGCTTTATTTGCTTCAGAGACGAGTGGCAGGGCATCAAATAGAAACACAAGAACAAATTCTCTCACCGATTTGCTTTCCTAGAAGGATTTAAATACTTGGTCATTCATTTGTGGCATGTTTAGTGTTTCCTTTTTGATTGACCATTTACAATGGATAAATCAGATTATTTCACATGGAAATAATTGCTCAAGTACAACCAATGGTATTGCTTCTGTTGAAGAGCCTTGACCATTTCCCTAAATGATACTGTCAACTCCTAACATGTTGGCTGATTTACCGCAATAATCTTAACTAAACATTTTTTGGAGCTTCCAAAGGCATCGTACGGTCTTCTGTGAATGGAGTTTGCTAAGTTATCATGTACTATTGGTAACCAGGAGACAGTGCATCTTGAGGAAGAGCATCCCTGAACATATGCGGCCACTTGTTTTCACTGTGAAGGAAGTACCGTTCCTTATGTCGTGTGAACTGAGCAAACACCATTGACTGAAAGAGGCCTTGAGATTCAGCCACTAGCACCCTGAACACCAGCATACCCTGAATAAACATGAAAGGGGAAGACTTTAGAGACAAGAGAAAGAGTGGAGGGGCAAAGATCCATCCATGCAGAACAAGATGCAGAAGCACCTAATAACTCTGTCTATATATCTGTGTTTTTGAGGAGGCTGTGAGATGAACCAGTGAACTGTCCAGTGATCAAGTTGCCATGACAGAGTTCTGCTTGGAAAGGCAACGTGTTTACATGGACCATTGGCTTTATGCCTCAAACAGGATCTGTGAATCTGGCCTTACTGTTGCCTGATTTATGCTGTTTTAATTCAGAACCAAGAATCAAACAGAGAGGAATGTGATCTCCTTCAGTCTTCTTCACACTGACCTCTGAACAGTCTCACAACTGTATATTTGGCTTTCATCCATTTCCTACAGCACTGCCACCCTGCAGACATCAGCACTCATTTCACCAACGTGTTCACTTTGTGCACAATGAAATGTTTGCATGCATGCACACACAAATATTGCACACACACCCCGATAAGCAAACTACACAAGGCTATAACAACTTTCATTGTGTGACAAGAAAATAAATCAGCTTGTACTTTGGTTTTTGTAATTACAAAGTGCAATAAATCAAAATAGAAACTGGATGTGTTTGTCGTGGCTTTTCTCTCTCCCAGTGGAATGTTTTTCAGAAGATCCTAACTGCTGATGCAGCTTTTCTTGAGACAACAAGCCCTGGAGAATTGCGCATGTCTCAGCAAATATGAGAAATCGACATCAGGGGTAATGAAGTGACTGAAATAGGAGAACAGGCAGCCATATGATGTTGTGATGATAATGTATTTATTCCTGGGGATCTGATTTCAGTACAGTGATTACCATGCTTTTGATCACCTTATGACATAAGTCTTTAGCTCCTCAACAGATGTTTCCACTCCGATGGACACCAGGCACTGCATATTCACTGTCGGTATAGTTTAACAGGCTCTACGTTGCCAGTGTGTAACAACACACTATGAAGATAAAATAAGGACAGTATATGCTGCAGAGTGAACCACAGTGACTGTATTAGGGGTGTGATGACCAATAGTCCCTAATGTGATCTACAGTTTGTCATCTTAGTGGAAAAATCACAAATGTAAACCAGTCCTCTAAAAACAAACAGAGCATTGGGTTTCCAAATGAAATTGCATTTGCAATAATACTACCGGATGATTGACATCCAATTCCGTTGAACATTTAAAACATCAGTCCCATTTTGCTAACCACACATAAAAGGAGCAGTAACACCTCACTGAAGGTAAATAAAAAGTGCCTCTCTCACAGTTTTGAGTCTGATTTTTCATTGACAACCTACAAAAGCATTCAGAATTCTATTTTAGCATTGTCGGGTTGGTAAAACTAGGAAATAAGGAAAAGTGTACCAAATATCGAATAGGATCCCACGTTGCTACAGCCAGCGAAGCCAGATTATGCAGCTTTATTTCTGCATTGCTGTAGGGATACATGTCATATTTAGTTAGGTGGCTAAGGAAATGCATGGCTCCGTTCATGCATTCTCCGTACGTGGGTCTGCGGCAGAAGCAGTAGGGTAGAACTCTGGAGAGCAAGCTGCCCTTCCAACTGCCCTTGAGGCCAGCGAGCTGTCACTATTGCTCTGGAACAAAAGTCAATTCTCCAGTTTGATTCGTGGGAATTTCAGAGATGCACTTTGCAAGCCGTCAGCATCTGTATGGAGCGAAGGGATAAAATCATTTTAATAAAGACAATGTTGGGGAAGTTACTTAAAAAGTGTAACCAATTATCCATTACGTACTACTCATTGGAGAAGAAACTACAATACAGTGACTCAACGACAAAAGATAGTCGTTTTCTTCCATTGCTCAGCCCAGCCAAGTAAAAGAAGCCTTTAAACAACTCAAAAGCCTGGAGGTGTTTACTTTCCATCAACAGCTAAAGGTGCTCTGTGGAGGTTTCTTGTAAACAAACAAAAGTTATGTTTACATTCAGTGTTACTGATGCATACTGATGCATTTCCTTCCTCAAGAACTATGTGCAAAGCACATTTTGTAATGTGTTGATTCCTGCACATAAAGACAGCAGTCTTTACTTCACCGTCGTTGTTGGCTCAGTACTATGTTTCTTGGTGCATTACCGACACCAACTGTCCTCAGCAGAATACCAGTGGCAGGATGTGAATCACATCGCTCACAATACAAACACAGAAGGATTGTAGCGACGCGTCTCCATAGCCGTTCTGCAAGTAAAAAGAAACGATAGTTTAACGATAGTCCTGGTTGAGGCAAATTGCCCGACAACTCCAGCCCCCGTGACAAGCAAACATGTACAAGACCAGTCTGTCAACTGAATGCTGAGAGACCAAACTGACATGAAACCATTACCAGACTCCCAGTAAGACGCGGAACAAGCAGACTACCAAAATGTCCAAGTTACATTGCATTACAATGTAAATGTAATTACTGAATTACATTGTAACTCAAATTACTGTTGGGCATATCAATGCAGAAGGGCTACCTTTGATCATTTAGATTTGCTTACAACAGTATGAATGATTTCCAAAGTGAATCACCAAGGCAGCTAGGGAACACATTTAAGGAGAATCCTGTCACTTATTTCAACAAATTCCACTTTTAAGATTTTCACAAATGTCCATTTGCAGTTGCTCCCACAACAATCAAACAAGGACAATGAATTGCTGTTTTTTAACGAGCAATTCTTTTGGCTTTTACTTTTGTTATAGCTTTTCACGTCATGCGTGTTACTTTGATGATTGGTTCAGTCAAGAAAGAACAAGATGTTGTCAGGAAAATGTGAACTTCTCATGATCAAGAATGTTCTCTGGTTTCCATGGTGACCAAGAGATCCTATGCAGCAGAACAGAATTGTCGGTCTCAATTACAAAACGGCTGATTAGCATCAAGGTACTTGTGCAGGAGGAAGTACTAGAGGCTTTCAGATCCGCAGACAGCTGTGCGACTGAGGGGCAATCAGAGTGTGTGATTGCCGTCATTTCATAAGAACTCTGTTTGTTTTACAAATAAGCTAAAATTACTAAGAGGTCAGAAATGATCATACTTTCAAGTGAAAAGTAAAACTTCACTCCACTTTATTTCTTCACATGTAATGCAATCTTGAAAGGTTACTATGCTTGTTTAACACATTTCTATTGTCTTATCATCTATTTATTATAATTTGAACTCGTATTAAAATGTCCACAATGCACTTCATTCTAAAGTGGTATGGCTCCACACTGGGAAAAAATGGATGGAGAACCGCATGGGATTTCAGAGCTAATATAACGAGAATGATATAACAGGATAACAATGCTTAGAAGTCATATGTTGTTTTTTTGCAGGGACTGTGCAACCAAAGAGACGGATCCCCTATTTATCTCTGTCGCCTTGCCTGGGTCAGGCAGAGGACACAATCAGGCTAATAACAAAATTAGCCTTGATCAAATTACTTCTGCCTTGGTGGTTAATGATACTGCAAAGTTTGGAGCCCCCTGGAGCCAAAAATGCACATTTATTGGATGTTCGTAGTGCAGTAGACGTTAAATTAACTTTGAAATCACAGACCACTAATGCTTATGGGTCTGTACTCCTTTAGGGTTCCTCAACCCCTGACAACGCAGTTATTGATGCACCTTAGCGGGAGCGAATGACTTTGACATTATGCACTGTCAGCATACTTCCACTGCCATTTCTACTTACCTCAAAAGGAAATAGATGTGTAGACATTAGGAGGGCTGCTGTAAACAATGTATTCTATGTTTAACCTGAGCTCTGTACGTCCGGTGTCTTGGTCAAGGACGATTCCAGCGTAACAATTCTACTACGCGGGTCATATCATGGCTTCTGTCGGTGCCTAAGGCCACCCTAGTGCAGAGTCAGACTTCACAGCCACAGAGCTCCCAGTCTCCCGGTGGGAGCTCATGCTCAGTGTCAGGTGTCAGGTGGAGTTATCCTGGCCCCGGAAAGAGGACTCCATTGTTTGTGAATGCCCCGGTCATTGTCACACCACATCTCTTGCCGCAAGGAGAGATGGACAGGAAGGCTTCTAAAGTGATCTGATTCTCTGTTAGTTGAGGTAACTGCGAGGGGCAAAGTGGCTTACTACAGTAAGGCTACGTGCATTTGGGAAATGCTTCATCAGTTGTACAGCCACATCTGCCAGAGGTGATGCTGCACAGTGTACAGAGATCCCCCGGAAAAAGGAAGTCATACAAAATAAGGGAATAAGGGAAAGCAGTCGGTTTGCAGTGCACACATGATCATAGTTCTCCCTTTACTGAAAGTAAAATGCTTTATCTCCAATGAGAGGTATTTATTTAAGTGTTAGCTCTGTAAACAAGGAGGTGAGAGCAAAAGAGGCAAAGCTAAATTCTTCTGGAAGCAAGAGTGAATATGATAGCTGTCACTCTGCGTTTTTGCGCTTGTCTTATCAGCGTGCAGCCCCTGAGATGATGTGCGGTTATTGTCATGTTGCTGCAGTCACTCCTGCACTGAGAGGTGAAAGTGACCTGATTATATGAGTGCTTGACTCTCAGATGACCCTGTTACAGAAAGTCTCTAGAACAGCACTGCACATCTATGATTGATCCAAAAAAGTATCAAGGTTGAAAAAAAAAAAAAAAAAGCTTGAATTCTTTTTTTTTTCTCCCAGCGAGTCCTTGTGATTTGATAGAAAAAAAAATGAGGGGCAGCAGTCAGATAACTCATAAATTGAATGACAATAAAACTGAGTGTCTTATTCAGTGGTTTGGGAATTTGCAAGGTCACCTTGCTTTTGAGAGCAACAGTAACAGGAATTCATGTGGCGACTGCTCTTATCAAATTCACGACTTAGTCACTTCAGTACAAGAGATCCACACCTTTACAATACCTCCAGGCCTTTTTTCAGCTCCACATGCCACAATACTTTCTACGTAGCACTCCTTCCTCTGCTCTACTGTGGTACCACTCATCAACTGGTCTACACTTCTCTCCCCATGTATTTGACTTTCCCACTTCAGACCAGAATTGCAGTCCTTCCCAATCTTCCATCATAGGCTGAACATCACCCTCTACACACACAATAAAAACAGCTCTCCTCCATTCAATGTAATTGCTCTAACATCTCTCCAAAGCTGTTATGTATCATAAAAAGGGGGCGCTTTATAAGAGATTATGTCCATGAGTGGCCACAATTGCGAATCTCCTCTCCACATCTGTTGGCAGCCAAAACTTGGGGACTGGAGAAAGCGACGCAACATCCTTGCCATGACAGTTTTTCAAGTGGTTGCCCAATAAATACCAACATACAAATAATGTAAATATATAGCTGCAGGCTGCATGCTTCATGTTGGGTTGAACAAGGCCCCTTAGCCTTGCCATACCACGACATTAGTACTTCTTGCCCTTTGCTGTTATATTTGCGCGTTCCATCAGAACGCCATCGTTCACCGTTTGAGTGACTGTTTACCGTTTAACTGCACCTGAAACAATTGGTCTACCTTGCTATCAATTAGCATCTTGATAGTCCCAGAGAACAATAGCTTGGTTGAACCCCACCCTTGTGTGTTGTTAGTTATTGTTATATACAGTTTCAAAAAATTTGGCAAACTGTTAACATTCTAGAAAATGTTATAAAATGCATTTTGAAAAACATTTTTTCTCGGTGACTCCTTAAATTGTACATCATAAATCTTGAATAAAAAAATAAAAGTGCTGATTTTCAATTAATCAAGGTTATTTATAAAAAACGAAAGAAAGTGAAACACATCCATATTTGAAGTTAATACTTGACTTTGAGAAGCATATAAATGAAAGTATGGCAGAAACCGTTTTTGTCCTTGGACAGAAAGGGTTAGACGGAGATTTTAAGACAAATGCGTGCTTTTTTTGCCCTTGCACGACATATGCGAGGTTTGATCTTTCACAGTTGCATGCCGTATGGTGTTTACAGCGGGGAAGTGATGATGTATGGGTTCGCAAGTCAAGACTTGCAAGGTAATTAACAAATGATGCTTTGGCTAACAAAGCATGGCCTTGATGGGGATGCATTACTTTCATGGAGCCCCACAGCTAGGCCGCTCACAAGGATGCTGCTTAATAGAGGTAGATGAATTGACTGTGACTTGGACCAAGCAGGTGGACCCACCACTACCCCACCTAAACCCCTGCTGACTCAAACTCACACATGGACATGAACACACAGATACACACTCACAAATGCGAACATGCACACGGGCTGGTGCACATACACATTATCCTCAAAGGAGAGTGTGTACAGCTGCAAGGTGAAACATGGCAAAGAAGAGACCAATTATCCTCCAGACAGATGACTTGGGATGTGGGAGGCCCGATCATTTTTCCTGCCCAGGTTTGAAACCCTGCTGCTGTCGGCTGATGACAACTGGTCTCCTCCTTTCCAGCCCTCTGTTTATGGTACTCTCCACTTTAAAGGAAGACTTACCACCACAATGTTTTAATGTTGGGGTTAAGATCGACGCTATGTTTTGTTGTGAGAGGAGATGATAGTCATAGAAATGATAGCTAGACTAATATAAAACAATGTACAACCCCATTCAAGAAAACATCTCAGAATTTTCAACAAAAACAAAAAAAACAAGAAATGGATTAGTTTGTATGTCAGCGTTATGATACTGGTGTTTCCTATCTGTACATTCTCCTGACGATTACACTTCTGTATATCCACTAGGTCAGCACAATTCCACCTGGCGCCATCAAAGGTGAGAGCACAAAACTCAACGACTGCAACCTTGAACAAAATATAGGCTATGTAAATAACATGTAGTGCCGTCTAATAGAGGAGATTTTATTTATTTTAACCACAAGAATACCAAATATGCTTTGCAAGGAGATAATAATGCATCAAATCATTGTCTGGGATTAAACTGAATTTAATTCTGACATCTTAATATTTTTCTGATGTGTTTACAGTATGTATTGGCACTCACAGTATGTTCAAGTTTAAATTAAATAACCAAACTATTTCTAAATAACTAGTGCGTTGTATAAAAATAAGAAAAAAAATAAGTCGAAGCATGGAGTTGAATTTCTTCTACACCTACACAAAGAAAAACCTTTGGATATGAATAATTGGGGAACACTGAGTAAAATTTTGCCAAACAGAGGATGTGGAGCTTATAGGCAAATTGTTGATAATCACCATACAAACATGCATATATAATACTGGGTACAGGATGCCGAGAATAGCACCTACTGCTGAACAACACTTCAAGATCTCCGTAACACCAGCAGCAGCTTCAAAGGCTGATCTATCCACCATGACTCTATGCCTGATGGCGGAGAGATCAAACATTAAATGAAAATACATTTGTCAGTTGAGGTAAAAGAAAAAAAATCAGTGGCTTGTCAATGATGAGAAGAGATTGTACATGCTGATATGGTGACATTTAGTTTTTTGAAAATCTGTCCCTATTATGCTCCCTTCTGTTTAGGGCTACGTTAGCTAAATATGGGTTTCACGTCTAATGGGAATGCAAAATGCTATTATGTTCACACACAGTCTGGTTAAGACACAGAGTGGCAATCAAAACACAAATATTTGCAAAATAGTACATAATTAATACACCAGAGGGAAATCATCTTCCTCTTCTAAAAAATGCCCGAAAAATGCCAAAACTGCTTTTAAATGTTTGGGCAGAGGAGGCCAACTAAAAGAAACTGAAGAGAACAGACAGGGTGTACAATATAACCATAGCCAAACTAAGTAGAGAGGAAATCAAAAGAAATGCGAAACAATGCTGAGTTGATATCAAACAGCTAAAGACGGAGTAGCTGAAGAAGAAGAGCTGCCTTTTTTTGGTGTAAATGTCATTATAGGTACAATACAGATGTTATTCATGGATACTGAGTGGAAAACTGACTTGGAATGCTGGTCATCTCAGTTTGCTATGCTCTAATAACACAACCTATTATTACAAATATATATTGTTTACAGTTCCAAATAATGAACACATGAACATTGCCCAAGTGTTGTTGAGCTCCTGGAGCTTTTGAGCAAACCACCATAATAACTACAGTATATTTATTGAGCAGATCACATTAGTATGGAAAAACATATTCAGCATCTTTGAAATGTATGTTTAATTTATATTTTTTATATTGTTGTGAAAAAGCCTCCTTCAAACCACAGCGTTCAATAAAGTTTCGTACCAAAAAGTACATTTTAAGAGATTACATTTGAACACATTATGATAATGTTACAATTTACATTCGCCCAATACTGATTTTTACTGAATATAGCCTGAAAGCCTCATAAAGAAAAAATAAATAAGAATTAAAATGTGTCCGGTGCTGCTGCTGGTTACAGGTTAACCAAAAACGAATGCATTGGTTGGTTACTCGAGAGACTGGTTGACATTTGATCTTAAAGGCTCATTAATGACCTTGGAAACAACAGTTTCACAACAAGTTTAGCTCCATTATTGGAAATCTGCAGATAGAGGGATGAATTTTGCTTCCAAGCCCTAATTTGGGCCCAAGTATTATATCTTTACCAGGATGTGCTTGTTTTCAGTTTGATTTCACTTACTTTATAATAAGTGTAGCTGTGCACATTTTTTGGGTAGAAGAGGAGGTGATTTTGGGATGACAAAAATTATCCGACTTATTAAACATATGTAAACAACATAAATCTACTATACATAATGCAGAGAAAATATGATACTACAATACAATGTGACCTGGGGAGTTAATCTACACAATATCACGACAAGTTGCTTTGTCAATGAGAAATTTCTGAATAAATTAACATAAGAATTTCCCCCGAGGACTATTCTAATCAGAGTATACTATCGTTTTCTGTTCCTGCTTAATGAATCATAGGAATTATAGTCACATTATAAATGGCAAGTCTTTGCAGGGCTATTAGTTTGTTTCTTTAGGGGTCTAATAGAAGACATGCTTCATTTAGGGCACTGTAGTATCCCGCAGCAACACGGAATGAATTGCATTATTTCCAACAGCTGCCATTTTCCAATGATCTTATCAGAAGTGCACTAACATAATGTGGCAGAGGAAGTTATTATTCCACACCAGCCGTCTCACTCTCACTTCATAATAGCATTCATCTTTCTGAGCAGGTCTTTTACTTCCAGCTCTCCGTCCTCCTCGCACATTTCCCACAAATTCTTTCTTAATTACAAAAGATGGATTTCGTCAGTCGATACATTCTTGGTCAAGATTTATATTCAGCGGGAGTTGCCTTTAACTTTCATTTTAATGCTAATGCCTTGTGCTTTATTAACTCCCGGTGTGTAAACCATGTTTGGGAGAATGTGCGACTGCCTGAATGCAATAACACCTCATTCAATACGTTGATTAAATTTTGGTGCATCTAAAGAGGTGTCTGTAGAGATTTCACTGGGTGGGACAAATATTCCTTCATCCTATTACTGGCTCCAGGCTTACTTTTCCTCATTGCAGAGCTGTCTATGTTGTTTTTTCCCCCTGCATCTGTAAGTCAAGTGCTTGATTTCTGGCAGGTAGTCTGACGGAGACCAAAACAAGTTCTTCTCAAGTGCACCTTTTTCCAGGCATCATGTAGGCCTAATCATGCAGCACTTATCACCTTCTTTGCCCTTCACACTTGTTTGTCATCACACAGCAGCAGATATTTTCATGCTTCCATCTACTAGGCCATTACAGTCATAGTCAAAGTCCTATTGACAAACAGAAGTAGGACAAGTCATCATTCATTATTTTTTTCTGAATATGCTCATGGCTTGGGCATTGCAGATATTTTCCTGACACTTATTCCCACCTTTATTGAAAATCCTGTCAGCTATCAAAAACTATGAAGACAACAATGTTTAGCCTGACCATTATTTATATGATGCTTTTCCCACTGTGAAGAGTCAAAATGTCTTAGAAAAAGGCCTATTGGATAACTTTGTGGCACTGCTATGATCAGTGTTTAATTGTATGTAGCTAATGGGGCTTTGATTTGGTTGCACTGGCAATGCAATTGTACTAAAAGAACATGGACATGTCTATACTCAACCTGACAAACTAACCAGAAGCATCATTTAGGCATTTAAGCTCACAGTCAACTGGTTGGCTGGCTCCGGATTTCTAATGTCTTGTTATGCTAGTTTTTTTAAACAAGATTTTTATAAAAAAATCAAATAAAGAACTTCACATTTGCCAAAGATGTCCAATACAGCAGGGATGATTGATGACAGGCTGTGATAGTAAACCAAAGTTGCCAGCCAGAAAATCAAAACAGTTAGCTGAAAATTGCTAGAAGGTTCCTTGGAGCTGAAGGGAACGGGATGAGTTCCTGTTCGGTGTGAGTTGTGTGATAATTCAAGCCCTTTCACATTTAACTCAATGTAAAAATGGTGATTTCAAGGTCACCGTTTTGTAAGTACCGTATATAAGTACCATGTTAACTATACAATAATACATTTAAAAAGCAAAGATACTTTCCAAAAAAAGTTTTGCTTATAAATAATGCTAAATGTGCACCTGTACAATTGGTGATGCTTTCCGACGCCACTTTTTTTAACATCAGTGGAAGACTTCAACTGTTGTTCATAAATATGTGCATTATTCAAAAGTGATTCAGGAGCAGCTTATAATAGACTGCTATCAAAGTGCTACTCTGTTGTACTTCTGCGAGGTTCTCTCGCCTTGATGTGCACCCAGAGAGACGATAGAGCACACCAAGAAGGGAAGTGAAAAAATCTTCTTATCAAGAGCTGGGACTACTGCAACAGCATTTTGTACGGCACATCCACCAAAATCATCAACAAACTACAATGCATCCAAAACTCAGCAGCCCCTATGCTCTCCCACTCCCGCACCAGAGATCACATCATCCCAGACCTTAAAAACCTCCACTGGCTCCCCATACAGCAAATAAACCAGTTCAAGATTCTCCTCATTACATACAAAGCACTTCACAACCTGGCAACCTATGTCTGTTTTTGTTTTGTTCATTACTGTTACAATGCCATCTCTCTGCTTTGTTTATATTGTTATTGCTTTTATTGTTTGTCTTTACCATGTAACGTGCCTTTGAGAGCTATACAAATAAAATGTACTATTATTGTTATCATTGATCTCATCATGCCAATCAAACTAGTTAACATTTCAACCCAAAATTGATTGTCCTTGACCTTTTCTATGTGTACGCTATAATCTCAATGGAGAGGCATTTTACTGAAGCTGCGGAACACACTTTACTCCTCTCTCTTGTTTGTGGATCAAAGCAGCCACTTGCCACATGAATGCGAAGACATGGCGGTCTGATTACTTTAATAATACATGAGCTACCTAATGAACACATTCAGAAAGTGGCACGTCACCCGTCTGTGCGGCACTGAGCATTGATTAAAGTTTGCCTGTTTGGCATTTGAATAATGAACAAACACTGAAGAGAAACGGCAGCCATTAACCTTTCAGTGAGACCCTCTTATTCTAAGGCATGGCATATCAGGACGTTCCAATTCCTGAATCCTATTTTCCATGACATTACCCGTCTAGAAAAGATTCAATTGGTGTCCCTATCAACAGAAAGGTATGACAGAGGACTTTTAGTTATATGCCACACATCATCACATCATCGTTGATTTAACTTGAATTTTTTTTAAATAATAAGACATAGGCCTATCTAAAGTCTTTGATAACAAACCAATACATCTTTTGTAAAATTCAGCGAATATCTGGCGATCCGCTAGCTGTCTTCGTGTCAGCGTTCTGTGTGGACGCTGAAAAAAAACTGGTTTTCATACACAGCCCTGGCTCAGTAAATGGGAAACAAACAAACAGTGGATCAGACCAGGCCACTAGAGCTGTAACAAATGTTTTTTTTTATTTTTTACATTCAAAACTTCTTTGAATGAAGCTTTGAATGTTAAAGTTGCAAGCTTCTCATTGCATGCGTATGGCTGTAAGTGGGAGAGCAAACAGTTTGACTGCAGTGAGAAGGCTGAACTCCAACAAATTAACAAGATAAAAACTTCTTGTCAATTTAGCAAATTATTTTATCTATCTTTTCTCAATTTGTGTATGTGATTTTGCATTTTGCAGTAGTTAATATACAGAACAAGCTCATAGATTATGAATTTATAAGGAAGCTCGCTTCACTGTGAGGAAATCCTGCAGCATGCACTCCTTCTGCACCAGTGGCCCCACTCGGTGACCCACAGTGGTCACAATCCAAAGGTTCCAGTCCATTGTTAAAAATTCAGTTGATGACGGAAAATATTCTATTAACGCAACTTCTGATGGGACTCATAGGGGTCTAACAAACGCACTGCTATTTGTTAGACTGCTGACATTTTGCCACACTTTTTACATCATTTATCGTTGTTTCTATTGAGTCACATTAGGCTGATAATTCCTGAGCCTCCTGTTTCATATGAGTTTTTCCCCAAAACATTTAGCTAAATAATTTTCAGTGTTCAATAGAAACCATAATCTATATTCTGGATTATAAAATAATGAATTCATGATCTGAATGTCAAAAAATACAGACGCAATTAATGAATACATAATATAAATGTATTATATAGGTATTGCAAATATTCTAACACTTCCTGTATCCACTATGTCGCACTAGAGAACTCGAGCAAATATGCATCATGTTGCTCTATATCAGGTGTACACCACGTCATGTAAATTTCATGTAAATTAATGTTTTTTGTCACATAATGCCGATTTTCTCTTGCCAGTAGGTGGCGCTTTACCTATGAGTGAAAATAGGCTTGTCGACATTCTCAGGCCATGACTTTAACCAAGCATAGCAAGTTTGGGACAGATTTGAGCAAGTCCAGTGGAGTCACATCAGCCTGTGGGGCATCAGGTAAAATGGCCGCCACGCCATGACTACACCATTCCATCCAATGTAAAGCTTTTGATAAATATTAATCACAAAGGTCTTTAGATTGTATTGACCAAATTTGGGGTGGATCTTATAAATTCCAATGGAGGAGTTTGTTGAAGTATCGCGCCAAGAAATGGAAAGGTATGTTGGGGAAAAAGAAATCACACAAAATTTAAAATGGCCAACTTCTTTTTGAATTTAGAGCATGGTCCCAAGAGACTACATGTCATGGAATAAAAATAAAAAATGGCAGAAAATCTAAGTAGGCGGAGCTTAATAATGGTCTCACTGAGTTTTTTGTAGAGCAGATGGAACTGGACATGTGTGTCCAATTTCAGGTCAATTGGACATACGGGGTGAGGGGGCTTGACTTTACAACCAGTTAAGGAGTGCTAGGGAGCACATTTTTCATTCCCGAGCATGGGACCCAAAGAATATAACATTTTTCACCAATCCTGATAAGCGTGTCAAATTTCGTGAGCACTCCGTCGGTGCTCGGGCCCTAATAATGGGGGACCCACACGTCAAATCTATTGCTGTAATAATTGTCTCAGATATATAAATTTGGCTACGCTTTTGATTGGTTGTTGTTACAACCTGTGGCTTGAGTATGAAGATGTTTCATGTCATACATTTATATGAGCAAAACACAACTCTTATACCTCAGTGCTGGTTTTGTGTGGGAATTCAACCTTATTTTTGTACGAATTAAAATGTAACACTTTGTGTATCAGTCTCTGTTGCTCTGTCTGCTGATTTTGTGTTTATTCATTTCTCTAAGCTAAGGAAACCAGTAGCCTGCTGGGCATGAATTCTATTTGCATCATCGATATCTATTATAACAGTCCTACCATTAACATACTGCTATAAAGATTGTTGAACACAAACTTTACGTCGTTCACAGCAATGAGGTGGCAAAATAGGGTGTCTGCTTGTCTTGTTGTGCCTCTAAATGTCTTGTTTCCTGTTCAAAGAGTGGTCTTTGTATTTTCCTGGCATAATTTTCAGCTTCCACTAAGCCTCTAAAATGTTGCAAATGGAGGCGTTTATTCTTTGCTCCAGGAAGTGGTGCTGCAGCTTGTTAAAAGATGCTTTTCAAGAAACAAAACCAAAGCTTTCTTGTCATCTTACAGAACACTGAACAACGTTTGCCAACTATTATCAGCAATCCAAAGAGAATTAAAGAGATTTAAATTAATAAATGTGACTTTTTAAATTGATGGAAGCAAAGCAAGACATCTACTCTGAATCAGTACAGCAGCAAATGGTGTTTGATAAATTATTTGTGATGACTTCAAAACAATAAAGCTGATTAGAGAAACTGGAATGCTGGAACTCTATGCACCAATCACATTGCTTGTTGTGACACATTTTTTTAACAGTGTATATACAGTCATGCATTGGGATTGACAGTAACAGCAACTCTGAGTGCATAAAAGCATTTGGGAGTCAACATGTATTGTAATCATCCAGAGGAGATCATTAGTATTTATTAAGCTTGAATGCTTTTCCTGGACATTTAAAAAAGTAAGATATGTGGTATGATGAACTGTAGGGTGGCTTGCTTAGAATAGATGATAGTGACACCTACAGTATGCTCACAGATAATGGCACAAGATAAAATAAAGTGACAGCTTTACATCATCTAAATGCAGCCATGCGGAAATGTAAGAGTTTGTCTTGTGAAGTTGGCAGGAAAATATGTCAGGCGCTAATGTTCAGCATATGGTCACAAGAAAAAAGTGTGACAATCAACACCAAAAGGTGCAAACGTCTCTAAACAACTGCATGAGCAACCATATGTGGGATATTTTCAGAAATTCAGACAGTAAATGTTTAATTTCTAGGAACCACTATTATGTTTCTTATATTATTCAAGTCAAAAACTTGCTTTTACCAAATGTTAAAAATAAGAGAGATATCAAAGAGGAATAGAGAAGTTGGGTGAAGTTTGAGGAAAACCTTGGAGAGTTATTTTCATCAGACAGGTTGTTTTAAAATAATTGGGATATCCTTTCAATAGAAGTGTCCATTGTGTAGTGTGAGTTTGTTGAAGTTGGAGTTTGTGCTCAGCCTGTGGCTTCTTCTTGCTTAGACAGGCAATGAGAAAACAGTTCTCAGAACTATAATGACTTTGGAGGAAGTGTTGTGAGAAAAACACTCCTTTTAACAATGTGCTGAACTTTATTGGCACTGACATTGAAACTCCCTTTAGGAAAATACCCAAAAGAAAAGAAGGTTGAGAAAACAAACCCTCTTGAACTGTAGTGACAAGACCTGTTCCATGTTAACAATACACATTACCCCATAATTTACTTTCAGTATTAACTATTGTCCATTAGCACAATACATCTTTGGGAAACACAATACTGTCATAATACCTGAGCCGTCTTGGGTGTTTACCAGCATTTACGCTGACAGGCCAATTGTTTGCCTTGACTTGTCAACCTCATCATTTGCCTCACCTGTTAAGCCTACTATATGTTTACCTTGTTGTTCCAAATCCTGGTTGTTTAGTCTTGGAGAGACCAACAGCCAGCTACCTTCACTCCAGTCAGTTTTGTCTTGTTACTTATTTACTTACTTATTATATATTTTGTCCAGGTGCCCTATATTTGTGGCCAATTTCATAATTTTGGGTATAGATTGGTTTGTGTAAAGTTAGATAAAGTTTAGGTAGTCTGAAATTAGACGTATTCTTGGTTTTTACAAAACAACGTTACACACCTATTAAACAGTTTTGTTTTTGACCTGGGGAAGTAAGAGTATGACTAAAAAGAATGCCGCATTAAAACTAATTAGACAAGTGCAATTTCCTTTAAAAAAGTTACTTGTTACTTGTTTAATTTTGGTACTTTTTGTAGATTGTCTGGCTGAGGCTGCAGCCATGACCGAGCCCATTCCCCCTCCCTCTACCACTGCCCAACAGTGGAGTCAAAGGGATTTAAGTAACAACTAATAAGTCTGTCAGTTAATAAAATATGTACAATTGTAGCTACTGTATTTACTGAGTTCAAACATGCAGGAAGGAGTTTTTAAAGCTTTTTGAGTTCTTTAACTGGTGCATTATGAAAAGCAAATTGGGCTGTAGATGAGTTCATAGGTTGTTTGCAACTCATTTTTTTTAATTGCTGGTCCTAATCTGATGTTGCAACAAGTAACCGTTAATATACATTTATAGGGCTTATAATGCACCTGTTGCTATTGGGATGATGAAAACAATGAAGTGAATCGTAGTAAAAACAGCTTGGAGTGTTGACAATTCATTAATATTCCATTTACGGCACATGTAATTTAAGAAATGCTAGACAAACAACAACAAAACAGATGGGGAGTGGCAAAATCATTACAGAATAAGAATAGAGGTGTGTCTGATCTGAAGTCCTTGCTTGTAATGCTGCTTTAAACAAAAGGCATATTTAATTACTTTTACGAAGATATGGTGACTACCAGTGACAATGTGTACTGGATCCATGAGTTAAAGCTCTATTCAGCAATACAATTTGACATTTATATTGAATCAATTGACGTTTGGTAAAGGGGCAGTAGTATTGCTGAACCCACTGAGACACAGCTCAACATAGCTTTTAGCTCATTGTTTTGGTTATCAGGGCCATAAGAGCAAACTGATTGCATGAGTGAAAAAGAACATGACATATACCTGTGTGAAGCAGTTGATAAGAATGATATGGATCTGATTGTATATAGGTTTGTTCACAATCTTTATCTTCTAACCACGTATCCCTGTACTGACTAATGTTTTCCGCCAAGCTTCAGATTTTCTGACTCATGTCACGTTAGGAGCAGAGGGTTACTTTTCCACTATCACCACAGTCTCTAGAGGAAAATTACAGTCAACACTTTCAACCCTGGTCAATGCCAGAATTCCAGTTGATGCACATTTTGGAGGTGACTATATTTAGGATCTATTTAGTTCAACTTTGGCTCCACAATCTGGCAGAACATCAGTGTGGTTCTTGACACTATGGCTTGTGCAGTTGCCAGAGACATCACAGCTGCTCTCTCCATAAGAAGTAGCGTCCTTCAGCTGCACAATGTTGAGCTTTTAGTTTAAAATCTGTGATAGACAGTATTGTTGAGTCTCACCACTCTCACTCATTCTAAAATCCTTTCCTTTACATAACTCAGCTCAGACAAGCCAAGTTTACATTGCCTGATAGGCATGAAATGGCATAACTAAAGTAAAGATATCATGACTGATTTAAAAACAGAGTAGAATAAAATAAGTTAGACTCCAGTGGGAAGCTCATTTTGCTCCATGTGTGTGGCAGGTGGTAGCCAGAACAAGTCTTTATAGAGGTCGAAAAATGCTTAATGAAGCCTTAATCTGCAGTACAAATGGGTAAACCTTTTTTTTTAAGTTTGAAATTTGTAGCAATCCTTTTATTGTATAATAGATGGAACAAAGAGCTGATTCCATAAATATCAGCTCATCCAATTAGGCAGCTTTACCACTATTCAGGGACTTTTTTATTTTTTTGATTAGTTAAGTAGAAATAACTTTAACGTAAATTTTCCTCTGCAAATATAACTACAATTTACAACAACAGCAATGAAACGGTGGCATTTCATCCGTGAAAACAGGTCAAGAGAACAAGATTCCTTCCTTATATTTTGGCTCACAGTAGAAACTCTTTGTTCCCTGGGGAACATGCTGATGTTGGGTCCGTATTCCCCTCTGACTCGATCATATGCCTTTGGCAGTGGATGATAACACTGCCATTGTTTGATAGCATTGGAATACACACACACACGGACAAACACACACAGATGCACACAGTCACGAACACACACACACGAACCACTGCTGTAGGAGGGGGACAAGTGTCAGCTGGAGGCATAGAAAGATAGGCCGCCCCCGCTACAGAGTTAATCTTAATGAAAAACGAGTCTGCCTCCAGACTGGGTACGTTGGCAAACATCCATTGATGTTCTTTCCTCAATGTATTTTTTTTTTTCTTCTTATATTTATATATATTTTTAAAAAGCATCACAGAGCTTAAGTTTAACGTATTTTTTAAAGTGAGTCAACTATTACTCAGCAATCTTATTTTCGTTGAATTATGAGCCTGATTATTTGTTGATCAATGAATGAATCATGAAATCTCCATAAAATATCAGTAGTCAACAGAGGCCTCACATTTGAAAAGGTATAATCAGCAAATGTTTAAATTATGTAATTGATTAATTGATTAACAATTTTGTCATACATTCATTATGTTAACTTACCAATTGATCCATTGTTTCAGCACTATACAGTAAATGTTCTATTCTAAACAATTATACCAGAGTACAGTATATATTGCAGGAAACCCGGTGGTCATTTATATTTTCATTTAAATCATTCAATCTTGATGCTGCGAGTGTGAGGTTTTTAATTGCTATGAATGTTAATATGAATTACTTGCTGCAGCTTTGTTTAAAAGCAGCTGTTCTGGCTGTTGTTCTTAGATAAAGAAAATATATAATGAAGAAAAATATTTCCTATTACGGGACCAAATTCAGAAAGAAAATGAACAGGCAATTACTGCAACTTCCTGTTTATTGTACTACAGGGCTAATCTATAAACTGAACTTGTGCCATGCCAGTTGCATGCTATTAAGCTTGTTTTGGTCCAGTGTTTCAACTTAAATCATTGCTCTCCAAAATGTTTTATTAGTGAAGTTTTCATTGCTGTACTTGTTACTAGCAGCCCAAAGCATAGAGCCAGTTCCATTAAAAGTGCAACTAACAAAATGAACTGCACGAAATAGCCTGAAAAAGGTTTCTTTATGTCATGTAATAACAGACTGCATTTACTGGAAAACACTAAATGCTTGGAAACTTTTTTGCAGAAATCTTACACTATACAGTTCATACTGCACATTGTACAATAGATGTGTGTAGAACCAACGGAACTAGAAGCTATTTACCCATCAGGCCAGAGTGTAACACAGGCTGAATTGGTTCCCACTCTTACTGTAAACAAGTGCCTTGAGCTGAATCTTGACCTCTTGCACCTGTCAAATGTTGAACTTGGTGCAGTGACTTCCAATTTGCTCGTCTCATTGTAGCAGAATGGTGGGGACTGGCCTTGTCATGACTGGTCTGCACACTGGCATGGATCTCAGTTAAAATGTCCTGTCCCTCCGGGTCGTTTCTCTGGTAGGGTTTCTTTTCGGGGGCTCTTGGAATGACATAGTACATTAAGAATCCAGTATGCATAAGTGAATAAGGAGGTTTGACACTCTACCCCTGAATAGCCAAGGGCTTGGACACTTAATTAAGTACTCACAATTATGTTCACTTCTCATTAATGTAAAGGATTACTGAGTCCAGACTAAGTGAGCTTTGTCAGAAGTCTTCTGATCTCATACCAACATAATATCCTACAGCCAGACCGGTGTGATCACAAATATTGCATGAATGGAGTATTTGCTGGATTAAATTTGCAATATATTCAGGCTGTGTTTAAGTACTGGATTTGCCAAACCAACCTAGATATAATTAATTAAATGAAGACAAACAATAACTGGCAGAAAACTGAGGGATGAATAAATCAATATTAAAAAAAAAATTCTTTCAAGTTTAAGTAAAAATGTACACTTGTCCTCTTATACTAGCTAGCAATGGTGGCAGTGATTGCTATCGGTCCGATGGTGCTGTACTGAAACTCCACAAGAAAACTGCTGGCAAGATGCTTTTGCAAATTTAAGTTCAGACTTTTTAATGCTTTCTAACACGTTAAATGTTTTTTTGAGGACAGTCACTGCTTGAACAATGTTCAGTGGCAATGTTTTTCAAGTAAGAAAAGTAGGTGGATGGTTGGTGCACATAATGCAGTACTTTGATACCAGACACCAGGGTTTACATCTTGAAGCCGGTGTATGGTTAGGTTTAGGCAACAGATGCGCTTTTGTAAAGATTGGAAAAAAGACTGTAGTTTTGGTTAGATGTTACCAAAGTCAACATGTCTTGTCTTATGCTATAACATATAACTATTGTAGGGAAAACAAAACAAATGTTTAGCCAGTGAAAGGTTTACACATGCAGTCAATATAAACATGTTGCTCCTTGGCAGATCTGTTCATAAAAAATACTTCTGTTAAAAATAATTTGGGTGGCATTGTGTTTCTGTGTTGTTGTAGCAAACTGATAGGATAAAAATATAATAAGCAAGAACACAGGGTTGACCTAACAATCGCTCACTTATGATCAAAGCAGTTCCATTGGCTTTGGCAACCAAAGAAGACTTAAAATAATTTACCAAATGCCTTGGATTTGTGACAAGGAATCTAAAAGACATGATTTTACTTTCTGATCTCCTTCAGCTATTGTTTCAGCAACTCTTAACCTAGATTTGGAATGATAAATACTCTTGAACCAATAAAAAACATAATGGCAACATCATTATCCCAAGGAATATTTGGTGTTCATACAACAAGAGCTGGGAGCAGAATTTTTTTAGAGGCTTTATTGAAATGCTGTGAAGCAGAACAGAAAGAAAAGAATGATGTATGTGAATTGAGTCTGCTGCCTGAAAGGAAGCCATTTAAGTATAGCATTAACTGTCAAGTCTATAATACTGACTTACTGAGCTGTTGGGACTTCCTAAAATCCTGATGAAGCCTCATTCAGTATTTTATGACCTAGGAGAGATTTTAATGGCACATATCAGATGTAGATATATTTGCAAGCTGATTAGCTCTGTTTCATTTTATGTCAGCACACAGAGAGAAAACTATACAAGATAAGACGCAATCCACATTATGCAACCCCCCACACACATTGCCGGTAACTGCTGGCAACAGTTCTCCTGATGTTGAATCAGTCCAAGTTCCTAATTGGATGCTACCTGATTACAATCGCTGGTTTTATGACGGAAAGTGTTCAAGTGAGGCTTTGTTGACTAGTTATTTGAAATCTTATCGGACTATTGCAAAAAGATTCTTGGTCTATGAAAACACCCCCTCACACACTGTCTTCACTTTATCAGAGAAGCTCTGAAGTACACCACCTTTCAAGTCATCAAACATCCTTGTATATGTCTAGAGCCTCAGCCACACATTTCTTCTGTTGTCTGTCTGTGTGTGTGTGTGTGAGAGTGTGTAGTGAAAGTTGCAGGTCTAAAGCAATTACGTGCCACAGACATGCCTTTTGTTGCACTACGACAAACCAATTTCCTGAATCTATGGCAGCCAAGTGACTCATCATTTAACTTATTCAGGCTCCTCAGCATACAAGTAACACATAAGACCTTTTTAAATAAGAAATATTTCTTATCTAAATAAATCAATAACCACCATCTGCCCCCCCCACAGGATCACTGAATTTTTCAATTTATGCAACCTCTACTCTTTTCAAATAGCAAGTGATCAAAATACTGAGGCAAACCAGCTTCATAAAGCAAGGATTGTTGTTAGGTGAACTAAATTGAAAGGTTCCATTAAATAGAAGGCGCCTCATCAGGTCTGAATAATAATGACATTGGTGCCCATCTCATAATAAGTCTTGGCTTTATATGGCAGACAGCTTGAGCGTCCCGGACTGAAATTGAATTTGGTTCATTTCCTTTGGCTGTCTAATTCTTTTGTGCACTTCTCCTCTACTTGGCATTGATTGTTAAGATACTAGGTGCATCTGACTTCCATCCATGGGTGCAGAAACACACACACACAAAGGTGCATCTGCACTTGCGGAAAAGCACCATGGGAATATAGAACCACTTACAGCAACCATCCAAAAAAGTAAAGAGGGTACTAAAGTTTTACTCTCAGCTTTTGTAAATGTGTGGGGAAATATGGATTTTCTCCACATGTTCTGGTCCTAACACACTGAGTTCTAGATCTGAGATGGTGACCTTTCCAATATGTTTTGCTGGATTCTGTCCAGTGCATCATGGGAATGGCTCCAGACCTAATGACTCCGAATGTATACAAGCAAGAAGACATGGATGGATGAGGGTGAATGACCTCCATCTCATTAGCAGCATTTTAAATTACAGTGAGCAGCAGAGTGTACAGTAAGCCACACCCTCTGCTGACCGTCCAAGTTTGTAGGTCTTAAGCGTATTTTGGCAAAGCACATGGTGCAGTCAGGGCACAGTTGTTGTCATTGTTTCAATGTTGGACCCCAAAAGTATGTATTTTAGCTAATTAGAGTGTGTTGGGACTGGTTCAGGCTTTGACCATCAGTCATGGCATTTTTGTCCAAGCTCTGGGACTCTTTTAGTGCCAGTAATCCTTTTTCTTTTTTTCTAGACAGCTGTTCCGGCATTTGCCCCCAGATTAGCACTAATGTCAATAATGATCACACTGGGCAGAAAAACATCCAAGATGGTCGAGCCAAGTCTTAAGTACCACTTTGTTTAACATGTCTCTGAGGATCGTGAAAAAATACATAATTGGAGACAACAATTGACTTGGATCTTCTGAGCGAGTGGATATACAGTAAATTGTGTGCGCTGTGTACAGAAACATTACCTAGTAATACAATGTTTAACAGTTGAGCCACTCCCATTAATGATGTGACTCCTCCAGGGCCAATAAGTAACATGCACCTGTTTGTATTGATCTGCAGGTAAAAGCCATTTAAAAATCACACCATAGCACAAAATGTATATCACTCCCCACAGTTAATAACAAACATAACACATCCTACATATCCTGATTTAATAATGAAGGAAAGTTATGTGTAATGTGATGTAATGCTGCTGAATATAAGATATGATTATATAGATCCAGACTGTATTCCTATTTGTACTATATTCAAATGAAATACGCCTTCTGTCCATATAGGACTGGGTTTTGAATGGCATTCTATCAAAATCTAAATTCAGTATTGAATGTTCTTATTGAATACTTTTTGCATCCTGACTACTTAAATCTACATAAATCAGTGAGACCGTTTCACAAGAGAGGAGTCACCACACTGTAGAGGTTTCTGGACTGCAAACACACAACACAAGCTATGACCGATATTGAAATTGAGGACAAAAAAATTAAACATTAGAAAGGTGCACTCAGTAGAGTGCAGATCTCCACCAGGTGTCTCTACAAAGACCACTGCTGTATTGTGTGATTGAATAATTATAACCCACGATTGGTTAACCTCCGTCTAAACATTAATGGGCTGTAAGGTATCGTACAACATACTTCATTAAAATCAAAAACAAGTAGCGATGCAGGCAATTGTCTTGAAGTCGTACAATCTTGTGAAAAAAAAAAGAAGAGAAATTGAACTCACCCAGGTGTCTGCCCACATAGCATAGCATAGCTGAGTGGTACTCAGTGTGTATATAAATATAATGATAAAATTAACATCATGTCCACCCCACTATATCTCTGAGGGAAATATTTATTTTTACATTTATTAGAAAGTTTAAGTTTCAAGTTTAATGAAAAATATAAATCAACTCATACTTTATGATGTATTATTATAGATTAAGCTCCCCAGCTGTGTCTAAGTTACTTAAAATCGCTTGATCACTCAAATTTACAATCCAGTAATTCAATATGATTCTGAAATGGACCATTCTGAATAAGAATCAGAGCCCATCCCTATCTCTTGATCGTGGAGATGGCATTAACCAAAGAAGGAATCTTGAATAGATATTTTAAATCAACTGTGTTACTGTGACATAAAATGAATTGTGGTTTAAAATATTGTGAAGAAGAATACAAAAAAAAGAAAATATAAAAGCCATATTTTTTGTGAAAAGTTCCTACCCCACCTTTATTAAAAATCCTTATCACCTATCGATGTGGCAGGGGGTGAAAGGGAAAGGCAGCAAATTGTCACATTAATTGGGTCATACCTGAAGAGCAGTGAAGGAATTTGTAGTGAAATCCCACACTCCTGAGAGGGTGTGCTAAATTCAGATAAGCCTCCACTGCATGGATTCTCAATCTTATCTTGAGCCAGCAATAGGACTGCGAGATTGAATAATCTGGGGAAGGTTGGGGAGCAATAGTTCAGGCATCCATAGGCTCTTAAAAGCAATTTGACAACGCTTCCATGCTCTAATAAGTGTGGCAAGTCTCCTTACTGTCAGTGAAGGATGCCAAAGTAAGAGGAGGTTTTGACTTGACATCCTCTCTTACAAGACTATAAAACAACTAACTACGTAGTCTGCTATGTGCTGTGCAATGTCAAAGTCATATGTCCCTTTAACCTGTATGCTGGTATTTACTACATCAGATGTCCATCCATCATTGCCTGCATGACAACACATTTTCTGTCCTGAATGGGCTTTGTAAGTAGGGCTCGACATTAAAGCTTACCCACTGGCCAGGGGCACGTAAACTCTGTGTTTGGGTAAATGGAATGCCTCATGCAGTTGTTCTATTTGGCAAGTGAAAATTAAATGTGATTTCTGTTATGTTAAATAGGGGTAAGGATGTTACGATGATGTTACGATGTTAAGGAAAAACATGCGTCGGGAGATTGCCATTAATGCTTTCTAGTTGCCGATCCCTGATAATTCTACATTGTGAACAACAAATCTGTTGACACTGGCAAGAGAAGAGATAGCATAGCTGTTAGCAGCCGGGTGGCAGTAGAGTCATGCTTGGCTAAAAAACGGAGCTAACAGCATGGCAACATTTGGAACAACTAACTTAATCCGAACAACTAATTTAGGCCTATTATATTGTAATTCGGTTCCATGCATGCTGCTCAGAGTAAATGCAGTGGCCAACAGCACGGAGTCTCTCGCTAGCACAGTCTTGCTTGTAACGAAGCTAACCGTAAATGTAAAGAGGTTCTATTCAGTTACATGATTCAAGCTCCAAACTGTAATACTACTGGGCAAAGGTAAATAACATGATGTGTTTGAATGCAATCTTGTAAAAGTTATTTTTTGGCAAATAAAAGTTCAAAATGAAATGGCAAGTGACGGCTACATATGACTTTCTGTTAGAAGCTGACCACAAGACTGTAGCCACAGCTATCTTGTCAGCACTTTGCATATCAATTTTACCGCACTTACCTCACAGAATGTCCATTTCTTACATTCTAAGCTTTTATTGAGGTTTTCAAATGAAGTTTCGGAAGTCTGTCATCATACTTTATGATGTAATCACCCTAAAAAAATGGTGAAAATATGAGCGTTATTCTAATTGTATTAACATATAGCTGCTAAACCGCCCCGTTAATACAGATGCGTTCCTCTCTTTTTGTGTGGCAAGCCAAAGAGCAAACGCCAGAGATCAAACTGTTTTTTCACCGCAGTGACAATGTTGATTTTGAAAGGTCAAACGTTAACAAATATGGATTGAAGCAAAATATTTCGTTAGATAAAACCATTTTGTGGATTTTAGATGATGTTTTAGATTATGAAAAAATGTGTGACGATTAAGGCCTATGGCACAGAGGAATAAGCTCTATAAGGCTTTGGATATACAGGCTATACTTGTTGGTATTGTCATTGTTGGTTTTGGTCTTTTCATAGGATTTGTTGACAATAACTAAAATATTTAAAAAAAAGCAAATCCTTGTTTGAACAGGTTTATTGTCATCTTGACTTTTAGTCACGTTTGTTTGTTTTTTACCTAAGTCAAAGGTGGTAATCATCTTCTATTTTTTTTTAAACCTCCAAATTATTTTATCACTTTATGGCCCACATGTTAAATTTACATGTCGACGTCAACAGAATGTATGGGACAAACGAATGGTGAAAGCACAAGGATCATTATAGGTTCATAACTGTCCTCTCGAAAACCACTCAAGTATAAAACCTGTATGCCCCGAGGAGGAAAGAGGGAGAAAAAAATAAATAAATAGACAATGTATTTTTTTTCAAATGTAAAGATTAGAGATCGAGAGTAAGAGGCTATGAAGTGTGAGCGGAGAAGCGGAAATTGAACCTCACTGCCACAGCACCAGTCAATCAGATAAATAACGGTATAATCGAGTTTTGCCTCTCACATGCATAATTCATCTTACATTTAGCTTTATATCGCTTTTTTCTCAGAATGACTTTGCTTCTTAGGACAAATTGTTGTGGATTTAAGAGCATGATGGGAATAACATTTTCTTCCGTCAACCATGCTACAGGTTGTAGCCCAGAGGGATATTACAGCGGTCTCATGAAAGCCAGAGAGTTGGGCTTCTGTGCACAGATCACTCTTTCATCCTTCCCCTGAAACTAGATTGTATCAATACTTCCCATGGCAAACCTAATTATTTCGCCCATGGATCAAGGTCATAAATCTATTAATCCAAGGGCAACCTTTAATAACAATAAGAAATACTGTATATTGGAGTTCAAATACAATCTGCATTATTCTTCTATGAGCTTTTTCAAATACCAAAACAGCACTAGGAATAATACTGTATTTACTTGGTCACTTGATTTGTTGTTTTTATTGTTATATTTACACTGAACGAATCATCATTTTGAAGATGTTACAATGCTGATGGATGATGCATCACATCCGGCCGGTTACCACTAAGATATAGAGCCATTGGGAGGTGCAGGAGAGTCACCTGGGTGGAGAAAAAGAGTGTTTTCTTCTGGCTCCACAGTCCTTGGCAGGTGTAGAGGCAGCTCACTCACAACTCCACGGACCACCTGCTGCCAAATCTGATTTAGTGCAGGGAAATATTTTCTCCCTGAGACCCTGCCTTTGGTTTAGAAGGCCAGGCCACATGTTGTGAAACGAAGTAGGCCGCCAAACTAAACGGGTTGTCATTTGCCCACACTGCGTGGCTATTGATTTACTGCTCCTTGCTGCTGGTTTCCTGGAGGGGACTGCAAGCTCTAAAAAAATGCCTCCGTGCTCCATCAAAAGAAAGGTTCCCCGGGCCAGACCTCCCATGAGGCTCAACTGCCAGCATTTGGCACCATCAGGGGTTGAATAAATGATCAGCTAATGCCCACGTGTGACATTAATTGAACATGTGACATCACATGAAAAGGCATCGGGTTAATAGACTGGATGTAATTTTTGCAACGCTGGCTATTGTACTTTATAATATTAACAAAAAGATGTATTAATTAATTAAAACATTTATCTTGTAATAACATTGTGATGTATGCATTCATTTTTGTTATGTTGTATAACCTTGCTTGATCAATGCAACAAAGGGAATTAGAATGAGGTTGCAAGAGATTTGAACAATTCAGCGCTGGTATGACAATGCACCTATTGGGACCTGCCTACTGCAAGGTCTAGAAGTAAAGTATAGATGGCATGACCTTGTGGTAATATTTCCAGCATTGCTACAGTGTAGCTCAAAAAGACCAGTGCTGAAACAATTAGCCTACTTAGTTTGATCAGTCATAATTGATTAATTATCTCAGTTAATTACGAAACAAAATGCTTAACATCCAGTACTTCCGCTTCTATAAAGATGAACTGCTTTTATGTCGAACACATCACCTCGGACTCTAATAGATCGTAATGGGGATTTTTCACTATTTTTTAGGGCTGGGTGATAATTCAATATCATAATTAATCGTTCAATGGAATCATATCATGATGAAATCAGAATCTTCGTTATTGTTGGCTCTTTAGCTCTGATAATGTTACATTGTAAAAATCTAAAATGTGTTCAAATTGACAGTAGGAGAACGAAGGTACCGTTACGGTTAAATTATGATGCATTCAGGCTCTGTTAAGTGAAAATGAGAATTGGGCGATGGTCAATTATAACGTTATGATGTGTTCCCATAAAATGTAGTTTTAGTAGAAACTTGAATAAATCCAGTTGTATGAAGGAGGTATTTTCACAGCAATATAACAGATATTTGGGATGAATTATGACCTGTTTATACTAGCTCTAAGCAACTTACAATACATCATGACAATTACTAATGACAAGATTTGTTTTTATCAATAAAAATACAGTCTTTTATTCATATCATTTGAATTATGTGTTTTTATGAGGGAAAAAAAACACTATAAGTAAAGTAAAAGGATAGCATTTAGAATTTTTGATGGTTTACAGACTTCCGAGTGATTGAAATTAGTCTGGAGCTTGTAGACCAGCTGCTATAATCAATCACCAATATGAATCATCAATGATCATCAATTAGTATCAGCGGCAAAAATAAACGTTATCCGGGATGTCTACAAGTTATATTTGCTGTCTTTTTTGTCTTTTGTGCTGATCCAATCTGTGATACGATCAGTGACTCTGAGCCGTGATACGATCCGAACCGTGAGCTTTATGATCCGTTGTACCACTAACTAACACGCATGTCTCAGGATCGAAAGAAACCGAAGCATGAAAATGGGGAGAACACTCCACAGACTTTCTTGCTGTGAGGCGATGGTACTAACAACTAAGCCAGTGTGCCATAGTCATTCAGCTTGTAGAAGTGTGATCTAATCTGACTCTGACATTGTCTCCATTTGTAGAACCAACAGCAATCTGAGCATAAAGGGAGTCAACACATCAAGACCAGATCTAAGCAATTCCTAGCACGATCAAATGATAAAAATAACATTGAAATGGCAATTTTAACTGCAGCCACACTGCTCTGTGGGAGGTCCTGATTAAAATAAGGTGTCCCTTTACCTTTCATTTCACATAAACATAATATGCAAACATTTCTCCATCTGTGCAGTTTAAAAGCACCATTTTATTTTAAGATTTAGCGACTAGTATATTAATCAAAAGCTGTGATGCTAAGAATACAGAGAAGATATCAAATGTATTTTTATGTTGTTGTCTCCAGCCTGTTAACCTCCACCTCTAGTCTGAACAAGTGTTTATTCAGACAGCAGTCAAGGTTTTGGATGGGGAGTGGAGAATTTCATTAAACCTGCAATCACAATGCAGTGTCAAAAACACCAGACTGCCTCTTCAAATCTTATACTGACTCCAAAGCTTCATAACCAGCGAATTGAGATACTGATGCACTTCAATTATTTCAAAACAAGATCATAACGCAATGTTAATGCAATCTGTGTGTGTGATTAGTGCTGGTGGCCGAGGTGCAGACTGGCTGCACATTGCATATGATCAGCCCATTACACGCTGCCAGGGCTGGTTATGGAAATAGACTTATAACAGTGCTACCTGGTCTTGCTGCCCACTGAGACAGAGGGAGATATCACATTCATTTACCAGCATCCAATTAGTGCTGAGCCCGCATCATCATCAATTCACATACTAATTGTCCCATGTGGCTCAGATAGTGTACCACCATCTGTGCAGATCCTCTCACTCTTGAGCAGATTATTTTTTGGGATCGAAGAGAAGTGATGTGGTTTTAAGGCACCTGCAGGTCTACATATTTGCACTGTATGAATCAAGAGGGTTCAAATTATTGTCAAAATTCACAGTGTGTCATTATAACACCACAGTTTTCAAAGGTAATTGATGAAATATAACACATCCTGAGGTACGTCATCATAATTGGCAGCTACCTTGCCTCTCTGTGCCCTTTTCATTGTTTAATGTTGTATATTTTCGTGCAAATAACTCATTAAAAGTAGACATCGCGACCCCACGTTGAGATGTTTTTAGTGCGGCTACAACAGAAACATTTCTTCAGCATTAAACATCAATGGTAAACGTCAGGTTTGCAGCTCCTCAAAATCAAAGAGCAAGACTTCCTTTGTAGCTGCCATTTTGCGTTTATGATCAAAAATCATACAGCAAAAATTCCATTACAGAAAAGGTCAATTTTTCTTCCAACCATAGCCTCAACAGACCAGAACATAAAGCCGCAAGACATGAGTTCACTTTCATTCTCTGAGGATGGTTGAAAGTCTCACTGGGGAGCCCAAGAAATCACAAACTGAGGCAGAAATAGAAGTTGATAAGCTGATAAGGGAAATGACAAGACTCTATTACACCCAGTAATGCATCACAGTGTATTTCACACACTGATAATAATAGATAAAAGTCTTTCTTACATTCAAGTTAAATTCTTTTCACATATTCCTAATGAAGACAGGCCAATAGTTGATGGCTTTATGGTTATTTGTCTTGCAGAAAGTGTTTCACTGACAAGATAAAAAACTGAGTTGAACAGCCGGTTTCTTTCGGAAACATATGCTGCATTAGTTTGCCGTGTAACCCCAGCAGCTGCTGTGGCAAACTGAGAACAGAATAGGTGAACTGAGAGTGTGTGTAGCGGTTTACCCTCAGGTTTAGTAGAGACCTTGAATGGTGAAACATAAGTGTTTTCAAAGCTTAAATGGAAGAAAGGTGGCTATGAAACAGACCATACGGGTTTAATAGAGGCCATATTGCCCAGCAGGCTTAAAAGAGAAACTGCATTTCAACATGTTGACGTGAAAGACTGTACACTAGTGAAGTGCTTCTGCTGTGGTTTACAAACCTCAGAGCGTCACTTTATTAATTACTTCGCCATACTGTTGTTATGGCACACTTGCTCAATAAATCCGAACGTATCAATCTTGTAGCCAGACATGTATCTCCATCTCATTTTTGCAGTGGAAGCTCCCAATCAGTTCTCAGTATGTTTAACAAATTTGAACATAAACTGATATGTGAAACTTTTCCTGCAGCCCTCTCTCTGTCACATGACTGCTTGTGTTCGGCCCATGTGTGTATGTTTCAAGATGTCAGCAGTCAAGTGTGCTTCCGTTAACACATTTCGACCTGGCACAGAGTCCGATCACGCACCCCATCCAATCCCTTGGCTGGCTGCAAAGTAAAATGATTCAATACATCCAATAAGCTTTACGCTTTCTTTTCATTTCTTTCATTTGAAGCTGGTTGTGTACCGCCATCCTGGGTCAGTCAACCCCATTTCAAGTGGCTCCCCTTCAATCTATACCACAAATTTCCTCTGCGGTTTCTCCTTTCAAAAAGTCACAGACGTGGGCATTGCAGTTTCGCAAAAAACACAAAAGAGAATAAATCCTTCACAACGATAATACCCTTCATTGGGTCAAAAAGAATCCTTTACAATAACGCCACAGCATTGTTGGATCTAGATTGTTGTTTCATGATATTGCTCTCCGTGTCACTGGACAGAATGGATCAACTTTGCAGGAGCTCCTACAAGCCATTATTCAATTATCACTTGATTCATCAGGTTGCTCCGAGTGCAATACATTATTAAATGTATAATAAAAAGATGTAGGATACATCTCACATTTCCTGCTCATGAGTTTGAACTATGAACATTAGTGAGAAGGCACAGACAATAAAAGTGGACATTAAAAATGTCATCCTCCATTCCGGCTCCGCTGACGGGCATTAGACCAATAAGCACAAATGTCTGAGGGATAATGCCCGCATTAGGGCTTGATTCATTCACTGTCCCTATTCATAGCCCTTTGTGAAACAAAGTGAATATTACTGTGTGCATTACATCCCGCTCGATGGAATCCTTTCTACAGGGAGCAAATGCATAGCATAGATCACCAAACAAAAAGCTTGTAGGAAAGGCCTCATGATTATCCTCCATTCATATCGTGGGGATTAGTCCTCCATTATGAATGGCACTATTAACCTTGGTACATTTGCGAATCATTTCCAGGATGTTAGGCTTTTCTAAAATGTCTCTGCGTGTAATGTAACAATGGAAATGCAATGTGGCCATGTGGCAGGGGTTAGCTTGGATAGATATTGATTTTCTATCTTCTGTTCCGTGAAAGTGTGAGCTGAAGACACGGTCATGCCTGTGATGTTCATCACTGCTCAAAGACAATTATGGAGTGAGAACTTAAGGGTAGCAGAGGGTAATCCTTTTACCAGCCTCCCTTAGGGCTTTCCAGTGGGTTGCTTGATTCAGGTTATTGATGCCAACCACTCTTGTCTGGCCCCAAAATTACCTATTGATTTACCCTTTTGACAGTTGTTAGTTGGAAACTTAATCACAGCGACCTACATTGTCATATAAAGTACATTGTTGTCAGGCACTAGCTGCTGGTTCCCTTTTTGTGTCAGTGCTGTAAGTAATGCTGCTACCACAAACATGGAAAATCAATACATGTACTATACCAGCGCATTTTTGCTTACAGATGCGAAGACCGTTATGTAAATCTCTTTGTATTGATCTTTCACAAAAAATAATGATTATTCTAAAGCAATTTGCGGTTTGCCCTCCAAATAATGAATTGTCTACCATCATACTAATCTTGGTACCACCTTTTTTCCAATCAAGAATTGTATACTATGGCATTGCTGTGGCTCCAAAATTGAATTTCTATCAACAGCTGCTAAGCACAGAGGCACCGTTTTTGCACTGAAATCATGACAAACGTCAAACATGAAGTCACAGAGAATAGAAATGCCCTTCAACTCTGTTACCCCAGATCATTCCTTTTGTCAAACGTACCAGCCTAAATCCCTGCCCGCTCCCAGCTGCTGACCGTTGACCTCTGTGGGGATTGAGGAAATCTTTTTTACGAGTCCCTAGGTTTGCTAGAAAAAAATGTGCATAAAAAGGAAAATCATGTCATGAAAATCTAGAATAACGCCATAGGTATGTGTAAAACCATCATCCATTATAGACACAAAGACGGAGATTAGGGTTGCATGGATTTAGGTTTTTGAGAACCAGTCTGTGCCCATACAAATATTTCTGTATTGAAGCTGCCAATATGTTCAAATATGACCTTATTATTATTATTCTTTTTTTTTTAAAGCTGCACAAACAGCCTTTATTAAACCACCACACAATGCTTCTACATTTACATTTGGTTGTGCCCAAGATGATACTGTTGGAGCAAAATGCATGCTCTTGATAATGCTCTTCCATTTTCCATAAAATAAGCTATAGTGTCCATGACGTGTACACTAGTTTCTGCTACAATCCCACAATGCAATGTGTCGCATTTCATACATGCCAAAATTAGAGTCGTGCAGTACTACGCCTGTGTGACCAGTGATCCAAAATGATAATTTACTGCACACACTAGAGGAAGCTACTGAGTGTCTATCATATGGGGAGTAATGAATAAATGAACGAGAAAGTAATATCGGACACAGCTAAATACTTGCATGTGTAATCTCAATGCCATTTTGTTAAGTGCATTCATGTAAAGCCTTTAATTACAGAGGATACACTACACTGAAAACAATTACCCAGACATGCAAAGCTCCTCGGGAGAAGTGTTAGTGAAACAAATATTTGGGAAGGGTCACAAAAGATGGAACCCTTCCAGGGCAAATAGGTGAAAGTCTGATACAATAAGTACAACATATATATGGAAGAGTATGAAAGGGCAAACGAGTTCCTGACAAGAGTTTCTAATACTACAGTACAAAAGGAAGGCAACACATGAGAGTCTATGTTATTATTAATATAAACTTATAAAAACGGCAACAAAAAGCAATCAAAAAGCTATATTTTATAGCTAAATAAATTTAACATGCAGATCTTCAAATACAATTATATTTCACTGACCTTAAAATATGTCTTTGGAAACTGATTACAATTGGGTCCCATCAGACCTCTGTAATTAGCATAAATAGCTTGATTTACTTGATTCCGTTGATAATAGTAAATGGCATCAACATTCAGTGGATCCTACTTTTGAACAGCAACCACATGGTTAGACCTTTAATTATGCAATTCATCACTGCGGGAATTTGTAGAGCCTGATTTTAAGTGTTATTCTTGTTGGTTGTGCTGTGAAGAGCTGTTCACGATGTTCGATGACTCATTTCAACTGAATTAAATCACTAAAAGCGGTAAAAAGTTCTTAACTGGTCTTTGACCACTAGCTGTGTGAAGATTTCAAAGGATTCAGAGGAATAAGGTAGGTCTTTTATCTATGTGAGTACATGTTTAAATCTTTTGATCTATCAGTCAAATAACAAAGGTATTTTACTTTTATGGGAGTTGGAACAACAGTTTTTTGAATAAACATAAAAACAAGTGGTTAGTTGATCACTAAGATAACATTTCTTTGTTACATTGTAACATTGTGTGTACTTGTCTGTACTGTGATCAGCATTTGAAGTTACAAAAATATCAAGTGGTTTTTATAACTTGCCGGATTTTATTTAGGCTGTTGGCAAGTTGCAGTTCTACAGTAGTGGCTGTGACAGTGAACCTGTCAGTCACAGATGAAAGGCGGCGCCCAGGGAGGTTTGTGACAAAACAGTTTGTGACTGCTGAGAATCGCCTGTTGGAACCATTAAAATAAAGACGGAAAGAATTAAGGTGAAGGGACAGACAGCAGTGAGGAACTGGGGAGTTTCTGTTGATATTTCTAGGAGTTGATGGCAAGAGCAACAGAACTTAAGGCCTGTGTCCACATAGCGCCTCTTTCTGGCAGGAAAGCATCCGCAGGGCGCCGGGCAGCGCTGGGCGTGTCAACCAAAAAACGCTCCAAGTGCCTTTTTCTAATGTTTCTATGGCAACAATATCTTGGCAACATATCACCACTCCAACCACTCTTTACATATTTCTTCCCCATGAGCACCAAACGGAGGATGTCTGCTTCATACTTTGTACGGTTCAGCTTTTCACCGCTCATTCTGACAGCCGCAATGTAAAGCAAGGCGAGAGACAAGACGTACGTTAATAAAAGCACAACACTCACACGCAACACTTAGTGTCCGCCTGGCCGATCTGCTCCTAAATGGGCCTATTGGTCTTTGTTATGATAGTGTCTGTCCGAAATAGAAAGGTTCAGGATAGAAAGACAGTCAAAACAAGCTTCTGCTCCATTTACTACAGTGACGTCACCAGCGCTTTTCTGAAAAGTTCAGAGATTTTTAACTTGGAAGTGCTTGGAAAGGCCGCACAAAAAAGGCGGAGTGCTCAGGAAAAAAACGCTCGTCTTTGACAAACAAAATAAAGAATTACAAAGATATTAAACGACCAAGGTGTCTCCAAAATGAAGAGAAGTAAGAATCTTGCACATGTAGTAGTTGTAAGTCTTCTACAAAGGGCTTCGGCAAAAGGAAATAAATGTTGTCTTGTTTAAGGTAATTCATAAATATCTATATGTCTACAATATATAATATACATAAGTACAGAGTATGAATGTTCACTTTGACAGACATGGCATGTTGTAGTATCATTGGACATTAAAACATGCACATCGTCATTTTAAGTGGAAAAAGGGTCATTCAACACATCACAGCATTAAACATTTATATTGTTTTCCCTATTTTTTGCTGCAAGATGCCTCTCAGCAAGTCTTGATATGCACAAATGTATGTTTTCTCTTCTTGCTGGATGTAATGTTTTTGTTTTTTTATATCCATTACCGCAGGCATTAGTGGGCTGTTTGCACTCTGCACTGAAGCTTGGTGGTGTAATAAACTGTTAATTTTTCACTCTATCTGACAGAATATCATTAAGCTCAGCTATAAAGGAGAGATGGCACATAAAAGCTTGGCATTCTTTTAGTAATTTGCTGCACAAGTTTGGTAATAATAATAATTATACCACCGGGGGGCAAATGCAATCTCAAATTTATCCGTGTTGATACTGCAACGGCAGTGATGATGTTGGATTTGCACGGCATCGCCTGTGTGTGAGTAGATGGTGAGAGTCTGTGATTTGTGATCAGTCTCTCTAACCTGTGCAAGACTGCATACATTCTGAAAATTAGATTAATAGGATGTTCTGGCTGTAATATCAATATATTTATTGTTAATATTTCATTTGATTTACAGATTTTTTTGTGGTTTTAAAATACAACATTTAACCAACCCCGTCACTGTTTTGTTTCTGGGTGATTCATTTCCCACTTTTACTCAGGAAACAGACGGAGGCTGGTCCTGCCAGCTTCGGAGGTTCAGAGAGGAATGAAAAGCTAGTTTGGAGATGATATCTGTCCATCTCCAACCATGGAGATTACAGCCATGACAGCTGTTGTGGCGAACGGCTTACAGCTTACAGAAGTACCTGCAATGAGATGGCCACGATAAAATAAATTACCTGTGTGATGGCTGACGGCTGAAGAACACTGCCTCATTTCATTTCCATTTTTTTCTCACCAACAGCTATTATCTGATTTTTGTTGGGCTAAATTGATAGAGTTTTTAAATAAATGTGGTTCTCATTTTACTCCTAATAACAGGTTGCCTGTCTGTAATGTGAATAAACATGTCCCAAGGATATATTTTTTACCATGACAACCCCCTGAGAGATTTTGAGTGAAATCATCAGCCGGTGACCTCAGTCGACTTAAAATTCTCCAAGTCAAGCCGTCTTTTGTGTGTGCGCTAGGCTACATTACATTTACAAAATGAAATAAAATAAAGTGGTATAAGTACCACAGTAGGTTGTAGGCTTAAGATATGTATGGTGATGACACAGCAAAGGAGTCACTCCCACAAAGCATGCTTAACAAGATGGAGTCTGTGCTTCACGACGGGTCTGGTGGTTTGCCATCGCCAATGACACACAGAGGACAGCCAAATCCGGTTCCAATTAACAAATTCTGATTCGGGTACGGCCTGATTGTTTACCCCCCTGTGCAGGCTACACCTGTTCCTATGACAAAAGAGAAAAGGCCAAATTCTTGGCCGAGCAGCATGATCTCTCATGTTACCACGTGGTTGTGGTGGTGCAGTGTGCTCCGTTCCTCTCCTTGCGCACACTCAGCCTGTAGAGCTGAGGTTTAAAAGGCAAGGCCTTATCAGTGTCCTCCAGGCCCTACACCTCCACTGGAGTCGGTATCCTCGGGGGTTAAGGCAGGGGGAAAAGTGAAGTCTGACAGAAGAAGGAGGAAGGAGACAAAGAAATGCAACGAAGCAGAAACAGGTAGAGAAGAAAAAAGCGAGAGCGGGAACAAGGTGTTGTGAGAGGAAGAGGAAACAGAAATGGAAACAAACACAAGAGCAAGGCAGTGTTGATTGAGGGTGTGAGGTATTTATGTGACTCATATCCAGGCTGTGACACCTTCCTTTCTGAATGGCAAAGCTATCACTTTATCACCACCACCATCTACTTCCATGTGGGGAGATTAGGAGAGTCATTATAACCTGTACTTTGAGACGTGGAGAGCGAAGATCATTCAATTAATTCCTGATATTCTGCAAAAGACGGCAGCTGCCACAAAAAAATCTGAAGGTTGGCAGCAAGTGAAGAATGTGAATGCCAGTGAGAAACAGCTTGTAAAAAGCTCAGTAGAAAAGTTGCCCGACTGTGTGGTCAATATAAGTCGTTCTGTTTCCCTGCAGATTTCGAGCAGAACCTTCTTCAGAGTCGTCATGTGATGTCTGAGGGGATAATTCAGCCTCTGTCTACTTAACATGCAAACACAGACTGTTTCAAATCCTGCACTGAATCAAAAGCGCACAACAGTGAGATCACTGGGAAGATGCCGATGCACTAACGCTCAAAATGAATGACTATTTGGGATAAGGACAACAGAATTAATACAGATCAAAAACAGCTATCAGTTTGATAATGCAGCAATGAATTTCGCTTTGGTGACGTATTTTTCTTACCTCTACAAATAACTCATCAAACATAAACAAAGTAAAGTGACATCAACACAGTTTAAATATAGCTACAAGGGCTTCTATATTGAATGACACATTTCCATTGACAATGAACAATCATTAAGAAAGAAATCCATTACAGAAGAGATACAGAAAGCAATTTCTCCACCGACAGTACAGCCTCGACATATCACACTGCTGTGCAGCTACGAAGCATGCAGGGGCATAACTCTCTCACTTTTTCTTTGCCTAAAACCTTATGTTGCCTCTTCACGACATAGCAGGATAAGGAAGCTTGAAGGAAAGTGGCTTCACCAAACAAGCAACACTCCTTTGGTGGATTTTTCATTTACAAACACTTTAAGGAAAAGACATGAATATTCTCTTTCTAGCTAAGAGTTTTATGAGACCATCGATACCGTCTATGGCAGGAGTTCTCAATCTTTTGAAACTCCACCTGCCTAAAGAAATGTGAAGAAAAAAAAACTGTGCTGTATATTATGTGTTATGCCACTGTCAGGTGTAAAGACCAAAATAAATATTCTGCTTACCCACAGCCATCACTTCCTCCCGTTATGAAGTTGAATGTATTCAGGGTCCTATTTCCTCACCACAAGCTATGGAGTTTTTAGTGGCGCAGGTTTGTCTCCCACATTTGGTTTTCATTTAAAAAAAACTATCCATTTTGTTTGATTGCATTCGAGGGAACGTTGGCCAGCTAACAGTGGCAAAACACGTTTGTCCCTACCTGATGCTGCGTTGTTATTGGCCTGTTGACGTTCAGTCGCAACGGGTCATTAAAAATATGCTTTCTTTGAATTACTATGTTTTCTTATTGATGTGAATTCTTGAGCACATTCAGAAATAATGATAACAAGCTTTGTAATGTACTTATTTTAAATAACTAACTAACTAATTGGTAGTACCTCCACGGCCCAACAGTGGGCCCCCGACCCATTGGTTAAGAATAGCTGGTCTCTATAGTAAATATTAAGCTGCAGTTAATATTACAATAAGTAACTGATCTGAGCCAAGAAATTGTCTGGCACAAAACCCCTCATAAAAACAGCTAATTGTCATTTTTACACTTGGGATTTAGTAGAGAAAGAAACAAAACATGTTAATTAGCGAGATTTAGATTGAATGCTTGAAGGAGCATAGTATACAATATACATTTTCTCAACTACCTCCCCACCATAAAGTAATTAGCTGCACTTCCCAAAATGTTGAGCTATTCCTCCAAGAATACTCTGATGAATTTTGTATCAAATATGGCTGGAAACGGAGGAGAACCACATGCCAACCACAGTGATGTGACATTTATAATGCGGTGAGGATGGAACAGTAGAAAGCCCTCCAGCCTTTAGACTGAATCAAAGGTAATATGGGTCGCTGTTGGTGCATTCTAATTTAGACATCTCTCCAGGGGCAGATTACCTCACACAACACACTCCCAGAATGGCAAGACACACAACTTCAACTTAGACCTAAAAATACATTATTTGGAGGAGGTCAAGCCATCTGTGTACTGTGGGCTGGAGAAAAAGAAAATGAGAGTAGCATGAAGGTCAGTTGGTAGAATTAAATAAAATACATATTGTATTTTGAAGGGTATTGCTGTGTGGTATTGTATTATGTTATTTTGGAAGATGTGGTGGACAAAAAAATAGGAATTAACCAATTCACTTTACATAATATATGGCTACACTCATTTTTAACATAACTGGAAATGCTTACAAGAGCGCTGCAGCTATTTAGTATTTATGTTGATTTCTTTTGGCTGGACGACTATGAAAAACTCGAGTTGTGCTTCAGGAAAGGGATCTTTTTTTGTAGCGGATTTCATTTGCCAGGCCTGGGAGAGCAGCCAGAATACTATGTTTCACTGTATTTTGTAAATGAATAAAATATTTGACCACTGCAGCTGTATCTCTGGTGTCTTATGAACCCATGAGGGTTGGGCACGTAATGTGCACGACACGAAAATAATCAATCAATCAATATATCCTTAATTTATACTCACTAATGCACGTAATGATCTAAAAACACTGGATACTACAATACCCATGATGCAATTTCAAATACTGTCGCTGATTAGGCCCTCCGACTGGACGTCCATGTCTTTTAAACTACACATCAGCAGTTTGTGACACAAGCTTTCTGAAAAAGAAAACAAACTGTAGTCTCCAAAAATAATTGATGCAGTGCTCCCTGTGACTAGTACATCGCCTTTGATATGTTAAGTGTCCCTTTTTAAAGCTGCATTGGGAGATTTCGGACCACTATGGGGTGTTACTGGACCTTTCTGACCCCTTGTGGTTGATGAAATGATATATCCTTAGGCTAAAAGAAATACTGATTTACTGATTAAGTTGTTACATCTTACTACACATTTGCACATCCAGCAGACACACAATACCATGTGCATCCCACTGGGGTCTTTCTTGTCATGTGACGAATTTAAATATTCACACTTTTAGAAGTTTGAGAAAAACATCTCAGTCATTATCTTGCTAAATTCAGTAGATATATTCACCGGTTACTTGTTTACTGTTTACTCTGTTGTTTCATGTGGGGTAGCATTTTGGATTGTCTGAGATTGATGACAACGCAAGGTTATTTATTTTATATGGGGAGTTGATAAGAGTTGTAAGACTCGACCACACCACCATAACCATAAGTAACACTTTATACTGATGTGTTTGGAGCATTGTTTCAATAAACACGTTCTTTTCTGCAAACTTTCTGAAAATTAAACATAATGCATCATGTTAATATGAGCAATGCAATCCTTGTTAAAGTTACATTATGGGAAGTGTGAAGCGTAGAGAATCGTGTCTGTTTCCCAGACTACACGGTTACATTTAAATCACCTGTAAGGACACAAAACAGAAGGGAAATCATGAAGTGAGTGGCCAAAATGGTACTGCTTTAAGACATTAGTAAAATGTTTTGATCTAAGTTTAAAAGCTTTTTCATTACATGTGGGTTTACTGAAATGCCAGCTAGCAATTATTTCCACACCAACTTTGTACTATGAACCAATTAATGAAAAACTGCAGTGGTTATTGTTATTACAGACATAAAAACACTTCCATTTTTGTGAAGTTTGAGTGCTTGTTTATGTGTGTCTGGGAGAGAAGCATTAAAGCTACGAGAGATTATGTACATATCTATGTATAAATATAGCTATGACTTTCAGAACACTTGGCAAACTCCCATAATTACCAGCTTTTATGATAGAGCAATGCTGCGTTCAAAAGGAAGCTCTTAAAGACAGGAGGGACCCAATGAGGGATGTGTCCTCGATGTTGGGCGGGAACTGTTTGTTCAAACTGCCATTAGGCTACATTGTTGAGGACATATTGGGGCCATTTATTTGAAATTTGTGACAGCGTCCATTCAATTAGAGGAAACGCCTTATGTCTTGTGAAAGGAAGTGGAACAAAATAGCACATCATGATCCAGGGTCAGTTCTTACCCTCTAAATTCTCGATAGTCATATATCAGAGAATAATTTTGTAAGGTGGCAATTGTCTTCTAAATTGCCGTTGAAGGCAATTCTAGGAAAGGGTGACATTCAAGTAATGTCAATGGAAACTGATCGTACTTCAGAGCTTTCCATAAGCGCCATAGCAGCCGACTACTCATTTAAGTCCAGCTGGTTACTTTACTTTATTACGTTTTTTATTGAAATGAAATAGTTTTGATTAACAAGTTGCAATTTGCTATGCAAGTACATTTTGTCACCACTAGCCTCCGCTTCAAAGCAATGCGAGCTTGACGATAAAGAAAGTGTGTGTGTGCTCAGCTGAGAGGTTGTGTCCTACCAAGTTAAAAGCAGAGAGTGGTCTTCAGTGTCACAGATATTAGGCAAATTACTGATGAAAAAACACACCAAGACTTCGGAAGACAAAGGTGGCAGCGACTTGACAATTGCACAGTCAGCATTAAAAAGTCCACCGAAAGTGGTGAATTTTCCACACAGAAGTTTATTGGCTTAAAGAAATAATTACTCATCTGTATTTACATTGTCATTTTTACAGCAGAGCCATCTCTCGCGAACACGCAAGAAAACAGGAAATGTTGTCAGAGCAAGGGTTGTTTATTTACATTGAATAAGGGTGCATTCATGTTTCTAGTAAAACAATACATTAACCATCGTTGAGGGATGTTTAGATAAACCTCACAGCAAAGGTGTCAATGAATAAATAAAATGTAATAAATAAGGACTCCTACAGGGAACTGCAGGAGTGCTGCTCCACACACACCTCCATTGATGCTGAAAGTTGCAGATTGATTGATGGGCGGATGTTGTGATGTTATTGGTCGGTAGCTCAAGTAAGCATTCGTCATATTATGTTTTACAGGATGAAAGGAGAAGAGCTTGACATACAGATTTTTTCAGCCACTTGTAGCCGAGTAGCTGAGATGTTTTACGTGCCAAACGTACTTGTCGGAATTGGAAAATGTAGACCTATTAGAAAATCTGATTTACAGGGATTTGGACAATAAGTAGACAATTCTAAATGTTACCATTTTACTTTGTAATTGTCATACACTGTAGTTATTTACATTAAAACGTACAATTCAAAGTCACATAGGCTGACATGCTTTTGTCTGCCTCGGGAAAATTTACATGGTTCACCATCACTTAACCTCACATCACAAGGGTGCATACAAATAAACTTAGAATATTTAAACCCCATTTCCTCATGAGGGATATTAAAATCAGCCAGACAAAAATAAATCTGTCCAGTTGAGGGAAACCATTGACATCATGCAGACACATCCCCTTGAAATGACAAGTAGGCACCATGACACATCAAAGTGGTGCAGCAGGTGAGCCAAATCATTAGATTAGGCAGATTTATGGCTCCATGAAACTTGTTATTACCCGTGGCGCGCTCCACTGATGTTTAGCCTGATGTCTTTATGAGGAGGCCGTTGTTCACCTTGCCCTGACAGACAGTGTGTGATGATTAGAATACTACAGACTCAATTTGACTCCCATCTCAAGTCAGAGTAGCAGATGTCTGTCTGCAGTATTTAAAAACATATTTAAACGAGTATTAAAGAAATGTATTATTTATGTTTTCCAATATGAACAATTTCTGTTGCCCAAGTTAGAAAAATTATGGCTATTTCACATCTCATTCTTAAGGATTTTTGTAACTATACCTTTTGATGATTGCTTATTCAGTCCTGAATATTTAATGTTGGAGAGATATACTTAAGGTATGAAACCAAATATTCTCGGCTTACGTACAGCACATAATAACTATAGTCATAATAGAAATAAAAGAAAAACACTCACTTGCCAATCATTTTTGGTTTGGTTTGAGTCTTTTAGCCTGGGCTTGAGCCATTATAAAAACTCATCGTCCTCCATCTCTGAGAAAAGGCTTGTATCTAGAAACAGCCCCGATATCTGACGCAGATGTTTTCACCTTCTTTGTCCAGTATGGCTAGTTAATCTATTAGAGCAGCTCATGCCTATGAGGTTGTTTCTCTGCTCACAGAGGCTCAGCGGATGAATCGTTGGAGGCTTAATTTAACACCGCAAACAATGGAAAACAGCCACAAATAACGGCAGCCGTCATGAGCTTATCAGCCTGAGCGGGGATTACAAGGGAAATGAATCATTAACACTATTGCCACTTGAATGCTGCTAAAGCATGATTGGCAGGTTGGAAGCTGGGTGTTAAGAGGAGGAGAGGGAATGGGTGGAGTTGTGGTCTGATACCCAGTGAAGCGGGTATCATTATCGGATAAGAGCTCCAGGAGGCCCAGCCAAAATGACCCCCAGTGTGTGTGTGTGTGTGTGTCAGTGGAAGACCGACTAGAGTGAAGGAATGGATGAAAGAAAATTAAAGTATGAAAGACATAGAACGAGTTAAAATGCATGCCCACTACGCTTGGCCGAATCAGACACACACTGACACGTAATCCAAAGTCCATGAACCGATTCTGTCCCAGCAACATCCTGACAGCAGACGTTGAATTGTAATGTTGCTTTCTTCTATTTAAACTTTACAGGTTTTTTTTTTTTTGTATTAACAGAAAGGCTTTCAGATGTGCATGACATAGAGTGCACTGCAACCCCACGACCGCCTCTCCCAATATGACACCAGGTAGATTTTAATGGGTTTATGGAAAATAGTGGGATGCCACGCTGGTGAAGGGGATTCTGGGTCATGGAGGGATTTGTTAAGTTATTACAGTGTCTGGAGCAAGGCCCTTATCGGCACCTGCCAAGTCTTTGGCGGACCCAGTGGGATTGCACTGACCCTAGTGGAAGTAATGGATATTAGAAAATCTTCCCACTGTGAGGAGGGGGGGGATGGGTGACAAAGCAGGGAAAAGGCAGTGAGGGAGGAGAAATGGATAGAACCTCAAGGACAGAAAGCGGCAGCATAGCAGCACAATAACTGAGCATAGATGTCTTATTCACGGGGGGAGTGATCGTGAAAGTTGATCTTATGTGGAGTGTAAACGGATAAATGTGTACCTCATCAAGAGGTCACATGATCACACCTGAAGAAGGGAGGACAGCACACGGAATCCTGCCTGGAAAGGAAACGCTCCTCTCAGTTGCATTAACTTCACCTTAACGAGAGGCTATACGCTGCCTTGCCTCCCTCCCTTTGACCCCAGCCATGTTGTGTGAAAGTCCTTTAAGTGTATTTACTCTTTTAATATTTGATTTAGGGCTGTGCCTAGTGATACTTAAAAAAAAAAAAAATGTAATTTATTTATTCAAAACTATTATTTTTCCAACTGGTAGATTCATGTTTTGACTTATTTATTGATTACTCTAAAGATTATTTTATGAATTAACGATTTATTGAACAATAAATTAACCAAAAATAACTATCAAAAAGTTCTCTGATTTATATTTCAATATCTTATTCAATCATCTTCTCTTCAGACCAAAATATAACAAGATAATCGACCCTGATTGTCAGATGCCTGATCACAAAGGTACTGGACCTCGTATTCAAAAGGATTGCTGTGACAAATAGATTTATTTAATCACTGTACTTTGAAGCAAGCTTTTTCCTGAACTGGAGAATCCATACTTTTCAGTAAGAGCACCACATTGTTGGGTCTCTGTCTAAAATACTTCCACGCTTGTGACACGCATGTTATGCAAATCAATGTATTTTTGTTATCGATGACGTTGGCTCATGGACGTGTATTGCTTGTATTTTATTTACTTAAAATCACCAAAAAATCTATATTTATATTTGATTTAATGTTAATAGGCTCATTCTCTCCTTGCAGAGCTTAAGCCACACAATCTAAAAATCACACACAGAAAAGTCCACAAAGAAACGAAAAGATAATCAAACTGCATTCTGAACTTTGACTCCTGGTCTCTGGAACATACTTCAGCCAACCCACTAGCCATTAAGCTTAGAACCAAACAACAGCTTGGACGATTTCACGGGCAATTACTTGTTACTCTGTTATTTATTTCATGAATTATATTTTTTAATATTTGATTCGGAGAGGTTAATTACACTGATATGTCTTAAAATAGAGACGGAGACTCCTGAATCATAAGAGAAGGGGTATTTTGTCAAATCAATGTTCTCAAAATCCCTTATGAAATCTACTTCTACCTTTTAAAAATGTGCAAGAAACAAAAGCTATGAAGAACTACAGTTAAACTCAAATCTAATCAGCTTTAGTTGGCTGAGAAGGCAGAAACGGTTTTGAGTGGCAGCCTAATTAATGTTCACAACCTGTGGCTACAGTCTGAAATGAGATGAGCTGCAAAAGATGACATGTTGATTAAATGTATCTGACAAACTGAAATAACTGCTGTAGCGTTCTGACTTTAGACACCTTGCTCTCACAGTCTACTTGCTCCAAATACTACACGTCCCGATTCAGAAATATGAAGTTATTGAGCTTAAAACAAAATAAAAAGTTTAACTTAAAGATTCTTCTTAAAGCGATGTGATGCAACCTTGAGGAGGACTTGCTAGACTGTTGAACTAAACCACACACCCCACTGGTGGTTGTTTCTTTTTCCTTCCATCGATTGCAGACACCAGCTCACAAAGAGCACATTCACGAGATAACAAAGTCAAAACATGTTTCGAACTGATGTAATTTTTTGGTAATAAAAAAGACCAGAAAGAGAATAAAAGTGTAAAAAAGCAGTGGTTAGCCAAATAGGAACCAGATACAAAAACAAAACGTTTTCATAGTACACTTAAAAATAGCACCTGAACTGTGGTGTCATGTCTGACGAATTAATGGACTTTTTAACTGATAACAAATGTCACAAACCTTTTCTCCTATCTGTGTGAATGGTCTGCTTGCAGTTGTGAGAAGGTACAAGATGATAATCACAATGAATTTCCATTTAAATTATTTGTCGCAAAATAAATCTGAGATGAAGGAAGCAATTCAGAGGTCGGGAACCAAGATAAAAAACAAAATGTTGTGCTCAGCTACAATCAACAATGGACATTAAGCACTAATAATTCTTGTTATTGATTAACCTATAAGGGAATAACTGACTAAACCAGTATTAGCAACGAACAAACATATTAAAAAAAAAAAACTTAATTCTCAATTTGAGATTCAAGGTCTAAAGTCATCTTACGGAGCAAGAAATAGCTATAATATAAGTCTTTCTTACGTTCATATTTGGTTTCCTGTTCTCAGTTTTTCATACATTGAAAAGTCCGCTGGTCTCATGCTGCCTGCATATCATCCAAGATCTAGTCTATCTGTGCAACCGTCCTGCATTAATGAAGACAGACTGTTGGTGGTGACGATGCACACAGCTCACATTAACAGGACGACACCACTCACAGAGTGGCTGGCTTTCTGACAAGTGCTTTATTATCACAGGTTGCCCTTCTCAAGGTCCAAACCACAAACAATGCAACTCATTTGCTTACAAATGCACTTCAGTCATCTACCGCACTGTATGAACGGCATTGCATAATATATTCCAAAGCAATATGGGTTGTACATCTCTTTTGATTAAGCCTTGCCTTGAGACAAACCAGACACAAACCAGGCCAAACAAATCAAAGCCGAGCATAAACGTTTCAGAGCTTGTCATAGCTCCTGTTGGTTCTTCGAGTAAAATGCTTTATGCGAATCTTACAGGCAGACACAAAATGATATCCAGTGGATGAACTGTCAGGAAGGAGGTAGGATCAAGTGACTCCTTACTGGGATGCAAAAATAGACCAAGGAGAAACTGATTCTTTGGTGTTGTAGCTTTAATGTTGGTCTGTCATTCTGCATACAGTGTGTATCTGGGCTCAGAGATGACAATGTTTAAAAATCAGACATGGCCCTACTGCAGCGTGAGCCCCAGGACGCACTGCAAAAACAGCCATGTTAATCATTCATCGAGCTGCTAGGATATTAGCAGCTTCGATGGAAAGCGCGTCAGGACACGAGTGAAATCCATTGTCTCCATTTCTCACTTTCATACACCGTGTACCAGGTGCAGAAAGGCAAGGGGGATAGAGAACATTGCTTTGGAGATTTGAAACCTAGAGGACAGAGGAGGATTTTTCTGTCTGCACTCTCTTGTAAGACGAGAAAAGGAAAATTACCCAGCAGTAAATAGATGAGTTTGATAAGGCCTCCTAAATATAAGTCTTATCTCTCTCTCAATTTGAAACAGCCATGGAAGAAATAGTCCACGTTGTCACTCAGGATTTTAATTAAAAAACAAAAGTCTGTGTGTTTCTGTGTGTGTGCGCATGTGTTCCCAGGAGAGTGTAGTTTTAAAAACATTTATTCACGCTTAATGTTTATCACCTTCAAATAACCTTGATTTTGCAATTTTTTTGGGTCTGGTTCAACTTGCCTGCTCCAATCTCCTTCACCCAGTGTGACAAACATGGTGAGAGAGAGAGAGAGAGACAGGGAGAGGGAGGTGACATGACCCCATGTCTATTAATCAGCAACTCAGCTAGGCTCACATCACTAGAGCAGATAAGACTGCGCCTGTTGTCACACAGGTGGAAGTAATGGCTGGGAAGCAACCTCGTCCGATAGCAGCTTGTCCGAATGCTGAGATGTGAACTGACAAAGACACGTACAAGGCCTGGAAACAGAGAGCCGCTGTCAGGCCTTTGACTGATAACAGCTTGAGTGAGAGGAGTGCAAGTGAAGAGGAACAAGTCGAAACAGACAGATAACACACTGGCCTAAATGTGATTATGGCTCATCATCAGTTCGGCAGCGTTCCTCTGAACATCGATTTGTGCCATCTTCTGTTTAACTGAGATATGATAGAAAACAAAAAGATAGTGTTTAGTAATTGTAAAGATGTGGACTATACAAATAAACTGAATACAAAAAAGAATGGTTTAACAAAACGTATGAGTGCCGTAGATCTCACTTTTTACTTTTTACTGAAAATGTGTGATAGAGATGATCTATTAGGGCTGTTAGATAAGGCCCTGAAGCTGCAGTCAGACCAGGTGAATGAGGACACAGGTACTGTGGTACATTGGCAAAATGTCCACATCAAACTACACATTACACAGTTGTGTTTTAATCAAGACCTTTTAGATTTTTTTAGTAATGGTACAATATAGTTTTTAATATTAGAAAACATTGCAGTTTTGCACAATGCATATTTTGAAAATACCTATAGGCCTACTATGTGAAATATGTCCTAGTAATACAGTTACTGTAATAGCAGTTGCCATACCAGAGCTTTTCCCCTATATACCGTGATATAATAATTTATGCCATACCGCCCGGCCCTATGACCATGCCAATTTTGGTACAGTCAATCTTCATGAGTCCCAAGTCAAGTCAGGTCCATGTCATCACTGCCAGCTGTCAGCTCTCCAATCTAAATGCATAGAACCAGGTTTACTGTTCAACTGTGTTGAGTTTCAGAGGAAATTAGGTTTACGAAATCCTATTGTTTATGAAGTGGCAGCAAACGTTTTTGCAATTGTGCTAAAACAGAATTAGTAAATTACAGAAGCAGTACAACAACAGCATAGGAGCCAATCCTCTAGAGACCTGTTTGCAGTGAATCAAAAGCAAACCCCTCAGAACAACAACCTTGAGTGAAATATGCCACAAACCCAGTTCCGCCTATAAAACAAATAAATACTCAAACACAAGCAGCCATATTCCATAAGGCATACACCAGCCAACAAGCACAACAAATAAAATACAATCAGCCACTAAAAGAGAGTAATCCACAATTAAAATAATTGCAAATATTTTAAAAGATGGCAGATAACAACAGAAAATAGCAACGAGCCGAACAAAGCAATGAAAAACCAGCAGTGCCAACAGCCTCATAGAGTCAAGCACACAAACAGACTGAACAGTCATATCAGAGCATTTTCTCAATATATGCATGTTGGCACAAAAAGCTAATTATTACCTTGTTGAAGCAACGAAGTGATCCCTGGTGTCCCTCGGGGAAAAGATAATATATTCCAAAACAGGAAAAGTCCTCTTCTGGCTTTTAGGGGACATGTATGGCCCACAGACAGACAGGCATTTCCAATATTGAGCTTAGCATGAATAAAGCCCATATTACAGGAAATAGTGTGAATGGGGTGTGTGCATGATCATTTGCATGTTTACATGATCCATAAAGCCAGTGTACACTATTAGCCGTTACTAAAGACAGACATTTGCATTTAGCTAAGCAACAACAGACGAAAATATGCCATCAAACACATTCAGTGGAAAATACTCAAAGTAGGGTTGGACAATATGGCCGAAATTAATATGACAACAGTAATATTTCCCCAAAACATATACCTCAACATGGCAAATGCAGGCAAAATCACACACAAAAACACCAGTCTCATGATCAATGCAATGAATCACTGTTTAATCAAACTGAATCACTACAGCTAAAAAACCCACAAACAGCAACAACTAAAAGGGGAAACAAGCAGCTAAACAACATCCTAGCGAACCAAAAACAAACATTATAAATTGTAATGCTATAATTTAACAGCATGGAAGCATTATAATACACTATCAAACAATAACCAAAAGAAAACTAAGCTCAGCAACTGTAGGACAGTCAACCACAGCTCTTGCTAACGCATATATGCTATCAGCATTTTGCATCAGCAATTAGCACGTTAGCCCAACAAATGCAAAGTTTGTGCAGCAGAGCAAGACATACATCAGCAGCCAAGCACAAAAACACAGCTAGAAGACAGCAAAGACAACAAGTCACACAAATGCTTATTCCTACCTATGTGGAGTTAAAACAACAGCAAACTCCAATTTACAGTTTGAGGCAAAAAATAAATAAAAATACAAATTTCGATCCACAATTAAAAGCCAGTTTCAAATTGCATCACCGGTGTTGCGTTGAATACTGTTTCCCCGTTGATATGTGTTCCACCTGCACCTGAACTAATCTTTATCCCTAACCACCGAGGGGGCGCTATCATTTTAACAAGAGTGAAACACTATTGAAAGGGAGAATAGACTTCAAAACAACACCGGTCTTAGACCAAAATCCATGACCCATCAGATTACAGTATGTGACACTTCTGTCAACGATGGAAACAAATATTTGTTGACAGCATATTGACATATGTGGTGCTTTATCACTGCTTTCCAAAACAAAAAAATGTAAAGGCTCCACATACAACACGAAATGTGACCTATGTGTGTCACCATTTGTAGAAATAACTACCAAATACAGTGGAGTTCCCATGTTTTGTTAAAGCAATCAAAATTGAGTTTTTGACCATGCAAAAACTTTCACAGTAGCTACAGCTGAAATTATTCCTCATCATGTCGCAAAACATAACGGGTCACATTGGACTCAGGGTTTAGAAACTCTGTTTTATTGGAACAAATTACTTTTGTTTAAAGTGATACAAGCACATCAAGGCAAAGTCAAGTTCTAAATCACTCAGTGTGCACACACACACGTGGTAAACCCAAACAGGTGATTTTAATTGTGTCTGATTAGACCTCCTCTCAGGACGGTGTGTGGCCTGCTGTGCTTTTATTGATATCTCCCATACTCTCCTGTTTGCTTTGCTGTACCTGTTAGGTCAGGGCAAATCAACATCTTTATCGTTCTCATTAGTAAATGGAGACAGGTGACCTGTGAGACTATCGACATCATAACGTAATCTAAATGCTTGTGGGGTGGGTCAGGGCCGCTGTGACTGGGCAGAATGTTATGTATTTATTATTTTCATTTTGTATTATTTTTTTTTTTATCCTATTCTTTTTTTTCCAATTTCCCCTTCTCCTCTACCTTGCTTCTTTTGTTCTCACCTGCTTTAGGCCATCTCCAGGCCTGTAGGAAGTGGCTATCTCCGAATAAAAAAGCCGTTTATCAGACCCAGTTGGACAGACCCCCCTTGTAGGATTGGGGGCTGTTCTAAAGGGGATCTGACTCCCAACATGGTCAGCTACCTCCCTATAGCTGCTTCTGATCAGACACCGGCCTGCAATAAGCAGGAGTATATGAACAATATAGTCACATCTGTTTACAAGTACCTCAGCAAATAGGCCATGTAATGGATCACAGTGCATCTGTGATAGTTTACAAGATTGTAATTGCAATTCATAGTCCAAGTATTAATGTATGCCAGAGGGCACTGGCTGAAAAGTATACCTGTTACTATCAGAAGGTGGGAAGTACCTTATGGAACTACGTGAAATGATGGTTGAGTATCATTTATGTGGACAGTAGTCATGGGTCAAAGGTTTCCGTTCATGAGTTGTCTGCAAGCTGTATACTCTGCCAGGCTTGTCTAGTTAATTTTAGACTTTTTAGACCCCTTTTTCTCGAAAATTGTATTCAGATAGAATGCACATATTTTTACTGAGAGAAAAATGTCATTACTCATTTTCTTTATTCCTCATGACTTTCCTTGTTGGTTCACTGTGGGATCCAATAGCATCCATTTGTTTTCTCTGTAAATGTGCACATCTCTTTATGTTTGCATGACACAGATTGTCACATTGGATGGTTCCTCTGTTTTTCTCTTCATTTCTCTCGTCATTTTCTTGCGATGACAAAGCGCCTCTGAGGCAACTATTACCTTTTTTCTCCCTCCATTTACCATTTGTTCAACTGTGCAAGCCCCATTGTTTTAATTTCATGCAAGACTTAGTTTGGTGTTTTGGTTAAATCAAAAGTATATTCAAAAGTGAAAGCCGTTCAGTTTTTCAGAGCTGGAGGTGAAGCCAGTATTTATGTTAAGAACACATCTTTTATCAATCAAGGGTTGCGCTGTGTGTGTGTGTGAGTGCGTTTTCTGTAAGTACCTAAATGGGGCCAGGATGCAGAGCCTAAGCAAATCAGACCTTTTGATATTTTCTGATGTTTCATCTGTGGACGGTAGACAAAATTCACATTTACATGCTTGCTGAAACCGCCCACTCCATATATCAAGCCACTGGGTGATCAAAAGTGGAGTTAATAGGGATGCAGCACAAGAGGGAGTTTAATTACTAACCTAAAATACTTTCAAATGATGTTTGGGTTAATGCTCGTTGCTTGAAGCGAGTGTCTGGCAGTGGGGAGAGGCTGGGTGTAGAGAATTTCTGAGTCAAAGCAGCTGCCTTATTTGTGTTGTGGGATTTCAGAAAGCAACTGGAGCAGAGATCAATAAGGTGTAATAGGCCTGGGACTGAAATGATGCCAAAGTGTCTCCATGTCAATGAATCTGCTTATCTCTGTCTGCCAAACTCCAGTCGACCTCACCCATGCTAACTCACCTGTAGATTACCGATAGTGAACTGGAGAGCTTGTAGGAGCACTAAATAAGGCTTGAGTTTAACTCTCTGCCCTTGACTTATCTGTAGAGCCAGAGCACCTGCTTATGCTTTTTTCCTACATAAGCAGGTGCAGATGTATGGCTCCTCCGCTGCAAGGTTATGGTAAAGAGTTTAGAGAATTATATTTTACCTTTATTTCATTGCCTACAGTAGAGAAAGTACGGTATTATGAGGGAAAGTGCCAGGGGTGGATGTATGTGGATTAATCCTGGCCTAAGGGTCATAAACCTGCATTATCATTTTTGAGCCAGCAACTGTTGTCCGTCCTTGAGTGTATGTGTACTTTGGAAGTCACATCATGGACTCCAGGTATTGTAAATGCTAGACTGTATCACAAATATTAGTTATTGTGTGTGTGTGTATATATATATCATAAAAAACATGTATTATATTCTATCCATCCAATTTTTTTAATGTACTCCCACTTCCCCTCCTCTTTTCTTGTCCACCTGCATCACATGTGTATACTGCAATTGCATCGTTGAGGTTGTGCCATTGTAAAACAGGCAAAACCCTCTCCTGGCATAGTCCGATAAGGCATGTGAACATGCACGCTGCTATTCTCTTATCTCGCCGACATGCTCAAAACGCCCCCATGCCAGTGCTGAGCATGACATGTGCAGCCCGGCATTATTAGCGTGATCGGAAAAGGTCCTTCTATTCAAGGACGTGACGATCATGACAAATGTTGCACAGACCTGAGTCGGTGACGTCACCGCTCTAAATTAGTTTTCCCTTCTTGGAGGGAGGCTGTGTGTGTCTTGGTCGATCTGACTGGAAACGTGAAGCCAATGGTAAATTGGAGACTGAGTGACAGGTTAACGTCCCTCAACCTCCTGGTAGGAGCAGGTGCTGATCTCCTGGCCTTGTCTCATTTGACAACTTATGGTGCAGATGCAGAGTGTTGGAGCTTGACTGGAACTGATTGGCCAAATATATGCTAGTAAGCCTCAGAATATATTTATTTACTCACCCTTAGCACAGAGATCTTGGAATGTGGCCATATTGTGTCTCTGGTATTGCCTTATTCATAAGCCTGCAAGCCAAAAGGTACACCCTTCAACATATGTGGTGTGAAAGGCCACCAATCAATTAATTGTTTGTTTGTGTTCCTGCTTAGCGATAGCAGAAGATACCTTCATTTTTCTTTCTAATCATACACATTCCCCAGGAACTTATTTATCAAGAACTGATGCTTTCAGTGATGTTTGGTTTCATACCATAGATACAATTTTAAATTACAGTCTGACCTGGTAATTAATACACTGCCCATGTCTTCTATTGAGTGTTTTTTTATGAAGTTGCCTTGAGACATAACTAGACAGAATCTACAGACAGGGCTGTTTTCTATTGAGGAGCTGCCTGCTGTAAGTGGTCTTAAACTACCTACACTTGTCCTTGGCCAGGCTCTTGACGAATAAATGGTGACTTGGATATTAAAATAGAAGGGCAAGCTGCCAGGTGTATTATATTCAGGAGCCATGGTGTGGATCTCAGCCTTTTATTGTCATGCATTGCTCTCTAGCAGGTCTTTAGCGATGACTTTAGGTATTTTTTTTCTCAGTCTTAATGAATGTGTGAGCCACAACACATGTACAAGTATTGACCTTGATAAGCACCATGGGCTTAAAGGTCTCCTTGACTATAAGTGTTTCAACCATAGTCACGTTGTATGTTTTTATGCAGTCCAACACAAATAATCTGATGTGACTATAGTTTACCGGATAAAATGGTTACAAGGATGGTATAGTTTGAATGGCATCATCAATAGTCTATTCATACGCAGGATCAATATTCAGATAATACAAAAGCTTTCGTATGTTGCACTGAGAGATTCGGGGGTTTATCGTCTATGCAAGGGGTTTTTAGAAGCTAGAAGGGATAAAAGGATTTAAAAAGGGATTTAGGTAACAAAAGATGAGGAAAGAATAATAGAATACAATGTTTTACAATTCTTTTCTATACGGCAAATAAAAGCTGTGAGACAATAGTAATATGATTCAAAACAGCTTTCCCTTTAACATATATGTGTGCATGACGTCAGTGATGTCAATAGTAGATTAACAAATCAGGGATCATTACAAAAACGTCATGAATTATTTGTTGTTTTAGTGCCATTGTTTGGCATTGTATTGCCAAGACAACGTAGAAATCTAATCCAAACATCGCCAATTGACTATCAAGCTATGTAGATCGTAGCTGAGGGCAAATGAGGCTCACATTAAAAACAATGGCGTTGAAGCATCTTAGATTGTCCTTGAAATGTACATTTTCTTAGAAAAAGCAGAGAGGCCCTGAATCAAATTTTCTTTTAATGAGTAGACCCCTAAGCCTATTTTGAGGCCTCTGCTCGAAAATGTCATACCCATACTCAAAGGGGCTTATCTCTCTAACAACAAGGTCTATTTGAATAATTTAAATGGAATTATAACACTAACACTTGTGAGATTTGTTCATATGTGTACATATCAGTGTATGTTACTGGAAAATGCTGGATGAATATAACACACAGCTCAAATAGAAAATGTTCAGGTTCGCCTGAAAAAAAATGTTCAGGCAAATTTTTCAGCACTTTTATTAATTTTCTCGATTTGAAATGATGCATACACCCAAATCAACCCTCACACTCCTCACTCTCTTCCGTGTTCAATGCTATGTCACATGCGCAAATCGGCCAATCAGAAGGCTCTGTAAGGTTCACTGGAACTCAGACGAGGATGAGCCCTGTTTTACAGGTTATTATAGGGCCTAGGCTCTCAAAATGATGCCAAACTGCTGTATTAGATAGATTGAACACTATTAGTGATAAAAGAAGTAAAATGTATAGTTATATCGTATATAAAAGTACAATAAAACAGCTATAAGTGCTGCTTCCAAATTCAGAATTGACGTTGGCTGACCTCAGCTGACCTGTATACAGGCCTTGATTTCTCAGGCATACTTCACTCTATCAAGCCAATTTATTTTTTTACAGACCCCTAACCTGTTGTACTATGACTTTTAATGATACTATTCTGCTCTTGCTTTGTGCAGGAAAGCTTAGCAGATAGCTAACAGCAGATCCGTGAAATAAAGACCCGGGCATCCGTAGAAGAGTTCCAGGGCTTTAGTTAGAATCTTTCTTATTTGTAAAACTGTGGAAAAACAATATGAAATATGGCCTTACAAACTGTCCATATACACATACATGAATACAAAACAACAATCCAGCATATAGCCATAATGTAACATGTCCGACTAGCTAGCTTCTAAGCTAATTTTAACATTGCCGCTAATGGAGAAATGCTAACAGCGATTAGCATTTAATACAACACAAATGCTATAGCAAATAGAATAGAATATATCTTCTCATGCTTCATAAAGAAATACTTACAGACTAAGGTCTCTCAAGGCTACCAAACAGAAAGTGAAAACGTTAGTGCAGCATGTGTGTCCTCTCATTAGAATTCAAAAACGAGGCACTAACTACGGCAAGAGAGGAGGGATAAATACGAGCATGAAAATCCAATGACATTCTACAACACAGAAATGTGGGGGCAGAACAGATACGTTCTTTGAGTTGATTGACAGAATTTTAAGCCAATAAAAAATCGAAAAACCGTGGCGCGACTTTGTACTACATGTGTACACTCTGTTGCACCCCCTCTAGGACCAAATTGGGTCCCGTTCAGGGTTATAAGGTTCGCGTGTTGATCCTAGCTCATGTAATTTATCCTAATCATAAGGAATTCCTTAAAATTAGACGTCAGACAAGTTAATGTTCAAACATTGAACTTTTGCACCTTTTGTTGTAAGACTGTCATGAGACAGGCCTTTAGTCACTGCAATCTTGAAAACATTACCATCCATGGCTGATTTCATGTCAAATGTTAATGTCTTGCTGCAACATTACATTGAGCTCCTTCCTCCCAAATTGCCCTCAGCATTGACCAGCGTCATACAAACATGCACAAACAAGCAACTTTAAGGTTATTTAAAGGACAGTGATCAATAATGCTCCTGTAACTCCTACTTAATCTCCATAATGAGCTTTATTGCAGCAATTAATCATGTCTTTGCAGCGTGTGCCCAGCCTCCCAGAAGAATGCTGGCAGCGACTGGTGCTGCCCACAGCTGATTTCACAAGGATCTCATGGTGAGGAGATGCTGCTTTAAGAATTAGACGGACCTCTTCAGTTGATAGCTGTTTGATTTCACATATTGACACCAAGCTATCCATCAAGCTTGCATTTCAAAATATACCAGATATGACCATCATTATATACATACTCATTCTTTGCATAATCTGTTTTACAATTAGTATCTTCTCATCTCTCTCTTTTCAGCACATGCAATAGATTATTGTTCCACTCACTGTTTCATATAGTTGAATATCTTGAAATGGAACAACACCCAGTCATAGATAGAAAGTATATATAGTAACTCATCAGTAAAACAAAACATAATGTGTTTTTTTCAGTAAGCAATAAAACAAAAGATAAACACGTTCCGTCACGATACACTCCATGGATTTAGTGTGCAGTTTCCCCACAGAGACTCCTTTTTCTAACACCACAGGAATTGTACTGAAGATGAAAGGTATCTATATTTGATTTTCCCAAACCTTTGTACTGTATTTATTAATTGAGCAAAAAACTTTATTTTTAATTTAACTCCTTAATCATCTACACAATGTTTTGTTCCCTTTTCATTCCATAAATGTTTGATTTCCATAAAAATGCCACTTTTATCTTAAACTTTCTTGCTGCTGCTGCATTAATAACTTATCTCTTCCAGACACATGTCTTTAAGGGTCAGACAATGCCATCGGATGCATTGTGTTTTCATGTGTTTCGAAATGTCCCCGGGTTCTAAGAGAAGATTATCCCATGTCAGTTAAGATTATGTGCTTTTGTGAAGTCTGAAAATCTTCGTGTTTCATTTGGGTAAGTCGCCATTAGACGGCCCGGATCTGTGAAATGGATGACACCTCTTCGCAGCTTGATCAAGCATTCCTCTTTAGGGGTTTTTCACAAATGGGTACTCGATCCTCTATATGAGGAGGGAAAATGAGTAAGGCAGGTTGGAGAGGTATCAGGCGGTAGATGAGGTGGACAGCACGAGGCCTCTTATGATGAATGATTCAGCTCCATTTAGAAAACTATTGATTCTGTCCTGGGCCTAATAGAAGGTGATGATGGCTCAGAGGTGAATCCATTACCGGGTAAGAAGCAGCGTCAGGTACGCAGAGGGCTAATGTGTGTCCTTTCCCATTTGTCATCGGTGTATACGCAACTGGATGAGCATGCTAGTGGGGCACAACAGTGTGCTCCTGTCCTCCACCCGTAGGTGGAGATGTGAGCATTGTCTGTTAACGTCCACAGCAACTCCACAAAAGGCCAAAAGGCACTTTGCCACTCTACGTCCTCCTGCCTGAGGAATCTCCATGTCAAACCCAGACAGACGGAGAGCAAAAGGAAACAAAGCAGCTGTTTTTACTCAGTCAAGATCCTCTCTGACCCCATCTGAAGCAGTGCTTTTCCAGCTGGGAGCAAGGCAGAGGACACCACACAATCAATAAGTCCTCAGGGACAGCAGTGTGTTTGGGAACAAACAAGCACCTCTCATGACAGAGCACAATGCCCTTTTATATACAGTAGCCTTAGTGTGGCCTTTGTAAGGGTGTGTTAATAGGAAATGAAGTGGTAAGAAAAAAATAGTTTTGTTATTTTTTATGGGCCTAAAAAACATTTTTTTTAATATTATTTTGACAAAATGAATATCTTTCTGAAACAATTTGAGTCTGGCATTGAAATATTCTTGTAAAACAAACTTTGTTTGACACATCAGTTTATTATGGTTGGGTCGATATTCTATTATTGTTCAGTTATGTATAAAAAATGAACTCAGACAAACGAACAATCCATCTCAAGGTCAGCATCTGGTCACTGCCAACAAGGTTAAGGAGCTTTAGAAACAAACAAAGTCTCCCTTGATGTGTTGGCTTTTGCCATTTCTCTGGCATTGCCATAGGGTGAATTGCTTCACTGTTTCCATGAAGGTCTTGTGACATTTGATTAGAAAGCCTTTTGGGAGTTCCTACATGCCTTTTCCTGAGTCGTTTGAAGTGTTTGCAGCTCAGTAGAGCTGTATCAACAGCAGCTGTGAGGCCTCCAAGGCCTTTTCTTTTAGAATCCAAAAAGGTGTGTCGATCCATCTCAAAATCTTTTCACTAACCCTCTGCTTCTTGCTTTAGAGAGAATGACGAGCTGAAGTAACCTGGATCCCCATACCTTCTCCTATACATTAGATTTCAAAAACATGTTGTCTCAGCACTGATTGCATCTATGATAATCAGTTCCACACTGAATCTCATGCAGCCTGTGCTTTAAAGTTTACATCACCAATTTGTAATGTTTTGGATTAGTGTATTTTGTATAAAACATTCAAATTCATATCATTCAGTTTGCATAAATGTCTGCATTAGATTTTCTGGTGGATGCTCTTCATCAAACAGTAGCACGTATTTGTCAAATAATACGGCTGTTTATTCTTTTATTTGCCAGGTATTTCTACTGGAGAAGTTGATTTTCAGTCATATTGACTAATGAATGACTGTAAGTATAGTCAATTAGCAATTAGGTTTTAGGTACCGAGAGACAATGAATATTTCGACAAAAGATTAAAGTGTCGGGAGTTCACATCACCCAAATCATTACCATCATTACAGTTATTTCTCTTCATGACTAATTCCGCATTCTGTGCTTTCGTACAAGCTGTTATCTTTTCTTTATCTTAAAGCATGGCCAAGCACAGGATAAGGGTTGGGGCTAGGGTTAGGGTTAGATGATCGGAAGGTCCTAGAGTCTTGGAAGTGGGCTCTACCCTCACTAAAGTGATCATTGCGAGTGGAGTGGTATCAGTCCCGAGTGTCTAGGAACTTGGGAAGAGGTGAATCTCATTCATGAGCTCACTTCAAATCACATTCATGAGACAATTTGTCTCATTTCAAATTAGATTTTAGAAGAAATGGTGCATTGTTACAGAATCATTTCACAAATCACATTCATGAGACGATTTGCCTCATTTCAAATGAGATTTTAGCGGAACTGGTGCATAGTTACAAAATAATTTATAAATAACTCTGAAATAACCAGGACATTCTGATGTAGGATTCCAAAATTAACATGCAGCCGTTTGCTCAAGGGGATAGTATTTTTAGCTCAGGAAAAAATGTATGGAGCTTATTTATCGCCATCATATCATCAAACTGTCAAGAAGCATCTTTTACCGACTAAACCTTTTGCATATCTGTGTACTCATAATTGATTCTCTGTTATATCGCCAGCAAAATGCCACCAAGATAACTGAGCACTGCAGCACGGATGGTATAAAACCCTCACTGAGGTTTGATAGACTGTCACATCTTATCACAACTTTGAAACACTGAGAGGGAGAGGGGGGGATATGCACTCGACTCCAGTACCTCAAAGGTGTTTCTGTGCTAAACATTTTCAAAGCACTCTGCCTTGAAAATATCATTTTGTATTTTTTCAGGTTAGTGGAAACGCAAGTGTTAAGTGAGATAGAGGTAACAACTGACTTCAAGCGACAAACTTTGAGATTTAAAAGAAAAGTACAAGTTTGTGTTTGGAACTTTCTGTACAAGCCATGTAAGGTGCAAATAGAAATGTGGGCACAGAAAATACTAGGTAGGAGTGCAGACACAATGGTGAAGACTTTCCATTAAGTAGGACAAGGAGAGCAACATGTAAAGCCTTCAAATCAACCTTGTTCAGTGTAATTGACTCCCTGCTTAGCCTCACCTTCCTTCGTTACCGTTGCTAAGCTTGTCAAGCTTTTCATTCTGGAATGGCACCTTTGCAGTTCACAATAATAACTGCGGCAGATTTAGCAATTGAAGTTCATTGGAATATTTGAAACAAAGAGTCCTAATTTTAGACAGAGGCAGACAAAAGCAGCTTCCCATTTCTGAATTGCCACCACTGGTTTGGCAGCAGAAATGACAACTGCTGCTGGCAGGTTTGATCATCTCTGGTTAACTAGCCAATTTACATTAACTCCGTTTGTTGGTTAAAAACTGTCTCCAGCTGACTAGTTTTAAATCATGAGCCCTGTAAATGGGTTTTAAATATACACTTGATGGCTACATACACGATGATAAAACGCTGAGGCAAAATATCTTCACAGTTGATGGACCATGTAGAGGAAGTGAAAATAAAGGAGCAGCATTGTAGATCTGTCTGCTGTATTATAGTATAGTATTATGGGGTGGGGGTGAGGGCCAGGGGGGACTGTAAGCTCAGACTGTTATTTTGTTCTAGCATCTGTGTGGATGTTCACCTTTTAGAGAAAACACATTTGAGCAAGCAAAACTGTTTAGATTTATGCTTCATTTTTAGTATTTTCAAACAGCTTACTTCATTTTTTCTAGAAAAAAAGGCATTGAAGAAAACAGTCGGATAAGTTGGATGATATGCTGTCTGTAATGTCTGATTTTTATTGTTTTCATTTTTTTATGTGGACACATCTTGGCTTATCGTGGCTGAAAACCTAATTTCCCGCAGAGGGATAACAAAGCTGAACTGAACTGAACTGAACATCACAATGATGTAAAAATGAGTTGTTATCATATAGAGAATGAACTAGTAATGTTAGCGTTTGCCAAACACAGTTGGATTTGGACTCCTCAGTGAATGTCCAGAAAACAGTCTGGCTGACAGCTACAAGGTTACAAGGTTTTTATTCGTCATTGTACGTCAGGGTTGCACGACATTTAGATTGTAGTCCCAATTTCCTACATAGGAAAGAAAACAAAAAACAACAAAAACACTATTACTTATGCCAGTTCGTGAGTTTGCAGTCAGGATGCTTTCTATTGCTCCTCTGGAAAAGTTGACAAGAACTTGACACACGAATTTTGCCTTCTTAAGTTACAGCCGCTTATTAGCTTTCTTCACCAGAATGGAGATGTGTAATTACCATGTCAGGTTGATTCCCAGGAACGTAAAGCTGCTAACTTGCTCCACCTCAGCTCCATTGATGTAGACAGGGGTGCTCGTCTTCGCCTCCTTTTTTCGAAAATCAACAATCAGCTCCTTGGTTTTACTGATGTTGAGCAGTAGGTTGTTGTCTGAGCACCACTCTGTAAGGTTGTTGATTTTGACTCTCTATTTTTGATAGAGCCTGACTGCCGTGCCTATACAGTTGCTAAGGTTTAGCAAACAGTCAATTGTGGCCTTCATAGATGTGGAGGATAATGTAGCAGCAGATTTAGGACCATGGTCAGTGCTTCACCAAATGCTGCCAGTTGCAATCATTCAATCAATCTTATAACTTCTTAAAATGGATAATATAGTAAAGGAGTTAGACTTAAACTTATCATAACATAACTATATTGTAGCTGCAACTTGCTATAGCACCTTTCATGCAAGCATTCACCCCAAAATCCTCCACAAAACAGGATTTAAAAACTCTTCACCTTTCATGATTTATTACTTTCATAATAGCCAATCATGTTCATCTGTCCTTGAAGCTACTTTACTATTTTGTGTTTTCATCAAAACAAATCTTTTCACTTACAAATGCCGGCAACATGCCATCCGGGCAGCTTGCAACTGTTTATGCAACTGTTTATCCAAAAGGCTCTCACGATTCAGGAGCACCGCCGATGATTTGTAAAAACACAAGATTAAAATAGAATAACTCTCAACAGCATGGGTAGAGTCTTTTGATGTTTCTTTTGAAAACCTGTAACATTAAAGGCATGTGTTGACAGTGCTAGACTGTGGAGCCCTGCTGTGCTGAGACTGAGAAAACACCCGCCAACAAAGAAAAACATCTTCCCTCGGCATCACCAGCCACGCTCCTCTGGCCAATACTCCACCCCAAGCTCACCCCCCCCCCCCCCCCCTGTGTGCCGGCTTTGAACGCCAGCCGCATAACTGAGTCCCCAAGTCACATGAAATCACAAACGTCACCCGTCACATCACATATTTATTTGGAAAATGACTCTTGACAGAGTTCTGCTGGGTCTTGCTAATCAAACATGCTTTTTGTCAAAGTGCTATCTTAAAAGCCATCAAATTCTGACTTTTAACGTCAGATTGTCAGTGATTTCACATCAGATCTTTGACACATCAAAAGTGACTTACTGTAAAATTATATAACTTTTCTTAATTAAATCGTCACGCTTTCAAAGTAGCATATGCTTTAAAGCTGGTCATATTTATAACAACTATTACAAAGACAGTTTTTTTAGCTAACAGTCACCGTAGACATGGACACAAATGAGCTTTAAACATCCTAAACCTAGTTGTAACTTTGTTGTAATTTTAGCTTAAGCTGGTTTTTCATATTACCCTAGATATGAACTGTATTGCAGAGACAAATACAGGTTGCTCTGAAGCTCACACAGTTGCATCTCCCCTGAAACAGCACCAAGGCTACCTTTCACTCTGCTGGAAACATGTACCTTTTTGCTCTGCAGGGTATAACAAATGGCAAAATTACAGTGTGTTACATAACATAAACCTAAAGTTCTCAAAGTAAACAACACCTCACTAGTTTTGTGACAATATACCTTAGAGAAACCTGTGACCTTTACCCCAATCTTTACCCATCCAAACACAGACCTCTATTCAAAAAGCTTTAGTTATTCCACCTTTATATTGTTTTCCTCCTGTGTGACTCACTCACAGTTACGAGTCACCATGTGAGCTGTCAGAGAGGTTTAGGGGCAACTGAGTATACCACTGTCAGCCACTCTGCCTTCAGGGGGATGAGGGTCTCGTTGCATGTCAGAGAAATGCTGCTAGTCCACGAAGGTTGTTGATGTTGCACATATTTTCACACGCACACATGAGCAAATGTCACACTCTCAAAACACATTCTGAACATGTTGGAGCTATAATTTCCGGGAGAACAGGGCATTATGTAAAATGTGTGCTTTACAGATTAGTGAGATTTAATGCTAATCAAAACACGATAACAAAGAACAACATGCAATTACAGATATTCATTTGCTGCAAATATGACCTTTTAAAACGGCTTTATTTATTATTTAAACCGTAGTATGCATCAAATGCAAGAGAAACTATAGAATATTTCTAAATATGAATTCATTATTATTATGAATTACTATAAATATCACTTATTATATTTATTTTATTCTCAACTGCATCCTGAAGTCTTTCTTAACAAATGGAATTTTCTTTATTGTCATGGAGAAGATGGGAACTTCTGCTGAGGAAAGCCATGAGATGCAGTTTAAAGCTCTGCAAAAAACAAAAAGGTTGTAAGTGCACGTTGAGATTTTGTCAAGTTAAAAATATGCGTTAGTGTGACAAGATGGTGTTAAACTTATTCACAATTACTTCTCAAACTAGAATCCACTGGCTTGGAATGTAGCGCAGGCAGACACATTATTATTCTTGATGCCTCCCATAAGGGTAGTAAACTGTCTTAAGTTGTTTATCGGCCATTTGGAAGGCTACAAAACACAAATGACTTTAAAACGCAGTGGCAGAAAGACGATTGTTATAGAAACACTGAGTTGTCAAAAACTCAAGGTCCGGGTATTTGTAGAACTGAAGCCAGGATTTTAGATATATTGAGATGATCACAAGTTCAAATCCCTCAAAATCATCCTCCAATTCTCTCATCAAATTTTGACCAAACACCTTTTTATTTCATTTATAAAGACTTAAAGTTAACAGTATACCTGCTAAACATCAGAATGTTAATATGAGTATGTTGGCATCCAGATACTCAAACTCTTTCCCAGAGAAAATACTGAGGACATGACCTCAGTATGGTCATCTGGACAGACCGAGTGAAAGGTTTGATTGAGATGGTGAGTACCCTCGCTGTCTGAGTCTAGGGTCAAAACATCCTGTTTTGAAGGTTTCCTTCATAATAGTTAGAAAACACAGCGAGGGTTCCTGTAAAATAATCAGCAGGAACACTGGCTGTCTGAACAACCCCCGCACACACACAATTGAAAACACGAAGTCTAGCCAAAGTCGCTCTCAGAGCAAAAGACCACCCTCCCCCCTAAAAGCTCCCAGGAAGCTAATTGTCAACGGTACATTTTTGTATGTAAGAGAGCACTTCCCCGAGTAGTGCCTATTACTCCCTGCATGAATTGACGGGGCTAATGAGGAAATTAGGGTTTTATTAATTCACCCAGAGGACAAGATGAGGGACACACAGGGGAGGGGAGGAGAGGATAGGACTCCATCTTTGATTTAAAGGTTAATTTGGAGAGGAGGGTAGCGGGAGCACAGAGAGTGGTCCTGACAATATTTTGATGCTCCTGGATGTGGGCCAGCTGTCCCGCCATGGGTGCAGCTCCGGCAAAAGACAGAGTGGAGACAGACGAGAGGGAGATAAAGTGGCGGCCAAGTTTGGGTCAGGCCTGGGAATCACGCAGAGGCAATTAGGAGCGTTAGCTTCATCAGTAATGCCAGTGGCTACGTCCGGCCATGCAGCGTCGGTGAGAGCTTCCTGTGCTGCACACGCTGGGTAAAGGGGCATTAACAACTCAGCACTTGACTTTGACAAGGTCAGGTTTGAGGAGCAGCAGGCGGACTGGCATGGTGCTGATGACCTTATGCTGTCATGCTGGTGACCTTGCCATGCTCAGCACTGGCCTCCTAACAGATAATGATAAGGATCACTTCCTAAATTCTCCATATTTCTGCACACCGGTACTCTGCTGCATCACTGCTCTTCAGTGTTTGAAATTTAAGGGGTTATATGTGTTATTTATACGACAGAGGTGAATGTAAACTCAGATGTCCTTATTTGCTGCATAGACCTTCCCACCGAGTCTCGTACATGCTGTAGCACTGGGTCCACTTGTTTAAGTTGATTACATGTAATTTGTGGTATGAATATATATAGTATATGACATACATTATCATAATTATTCATTCTCCAGCTTTTATTTTGTAGAAATACTATACCAATTATATTTTACATCATTTCTAACACAGTAAAATTCTGATCCAGTAGTATCAAATATTGTACATGTTGTGAATATAGACGTTTCATTTAATATCAAAGTCCACCTTCACGTTTATTTACACATTGTGTTAAGAAGCATTCCCTGCTTTGTTCACATTAAAAAATATGTCAAACCTGCAATAACTTGAATGTTCTGGCCACTAAGGGGCCCCGGTGTCTGCTTCTTTACTGCTGTGCAGGGTTAGTGTACAGTGGAGTAGAGTTTATACTAAAAATGTTTAAAAAAAAACAACGTTCATGAATGCGCTGAGACTGAACTAAATCAGCAAATTTGCGAGCCCTAAAATCAAAATAATAATCTGAAAGTTGTTATAAAGCTATTCATCACTAAACGCCAATTGTTCGAAACATTTTGATTACAGCTGCTTTAAAGCTACTTTTGACATCGATGCTACACCTAAAAGAACTGATCACAATGATAAAACCATGTTTTTGAGTTCACAAAATGTCATCAAATTCATCAGTCAAATTTGTAATTCTAAACTGGTATTCCAAATTAAATCAATAGTAATGTGGTGTCTTTGAGCTTTTCTAATTCTTCACTTTGGAAACACCCCACGGAGAGAGAAAACAAGATAATGCTCATAGTTCATGTTCATACACCTTGTTAGATAGCAATGAGTCATATTTATAAACTTTGCTAAATAATTCACATATCAAACTCTCAATTTGAGCTGTGTGGGTTCTTTTAATTGGCCCTTGTGTTTTCTATTAAAGAGCAAGTGGAACAAGCCAGGGGTGATGTTGCATGATTTATGGGGACACCTTCATCTGGGTAGGGACATCAACAGGATTACATTTCCCTTTATTCTCTGCCTGAAAGGAAGCATTTGTGTGTCCCTTTAGTGTATTATATAAAATAGTTTTAGTAGAGATGATGCTCAGATGTGTGTTTTTGGGAAACTGTATTGATTTAGCTTAGATATAGTCAATAATTAAAGTTTTTTATATAGCTCAATATCACTACTACCGTTTTAAACACATGTCCAGTTACAAATCATGAATGCTCTTAACTGCTCCAGGTTGTAAGGCCGATTTAATATATTCAAAGTTTTGTTTGATTTTCATTCGAAATACGAGAGTCCTTGGAATTAAATCAGCTGCGATCTATGTCCACATTTGTTGCAAAAACATGTGAACAAAAGCATATACAATTTGCTTTATAAAAACATTTTCATGTACCTGTTGCATCCATTAAAAGACCATTTACAAGATGGAAGAAATACAAAAAAAAATAGTGGATAACATTTAGCGTGGATGTTTATATGATCACATTACACACAATATAAGGTAAAAAATGGAAGCTTTAGATTTGTCAGAACAAGCTGCTATAAACAGTACACCATGGCCTACGTTAGAACATGCCATTCTGCTCAGATAATAATACAACATTGAAACTGCTAATATTTACATTAGAATGGTAATCATCTCTTAAAATATTCCTATTTGAAGGGTACTGATCCAAATCCTGTCCGCCAGCTGAACCAAATAGGGGCCAAACAACCCCGGCACAAAAAAAGGCATCTCATGAATAACAGACAAGTGGATGAGCCATGGCATATGTGGTGCTCTGATCCAATTATTTTGACTTCTTTACCTCTGCCAAGACTCTAAAGCCTTCACCAGCAGAGCAACGATTGTGGAATTGCCGAGATGGTGCATCAAGTCAAATTAGTTATTTATATTTCATTCTTAGATTGTGTCTGTTGTGGTATGTTCAGCATCAATTTCGAGTATATTCTGTGCATATTCAAGGCACATAATATTCACTTGCATGGAACTCACATTTGGGAATGGATAATGTACATGAAAAATCTAAAGAAACACCCAGATGGGAAACACTACTTGTGCTCGAATGTTTGAGCTTTCAATACTGACAACGTCATGCCTTTTAAAGGACCAGTGTGTAGGATTTAGTGGCATCGAGTGGTAAGGCTGCAGATTGCAACCAAATGAATACCCATCCGTTTACCCCTGAAACGGTGGCCTTCAGGTAGCATCAAAACGCAAAAAGCCTGCTTTAGAGACAGAATTTGGTTTGTCTGTTCTGGGCCACTGAGAAACGTGGCGGACTTAATATTATATTCAATTTCTGCCAATATCTCACCTTATATCCTACACACTGGAGTCTTTAGAGGAAGACAAATCACTATTACTTTTGGGGATAGTAAGAATGCTCTCACGCTCTGTAAGCCATTAAAACTATACTCGGACACATTGTCTCACAGTGTGGACAAGTGTCTCCGTCAGCCATGCAGCATGGATTACGTGTGAGGTCCTTAATGGTGAATCCTCGACCAGTCAAGCTTGGTGAGTAAGCCTGTTAACGAGGCTGTTAGCCCGAGTTCCTGCAACACATCCACCTACAGAGGCGGGTGTCAGCTGCATAGCTGTGCAAACACAATAATCATTATCAACTACACAACAACTGGACAATGGATACTACTTTTTTTAAGGTCTTTCCTTTATTTTGTCTGTATGTATATTCTGTGAACACAACTACTTAATTAACACCTGCTCAGTGGTGAACAGTTCATTCTGAGAATAGTTGTTTATAGTATTTAAGGAACGTTTCAAACCACAGAGTCCAGCCAGAAGCAGGCCACAGTGAAAGGCAAAGATACTCAGCTTCAATATTGCTCGGCTACTGGTTACAGTATTCTACACTTCTCCCAGTTCATTGTCAAGTCATGGCTCCAGGCAGTTCTGCCTTTTATGAGGACAAGTGAATGTGGTCCTTATATTAGCATGTCATATATCAATGTTCAAGGGTTATACCACAGATTTTACAATTTTGAACCCATTTATATTGAATTTTAAAAGTCTGCTGCAGGGTGCTCGGTGATGGTTTGACATTTGTTCTTCTGCCGTGGTCGCTGTCGGTACTTTTGATCTTTTGGACTTGGTAGTTGACTGCGGAACTGCTCCATTTTTACTCATAGAAACTACTAAATTCACATTCATATTTTCATAATGTCCTTGTTTCCTTGTTGTTTGGTTTCCTAGTTTGATTCTCCGACAACATTCACAGGGCTATAATGGCACACCTTCGGGTGAAAATGCAACCCTTTGAAAACCTACTTTTGCAACTCCTTTGTCAAATTTCTGTATTCTTAGTCAGTTACACTTGTATCCAATCATTTCAATACAGAATGTCTGGAAAATCCTGTTATATTACCTGTAATATTTTCAAGTTCATCCCACTTTTCCACAGGTGCATACTGTATACAGATCAATATGCCATCATGCTTTTAGTATTAGACAATGTGAGTTCTTCCCCATATAATCGACCCACCTCCTGTAATTCCCTTACATCTGTCTGAGTTTATATATTAAAGGCTTGCATTTTCCCTGCACATCGTTCATTTTAGCAAACTGTTTTGTGATTTTAAAGGAGGAGAGTTTGACCTTCGAGAAGCTTACAGTTTCTCCCTCTCGGCAGTTATTTCCTGTTGTTCTGCAATGGTTGAATACTGCCATCTAAGGATTGTCAGTAATCGGATTCCACTGTGCTACAGGCAGGCAGACTTGATCCTATACTCTTCTTTGCTTCATTTTTGTTGAGGTTGAAAACACGATATTCAATGTAATCACTTAACAACAGAAATAATTGTTTGTGATTATGTCAGAGAGGTATGAGGATATGAGTGAGTACAGGGATTTAACTCCAGTAACCTGAAATAAATGAATTCACAATGTTTAAAAAGAACACCAGGAGATCCTGGCTTTCTGTATTTACCACATCATGTAACTAATTAAACCAGAATGGTTTTCTAACCGTTCTCGTTCACATTTCATTATCTCCGTATGAGCATAGACTGACTTCATTCATCACAAATCGGGCTGCTTGTTTTTTGTTCAAGCATATCAAATTGTTTTAGCTTCTGTCTGTTGTATTTATTCAAATACAACTTGAAGTCACTGCAGGACTTTACACGGAATCTCGCTGTTAGCCAATGTGCAACTTAATTATGACGGTTGGTTTGGTGGAAATGAAAAGACTTTGTTGTGCTGGCATTGCCGTTACGGCTGAAACAAACAGCAGGTCTTTGTGCCAGGATGTGCACAGAAAGCCACAGCCGTCTAGTCTCCCTCTCTCAATCCGACCATTCTCCCAGGGGAGTGATTGACGGGGGCTTTACCAAGACAATCTCACCAAAAAATCCACCTCTTTCCCTTTCATCCTCAAAGGGTCTTGAGCAGTTCCAAACAAGGTTGAGTGCTGTTTTTTACGAAAAGGTATTTGCGTTCTTGGCCAGCATTTGCTCGTGCTTTGTGGGTCTCTGCATTGAGCCCTCAGCTAGGAATGTCAGACTTTCAAAGCTCTTGTTGAGATTTGTGGTGACAGTGTTTTGCTATTTCCTTTTCCGCAGCGCTGAGGCCTTATGATTCCAAGAGTCAATGAACACGAAACTAATTCAACCAATGTTCGGGAAGAAATTGGACATTATAAACCATGACAGGCAAATGTAACAGAAGGTTCTGTTATCAGCGTGGTCCAAAAGAAAATTGCACAAAGTCTAAATTTAAATCTGGACCCCAAAAATGGTGAAATTGCATCCATAAGGACATAAGCTCGGAAAAACCTCGCCTCACAGGCATCCAAAATACTTACACGATGAAGTATTTCCATCAAAGCCAGTCAGGGAGAAACAACTCATTTGTTTTCCTGTCTGAGGTTCAAAGAAAAATCTGGCAGAATAACATATTCTTGAAAATAATGTCAAGTGCCAGATAATCCCTGATTACAGATTGTCTCTAAGTGTCAGTGAGTTATTTGCTGGTGCTGTGCTGCTGCTATAATGAGGAGAGAAGCCACTCCACCTGAGGCGCTGCTGCTATAATCTTCACAGTAAACACTTATCATGCATTCGCCATTGATTAGGATGTGCCTCTCATCAATCATCAGAGGCTGCTCGTCTGTACAGATTAATAATTATGACATCTGCACTCAGTCAAGAGCGCTGATTAGAGGGAGGAGGGAGGCAAAGGCGTCTCATAATAGTGAGCAGCGAGGTGTTCAGGAACTTCATCATATCGTCTGGTTCATTTGGTGATCACTGTGGTGCTCGATGACATTTCTATTAACTGTAATCAATAAACTGCAAGACAATGTGATGTACAGACAGATATTATTACTTTAGACATACAACAGATTAGAGCTCGACTGTATTTTGGAGGCAGATGGCAGTGTCATGGGGCCTTTCTTAACAGCTCAGAAAACATACTTATAATTGATTTATCAGTTTAACACTTCATGACTTTTCCTAATTTTAATAAAAATGGCTTAAAATCAGGATTTCAAACTGGTGTCTGAGAACTTCTGTTTGGTGGTTTGAAGAACCCAATGGACTTTTATATGCTCTATACCAGTGTTTCCCAAACCTTTCTTCTGAGGATCGACTTTAATTAAAAAAATGACAAACCATCACGAACTGTAAGAAATTCTGGAACATGTATTTGGCAACCCTGATATAATCTCCTGCGACCCACCTATGGGCCCCGACCCAGTCTCTATACGCCATCTGTAGCCTTTGAGTTATATGTAGTCATGCATGTAATGAGGAGTCATACTCATCAAGATGCAAGGAGCTGGAGGTTGACAGCATTCCTTTGTTATTTTAGGTGTTTTTGTGCCTTACATTATCTCTTTCACCTGTCAATATGCATGTCATCATAACCATGCAAGTGAAAAACAAAAATATATACAGAGAGCTTGGATACATGTAGTGTCTCCGACCACTGTGGTACATTTAAAAGAACATACAGTATGTCTCCTTTTCTTTCTTTTTTTATGTAGTGACTAATGCTAAAAGTCTGGCCTTTCCTTGAAGAATGTCTGTGAGTGCACTTATCTGGCAAATATTAAAAATAGATTACGGGCTATTGGGAGGTAAGTGGTTCCATAAGCAGAATTGATGGTACTAAGGAGTATCATGGTGACTGCCTACATCACCTTGAGGGTCTCATCCGCTTAATGATGCCATGTGCCGCGTACTTTCCTCCTGAAGAATGGCCACCGTTTTGCTGTGGGCTCTGACACTCCACTTAAACTGCTATTCCAAGCAGTTAACGGGAGCACCAGGGCCCACATACCAGACAGCTGGAAGATGGAAAACAGGGGGTGATGTGGTTGAAGAGTAAGAATGCTCAGCTTTTAAACACAATCAAGAAGGAAAAGGTAAGCTTTGGTGTCAGTAGGTATGGAACATCGGAGGCCATTGTAAAAAGTGCCGGTTTATATATTTGAACAGGGAATAGGGATGCATGCAGGCAACACTTTCACATTGACTTGTGTCATGCAGGAACAGAAGACACCGTGGCTTTCTCTACATAATCTCTGTCGTAAATATTTCATTTTATCCATCTTTTCGAGATTTTAAACATATTCCTTCGAGAGTTTCCATTGCCAGGCAGTTTGCAAAGGAAACTGTAGTTGGAATGGAGAAAAAGGGACCATTTACAGAATCAAACTTCAGGTGAAGTTTTAAAAAAAAAAACCTAGGTTTGTGCTTCCAGCATGATTTTCATACGTGTGTTGCACTCCTCTAAGCCAGCTCAAGGGAAAGGTGTGGACAGCTGCCAGTTCCGTGGGGTTTGGAGATGCCTTGTGCAATTAGGTTCTTCCACCGTAAAAGACTGCCGTGCTGGTGCTGCCAGCCCCTTCCCCTGGACCACGAGCCTCTTCTCCCAGCCAGCCTGTCAGCAGACGGGTTGAAAGGTGCCATTTGACCATGGAGATGGGGCTCCCTTTCCTGCCAGCAAGCTTCTGAGCCGATTTGAAGGTGTGTGTCCCTGGACTGGAAAATCTTCCCTATCCGAAAAGTCGATTAAAGCCAACAGCTGCGTTTCAGGCTCTGCCAGGCAACCCTACAATAGACGCGCACACATGCACACGCTTAGACATCAAGAAGTGTTTGGAGCTGTCGGCTGTATGCATCAACATGGCCCATAAATGAAGACAACTTTACTTAATCAGCCTTTGAACTTCATTACTCTGTCCCATCAATTAGTGTTCTCTTGTCAGCAAGTTGTGTTCACTTTATTAACAAACTTCATCAGATTCATTAGATAGACACAACTGGCAGGAGATGAAACACTGCAAATATGAAATCGGCCGGCAAACACGGTGTTCAGCCATTGCTTAGTTGTTTTTTCCTCTACATCTTGCACTCATGAGCCTTCTGGTGTTCAAATGAAGTAAAATGCAGTGCCTGATGACCTGGGTACACATTTTGGCAGCAAAACAAGAGAAACAGTGAGTTGTTTTTGTTTTTCTCTGTGCATTATGAAGCAGAAAAAAATTAGTATGCTTCAGACTTCTGTGTGAAAGAGTAGAAATATATATATATATATATATATATATAAAGAAATGCAGCAACAATTGTTGACAAAAGAGCCTGGAGCTTGAGAGGTGGTTCTATTCTATAAAAACAAAACAATCTTGTCACATTTTCTGCAGAGCACTTACTTCCTCTGTAGAGTTTCAACTGTTTGTGTCAGGTAATTGAGCACTGCAACGGCCCTCATTGCTCAGCAGCCACCAAATAAATTTCCATTGGGGGAAGGGAAATCAATACGTGCATTCTGCCTCTTTTAGGGTCCTTGTAGACTCTCCCTTGTGATTTTAAAAGTATGTTAATGTAATTTATTGAACCTTTTACCCTAATCACACACATTGCCTATAATTACCTACCTTGACAGCTGCTGGACATCTAATTGCTAATGCTTTTCCTGGAATTTGTCCTCTAATCCTGGTAGAAAGAAATGTCCTGGTCTTCAAAGGCAATGTGGTTCAAGCGGTCTCTGATGTTCGTCTAAAGTAATGTTTGTCACTGCTGGATGGAGAGCAGATAATAATATTTGCATATCACTTGTCTGAATATCAATGGTACATTTGATTGAGTTGAAGTGGCATTAAATAAGGAAAAACATATTTTAAGATTAGATTACAGGATTAGAATACATTAATTTAGTAATGCAAAATTAAGCCATAAGGCAAATATACTGATTTTTATATTAGCTATTTTCTTTTTCTTCTTTTTCGTTTTACTATTACAATGAATGGCCATGAAAACTAAAAACGCAACCCATTAGCCACAGACAGATGTTTTTTGTTTTTGCTGCAGGTTTGCCTTACCAGCTGGAAGTAGAACGCTCCCACTGTTTTCAAAATCCATAAAACAAACCCCTTTTCGGCCTTATTCCATACTTGTAGCAAGCTTTGGTAACCTAATTCTGTAACCTATCCAGTGATATCCACTGGAACCCCAGTAGACCAGTAGATTGTCTCTCATTGCTTTTCAAACATGGTTTTCTACACTCCTTCTCAAAAGGTGTAGCTCAGCTTTCTTTCGGTGTTAAAAATGAATTCACTACTATGGAAACGCAACAAAACGGCAGAGGCTTAAAAAACAAAACACTATAGCTATACTACACTACACAATAGCTTTAAATATACATGGTAGGCACAATAGCCTGTATATATAGCTTTAAATATACTTGGTAGGCACAATAGTGCTTCATTGTTCGGTTGAAGTATTTTTACGACATGCATCTCTGCATTGTCTGCTAAAGTTAGTTCAGGCGACATTGCTCTATTTGGTGTGTTGGTGCTTATTCATTTCCGGTTTGATCACTCGGCTATCTGACTAGTCTGATGGTTACTTTTGTTTTTTGTGCCTTCCCAGTGGAAGTCTGTAAGATGTGCTGTAGGGCTAACACAGGTGCTGCTTTAACAGCTCCTGTAATTGTCTGTGGGACGAAAATGAATGAGGATTTTGTGGCCGAGTTGTCTCTGGACATTTCTCTACTCTGTTGTATCTAGTATCAGTCTATCTGGTGCACATAAGAGGCAGACTGATTGAACAGAAACATCCTCAATTCTCTGTACAGGCACAGGCGTCAATACAGATAATCATGTACGAATTCAAGTGCTTTATTTTCAGGATCCTGCTATTGCCTATGCTGACTCACTGTCATGACTTAGTGGGATACTGTTGGGGAAAATCTAAATGACTAATGATAAGGTGTGCTTAGAAAGCTTGGTGTCCTTATGTGTCTTTGTTGTGTGAACTTCCTCTGACATTAAGCGCCACAGTTGTTTAGTCTAGCCGAAAGAACACTCAGCACTGATTGTAATGGTAAATAAAGTTGAAGACGGAGTCAATCTAATGAGTGACCCTTGATATGGCGTCCTGCTAGACTTAGCATCCTTTTGTCACTCGGGGAGACGGCTGTCTGTTCTTTTTAAGTGTCGGGGCCTGCTGAGAGAGACCTCTCGGCGGCGTGTTCTGGGGTAGGGGGATGGCGGAGAGCTGTGGATCTTCATTGAAGACCAAATGTTCTAGTGAAGTTACAAACCCTCTGTTCTTTTGACGCCATATGTATGTGTATTGTGTAGGTGTCACCTCCTGTGACAGAATGCTATATGTACCAGTGTCTCAGAGCCAGATCTCTGAGCAGTCTCGGCACGTTGATGTATGTGTTCGACCCTGTCTCCTTCTTTGCAAAGAATAAATGTTAACAGATTAATGATTTTCCATCGGTCTTGCGTGAATTTGTCTAACAGATACCATCAGTTACTTCATATGTATTTAATTTACTGGGTGCAGTGGCTCCTTATAACAAGGCAAAGAGTAAGATCTTCACACCATAATTATAATTTATATAAAGGGAGAGACATTGTGAGCTGAAGAAGACTTACTGTATTTGTCATTTTAAAATTGACAAAGCAGTTGGTAGCAACATATGGCTGCTCTGTATTTGTTTCACTAATTATATTTTACTGTCATAAATTCATTTATTTTTTTAGCTATGGGGCAGATAACTTTATTTGGTTGTAGTCGATTATAGTTATTTTTCCAAACAGGCTGACTTATAAATAGCGGATAGGCACAAAACAATGAGTTGTCATCGTCATATTATAGAAATGACAAAGCCAGTTGGTCGAGTATGAATTTACTGAATATTTGACAAAATGGATGTGTCTGCTACACTTCACTGCGCAGGAACTGCATTCATTCATCCGCAGCATTCAGGAAAACAATATCGTGATCTGTGAGAATGTTTCCCGATACGATTAAAAAACAAAATAGACATTTCTTTTCTTCCTGAAACCTCCATCTCAGTCCACTCACCCATGCTGAGAGGCTAATGTCATCCTCTCTTGCCTTCCAAGTCTCATCATCTCCCTATGTGATCCAGCTTCACAGTGACAACGATCCAATATGAGAAACACAAGGATTATTTTCTCTCATTAAAACAGACATTACACTCATTTTGCAATAAATATTTTTGATTTGCGCTTTAATACCATAACTAAGTGTGGATTTGTAATATCACTCTTTGTTTATTTTTGCAGATCCATTTTTAGTAAGTCAATATGCTGAACATGTTTGTTTGCATTGACACAGCACCTATCTGTCACGGCCAGGCCATGCCTCCTGCTCTTCCCTGTGTGTGTGTGTGTGTGTGTGTGTGTGTGTGTGTGTGGTATGGGCGTGGCTCCGACCTGTTCTCCTCCTGGCTGCCTCCTGATTACAATTCACCTCACCTGCCCAGTCAACCCAGCTGCCTTCCATCAACTCATCACTCAACAGTATATCTACCCCGATTCTTCATCCACTCTTCGCCAGATCGTTGTTACAACTTACGTGGTTGTTTGCTCGTTCTCGGCTCCTCTGTTTAGAGACTAGTTCAGAGTTTTTTTCCAAGTACTTTTTCATTGCATTGACTTCCTGTTCCTACAGTTTTGTTCATCCTCCCAGTTCCCCAGTCTGCCTGCCCTGCCTCGTCCTGCCTGTATTCCACCCTCGCCCTCCTTGGATTTCCCTGTAATAAAACCATTACACTCTTGTACTCCCTGGTCTGTGCCTGTGTTTGGGTCTGACACCACACCCCGTGACACCTATCTAAACCAGACCCTATTTGATTTGTGAATATATATTTTAAAGTGCCATACCCTAATTAATCTTAGTGACTACTAGTCCTTATAGTTAGTTGTGGAATGTAAGTGGTATGATAACCAGCCTAGTTGCAGCATTTTTTTTATCTACCATCTTTCAAATGAGGGAAGACGTCAAGCACGGTTTAATAAATATTCCGTCCGGGTGAAAACGCAAAAACATAATATAAGAACTGTCAGGGCCAGTGGGCAGGTTGGAACACACACACACACAGGCCGTAGTGTTGTGGGACGGTTGCATTGGGTAAGTAGCAGTGACCTCCACAGCTCATTCTAATGCCTCTGTTCCTCAATATAGTGAAAGCATACCTGTACATTTATGTGTAAACATGTTGAAAGTCCTGTTAGCACGGTTATTTGGCCGCGTCGATCGTTCACGGATGTATTTATGCTGCCGTTGCAAGACAACGTTGCTTCATTATTGACTCCTCTCAATGAGGATAATGGCGCATACTCAAGCCAAAAACTCTTGTTTTCCCTGTCTACACGTCAACACAGAAAACCGAGTTACTGAAAACCTTCCCCCTGGCAGGAGTTTTTAACAAGCCCTGTTTTTGTGGACCTCAAACCATGTTTGGGTGCAGACTAAAGACTAGAACGTGGAGTCAGCGGATTGCATTTGGAAACAGGCTCAGAAGAAAATTTGAGTTTATTCAAAGTGGGCTAGTTAGAAAATATAACAAAGCAATGTAACTGATTTTTCATCATTTCTATAATTAATTAGAAGTCCCCTGACTGCGTTTGCAAATTAAGTTTGACTTTTTAATGAGCATTTAGAATGATTTATTTTTCAAGCTGGTAGCATAATGAAGAAAAAGTCTGTCCTTTTTTATTTATTTGTAGTATCTCTATCTACTTCATAGTTTACTGTGTCCCCAGACCAATTCAGGATTTCTTTATAAAGCCTCATTCACCGTCCCCCTTTGTTAGAATTTCACAAATCGACCACTGTCATTTGCCACATCTCAGGCCCCAATCCTGTGGACATGACACAGATCGATGGTACTCTCCCATCAGTGTCTCCAGCCTGCCAGATGGCTGGTGGGCTTCAGTCTCCTGACATTCATCAGTGTCTTGCAGTCAGATGCTCCCACAGCAGTGTTCTGACCCTGGTACTGGTCCAGCAGACTCCTCTCTCTTCCGTAGGGGCTACGAGGGTTTGATCTAATGATGTCACCAAATGAGGTACTATTGCCTGGGAGGAATTTGGCCAACATGGCACAGCTTTCCCACACAGCTGTGCAATTCTGCTCCCCTAGTTGACGCGGTGAACGCATTTTATGAACAGAAAGAAATATGTGGCCTATTCAGATATGCACAGTCCCTGTATTCCAAGTGTTTTAAAGGCTTCCACAAACCCAAATAAACAATTACACTTTGTGCTCCCAGCTTCTTAACCTCAGTTGTGTCACACATCCCATATTATAGTCATGGGGACTCATAGGTGTAAAAAACATAAATATAACAGCATCTTTATGACCTGGCTAGTGTGTTCAGTGTCATGGAATCTCGCGTTCTGCCACCACCACCTCTGTCCACGAGAGCTCCTCTAACAGGAAAAAGCAATCGTCCTACTAAGGGATTTTCTCTGACTCCCTGGGGTGATAAAGTGCACTTTGAAGCCACCCACAGAGGCTTGTCCCTAAAACACCCAGCAATTCACAACCGTGGCTTTGACAAGCCAGCTTTTTTTCTCAACAAGTAAAGTGAAAGTCTTTTCTAATGGACCCAACATCACTACCGGGAGACCCAACAGGCCCCACGGCACCACCAAATAAGCCTTGTGCAACACTGGGTAGGGAAATAAATGTCACAAAAATGTAATTTCGCCTCTCAAGCAAAGGGCTCTCCTGGCTCCCACTCTCGATACCTACTGGCATGTTATTTGTAGTGGTGCAATTCCTTAAAGGCTCCACAAAGAAATGCTGGTTCTGTTAGTTGTGCTTCAGTGCTCTCCCCAAATTGGTTGATTTGCAAATTGACTTAATAACATATTCATTTGTAAAATATGACAGAGGATGACAAAAACACAAGGTACTTCATGTCTCTATAAGGGAGCTGCAGTTAGGGCTGCAACGAACAAACATTTTGATAATGAATTAACAGATTAGTCCATTATTAATCTGATATAAAAAAAACGATTGACTGCGTTTTTTAAAAACGAGTTATTCTCGGCTTCTTGTATAATTCTCTTTTAATACAATACAAAAATGAAATTAAGTAAATGGTCATAGACGATGCAGCCATGCACTGAGAATAAAAGGGAACTATATATTTGATCAGATATTGCTAAATTTTCTGTTAGAAGAAATAAAGGATTTGCTTAAAACTGTCTCTGACTAATGGCATGAAGTATACCAAGAACTCCAACAGCATTTTTACAGTTAATTTAAAAACATCTCTCCATTTTGTATAGGACCAAGGTAGCTGGGCGTTAGCTTCATCATGAGTTAGCTTTGAAATAGCTTTATCAGTGGCCTGATACTAAATTTGAGAGAAACAAAGAAGGCCAGCCAAATATTTCCTTTTATATAAAATAATTTGAATATGATGTAAGTGAGTATTACTAATTCCAATACCCAAAACTCTGGGTATCTGAGATCAAAGAAACAATTTAATGTTGATCGGCCAATACCCGATCCGCTCAATAAGCGTGGATGACACTGTGATGCATTGACACCGACCCTTAACCATTTGCAGACACCGATCCTTGTAAGCAGCTGCCATTTAGGCTAATACATGTGTAAGCTAGAGGACTAAACATAGCTAAATACTACCTCTTTATATACAAATTAGAGCCATGACATAAACGATTGCCACGTTGTGGGCTATCAGGTGCCTCACTTACCACGCTAAGAACATTTCTGTCCATAGCAGGTGCAGTAGTATGTTTTTATCTCTCCTCACATAATTAGGAAACAGCTTACCCTAGTACTGATAATGCCAGTGCCAACCTAATCTATAATTATCAACCAGACAGGGCGCTGCTTGTACACTCAAACCTGCAGGAACTATTATTTTAGCGAAAGCATCAAAGAAGCTAAACAGAGGGAGAGAAAGGGGAGATGTGTATTTGGTTCAAATTGATTTCCTTCTTTTGTATGAATATCAAGGTTTCATTCCTTCCCGTTTTCCCCCTCACTCCCCATGGTAGCATGTATTCATTGGGACTGCTGTTCCGACCAGATAAACAGTTTTTTTTTGTTTTTGGCAATTATTGCCTGAGGATTGTTTCGAATGTGACTCGACTGTCAATGAGGAGGCTGGGCAGGACGTAGAGAAGATGTGATGAGAGGGAATTTAGACCAACCACCAGAGTGCTGTTGCATCTCTAGCAGGTCTTTCCTCAATGATATGCAGTAGCCAGCCAGTAGGAGGAAGTAGCCAGATAGGAGGGTTTACTAGAAACGTAAATGCACTCTTATTCAACGAAAATAAACAAGGTTGTTTGAAGGGGGGTAGGTTTTTATTCTCATGGGTTGTCCAGCCTATGGATTGGTTTGGAATTTGTTTATGCATGTGGGGCGGGACTGATACAGACAGATGTGCACATTTCTTGCCGAGGCTAGTTGTCATAAAATGTACTCGTATAGTGAATTGCAACTTGTTACTCAAAACTATTCTATAATAATCAAATTAATATGATAAAGTAGCCAGCTGGACTTACATGAGTAGTTGGCTGTTTGGCCACCAGCTGGAGCTTATTGATAGCTCTGCTTAAGGGGAACATCTGCCATAGATAAGGCTGCTATGGACGTTTTATAGAATATAGGAATACATATTCCTATTGTACTTCATTGGACTGTTTACTATTAACAGTTGCAGGATGGTTCTGGTTTGCAGTATAATTCCTCTTTAAAGAGAACAATGTGAATTGCTTTAGAATATACCAGTGGGGCACATTGGTGATAACTCTTTGTGTAAACAGACAGAAAGTGTGTAAAAAAAAAAGAAGATATTTAAAATGACCTTGGTTGTTATGCCAAAGGACTGTGTGAGGCATATTGCTATGTAAAGTTTTAAGCAGAGAGCACTCTGAGCTTTTTATTTCTTTCCCATTAATGTTGCAAGCTTGAACATTCACTACAAAATCTCTGGCGTCTAGAGATAACTATTTTATGTTGCTGTGAAAACATCTCCTTCAAAGAACTGCATTTTTTCAAGTTTCTTGCCATAAACTAGATTTTACAAGATTGCGTTTGAACACATCATGATAACGTTTTCCTTTGTCGGATCCGTACGGGTCAACTACAGTCCGTTAGAGAATGAAAGAACGAGATGCCCCATTAAGCTCTAGTTTAGCATGGAAATGCCTCGTCATGTGTTCAGCTTATAATTGTTTAATAATAAAAACAATACATTTTATTTATAGAGCGCTTTTCAGAATGCTCAGACACTTTACATTAAAATCATCATATATATAAAAGCTATACACTAAAAACATAAAACACACAATGTTGGTCACACATTTAAAAGCAGTTCTGAAAAGGTGGGTTTTGATTTGGGATTTGAATTAGCAAGCTGAACAGAAATGCTTACATGTTAAATATATGAAGGGTATCTAAAGAGTCTGTGGCATCATTGAGAAACCTATTTACAGTACCTACCCGTTTTTTAAGGTTATTTTTATTTTATTTATTTGCCCATGCAGTGCAATGATACAATGAATCTAATACGAGATAAATCAACAATACATTCTTTCAAAAAAGTTGTTATCCTTAAAATACTTCGTTACTTATTTCTCTGTAGTCATGTTTTCCTTCCAAAATGCCAATAATTGTTATCTCATCAAACAGCGTCGTATTGTTGGTTGACTTTGAGCAGATTGCCTGCATTCATCGCTGCTTGTTTTTGAGTTTGAATGAAGTGTGTTTTACGCCATTGGTGTCTAGATGAGGGGTTAGCCAATTGTGGGTTGTATTCATTCAATCACATAACACAGCAGTGGTCATTGCAGACACACTGAGCGGTGATCTGCACTCTACCGAGTGCACCTTTCATGTTACCTTTTTTCTTTCTTAAGTATGAATGGCCATGGACCTTGCGTTTGGAGACATCATTAAATGAGAGTAGTAAACAGTTGTTTTGCCTGGCCATCAAAGTCATTTTCTATGGGCTGCACATTATCCCTTCTCCAGGGAAAGGGATTGGAAGTTGCGAGCAGGCATCGGCGACCTCACCAAGGTCATGAGAGAAAGACTTCCCCCAGAGATAGAGCTGGAAGGCGGTTCTGGGTCGAATTTGCATATATTAGCTTCAACATTGTGTATGTAAAACAGCAGCCTGGTTGGCCACTGCCTCATGTTGTAGTACAGGGGAGGAAATGATTATGATACATTCACCTTGGCGCAGCTTTGGGATTATTTTGAGGACGCACCATATGTCCCTTTCTGGTTCAACAGGCTCCATATTTTAAACGGTCAATTTTTAACTGGAGATTCCCAATTAAATGACCACTGAAAATGCAAATTTAAGTCCCTTGACACTCATGGGAATAAACATGGATTTAAATTCCTAAATGTGTCATACTTAATCACTGGTAGAAATCATTTGATCGAAATGTCAGTGCTTTAAAGTGGATGGGCTTTGATCAATCTAAGGGTGAAAGGGAATAAACCTGCATGCCAAAGTAAAGTCAATAGATGGCTTTATGTTATGCAACTGCTTTTTAAGTTGAGCAAGGAACCCTTTGGTCAGTATCAGCTGGCTGCTATAAATATCCCTTTATTTTGGAGTTAGATATTTAAAAGGCCTTACTTCTCTCTGAGCTCTTCTTACTTTCCTGTATCTCTTCATCAACTGAATCGTTGCAGTCATTCATCACATCAAGGTATTTAACCTGGCACTAGTTGCTTTCCACTCTACCTCCCAGGAGTGGCACTCTGCAGGCAAATGGAAAAGACAGTATAATTTGCTTTCTCATTTTGCCATTACATGGGGTCATATGGCTAGACAAAATAAAATATATAAAAGTATAATTCAAATCTTGCCTTTTTTGAGTTGCATTCCTGAATCTTCAGTATTGAGATCAAGACTTGTATAAATATGAATAGTTCATGTTTGGAAAGTAATTTCTCAAAGCCTGTATGACATATATTAATAAATCCTGGTTATCTGGGTGATTGTAAGGGGCTTCACATGTTTGACAAATCACCAGGAAGTGCTTTTAAACCAATTCTTGACACTCTGCAATAATTAGATAGAAAACACATCATTTAATCAGTGTGTTTCCCCGACATTTGTCAACCTGTCAAGACACAGCGAGTGCTGTCGTAATATGCATAATGCGGAAGCCACAAACCTGCATGAGCCAACCCTGCAATCAGAATCAAACATACTTGAAGTTTTTAGTTCATAATATTCACCGCACTCATTCTAGAGTATTAGGTCTTTTATTTCAATATTTTGTGTTAGAAAATCAGCAAAAGTTTGCATGAAACTTTTTTGAAAAAACAATGGAATATATGTCAAAGCATTATTAGCTAAAAGCCCATTGATTTGCCATTTAAAAAGATTGAACTTACCACAAAAAAAAGGCCTTAAGCCTTATGAATGTTCAGTTGATTGCATTAAATGCATTATTCATATTATTAAATGCATATAATATTCCAACACAATTACTGTTGAACTGAGTACAGAATTGCTAATTACTACCCCCCCCCCCCCCCATCACATTTACACCAATCTGAATGAAGATAGTAATTTCACATTAATGCTGTGACATTTAATCAACAAGGGACAAACAGAGCGATGAATCGGATAAGCAGTTGCATTTCATATTTAAAAAAAAAAACAGTCTGCACACCAGAAACAGTTTTGCCAATTTATGTTTACAATTCAATAAAGGCTGGGCAGTAAAGATACATGTGTTGGTATTTAAACACATTATATCCACCTCTTTCAGCTGTTGGCACTCATAGAGCTGATTCACAAACACTGCTCCCATATTCCTTGCAGACGTGTGTGGCCTGCTTGTTTTGCTGGTAGTATACGAGTGTGTGAGTAGCTAACGTTATTTCCTCAATCCCAAGCCTCTGGGATGCTTTGCGGGCTTTGTGGCTGTAATGCGGGGAAGCTGAATGTGAGGCTATAGCACTCACAACTGGTGGCATTTCACCACAAGCCCGGGGCAGACCACAGGCTTTCCTTGGGGGATTTGCATCAGAAAGAATGAGTCAGGCTGGTTTGCAACCCCTGGAAAAGTGGCAGTAGAACAGAAAAGAAAGCGTGAAATACTGCCATGAAAAAAATCTCTCACCTTCCACTTTGCAATGCAGGTCATACAGTTGTGCAGAAATTGATTGTGGTCGGGAAATAGAGGCTTGCATAATGTTTCCATCTCTCACTCTCTGTCTTATTCTCTTCCAGGCTTTCAGTCTTGCTTCCTTTCTTAGTTGCTCTGTCTCGCTCTTCTTTTAACACACACACACACACACACACACACACACACACACACACACACACACACACACCTTACCAAAGCTGCTCCAAAGCCAAATTTATTTTCAATGTCAGTGAAAAATTCAGCTTTTTTATTTACATTATTTCTTAAAATTCACTCAAGCACCAACTTCCTGTAAAGCTGATAAAGACTGTTGACATAGCTGCTGTTGTTGACATTTGGTGAGCCGTGAAGCCCTCGCTTTAATTCTTTATGTCTTTGTAATGAAAGTGGCAATATCCCCACCAGAACGCTGACTGGTTGGTGTATGTCCGCTGAGGGCGGGGGGGCGTGCTACATCACCAGGAGACGGGCCAGAATCGCAGCTGCCCAGATTGCATCAGCACAGACCGGACTAAATCCTATCAGACAAGTCAGTGAAGGGAGAGGAGTCCGCCTTCGCAGCGCTGAAGGAAGGGAAAGGGAAAGCTAATGAACAAAAATCAGGTCACAGTGGCTCAGAGACAATTTACAACAGATGTGTCGAGGAAAAGTCACAGGCAAGGGTGATAAATAGGAGGAAGCAGAGCGAAGTTGCAGAGAGGTCACCCAGTTATTCACTGATGTTGCAAAAAGCTGTACCATTATCATTGGCGAACATTTATGTTACTGTAACCCTAAATGATAATGTCAAACCACGTTGTGTACTCTTAGCATAAATCTTACATCCAATCTAACCATTCTCCTCAAAATGTCAATAAACTGCATTCCAATTTGGGAGAACAGGAATCAATCTGTCATTGGTGAGTGCCATTAATTTGAATCCTGTTTTTTTTAATTATGGGTAATCAACACAGCAATCATCTCTGCCAATGAGACAGGAGCAGACCCACCCTCTAACTGCAGCTGCCAGCAGCAACCTGCTCACTGGGTGCCGATCAAAACTGGCCAGGTTAATGAATGGCATTGATCAACTATGCGCTTCTTTCCTTCACTGACATCTTTAATGGACTTGAATACTAGGGAAAGCCCTTTTTTATTTGCTCTCAGCACCAAAACATTCAGCAGTAGAAAGGACTGCAATGTCATGTAGAGAATTGTGTCTGTGCAGCGGCCTTTTATTGTCTCATTTTATCAATCATTGTGTGTATTGATACATTATAGTGTGTGTGGTTTTCCTTCATTTGCTCATGGCCACTATATATTGTGCGATTGTGGACAGTCAACACAAAAGTCGACAGTTGTCTTGTCAGACAGTCATGGTGGCATTCTAAAAAGGTGCAAAACTGTCATAAATTGCACCAATTTAGGGCTTTGGTCACCAAAGACAGAGTCAGATATTTAGGACCAAATTCTCACTGCTGCTATGACACCTCTTCTTCAAATCAACCCACAAAGAACATCGATCAAACGAGATCATGAGCTCATTTTTGAATGAAGTGCAAACAGTTAGCGCTAAAGCTTATTTAAAATTTAGCTGACTATGAATAATGACATTTTTTTTCTATTTACATTGATAAGCTGCGTCGTCTGACAATCTGACTGACTTTATTAAAGCCATCTTGCAGTGTGACATGCACTGAGCCTACAATATTGCTGATATTGCACATTATTGTGCATAAAGTCTTTAAAACTCATTAACTGCATTATCTATGCTAAGCAGGCACAATTATAGCCTCATTTCACAGCCCCATACAGACGTTTTCACTTGCAACTGTTTAGAGAGAAACAACAAAGTTCCACCAAATCTACGGCTGAACATGCCTTTGTGTTCGTCTGAGAGAGAAGGAGGCAGAAGAACAAGAGCACTGCTTAAGATGCAAAGCATCACAGTGTGGCGTTTAACTCGCTCACAAGCTCACAAACACATGTATTCACTCACTCGTGTCGGCTGGCAACAGGTTTTCCAGCTGTTTGGTCATTGTCAGGTCCACACATGGCAACATGCGCCACATGTAGGAGAGCAAAGCAGCATCTGCAGCAGCAGTAAGACCGACATGTTGATGTCGTCGCATAGAAACAAATATTGAAATTGCTGTTAGTTTTTTTTTTTTTTTATATATGCTTTTGTGTTACATGTTATGGAAAACAAAAATATTTTTGATTAATGATAATCAATTAAAAATGTAATATTATTGATTCACTCCAAGCCGGGATGATGTACACAAAAACAGATATATATAATATAATTCGGCTCCTTGCAAAAAAACACCAAATGTTGGCATAATTTCACATAACCATTGTTTTTGTTAAATCCTTCATGTATTTTCTATTCATTAGCCATCAAGTGTTAATAATCACCTGTTATCTCCAACCATAATGAGTAAACATGTAGTGTTTGCAGTCAATATATTCAGAACCAAAGACTTTGATCGAGCCACATTGCTTACTTTTGTCCTCGTGGTTTTGTCTTGTGGCCAAGTGCATGTGAGGCTGCTGGCGCTGCAGCTCTTCACTTGTACGATATTGGTTGGGCCGGGTTTCAGGTGCGTCCCGTCAATGACACTGTGTGTCCTTGTTTGCTGTTGCTGCACTGCACTATTGCTGCTTTCTGGATCTCATTCGCAGCATGCTAATGCTATACTGACACCCAATGCCTGCACTACAACAATGAACAATTTAAAAGCATTTTGTTTTGCATCACTCTGCGACGCGCAATATCATTGTTCAGTATTGCGATGACGATACGACTTGCGATAAATGAACAAATATTAAATTGCGCATATCAAATACGATTGCTATCGTTAGTTTACTTAGCAGTCCTTTTGGTCTTATTTGACTAAGATGTCTTCCAGTCTTCAATTGGTTTTCAGCTTTTTGTCATGCTAAATGAGCTACTTCCATGAAATGTATGAACAGATCTCTGGTAAACTAATTGATCAGTCGAGTGTTTGTCGACTAAGAGTTTCTTTGGTTGGGGACAGCCCTGTTTTTTTCAGCATCGCTGCAATACTTGTTCCAAGAATGTGGCTGCCATCTATTCTTGCAATTCATAATTTAGGGATGTCAACTCACTCTGTGTAAAGCAACATGAATTCAGGAGTTACTCACCAAACATCGGGCGAATACCCACATAAAAAAAACAGATTGAAGGAGCTCACACACATTTTATTTAGCAGGTATACTGAACACTAAAACCCTCTGAATATAATATAAGTTTGCGTTTCTCTGAAAAATATGTTTTTGATGCACATTTGACTCCCCATGTTCTCAGTAATAAAGGCACCTATTGATCAGTTTCTTACTAATGAACCTTCTTGTTCAATTGAATATGATTTTCATCAGCACTCAAAGCCAACCCGACAATAATGATCTCAGATTAGACAGGTTGACATATACTATATATCTTCTCAAAATAATCAAATACGCCCATTTTAGACACTGGAACCAGGAAGTGTTTGGTAATTACGGTTACATTACTTTTAAATAATGACGGCCTTTACCGAAAACAACAGCAGTTTAGCGTCTACGGGTACAAAATATGAGAGATGATATGATGAAAAATATTCAGTGACAAGAACAGGAGTGCAGTTAAATTATGAGTAGTAAATCGATTCTTCTCGTGGAGAGTTGAGCCAAGTGAACAGTCTTGTGATGGGCACCTGGGGATCAGTCAATATCCAAGTCTGACGTTGAACAGGGAGTTTTTCTCGGTGCCTCCTCTGTTGATTATCAAACGGGCTCACCTTGTCTTTTTCTGTGACGCAAGATCGATACAAAAACAGCATGTGCGTTTTGAAATAACCCTGCTCTCAATCGAATCAATATGCCACATGAGAGGTTTGGACTTAATTTCTGCATTAGCACCATAGCAACCCTCAGCCTCCTGAGAGGCTCCTATTGCCGCTATGACAAGGTTTTTCATGTAACCCTCCCGATTTGGATAAATGATGCATCTTTTGTGTGGCAGTACACATAATGACTTGTGCTTTTCTTCAGGACTTCTCTTACCGCAAAGAAGGCCTGATGGAAAATCTCAGAGCAGGCGAAGAGAGCAAGATCAATAATCTATTCTATTTAATGGGCTGGAGTGTCACAGTAACGAGATAGGAGTGGATGAGTCGAATCGTCCATTGCCAAATCTTAACTGAGGGTTGCACACATCCCACCTTTCTGTCTGGTTCCTCCTGCCACCATGTGCAGTTACACATACTGTATGTACACCCTCTTGTCCCTCGCTCTCTCTTTCTCTTTCTCTGCCACACACGTACACAAATGCACAAAAACACACACAAGTAGTGCCCCAATTCCGTTGTCACTTGGGGTTGTCACTGCTCTGAAACGAAGCGCCAAACTGCAACACAAACGCCCCCGGTTTCCTGTCCCGGTTCCTCCTTCTGGGTTGCGGTCAACCTACTGCCACTGCCGCCTCATGAGCTCTCATTACGATATGAGGCGGCGCTCTCAGGATGGCTGCTAATTAACATGAGATTATAGTTCAACGAAGCATCTTATCCAGGAGTTTGCTAACCGGTGTTTATTCACAAAACCAAAACCTGTAGGCCTACTGCCTGCCTGCCTGCCTTGGTCAAAGTCAATGTGACACAATTTAATTTGTGTTGTATTTTTGTGGATCATTGTGTCCAATTGTAAGTTTTTTTTATGAGGGGACAAAGTTTGTTTTTGTCATATATTTACCTGCCATTCCCCAACTGTCTGTCCCCCCCCTGAACTGTGGCTCATAAATCAAGGTCTGAGCCGAGCGTGGAATCTCTCACTCCTAATGAATAGCTTCAAAACTGTGTGAAGTTAAGAATTCCTACTGTCTCTGCCTACTGCTGTGCTTCTGCATCAATATGTAACACGCTCATCATCCACTAAATATTTCAGAGTTTTGAGATACGGTATTAACTCGCACTCTTGCCACAGAAGCAACCGCTAATATTTAAACAGGTCTGGCAGCTTCTGTTTACCTCCTTTGTACCACTGAGTTTAAATAGCAAAACACTGGCTGTTCTACTTTGCACTGACTTGCATTGCCAAAGTCATGCATAAGAAATTATTTGAAAGACTTTTGACTTTGATGCCCGTTTTCCCGACGCTGTGCTCCCCTCTACCCATCGACGTTTCAGTATTGACTTCTGAATGAATCTCTGTGATTTAGCGTTACAGGAAGGTGACAGTTTCATTCCTTGTACTACAGACACAAGATTTAGCTCTATTGTTTCTATTGTCGCTCTAACTTGGCAGCAATATTGGCAGCATAATCATTTCATTCAGAGCTGAAACTAAGGTATTGTCATTTCATTCATAGCTGAAAGGTATTGTCTGCTGCCTTAACCACCAACACAAATCCTGTTTGTACAACTTGTGGAAGCCTTGACCTTTTTAGTATATTTCTGTCTTGTATCATGTGAAATAAAGTGTCATAAAGCCACTTTTGGATGATTGAATAGCATTAATATCTGCTCCATAATTACCAACTATTTCATTTCAGCATTTTAAAATTGACGAGGATTAATTGGACAAACCCCAAATAACACGATTCACTTTTTACTTTGTTATTTATTTATTGGTAACACTACATGCAAATCATAAATAGTTACCACAGACTAAACCCAGAACTAATTGCTATTTAAAGAGTTATCAAGTAGTTTCTGAATAACTCTTACTACGATTAGAAGTAGAAAGTAATACGTTACCTGAGAACAGTCTGCTAGATATTTAATGAATAATTGTCTAATTGGTCGTTTCCAGATGTGAATCAGCATACCAATCACTTTCTTTAAAAAACATTCTAATACAGGACAAAACCCCTTCCTGATTTAACTCAGTTGCGAAATTACAGAAATCCAATTTCTTATCATTACTCGCTTATCATTTCTAAATTCTTTTTTTCGTTTTTCTATCCTGCTTTTTCTTTTTCTTCTTTCTTCCGTGTTTGCCGTTTTTGTTCAGGCCAAATAAAGCCAATTTCTCTAGTAAATCTATATTCACACCACATTTACATAAATATTCACATCCACTTTTCACATTCGCATCTGTATGTCACCTAAGCCTACTTGCTCCCCCAGACATTACCTGAAAAAGGGACAGGCACAGAATTGAAAGAAGGCTGGATGAGAGGATGGATGGATGGATGGATGTGCATTCAGAGGGTTGAGAAAGCTTAGACAAACAGAGGATGGGTTTAGTGGGAAGGTGTGACTGGTTACTCACAGTTTGGATCACAGCATAACGATTAAAAATACAATGAACCAGCATCTTAATTATTGAAATGTGTGAATGGGCTGCTCACAGTGCCGAACCCCAAAATGTTCAGTCTCCCTGTTCTGAGCACAGAGCCACACTATTTAAATACCATAAACATTAGATATTAGCTAAGCATGGTGCATTTGGGTTCAGCAGGGTCTATCAAGTTTTCACGGCCAGTATTTTATCTCCACTTTAGTTGGAATGTGAAATGAATGGCTTCAGATCTAGTGTGATGCAACAAATCTGCAAGCTTGAAATCATTCACTCCAAAGTTCTGCTACATTACAGAAGCTTATACTTTACTTCAGATCTTTTTTTAAAAAGTAACAAATACTTTCCTCTTGTTGACTTGAAAGGTAGTACATGTTGGTTGTTTCCTCGTGCCGAGATCTGTGTTTTGAGGCGAAACGTACACACAGCCGGGCGCTTCACTGAACCGTGTGACTTGTAGTTTAGGACGTTGGGGTCACGGTATGTTGAGCTTTCAGGGAAATCAAAATGAATGTAGAAGGTGACATACAAAGCTCTCATAGTGTCAACAAGAAAACTTCTCACACTTTCCATCATCTTAACTGAAACATCTGTGAAAGCTGCTTTCCTTGTAAACACTGGTAGACATAAGGCTCTAAAACTGACAAATGTGGCAGATGGAGTGTTTTCCCTTTAATATAAATCACAACTTAAGTAAAGCACATGTTTGGATGATTTAATGCTATATTTTTAGTGAAGTCACAACTCAAAGTATGTTGATGTTACAGATTCATGTAAAGGGAATCATATCTGATATTTAAATTTGAGATCTTTACCGAAACATGTCCCGTTTAAAGAATCAAACTGGCACAAATAGTGAGTTATATGTTAACGCTCAGACCATACAAGTTTCTGCTCTGCTTTCCAGCTCTTTATGCAGTGGATAGTACAGTTTGGTGAGAATCTCCGCTGATTGGCAGCTTCTATTTATTTGGACTTCTATGATTAACCATCATGAGGTCTCTGGGCTCTCGCCCGTGGAATGTTCTGGACTGGGAGGTAGAGCGGCTCCAAGGGCACCTTGGCTCAGTGCCACACTTCTTAACTTCTGAAACTGCACAGGCAAGCACACAAGCCCACACACACACACACACACACACTGCCGACACTTCACTTTTGGCTTGAGCAGTTTCTCCTAATGAATATTATTTTAACAGCAAGTTTAGGAAACAAGTATGTACATGCCTGAGGAAAACAGAATATTGATGTTTGAAATATACTAATATAATAATGACATTTGTTCACTTTTGTTTCATTTTGGGCAGTGTAGAAGTGCAGCGCCACGAAATTAAACCTTACGCTCTCCTCTTAATTTGGCCTGTTGATTCAGAGGTTTCTACCATTTGTTTTTTGGAAAAAGGTTGTTTATAGGCCTACCTTAAGTGCTGGGATGTAAAATATGTAATTCTGAAATGAATCTGTCTTGAAATCTATTGTCCAAAATCCACCTGCAGCACATTGCTCATGACTCAGATTTACACAAGAGGACTCATTACAGAATGACTTGCATTCCTTTCAGAAGTAAAAGGAAAAGAACATCGAGGTGATATTTACTAGCCCGCAATATTGACACTGGTATTGTTTTAATCTCATGAGTCTGCATACGAGTCATCATGGAAAAAATGTCCTGGAGACACCTACTGTATTAAGAACTACCACAGCAGCGGTTTTGGCTTTGTTAAGTTTATGTTTGTGTGTGAACAAAGAAGTTATTAGCCCAAAGATTAGTCATAGGATATAACGGTTAGTATTACAGCCCATCACATTTCATGTTTGGAGGGAAAAGTGAGTGACGTGAGTGGCTTGAAGTCGAGCTGTCGGGGCTGTCGAAGGGCAGAGGGCAGAGCAGCTGCAGACGCCACCAGCTGACTGGAAGCTCGGAGCGGCCAAAGGCTCAGGACACAAATGCTCGGCACAGTACAGAGGAAATCAGCACATTTCATCAGAAAGAAGGCAGCAGCTGAATGGCCTTTGATAAAAAGCTGTTATTGAGTGATTTTCAAGAATTGGTGGCAATGGTGCAGAGTGATTGCATGCATTCACTATGTACATCTCATTTCCTGCTTTTTATTTCCAACAAACCGCCAAGCTTTTGAGAGCAAGAAAAGTTTTTTTTTGTAAAGCTTTTATGCTAAATGCACCCATTTGAGTCACTCACTGGGGCTGCAGGACAGAAAAGCATTGAGATGCTGCAGATCTGCAGTATTATTATTGTAATAACTGTGACTATTACTAGTAGTACTATGTTCTCATTCCATCACCAAATATTCTAGAGGAGATCATTTGTGCAGTTACTCTACATTGCAACCAATGCTTTATTTCCATAAATCAATTAAGTTTATGAAAAGCAGTTAAAGTGAAACATTCCCATCACGTTTGTAGAGCCCAAGGTGACATATTTGGATGATCCTTTGTTTTGTCAGTGCAACAGTCCAATATCCAAAGATATTCAATTTATAATGATACAAATGAACCAATGAAAGTCAAAATAATCGCAGTCTGCTGCCAAAATCTCCTCCCAGACCCCGCTGCAGTCGGCTAAGCCCCAATACGTACGTATGTCGTATTTAGGCTTCTTATATCACTTTGCTGGTCACCGTCAGTGACTTCACCGTTGTTGACGTCGTACCCGTGTGATAAACTGAATGATGCTGAATGGTCCTGACGTCCACTCCACCATGAAAAATGAATAAAACATGATCAGGTAAGAAGGCATTCGGCTAATTTGAACCAATCCAAGGCGTATTAAAAAAAATACATAAATAATATATAAATAAATATAATCCTCAAAGATTGCAGCTTCAAAACCTGTGCATATTTCGGTAAGAAGAAAGAGACTGATTGAAATAGTCGTTTGTATGTTGGTAGAAAGAGATTCTAATGAGAAAAATATAAGGGAGGAAGCCATAAAAGCACATTTGCCAGCATCGCTCCCTTATCTTATGCCTTCTGCTCAACTTCACACGAAACTAACTGGGGAGCAATGAGGGGTATGCTCACACAAGAAGACAAGATATGATACTTTATTTAATTAAAATGGTCAAATATATTTTAAGTGGGACATTTAATGCATATTTTGAGGAAAGCTTTAACAAAATACTCTCAAAATATATTATGTCTTGGAGTTTTAGTTGTTTTACATCAGATTCAACACAAAGGGAAAAATCAGCTTCAACCTTAATGTATTTAAAATGTTAAAGTAATAATAAATGATTTTCTTATTTTAGCCTTGTTATGCTACTGTAATTTCTAAATTCAGATTTCATTATTTTGATTGGGGAAAGGAGAGTATCCTCAGGAAAGAAATCACTCCAAGCCTTAGTTGCTCAGTTCAGCTCATAGTGCATTATTTTCGTTGTATTATCTTCACCGTAACAGGGGCTTTTTTTTTATAGCCTACTTTTGAATTGAAGATCAGGCTTTTAACAGAGATGACAGGATTATTCCAACACTTTAGTTCTTGCTGTGGATTACACAAGGGAATATAAGGCACTTTACAGTATGTGGAGAGCATACAGCATATGTAAATCGTTTCTTACAAACGATAATCATATATATTTAACCCAGCATAAAATTACTTAACTCTTTAACCCAGATGTATTTCTGACAATAAGGCAAAGTAACACTGTACGTGTTTTCTGTCTACATATTATTCAAGTTTCTTTATTTCACAGCTGAGCAAACTCCATCCACTGATGAAGACTGTGTAGTTGAAAGATGTGGCTTCATGTATCTGGTATTTTTGGAAAGTTTTCTAATCTTTCTCAAATCTACATAACTTAATTTTAAAGTTGAAGGAAGTGTGTCCTTACATCATGAGTATCTGCTAGCGACTGACCCACCACCAAATCATAGGGGTTACAAGCATTTATTGAAATTACTTAATTATGACAAGAAAGACCGACTGATTGACAATAACAAAAATTGTACTTGTGTTTACGTCAAAAAATATTGATAGCAAAATGTATGTTGGTGGTGGCCAAATGCTGTAATTTGCTTTAATATTTATAGGCAGTAGTTGCAATCCGAATAATTTAAACACACAATAGTTTTTGTGGCGTTGTTATTGCACTTTTTAAAGAATGTATTTTTTTTTTTTAATTACCCGTCTGCCTGTATGTCTGTAAAGTTTAACATAATAATTATAGTAAGTGATTAGTAAGCTCTGGGCGGGTGTGGGGTACTCACAAGCCCCCCGCTGAGCACCGCTGTGGTCTGGTTTTCCCCAGAGAACCAGAGGGTTGCCTCTATGCTAAATGTTTGTGCCTATGGGGCTTCAACTTAATCTAGTGGATTCTCAACCTGGACCATATTTTGTTATGTTTTTGTGTCTATGTGTCTAATGGGGACAGCAAATTTTTGATCTTGGTCTAGTATTAAGCGAGAGCGCTGCAACCAGCAGCCTCAAAACGGGTTGTAATGCAATCCTCCCAGGCAATTGACCCTTTGCTTAGTCCCGCCCCTCGAACGAAGACTGGTCACAGCGAAGCATCGGCCCGGCCAAGCACTTCTATGCTACACAAGCAACAGAAGGTATACTAAATGTATACACATGCTGCTTTTGCTGTTTAATGATTGTAACAGTAAATAAAGACCTACCTGGCTTTAAAGGAACAGTTTTGTTTCTTAATTTCATTGTCTTCTTTCTCGATGGCCAGGTGATGTGACGGTTCACCTTTACACTGTGATCTCTAAGCTTTAGCTTCTACCTTTTTATCTTTTTAACCTGTTTTTGGCTGCTGAATCAGTTTGACATCCTAAACGCATATGGACCCTTCTGTCTGCTTCTCTCTGAAATCACTTTTTCGGAGCTTGACGGAGTAGCAGCGGGGGCGGTGCTTAGCTAAGTGATGCATGAATGGACCCACATAGAGCAGCTCAAGCTTCCGAAATATCATATAGGTTTCAGCAGGACGGTCACAAAGTGACAAAGCAATTAAGTTAATAATATCTTGCAGAAACATTGCATGTCAAAATTCATCTTCTCTTTACCTCTCTATGTCACTCTGTCTATCTCTCTTTCTCCCGCTCAAACACACACAAACAGCAAGCGCTGCAGCGCTAAGTCCTGACGATTGTGCTACTATAAAGCATAAAGTTGTGCAGGTTTTAAAAAACCATAACACGATGTTACCAGCACCTGTAGCAACAGTCTATGGAAGAAGGGCACTTATTTCCTTCCTATTAATAATGGACCATAAGTATTTAAACCCAGTGAGACTTGTCCAAATAGGCTTGCATATGAGGCACACAGCATTGTAGGCGGGACAGGGTTATACATTCTACGATAACTTCTATCACCGGTAGCTAATTTTTTACTCGCTGTATGGGTTGTAGCTGTTGCGTTAGTGGGCCAATCACACGTTGCATTAAATAGAGGAACGCTTGCAGTGACAGGCTGAGAGCAAAACCACACAAAAAGTCTAAGTCATTCTAGATCTGGGTACAAAAAGGATCAAATACAGGCATATTTCATTGGAGAAACTTCCATACTACTTGGTGCTGGGTTATTTTGGTCGATAACTATTTAATTATTTAGACATTGAGTACAGGTACTTAGATTTGATCCAGACAAATGGAGGTCAATGGATGGTGTATGGCAAGTAAACATTGGGTTATAAAGCATGTGTAATTATTTCTACACATTTTCTAAACAAATCTTTGACAGATTAAAAATGTTGCCCTGATACATATTAAGTCATGTCTTTATATTTGCTCACAGCTCCATTATTAGGTAATACAAAGCATATACTAATCTTTAACATACTGCTTATAAATGCTAAACTAAAATGTTACGAATTGTACTCCTCTTGTAGGGGCAAGTCTAATTCTTTCTAGCATCTGTGACAGAGCATCTGCTGCTTACCAAGGACACGATTAGCAATCCATCAATCAACTCTCTCTCTTGTTGCTAACTCAGATCATTCTCTGCCAAAAAGCATGGGCATCAATAAGCAACTGTTGGCCGTCATGTTCTAGGCCAAGCTGTGCTTTGGCTTTACAGTGAGGAAAATGTAATGTTGAGAAATTATATTGAGGGTGTCTTGTTTGAAATGGTCTATCAGGACACACAACCAAGTTAACTGCGTTGCTTACAGTCTGTAATCTTAAAGAGGGGAAAGTACCGCACGGCAACATTCATTTGAGTATTTAGCTCTGTTGGTGAACATGCTACACCGCCTTCTGCTGTCAAAACCCATTGTCCGAACAAAGCTGAAGTATCACAAAATACCACGCATGGAAGGCAGTAGCGTGCACAGGTCAGCAGTTCATGACAGGGCTGATACAGATGAACAGCTCTTTATACCTGAGGGCAATTTCATCTCCTATGGCAGGTCTAATAATTTAGAATAAAGTATATGTTATGTATTGTGTTGTAAGTTCAGGTGTAGATCCCCCAAAAAGTAGTTGAGACATCAGAGAAATAGAATAAGACTGAGGGCAGAGATAAACACAGGGTAAACTATCGGTAGAGGAAATCCTGTTTTTCTGGCCTGTCAGCAGTTCTGCACTACCTCAGCAGTTTGGCTGCTGCTGTGAGCTGTGCTTGCCGCCGAGAGCTTCCAGTGGTGACAGAGCGAGGTCACATCCTTCTGTCCATCACTTCCTTCTGACTGGAGCGCGACGTTATTCCTCTATCACCATCCGGCAATCGCACGCACCCCTAATGAGCTCTCCAACCAATTACGATCCTCTGGAGACGACCAGGCCTCTTATTTGCACCTGCCAGCATATACATACAGTAAATAGCTGTGGAGCACATTCCTGCTTAAATGCATGACATTACCCTTTGGACAGAAAGATGGATTTGCTATGACTGGGTATTATTCCTACGGTATATCCGTTTCAAATAAATGTCCCCTCCTGCAACTCTCCCAACTGGGACAATCTGTAGCATGACGAAGTACAATTATGTGCCGCATAATAGCCAGTTCTAACCCTCACCCTGTTTAAGACGCGAAGGGCAAAGCAAAACCCTGCGGGACACGCTCTGAATGTGGAGAATTTAGAAGGAGAGTATGTGTGACACATTGACTGAAAAAGCCAGCGACAATAGACTAATAATGGAAGGTTACGCCTCTGCCTGACATCACCAGGGAAAAGCAGCTCATTCAGGACTCCTGGCTCAGCTTGTGATGGGATGCACACAGACATTAGGATGCGCTACGACAGTCTCCCAGTTACACTCAGCGTTTTGAGAGGTGTTTCACTGTTATAAAAAGAACACATTATTTTGTGTTTTTAATAGGTTTTGTCCATATGTTGTTGTTTTTATAGGTTGGGGGTTCCCAGTGGCATATGCTTGGAAATGTCCTCGAGGACTCAACTATTGTCAGAGGACAGCCTCATTTATTTCCTGCAGACAAGACGATGCAAAATATTTTGACAACATGACAAATCTTCTCATTGCAGCTGTCAAATGAAAAATCTGTATTTCAACTTTACAAGGAAGTAAGAATACATTTTTTTCATAATCAAATGGATTTTAACATTTTTAGATACTAAAATTAAATCACCAAGCATAGAGATGCATGCTTTTCACCGTTTGCCATGTTCACGTCAACTCCCTCCCATTTGTTTTCTTTTCTGTTTTTTATATCTTTCTTTTTACACCACTGCAAATTATTTCCATCACTTCTACTTAAGTGACATTTACAAATGAGGGTAAAATCAGGAAGGCAGAGGATCTCAAATTGGAAAAGGCATTGAACTGAAGATAATGCCACAGGCTCCATAATATCTAACCGAATGATATGAAATGTCAAATGATGTGAAATTGTTGCAGAGCTGAATTTTATGCTTTTATGCTCCACCCTCATCAATGCAGCATTTTTTAGTAACCCTCTACTTATGCTCATAAAAAAGAAAGAAAAAAAAACTGAATAGAATATTGTTATGGAGATTGTGCTGAACATCATATTCAGCTGAAAAAGCTACATATATAAAAAACTAAATTAAAAGGTCTAATTAGAATAAATAAAAGGTCAGTTTATGCAATGCTTCATTTAAGAAGTAATAGGACAATTTGGAATCGTGAATTGCTCCTTACTGCACATTTCCGTGATTATTTCTTTGCCTTCGGGCCAAAAAACAAGGAAAATCTATCTGGTGCAGAGGGGAAACACATTCTGGTTTTAGTTCACCTACTTACTGCATGCTGCTGTACTTTACATGCAGCTCATACACTATGTTACGAATTTTCTTCACAACAGCTGCTGGATGCACTATGCTTCTCCAGTGACATCCAATCTGAAACAATGTTTTCCCAATGAACGGCCAATTTTCGAGGTTTTGATGATGATTGTTGTTTCTTTCATCTCTTTTTCTTCTTCTAACCGAGTCTCTCGGCTGCTGTTATTCATGGGCTGCTTTCAGGGGCTGGAAATGCAGTTAATTTGGGTTTAATTTGTGAAACAGAGAACAGAATGAAGGGCCGGGGTCATTGTTCAATGCAAGCAGTCAATTACGCTGGTTCTAATGAGATCTAACTGATGAAGGCCATCAAGAGTAGCATAAAGCCTTATCGGTCACAGATTAATAGTCACTTTGAACATTTGGGATGTTTGAATGAAATTAAGTTCTGTCTCCCGTGTCTCTCCCAACAATCTCGAGGTCAGTCTCTTGACCCTCAAAATCATGTTACCACAGCTGTGGAATAATGATCCATATTCAATACAGCTTTGCAACTAAGGGTTGTAAACATGGTATGGACGTGCGTTATATCTAATTAAGGGACTTGACCTCACAGCCTTTGATATGTGTCATGGGATGAGCAGAAAATCACATCCTGCTCATGTATTCCTCACCTCCCTCCTGAACCCGTGGCCCTTGTTCCATTACATTTGATTTGGAAACCCATTCACGGTCCAGTGACTCCTATTTTCTCACAGGATTATCGACAGGGAGCCTCCATTTCTTCTAATCCATCTCTTTGTCATTCAAGAGCCGATGTTGATCCCATAATTAAATTTCTATCTTCCAGTCAGATCTGGCTGAAAGATGTGTATCTTAAATACTTAGAATCCAAATACACCAACTCTGAGGAAAAAAACCCGGCAATTTAATAGAGTACATTTTGATACCTACCATGTAGACTGTTTTCTTTCTTTTTTTACTCTCTCCACTGATATGGAGTCAGAGGCACATGAGTCACTCCATGTCTTCCTCGCCAGATGTGCAACACCCACAGCTCTGGAGGAGCCTCTGTTTTGTGATAAGAAGAGAGGTGAAGGCAGCTCATGTTTACGGCATGACAGTAATGTACTTATATGTGACCCCCGGGCAAATGCGCAGAAGCTTCATTACTCTCGCTATGCATTACTGGGATTATAACAAAACATGGATATGGAAATAAAGGCTCATGGATGCCATAAGGGAGGAGAAGCACATGGTTGAACATGGCTATTCAAGTTATGGCAGGCAGTATCCAGATAAAACATTGCATGTAGATGGATGGATAGATAAATGGGTAGATGAACAGATAGATGCAGTCTGCCTTTGCATATATAAAAGTATGAATACAAACACCTCTGTGCTATTGTTTGAGACTGGATTAGTTTTTTAGCTCGGTGGACCTAATACACTGGCAACTGAGTGTATACACACAAACAGGCAAAAATAAAAAATGTTGAATATTTCAAAACTCCTGGTGCCGTTTACTAACAATGTACTTTTGATTCATCAAATTGTGATGTGCAGAATCATCCAATGTGGTCGTAATTCCGAGGGATACTCGGGTGATGAACACGTGGCCAGAACTGAATAATCTCTTCTCAGCGTCAGTGCATTGTCTGGCAATTTAGGGAAAATTCATTTTTATAGTAGTCCAAATATTACCCCATTTCAGAGCTTCTCCCTGGTGGTTCAATTTGCTGGTTGACTTGAATGTTAAGTTTCTTTTTCTGTGAGAAACATTTCAAATTTGATATGTTCAAAACTGTTATAATTCTTAGTGTAAAAGCACCACAGGCTATTCGTTGTACCTTTTTTTATAGTATGCATTTGTCTTATAGTACACATTAGCTTGTCAAACACTGGAAGCAGGCACCGTGAATGGATGGAATTTCAATTTGTGGTTGTAATTTACCTTATGAATTATGTGTCATTCCAACTGATCACCTCAGCACATTACTTTACTGATAACTTGTGGGTGGAGTCTTTGGTCGTAATGAAAACCTACAACCTGTAGGAGTAACATGGTTTTATTGTTGTTGAAAGAACCTGTTTAAGGTTTGTTTCTTACCCTCTGGACGCTTGTCTAAAGTGGTTTCCACCAGAGTGCTTGTTTACCACATTTCTACAACGGTGGTGCTGGATAGAGGTTATGTTTAGTTTACCTTATATTACCTTAAATAAAGCCCTGCTCGTAAAATATCCTTCTTTTTGTTTTAGAAGGCCAAGCATTGCAATCAGCAAACATATCACTGTCTCTTTAAACACAAAACATTATTCTCAACACTAGAGTCAATATACATTTTACATCAGTGAGTGAACCATCTAAAGAGATCAAAGGTGTCATTCACGCTGACAGAGGCACGACATGTGGCTTCATTCCTGCCAACACGATGGAAGCAATACTGCAATGAAATAAACTAGAAGAGTTTATCCTTAAGAGGATACAGATTGATGCTGTTGAATTGCTGTTGATTTGAAAAAAGGACCAAAATAACAGCAGGTAAATTTGACACCACTGTGATCAATGTGGGTCTTGCCAACTAATTATATACCACAAACTCTGACATTGCATGCACATGAGATGTACTATATATTCCTACTATATTCAACTTTGCTGTTCTAATGGCAGAAGTAATGATCTTCTCCACATCTTCAAGTTCATTCCTCTTAGCTTTTTCCTCTTTTGTCAGTTTGCATTAAGCCCAGCAGCAGATGCAGAGAGGCCTGTGACCGATGGACCTTGTATTTTCTCTTTCAGATTCAGCTCAGCGTTTTCACCTCACTAACTTTATTATGTTCCTCGCACTCCCTAAGCATTTGCTCTCTGAACCTAAGGTCCAAAGAGATCTCAATCCCAAAGGAGTAGAGACGGACTCCAGAGAAACCAGAGGGCACGCTACCAAAATCAAAAGCACTTTTGAATCCAGAGACTGAAAATAAGGCCTCAGAGGGCATTTGTATTAGACTGTGAGGAGGCTGTGATGAATGGGATGCACTGTAAACATTTTCACAACACTATTCATGGTGGAACGTATGACAAGAAGAAGCACAGACAAATGCAGGAGGTGTTGTGGGGGGAGATTTTTGTGTTGATGTTTTTTTTTTTTTTTTTTTTTTCTGCTTTTGAAGGTGCAGTGTCAGCTCACTTCCTGTGAGTTTTGCTTACAGAGCGAGAAAGACTGGGTCACCCGCTAGGTCACAGCAAGGCACCGAATCCCTCGGTTGCATAGCGACTGCTTTCAAAGTAATTCTGCCGCTTTTGGAAACTCAACCTTGTAAACCCTGTAAACAAGACTCTCCAGTGATGACCCAAAGGATAGAAAAGTAAATAATTTCATGTTACCAAAGGAACTCTACATTGAAACGTGTCTAAACAGCAAAGCCTGTCTGTACACAGAGTACTGCACACTTTATCTACAAGGCTAGTCGGTTCAATACAATAACACACTAGGAAGGCACATCCTATTTGGACATACATGGGGCCAATTAGAACACATTAGAGCTGCATCGGGTGACTGTCCTCAGTGGCCCATTTATTCAGAAAGCACACTTCATTTTGAAGTGTGAAATCGGGAAACAGGCATGAAGATGAGATAAGAGCGTCGCTTTAGTCTAAGCATCTCCTTTTTATGATTATTTATATTGCCTGTGGGACTTAAGTGATGGCCTCAGCTACATGACAACAGGCTGATGCAGAAATTGGGATTGGGAAGTATAGCTGTTTCCAGACAGGTTTGCCTCTCCTATACAGGGAAAAGTGCAAATTCAATTACTTATTTGTGCATGTATCAAGCCTGCAGGCCAGGCTTCACAATCTAAATGGTAATCGCGAGCCTATTTATTTTTGCTGTGGTTTCAAACAGTAGTGTTATATTTGTACCTTCTGAGGACGCTCCTCACCAGCATATCTTCATTACCTCATGGGACGCTTGGCGTAATGATCATGTTTAATCCCTTGTAAAGCAGCTAACAATTTGTATTTGGCATAAATAGTTATTTGGAGATGGATGGAGTCATAGCAACTGATGTTTATGCTCCTGTTCTAATTCTTAATTTATTTCAAATTGACGTATAACAGGAGTTATCTTTCAGTTAACTTGTGCCATAGAACATTAACCAATTCGTTCACGTTTTGTGACTCATTTTAGCATTTGTCCTCACCAACTGGTTTGACTCAATAGCAGCATTCATGGGTGACTTTAAGATGGACAAGCGGTTGGAGTGTTTGTTTGCCCCCAGCTTCACCCTGCCAGGCTGAATACGCTGAGACATTGTTTTGATTTGAGTCTGAGCTCCACCACTGCCTGTATCAGATTGTCTATGAAGGGGGAAGAAAACTACTATACCCTGCCCTGCAATCTTCACTTGGCTGAAGTAAATTGCTTTCATTTTGGCTAGGCTACCCTTTGTTATAATGTGACAAGGCTACTGATTAGACGAGAGGGAGATCAATAAACTGTCAAGCTTGTGGCTCAAAAGCAGTACAGGGAAATCAAGAGGGAGACTTTCTCCACCCTGTCACTGGCTGGAGTTCACATTGAGCTTCCAGTCTGGAGAGTTAACACCCACATCTGAATTGACACTTGTGAGTTTGACTAACCGTGGTTAGCTGAGGATAACGATGTGGCTGCAAGTTACTACTAGCTTAAACATGGTGTTCCATCATCATCCTCTTCATGACCTCATCAAAACATAATGCTTGTGGTGCAGACTTATTTTTTTTCCAGGGCTATGTACTATTCAGTTATCATCATACACAAGAACAATTAATCAAAACATATCAACTATAATGATCAGAGATTTCTTCTACAGGATGTAGAAGCAAATAGTCCTACGCTGACGTTTTTTTTCAAGAGAAATAACAAATATTAAGGTCCAGAAATCAATTCTGCAGTTGCAAGGGGGGTTAATGCTATATATATATATATATATATATATATATATATATATATATATATATATACATACATACATAATTGTGTGTATATATATATATTGGATGGAGTTCAGATTTTGCCAGTCTTGTGTACTTGCACCGTTTTTTTATGCAAATTGGCTGAACTGGCATTTGTCAAATTAAAAAGTAGCCTACATCAGCAACCTGCACCGACAGCATCACAGTGCTATATCCAGCGTGTATTGCATTAGTAATAAGCAATATGACAACATGATAAACATAATATTATGTTGGTTTAAAAACAGACTAACAGTGTCTTGACAATGTATTACTCAGCCAGGCTGGCAACATGGAGGAGATAAAATTTCAGTAGAGGTGGGTGGGGGGAAATTGGGCGCGATATGTTTGTTTATTACAAAGTTTCAGAGTTTGAGGGTGACATGACAAGACAGGTCCACCAGCCAGTGAATTGCAAGCCCAGCAGCCTGAAACGTTAGCGAGTATGGGTCAAGTAAGGGGGCGAGAAGGAGTGAGTGAGTGAGCGAGCAAGCCTGATGTGAGCAGGAAGTTAGCAGCAACGTTCTAGCAGAACGTAGCACTGCAGTGTGTGTACAGTTTAGGGTGTTTGTCAGTCAATAAGAGATACAACTCCATAAGACCCAAGCCAAGTTCCCGTGTCTTGCATGCAACCTCCTGATTAATGAGAAGGGGGTTAGCGGGTTAGCCCCACAGTTAGCGACGACTGGGCTAGTTGGGATAACCTTAATGACCAGCTATTCTTATTTTAGTGACAGCCGTCCCTCCGAGTTTCGAAAGCGCTGCTAAGTTGAGAGAGCAAAGGCCAACTTTCCCTCCGATGCAGACAGAAACAGAATCTGCTCTAATGAATGTCAGTGTGAGTTGATTTCGTTAGAAGCTGTCGCCAACAACAACCAAGAGAGAGCAGCCCTTGTGTGCGTTATGTGAACGTTTTCCTCAACACTCGGACAAAAGTGTGCTGGAGACCGTCTTCAGGATCCTGAAGATAAACTGGAAAAGACAACCAAGACCAGCAGGGTGATTGTGAGTTGATTTTTGTCATTGGATTGTTCTAATTTAATGGTCTGTGTCCGAAGAAGGAGTAAGCTGCAGCAGCGCGGCAGTAGCCCACAGTCAAGGCGTATTATTACATCTTGCTCTATGCTGATTGGTGGAACAGTGGAAAAACTTTTTTTCTGTCCAGTTTTAATGAAGTGTGTTATACGATGAGTTAACAAGGCAGTTAAAGCATGTCTTACTTCGTTCTAAAAAATATTTTCAGAAATGGGATGGTTATATTTTTCGGTTTAGGTGTAAGAATATTGTCTTTGTTAGTTTATTTATCGTACAAATAGGACTCGTGTAATGTAACAAACGTGCGTGTAATTCATCTTGGTACATGTAGGCACAACCAGCATGGCTCCGCAGCGGGAGAGATCAGCTTTTTCAGTTAATTCAGCACACACTGGGGAATTTATTTCTTCATTCGACTGCATTTACCATCAGCACTGATTGGATATCTACGTAAAAGGTTGTCAAGCTTCCCTTTTATCTCAAATCAGCTTGACAAGATTTAGATTTTTTACACCGGCCCAACCCCACCACTACGATATAATCAACAGTGTAATAGTGTAAGAAACATCCAGTGTTAAATCCAGAGTTTAACATGTGGTGTCTGAGTGGTGGTTTTACGGGGGATTACGTTTTGGGCTTTTTCTTGGCTGGGAGCCGTAACTCGTCAATAAAGTCTCTACTGGTTGCCTGGCAACCTCTCAGTTATCAGACTTCAAGAAGTCCGTGCCTCTGGCCAAGAAATAGTCCGGCACATAACAATCTGTAAAAACCACAATCTGACTTTTTTTTACATTTCTTTTTCTAACGAATGAAACAAAAATAAATACGACATGTTAATTAGCTGTAAGGTTGCTGGTAGGTTGATTTAGTTGCTTTTGGACGGAGCCAGGCTTTCTAGTTTTCCACTGGTTCCAATCTTTATACTTTGCCAAGCTAACCGGCTGCTGGCTCCAGCTGCATATTCACCACACAGAGCGACAGTGTGATATCAATAATCTCATCAACTCTTGGCAAGAAAACAAGTAAGCGTATTTTTTTTAAATACTGAACTATTGCTTTTACTGGGAAAAACACCACAATGGAGTTTCATATTCTTCTTAGTGTCACTCACTCACTCACTCACTCTCACACACACACACACACACACACACACACACACACACACACACAAATACTCACTCACACATACAAATACTCACTCAAGCAATAACTTATCATTCCTTAAAACACACTTGTTTTCCTGCTATCAAGATTAGCACTAACGTCTTTAATACAATGTGGAGAACAAGTTTGAAGCTGCTATTCATCTTTTCCTGCAAGTGCATTGGCGTAACTGAAGTCAGTCCACACAGAAACAAGTTGGCCTCCAGTCGTGAGCCACCTCAAGCCAACTGTGATGCAATGAAATATTTTATTCCATTTTTTTTTTGGCTGTAGGGACCGCTGCTCATTGACGGTGATGCTGATAGGATGGGGCAGGTGTCCTTTTGATGTCCTCAGCACAGTTATTAACAAGTCATATTGTATGTGAAAACCAATCATAAAGGATAACAGGCAGTAATAGCTGTTGTCTCAGCATAATTGTTTGGAACTCAGGATGCACAGGATGGTGAATGACACGCACAGCAGAGACATATTCATGCCTTTGAAGATTGTCCTTTTCCATGAAGGGAAATGGAGCAGCAGGTAGCTATTTGTCATCCAATTTGGATTATTCGTAGAGTTTAATAAGAACACACCTGAAAACTGTGTTTTCATAAATTTCCAATACCCTTCTTTAATGATAAAGATAGTGGGATGCTAATGAATGTCATAGACTCAGACATATCCCTCCAGCAAGCAGCAGCCAATCAGGATTCAAATCTGTTTTATCTATTAATGAGTAGATAAGAGTCTCAGCAATGCCTGCAGTGTCAGCTGTGAGTTTGCCATGAAGTTCTCACTATGTTTAGTTCATTAAACCTAAAGCGCGGTGAAGCCCTTTCACACAACTGACACCAATCCGACACAGTGCTGTAGGATGTGAGACAGCTGTGGGTCTGATACAAGGGCAGGTTACTCTTACCGTTGTTAATGCACAACATGAGTAGATGTCTGTTAAGCATAATGCGGGGAATCAAGTTTTATATTCCGATACTGTGTCATGCTTCCCTGTAGTGTGGAGTTTATATTGAAAAAAATGACACAACTTGCAAGTAAACATGCCTGTTGAAATATTTATAGGTTACAGTGGCGCGCTGTTGTTGCAACATGCAACAACAGCGCGCGTTTGTTATGTGGATCTTTTAATTATGAGAGTCATGTGTGGCTTTTTCAAAAGCTTTCACATAAAATTACGCCACAAGAGTGAAATGGCTTTGCGTTCATAATACCTACATTTCAGATTATCCCCTTTAGACTAAAAGAGTTGTTGATGGAAAAGCCCCGGGGGGGGCAGAAGGCACATCCACTTCACTTTGATCCTGACAGAAAGATGGCCGCCTCCCAAAAATATCGTCTCTTCTCAGCTTGACCCACTTGTTTGCTCCTATCTTCCACATGTTGAGGGGGAGTGAAATGATATGCTTTTGCTGGTGGAAATTGATTCTGAACCTTTTTCTCTATGTGACAGTGTATTTAGTAGATTCTAAGTGAAACATGATGTCTTCCATTTTGTGGAGGCTTTTATCCAAAGTGACTTATAGTACCGCTGCTACCGCAAGTGCATGCAGTATTAGCATGAGTGGACCCAGAGAATGTATGAGCTATAATATACTCAATGAGCTATAGAGGGTTTTGTCCGACAAAGTCATTCATATATAGGGCAGGTGGCAGATAAGAGCCTCCCTGTTTAAACTACCTTTGTCTGCAAGAGAGCTGCAGGATGTACAGTATATGACTGCAGGTCCTTGCTATGGGGGCAACGATTGATCTGGATCCATCTATTAAATTAATACAATGATCAACGATCCAATATCATTGATGCAAAGCAAAAACATTGATATTACAATTTAATTTATAAATGTTTTTAAAGGAGATATTTTCACAGTGATATGAAATAGTTAGAGGGAGTTACTAAATGTTTAAATTAATAACACTATCTATGCAGTTTCTAAAATATAATTATCTACTAATGCCAAGATTTGAATGAAAATACCATCCTAATGAGTTGAATCATGTGTTTTATGCAAATAACCACGATAGATGGCAATAACGATGTAAAAAGATAACATTTGGAATTTCTTTCTTCAGGGCGGTTAGTCTGGAGCCTTACTGTTAGTTGTAGTTCTTCAATTGAAAATGTGCAAAAAATCAGAATCAGCAGGTCAGTCTTCGTAATTGGCTTAAAAAATTGCAATCGGTGCATCTCCAATACATGTCATCTTTAATATACACTTTTATTCTGAAATTCCCATGGCCTGTCTGTGGCACCTCCTTCCTACAGAACCCGGTAATACAATTGCCAAATTATATTCAAGATGCTTTTTGCGAATTGATTTAAATGTATCTGGTTGTGTCCAATGGGCATATGATATTGTCTGGTATCGATTACAGGCCCCTGAATCTAATCTAAATCATATCGAGGCAGAGTTAATGGTATCAAATGTTGTGTCGTTGTCAAAAGAATTTAAATAATGTCATATTGTGATGAAACATGTGATTTACACCCTTGGTCCTTGCAGTGTCACACAAGTGCAGCTAGATCCCGGAACAATTCAGGTCTCCACTATGTCTGCATGGATCGTGTATCACCCCCCCATTAAATCCCATGTGTGAGACAAAGCACTCAGATCAGATGGTAGAAAGAAACCCTTACTTATGTTTACAACTACCAACTTCGTCATTGTCACCATCCCAGCTGTGCTGTTTCTCACAAGTGGACCCTGGTGGGCTTAATGACCCTCAACACCAGCCTGTAAAATCTAAAAGGACTCCATTATTAGTCTCCCTTAATAAAGCCAGATTGTTTTGTCAGAATGTGTTTCTAAAAATGGGGTCTATTCTGCTATTTATCAGCCTGATGCGGATGCTCTTATCATCAGCAGCAGAAACAGTTGGTTATGATCTCAGATAATTGATTTTGCAACGAGTGTACGCCTTCAATAGATGCGTGGTGAAAAACACTGAGAGACGTCATTAAAAAAAAATGTTGAAAATGTAAACGAGGAAATCTTTTCCACCATTTTGGTAATCATCATTGTCAGAGTATTCTCTTTTTCAGTATTAACTGGATTGCCGGGATTGTCTGGATTCTTACAATGAGAAATTGTTGTATTAATTAAAAAAAGAAAAAATGTGTTTTGTTTTGTTTGGGTTTTTTTTTCACGTACAGCAAGGAAGGAATCTGAGTGAACAAGGGCTGTGCCTGTGAGATAAGGTGTAGAGTCTCTTTTGCCGTCTTATCAGTATCCTCTGCAGTCTTAGTACTGCCACAGCTCCAGTGGAAATTGACAATAACAACCAGGATTTTTTATTTTTTTTTTACTCTTGCTTTTTCTGCAGATGGATTTGTGGGATCTTAAAGTGTGAAAGCTGTTGCCAAGTCCCAGTATTAAACGCTATCTTCCCTCATTTAGTCAGAGAGAACTCCAGGAAACTCAAATACATTTACTCAACTTTACAGGTGTTGTTGACATGGACACGCTAGAAGGGCATTCCATATTTCCATTTGTCTCCCACTGGCTTTCGTACGATCCTGCAACAATTCAAATGTTCGCAAAGGTAGGAGCTGAGATTAAATACTTCTGTCACAGTTGAGTATGGTGAAGTTATTTCGCCAGGAGTGGAGAACACTGATGAATATCTGTAGGCGTTTGACTGCGTTTGACTTAACAAAGAGACTGTGGTTCTGAAATATGCATTCAGACAATAGTGTTCAGTGTTTGCCCACAGGATTTTTTGAGAGGGTGTGGTGGCATGTTCCCCCAGGAGAGAATTTTGTGAGTGCAAAATGAAGAGGCCGGATGTATGAAGAACTTTGTGCTCTTGTTCTAGCAATGGTGGGAAGTAACTAAGTACGTTTAGGATACTCGAGTACTGTTCATAAGTACAGTTTTGAGGTACTTGTACTTTACTTGAGTATTTCCATTTCATGCAACTTGATACTTCTATTCCATTACATCTCAGATGGAAATATTATACGTTTAACTTCACTGCATTTATCTATTTTAATAGTTACTAGTTAGGCAACTATTCAGATTCCTAATACAAAAGACAAATCAACTATTGAAGCGCGTCGACTCTCTGCATGGTTCCCCCAAAGGAAACACTATTAGCTCTGTCGTCACGTTTGCATGTAGTTTGTGTTGTTAGCGCTGTTAGCTAGCCACCAGCTCAGGCGTTGAGAGTACACTGTGGAGAATCTACCCCGCTGTCACAGTCCCACCAGAAACAGGGTGTTGACATGTCAGTGCAGTGCTGATCCAGTAGGGGATTGTAGTTTATGTGAGCAGGGAACATTATCTCTTTCCCTTCACTCCTTCACTAATATGCAAATTTCATATACAGGCTGCTATAAAGAATATGACAACACAACGTCTTTGAAAACACTGACTAAATAAAACAAGGATACAATGCAACTATTCAGAACTGCTCGATGACAAGTAAAAAAATCCAAATCATGCTGAAGTAAAAGTACAGTATTGTCAGCAAAATTATATATTTTTTAAATCAATGGACTGATGATGCGGCAGAATGGCCCTTCTGAGTGTTATATTATTAAATAGTAGATTATTTGAGTTCCAGAGTTCATCCTTGACCTTGAAAACAGTATGACAGAACAATTCCTCCCCAAGGACCAATTCAGTGGCGGTTAGAGCTTTCGATCATGTCACATGATGCTTCTCAGCAGATTGAGTTTGCCACTTGGCATGAAATGATAGATGTTTAATCCCCAGCTTTTTAAAGGATTTTTCTTTTTAACATTCAACAGTGAAGTATTTGACTAAAGTAGAAATATCTCAAAAGTGTACTCAAGAACAGCACTTGATGAAATTGACTTAGTTGAAGTTCACCACTGCCCGTCTTAAACCATGTGTGTAATACTGCTGGAAAATTAGCTTTAATATCGTAACAATACGATTGTAATAATAAGTTAGTAGTTCGAGAAGTGAACGGTTCACTTCTCATTCTCATTCCAGACAACATTTAAAAAATCCAGTTTGTTTATGAAACTCTGCTTAATTTTGTTTACACTGGGCTGTAAAGAAATGCCATACATTTAACAAGACTTTCTCACACACACCCTAAAACCTTAACAAGCGCCAGAGACATTAGATGATTCATTTCTGTTGGGAGAGATAATATGGTGGCTCAGGCTTCCCCTCGCTCTGCTTGCGTGGCTCCTTTTTTGTCCTTTGTGTGGCATATAGAAAAGGACAGAGGGGCTGCAGGGAGGTGACTAATGTATCCAGGTGGGTCATATCTAGCTGGCTGTATAATAAGCAGAATGGGATCAAATTTTGAGAGTGGAAACGGATCAGGAACAGCATCCCACCCTCTGTGAGAGTAATGTAGTGACCTTGACCAGACTTGGAGCTCAGCTTTGGGTGTTTCGCCAGAGGTTGCCCCAAGGTAATTCACCGTAAGCTTTTCGCTGTCTCTGTCAGTCATTGTGAAGTTGAGTGTTGTGAAAAAATCGAGACACGCGTCAGTCATTTTTACCGAAGTATACGAAGGCAAACTATTGAGACACAGTTGATCAAGCATAAAATTCCCACTGAGCAATGCTTTATCACTTATTGACCTACTGACGGACCAAAGTGCCATTTTCTTGAAGCACAATTGGCTGTGAAAAACAAAAATAACCCAAAAAAGAGGGATTGCGAGATAGTGAAATGAGGCATTCAAATGCCCCTCAGAACACAGCAGTGGATCCAGACTGTCGAGCCACTAAGAATGAAGCGTAGTATCACTGTTCAGATGACATTTTACTAACAGCTGCACAGTGCCATCTAGGGGTGCCTCAGGCAACGGTGGAGAGAATAAAATTGGAGGGAACCTGTACTGAAAGCTGAGTATCGTGCAGGTGTCGCCCACATTTATGCAGGTGTGCATTCTGGGTATCAGATGGTGAGAGGTGATATCTGTCTCCAGCACATGCACATGCTCCGATCCTCTCCAGGTGAAAAGAAGGCAACGTGTCACTGTGTTTGCTGATTCTGTTCTTCCTCACATAACTAATCCTTTACTGATCCTATTTGGAGGGGAAAGAAAATGTGATGCAACCAAAACTGGAGCAAGAATGTCTCTACCAGGGCAGACCCAGCCTGTTAGGAAGCGAAGAGAGCAAAAAGCGAAAGATACAAAGTACCGTGAAATGTGTCGAGGTTGTGGAGCTGTCAAAAACATCATACTTGGAGTGCTTGCTTTTGAGTAGCAATGCTTTGTCCTATTTTTTTTTTTAATCACCAGTGCTCAACTTGCCCCAGTAGCAGTGTGACATCTTTAACACTGCAGGTACACAGCTTCCAGATATATGCTGTCATCAATTTTCCTGCCCACTGAGCACACATTGTTCATGTTCAGTACACCCTTGTCACAAAAGTCAAACCTCGCTGTTCTTATGTTCTCCTGCGGTTTAAAATTTACCGATTCACTTGACCAGATATAAAAAAAAATGCACTGTAGCTGCTCTCAGTGCTGAGGGATGTGAGAAGATACAACAGTTTTAACAGCAAAACATAATTTTCGTCTCGTAAAATGCAAAGAAACAACAGGATGAGAGGTGATAAATGAATAGGTAAAGGCAAAGTAAATGTGATATTTATTTGTAAATATATAGGAGCCTGAAATGCGAAAGGTATGTTCCTGCTTCGATGTTGTATTTTAGAGAGAGAGAGTTGTTTCCTTTGCCATGAAATTAGTTCAGTTGCAGATGGGCAGCACTGGCAAATAAATTCAAGCTAATTATATGAGAAGAGGAAGCTTCCCCTCAGACCTTGGGTGGCTTTACTGAGTTATATTTGCTGAATAAAACCAAGAGTCACCATCAAATGCGTAGCATGGGCTGACAAAAAAAAGACCTGTCCTGAGTCCTACTTGGCAAAATTATGCAAATAACTATAATAACAAAATGGAATTAACATATAATAATAATAATCACAATAACAATTTTGCTTTGTTATACCTTGCACCCAGCAGACGCTTATTCATATGCTGTCCTTGTTGATTCTGAAAATGAAAATGAAAGTTTGTCAATTGTTTGTGAGCACTGTATTTATGAGGAAGCTGAGTCGGTGAGCGAGGTAAGGTGAGGAGCACCATATTGCCGAGGAAAAAATGGGGACAAAAGTGTGGAGTGGGCCCCAGTCTGAATTAATTGCCAACACCTAAAGCAAATGTAACCTCAATTTACCCTCCCGATGATTACAGAGGTCACTGTAGCTCTAGGAGCCCTTGTCCTCATTCTCATTGGAAGAAAATGTGTTTCTTGGGGGCTTATTGTGACTTTTACCAATGTCACAGTTAAAATATTCAAAATGTGGGGTCTTTTTAGGACCTTTACATCTGTTCTGAAATAATTATGTATTCATATGTTTTGGGGGCTTAGACCTATTTCTGTTAAATTCCTTCCTTATTTGTGAAATATCACTACAATTATTTGCTGAACTATATCCAGTGGCCATTGGGTCCAGCTGGTAACATCAAAATAATAAACAAGGGTTTAGCAAAAAAAAAAAAAAAAATGCATTTACTAGTCAGAGTTTCCCCTAGTATTTTTTCCAGCAGTCTACTAGTGTGCTAGTTTTATTTTGTGCCACCGTATAAGATATATAGTGCGTCTGCTGACAAGAGATGGGTTCTAGACTCATATTTGTACACAGATGTCGAATTACGTTTAATAAAATGCTCATAGATTTCTTGCCTCTCTGGGTCGTTATTTAGGAGCCACATGGGCCCGGTGTGATTTTTTGATACACCTTCACACGGAGTCTCTTTTTCTTTGATCGCAGGTGCGGCTGTTGCTTTTTTTTGTTTGTTGTATACACGTTCACACATCCTTTCATGCTCACATGACTGATGTTACATTCTTGATGATAATTTTGTAAATACATGCTTACTTATCATTACTATACCTGTGTTTTTTTTTTGTCCCAGTCTAAGAGCCGGGATGTCACTTTCTGGTTTTCAGTAAAAGGTCTCGACAGCTATAAGATGGATTGCTTTGCAAATTTGAAATAATGCACCTTAACTGATAATCCCTTAACTGTTCATCAAGTGCAACCATCTGGTCTAGATTTCAGTACCTCGTTTAATGGCTAAATGCATGTAAAAATTACGACATTCCCATCAACCATCATCATTATCATGTTAGCATGCATGTTAGCTGTTAGCTCCAAGCGTCGTTGTGCTTCAGTACACTCTCACAGAGCCACTGGGATGGCTGTACACTCTTACATTTGTTACAAGATGTTAGGCCTTGTGTGGGGTTTTTTTTTTATATTCCTGTCGTCACAGCAATATTCAGTCAGGAGACAGTCAGTGCAGCATGTGTGCACCAGATACAGCTGGTGAAATTCCCCGGGTCTCATTTGTATGCCATTCGGCAGGAAAGATTATAAATGCCTCAGACTGATTGGAGTAATTATTTGTGAAGTCAAGGTGCACATTTAGTTTTGACTTTAATAGCACTGCTGCTGTTGCATGGTCTATGTCTGTATGTGCTCACGTCATGATCATATTTGATAGTTGATGACACACAGTAAACAGGATATGTTAAGAGAGGACCGGTCATTGTTCTTTTCAGATAACGCAGCATGACGTTGGATAACTTTGTGTTTTATAACTGGCTGGACAGGTGACCTGAATAATGTGTCAAATCATCTTCTATGTGCAACATGACTCAAATATTTCACTTCAAAAGGTATGACAGAGACTGCTTGGTTTTACTTTGTTGTATTTTATTCTCATTCCTGCAAAACCTGGCAAACTTTGAAGATCAGACTGTAATAAACATCTGACACCACGTATACAAGGAGGAATCCATCATAGAAAAGGCTTAGTTACCAATTTCCACCAAGTGGTCGATGTCCTTCTGGGAAATACAGTTTAATTTCACTTTAATTAAATATTCAGTTTAATTCCATTTTCATCCAAAATATAATATTTAGAGTGAAGCATAATGACACAAATTTAAAAACTGACTAGCAGCTGAGAGCAGTGGAATTGTTTTCATTTGCTACACACTGCTTTAGGCACATAATTAACCTTTAGACCCCCCATTTTCTGAAGAGGGCAAACTTTTAGGAAATAGGTATGTGACTCGTGTGTGAGTTCGGTGTCACACCCTCTCAGGGACATACTGTGGATGTCCCGCTTCTGCTCTATATGCACCTCAATGCATACAATGTTTTCATTGATATTGTGAGCCAGTTGGTGTTTCATCTGAAACATTATTGAAGTTCATTCGCTGCATGCTCCAGGCAATTCCTTGAGGGAATAGCCTTGTTCTTTGTCTCCCGTGTCACTATCTCAGCCTGCAGGCAGCATATTGATTCATCTTGCAAATCCCTTATGCTAAAACTTCCCCTTAAATAGAGTATAGGCTCACAGATGTTACTGCCTTCATTTTATAGCTATTTTGGTATTTACATTAAAAAAAGGACTTTAATTTGATCATGTTAGAATGAGTTTGATGCACTGTGAGCATCACTTAGAACAATTAAACGTAAATTAAGTGTCAGGTGGGCTATATGTGGTCATCAAATGTCAAGGCATCGGGCTATTGTGTTATTCAATATCTTGTGTGCAAGTAGACATTTTTGGCCGGTAGTGGCACTATAGATGAAAAGCCACAGATTCAACTAAATGAATGGGGATCATCCTCTGGGGATCATGACTACCCATTTGAAAGTCAAGATGGATAGTTGGATGAACAAACACTACCAATCACAGCAAGCACAATGGCATCTTTATGCCTCTGGGCTCGCGGATCAAACATGCATACATTAATGACAAAAACATCTACGTACCCTCTGAAAAAAGTGTTACATTCAAGAATCCCCAGGATAAGGAAGGTGATCACATCATCAGACCTAGGCTATTTGTGTTGCAAGCTGTGGTGCAGAGAGAAGGCACCATGTGGAGTCGTCAACACTGTGTTCAAGGATTTAGTTTTGGATGTGTGGAAAAGTGAGATGGAGAAATCTGTTTCCTTGATATGCCAGATGTTTCCTCAGGAGCTCCTCATATTGCCCCAGGCTAGACAACAAAGAGACACAGAGTTCATTGAATCATAATGTTGTCTCCTCTTCCTCAGTATGCTAAGTTCTAGTTTTGTTGTTGTTTTTCTTGAGCTGACTTAGCTTCGACATGTAAATTATTTGGTGGAAAACATTTGGATTGGAAAGTTGTAAATGGGAAAATTACAACACCATGAACGTTTGGAGAGATTATTAATTATGTCTGTCTGTGTTTGTTCCCGTTCTTACTTCCTAATTAGTTTGAGCACATTGAATGGTTTACACTGCAAAATGTGTCAGCTTTTTAATTTTTTTTATTTAATCATACAGACAGCAACAAGAATTACACACTTTTTACAGGAAAAGAACTGTACACCATATGGCTGTGGCTTGTTGCAATCTGTGATCATGCAACAATAGCTTCAATGCATATTGTGTTTGTATGGATGAATGGATGAATGGATGATGGATGGATGAATGGATGGTTTGCTCAGGGTTGTTCTTTACCACCAACCCTCTGATTGAAAGACGGCCCTGCTCTCCACTCAGCCACAACTCTCAAGCCCTAAACATGAATGTACAAATTTGATATTGTATGGTACCCATACCAGTGCATCAGCACCCTCATTGTCACACGCACACCATAACATGATGCATGTCAGTGTGAATCTGAGCAGAAGTTTCTTGTGCTGCAGAGGGGAACTTGTGGGATGACACGGTGCAGGTGAGGAGACCTGAGGCGCATCACCCCTTTTCACTCTGCAACATACCTCCTTATAAATATAGCATCAATAGAGAAGCCGTTTGGTGTTTTGGGTGGGGAGAATGAAGCAACTCTACCTGAAGCCTCAGAGATTTTAGATGAATGGGAATAAGCAGGGCAGAGAGGGGTGGATCTGATACCAGGGGCTGCGGCTGCTATTGAAGGCCGTTCCTCTCAGCCTCAATCATTTTCTAAAGCTTAACCTATCTTTGTGCTCCTTTTGCGCAGCTCTGTGGCGGAGCCTTTCATGACCTCCTCCGCGCTTGTAGAAAAATGTTAAACTCTTTTGTGTAAAGAGGAGTTAATGTACCGCCGGAAATATCTTGTATCAATTTTCAGTTGATTATGAAAGAAAGAAAGAACCTCTCACAGTGTTATGGAGATAAAGTTTGCTTCAGTGAAATTCAGCTAAAGAAATGACATTCCTTGATTGATTTTTTTTTTACACTAAGACTCATGAAACTGCTTCTCATAGAGTTGCTTGGTCAAACCCAAGCCAATGTGAATAACTTTATGCTACTTTATGCTGCTTTACCGCAAAAAAATGTTTCAATCACCTCTTCCAAACAGAGACAGTTTAACCACTAAGCAGGTTAACAGCAAGGGCAGCATGAATGTTAACTTGGAAACTTGTGTTGGATTGATAACGGCACATTGGTATTTAGATGAAGAAAAAAAAAACTCAAAACAAAGCCAGTATGATGCCAGCTAGTTTCACAGGAAAAGCTGTTGAAGTCTAGCTAATGTTTTCCCAAGAGAATCATTTTTGACTGTGCACAGGTGGACCTATCAATCTAGTGTCTGCTTGCATGGCTGCCAGATGTTAGCCACCGTGACCAAAAGCAACTTAGCTTTCTTGTTTTTCTTTCTTTTTACTTTTATTGAGAGAACAGTTGTAGTCTTTGACTGAAGTCCCATTATGCAGAGGGGTGTTTCTGTTATTTAGCCTATCCTCGTGTATAAATGCAGTTGACAAAATAATAGAAACACGTGTCAGTGTAACCTTCATAGGATTTATTCCAGGACTGTTGTATTCGATTTTTTTTTTTTGCTACACGTAACTAATAAACTGGCAAACTATGATATCATCACAACCTCAGGTTCATCCTTAAATACTGTATGTACATGTTACATTTCCCTGAAAAGAGTCAAGCATAGCCTCATAATGCTTCACAATGTGAACTAAGCTAAACCCAATGAAGCTCTCAGGATGCAGATTTGTGTCCAACATATCCATCTGTGTTTATTCAAACCTTCGCTCTCTTCCAAAAGTCCCATAATTCTGGGCAACCAAAACAAGTGTGCAATTCACCTGTCACACCACAAGTCAGACTTTTTTATTTTAATGCGAAATTGTAATAGAGACAACACACCAACCGTGCAGGTGAAGTGACACTCGTGTTAGAGATCAGGCCAGGTTGATTCCACACACAGCAGGAAGGCACAGGACGGGACATGACAGGACAAGACAGGGAAGCAAAGGACAACAAAGGGAAACAAAACACACGGCATCACTGAGCAGGAGGAGACAGGACAGGACAGGACATGCATATGCAGGACAATGCATATCGAATGTGTTTGTTTCCTTTGTTTGCTGACGGTGGACACTGTCAGTTGCAGCTATCTCAGCTTAACGCACACGAGCCATCCCAGTTTCCACTGTTTAGTTCATCACTGATGATGAGCACTAATTTCGATAATAGTTTTGTAGGCTAAGACAACGACAGTAGTGTGTAACCGTGTTTGTTTTTCTCTGGGGATTGTGTTCTACATTCTGTGTTTCTGTAGCTGCCACGTTGTGCATACTGATGCGTCCCTCTGCCTCCCAGGAGGACACACCTGGGTTCCTCAGCAGTAAAGCTGCAGAGAAACTCAAAACAAGTTCTGTGTCTTACCATTAGCAACATAAGTTTTGCTTTAGTTTTAATTGACATTTTTATGCCTGCAATATGTTTTCATCTGCTGTCCCATTCTCCTGAGCGCGATATCTCAGGAACACCTTGAGGGACATTTTTATCCGAATTTGGCATAAACGTCGAGGTTAAACTGATTACATTACGGTGGTCAAAGGTTAAAGGTCACTGCATCTTTCCATCCGTCCTATTCTTGTGAAAGTAATACCTCAGGAATGCCTTTGAGGGAATTTCATCACATCCGGCACAAACTTTCACTTGGACTCAAGGATGAACTGATAAGAATTTGGTGGTCAAAGGTCACCAAACACATTTTGGGCTATAACTCAAGAATTCATATGACAATTATAACAATTTCTCTCAAATGTCTAACAAATAAAATGATAAAGTGATGAAATTTTGGAAAGACATGGATGTAAACCGAAACTTGAATGGTTGGCGAAAGCATTCAACTGTGAGGTGGTGCTTCTACTTCAGTTTGTGTGGCCATTTCAGGGTCACCATTTCTTTCCATATTTAATAAGAGAGAAAAAAATACTTCTGATAATCATCTATTTAACCACTCATTGTGCAGTATAGCTCCAGACATGAAATCTAGGCTAAAATAATCTGTTTCTTTGTGTTGAAATTCTTTTCTTTTTTTTTTTTTTGCATTACGGGGACCACTCTGTTCCCACTTGGTGTAATTTAATTACAGTGGACCTTGGCATACCCAGGCTGCGCCCACGCAGAGCAGTGCAGAATGCCAGCCGGGAACATCCTGTCTTAAGCGACAGGAACATCAGACGCGACAGATGGCTCATAAATCATGGAGGTGCATGCACAGTGTCGATGGGAGGCCTTCCTCTGGAGAGCACACTGCGAGCAGGTGGGCAGAGGGAGCATCAGCTCAACAACATGAGCCCTGGACGCATTACCACTCTGACTGGGTAACTGCCTGGTGTCACAGAGGCAGAATCGGGAGGGAAAACATGGAGGACCGGTTCCACAGTGTCACGCGCCGTTCACTCTCAGTCAGCTTGTGTGTCAACATTTTAAGGTGTGATTTCATAGTGTGAAAGAACTTTTATTTTGGTATCTAATGAGAATGGGTCAGTTTAGAGCTGTGCAAACATAAAGGTTAAAAGGGTTTTTACAGTCTCACTTACAATGTGCACCATATGGCAGAGCCCTCAGCTAACAAACTGCAACCGACTGTTGTAGATTAAAACTGATGTTGGTCTTTGTTTCCCCGTGAATCTCACAAGGAAAAGAGCCCGAATAAAACAGGTGCGACTTGATGCGTTTTAGTTGGGGCTCATTATTTCTTTGCGTGGTTCCTGGAAAACATGAAATTCATCAGTGCTTTTATTTATTAAAAATGCCAACAATAAGATAAAGTATTCAGCAACCCGAATATTGGGTAAAAAGAACCTTTTAAAAAACACAATTTACATCTGACTGTTAACTCTTTCCTGTAGTATCTCTCCGCAACAGACAGCATTATGGCGCATAAAGACATGGTGAAAATCTATTTTTGGCAATCTTTTCCTCAAGAAATGTTAATTGTTCAGGGAAAATTGGTTAAAACTGAATATTATATTCATCCTCTAAATCGAAAGTTACACGGTTCCCTCTGTTTCAAAACTCTTAAGATTAAGAGGAAAAGGTCATGTGAAAAGGTCTGTGACTACGGTGTCTTAATTGTATTCCACAACAATTCTCCACCCATAGTCAGCAAAGCGCTAGACTCTAATGCATCAGGTTTCCCCTCCACCATGTTTATTAATTCCTCATCTGTTGTGAGTTAATAAGACACCAGCACATTAATTGATCCTGATATGTTATTCATTCGTAGGAAAAGTCATTTCCTTTTGGATTGCTAAGTGCCTTGGCTTCTAATCAATGTTTTACTTTGCATTCACTCACATGAAAGAGACGCTGCTCCTGCGAGCGTAAGGAATAATGCAGCATGTGACAATATGCCACATAAATAATTAATTCTCTTTTGAATTGGAGCTGTTCAAGTATAATTAAGTATTCAACTGGCTCCTCTTTTTCTATTTTGTGAAATTGATAAAATATGTATTTCTTTAACCACCTTTATGTAAAATATGCTGTTTAATTGATTCAACTTTCATTAGAATTAGATAAAATATAACTAATTACAGCTGAAATTCAAGACAAAGGGATATTAAAGCAGGAATATGGAACAGTGAAACATACTCAAAGTGAATAATGCCTTTAAAAATATAATGTGTATTAATTTATGGTTCGAGGACATGTGTCGCTATGCAGGTCATTCACTTGAAGCCCAGCCTGGCGTTGGTGAGCAAAAGAAAACATGAGCAGCTGAATTTGTGTTCCACAGCCAAAGAGGTTTCGGAGCCAGACATCGCCAGCTGGCAAAGAACCAGCCCTGCAGATATATTATGGTCATTTAATTCTATCAAACCATAAATATCTTAGTTATTGCGCCTTTAAGCGAAGAGGACTTAATGAATTTGCATGGCATGTTAATTAAACCAGGGTCAAATAGCATTTGTCTAGTATAAGTGTTTTTTATGTTTGGACCTGCTCGGAGTAGTAGCGGTAAGTGAAAATTAGATTATTTTTCAAATACTACCACACAGCATGGTGAGGAATTTAATAGTTTTTCTTTTTTCGCTGGCTGTCACTTACGTATGAATCAGGTGCAATCATTACGGTTAAAATCCGTTTTTTCATAGGAAGGCATCAATCAGTAAAAACAGATCTGCAGGATGGTCCATGTTCCGGGTGAGGCTGAAGTCCATTATTCTGGCTCATCACGACCTGCAAACCTACAGGTCAGCCAGTTTATGTTTACTGCGAAAATGTTTATGATCCCTTCTGCCAAAAAAGTAATTTCTCATCATCCCTATCTGAGAGCCACGTTAATGAGCTCAGGGAGGTTTAAACTTTGACAAACAATGAGAAGCCACAGCAAAGGTTATCATGTCTGTGCATTCATTGCACCTGCTTGATCACTGGGGTCGACCAGGAAAGAAAGGCTCCAGCGAATGAAAAATGTAAGATCATTTCAATTGGTGACGGGGAGAAGCCTTTGATAGCCGGATATATGGCTAGATAAATAGACTGATGGGTGAATTGATGAATAATACACTAACAGACTTCATAAGTGAGATTGATCCTTCTCAGCTCAATGCTTCTCATACTTACCTTGATGTGAAAGTGCAGGTATGGCCATTCTGAATCAGAGCACATCACCGGCTCTCTCCAGGGAACCCCGCTCTTCAGTGTAAAAAGACTAGCTGAAATATTCAGCATTAACTCCACTTGAAGCCAATGTCACTGGTTCTCCCTTCTCCAGCTGGCTTGCAGCACAGACACACACACACACACACACACACACACAGACACACACAACCACTCCTGCGTTAGCATACTAATGCCTGTGTTCTAAACACCTTTCCATCATTCCTCTGATGAAATCTCCAGGCACACACCAATCCACAGTTTGAGTTGTTTGTTTGGAGTTTATTATTCACTTGTTAATGAAACGCAAATGCACACAGCATCTTGAAGTGAAGTGTGGCATGCTGTCACATGAATACCCAGAATGGGGACATCAAAACTGTAAAATCTCCAATGGCAACTTATCACTTTGAAAAATGAAAGGGTAGTGAAATTCTGCAAAACAAAGAGGCATGGTGAATCATTGTGTAGCCCTGGTTTAAAAGGAACAGGCATTTTTTAGGATGGCAATGATCCGGACCCAAATATCTCAACAACTATTGGATGGACTGCACTTACATTTTATACGGACAACTGGCTTTCCCTCCAGCGCCATGCACCATGAGTTTGACATTTGTGGTTTTAAGTGTAATATCTCAATAACTTTTGGATAAACTGCCCTGAAATACGGTGCAGACATTCATTCCGCTAGCGCCATCATCAGGTCAAAATTTAAATTTTTCAAGCACTTTGGTTTATGACCACAATAGCTGCAAAACTAATGACTTTACTGCATAGACTATATATAAGGAATGGACCAAGTCATCGTGACGTCACCCATTGGTTTGTGGACTTATTTGGTCGTCGCCATCTTGGATTACGGCCGTCACCATGTTGGCTTTTTGCAACCGGTGAACAAAAGTTACCTTATTTGGAATGCGGAGGAGTGACGTAGAGATGGTGTATACGGCTCTGGTAGCGGCAGCGACCTTTCAATCACACTAAGCCCGTTTTAAAGCATACTCCTCTTTATGGTCTATTTTACTCTAAATCGGACCATGTTGGACCAAATGAACATCATGCTGTATTGAAGAAGACTTGAAACTAGAGATTGAGACCATAGACTCATGTTTACAATGTTTACTGAGGTAATAAATCAAGTGAGAAGTAGGGTAGTTTTCTCATAGAGTCCATACAATCAGACTACTTTTTGCAACGAGAGGAGTCGCCCCCTGCTGGTCAGTAGAGAGAATGCAGGTTTTAAGACCCTTCCGTATTGGCTTCACTCGGCAGAACCGGATGTTGCCACCTGCTTTACTGACAACCAACAGCTGTACTCTGTGTAGTGCTGATTAGCAAAAAAAAGATATGCCTGCTAAACATCAGCATGTTAGCATTGTCATAATGTTCATGTTAGCAGGCTGATATTAGCATGTAGCTCACAGTGGAGCTAGCATGACTGCAGATGTCTCATTTTAGTGGTTTGTGCCACTATTTCTACTCCTAACGCACGGGTTAACTGCTGCATGAGCAATCAGATGTGATCATACCCAGGAACCTCTGGAACCTTCTGAAGATCTAGAGATCATGTTTAAAACAAGCAACTTTGTTTTCCCTACCAAATAAGTTCTTAAGTGTATGTTTTTTTGTATGCCATGAATATTGTGGTATCTCATGACCCGATGTCTCAACAATTGAGTTAAAAGTAAAACTAAAAACCCAAGTTATAAAAAACTTAAGAGAAAATATCAATAAATCGATATTTTATCATAAAAGAAATAGGAAGGTGAGACAGAAAAGCAAAACCTCCTTAAACCTCATATTCACGTTCCTCCTGAAGTAACTCACGTCATGTTGAATTCAGGGAAGAATCACATTCAGCACATACAGTATCAGTCCACTATAACTACCCAGTATAATGTGTGCTTTGCTTGTGCAGTTTGCAGTTCTTTTGAACGATGAAATAATCTATAACTGATCATTTTAAAGACTTAATCATACAGTGACTGCTAAATGGTTGCTGTGATTAGGCTCCACTTCAGGTAACATACATTATAAGGTCTGTGCTCAGCAATCAAGGTCTACTCTCTGTCTGTGGCGTTCTTTCTTTTTAGTCTTTTCTACCCCAGCTCTCTTTTGTTTCTTTCCACAAATACAGCTTGTGGTTAACAAGTTGCCATATTGAAGTGCTGATTTGAAATGCTTTTTTCTGTAAGGAGGGTTTGTGCTCTTCCAAGGCTGAAGCAATTTACCACAACACACACCTGCTTACAAATGAGAGAGGCATGTGGGAATATTGTAGCAGAGTGACTTGTTTCGGCCATTTAGACTTTAATTAATGTAATTATCTTTTCCACAGTTGTCTGATTGGGGGACTGTGGCCATGCACGTTGTACATATATTATTGACTCCATGTAATAGTGTCATTTCCCTCTTTCAGATCATATTCATTTTTCCCTGCATGTTTGCTTACGGAAATTAAAAACGAGGCAATTAAACGCTTCAGTAAACAAGTATGATAGAAATGAATAGCAGACTAACCATATGAGCACAGTCTGTAACAGGATCTATAGATTTGACCACTCTAACAGCAGCATGTTGGTATTTGCATTAATTTGCTAGTCTCCTCTAATGGTACCGGCACTATGTTGAACTGAAATCCATCAAATCCGTCATTTTAGGAGCTGCAGGACGACAAAGCTAAGGAGGTCCGGCGATTGTTATTAGGTAAAGAACGCCCTTGAGTCTCCAAGGCATTAGATAATTAGATCTTTCTCCATTTAGATGACCTCATAGTTATGGCCAGCACTCCTAAGCAGGCCATGCTTTACACCTGCAGCCTCACCTGGAAGGGATCTCCCCATCCTCCAGCCAGGAGACATTATACCAAGCTGGGGGTGGAGCTGAACTCTGCTGTAGTAAAATTCAGAGGCAGCAAAAAGTCAAAATGTATAATTTGTTTGTAACACATGGTCCAACCAACCATCCCTTTTGAATTCTTCATACACTATCACCGTTAGTGGCAGATATACATTTGCTATGTGTTTATGCTCATTGATGTTGTTACTGTTGTTGTTTTTAAGGGAATCAGTCCATGAGAGCAGCTTCCAGTGCAGGTCTTTCGACACCATTGACATTTCCTGTCAGCACAAATAAGACATTGCTCAATGAAGCTGTGGTGGTTCCTGGAGTAGTTTTCCGCTGTATTTGCAGTAATGTCTCCTTTCACCGCAAGGATGCTGGCCAATTAAAAACTGAAAATCTGTGGTATTCAGCAAAACCAAATGACTGTTGACTGCTGTGCAGCAGCCTACACTATGGAGGACTGAACTTCTTCTGAAAAGTTTAGGGGTTAGCTTCCAGATGGTCGACAGATCTGTTTAAATTCGCCATAGGGGAGGATGGGACTCCTGCTATTACACTACATTACATTACATTACATTACAGTCATTTAGCAGACGCTTTTATCCAAAGCGACTTACAATAAGTGTATTCAACATAGGTATTCAAGAGAACTGCTAGTCACCAGAAGTCATAAGTGCATCTCCTTTTCATCTCCGTCATATGCACTATAGTCGCATATGACGCCTAAGCCTACTATGCAGCTATTGTTAAGGAAAACTTGACTGACTAGCTCTAATCTTTACGATGCATGATCAATACTTGGTCAATGTTTTATGAATGTTTGATTACCTTAAATTACTCTTGTTTAAGAAATAAAAGGGAACTCCACTGATTTTACACGTCAAAGTCAACAGGTCTCGGGGAGTATTGAGCCCCTTTCCCACTGGAAAAAAACCCTCTAACACCAACTGACATCTGTCTTTTGTCTGTAATATTCAACCCTTTACCGGCACTTTCTTGGTCATCTCAGCCACAAATTCTCTCCGTCTCCGTCCAAGCAGTGTTCGAACATTATTCCAAATTAGTCCTCATCGGCTTTGAAGAGAGATTGAATACGTAACCACAGTTATATTTTCACTGGACTCCATGCTGCTTTCTACTGTTTCCTAATCCTGTTTTCCAGCGTGTTTGAGATGTTGTACCTGACACACCAGCAAAGAAAAGAAAGGCATACTCGTCTATAATGGGAGTCTATTGCCTATTCCAGCTGGTTTTTCATACGTTCAAAAAAAACTCCATATACCTGCGGATTTGAGTGTAAAAGAGGTTTTACTGAATATGTGAAAAAGTTGTATATAGCGTTGTGTGGTGGAGTTAGAAGTAAGTGAGCTTACCTGACCTCTGGAGCCTGCTCCTCATTGGTGGTGGGGAGGCAATGCGGTAGTCAGGCATGCTCCTTTGTACATTTTAAAGTCAAATGCATAAGTCTGGTGCACTTTTAGAGCGTTTAGTGTTTCTCATTAATTACCAAGACTGTGGTAATTAATGAGAAACACTAACATCTGCCATATTTCTTTAAAAGGTCAAGGAAAATGACTTTTTACACAGAACTTTTGTGTGCTTCACGACCTACTTGGTGCTTTTTATACTCGTGCTACAAATTTGTGACCTGTGCTACAAAACTTAGAATGTGCATCACAACTATATTTTCATTGGAAAATTCTGTTTTCAAGTTAATTTCCCTTTCAAGCAGTACAACGCAGTGCGGTGCCAGGTCTAGATGCAGAAGGGCAGGTGGGTGCTGACAGAGACAGTTGCACAGACACCATGAACAGAGGGAAGGAGCCAAGACCTGCCAAGCACACACAGACACCAGCAAGTCCCCAAATGACACAACATATGGAGTACAGCTCAAAAAGCCCTCCGCCCTTCTCCACCCGCCGTCATCACATCCCCTTTTTCCTGCCACACAGCAGCTCTGTGAAGAACAGGCACTGAAGCTGCGATAGCAAGTGGAGAATTTGAATATCTATTTTTGTAACACTGGCAACCATGTTAGGCATTCTCAGAAGACATGCTAAATCGTAGTCCCCCTGCTGAAAACATCTAATTCTGTATAATAAGTGAATCACTGAAGCTTGTTAGACAATAACATTTCCCCTGCAGTATCAAAAGCCTGCAAAGGGATACCTGAATACTGCCTTCTTGTGAAGACAGAGAGTGCTGTTATTTGTGATGCATATTTCTCTTGATACGATCAATTGAATCGATGCGTCGCCCTCTACAACTGCTGCCCACCTCTCATTAATGAGGCAGAGAGGCCAATTACAGCCCAGACCGCCTTCATTAAAGGCACACCCCTTGTCGGCAGGCCAAAAAAAAAAGGAGACAGCGGAAAGAGTGCTTGACCTTGACTTTATACCACTTCACTTTCCTCAGCAGAAAATAAATACAATACAAAAACTTTCCAGCCTTACTTTGCCAGCGAAATAAATATTTCTCAGCTTTGCAGGGAGATAGAGATGATGGAGGAATGAAGGCATGGCAGTAATCTCAAGCATCAGCCATCACAGCTCTCTGTGTGTGTCGGTTTTCTCTCTTCCTTTCTAGGCTTCATTCCCCCCCCCCAGCCCCGCCTTTGCCGACCTTTCACTCACTGTGCCACTTTGTGTATAGCTCCATTACAAAAGCGCCCCCCCCCCCCCCCCCCCCTCCCCTCGAAACATTACAACCTACCACACCAGCAGCATATGACTGCAGGGCATGTCCAGATGTGCAGTGGATCAGACCGCCGTTACCAGCAGGCCCCACACCCGCAGACATTTACGAGATTCACAGGATGTCACAGCCAGCAAACGCATGCTCCCGGCTTCCCAGTTGTGGGGCATTCAAAGCTGATCGAGGTTCAAGTAACTTTCATCCCGCTGACTCGCTCACAGGAGTAAATCGCCTCTTCTGCAAAAAAAACCCAAAAAAAGGGGGATTCATCACTTAACTTTGCCTGAACCGAAATCTGTTTTTTACAGATGGCACATTATACATGATGATATTGTTTTGTGATGGCAATTGATGAATTCAGTGCCAAGACATGACACCACTATGACCACTTACAGTATTCATCACAAATGCTTGTCACCATCCATCATCCCCTCACAAACGCAGCGATCAATATAGTGATAGTGGGCACATGGAGAACATGGAAACAGTAAAGTACTGGACCATGTTAATCAGGGTTCCAATGTACATCATCCATTTCAATGGCGACTACACGACAAATCAGGCTGGTTGGCACTGAATAAGAGTGTAACCTTTCTATGTTTGGCTGTGTTTTGTCATTTGCATATTCATTTAGCTGATAATTTGAGTATAAACTTGAAGGAAACAAAAATTACTTGTCAAGGTCTTTAAAACAAACAGTGAAAATGAATATACAATGAAATGCTGAAATGGTATAGGAAGGAAAACTAATTTGAGGAAGGGGAACTGAAATTAACGTGCTAATGCTACTTCTGCCTTATTTGTTATTAATGTTATTTTTTTTATCATTCATGCAATTTGTGAAAACAATATGAAGCTCAGACAGCTGGTTTAGTTGAATTCTGCCTTCAAGGAAAAGTAGAAGGTGTAGACAGTTGACCTTGAATACTTATAATATGTGTAGTTGGAAAACATACAGAATGTGAAGACAATGAGCCGTGATAAAATACAATAATAGTTTTTAATGGAAGAAAGTATGCATATACCTAATTTACCAGACTAGAACCATACAGTTGAGTTGCATTTTGGCACATGCTGATTTGCTCCAGTTCAGCTTGTCAGAATTTGCTGCTGAGCATCATTGAAAATTAGGGTGACGTCTTTGCTTGGATAGCAAAAACACTGCGAGGAAGACACCGCTGTTTTCCCATCATTACTCTCTTTCCTTGACTGGCTTGCTCGGGTTTCTCGGCCTCTGTAGAACCAGACACAGCTAATTAATCCCTGACACTGAGCTGCGCGTGGGGAGATGGTTTGGGACAGCACCATGCAAAGAGGAATCCCCCACATCCAAATGAGGCCTGACAGGCGACTGTGTCCCCAATGCAAGCCACTGCAAGCGTGCCGGAACTATCCACGAGGGGTATTTCTTCGAGATATCACAAACAATATTTGCTGACTGCTCTTTTTCCTAATTGGTAAGTTATTTAAAGGAACCATCCTGATGGTGTCATTGTTAATTACACTTTAGGCCTTACAGCATCTTGTTGTCTCTTTTTTTCCTTCTTGTTATGGAAATCCTAGAGAGAGGGACAGATTGCAAGCAACAGTCTATGCTCGGTTAGTTAAAGAATGGGGAGACAGGCTCCAAAAAAAGTTCAATTAATTATTCTCTCAAATTGCCGGCTCAGCATGCCTGGTGCAGGCAAGCCTCTATAATGAAAGTTGTATGAACAGGAGATGAATTGGAGCGCTTTCTAATTTGGTAATGTGGAAACAAATGCTTTGCTTCCTCTTGTACGCAATCTTTTTTGTTCTTTAGATAATTCACTCAGTGTGTCTTTCGACCATTTCTTTCTCACAGAAGCTGTTATGTGTGTCTCTGTTCCTCCGCTCGTTTCCCCTGCTCCCTCTGCTGATTGATATTCGTGCTGTGGAGGCAGCCTGAGCCCTAGAGCTCAAAGAGTTCAGTATCTGTTGTCCACAGTGGTGAGAGGGAGGAAGTGGAAGCAGCAATAAAATAATAGAAATGTTAGAGTTGAGAATCCTGACATTCACTAAATTCCAGTGTGTTCATCTGATTATTGATCATTTCCATGAGAATCAAGGTTCCTGTGCTCTTGTCAATCTGAACCATGAGGTTGCGAGCAGCAACAAGAGAACAATAAAAACTGGGAATACAGTTTCAAGCAATTCTCACTGTAAATATTTAGTACATACAAGCGTACCGGAGGAATTTCATCAAACAGTATTGTGTCACTTTTACAGCCTCAATAGTGTGCTTTGTCTCTGTTATTCAGGCTCTTGATTCTATACAGTTTCAGTCTCGTGATGGTACGTGGGACCAATGTACAACCATGTTCCCACCTATAAATTATTGTGAGTATAAATAACAAATTTATGTGGATATAGATTTATGAAGGCTTTATTGTCTTGGATATGTGCTCTTGCATAAGACATTTTTTAAATCGTGCTTTAAGAGTAATGTATGCACTTTGCCTTTAGCTGTTTTTGTCAACAATAAAATTCGTCGTTGCACTTTTAAAATAGCAAATAAAATGTTTGTAATGCTCGGGTACCAATTCTCTTGTGGTCTGCAACTTCAGTTTCAGGGTCCCGGAGATAATACTAACGCGTAAGACAAATGCACAAAAACATAAAGATTGGACGGCTGCGTATACTCTCACTCTTTATCTCTCTCTCGGCTCGTACATACAAACACACACACACACACACACACGCCCACACACAACCACTGGAAAAGACACTCCGGCAAATATTATTTACTGATATGCGGATTGGGTTTAAGAGCGGAACGCTGAGCATTTCAATCTAAACAGTAAACACTCTTAATTGGATTGTGTGCTTATGTGCTTTGATGCGAATCCTCTAAGGACCGTATATTATTAGGCCTAATTGATTCTGATACATATTTACACGAGTTAAGAGAATTAGTCCAAAACAAATGCGAGTGGTTTCGTCATGAATCTAATGGCAGCACATTACGTGCCGTGCGTCGGATTGAAACGGCCATTACCGGACCGTGGTATCGTTGCAGTGTCGAGAGTTCACTGGTCGCTTGGCAGTATACGCTGAGGCGGCTGTGTCTCTGTCAACATCCTGTGGACCTCCCGCACATCACAAATGAGGCCCAGAGGGGACGATGGGAGAGCCGAAGCGAGGGCGCTGGTCGTCACCCCGAGGTGGAGAGGTGGAGCACTGATCCTCTGCTGCCGACCTCATATAGCATCACCCGCCTCCAAAGGCTGCGTGTCAAGCGATTCAACCTCGGCCACATGGGACATATAGGTCTGCTGGATAGTGTTCCCGAGAAATGTCGGCCATCTCCAAGCAAAGTACGGTCACATTGCTGATGGACACGCCACCGCCGCCAGTGTTTATCAGACAGTTTGAATGTGTGGGGCTGTGTGTTTAATCAGGACTCTGCACTGTATTGAAGTCAAATAGCAAACTTCAAGAGTCCACCCTGAACAACAGACGTCCTTGCAGGTGTAGGAGCAGAGGATCGGGTCTGTAGGTTGATTTAGGGTCGGTGCCACTTTTTGGCAGGGTGAGATTGTGGTTGGGGAAATAACTGGAGCTCCTTGGCCAAGCGGGCATTCACATCTTTGTTCTCACTTCACCTGTAATTTAAATTCCATTACTTGCCGTGCCACACTTCAAATAAAGCTCAGGCCTATTAATTACCAAAGTATGGGTTCAGGGTAAAGGTGAACGTGCAATTACAGAATTAAATCAAGTCTCCGTTTACCTGGTCAGTCCTGACAGAAATCATTTGAGTGAATTATTAAATGCTTCCACCACTCTCAGCTGCTTCATTGTTGGCTCAGGCATTCCCAGCTGCAAGGATACAAGCTCTGCTCCTTTCTCTTTCAAAGTCAAGCGATTGTGCTTTTTATTGCATTTAGTAACTGTACACGTTTATGATAAACACAATTTAAAAAACTGTTACTGCTTTACCTTTGCTTCCAAATGCTTTCTGTGTTCCTTGAACCGTTTAATAAAAGAGGTCAAGCTTAATGAGATCATTTTAAATTAGTGGTGGTTATGGTAATGTTGCAGAAATGTGATATCATTATCAGGGTTCTGGGCCTAGTACATTAGAACTTGTAATTAGTTACCTGTTCAGGTAATTTAAATGTCTGAGGTGACGACGTTAATTATGCTAGGGCTGCAGAATGGATAATATCGGCTTTTACTCGCACCTATAGACGCGTCTTTTTTATTTTCCTCTGCAGAGATTACACAATTGCTCTGAACCAGAAACATTGGCGTGACTCATCCCTGCTCACATGGACATGTTTTCAAATGTTTCACGAAAAGGAAAAATAACAACAAAAAAAATGACTTGTTTTGTCAAATTCTGCTTCAAGCGAGCATTTTAACTAATTGCCTGTAATGAAGCAATTTGCCAGTGGCTGACTGGATTCAGTGGTTGAGGTTTTGGTCTCTATGACAACCAGCTGTCTGTAATTACTAAATCAAGCCAGAGTGAGGTTTTGGGCAGTCAGAGTGGCTGCAAAAGAAGTCACGAGTGGCAAGTGTTTACAATAATTGCGTTGCTGGGGAGTTTATGATGACATAACTGCAGGGACGTGTGTACCACTGGTGTTCCTTCGCAGGTAATTTAAAACTTGATGTGTCCTGTGGTTAGAAAAAAAACAACAACCATAGCTGCTCAGTGCTGTGCTGTTTGTCTTTCAGGGTTTGTTGTCTTTTGCAGCGCTGTTGTGCTTCACTCTGTCAGCTGGAGGTGTGTATTGTGCCAAAACAGCCAGAGGTATGTAGTGTGCTTCGATTGATGTTCCCACTTTCTTATAATTACCCATTAGCGGGTATATTTGACATTTCAGAACGATGAAACGGCACACACACAGAATAAATACATTTAATCAATACTTTCTGCATGTTGTTCTGTTGCAGCTCGTGCAGCTGCCCTGGGTTTGGGATATCCATGAGTCCATGGAGCCCCTTATCTCTCTGGACCAGCTCGCCATGGGATGCAACCCCAGCATGATGCCGTTCAGACCTCAACCTTACAAGAAACGTGATGAGACTGAACCCAACATGGCCTCCCACAAACAAAGTCAACAAGACGTGACATCCCTAGATGACAGAATACATAAACAAACGCACTCCAGGACTTGGCATGGCACTCGCAGTCCAGTTCAATGTGAATACGCCAGCGACCCGAGTGCTGCAGCCTTCCCAGAGGACGCTCCGTTTTTAACCGCAAGTCCAATTTTGAGGAGGTCAAGCATGTTGCCCGTCCATCTGCCCCGGGCCAGCCTAACCTTGTGAATTGGGATCCCCGAGGTCTCAACAAGCCGCTCTCGTTTGTCCACAATGAGCACGACAGTGTTGTTGACGAGTCTGTCCCAAATAGACGTGACATGTCTCTGAGTGGGCTCCCCCTGCCCCAAAGCAGGGGTCACGGCGCTTACCCGAGCGCTCTAACTGGATATGGCCGGGTAAGAGAGGTCCCTGTCCTCCGTTCATCTGGCTTCACCAACAGAGCGATGTCTGGCCCAAACCCTGCTGTCGGTGGACCAGAAAGGATTGGGTTCTCTGGCCGTCTCGCTCATCCCCTGCAGAGACGCCTCAATGTCAAACAGTTTTTATGAAGGTAACCCTGTTCCGAGACGTCTGAGAAAAAGCAAAATCGGGTCCAGTTAGAATACGTCAGTGAGCTAAAGGCTCTGACACATAGCTTAGCTGTCTTGTCAAATGGTGTCCCTGTGAGGAGTTGTTAACAGGCAAGCATTTTGTGAAGGGTGACGAATGTGATTTCAGAATGTATTTGTATAGTTTTCTCAAACCTTTTTTTTTATTGAAAAAAATAAAAACAATGTCCACGTTATCTGTGTACAAGCTCCTGCGTTGTTGCTTCCTCACCTGTAACTCTAAAACGACATCACTCTCTTGAATATGAAATTACCAATGGTTGTATTTCTCAGTGCCTCTTTCCACCCACCCCATCATAAATGTGTAGCTGCAGGTCTGGATGTTACCAGAGTGCCATCTGTTGGTTCTAATGGGTAGTTATCCCTTTGGCTCACATTGTTGAACACAGGTGCTGCTTAACAGAAGGTCAGCTTTTGACAAATCCCCTAATCTGTTTACAATCTGCTGTTTGCAAGTACTACTAGCGGTTATGCTTAATTGTCCAAATAATCTTGGTCTTTCAATGCTGTCATGTTTCACTGGTTGTCTGACATTTCAAATGGACACAATGAGGTGTTTAAAATGCAACCTTAGATTTAGAACTTGTGTAACTTGTCTCAGCAAATATTGAATATTTGTCTTTTCACTCATTCTTTTACCAAAGGAGAGCAGGACCTAGAAACACAGGTGTGTTTTCTAGACAAGATTAATTGAAGAAACCCTTCATATGTCAACCCCTTGGCTTTGATTCCTAACTGAAAGACATCTTGAGAGAGAGTGTGAATGGTTGCTGGGTAAGGGTTATTCAGTGATGGACCCATAAATCAATCAATCAGGAGCCAGAAGGAGAGTCTGCTGTGAGCGCTCATCCAGAATGCGTATAAGGAAATGAGTGACAGAACAAAGTAAAGCAATCAACAGTTTAAGGGGAGCAGGAAGGAAGGCAGTGAAGAGTAGCCATACATCATACAAGATGTCAGGTTGGGCAGAAAAGAAAAGAAAGGATGTTCAGCAGCTGCAGGGAGCTGGCTTGAATCCCCACCTGGAGACCACACATGTTGGTAATGTCAGGCTGTGTTCAGAACCTAGATGCAGAATATGGTCTTGCATACATAATGTTGATCTCAGAGCGTCACACACTAAAACCCTTCAAGCTGTTGTCCTCACAGTTACCGTTGGCTACACTCGCACACATTTCCTATTACATCCAGCAGTTGTTCGCCTCCTTACTCTCGATCAATGACTTAATGACCCCTTGTACGGTTTAAAAATGGACGGGGAAATTCCGCAAGTAAGAGAATCTGCTGTGTATAAACTTGTGGGTTGAAGCAACCTGAGATGCACCTGCACTTTCTTTAAGCGTACATATCGCCAGCAGCTCGCTGGGTTAATGTCAAAACATGCAAGATGGAAGGGTTATTAGCATAAAGTGACAAATATGTCTGACATCTCTTCAGATCAGAACCTCTCCCTTGCAGTTATCTAGTTTGACTCAACTTTTATACTGACAGATGAGATGGTTGACGGTATCTCATGGAGAGCAGTTAGCCAAGAAAACAGTTTCTTCACATGAGAGAGGGAGTGACTAGCGATGTGTACTAGGAGGAGTTTTTGTTGAGGCTTCGAGGGATTTTGATTTGACTTTATGGTTATTTTGGCAGCTTTACTCAGCAGATCTAGGAATGAGCAGCAGTACATTTATCTGTAACATTTGAGCGCTAAAATATAACAAATTATAACTAGGATGGTACTCTTATTACATTTCCAACCTTCTCATAAGCCATGATTTGGTGGTTTTTGCGAGTGTAAATATTATGAACCACTGTAAGTTGTAGTTCAGCTCTATTCTTTTAAGGTTTATTTCCGTTTGACAAAATGCTCCCAAAGGTTCAAGCCCAAAAACAACCCTGAGTACTTGCTCGGAGAGGACGGGCAGTGCTTTTGTCACTTTAAACATCAATAGTTGCCTTTGTGCTCTGACAAATGGCAATGGTAATTTTCACCATCTTTTGATGCCAAAATATTTCCGGTGCCCCTGCTTGGATCTTTGATCTCGGCCCTTGTTTTGAGATTCAACTACACATCTGTAAAGTTCCCTGACTGCATTTAGCACAGTTGCGGCACTATCGCAGTGACGAAATCGATCTACAGACGTACTCAAAAATCGCCTCTGTGGTAGTTCCCGTTACCGTAACTGACACTAGGACCACATTTCAACATGAAGATACACCCTCACACTCACACACACAGACTAGCAAAGTGAAAACAAGTCCAACTGTCGCAGCTGGTAATAACCTGTAGCTTTAGCAACATAGTTTTATTTTAAAAAGTGGTAGTTTGACACAATCTAGCATGCAAATATGGAATGCCTCGCCACATTTCACACATACGCTTGTTTAACTTTCTCTGCCTCACATAACAAATCCCACCACAGTTGATCAGAGCTCTGCCACGTCCTCAGTGCACACTTGGCGTAACACACACACACACACACACACCTTCCTTTTTAAAGCACCCTTCGCTGTCTCCCTTTACACAATCCCAGACAGTGGTGGTTAATAAGAACGTGTATTTGTTCCTGTGTGAGTGTTGTTTTTCTGTGTGCGTTTCCTCCTGGTGTTCGTTTCCTCTCCTCTTGTGGCTCTCTGTGAGCCCACTATATCCTGCCAGCACAACTGACCTGTGGTAAGAAGGAAATCGATAGTCAATTCCATTTTGCAGCCAGCGTGTGACAGGTACTAGATAGGAGTGGATTGGGTGCATGTAAGGAGCCGGAGCGTGAGTCGGCACTTGACTTACCCCTTTCCTTTTTTTCTCTCTCTCTCTCTCTCTCTCTCTCTCGCTCTCTCGCTCTCTTATATGATAATTGTTAGACACACAATACAATAGCTAGGTTACATCTGAATAAAATGCATATGGCAGGACACTTTGTTGAGAACATATGCAAACAGCATCTGTACACATATGATTATAACAGCGGTGATGGGAACATGCACCTTCCACACTGTCACTTCTCAGGACATATGGTCGCTCCATCTGGGAGGTTTTGACCATGTGGGCAGCTGGTAGGGAAAATATCTGAGCCTTCACTGCAGAATACAGTTTCAGAATTCTGTATGAATTCAGTCAGTTCACCGCTTTGGTCCAGAGTTGAATATCTCTATTGTCATGGTGGTCCCTGACTTTTCTGGTTTTCTGGTTTTTGGTTCACTTTTATATCACTTTTAGGATATCACGACTAAAACTATATTCTCAAGCAAGTTAGCTTGCACCATTAGCAATGTTAGACTCCTTTTAGGGGTGCACAAGCACACCTAAATTTCATTTTAGCACCTCGAAAATTAATGATTATTTACGTATTAGGTCTGCTATTGTTATTTTATGAAATTATTTGACCAACAATTACAGGTTCAAAGGCCTTTATCATGTCATCGGTGCGTTACGTAGTCCACCAGTAAAAACAAAGGAGAACAAGAAGTAGGTAAGTTCATGATGTTACAGCAGACTTTTGGGCATGTTGATCTTTTTCTTAATATACTATGACTTTATTCTCATTAAATTGCAGCTTTATTATCAAAATACTACAACTTTTTTCAAGTAAAAGTATCAAATCTCAGAGAACACATATGTGGGATTTGTTTTGAATGTGCAGAAAGTTTTGAACATGAAACACATAAAAGCTATTAAAGTCCACGGGGTTTTAAATTCATTAAAATAAATTGATGTCTTATTGATGTGATTAGATGCTGTATGGACTTTTATAGAGAATAATTCCTCAAAACAAAACACACAGAAGAGGAGAGAAGAGTAAATCATGCCTACGCTGGTGTTGACTAAACAGCGATAACATTATATCGGAAAAGTTGGATCTGAAGGAGAATAAATATTTGAGAGCACTGAGAGCCTTACTTTATCATATTCCATTATGTTTTTATACTTTGAATTCTCGCTTGAATTTTGTGTTAAGCCTTACATAAAAAAAAAAAACATTTCCATCGTAAATTGGTGGATAGAAATTCACCAACACAAGAAATATATTTTTTCAATTGATCGAGACAGATTTACACATGAAACCTTTATGCCCCATTTTCAACAGAATGTTGTACAATTTCTATTGTTCTTTGTTGTATTTCATGTTGATGTCCCAGTTTTCCTAACAAGGGTCATGCACCTAATAACGCTGTAATTACAGCTGTGAGGCAGATATTGAGAATATAACGGCACAAAAATATCTCTGACTCATAGTTGGAGATTAACTGATTTGAGAACAATTTCAGAACTCAAAACTTTACTCTTAAACCTTGGGTGCATTATATTGATTTTGACTTATGGGGTTGAGTGGAGTAGGATGGCATTGTTTCAGCAGAAGGCACCGGGCCTTAAACATTTTTAGATTTGAATACAAGCTTCCATTAATAGCAGATGTCGTGATTACAGCAGTTGTGATTGCAGTTAACTACTGTAATTCTCTGTAACTCTCAGATTTTAGAGGATATTCCCAGTAGTGTCTAATTTGGGGTTTGTCACATCTCTAATGTGAATAACAATCTAAAGAGGAGACAGCATTCTATTAAGTACAAGAACCGTAATCAGACCTAGCAAAGCGTCATCAGCTCAACTCAGCTTGCAGGCCCTCAGCTAATTTTACTGCTCACTGAAACGTAGCATGTAATACCCAGTAGATGGAGAGCGCTTTGTTCATTACTGCCGATTAGGAAAAAAAGATCAAGCTAAATATGTCAACGCATGATAATCAGTTAATGTATTTTTAATTAGTGCATGCTTTTCTTTTCTCCTGTTGATTCCTATTCACAAACCTACCCCTGTGTGCATTTAAGTCCTCCTCCAGCGCCTCTTGATTAACAGTTAGCTTCCATTATGTTTTTGAGAGCGGCGGAGTGAGCGGGGATGCAGCCGTGAGATTAAAAGTTGAGTGGGTGAGCTCACTGGCTCGCCTCGTGCACCATTTTAAATGAGGTCTCAGCGAATCATTTTACAATTTAATAAGCTAATAAACCTGATATGGCAAGTAGTTTGAAGTGCCCTTGGGGGGTCAAGGCACAGTTTACAATCCCATTTAAGAAGCTTGTTCTATTACCCTGCTGACAAAAGCTTGGACAGGCTCACAGAAGGAGATGACTGCGTTTTGATACAGCAGATCCGTTACTTCAAAGGTCACACTCAACACAGAGGGGTCAGTCTTGAACCCGACTTACTCCATTCCTCAAGACGGCTCCCTGGAGTCTTATCACAGGGCGTTTGATAGCCGCTATACTGACACCTGGTAAGAAAAAAGACCGTCAAGTAGAGTTGAAGTACCTCCGTTCTCTCATACACGCACGTCTAGGAGATTACATTAAATTGCTTCAAATTGAGTTGTAAGGACTGTTCTTATTACTCTATCAGCAATCACAAATGCAACATATAACATAGTAATAAATAAACCGATATGACTTATAAAAAAAAAACTAATTTGTCCCAGATCCGATTCATTCTAGTGAAGATTTAGTCTAGATTCATTTGCCTATCAATAGCTGCAACCGTCGGTCATGTGGGGAAAAAATTCTAGTCATTCCTCGGACAATAAAAGTGGTCATTTTTGACTAGATTATTTTAGATTATATTAAGTATGGACAATTTTAAAAACAGGATTAAGGACTATTTGAAGACGGATGTACTTGTACTTCTAATTAATTAGCTTTTTTTTTTGGTCTGTTACTTTTCTCTTTTATGTGAAATTCCTGATGTTGTTTTCAGTTTTGTCTTTAAATCTGTTATTTGTTCATTTATGTGTGAAACTTTCATGCTGCAGTCCAGGACTCCCTCAGAAAAGGGATTTTAAATCTCAAGGGGATTATCCTGGAAAATAAAGGTTGAATAAAACATAAATTAACTCTTTTCCTCTCAAGAATGCCTCAGCTTTAAACACCCCACTTTTTTTCTACCCGTAACTGGGCCCCATCAGTCATGTGTTTCTTCCTGGAAAATAGTGAAGTTTCACGAATTCAAAACAAGGATGTTGCTGCTGTTGCTGCCTGGCGAACATACACTTGTCCTCCAGTCTGAGCTGCTTTGAGCCACACTGTGTTTCATCTAGTGCTATCAGGGCTGATGAGAGCCTCTCGTCTTTCTGGGTCTGCTGCAGCTGCTGTGTGGTGAGTGGCAAGCCTCTCTGATGGCTCTCCTTTATCTTCACATCAAGCGATTTGCCGCTCCTTTCATTTTGGTACTTGTGCCAGATTGAAAAGGGAAACTTCACAAAACTTGTTTCTGAATGACACAGGTTCAGGCTGGAGAGTTGCATCTTGATCCATTTTACGGACTGCTCAACTTAATTTCATTATTCATTATTAATTCTTCACTTGCTTAATCAGATTTCATTTTATTTTTTTGCCTGTTCTGTACTTGTGCCATTTATCATCCTTTGTAGTTTCCTGTCTAAAAATGCCAGTACATTTTTTACAAACATGAAATACTACAGATATAGAGGATCTTCAGATATTAAGGATTTAATGAGGGATTCTAAGATAAGACAACACCTTCAACTTAAAGATACTTGAAGTTTAATGCTGAAAACATGCAAAACGTATTAATGAGTTTCAAGATAATTTAAAAAAAGAATGTTTTTTGCTTTATTTTTATGAAAACCATCATTTTCTGTGTTTCTTCAGCTGTTTTGTGAGTTTGTCATTCTTCGAAATGGCCAGTGTTGCTGTGAAAGTAACATTAGCATGTTAAGCTAAGAAAAACATAGATGTGTTCTGGTCATCCATTAAAAAAAAAAGGGATGTGAAACAGTTTCTTGTACTTTTACATCTGCTGACACTAAAGCTTACCCTGTCTAAGCTTGGAGGAACTGTTCTATGATTGAGAGGTGACTAAATAAAAAAACAATAACTCCTATCAACTCCTTTAGTTAAAGCACAATACTTAGTGTGAGAAATATCACCAAAAAGGGGAAATAGTGGCCAGTTTGTCATTGCACATGTGTCAAGGATATTGCCAAATCCTGATAGTGGGCATTTTGTAACCCCAACAGCAACGGGAAAGGAAACATATGTTGGCAACAGCGAAATGTACCTCTACACGCAGTGACATGAGTCACTGAGACAACATGAATCCAGATAACATTTCCATCAATAAATGAGGAACAATAGGCCAACACACCAAAAATATAGTTTTATTGCATGCTGTCCTGTATGAAATTGTGATTGTTGACCGAATACACTCCGAATTTAATATCACATCTCTTCTCTCCCTCTCTCTATCTCGACTGCCTTTTGTCAGAGCCACAGGCAATTACCTATTAGTGGTAAGCAGAAATTGTAAAACAGGAAAGCTGAGGAAATGTAGGCCTTTATGCACACGGCTGATAAGAAACAGGGAGACATTGCATTTCGTTCACATCGCTTTAACGTGGACTTCTCCAAATAATATGTTGTTGGGCACTGAGGGAGGCGATCTGACTGTGAGTTTGAGTGATAGTTTCAAACGATTAAAGCAATACCTTATCATCTAAATTGACAGTCTGAACGTTTCTGCCCAAAATTAGACAGTTCTAGACCAGAAATACTTGGAAGCGGGTTTTATGGAAATCTAATTGCAAATCATCCCAATTAATTCGTTTTGCCTTTAAAGTACGAGTTGAATTAAACTCTGCAAAGTTTTTAAAGCGTTTTTTGCTTCATAAATCACGGAAACAATTTAATATCCTCATGTTTTCATATGTGAAATAAATTGTGGAATACATTGTGAAATGTCTAAAAACCACAAGTCTGTATGTGTGGTTTGTCACGGGGAACAGCTGTTTGCATGTGATAAACCATATGTGTATTTATGTATTTATGTATTCATGTATTACATATGAAATCTGTGTTTTCTCATGGGATGTCTTACATGGGAAACATCACCTAAAACTACCTGATGTTAGTTTCTCAGTGGATTCTATGTGAAATGGTGTTTTACATATAAATTATCATGTGCCCTTCGTTTATAATGGAAAGCTTTCTGTCTATCAACCAACTAATTCATATAAAGAGGAAACTTTCCACGTGATTCCAGAGGAATAACTGCTTTGTCTTTTCTCCCACACAGACACAGAAAATGCTGTGAAGGCATGTTTGTGCTGCTTTGTAAGCCAGCTACCAGAGTTTAGTTGAATTTTAATGGTGAGTATTTCAAAAACCCACTCCTCAAAAATTAATTTTGACTTAACACCTGCACTTTTAAGCTGAGGTCCCAACTGATTCTTGAATTTAAGAACCAGGTTGATGACTTACGATCAGAGTTAATATGCTGTAGAATTGCTCCCATCTGCTTAGCTTACAGGCCCCTGTCTTCTGTTCATTATACATGACCAATCCGCTATTGAGTGCATACCCAACAAGGCTGGTTACCTTCTAACAACTGGCAATCAAAACCTTCCTCTCTGCTTGGAGGAGTTTCATCCCTTTAATAGAAAAGTGTAAGAGGAGAGAGATTTTTATTCTGCCTACAGAGCATTTACATTTCATTTTTGTAACAGCTGGAATGTCACATCTTTTCTGTGATCATTTTACACAAATGTGGACTCAAGCTGTCATAAATGTTGATTTTTATATTCACGAGTGTCATTTGTCTTACACAGGCTGCACTGCAGGTTTCTCTCAGCCATTACGTTGTGAAGCAGTGGATGCATTCTCTATCTGTCCGTTTTATTTTTTAAATATTATGCATTATGGAGATCACATCCTTGCTCACATCACCCTGCCATGCCAAACACTTGAAACACCACGTTGATGATGTCTTTTCAAGCGGCGGACGTCGTCACTCTCAATACTTCCATTACACAACGCACAGTGTCGCTCAGAAGGAACGGCAACTCAAATGTTGTGTTGATAGGGCATGAAAGTTTGTAATTTAGGAATAATGCCTTTCAATTTGGCTGCCCAACAGGTTTTATCGTCATGATATCCACATCAGTGTCGGTGATTGTCGTGCTCGTGGCCTTTGTGAATGGAGCGAGAAATGGTGAGTGTGTGCTTTCAGAGTGAAGAAGCAAATCTTTACACCTTTCTTTTTCTGACTCTTAGATTCTTCCAAACTATATTTAAAGCTGGGCAATTACAATTAAGACTCTCGTCAACGTGGCACATCTAAATTAATTTTCTTTCTCATTGCTAGAAGACGACGTACAGCCGTGTGCCAAGGTCCAGACGTCCAGCTTGGTGGTGCCTTTGGGGTCACCTGTCACAGCCACCTGTGTCATCAGAGACGACTGCCCTCTGGTCGTTGGGCAAGCTGTTCATATAGCGTGGCGCCTTGGCGATCGTTTCCTCCCCAGCAGCTCCGTGGCCAATGAGAGCGGCAGGGTTTCTGAGGTTGTTATACTGAGCTTCAATCGCACCAGGGAGGTCCTCACCTGCTGTGTCCAGGCCTCTTCTCTTCAAGTAGTAGGAGGAGTGGAGATCAGAGCTGGATGTGAGAACAATTCGGACCTATCGAAGAGATCTGACACCTGTTAATGGATCGGTAGATGGATACCAATGTAATGTAACAACTTCAGAACCTTTTTCACCTTATTTCTCCTCTATAGATCCACCAGAAGCACCACAAAACCTCAGCTGTCAGACAAACCTCACCACCCCGAACACCCTGACCTGTAGCTGGGACCCTGGGCAGCAGGAGACCCACCTGCGCACAAAGTACTCCCTCCACACCGAGATATGGTAATATTCCTGCCTGTAAATGCCATCTACCAGGAATACACTGAAGCACTTACCAGCAAGCAAACATCATTTTGTGTCAGGAATGTTCAGTGTCGTTTACAAAGTATGTCTGTGAGTTAGCACAAACTGTGTTTCCCAAATTGTAATTTCATTTCAGGGATTCAAATGAGAACCACACTTACGAGCTCCAACCAGGAGCCCACCGTTACACCATCCCTCGCTCTGGCTTTGGCCTCTTCTTAGATATGGAGATATATGTGAAGGCAGTGAATGAACTTGGAGAAGCAACATCAGCACCTATCATTTTGGAACCTGTCGGCGCAGGTGAGAAATATAGAAGATATGCATATGTTAAAAAAAATACTTTGATTGTTTCTATTGTTGGGGAGTACTACTGCAGACGTGAAAGAAAAGTTGTATTAAGCATTTTGTGGCTCCAGAAGGATATAAGCGAATATGACAAGTGAAGTCATTTCAGTCAGTGTTGGTTTGTTTGGACTGGGAAATGGGGTCGCAACTTGAGAAATGGGTTAAAAATCTTTATTTCGCAGTAGATGGAATATGTCTTTTTTATCTTGGTTAAAATAGGCTTTTAGTATTCTGGAAATACCTTCAGACCAGCTCCTATGTGATCTCTCTATTTTTATCTTTTGGAAAAGCTGCCTGGCTCTGTGACAAATGAATACATCTAATGTCATCTCATGTTTTTCTGCACATTTTAGAAAAAGTAAAAGAACTGTGAGGAAAAATGAATTCCATTTTAATCACAGCTTTTGCTTTTTTTTGACTGTTTTGTCACAGCTAAGTTTGACCCACCAACGATTCTGAAGATTGAAACAGTGCCTAAAAGGTACGGCTGCCTGAAGCTGAGCTGGAGCTTATCTCAGCATCAGGCCTGGATGCATGTCTTCCACCTAAATCTGGAAGTTCGACTTATGACTGCTGACAGCAGCCAATGGAATGAACAACCAGTGAGTAAAATTCATTCCATTTAACTTTTGACACAGTAGCTGTAAGCAGCCATGCAGTAATAACACATGCTTTAACTTCATAATGTGCTTGCCTGGAGTCATATTTGTAGATCTGGCACACACCCATAACGTCATCCAGGCTGGACTACTGTATCTCCCTCTATCTAGGCATTTCTCAGGCTAACATTTCCCGTCTACAACTAATAAAAATAGTTGCTGCCCGGTTATTAACAAAGTCCAAAGAACAAGACCACGTCACCCCTATCCTAGCATCCTTACAATGGCTCCCTCTTCATTTCAAGATAAACATCAAAAACCTTCTAACTGTCTACAAATCTCTTCATGGTCACGCCCCTGCCTATATCTCAGAGCTTCACACCCCTTACAGCACCACCAGACCCCTGAGATCCACCCTGTGGGCTGTGCCCCATTTTTGGTGGAAAAAGGCCACGGACAGGACTTTTTCTGTAGCGGCTCCTTGGCTCTGGAAAAGCCTTTTGGAGGCCGTTAGACAGTCTGTTGATACATTTAAGCTGCACCTTAAGACCCACTTTTATTCTCTAGCTGTAAAGTGTGTTTAACCTGTTTTATCCAATTCCCTGGGTTTATCTTGTTTTATCTATTTCCATGCACATATGTGTCTCAATGGTTGTATACAAGCTTATATATATTTGTGAAGCACTTTAGTGCGAAACCTGTTTGCTTTTAGAGTGCTATTTAAATGAAATAAACTTTAACTTAAACACACGATAGATCCTGGTGAACCGGGTTAAAACCACCAGATCCGTGGACCAGTGCCGTCTCCTCCATGGGACTCAATATCTCGCCCAGATTAGAGTCCGATACCAGCAGAGCCCCTGGAGTGAATGGAGCAGCAGCCAGTCTGGAGTCACCTTGGACAGTGGTAGGGCTCAGATCAATTCACAGTGACACAATCAGTCACTCTAACATTTTCCAATCTATTGCCTTTTCTTCCATTCCCTGGTCTTTTCAATATATGCTAATGCCATGTCTACATCTCCCATTGCTTTGCTCTATAGCACCGGCTGAATTGATGTATTGAGTTCTGCCGCACACTCAGGCAGTGAATCCATAGTCCACAGCCACCTGTCTTATAGAGGAAAGTTTTAGTTTTTAAAGAGTGAGGAGAGAAGTGCAAGCTTCTGACGAACCACTAAGCTGACAGCCGTCTCTTTCTTTTCAGCTCCCACTGGACGCCTAGACTCGTGGATGAGGGTATCAGGGGATCACATGAATAAACAACTCAACATACTCTTGTTTTGGAAGGTACACACATCAGATGTTGCTCGACACCTGTCACGGGCTGATGTATTTTTTCTGTTATAGCTCATGTTGAGTGTGTGAGGTCTGCCTTTAAAATGCCCTCTCACTTTTTTTTTTTTTTTAGCCATCAAAACAATTCCGTGCCAACGGCAAAAATGTGTCATACATTGTCTCGGTGAAAAAGCTGCCAGGTGAAAATGGAAAGGTGTACTCTACAATGGGGAATTACTATTCATTCCAGCTTCCCGGGAGAGCAAAGAAAGTGTACCTGAGTGCTGTTAATGCAGCAGGGAAGTCCTCCCCCACTGAAGTGCGGATTTGCCTACCTAGAGGTAAAATTGACCACCTTAATTAAACCTGCTTGAACTGGTTTAGAAAGTAGCTCAAACATGATACAGATGAATACATTTTCCCACAATGTGTATGATGTGTTTTGTGTCTGTAGCTCGTGCAGTGATATCAGACGTCACAGTCGTTCCTCAGGATGACAGATCCCTGCTGGTCCAGTGGAGAAGCCTGCTGTCTTCCAGTCTCACTGGTTTTGTGGTGGAATGGAGACCTTTGTTACAAACGGACCTCTCTTTCACCCAGTTTGAATTAACTGACAGAAACCAGACACTCCTTCTTATAACAGGTATGTTTTATAGTATTTGTATTGCAGGTTTTGGGATCCATGTCCCTCCTATTTTACTCAACTTTGATTTGACTTTCCTAATCTAGTGTTTATCCTTTACCCCGAGAATCCACTCTCATACAATGTCTTCCTTTTCCTGTGCACAACCTGCCTGTACACACTGTTAGGAGCTTATGGGCACTGATACACTCTAACCTCTTCACTCTCATCAATAGGCAGCTTTGAGCCCTACAAGCCCTATGGGATCTCTGTGTATCCGAGGTTTAAGGATGGGATAGGCCTTCCTCAGACTGTTAATGCCTACTCCAGACAAAAGGGTAAGTCACCAAAGACACAAAGAGGATCACACAGAGAGCAGGCAGGGGTGTGAGAGTTGGGCTGCCTCAACTTTGAAGAAGTGAGAAAAGAGGTTGCCACATGATTTCACAAAAACAGTGCAATCGATCAGAAACAGCTAATCCATGATGTAATAATGCCCTCTTGTGGATAGAAATGAATGCATTTATTTTTTTTAGCTGGCTTGAAGGTTTCAAATCATGAGCATAATCACTCATTAAAGCTGTAATAATGACTCACAATATTTATTTTTTTAAGCTCCATCCATGGTTCCGAAAATACAAATTGAAAAGATCTGGACGTCACATGTTGAGCTTACCTGGGATGAAATACCATTAGACCAAAGGAACGGAATCATCCAGAACTACAAAGTCTTCTACTGTGATAGGAAGGGACCCATTAACGGTAGGTTAGAGACCTTCATTTTACTGTTCTAAAACATGTTCCTCTTTACTTGATCCTATCTGATGTCTGACACTTCTTTCAGTTGTGAATGTTGACATGAAAGAGAGGAGAGTGATCCTGAGAGACCTCAACAACGTGTTTCTGTATGAAGCTTTTCTGATGGTTAGCACGTTTGGTGGGAGCCTGAACGGGTCAACAGTTGAATTCCAAATGAAATCCTACGGTTCGTATTATCATTCGGCAGTGGCTTTCTAGAAACATGCGATTAAGACAGTGTCTATTCCCACAACAGGTATGTCATCCAGAATGTTTATTTCTCTCCTCTCAGATGCTGCTGTGGAAATGGTATCTGTGTCCTTTGGACTGTTATTGATGGTTATCTTCATCGTCATGACTTGTTTCTCCAACAACAAAAGGTGAGATCATTGCCACGCTTACTTTTAAGCTGTGAAGCTGTGGTGTCATTTTTCTTTCTTTTGCAGGCTAAAGGGGCGTTTTTGGCCAGCTGTTCCAGATCCGGCTAATAGCAGCATCAAGCGATGGACATCAGAATCAACACGGGTGCAGAAAGTTTACTTGTGTAGCATTAAATGCTTTTGTGCAATAATAACCCACTTCAAAAGCTTCAATTTTATTTTAACAATGGATCAAATGACTACGTGCAATGTGAACGGAATTGCTAAAAAGGATGAACCCACAGATAATTATGACCAGCTCTGCAGTTCCCCTCCGCTTTTAACTCATTGTTTTGGTTTTACAAGCCGCATATTTTCTCAGTGCTCTCCTCAGCAAAAAGTCTACGATAAATCGTCTGTGCACCACCTGCCCATCACCAAACAGCAGACAGACAGACAAAGTTAGCAAATACCTGATGATCATATTGGAGCATTTAGCGGCTAAAGAGACAGATACTTCCCTCAGGAGTTGGAGACCAAAGCAGAGCTAAAAGGAGAGGGAATATTGGACTCACCAGGTGGCCAACGACACAAAGGAATTATAATATTGCTCCATGTGTGCAAAAGGTGTAAACAAGCCAACGCTTGCTATCACATTCACCACAGCTTTATATTTCAGTGCATCATTTCAAGCTTGTTCCAAAGTACCCATGCGCGCAAATAAGACACAAATTCAGCTTTAAGTAACATATACTTATGTATGTATATGTTTATACTTGTCAAAATACAGGCCTTATTTATTTTCCTTTTGCAGGATTCCCATCTTGCCTTCGACAACGAGGAGCCCAATCCAATGTACCTGTCCCACCTGAGCTTCCTGGACCTCCCTGTGAAACTAACTAAAGAGGACGATGACCCATGGTCAAGCAGTGCAGAGGACACCAGTGACCTGGGAGAGTCCATTTGTGGTTCACCATTCACCCCTGGCTACTCCGGTTCCAACAGCGACTCTGTTCCTTACGCTACTGTGGTCTTCTCTGGTCCATGCAACAGCCCTACACCTCATGTCTACCTGCGGTCTGAGTCCACGCAGCCCCTCTTGGAAACTGAAGAGTCCTTCAGTCCAAAGTGCTACCATAACATGGCAACTGATGGGATGCCGAGTGAGCAATGTTTTTTTGGACCTTCCCATGATTGTGTCCCTGTAAAAGGGGCAGATCCAGCCATTGTGTGGGATGACTTTCCTTTTCTCCGAGCATTATCCTTGAATGATACTCAAAATGGCTAGAAGTACTTTGGTGATTATAAGAGTAGCTGCTTTGCAAGATCTTCATCTAGTTCTGAGTTTGAAATGAGCCGATTGTGATAAGTTGATTCAGCAGAGCACATATATGTAAATGCATGCAAGATTTAATGCAAAAATCACTTTTATATTTAATGATTATGATGTCCACACTTTGTTCATATCACTTTGTAGATATGTCACCTCTTTAACAAATAAACGTTTTACTGTATATTGTAAATTGTTGAGATGATTTTGTCGTGGGGGTTATATATCATGAAAATGAAAATTACTTTTTTAGGCCAAGTTTGCAGTTAAAACTATTTCTTGGAATAACATAATTTAACTGTATGAAGACAGAACAAAAGTTCTCATCACAATACCTCTACTTACAAAAAAAGTTGTTCTCTGTAGCTAATGGATATGATTTTGAATGGAAGCAGAATAATTTCCAGTGTTGGCAAATATTTCTTTAAGACCATTAGTCCATGTTTAGTTTTTTTTTATTTGATTAGGTCCTCATAAACATTACTGCAGTGAAATCCAATTGGAAGTATTTATATAAAATGTTTATGTATCAACACAAACCCTACAATGACGTGCTGTTTTGCTAGAGATGAACTATGAGGTAAATGGGACTTTTGTTGGTGAAACGGGACTCCTAATTCCATGACGACTATTTGTTTACTCCAAAATTTCAGTGAAACTAAAACTGCTTTAAATTTCCATTTAGTTTGATAACATAGGATAACATAGGAGGTAATGGATTTTAAACAAACGTGATCAAAATGCATCGGATAAAACTCCGAATTAAAATAGATTTGTTAAATGACTCCCCTTTGTACTATTTGTCATTATATTGTATTTTATTTTGATTTAGCTCCTCTCTCCTCTTTCTCTTTGTAATTTGCAATTTTATGTTGGATCATTAATTCAACACAAAAGCTTCAACTGCAATTTGATATCGTAGGCTATGTCCAGATTTATATATTTAATCAAATAATTGCTATAGATTGTACAATCATTACTATTATATATATATAGTATTTTGAGTCATTGACTTATTGATATTGGTTGTATTTATAATATATATATATATATATTTCATGACAGAAAACGAAACTAATCTCCCTTTATTCGTCCAATCGATGTGTTCTGGCATTGTTAGCTTAGCCTAGGAAGACGAGTACCCGATCCTCACTCGGCTAGTGTGGTCTAGTCAAAATGGCGAGCCTCGTCTAGGGGTCGAGTGTGATAAACTGTCACATTTTCATAGTTTCAGGGCGGTTTATTTTCGGCCTCGTGAGCTGTCCTGATGGCCATGTTAACAAACGTAGCTCTGCGAGCTGTTCTGAAGTCCTCAGCTGGTGTTTTTTTGCGAGAAAGCGTCGCTCTGTCAGTGAAACCCTGGACATGCAGCTCGGCTTTATTATCGGGACCGAGAGTCGGCTGTGGTGAGTGGAAGCGACAGGGAGGACCAGAGGGACCTGACTAACGTTATGTGTTTAGAAAATATGTTACTAATGCATTATTACACCTGGTTGTTCACAGTGTCCAACACTAACCGTACCTGTCTGACAATACCTATATCAGTGAAACCCCTTTTTGCTTTCCTCCCAAATAGATTAATGGTTTCACAAATCTAATACTGTGTTTAAAGCGTCTTCTCTGGGGTTGTCTAGTCCAGATTTGACAGGTCTAGATAGAGTGGGTTTCAGATCTGGACCTGGTTGTGGGTCTCAGACAGCGTTAAGGCTTTACCTGAAATGTCTAAGACGCCTTCACAACAGTCAGAGGTTGAGACAGAAGTCATGCATCACGTTGAATTCACATTAAATAAGAATATTAAATAAAGTGCATTTACAAGTTTTACAAACTAGCTTATAAAATGACATTATTGCACTGCTTGGAATCCTTAAAACATACAGAATTATAGCAGTGATTGGCGTACTCATATTTACCCCCTTGTCAGTTTATTTTACACACCTAGACAAAAGTATGTGTAGTATTTAATCTATTTATATCGGTGAGGGTTGGCTAAATATTAGAAATACTTCTACTTTTGTAATACATTTCAACAGCATCAAACACTACAACTACAGAGATCGGAGTGGACATCTCTCGTCTGCCTTCGCTATGACTTAATAAAGTCAAAGAGGTTTTTACTGGGGAAACATTATTGGAAAACAAATTCAATTGTAGTGATTACAAATCAGAAAAAAAGAGATTGCATGAACAATTGTTGGACCAAAAGTATGATAGAAATGAACAGTAAGCTAAGAAGGAAAGTGGATTCATCAAAAGTACCGACGCATAGCTGGCAGATTAGTTGGCTGATAAATGACAGGACGTTTTGGGGAAAGGACAAAATGACAAAAAACAACGTGTGCACAGTTCAGCAAATGACAGCTAACACAGATGTCCTTCTCTAGGTCTTTGTGGGAAGATTGTGGAGGGTTAGTGTAGAGGAGTGATCCCAAAAATGCCCATTTTCTCTCGTCGGTAGTGACTATTAAGACCACTGAGATTATTTGATCTGCTGGTTTGTGATTCTAAAAGAAAAACAAATACAAGCGAGCGGCCTCTAAAATCAGGCAGAAGTCAAACAGACAAACTGTCCGACAGGCTTAGGAAGGATGTGCACATTTCAATAAGTTGCTAAACACTGTTATGTACCCCTCTCTGCAGCAGGCTCGCAGAATTGTTGTTCCAAACGTGTCTGTTTCTGCTCAATCTGATGCGCCGTCTCGCTTCATCGTGATCATATCGAGAGCATCTAGAGCAGCTGTACTTTTATCTGCCCCTCAGCTCTACTTCAACGTCAAAGCTGTTCAAAACATCCGTTAACAGAACTCTTGCAGATCACTTTACTACGTCACGATAGCAGATCACTCATCTCCTCAACCAGAGGACAAATGCTGGGAAATCATGAATCACATGTGACTGAATAAATACTTTTGACATAATGTTTACCATAAAACCTTTCAGTTTATTGTTCTAATGCACAGAAAGCTCTGAGAGACCAGCTGCTGTGCACCATCATGTCAGCTGTACGTGTGTCTGGGTTTCTGCAGGGACGAAGCACCGCTGTGTGTTTGAGGGGAAATGACATCATTTGGTGTTTTGATGATTTTAGATATTGAAAACCAATTTCCTCTCACCATCTGATACGTGCGACGTCGTGTTTTGTTATCTGGGGTGAGGGACAGCCAGCGCGCTGCAGATTATCTCGGTTGCGCTCTTCAAAATCGTGCATCTCAAAACTTGTGGATCGATTGCTTCATCATCCTGTCGCTTTCCTCTCGCAGCACGACATCAAAAACAAATGTTGCACACGCAGCGATGGAGACCGCACGCTATCCATGCTGAGTGGCATGTCGCAATGAAAAAAAGAATGTCTCTAGCAGAAAGTTTCCCTCGCATGCAGGAGTGATGAAAGGGTCACTCAGAATTCAATTCATTCATCTACTTGCTGTGGTTTCATATTTAGGTTAGCATCCGATTCTTTGAGGAAATCTACAAAGGGCAGTATGCCTGTATTTCTTACCTATTATTATTATTATTATTATTATTATTATTATTATTATTATTATTATTATTATTATTATTGTTGTTATTATTATTATTATTATATAACCACAGAAAACCACTCATTGGAAATAGATGTCAGTCAGCATTATTACAGGTTTTTAACAACATGTAAAAGACACTGAGCAGTGACGCTGTCGTTGGTTCTCCTTGAATATAAAGCAGTATCGTTAACTCTACAGTGGTATCATGTTGCTATATTTAATTGATCACACGCCAGCTTTCATCCTCCTTATTGTGAAGGCCACAACATGCATTTTAATTGAAACCGCGTCACAGATGTCTTGATTCGGTTCTGTAGTAACTTTCGCATTACGTGAAGTTTCCGTGTAGTTCACAGTCGGCTTTGGCCGGCAAACCAGTGATCCTCTCGTGTTCGCCAAAGGCCAAGTCTTCCTTTTCTTCAGGGACCAAACGTTGAACCTCTTCTGGGCTCAAATAAGCTTCAACGTCTCCGCCTTAGTTTTACTTCACTCCCTCCATCAATCCCTCTCTCTCTCTCCTCAGGTGCAGGCGGCTTTGCTGTTCCCCCACCGGTGAGACATTACGCTCGGGTTGCAAAGAAGAAGAAGACGGGTATGAGGCCGCGTCGTGTCCCCGCACCATGTTTGATTGACATTTTGAAATGCTCGCTTTTCATCCAAACGTGTTGTGTTTCTTGCAGGCCCTGAGAGCCAGCTCAGCGATCTTCCTTCAACTATGCTGAAGATGGATTACGCAGCTGTGCCCCTCGCTCAAACGTAAACAGACATTTATACCGTACATGAACTGAGTTAAAATATAAAGTATATTCACAATTCATTATAAATCTGCATTCATATATTTATTATTATTATTAACACGAGAGTATTTTCTGTTGATAGGACCGATGATGTTGTCAGAAGACTTCTGTCTTTGGAGTTGGCGAGTCACGTGAGTTCTCACGTCCCCTCAGATCGCCTCGTCATACTTTGCTCTACTTTCTTGTGTCCCATTATTTTTCGATGATGATTACGTTTCTTGAAACGTACGCTGACGTGCCCCTTTCAAAAGAACTAGACCCGTAAACATGACGTCTGCTTTTCATGTCTTCAGAGTGAAAAGCTGCAGCTGAAAAAGGAACAGTTGGTTACCAAAGTCCAGAGGGACGAGAATGACCGCAGCTCAGTGGAAGTCCGGGGTGAGCTGGGTTCCTTCAGTGTTATTCTCACTGAAATACAGAACAGCATATAATGTATTTTAATTGTTTATTGATTCGGTCCCCGTTTTGATTTCCTTTTTTTCCTCAGTGGCTATTTTGACTGCAAGAATCCGAAACTATCAGGAGCACTTACTAAAACACCACAAGGTGAGTGAAGGCATTTAAAGCAGCATGTTCCTCCCCCGAAAGCTTTCACAGAAGATGTCGGATGACGTATCGTATCATACTTTACTCGCACCACTAGACCGCTCACATATGAAAACGTCTCTTCACATTTCCTCTGAGCCTTCCTCTGGCTTGAGGCATGCGTGTGCTACAGGATTTCCTGTTTACTCCACCACACAGAATAAGAACATGCTTAGCACGACCATGGTTGGAAAATTCCACGTTACGTCATACATCACACATTGGTGTTTTGGTGTTGAAATTGACGCAGATAGTGTTGCATTTGTAATCCAGTATCTCCTCATAAACTGATGAGTGTCCCCATTTGCTCCCATATCAGATATATCATATCATGTCTGTTTGAATCACATTTGTAGTTCACGTTCTTTTTATGTGTTTATTTCATTCCAGGACAAAGCCAACAAGAGGCGGATGCTCATGGCTATCGACCGAAGGAAAAAGCTTTTGAAGAACCTGAGGTTGGTCAACTATGACGCCTTTGAGAAGGTGTGCGAGCAGCTGGGCATCACCTACACTTTCCCTCCAGAGTACTACAGACGGGCCACACGCCGCTGGCTGGCCAAGAAGGCCTTCTGCATTAAGGTAGCAAACAAATGACCCCTTCACATGTGTTTTTCAACGATGCTTATTGTGTCCGAGAGCTTTTCTGTAGCTCGATGTTTACACTCATCTCACTGACTCACAAGTGGAAGGTGTTATTTCGTGCCTCCACTGACACTTGGTCATGTGTGTCTCTTCGCAGGTCTTCAAGGAAGTGCAGAAGCAGAAAGCAGAACAGAGGCTGATGAAGAAAAGTTTAGCCTCCGCAGACACCGAGGCAGCCAAGATAAAAGCTGTTTAAACCCAATAAAAGACAAAGTCCTGTATATTACAACAATGGATTCGTCATGCTTGTGTTAACATCTTTACTTGAACACCTTCAGATAGGTGGCATGTGGATAAATAGCTCCCTTTCTCATGTGTTACCGTCATACAATGTTATTTTCTTTTGCTTTCACATTGATGGTGGAAATAAAATATTCCTGAAAGTTGTATTCAAATTTCGTTTGTACATTTATTAGTGAGGAATTATGTGACTATCAGTTTGAGGTGTTTATGGATTAAATTAGATTTGAGCCAAGTATTACGTAAAGTAGAGAACTCAAATAAACAGATTATTAGGAAGAAAATGTTTTCCTCTACTTTCCACTAAAGGCTCCTCTTTTTGGGTCGAACATGTCCATTATGTTACATCTCTGGTATTTTTACATCAGCTGTCTTAAGGCTAAATTCCTGTTTCATCATTTGTCAAACTAATAAATCACTGAAATTTGTTACCACCAGGTGATTGCATAATGTTAAATAATATGCAATCAGTACTGGTTTGGCATTTTTCTGCAGGCCTTGTGCAGAATTAGTGAGTTCACACGATGCCAACACCCTGCAAGAGCATCTGCTGATGTTACAACAGGATTCACCATTTTTAAACTCTGTTTGATTAGTTTGAGATCAAGTGTTTGCGGAGAAAAGGCTTTGAACTAGCCGTCGCACAGGAGTTCAAAGCCTTTTCTCCGCAAACACTTGATCTCAAACTAATCAATCCGCCACAAAAATTCTTCAAATGACTTAAGACATTTGAGGAAGCTTATGATGTTACATTTTTGTTGACTGCCAGAAAGGTGTTGATGAAACTGTTCTCTATTTTATTGCAACGTGTCTCTTATTTTGTCCAAATACCAAAAGGGTCTTACTGTAATGTGATCCAGTACAACGTGACCTCATACTGTTCCCCAAAGTAACTAACTGCATAGTCATCATTATGTTTCATATGCTGTACAACAAAACCTTCTGAGAAATCACCATCACTTAGTGACTGCTCCGCATTTAAATTCAATGTTTTCAATCATGTTTTTGAGTTATTTCACACCTTATCTTAGCATATTAACACATGCAGCCCCGTGTGCATACATATGTATATGTCACTGAGACATGCATGTGAACATTTTAAATAGCTCCGGCGTTTTAATCAATCACAAAGCTTTTGCAGCTGCAGGAAGTTTTGCAGTGGTTCAAGTCGTGAGTAAACCCATCCCTTCTTTCCATAGTATAAGATTAAAACCCGTAAGCTGTATGACAACAGGGACATGATGCATTTGTGGTTGCTGTATGAAAACATGGTGTGAAAAATTCTGACAACTGTGAGATGTCCCTGAAGTGTGCTGATCTAACGGGAGATTGGAAACCCGTTTATTAATTTGAAGCCTTAACCTCATGTGATACATGTTCCTGTGATCTGTAGCAGCCTCACAGCTCAGCATCAGTTGCGGTAAATTGTCTTGAGTTTGTCAGTGAATGACCAAAGATCTTTGTCATCCTCAGAAACAGCAGTTTGTTTGCAAACCAGCATTTCACAGCTTCAGTTCGTCACAGCTTCCTGTGTGGTGAGCAGCTCGTCAGTTTGAGCAAGAGCACTGCACACTGACAGACGCTTCTGGTAAGTGACACCTCTTTTTCCCCTCTCGCAGTAGACTCACTTAAGAAGTCACTTTTAATTTAGTTAAACTGTTGCTTATTATAACCACATTTGCAAATTTTTAAACTTTAGAACTTCAAAAGTTCTGCATCCCAAATAATCTTCTTCTGGCAGCAGCAATACCAGATACCATGGGCTGTCCCATGTTCTTTTGTACTGAAGTAGCACAGAAGTAAATCATTTTTCATTTCAAGACAATTACCAAAGCAAAATATTTTCTGAGCAACATTAGTCGCTGAGCTGTTACACGGGATTTTCTTAAAATACAGGTATATTTCTGATTAGGAACCCATGTGAAATATTGATCTATTAATTAGTTAATCAACTATAAATCACAAGAGCTCTCAAAACCCCCAAACTGTGGTGTCTCGTGCTGTGTTAAGGAAGAAGTCCATGAAACATGTATTGTAGGCTTTGCAGGGTGATTCGTGAACGCTTATTGAGCTGTAGAGTATGAATAACACATGAACTTTGTCTTCTTATTCTGGAAAGCACTAAAATATATTTACTTATACCTCTGAATTTGTCTGTGACAACTCAAACTGTAATGTTACCTACTCTGGAAATAAATATTGGATATAAGTACACATGTAAAACATGTGAAAACAATTGTGGCACATGGAAAGATTGATTGATGTCATTCCTCCAGCAGCGTTTTTTGCTCTATTCCAGGGCTAACAGCTGCATATGTTCTTACAGGCTTCAAAATCAAGAAGGAGATCCAGTAATCCAAAAATGTCGAACCCAGTGGTCACCCATCAACCAGGTGCAGGCAGCTTTGGGACAAATGTCCAAACAGGAGAGTGGAGCACAGGCCTGTGCTCCTGCTTCAGTGACTTGTTTGTCTGTGAGTACCATTCAAAATGCTTACATTTGACAGTTTGGTCCCATACACACCTGAGACACACTCAGGCACGCTTTCATTGCTTTTTCCTCTTTCAAAAATTCTCAATGAGACACACCTCTGTCGTGCAGGTGCTCTTGGCTGCATCTGTCCAGTTGCACTGAGCTGCTACACAGCTAATAAGTATGGAGAAAACTGCTGCTTGGGTTGTGTGCCAGGAGGCACAGCAGCCTTAAGGACTCACATGAGACTGACCTACGGCATTCAAGTAAGTAACTTATATAATTATCACAACTCTCCAGAAGACCCTTGCTTGTGCATGTTTCGGGGTGGTGCTCTGAGTCTCACGTTTTCACTATCTTGGCTCTTACGAAAGACAGAGATTTCAAAAAGGAAATGTTGGGTGTTCCCTGCTATTGAGAAAGGGCATTTCCTCATAAAGGGTTGATGTTCCCTATTTTGATTGTTTTTTCACTCTTTTAACCACAGGGAACAATAACCAATGACGCCTTGATGACCTTTTGCTGCGGACTTTGCGAGGTCTGCAGGATGACGCGAGAAATACACATCAGGAATGGAGAAATGTAATCACAAGAAGACATTAAGGATTCTGGCCCAATATATACAGTATTTTTTGTTTGTTGACTCTGTCCAGCTATTGTGGAAATCATTTCTTTATTCTTGTGGCGGGCCTAGCGTTCATGCGCACTGCAAATAAAGTGTGGGGGGGGGGGCTAATGAACAATGCATTCAGGTTTATCAATTGTAATATGTTACCTGTTGCCTTCTGTGTATTTGTCTATCTGCCGAACAAAGTGCTAGTACTGATCTGCATTACTGTAAATAAACTGCATTGTTCAGTCACTCACAGCATTATTAATTACATTTAAGCGTGGACCATTTTGTACGACATTGTCAATAAAAAAAAATCAACTTATTTTTGACTTTATTCTTAAACCAGTGCTTCCCAAAGTGTGTGGTTTGTGACCCCTTCAAATAAAGAGTGTACTTGAGACACTGTCGCAGATATTTTTTTAAAGGCAGAGGAAGTAAAGAGTATTCGGTATCACAAGTACAATAGCAAAACCAGAAAGATGTGTATTATTTTGTTCAACAGTGTCTTGTGACTTCTGGGTTGGAACCACTGCTGCAACATGATTTATTCTGACACGATCAAATCATAATTGCTGCGTCCGAAATTGCAAACTATGCACTACATACTCAATATTAGATTTGTTTCCGACTTGATCCTCGCTGTCACCTGATCAGAGAGCAGACTGGTTCTTTGTTTTGAACACAAACTACACATTTTGTAAAAGAAAGAAAATCCCAATTGTCTGTGTAAATGTAACCTTTAACACTAGAGGGTAACACTATTAGTTTCATGTTGTGCAATGAAGGTTTAATCTAAACACATCTTGTGTGGTTGATAATAATAAAGGCTGCCGCCTGATCTCGTCCACTTTCCAAGCAAGGTGCAGCTCATCTCAAACAACCCTAATATAGTTCCTTGTTTCCTCAACATCAATACTGTTCAACAAGCATGAACATATTAACCTAATTCGGTCAAAAGCATATTTTTTGCAAACAATCTAAATGAAAAGATGTCTGTGTGTTTATCTTAGTTTGCTTTCGTAAACTCCTCTGCTGGCTGAGACAAAGCAGACAGGAGGACAGAGGACAGGGGGAATGACTTTCTGATGTCTGTGTTCTTAATTATTGATTACTATAATTTATAAACTCTCAGGAATGTTATTTACTATTGATATTTTAGATTTGTTTCCAGTGAGATATCAATTACTTTATATAGTGACTTTGCTGTTTTAAAAATAACTGTTGTGGTTCTAGAAGTAATATTTAGTTATATCTAAAATCATAAATAACCATTGGACGTCCATAGTTCTCTGTCACGCTTGGAAGGGGTGAAAGGAGCGGTATGTTGTTGCTTACAATCTGCAAGCTCACCACTAGATGCCACTAAATCTCCCTCTGTTCCTTTAAACAAGGGAACTTTAGCCTAAAATATGTTAACAAGGCAGGTAACTAGCTGTTACACTTACTAATCCTCAAATATTAGCAACAATTGATATATCTAAATACGTATGTTGTTGCTTCATATAAATATTGTATATTGATTAATTTATTGACTACTGATCATCAAAAATAGAAAATCTTTCTCTCAGTTTGTACTGATTTCTACCAATATCTACGCCTGGAAATTGTCGGCCAAGTACTTCCTGGAACTATTTGAAGTCTACGTGACTATCTAGCATTTCAACTTCCGTTGACGCGACTGTCTCTCTTGACGGCTCTGGCTAGAATGGGGGCGTTCACCACAATGCACAGCGCGCTGATTGGCTGTTTGCTTCGTGGCCTGGCAACCAGAAGAGGCTTTACCAAACAGACAGACCCCCTGCAAGCGAGCATTCGAGCTAGCTACGACCGCTAGCTGCCTACGTCTTCTGGAGAGATTCAACCGTCCAGATACCATCATGTCGTCAAGAACTCTGCCTCTGCTATTCATTAACCTCGGCGGAGAAATGCTGTACATCCTGGACCAACGGCTTCGAGCTCAGAATATCCCCGCTGACAAAGCTAAGAAAGGTTAGCTAGTTTAGCAGCTTTCCAGACCACAACACAAATGTCACCCTGCTGTAAAACGTCAGTGTTGCATTGCGTTAACCGCACATTCAGTCGGTTTGTCCGTTTACTGGTTGGTGAATTACGAATCAGAATTCATAGAAAGTCAATGTAAAGCAAAGATATAAAGCCAGGTCAAGAGTTAACAATATTGAGTCAGCTGGTTGTCTTATATATTCACATACTTTGATACAATCTTAACTCACATAGATAGTTGTTGTTGCATGAGGCACTGTAACTATGAGCCCTGAGTCAATTTAAATTCGTAGCTAACTCCCAATACCTCATTGTCAATAAATGTGTAGAATTTTAGCATATATTCAACTGTGGTGTGCAACAACATTGTTTAAGTTTTAAGTCTTTTGTCATTGAGCAATCTGGTTTTCATAACATTTCATTTATCTATCTTTATCTATCTCTATCTCCAAATCACAAAGTTTTCACAATAGCTGGCTGGATAGAGGATGACAGAAGGAGAGGTATTATTGCAGAGCTTCAGCATAATCATGCACTGGATGCATTAGTAGCTCTTTGCTCTGCTTTGGCTTAGACTGAAGCACCACGCTTGATAAACAGTAGTGCATGAGAAATATACAACAGCACAGATCAGCTCACAAATAATCTCTCTGCTGTCTCTGCACCCAGCTAGGCGGTTGCGTTATTCAAATGCTCATTTCCTGTCCACAAACTGTATTGGTTATTCCACATTAACAATGATGGGAGTTGTTGTAAAACAGTGATTGATACCTGCAAGTTCTATTAATCAAATTAAAGAGCATTTCAACCTACCTCGCAGGCCCATGTGCAACATAAACTATCTGCCCTAAGACCATCGCTACATAAAATTGTCTCTTGTCTTAAGAAAACTAGTGTATTGGACTTGTTTGTACTGCGTATATCAAGACACTCATCTCGTCTTTCTGCACTGAGAACAAGCGTTACATTTTTCAAGTTTATCACCTTTGCCTCACCCTTGAGCCAATGAAAAGCTTGTGGAATATTTTGAATAACCGATAAATGGATGTAATCACAGCATATGAAACATTTCTGAGGAGAGCGCGAGCGCGAACCTTTTCCTACCTGGCTATTGCCTCGCTACTGTACAAACTAGGGCACACGCTGATGGCCTTCCAAGCTACTGCTTCATTAGGGCCGTTGGGATAGGCTTAGGATGAAATGGTTTTGGTCAACATATAGTATAAAATGCTGCCTGCTTCTGGAGCCTACTGTGCGGAAAGTCTAACCTCAGTTAACTCTTTGTGGACTTTTTTTTTTATTTTATTGTTTTCCTGAATAGTTATGAATGACATCATCACCACCATGTTCAACAAAAAGTTCCTCGAAGAGCTTTTCAAGCCGCAGGAGCTTTACTCCAAAAAAGCCCTGCGGACTGTGTTCGACAGGCTCGCCCATGCCTCCATAATGAGACTCAATCAAGCCAGCATGGACAAGGTAAGTCGCCATGTACACGTGTAGCACTCCGCTGCATCGTGCACGCGTTGAATTGTCTCTGTTCCTTTTTTCGTCTAATTGGAATTTTCACTTCAGTACTCCAGGCTTATCCACACATTAATCACCTTCTCACCAACAGCACAGTGATGCCAGTCGCTGCCGCCTCAGTATACTCACTACATTAGTATTTTAGAGTTCAAGCATGCTACAGATCTACATTAGATACATCTACACATCAATCAATGCTTCGTATTCATACAAGTGTACATTTGAGTACAACATGTTGCTGTATGTGGCTCCCTCTGCTGTTAATTATACACCACTAGCATTGTTTTAGTGAGTGAAGTCATGCATGTGTGTCCCTCCTCACAGCTCTATGACTTGATGACCATGGCTTTCAAGTACCAGGTGCTCCTCTGTCCTCGACCGAAGGACATCCTGCTCGTCTCCTTCAACCACATGGATGCAATCAAAGACTTTGTGAAAGACACTCCCAGCGTTCTCGGCCAGGTGGATGAGACATACCGACAGCTCATAGAGGTATTAATGTCAACATATCAAGCCAGCAATTTAAGTGGCACTGACTTATTTTATCTGCTTTCCTAATTCAATATTTTCGGGTGATATACATTGCTGACTAAATGTCAAACTATTTGGATTATAATCACGTACACCGAGCTACAGGGTGATTTCACATGTCATATTTTTTTAATTGTTTGTGTTATTAAATTACTTTTTTATTTTTTAGATGTATACAACCTTGTCTAGTGGAGAATTCCAGCTGATCAGACAAACTCTCCTTATCTTCTTCCAAGACATGCATATAAGAGTAAGTCCATTTTGTTCTCAAATTTCAATCATGAGGAGTAAATATACTGGATAATATGATGTTGTCTTTGTTTTTTTTCTTTTCTTTAAAAGCCTGTTTCTATGTTTTCTTCGATGCCAGGTGTCTATTTTCCTCAAGGATAAAGTGCAGAACTCTAATGGCCGCTTTGTACTTCCCACCAGTGGTCCGGTGCCTTATGGATCACAAGTCCCATGCTTGATAAGGTACCACTTTCTATGGCTGTTTTCACCCAGACCCAAACAATCTCTTTACTCTAGAGAATGATGGAGAGATCAAACAAGTGGCTTGGGTAGTAAAATGTACCGTTGGTCCTTCCAACGTTCTCAATGTTTACTTTTTGGTCTTCCATGTGCTTGCTGACCTCACCCAGACACCGTAATCTTAAGTTAAGCAGGCCTATCTGCAGCTAATGGCATTACAGAGGTTTTGTTGCACAATAATTTACATTCTAATTTTAGATGCGTTCGTTGTGTGTTCAGCTTGGATCCAATTGTTTAAAGGAGACAGACATGTCATGCTCATTTCCAGGTTCATACTTGTATTTTGGATTTCTACTAGAACTTGTTTCCATGCTTGAATGTAAAAAAGTATTGGAACATTAAATGTTTTTGTATCTGGTAATTACAGGATGTTCAGCTGCAGTGGTGAAGAGGTGACCAGGCGGCAGTTCAGTAATGGAGGAAACTACACCGCTGCTCTCCGGGAGGGATCTTTCGAGATATTCGGAGACAGAGTCACCAAACTCGGGACAAACATGTAAGACGCTGCAAAGTACCAAAGATGTACCTGAACTTGACTTGGTAATACTGTATTAATGCAATGGCAGGGAGTTGATGATGATTTCCTGTCATCTGGGTTGTGAGATATTTTGAAGTCCTAAGTCAAAGGCAACTGAACTTAATGGTGTAGTGACGACGACGCTTCGTCCTAGATATTTAAACTTATGTGGTTTGATGTGACATCATTTCATTGCATTACGTTGTGAAAGTCAAATGCCGGGGACTTCCCACGAGTCAGTAATAGTATAAAGCCTGAGTACACAGATCATCTTTGACATTATGTTGCAATGACGGGTTCATTCTCTCTATTTCATCTTTTCCTTCAGGTACAGTGTAAGCCGCCCAGTGGAAACCCACATGTCAGGGGCATCTAAAAATTCAGCTCAGCACACTAAGGTGAAACAGCGACACTGTCGGCAATGTAAAAATTAGTGATTTTATGAATACACAAACTGTGCATGAACTCCATGCACACAAGTTATATCATCAACACCTTGTGACCCTGGTCCAGAACTATACTCTGCTTACTGATGCAGGATCTTGTAAAAAAAAATCGGTTTAGCACCAATAACACTGAAGTAAACAAGCCATTGTGTATCAACAGGTCAACGTTGCTCCCAATCCTCTAGCCAAAGAGGAGCTGAACCTGTTGGCCATGTTAATGGGAGGGTTAGAAGTTCAGAAGCCAGGAAATGCAGACAACGGCTTCCGAGTCAACCTCTTCGCCACCGATGAGGAAGAAGAGTGGGTCTCCTGTGTTGTGTGGCACTCGATCATATGAAACTGATACCAACATTGAACTGTTTAGCTTGTTTTAACCAATCAACTCTAACATTGTGACTCTTTTCTTTCTTCAGAGAGGCATTAATATCGAGACCAGATGACCTTTCATATGGAGTCATAAACATCCAAGCAACGAAGGTAAAGCTTGGTTATCTGTCCTTCACAACCTGTTCCTTTTAGTTTCATATAATTGGTTGTCCAGTATTTGTGGAATGAAAATGTAATCTTTATTGTACGTTTAGTGACAAAAAGTCTGACCATACCGTCAGTTTTCTGTCATCTAAGGGCTAAGTCCACTGACTGTTGTCGGGAAGGCCTTAGGGTGCACCAAGTGATCTCAGACAACCTCGATTGATTGTGATCGAGTACTCCTGTTGGGGAGGAGCTGGTGGAGAATACACAAGAAGTCACTCACCGGAAATGACGTCCGATTTGTTTACTGGGCTAGTGATGGAGCTTGAGTGGGCCATAGTTCATGGAGCCTCCCCTCCATCTCTCGTGTCCACTCAACAGGCCAAACGCTAATCCTCATATCAACCCTCTTTGTAGCTACGATGTTTGTTTTTATTTTGGACTGTCTGCTTTCCTCTGATTGGATACTTGCTCTCCTCCCATCTCAGTCTGGTCTCTAATGTGTCCCAACTAGTGCATCTTGTTTTTGGCGAGGGTGAAATCAAATGTGTTTGAAACGTGACGTAGCGTCTGGGACAGACAAATCATGGATACAAATATTTTAGTCTTTTACCCTTGATAATCAACACCCATGATGGGACTCAGGGCCAATTGTTAATCAACTCAATGATAGGCTTATCGTTATACAGTCAGTGATCAGAGATTTGAGGCTTTGCCAGTCTAACAGGATTTACTGTAATGAGGTGCAAGTACTTGTGATCACCACTCTGGCACTACTTGTGATTGGGTCATCCAAGATGCATGTCAATGCCAGGTCTGAAACGGGGCCTGTTGTCTTTTCAGGACCAACAGGCCAATGCAGAGCTGGCCAAGATCATGGGGGAGTTCACAGAGTCTGGAGATCAATCTCCTGGTTCCAGCAGCAAAGGAGACGACCTTCTGGCCATGATGGACGGGCTGTGACGTGGTCACGCTGACACAAATGCCCAGGGAGTGGGGCGCAATGCATCGTCAATGGCATGTTCGACTGAAGGCCAGCGTGCGTGTCTGTACACTGCAGAAACCTCACATGCAGTTAGAAATCCTTCTCCTTTGGGTGCTTTTTCAAAATGCAGATGTGAGCCGGTGTTTCCATTGATTGTCAAATGACCAGCTGCAAATTTGCATAGTTAACTTGCAAAGAATGTGGTGAGCCCAGCTTTAAGCCGTAAGACACTGTGATACGATGTTTGCTGTAAACTGAAAAAGAGTTTCAGTGCATCGAAATATACAGTGGGCCGATATCGGTGTGTTGAACATGTGTATCTGTTAATTGAAAAACTGTCTTTTTGGAGTTGGACTGCGCTCCTGTACACAAAATACATATTTCTTTAATTTCACACACTGTCATTTATCTTAAATGTGAATTATACATCTCCGTTTTAGTTGATTTGATTATTTATGGTCCGTAATTCCATGTCACACCATGTTAACTTCTGCTGTATTCTAATGAAGTAGTGATGATATTGTGGGGGAATCGGAGGAAACCCAAGTGCTCTTTCTGATGTGATTTGAATTCCCTCAAATCTTTATTTTGGTAAGAAATATGTTTATCTTGCGTCACACTTTATGTCCATAAAACAGTATAAGGAGCCACTTGTGAGGCATTTTTCACTATCCTGTGATGTCTATAGTCTGGAAGTATGGCCCAGAAATGTGCTCATTGCTGAGTACTTTATTATGATAGAGTATTGCAATTTAAGTGTTTGTCTAATATGTAAATATATTTATTGCATACTTTATTTATTTAAATGTATTATTTTATTTGTACAAATAATGCTACAGTTGGTAAATTGTAAAATGTGCTGTGTAGGATTTTTAATAAATAGATGAATGTTTGTTTTTACACATATTGTATCTTCGGCTTTGGTACTGATGCAATGGAGTGTTAACAATGGCGTGAGCCTTGTAACAGCTTGTTGCAGTTTAACAGCTCTAACAATAGGGGGAGCTGTCTGACCTTTGTAATAATAATAATAAATCGTGTACTGTGTGTGTGTGGTCTGTCCAAAGTGACTACCACACACTACGTTGCATTTTAGTATGCAGACATGTAGTAAAAAAAAAAAAAAAGCACTAGTTTTTTTTTTCTTCCAATAATTCACTTGCGTATGAGTGTAGGGTTCACTGAAATGTAAAACAAGAAATGTGTGATTGATTATATTCAGCTATATCTACCACCAAACCAGAACATTAAAAGCAATATGCTTGTAATCCCCAATTAGACTCAAGCACAATGAGAATTGCTGAAGCAACAACTATACGCAATATATTTGTGTGCAGTCTGCCTGCAGATGGGTCAAAGTGAGACAGTCTGCACTCCCCCAGTAAACCACACTCGTACACACACACACACACACACTCGAGTGTGGTGCATACCATGCAGGCAAGACATGCTGAGACATTTCTCTGATGTGATCCGAGGGAGGAGGATTCTGGTGAGGTCTTCTGAATAATCTTGGCAAAGGAGAGACAAGAAACACTGCGTGCCCTGAGGATACAACCTACCTGCGAAAAACAAACAGAAACCAGAGCCCATGCCAGTCATCCCGGCAACACTGTTCACCGGAGTCAACCAAGCTCACTAGAAAACATGTCACCAAGACAAGATTTGCAAGATTGCTTATATGTATTTCATAATCAAGATCATTCTATTTTATTGGCATGTTCATAAAAAACATAAATGTGATTTCTAAGATAATGAATGTCACTCATTTTAAAGAGATGTACAAAGTTTAAATAGAACTAGAAAGGGAAGACTTGCACTGTTTGTGAAAAAATTAATTTAAAAACAACAAAGTCTTTAAAGTACAGCAGATTTAATTTCTATAAACACACCAAAAGAGACGCTAAAATGTGTTTCTCTCACAAACCTTGCATTCGAGTTATGATTCAGTTTCCTCTTTAGAGACTGTGGGCAGGACACTGTAAAGCCACAGGCTGACAAGTGTTTCATGTGGCCGGGGGCCTGTGCTCTGCTGAGTCAATGCAGGAAGACGAGTGCAACTCAAATAAGCCTTTTGCCATTTAAGTTGCCCTCTCTGTTACACCTGCCCACCGGTATGAAACTGGTAGCTGTGGGTGGAATTCAAGGTTAACAGTGGAGTCTAAATAGGGAACATGGGTGGGCTTTACTAAATGTCACTGTCATTCAAATGTTTGCTGAGTAAATGAGCACGACATTTTCCTTTTCGTGAGCTGAATTGGTGGGTATTACCAATGACATCCTGTTTCATTGCAAGTTCTACACAAAGATAGCATAACACAGACATTCTATGAGTAACTTACTAATTAAACGTTCACTGAGTCATATGGTTAAAGTGAATTAAGTGCAATATGTGTCAGTGGAGAGCCTGAAGCAAACATGTTAACCAACAGTCAAAGACCTCTTTATGCACAGTTACATCCATGTACATTACAAGAGAAGAGACAATGCTGTTTCACGTGAGAAAAAAAAGACTGTGTTATGTGATTTAGGTAGGACTGAAGATTAATTACATTTCATGTTATATTGCTCATTATATTAGAATATAAGGGCTACACTTTTTTTAAATGCTCCATTTTTTTTCTGACGTCCTTCTCCGGTCGGATGATTATTAAAACCTGTGTTGTTGTTTTTTTGTTGCAGATTGTATTTATAAATCATCTAAATGCTTAGCTGTTAGAAGTTATGTTCTGTCTGACAAATAATTCACCGCTACAATAATATGTGTGCTTGGAATTTATTTGCATGACAGGATAAATAACTACGGTAATTTATGAAAGTGGTGTTGCTTCATAGTGCAACAAACTTTATTTTAATGGTCTAAACTTTTCCCGTAAAAACAACTATGATGTAATGTCTTCGGTTTTGCAACTTGTATTATGCAAAAAATGTCATCATCGGTGCGCAACCATAGTCCAGGAGAGAGAGAGAAAGAAAAAAAAAAACAGACAGGTGTTTGTATTGGTCGATCGCAGCTGTCAATCAAATAAGTGTGTGCGTCATTTCCGTTGTCAGGTGGTGCTGTCGCTGTGGAAAGATGCGATCAGCGGAGAGCAAGAGGCTTTTCCTTAATTGCTCATTTCAGTAACAGAGGCTAAACAACCCCGAAACCAACCCGCTTGTGGTCTCGCCTGTTTCAGCGAGAAGCTCCGCGTATCCACCGCAGCGTTTACCCCACGAAACATCCATGTTGTAAGCGGACAACGCAGACTTTACCCGGCGGTTTCGGCTCGAGGTAAGCGAGGTGGTAAAATGCATTGCTATCTAGCTTTCTGGCAGAGCTAGCCAGCTGTAATGTTACCTTACTGTGTTTAAATGGCCTCCCGGCTGCTGTGTTGCCTCCAGGCTTGGCTTTAGCTAACCTCGCTCGCCTGCAATCGTGATAGTAACACCGGTGGCAACATACGAATAACGTTACGTGCGCAAGTAGCCGCAAGCCTAGCTAACACTGTGTAGTTTGCTACGAAAGCACAACTCCTTGGTGTGTTGTGTGCCCCTTTGTGTGGCCGGCCGGTGTGCCTGGAGCTCGGGCAGCGTCTTTAGCCGAATAATTCAGCCAGCTTTGTTGTCGTACTAAGTCGGTATGTGCAGACTTAGTACGACAACAAAGCTGCATATACATTGTTAATATGTACGTTTTGTGTTCGCGTAAATGACCACTTCGTGCCAGACGTTGCCTTACCCGGTGACACCATCGCACACCGTGTAAATGCGGGTTTAGTTTGCGTGGCTTTAAACAGTCTCCAGGTGGTCAAATAGTAACGTTAAATGTTGCGGGCAAAAGCACGTTAGCACCTGGTTACAGGAGTTATTGGCTGCGTGTGGAGTGGTTTTTGCACAAGTTGTGAGGCATAACGTCAGCGTTTTTACTCGTTTCGTGTTCTCCAGAACTGAACGGTGTCCAGACCTTGTGGTCGCAAAATGGCACCAATCAACGCGTGACAGTCTGCGTGTGTGTGTGTGTGTGTGCATTTGTAATTATATTCCGTCTTGCCATTTGTAATGTGACCTCGTGTACACGCAGACGTGTTGTGCGTTCAAGGACGCTGTTATTGCAATACTGTAGTCAACAACTGTAGTCAGGGTTAAAGGCTTGATAGCGGTGGATGCGTGTAAGAGCTGACATGAATGATTGACGTTTCATTCAAAGCAGCAGGATTGAAGCCTGTGTCACCTCCGGGTTGCCTTACTTCTTTGTCCTGTTTGATCTATTTGTGGATTCATTGATTTCGGATCATACTAGCGCTCTGGCTTCATGATCGCTCCAGATTTGGTTATGGACTTGCATATTTACCACCTGCTGTAGTGTCCTTATGCTGTCTTTTGTCCATCCTGATACTATCTTGGGTTTTTTTTTTTTGCAATCAAGCTGTTCTTATAGAGCCAGACAAGTGTCCCGGAGTCTGGGTGGGTGGATCCTGAGACACCTACGTGGTTGTTTTGTTCAGATACTATTTAAGGAGCCCACATTTCTCGTGGGCACCGGCAGCGTGTCTCTTCTCCTCCTTTTTTTTTTTTTTTTTGTGTGATATGATTCAGAGGCTGTATCTGTTCTTGTCCTCCCTCTGGTACAGTCAGAGGCAGAGGCAGCCTTGCTTGCCAGATCACTGGCTGTGCAGAGAGGCACAGCAGTGTCGGAAAAGGATAGCTGTGTGCTGTCATTGCGCTGATGTCATTTAGGTCAGTGTGCATGAGTTGGTTGCATTGACCTTTTGCTTTTTAGATGTGTCAGGGGTTGGCTCCACAGCAATACAGCTGGTGTTTGGTAGGTAGATAAATGGCCGTGGGACCATTTGCAGTGTGTTGTGCATACGTAGAGTCTGATTAGTGTGTTTTCAGGTGCATGGATTCGTATGTTTTTCTAGTTTAGGCTCTGTCTGCTTATTTTACTCAATCTATCAGCCATTCTAGCACTCGACCAACAATTTAATATTAATCTGGCAGCAATGGGAGCGGTACATTTCCAATTCTGCCAACCTCGTGAAATGCGGTAGTTGATTATCCATTGCTTCGCCTCGCATGCTCTGGAGTGAGATGCTCTCTTACTATTGGCAGGGTGAACGGTGTCACCCTGGCTTGTGTTGTGCCATAAATGCCGTCAGAAAACCTCAGCTCATCAGACTCAGTGGGTGATGACTAGTGGAGATGGAGACAGATGGGCGAGAGACATGACGATGACACTGTCTGCTGTCTGGGATCACAAAAAGCCTCATGGAAGTGAGAATTCATACCAGCCCATACTGACTGCCAACTGTCCGGCCTCCTCGCTGCCCAAAAACGCCAACTGGCGAGTGGTGCACGATTTTAGTTTTGAAACAGGAAGAGGGCCTTAATTCATTAAGAATATTACATTTCTCTGAGTTTGTTCCATTTGCAAGACTGGTTTCATATCCTGAAGTAGTTTTGGGCTTTGTCAGCTCTCCACTCAATGTCTGGTTTGCACTTAGAAGATATTTTGGATGTTATTAGTGTGAATCACCTCTCTTGTTAAGTTGGCTAAAATATGCACACCACTGCTATCACTAAGTGACATTTTTCCTTCAGATATCACTTTGTGTTGCCTGTCTTGCGGACGTAACTTCTATGAGGTGATTCTTTTTTTCAGTTGATGTGGCGCATGTCAGAGGCTTGGTGGTACATTCGTCTTGCAATCATTGGTGTCATCACCTGGCCAGTAAAGCGTTTCTGTCCAGTGGAAAGTGAGGACGACAGCGGGGTGAATCATTCCTCTCGGTCCAAGGCACTACTTCCCTGTTACGGGAAACAGATGGGGTTTCATTTCACATAGGAACTCCAGTCAGTAAACAAAGCATACCTCTTTGCTCTCTGAGTTCTGGGAGGTAGATCTGCTGTGGCAGTTGAAGTAGTTTGTGTAATGATGATGTGTCACACTGTGTCACCGGTCCCTCTGGCATGTGAATCTATTTCCTTATCATGGTGTAAGGGCTTGGCTTTTTCTTTTTTTTGTTTCGGCCTTGTTCGAACACGCATGTCCTTTCAGATGACGGTATGCCAGATAAGCCGGCTGTACAGATTTTGAGATAAAACGCGCAGATTAAGAGCGGAAGGGATTTTTTTTTCTGAACCCATGTCCACCTTAGCAGGAAATGCTGGAGAAGGATATGTGTTTCAGTGCTGAGACTCAAATAAAAAATGTGTGCCAGTGTAATGCCGTTACATGTCAGCGTTTAGCATTTAAATTGCAGATTGTGGCACATTCGCTTTGCCTGTTGGGGAGATTGAATATGAGGTGTCGCCCTTGACGCCAGCAGCCATCATTCTGAATGGAGCCGTAATGGCCTCACATTCACACCGAGGTGTCGGTAAATGTGTGGAAGGGATATTTAAAATAGGCTGGGAGGAGCTGCCCTGAGGTTTACCTCCTTTCTCCTCTATTCACTAATAAGTGCATTCTGTAGTAGTACTACTGCTGCAGCTCTGGGTATAGTCTTTCTTTCTAAACAGACCGTTTTATAAAGCCATTGCTTGGTTACAGATTGCTGCCGCTGTTTATTTCGTCATCGGTTCAGAGTTTTGTCCATGCGGTCACGTGGATGCTCTTACCGTTTAACTTGACTATCTTTATACCGTGCACTAATCAGATTTATTCCCCTGTGCAGCTCCAGTATGTCCAAGCGGCGCTCGTCGGAGAGGGGGGCTGGAGAGACATCAGGCAGGGCCAGCAAGCTTCAATGTCCCGGTATATCCGGCAGTAACGCCAAGAGAGCCGGGCCCTTCATCCTTGGTAAGGAAGCAACTATTTATTTTTCTTCTTTGCACGAGCCCCCGAGTCGTGGGGTGTCCCTGTGTATACGCACGCCTAAGACAAGAATGTGAAGAATTTCGCTGATCCCCCCCCCCCCCCCCCCCCCCCCACAACATCGGCCAGAAAGGTCCCAGTCTGTGTTGGAGCAAGGTTATTTCCTCCCTCTGGGAAAGTGCGTCTCTGCCTTTCTCTCAAACTTCTCTGTTTTCTACTACACTATTTGAAAAGCAGAGTGCCAAAGAAAACATTACACTAGGGGTGTTAATGGGGACGTGCACATGCGGCCTTTAATGAGTTGCAGTGGGAGCACACACTCCGGCCTGTAGCCTGCCCTTTTGGTCATGCAGCTGTTTCTTTTCTTATCCCTGCAGGGCCTCGCCTGGGCAACTCACCCGTGCCCAGCATAGTGCAATGTCTGGCCAGAAAGGACGGCACCGATGACTTCTATCAGCTCAAAGTAAGTCGTTCTTAGGGGTTTCTCTTTCTCACAAACTCGGCGAGTTAAGCACATGCTTCAATAAAAATGTAATTCGAAACAAAGCTACGATGTCCCTGTAGACCTCTGAACCTTTGACCCTCCTTCGTTGGTGTTCATTTTATGGCCCCCTGTTTCCGTCTGGTGCAAAGAACAAAATCTCAGCTGGGCCGATCTGTTTATTGGGGCTATCCAATGTCTGTTACACACAGGAGGAGGCTATAGAGGGGAGGGGAGGGGGTATGGAAGGGAGGAAGGTAGCGCCCCACCTGGAATGTCGACTTTTAACCCCCACGACCATGTAGTGAGTCAGTGCGTGACCCTCCCCTCATACCCGGGACTACAGAGCCTCCCTGTCTGCTGCACAGCTTGTTGGCTTTACCTATGAGCCACTGTTTTAAAGCTGCAAACCTCTCATACCATCTCCACTGCACGGATTGTATCTTCCTGTTAAATGCTAAGCAGATGTATCTTCCTGTCATGCCTTCAGTTATTTAACCGCTGTAGTGTCTGAAGATCAGCTTCGTACTAAATGGTTAACGCTCTGGTTCTGCCATCTGATCCGGCATGAGCTCTTGTCTTGTGACCTAATGTTTACTCTGTCCTCCCGTGTGTTTACGGCAGATCCTTACGCTGGAGGAGCGAGTGGACTCTGCAGGGGAGACTCAGGAGGAGAGGCAGGGGAAGATGCTGCTGCACACAGAGTACTCCCTCCTCTCTCTGCTGCACAACCAGGACGGCGTGGTCCACCACCACGGCCTCTTTCAGGTACACCGACACCTGCACACATTCGGCAATTAGGTTGCATTTCTGTTGACGGGTGCATAGTACATCATAAGTCAAATAATTAATATCACGGACAGATGTCTTTTAGTTTATGGTGTATTACTCAGCACTGTGTGGGCGCATTTCCTGTATAATTGCAAATGCTAAATACACCAACATCACCATGGAGACGTGTCTGCAACTTTGTATTGAGTTCAGAATGTGGCGTCACCGTGTAAGTAACGCCGTGCTCTTATCAGCCCCGTAATGGCAGCGGTGAGCTTGTCATTAGTCCGGCCAGCTGCTTGTGTTTTCCTTATCAGCGTTGTTTCAAGGGAGAAGTAGGAGCACCATTTGAAAGCCATATTTATCTGTAGCCATTCTCTATCCACAGTCCCATCCATTCATGATGACCCCCCCCCCTCACCTGTATTCCCGTCTGCCTCCTCCTTTAACTTTGTTATTGTTCCATCTGCCTCTTCAATGTCATCTCTCTTCCCCTCTCTCTCTCTCTCTCTCTCTCTCCCTCTCTCTCTGTTTTTCGTCTTTGTCTCTCTTTCTCATCTGCCGGTTCCACTCTGCCTGTGTTCTCAGAATAGCAGCATTGAGCCATGCGCTCTGATTCATTTAGGCCTGCGATATCGATATTGGTTATTATAGTGCATCTCCGCTGTGAGAGAACCAGTTAATACTGTACACATTTTCAGAGGTGCTGACTACAATTGACAACCTGATACAGCGATCAATAAGAAGTGGTGACTCTGCTATTTGGGGCTGGAGTTGGAATTCGAGGAATGCGCTCTGTTATTCATCCTCCACCAACCGATGCGTCGGGGTGGACGTGTGTTATTCATTGGCTACATGCAGGCTGGTGATTGATGTCCTCTACCCTGCGTGAATCTATGTCCTTCTAAGCTGAATGAATCAACTCGAACAGCTGGCATCGTACAGGAATCCATTCCGTTTGATGCATTCATGAATGCCTCAACCTTTTATTGATTGGACACTGTTGGAAAGTGCCTCTAAAATGCATCAACAACTCTGTTCACTTACGAAGTGAGCCCCTTCCTGAAGATGTGCTGCTCACGCTTCTTTGTTGTTCTCCCCCTCCAGGATCGAGCCTACGAAATAGTGGAGGACATGGAGTCCAACAAGGTGCGCAAGATGAAGAAGCGGATCTGTCTGGTGCTGGACTGCCTGTGTGCTCATGACTTCAGCGACAAGACGGCAGATCTAATAAACCTCCAGCATTACGTTATAAAGGAGAAGAGACTAAGCGAGCGCGAAGCCATTATTATTTTCTACGATGTGGTGCGTGTGGTGGACGCCCTTCATAAGGTGAGTCTACCATAGAATTTGTTCAACTACTCCAAGAAAAGATGCACTTGCAGGGCTCGTTAATGTTTTTGGTTATTTAACAAAGACTTCGTCCTCTATTTCACCCAACAAGTTGTGAGATACAGCAAGTGAGTTGCCAAATTGACTAGCCCAACATGGAGTTTTACTTGCCCCGGGCAAGTGGGTGAGGCTTAAAGTTAATTTATACTCGCCGTAGTGAAACTGGCGCGCGTGCCAGAAAATGACATCATCTCTTTGTTATTGTTGGCTAAGTTCACATTTTACCTTCTGATTACTCATCTCCCATATTCATGTGTCACTCTCAAAAACGAACGGATTGTTTTGATACCAATGATTCACGAAGCACAATCTAAGCAAACTGATTTTCCCTCTCTTGTCTTTCTTTCCTCCGTGCAGAAAAACATTGTACACAGAGACCTCAAGCTGGGAAACATGGTGCTGAACAAACGGTAAGATGAAACTCATCCCGTCATTCGAACTTGTCCAATCAGTTAGCTGGCCACTAACCTCTCCCATTATACCAGGTCAGTTACATTAGCCTGCCAGTAAGTCCTTCTTTCTCAGCTCACGTGTGTGTGAGTGGCCCCCAGCAGCCTGTCTCCAGTGTACGTTTGGCTTCAAATCCAAGCAGGGGTCACATTCTCAGACTAAGACGGAGATCAGTGGTAGGAACCCAAAGCCTTGCTCTCGTGTCTGTGTCGAGCAAAGGCTGTTGATTTACTCTCCGTGGTTGGATTGTTGGAAGCGGAGGGTGAACCGGACTCTGGTGCAAAACAGAGCAAAGAATAAGCCACTGCTTTGTTCCCAGTGGAAGAGCGAGCTGTGTTGTACAGCTCACGGGACAGCGAGTGCACCTCAGTTCAGATAGGCCCTGCAGAATGGGAAAACTGTTAAGAGAGACGTTTGTATTCAGGGGTAACCGCCACTTTCACAGTGTGACTACTGCTATCTGGTACTTTGTGCATTTGTGCAAGTTTAGATGATTGAGCTAGATTTTTGCATTGAACCTGTGGATGTTGCATCCAAACAGCAGAGGTCTGCACGCACTTTCATGAAGACTCTGACCGTCCCACAAAGCCGACTTTTTAACATTTCTCTCTCCGCTCCTCCGCTTGCTGCACATACCTTTTGCATCCAAACATAGAGCATGCTCGCATCACGCACCAGTGAGCGCAGTCATGGAGTTGCCTCACACTGTACTTAGTCACTTCTCATACATTATCTGTCAGTATGAGTGCGTGCATTGAGACGTCACGTTCCTGGCTTATCTTTTTACCACATGACACATCTCCGGTCAGAGCCTGTTGTGTCTTCCTCCTCCTCCACCAGTAGTAGTAGTAATAGTGGTGGTGGTGATGAAACAGGAGTGTTTTGTCCAGGGGAGAGGGGTGGTGGGGAGAGGAGCCGACGAACGGAACACTCCGTCCCAGCTGAAGACAAAGGAGAGTCCTGCCAAAGGCCCCATAGCTCCGAGCTGACTCACACGTACACACATATACGTACACACACGTGGACACAGTCATCATTTATTTACCCTCTACTCTTCTATTTTTCTTTTACACCCCAATCCCTTTCCTGCTTTTATTGTATCTTCGTCATATCCCCTTTCCCGCCTGCTTTATGCATCATACTTTGCTTTGCTTGCATGTTTCCTCTTGTCACTCCACCCTGGATGTGTGTGTGTGTGTGCTCTCCGTATGGGAAGGACGTGGGCCAATTATAGACGCAGACCGCTCCTAAAAATCCCCCGTCCTCCCCTGCTGCCTGTCGTCACTCCGGGAAATGCACCGATGCCACCGACAAGCTCAGCAGTTTCTGCATGAATGATGTGATTTCCTCTTGCAGAGCCAGCTGTTATGAAAGCAGGATGTCATAAATGAATCTGCAGGGTTGTTGTATGTCAGAGCTGTGTTGACTTCCATAGATGGAGACGCACCGCAGCACGGTGTAGCCATAATTCAATAACACCATCTTTAAAAAAAAAAAATGTGATTAAATGAATTGCTTGTGTAAAGTTTAGGTTCTATAACCCTCCAAATCACTGTTCTGACCAAATGATGTGTAGAAGTTGCCCTGCCTTTGACCTCCTTTCTCGTCAGCTGTTGTATTTTCAGCAAAATGTTGCGGCTAGGGAGGATAAATCACGGGGGCTGTTTAGGTTTCTGGTTTCCCGACTTACCCGGGATCACATGAACAGGATGCAGAGATGGTGTGGTCTCTCTTCGGTCCTCGGGGACCCTTGCCTCACGAGGCAAACATGCAATTTCATTTACCCAATCTCCGGTGCAAGAATAGAAGCTCGGGTCGTGATGCAGACGGACAAAAGAACAGACTCCTTTTATGAAGGAAGCTTTTATGCCGAGGGTACTTGAAGCGCTGCACTCTGTTCTGGCCCATCCCTGTGCAGATCACAAGGCCACTGTATGGTTCTAGAGATTTGGATCACAAAGGCTGCTCAAGGGTCGGATCATATAAGTAGCTGGAAATTATTTGAACCAAATGTTCTAAGGGGAAATTGAGATTGGAGCATTTGGTTGCAAATAGAGTGTTTGACAGGAATTGGCTCCAGATGCCGTAATAGGAGGTGTGTGTGTGTGTGTGTGTGTGTGTGTGTGTGTGTGTGTGTGTGTGTGTGTGTGTGTGTGTGTGTGTGTGTGTGTGTGTGTGTGTGAGAGAGATGGAGCAGGGTGTGAAAGTAGGAGAGAATAGGGGAAGCTGTTGACCTCAGGCTTTTTAGAAAGCGGATGTGGGTGAGGAGCGTGATCGAGAGAGGACCCGGGCTCTAGACCCCGGCTGCTTTTTGTCTGCACTAATTTGCTTTCGAGTGTGTTTTCGTGTGTGTACGTGTTCACCATGGGAGTGATCGTGTGGGTGCACTTGAAGTTGCGCGTATCTGTACATATTTGAAATCTTCGTGAGCTTCATATACTCGTTTGGCAACCCATCACCATGCAGGCCTTAGTCATCAGAACAATTATCCCAAGCCACAAGTTGACTCATATGTTTATCAAAGTGTAGCTTTTTATTTTCTCTTTCTCTGCTGAAAGAACACGGTGATATGGAACCGTCCATAGTCGCTCGTCTTTAATACTGTTGGGTTCACTCCACCACAAGCAAACTCAGTTGACCTTAATGACTCAGAGAAAGATCGTCTAGTGCCACGTTGTTTCCACAGAAACCAAATTAATCAAACATCGCTTGTTACATCCCCGGGTCTTCTCAGACTGTGTGTCTGGCATGGCTTTTATCTTTATGTCTCAGGCCTGATGTAGACCAACATGTATTAAACTTTAATGAAAAAATAGTAGTGAACTTGCTCTATGGGCCCATAGATGCGGAATTTTGCCGGAAGATCCGGGTAATTTAATCGGAATTGTATACTTTGAACGTTGCTCAGTGGTGCATGAAGCCAAAAAAAAGCTCTTTTTCAAAGGAATGATTGGCACCACCTTCAACACTGTATTCAGTTCACTTTAAACATCCATGGCCGAGAGCCGCGTGGAGGCAATTTGTATTGAAACCACTAAAGATCAAGACCTGGAGATAAACATGCAGAAAAATGGAGAATATAACAGCTGCTAAGAGGGATAGTAAAACAGATTTAAGGAACTACTGAATTGAAAACACTTTCAATTGTGTGGACATGGAGAGACCGTCTGTCAGTTTATGATGCTGGTCAGAATCTGATATAAAGAATCTTGTGTTTTAATTCCTAAAGACAACTTGTATCTTAACTGCAATGATAACCCAGGAAGATGGGAGACGTTCTTCTTGTAGACCGCGTGTGCACACTGATTTGCATTTGGCAGTCATGAGGTACTGATGTATTTTTAAGGCCCGGTGAACCATGAGATTATTAAAACAACAAGGCATGCTTGCAAGTTCTTCTCATCTCTGTCAGCCCGTGTTCACTTCACGCTTTGAGCCATGAGTGCAGTGTCCCGCATTCTAAACTTACATTCGTTGTGATGAGTAACGGTGTTTTTCCATGGTTTGATCAAGTTAAAGAGGTGTGTGTGTGTGTGTGTGTGTGTGTGTGTGTGTGTGTGTGTGTGTGTGTGTGTGTGTGTGTGTGTGTGTGTGTGTGTGTGTGTGTGTGTGTGTGTGTGTGTGTGTGTGTGTGTGTGTGTGTGTGTGTGTGTGTGTGTGTCAGCATTGGGAATATTCCAGTCATTATTTGATTACAAATCAGAACTAATAAAGGTTATTAATCAGGCGTTTTGTGTGCGTGTGTGCTCACAGGACTCACCGAATCACCATCACCAACTTCTGCCTGGGAAAGCACCTGGTGAGCGAGGACGACCTGCTGAAAGACCAGAGAGGAAGTCCGGCCTACATCAGCCCTGATGTATTAAGTGGTGAGTGGAAAAAAAACAAGTGTGTTGCACGCGTGTTCTTTTTATAGGACGGTTTATGCATCGTACATGGGGCCTTTCACACCGTAACAACAGTGTTGAAAACCCAGTCAGCATCACCCAGTTTTTTGTCAATTTCAAAAACCTGACAGTCGCACCTGTTTTTGCAGCAGCAGGTGTGTGTGTGTGTGTGTGTGTGTGTGTGTGTGAACCTTCCTCACTTGCCCCTGATTTGCCGCGTCCACTTTAAGATGTGAAATAGAGTTGTGAAGCGTATTAACTGCAAGTGAAAAACAAGTGTCTAATGTACATTATATATGTATACAAAATGCCAGACCTGGTTCTGGTTAGAAGAGTGACCCTTGTGGATCCGGGTCCAGAAGGGATTCTTTTTAACAAGCGTTGTGTAACGTTAAGCAGACTGTCTTGTGTTTGATTTTCTGGTTATTGGGCAACAAGAAAGGGTTTATGTTGCAATCTCGGATGTAGCTAGAAACAGCTTTTTTTTTTTTTTGCCTTTTGTTTGTGTAATCATGGTGATGTTGCATTTTCTCATGGTGTGCATCTGCAGAGGAAGCTACTTTCCCCTTTGTGTGAAACATCTTCTTTGTCTTTTGAAAAGCAGAAATCCATTTTATTGTTTCGCTTCACAATGCTCATTTGTCACAGTGAACGTGCAGACCTGAGCGCCACGCACCAATCGGGTTGATGCTTAGGCCTCAGGCACTTCCACAGTAGACCCCAATGCCATATCCAGAACATAGCCCTGCACAAGATTGAGAAGAATGTATTTCAAACAACCTCAGAAACTAGATGAAACCTGGGCCTGTATATCAGCATAACGTGACAGGCACACAATTAAACAGAGCTTCAGTGACTCACGCACTGATGACTCACTGGAGGGAAACTACTCCCATCTACCCCCTTCCCTTCCCCTCCCATCCCCCTCCCCCTGCCTGTGTGTATGTGTGTGTGTGTGTCACAAGCTTTAACATAATTGCCTGCTGCTGTTGCTACCGCCTGCCAGGCGCTAACAACACTGCCTATGGTCATGCACAGCCATGATGCTCCACCTTCAACGGCTCCAGTTCATTCACCGCCGGTCCATGGCTGGTTTCAACGTTCCGCGTTGATGATAAAAACAGTTCCTACCTCCCATTTCAAAAGTCAGCGGTGGGCTGGACATTTCTATGAAATGTATATATATGGAGTCGTAGCTGCTGTTTGTTTTACTCATGTCGTTAATCATTAGACCAGGTGACATGACAGGAATTGAACTGAAAGGGTTGATCACCCCTGAGTCACACAGTCCAAAAAAATGTTGATTTGAATCGGTTTGTTTTTTTTAGTTTAGCAAAGCACTTTGCTGTCACCATATCAAATGCCATCTGTTGATGTCAGACACTGATCCAGATCCCCTGTCCTTCCTGTCTCCAGGTCGGCCGTACCGCGGTAAACCCAGTGACATGTGGGCTCTTGGCGTGGTCCTGTTCACCATGCTGTACGGCCAGTTCCCCTTTTACGACAGCATACCTCAAGAGCTCTTCCGCAAGATCAAGGCTGCCGAGTACTCCATCCCAGAGTGAGTATTTGTCCGGTCCACGTGATGTTTGTTAGAGGTTTATATACATGTATGTTTTTACCAAATAGTTTTGCATACTTCATCCGTGATTTAAGATGTTATGTGCAGAACATTTGCTGAGAATGTGCCACGTTTTCATGTTCAGTTTGGACCTGAAGACATGACAGTATGCTCTTCCAATAGTGGCTTTGTGACCAACAGTCACATTTTAATAAACTTCCCTTTCTGTCCTCCTCCACCTCCTCACAGGGACGGCCGTGTGTCGGAGAACACGGTGTGCCTGATCCGAAAGCTGCTGGTGTTGGACCCTCAGCAGAGGCTGACTGCAGGAGAGGTGCTGGAGTCTCTCAGTGGCATCATTGCCTCATGGTAATTGCTCCCCCTGCTGGATGTTTGAAAGATTTCAACAAACGTGTTGATCGTCAAGTCATGATTAATTGTTGAAGAAATGATTGTAATGACTTTGTGTAAAACGTTTGTGAAGATATCCACTGGCTTCACATTTATGATTTTATTTTGTCAGCACGTTTCAGAATGACAAGATGACTGGTGTTAATCTTCATCTTTGGTGTGTTTTCCTAACAGGCAGTCTGTTTCATCGTTGAGTGGCCCTCTGCAGGTGGTGCCGGATATTGACGATCAGGTCAATCACCCAGAACTTCTGCAGGAGGTAAATTATTGGAAAAACATGACATGACAGATGTGAATATGGAGCCTGTTGGATACATCCAGAGCAGCTAAAATACAGCTACTCAAGAAAGAGCACTACTTGCATGCAATTATGTATTTCTATAGTTTTCATATCTACATTTCCTTCTTGATAAACTTGGAGAACATGTTTTATTTCAGTCAGCTCCGCTGTTGCAGCACAGTGAACAGACTACATTTTCTTCCCTCAGGCCAAGGTGATAGAAGAGTCTTCACAGTACGAGTTTGAGAACTACATGCGCCAGCAGCTGCTGCTGGCTGAAGAGAAGAACACTATCCACGAGGCCAAGAGCTTTCTCACCAAGCGCCAGTTTGGCAGCATCCCACCTGTAAGGCGCCTGGGCCACGACGCACAGCCTGTCAGCCCGCTGGATGCTGCCATCCTGGCACAACGTTTCCTCCGGAAGTAGTCCCCCCCCCCAAACCACCCATGGCAGCCCCCCTCCCCCCGCCCCCCCTGACCTCCCCAGGGAGTACAGAGACCTGTGGAGTCCAGAGAGGACTGAGGAGGCTAAGCCCCCAAAACTGAACTTGCATACAGGAGGCCCAGCCCGGACCAGGGAACAGGCAGCCCCCGTTCGTAGGTGGGGCTTTGCGCAAGCTAGGTGGAGCAGGTGTGAGTTGGGGCGCCAGAACAAACCGCCCATTTCAAACTTCACTCCTCGAATCTGAAGCCTCCAGCGAAACATGGAATGGCCAGGAGGAAGATCTGAACCAAAGGTTCCTTTTGCCCTCAGGTCACCCACAGGCAGATCTCACTGTGCAACCAACCCGACGGCACCGTCCCACGTGGAGCTAACGCAAGGCTCCGCCTGCAGTGTTGGAGAGACGTTAAACCCATATTCCTCCTCCTCCTTTGAGATCTCCCTACTGTAACACTCCCCCATCCCTCCGTCAACTCTGGATCCCCTGAGCAACACAGGGCCAGAATCATGTAGCAACCCCCCCTCTTCCTAGTGATTAATGGTATTGCCTCAAGTCAGATCGCCTGATCACAGATGTCACTTCTCTATACCTCCATTCCACCCTCCTCCTCCACTCGTTCCTCTTCCTCTCTATTGTTTACTGTACCGGAAATGATCGAGACTGGTCCCGTCTGTAACTCTGACTTCAAATCAATCTACCTCTCTGTCTCTCTTGTCTGTTGGTAAACCATGCTCACTGTTCTGAGACAAGGGATTGTAACAATGGAGTCTTGATGCCACCCGTGACATAAAGCATTAATGTTTTCTGTCAGAGTGATGATGCTTTGAAACCTTTTTTCAGTGGTTTCAAAAAAAAAATCTGAATAAGCTTTTTATCATATTTACCTTAATAAGTAGCATTTCCTCCCTACCTTTTTGGATTGAAGATAATGAATATCAAAGAATGTGTACATGCATCCTTTTGATATTTGCAGAATGCATGGTCTCCTGCTTTTGCTCATCCCTGTGGACATCTATTTTAGCATCTAGGCAGCTAGTGTGAGGTACCTGGAAGTCACGATGCCAATAACTGAATGGGAAACGCTGTTGGATCCTCCCTGCCAAGGCATATTGATGGTAACGCTTCCTCAGTGCCATTATAGTGGAGATCTAAGCACTGTCATGTTTCTATTGCCAAAAATCATGTCTTAAACTAACTCTTAGCCAAGGAAACTGGTACCCACAGCCTCATTCAGAATCAAATGGCTTCCAGGTATTCCAACTTCCCAGTTTCTCTTTATCAAGAAAGATAATGAGACGAGCGTTTTTTGTTTTTTTCTTTTCTTTTTCAGTATGAATGTGAACTGTCACTCTATGCTTTGAGTCTGTGGAGCTGTGCAGCTGTTCACCTCTGACAGCCACAGACCCTTTAAGCTAACCTCCAATCATCGTGTTCTGTTACCTGGCCTGCCTCGGTGGCAGACACTGTGAAAACCAGAGCAGGCTTTGCTGAGACGGGGCTTGACTGAATGTTTTACCGATTTTGCCACGAATGCTCTCTTTTAAGATAGAAACCTGTCGCATTCTATTGCCATTTCTCAAGCCTTCTCTCCAGCTCAACTTGTACATGCTTGTATTATCCCACCATGTGGGCTCTCTATACAGAGGGACTAGGTGGTGGCCGGTGATTGATACTGTAATATTTCATAGAGAAGTGAAAATACAGACTCAGATTTTAAGTTTAGTTCTTGGGGCTTCTTGGCTATTGATGCATTCTTGTCTTTTATCCAAGGGGTTTCTTCAAACCGTGGCAAAGCTACTAACCAGTGACTGTTAGGCATCTGTACATTGCAACTTGCCTCTGCGTATTGGTACCTGCTTTAGGCTATCTAGACTTCTTCCTATTTATAACTGATTGCATGAACATAGGCTCTGAAATATTTTCAAATGTCTTTACTTATTCTTTTTCCTTGTAATTTCATGTTGATTTATTTATTCTCTTGTGTAGACCACCCCATCCCCGAATACTCGGTGCAACTTATGCCAGTGTGACGGGGCCCTAAAGCCTCTTTGCTCTCTCAGCTTTAAGAAGTGTTGTTAACTCCAACAGTGGTTCTCATTTTGATCATTTTCAGCCACATTCATGAAAGAGTAGCATCTAATTTTTGTGTTTCCCTTTTTTTTTTTTTATTCCTCAATCTTTTTTTTCTTGCCATTTTTTAAGTCTGTGGTCAACTTAAGCTACACTAATAACAAGACTGACTTTGCATAGTTATATTTTTACAGAAAAAAGAAATGATACTCTCACGTTATCTTGATTTATAGGAGGGTGTTTGTGGGTTTTTTTCCCCCCATCATTTCCCTCAAACATCCCCACATGAGGCTGCACTCTCTGGTCAGTATGTAAATATGTACCATCATGAATGCGCCAGTCATATTGTATGTAGTTCCACCCAGTGAGACACCAACTCTGTTTCAACACATGCCGATTGACGTGCATTATGGGCCACGTTGGCCATCAACCACCACACCCAGAAGCTAAAATTACATGTAAAGAGAGCTGTCGGCTCTCTCCCACCTCAATGTGAATTCCATGGGTGTACAGCAGTATTGTAGTAGTTTAGGTTGTTCATCAGAAAACGGGTGTTTCATGAACACCGTAGCCGTCGCTGAATGCTGATCTGTCTGTGGAAAGTGTTTGTACGCAATCTTCCACGATGCCCAACTACAGATTAGTAACTAAAGGTTCAACGGACCCTTGATGTAGATGTTATTTTGTCCCCCGCCCCTAATCAAAAAAAGTGTTTCACTTTCTAGCTAGTGGATCGTACCACGTTCAATGTTTTTGTTTTGACGGGAGTTGTATTGGTAGACTGCAACGTGGACTGAAAAGCATGGACATAGTGTGAGGTTCAACTCTGTGTAAAACACGTGACTGTTGCATGATTTTAAACTTGCAAGGTGTGCCGGAGCAACTGATTGAAAATGTGCAGATAGTTTACTCTTTTGGTGTCCTTCGGGGGAAACTACAAAGCAAAGTAGATAAACTCCTGAATTGAAGAAGTAAAATGTTATTAATTTTCCAAATTTCAGTTTTTATGATGATTTTCACTCTGCTTCTAAAGTCCTATGTCTGCAGTACGTAACTGATGTATTGCTGACTGTTTTCAACTGGAAACTTAGGATAGTAGTTGTAAGATAAGAAACGTGGTGTGGTTTAAACCCAATGGGATATGTGTTGTAAGCTGCTTGGTCGGACATGGGCATCTAGATACGGAAAACTGCGTAATTGTACAGATGAAAAACACGTTTGTATAAAAAACATATTTTTCTACTTCATCAGAATTCTACATGCATGTCAGCAATAAACTTTGATATGGAAACATTCATCTGTGTGTTGTGACACTTCCTTTTACTTCCAGAAGATGGAGCACTTTCTTAAAAAATGAAACCAAAGCCGGCAGTGGGACCAGGATAATTAACGTTGGCATGAGGAAGTTATACTCGACGTTATTCTTCGCTGGCTTCCACATATTTCACTTACCATATGTGGGAAATAAAATCCACAGAAAATGTTGCGCAGTGCCAGCAATCTATATGTGCTTTTACATGATTGTTGTCTCAGGCCTCTGAGGGGGAGACTTGTGTGAAGCATGAACAGAATAGAGAATAATTGAGTCTCTGTGCGTCTATACCACCTCGGTTTTGCGGTGAGTCGGGTTTTGGACCGAAACTGAGGTAGAGGTGCTCGAACAGGAAACCTGACTCTTGACAGCGCTGCGGGACCCTGCGGGCTGCTCTGCCAATTCCCCCGCCTCAACTCAGGCCTTTGAATGCGCACACACGCACACACTCTTGAGCAGGTTATTAATTCAATTATAAATCCTGTCATACATGCCAAAGAATACACATGGATATCTCATCATACGCAGGCCTGACAGACGTATTGGATTAAATCTGTCATAATGGCTAGTGCAAATGTTTCATGTTAAGCGACTATGCAGCACTTCTTTTATAGCCCACTGATGCATGGCTACTCTGACTCCAAAAAGTTTTTAGAGCAAGAAAAGTGTCTCCCACCGAAGGGAATTTAATCTTAAACCTACAAACACTGCGGCATCGAAAGACACATTAGGAGATGAGACCTTGGATATACATGTTTTATTCATTTAGTAGGTACTAAAGGCAAAAATGATGTGCTGATTCAAGACAAGAGAATAACTGAGTTCTGAGTAAGGTTTCCCACCCTTCTGAGATCCTCACAACAGAGATTGTCTCAAGTGGGTCTCTCCTCTAGAGCATTACACCCCTCTCCCAACATGTCAAGGGCGAAAAACTCTCAAGGGTCAAAGTTGCACAGATGCTTTGTCGCCTTAAACTACAACCAGCTGGCCCTCAGGAGGTCCATCCTGGAGTCATGTGTCTCAAACAAACGATTGTTCATTAAAGGCTACGTCAGACATCTGCGATGCTTTTGCTTAATAATTACCTTGGAGAGCATTACGTGTTCGGCTTCACTAGAAAATAGCTGGCTTTATCCAGCTGGACATGGATGACAAAGGATAAACAGGAATCCAGATGTGTGTGTATGTAACCGTATTGTCAGCTTTGTGTGTTTGTGTACTTTACTGGTAGCAGTGTATATAACATGTTGAAAATGTACTTGAAGTAATTGATTGCAGTGCACAGCTGCATCTGCTCGGTTAGTAATTATCACTCCGTGTTTATGTCTGTCAGAGTGTGTGAATGAGTCTCCAACTGTGTCCAGCAGGCCGAGGCTTTATGGCCCCCTGTCAAGACATTCCAGCAAACGCACAAAACCCAACTTCTTTTGTATTTGAGCAAAACAAAAAAACACGCGACTATTCACTGCATTGAGTAACGGATACAAGGTTATCTCAGCTGCGTAATTGAGTAAATGTACTTAGTTAATTTCCACCACTGACTCCTCAACAGCAAGAAAGCTGATATTAAACCCTTTGAGGCGTAGACCAGCTAGTTTTGTATCTTCTTATTCTTCTTCGGACTGTACTTTACTACAATACAACTTGGAGAAAAAAAAAAGAATCTATAAAACTAATTTCCAGTATAGTAGATCCTATTTGAGGTGTAAACAGATGGAATTGCTTCAGTATTCTGCCACTTCAAAGACTCAAAAAGGAAAAGAGGAGATGAGATTAGCAGCATTATGATTTGCACTCACAGACATGCTAAACTAAGTTCATTTTTGTTGGCGAGCTGTCGTGGCCACAAGGTCTCGAAACGGAGCACGGTCATGTGCAACAAGGAAGGAAAACATCTGCTCAAGGTCTTTCTTTCCTCATTTAAAGACACTGTTTTCAGTCTAGTTACCCATATTTGAGTGTTGTTAAAACAGATGATTAAACAGAAGATCTGAAAATGACAAACGCAATTAGTGACCACAAACGTATAAATCTACTGAAGTGTCCAGATATCCTTGTTTTATCCTTGTTTTCATTAACTTTGCAGTTCAGTTGATTACAGTCACATGCTGCCGTGTTCTCTTAAACTTAATACTGTGACTTTGAAATCAACGCTCTTGTTCCTTATATCACGTGAAGTTCTCCTAACATGATATCTGCATTTAAATCAACTTAAACGAGGTAACAAAACCACTCGTCCTCCCACATTAAAGAGCACAGTCTAATTCAGTGACCGACAGTGTGACTTCAGATGTGGCTCTACATCTGGTGCCAGCGGCAGCAAAGACTTTGTTGTGGCACTTTACACATGGTGTGCCCTACAGCAACGCGACCAGAGAACTGTCCAAATCTAATACAGATAATAATTGTTTTATTGTGATGAAGTGGTTATTTCTCTCAGCACATAGCTCTTTTTACATAAAAGAACTGAAAGATTGTGCCAAATGTTTGAGTGAATATCTTTTTTTATAGACTTCAATAATAACTTAAACTTCAATTGCAAAGTTTCAATTAATTTAATTACTTACTTAGTTTTCTTTCCGAGAGTTAGCTAAGAAGATCATTGTTATTTGTGTGTGTACAGAGTACAGAACTGGAATCAGGAGACAATTAGCTGAGTTAGCTTAGCTGCTTCCAGTCTGCTGCGTTCATGCATTATTCCACAATGGATTCCCCCACAATAGTGTAATCACGTCATCAGTAGCTTAAATTAGCCGGCAGCTGGAGGTGCTGCTAGGTGTCGCCTTTGGACAGAGCCAGGCCAGCAGTTTCCCCCGTTCCTGTGTCTTTGTAGAAGATAACCACCCGCTCGCGGTAGCTTGAGAGTAGAGAGTATTATCAATCTTCTCATCTAACTCATACTTTCAGACATGAAAGCAAAGAAGCGCATTTCCCAAAATGTCAAACTACCTGATTTGATTTTTTTCCAAATTTGCCGCCATTTCGCCTCCAGCTTGTAAGACTTAGAAGTACCACGTGAGCAGACGTGAGCCGTTTTCCCGACGTGGCTGCTCATAATTATGATCTAAGCAATATCAAATGAAAGTGTCATGCTGCTCAATTTTTGGCGATAAACTGAAGGATGAAGTGTTCCTTTATGTGTGGAGAACATCGTAACTTGAATACACTATTTAAAAACCCTCAGAGTGATATCAATCTTCCCATCTAACTCTGGGAAAGGAAAGCAAATAAACGCATTTCCCAAGAATCACACTTTTATTACTGTATTGTTCTTTTCCCTGAGTACAGACTAAACATGGTTTTCCTTTTTTTCCCCATCAACAGTCTAATATATATTGTGGGTATGACTCCCACCAGAAGGTGTTATTAATAAAGCCTCATGTGGACCCAGGGCACAACCCCTCTTACTCGTATTCATCTGAGACCCGTCAGCGAGCAGCAGAAGATTGTTTACAGCTGCTCTGTGTCTCCTTGTGACCTTGTGCTGTTTCTGTGAGGGACTGAAACACCTCTGTTTCGTGTCTCTTTTGGGATGACATCCTGGGACATTCATGCATTCTGCAATTTCTCCAGTGTGTTTGCATTTGATGTGATGCAGAAGGGTTGGGATGCTCCGTCCAGCATTTGCATACTTTGCCTACACCATGGCTTTATTCGCTGTTGAGAAATAGCTTGCATAAATCTCAAGAGGAAGACGCTATGAAGATCCCCGACCAGCTGAGGAAGTTTGCTCACAGACTTTTTGTCTTTTCAAAAGTCCTTTTACTATCTCTGGAGTATTTTTCCTCTTCCCCGACACATGCAGCAAACTTACATCTGACTGAACTCCTTCTTCTCCCTCTATCTTTCTGCACCTCCTCAACTCGTGTGTCAGGAAATCCACAATGGCGCAAGAATGAGTGTGTCATTTTCAAACTGCCCGCTAACTCTGAACATCTGGTCCTACAGGGAGGAGGGTGACCCTGTCAATGGGAGGCCTTGTCTCCCCTGTCGACACCATGAGAACAGCCCGCCACAAGGTGAACAAGGAGGCATGTGTGTGTTTTTTAAATGCGCGGCCGACAGTGTTCGTACTGGAATGATGTTTAACAGGCAGAAGTTTGTGGATGGAGTTAGTGTAATTTGAATTTTTCTTCCATCTGCAATAAAAAAGGCCAAACTTTCTTCGGCATGCAGCAGCAATAAAAAGCCGTTGAATTAATTAATCAACAACATCCGGTGCAATAACCCAAAACATGATCAGGACACACAGATGTGACAATTGATCAGCATCTGATAAGTAAGAAAGTTCATGTGTTTAATGTATCCTAAAACTTACTGGGAATATTACTCAAAAAACATGAATCAATAACATGACATGGATATCTGTTCAGGTCATGAGGTGTGATAGGGACCGAACCTTTCTCCTAATTTGTTTAGCGGAATGTCACAATTCTCCTTAGTTGATTGGAGGGTTATTCAGGTCACCTGTTCCCTGCTCCTAATTAAGAATTGAGAGCAGCTTGGTGCATTTCCCCTATCGGCCAATCTTTTTTTAGGGCTTAAGAGAGGTCAGGGAGTGCACGGTCGGGGCTTTTCTGATCCTTCCTTGACTCAATGCAGACATAATTTCAGCAGATTTATTTTCACCCAGAAGTCCTCCATCTTGAGCCGTTTTGAGACTTCTTTGCTGTCTTAACTTTTCTGATTAAGGGTGATTTGGAGCGTTGCGAAACCTAGTTGGAGTGATTATGTCTTCCACTGAGTTACCTGCATCAAGGCAGACCTTAGTGCCGTCAGTGCCAGAGTTTATACTTGCCTAAACAATTTAATTGAAGCCTGTGGTCTTTGTGGTCTTTTTTTAACAGTTTATTTCCATCAACAAATCCTTGCACACATTTCATTATTATTAACAAGAATGTGTTTTTCATTGAGAAGGTACTTGTGATATTTGTTTCCAAGTATTTCTGTATTATGTGGTTGGGAGCCGGTTAGCTGAAATCTGGAGAACCGCCACAGGCTGAACCTTTATGTTTTACTTTGTTTTCTTTGAACCCTCCTCTTGATGTAAAAATAAACTACAGTCTCTCCACAACAAGTGAAATGTAATAAATGTTGAATTGGTGGAGCTTGTTTAATCGTGTCTATCAGTTTAAACCTTAATATCTGAATGGAGCCTCTATGTGTGGCACCATGCATTAATGATCCCTGACACAGAGACGCAACTGGCATCGAATATTGGAAAGTGCACTTATAAGAACCTTGGCGGGAAAGGGAAAGTTGTCTTTTTGAGATTACATAAGTCAAGTCTTACTTACTTAAAATGCAAAAAAATGGCAATTTAATGTATCACTAAGAAAAGCACATTTGTCTTTAATGCCCTCCTGGTTTTACTAACAGAAACCGGTGTTTGTAGAATTACATGTGGTTCGGTTTCTGATCTATAAGGATTTGATTGCAAAACTTGCTTTGGGACACCATTATGTGAAATGGGACACTCCTCTGAACTAGACTGATGATTTGATATATTCTTTGTTATTAAAAAAGCAAGACTCAATCAATGTAAAATAAAGTGGGAACTGAATGAAGAGGCTGTTTGGTTTTCTCCAAATTCCAAATGACAGAATCAGGTCGTGGCCCCTGAGACACTTTTGTGAAGGAACATTTAACTGTCCTACAGTCTGATGTCTTTGTTCCTTTTACTGCCCTCCCAATGAAAAATACTGAAAGTTAATGTGTACAATCCCAAATACACTTACATCCAATCCAATCCCCAACGTTGTGGGTTTGGGGAGTGTTAGTTTGGGAAAGGAGCCGCTGTCCATCGAGGGTGATTACGACATTGCAGCTGTCCCCTCTCAGCACAGTCAGTGGAGAGAAAACTGTTAATGTATGCTGTGGAAAAACTCAGGAAAACGTAGCTGTCTGTCTGAACCTCTCTGTCTCTAATGATGCTTGGACTCATTCCACACTCTCCCTCTGACATAGAGACATAAACAGTAGAGACACGTTATTAACTCAGATACTGTACTTTCCTGATGGCAGCTGCAGTGCAGAGAAGTGTGAGAGTGATGACTATATTGGGAATATAAAGGTTCCATTTGACTGGATGAATTTACAGTTACACATAAAATTCACCGCCTCGTTTGGATTCATCCAGATCCTCTTGCATCTAATGTAAACTTTTAGCAAGGCTCTAGCAACGGCAATCTCTGCCGGCCTGTCAGCTGGCCCACCACTTTGGTTTAGTCAGAAATATCTCCACAATGTTTTAGATGGATTGCCATGACATTTGGTACAGATATTAATGTTTCCCCCGGGATGAAACTTTAGTGAACTGGACTTTTTTTATCTGCCGCCAACAGCAGGTCAAGATTTCTGCCCACTAGTCAACGGGCCGGTGCCGGATGAAATATCGACGGTTTGATCCCCGGCTCCCCCAGTTGTCAAAATGTCATTGGGCAAAACACTGAACCCCAAATTTGCTCCTGACGGCAGTGCCATCGGAGTATAAATGTGATTTAGTTTAGGATTGTGACGTGCAGGCAGCGCCTTGCATGGTGGCCATCGGTGGGTGAATGTGTGTGGGTGAATGCTGGCATGAGGGTAAAACACTGTGAGTGTTCTGAAGACTAGAAATGCACTTTACAAATGCAAGTCCATTTAGAAATGACTACAATTTGGGTTTAAGGCCAACTGCCTGCGAAGATAAACTCCGCTTTCCAAAGCTGTACTGTGTGTTAAATGCTAATTAGCAAATGTGCTAACATGCTAAACTAAGATGGCGAGCATGGTAAACATTATTCAGCTTAAAGCACCGCTGTACCTACCGCCTCACAGCCGCTAGTTTGGCTCTAAACATTTAGTCCAGATATATCCATAATTATTATCTTTTTTAAGCTCTGCCTGCTTTGTAACAAATAATTATCCTTTTGTTTTTGCTCATGCACTATCTGCATAGAATGAGTTTTGAAATGTAATTATGAATGTCAGGACCTTCTCTACACATCTCTATAGAACTTTCCTGAAATAGAATATGTCCAAAAAATAGTTTGTAAAATGTCAATTGTTTTCTCTGTTTTCAGCACCTTTTAAAAAAAGCTCTTTCTACTTTGACACCACAACTTTTAGTCAGCTGAACATGTTGAGGAGACAATGAGTCTCAGCATCAGACGCGTGGGCGTTTAAAAGCTGAATCATTTACCGAAATCAAGTGATTTTACTTGGCATATAAGAATGTGGAGGAAAATAAAGCCCACCAGCACCGTGCTGAGAAACCACAGGGCTTTATGCTCGTCATTATGCCAGTAAAGACACTAGATTACCAAAATGTTGATTAAATTCTGACTCTCGCATCCTCCTCCTCTTCCTCTTGAGTGCCTCTCACTCCTTCATCCTGTATCTGTTGGTGGCAAACAGCCCTTGGATTTCCTCTCACTGCCTCTACAAAAAGCAAGCTTTGGTGTGGGCGGTGGAGTCTTTTTCTCTCTGTGTGCTGTAAATATCTTCTCCTATCAAAGAGTCAAACTTCAGAGCTCGGTCTAATCTCTGAGACACACATCAAAGAACAGGAAGAAGTTAAGTGACAGAGAGAGCGAGCGCACGTCTCTTCAACTTAGGGTAGTGTTTGTAGTAAGAAGGAGTTTATGATTTCATTTATGCGATAAACTCATTTGGATTACATCATATTGCATGACCTTTCTCTACATCCACCTTAAAGTGACACTGTGACTTTTGAAAGTTTGTTGCTGCCATAAATGAAAAGCTGAATTCATAAACACCACTATAGCATTACTTTCAGCAGGTCATCCAGACAGGTTGCATATTAAAATGTGCCATTACCCTGTAAACACCACTTGGGACCACAGTGGCCTCTGTTCAGAAAAGTTAACAGGTGATTTTTTTTGTTTTAGCCCATTCCCCTTAAAAAACTACATTCAGTGGCTTTAACTAAATTGCAAACCCAGTTCAAATTCCTTGTCTGTGTCAACATATGTGGCCTACAGTGCTTCTGAATCTGATCAGGTTGCTGTATTTAAAGTATAAAGATGACAATATTCTATATTGTGTTATTGTCAGCATGATTCAGGATAAAAACAACAATGAAGGCAGTTTATTTTGAGTAAATCAACGTACACCATCCTGGTGCTGTAGATGCTCACTGGTGCATCAAATGTGTATTAATTCATACATGAATTAAACTGTATACAGTATTTGTAACCTGTTCAGATTTGAATAGGAAGGTATGGTCTTGGAGTTAAGAACCACAAATCTCTACAGCATAACGGCATACAGTAACTGAAAGGATATCAAGATAATATGTTGTACAGTCTTTTAACTCAAGCTTCAAGCGTGTCAATCTTTGATTTAGGCCATACTCATTTCCTTTGTTTGGTATGTGTAGCTTGATTTGCAGATGTTTCAGGATTACAAACTACTGTATGTTAACCTTTTTAACAACCTCACCACACATTATTTGGCTTTGTTGAATGAGAAAAACACAACAAGTGGAATCATTCAAGAACAAAAACCAACCTACACCAGTACTGTTTTTTTTACACAGTGTTTCGGTTTCTCTCTGAGCCTTCACTCTTCCCACAGGAAGCCAAATAGAGCCGGAGGTAGTCATTACAGGCTTCCCAGGGCATTGCTTGAATGACTCCTCAGGTCTATTCTTGCTCAGCGAGGGTGAAGTGGGTGCACAGCGGTTCTTAGAGTAGACACTGGGTGACAAACATTCACATAGGGTGTAATTCTTGTGGTTGTGTTTTCAACCCCAATGAGGCATGGGTGGAGTGCCACTTACTAAAACCCAACCAAGATTTCCCAAGTGGTGCCAGGCACCCATGGAGAAGAAACAAGTTTGGACCGTTACTACACGCTGGCCCAAATGTGAATTCCTCAGGGGTTTTGGGTTTGGGATCGGTCCCATCCTGGCTGCTGGTTTGCTTTGCACTTCCATGGTTTTTGTGTGTGGGGTTGCAACAGTAGGATGGATGTAGGAAACAGGAGTGAAGTCTCCAGATGTCTGTCGTCAGCACAGACCATGTCCATGTTTGGAGGTGACCTGTGGCTGCTACCTGGTGGATTTCTTTTCAGCGGACATGTTTTTCTACATGTGGTCACTGTCAGTCGTTTCCGGAGGTTTGGTTAGTCGCGGATCAGTCTGGACTCTGTCATGACAGGCCCTTGACTGTCCAAGAAGCTAGCTGTGTGTTTATGTTATGTTTGTGTTCTGCAGCTTCTGTATCTGGAGATGTAATCAAATAAACGATTTCCTGTTAAACTTTGCTAACATCACAGTTATGGTAACACTTCCCTTACACGCATCAAGCTGTGTAGCATGAATAATTCATAAGAAGCCACACATTGTTTGAAAATCATTTAGCATTTTTGACAGAAATAGATGACAGCCTGAATTACAGCACACGCAGGGTGTGTACTTTGGCTCTGTTTAGACTGTAGAAAAGGAGGACCTGCTCTTTTCATGCCTTTTTAAAGGCAGCAGTGGCTGAAGTTCTTGAGAGGCTATCATTTCCCCTGAGAAAATGATTGTATTTGAAAAGTGTGGCAGCAAAGCTATATCATTTCTGGAAGTGACGCACAGAAGTACACTGAAATAACACGGATAAAGGAGCAGTTTCCGAAGCCTGAATATTACGCAGACAACATCTCTTCCTGTGTTAATTGAATTCAGAAACCAAAAGAGCCAATTCATCTCTGGGAACACTTTAAACTCTGCAGTGCCTTTTTTTTTTTATGTGTGTTTAATTTGGAACCAAACACTTTTATGTTTTAATTATTAATTTGATGTCAGAATGTGCATTGGACGTCCAAAACTTCCTCCACTTAAACTAAGATAAAAAATAATTGTTTGTGGTGCCAAGAATTAAAAGTAACGAGCTCAACTTCACTTTGCTTTCAAGCTATAAATCGTGGTGCAGCCATGGAGACAGAGTTATCAGCTGTAACCGCCGTATGAGAGCAGAGCTAACCAGCAGGGCACGCTCACGTGCACGAACATGCACTAAAAGCACGTGCGGCCGACCCGGCTATATCAACAAAGCAAGGAGAAGATTGGATAACAACACACACACACAGAGGGAGAGCGACTTCATCCTCTGCCCAGCTGAGCGGATGGATCTGAAATGATCGATACTACAGATACCTCTGTCTTGTTTTGAAGATCGATTCTAGCGTCAACACGATCGATACAAAAGAAGAGATAGGTTTCTCTCTACTGCAACTTGTATTTCATCAGAAAGCAGAACTCTCTGTGCAAACAACGCTCTGCTGTACTCGTTGCTCCTCACTGCTGTTTAGTTGAGCTGATAGTTACTCACTGTGAACAAGAAAGTGGGTCACAGGCCAGTTCTCATATTTTGAGTTTGTTTTAAAAACACTTCTGTTGTCATAAAGCACTGACTAGTTTAGAGCCAAAAGACATTTCACCACATTATGAACTAGGACAAGTTTGCTTTCTGTACTCAGAGTCAAAATTGAGCGTGGAGAGGCATGTGTGGCTCAAATCCCCCAGAACACTTGATGTTTGCTTAAGCCTTGATTTAAAAGAACTGAGAGTTTAACATGTTTCTATTTGCACTGTTATTTATATGTTTCTTCCATTTATTACTATCATTTAAAATAATATGTATCTGTCTTTTTATATATGTAAAGCAATTTGCATTGCTTGTTGTTGAAAGGTGTTAAACAAATACGCTTCTTTTCTTGCCTTGATTGGCAAAGAAAAAGAAGCATGAAACGGAAACTGAAATGTCTGAAGTCTCTCCACACATAATGAAACTCCCATTTGGACCAGAACAGTAACTTCTCCTCCATCTGTGGAAATGCTTTGCACCAAAGCCCAGAGTACATTTTTTTTGCTGCAGTGTTCTTGTTGTAAATGATCCCCAGTACTGTAAAATAAGCTTTTAGAGGGCCTGACTGTTATTTATTAGGCTCCCACCGACTCCGTTCCTCCATCATCTACACTCGCACCGGTCGCCACCTGAGCGGCGGGTTAAGAGGCTTTTATTCCAAACACCTGGAGCGTCGGGGATTCAGACGGTGAACGGTACCCGGAGAGATTAATGTCCAGGGAGAGTGGCGAGGGTTCAGTTACAGAGAGGAGAAAAGAAATAACTTTCAAAGGCAACGTCTCAAACGTCTATGAAGATCAGACGAATAGTGCCTCCCTCAACCAACATGTTTATAATCAAAGGGAGAATGGTGTCCTGGGAAATTATTAGATTTGAATTTTTCAACATTGACAAGGTGTCAGCTGTATTTATCCTCCAATATGTATTAAAACTGGTATAGCAGCCCGTGGTTTAGAGTTCAAGGCTTCAAGCTGTGTTTATTGTTCCCACGACACACCTGTATGCATCATCTCTTTCACCCTCACACACACACACACACACACACACACACATGCACACGCACTCACACACTGCCCCATTGCTTCAAGTGAATACTTTGTGGGCCTGTAATGTTTTATTTTCTCATGTGTCCTGGGGTGAACTCAGCAGTCGAGCTCTCCAGATTGCATGTCTGGCCTCGCGGAGCCTCCAGGCTATAAACATTACCCCCTGTACCGTACTGTCCAACCAAACAGTCGTTGATTCTATTTCAGGATGCTGAAAATGACGCGACCATGAGTCAACCTGAGCAAAGAATGCTGTAAATACAGATTGCTGTTGACCAAGAGCACTCCTTCGATAAAGTTTGTGCAAGAAGACGTTTCTGAGCCCATAAGGAGAGCATTTTGAAGCTGAAAAGGCAACTACAACTACACGTACTGTATTAAATGAAAGGTCTTTTGATGTAATTAACATTCAATGAAACCTAATCAGAGGAAACTGTTATGGTTTGGAATCCATATAGACGGATGTTCAAGCTATAGACATTGTTCTTGGACGTGGAAGGCAGATTTCACTGAATCCCTTTAATTTCCCATCGATACACTCGCTTCATCCTCGTGTTACAGCGTTCATGCTGCAGCTCCTCAGATTGGATCCAGAAGAAGTGCGGTCGAAAAACACGTGGAGTAGAATTCGTGCTGTGAGAGAGGTGAGCCGTCTGGGGGGGGGGAATCATGCAGTCTTGGCCTGCTTGCTTTATAGTCGGGCGCCACTGCTGCAGTGCTGGAATTTCATTCTCTCAGAGGAGATGTCAATTTACATTTCAACCATTGAAGCAAAAGACAGGATCTCCTTGGAGTGAGTGTGGATCATAGACTGTATATAAGAAGGATGGGGTTACGTTCGGTGTATAACGATGAAAAACTTCATGGATTTTTCACAGATATAAAATCAGTCCAACTAAAGAAGCCAACGATTAAACACATATTACATGTCAAGCCTCGCCATCTTGTTTCCTTCGCCACGGAGGTTATTCTTTTTTCGCTTTGGTTGGTTTGTTTGTCAGCAGAATAACGGCATAATTACTTGCCTGATTTTCATGAAACTTGGTGGAAGGTTGGAGCATGGGCCAAGGAAGAATCCCTTAATATTTAGAGCGGATCCGATTCAAAGGACGGATGTGCAAATTGTTTTTCACTTTCGTTTACACATTTGGCCTTGGCTGAGGTCTGCGCTACTCGAGCGCCCTTTTAGTTTCTATCTAAAAAACATCCGGAAGACACAACAGCACTTTTAAAAGAACCAGTAAATTTGAGCAGCTTTTGCATGTGAAAGGAAAGGATTTCGGCTGTTTTCCCGATTGCAGGTCACTCATTACATCCCCGATAAGCATCGCACTATGCTGTGGCCGCACAAACTCTGGGGGTTTGAACAGGAAACTGATTGATGAAGTCTTGCCCGTTTGTTTTCTTTCAAGCATGCAGCCTCAATGTAAACACCCTGACACTACACAAGCTGATTACAAGTGAGGCAGATGGTTTCCACTCCAAGGGAGTCATGTTTTTGCATTCCCCTTGTCAGCTGAAAAATGCAATGCAGTGCACGCGCACGCACATGCAGTGCATTAATAAGGGTGTGAGCACACATATATTTGCGTGCGCACACGTTCACTGACCGCACTCCCTGAACTCTTGGGTGTTGATCGAGTCGGCGTGCTTGAAGGGACCTTCTATCAAAAAAACAAATGGCTGTGAAAAGCAGGGATTGTCAGGGTGGATTGGCTGTTCATGCAGTGCTGCGTGTGCAGATATTTGAATCCCCAGAGCTTCACTCTGATTAAATCGTTTTTTCAATAAACCACCACAATTTAAATTTGAGTTGAAGATGGGTCTCCACATTCTTCATCTACTGTGTATATATATATCATCTTACTCTGACATGCCTGTGCGGCAGACGTGCTATCACGTTAAGAACAAATGGTTCATGAACTCTGTCGCTCTGCATTTTGAACGACAGTAATAACAATAATAATAATATATAATCACGGCTGCACCTGAAGGAAGAAATAGACTGCGATAAGAGGGCGCTTTGAAATGGGTCGACTGCGCACAAAAACGATGAGATTTGTCCCGTACATGTCAGCTCTTGCTCCAGCTCCTCATAGGGTGGAGTAAGTCATTAAGTACTTTATCACTGCTAACGCCAAGGTGTGCATGCATCCTCTGAAGATCAAGACTAGATGCTGTCAGATTAAAATCTTTGAGAGTTCCTTCACTCTGAATGAAGCCTTTGGCTCGCTAAAATCGTTTCTTTTTTTTTTGAAGAAGAAGAAGAAGAAAGGAGGGTCACGCTCATCTGCAGGCTGAAGAAGTTCTGTGAGAACAGAGCATGGAAGGACACCTGCTTCCCTAAAAAGAAACCCTCGGGCCTTGAAAACAGAACTTGTGACAAGCTTGTTCTGGCACATTTACAAGCTGTTCATTCACTTTTTGACACAATTTTGCTCCACCGACTGTGCGACGGTGTCAAAGTGCTCGATTTCCAATAAAAAGCAACTCGGCTTGTTATCTCAAGTGTCCATGCGTGTTGACTGTAACTCCAGGGGCTTGTTCCGGTGAAGAGGTAAATGACCAGCAGGGCACAGCGGCGACCACAGTCCAGATGGATGCCTCTGACCCAAAACTGTTGATTTAGTCAACCATGAGTCAACAGTTCCCAGCAGAGGGGGCTGGCAGGATGGAGGGACAGAGGAAAGGAAGTGCATTGGTGTTGAACGATTACATGGGGTTTAAGCTCCTGGGGTGGGGGCAAACAGGAAGCAGATGCCTGAGTGATTCAGAAGCAAAAAAGTTGCCAACTGATGTCAGTGCTGTATTTATTATAGTGTTGGCGGATGTTTGTGTGTGTGCAAAATTGTGATGTTGGTGTGCATGAATGATGTGCACATATACTGCACTGATAATCTCTAAAGTACAAAATATGCAGCCTGCGGGTTTAAAAAGTTGAAACTGAACAAACTATTGAATTAACTTCAAATGTTACGGCAGTCTGGTCACTCACAGTTTGATTTTGAAACAGCGCCATATTTTCTTTACAGTCTAATCATCTTCCGAAAGAAACTTCTCCTCCTGCAGCATAGTCCAATTTGTGCTGTAATGTGGACAAACTTTGTTGCAGAACACACTGAAGATATGGACGAATGGTGAAGAGGAGGATTCTGGTGCAGGGATGTTAACTTTTTGCTTTGCTGGGTAATTGTTGGGATGCATGTAACTGTCATGAATCCAAGCTGACTGCAGTTGCCATCCTCAGTGAAGAAAGAAGCTACAAAATTGAATTATTCAGAACGTAAAGGCTAACTACAGTAGTATTTGATTATTCTTTTGTGGATTATTCCTTTATACATGCACTACTTCATCTATCTTTCACATCTGCTTTTTCTCTCTTTTCTCTCCATGGCCTGTTGGATCCTGTCCACAGTATGCACTGTCAAGTAAACCTGCACTCTTGACTATCAGCAGTGTTGACTTTCAACCTGGCTCAGCTCTGCAGTCCCCATCAGCAGCTGTCTGTGCAACCGTGTTATTATCTCAATTACACTCCTCCAGCACACTCCTCCGGGCTCCACCTTAATGAGAGGGAGGCAAAAAAAGACAGCATCTAATGGCTCTGGCCACCACTGTTGGACACACACTGTGCATACACACATTTATAGGCACACACTTGCATATATGTAAATGCAATACACTTATACATGTGCATGTAGCCACACCTAGGTTTTACACTGCTGCAAAAGTCTTCACACACGATCACAATTGACTTGAGGGCATCTTCATTTTGCAAGGCATGTGTGCACCGTGCAGCCCAGCTCCAGTTAATGTTAGACCCTTGACTGTGGGAAAAGCATGAATGGAAACAGATTGTCTGTTGACATATTATTAATGCCAGTTTCTATGTCATTATGTGCAGTCTTTAGAGAGTGCTGTGCTCCCAAGGCTGCACAATTGTTTGTGGTTTACAGCCAAAAAAGAAAAAAAAGCCGGCCTACCACACATTTCTGCTTGATGTTTCACTTCGACTTGTTCTCAGCCGTCATAAATACCATGTGGGGGCTTGTATTTTTAGTTCATGCCTGTGGGATAGTTCAAGCTCAATTCCAAATAGTCTATCTATCACTGTGTATGTGTTTACAGTGCATGTAAAGATAGGAGTGGTTGTTTTTATAAAGGGGATGACTGTGAGGCCGGGCATCCTTTGGGAAATGTGTGGTACCAGGACTTATATTATGGTGGCACAGGCTCACAGGGGAAGGAGCTGTGTGGATTTATTTGGCACCTGATTGGCATGTAGACTCCCAGGAGGGTGACTATTGGCTAGAGGGACTAACTGACAGGGTGACTAAGGGTAGAAATATCTGTTTTCATAATCAGACTTTTTAAAATCCCAGTGCCTTCGTTTTTCCTTCTGTGATGGCTTGCTTCAAAATGAACGGATTGACCTCCTTGTGCACTTGTAGCTTTAGCAAAAGGAAGAAAACCGAGGGTCCCTCTCTTTCTGCAAGAATAACAGAAGCGATCATTAGAAGTCTGTTTGTGCCATTAGCTCTTCATCATCATGAGGTCCTCCCGTGCTTTTAGGCTGGGGCCTTGAGGAGGGTCATTGCACTAAAACAAGTGACTATTCAATTGTGAAGCCAAACAGTTTTCTTTTTCAGAGAACTTATTAACTGCAGGCACTGCTCTTCCCATGGGGCCCATGAAGTACAGAATCCTTTGATGATGATGTTGCTTAATGTAGGACAATGGTCCCAGTGTGAAAGCCTGAATGACAGCACACGATCTGACACATGGCACACAGTGGACAATGTGACAACTGCGTTTCTGAACCAGTAATGCTTTGACATCATTGTGAGTTAAAGGGAAATAATGTTACTAACCATCCTACCATCCTTTTAGAGAGAGTGAAAGAAACCTGTTAAATCAAACTGAAAACAAGCTTCATACTATATGCTATCATGTCATACTATGGGACAACATGCTCATCTAATTAATGGGAATTGAAGATAGATACGAAAAACGTATTAATACTGGTGCAACATGCAGTTGGAACATCTGGATTAGCTGTTTAATTATGTTGTAACACATTTAGTGCACTCCAATGCAATAATTTAACATTCAGAAACTATTTTTGAAGCATTTAAGTGTTTGCTAATGTCAAAAGATCATTTCCACATTCATGAAGACACTAGAGGCTTCCGAACTGTTCCGATTCTTTTTTTTCTTCTTTTAAAAGTGTTGTTAGTCTTCTTCTCCGTTGTGGACCACAAACAGTTAAGTAGTTGAAAGAGGATTCAGTGCAATGTTGTAAGTCGGCCCGATTTGTTTGTGTGTACTTCTGAAAAGCCCTGCGGCAATTACACAGAGTTTGGAGCTTCCACTTGCAACATGTGTGGTTCTCAACAGTGCCTGGACATCAGTGGGGACAGGAGGGCGAGGGCCTGTAGAAAGTGACGATGTAATGTTCTAGCTAAATGTAAAGTTGTATCTAAATTCTACAGTAGATTGTGATGTCTTTTTATGTCTTGATTTTCTACGCGGGAGAGTTGGGGTCATTTTTCACCTCCTGAGCTGAGAATTCAATCAACAATGTCACCATTGTTAATGTTATACTTAGTGTAAGCATGTTTTCGTCTGTGTGATGTGATGTTGCATAAAGTTAATTCAATTAAGACAGAATAGGCCACAAGAGAAATCGGAGCTCTTGTCCTTTTTTCGTTTTGTTCCCTGTTGTTTTATCTTGCTTGGCCAGTTGTTACACTGAAAGATCTGTCATTGTGTGTCTATTTTTCTAAAGAATCCATCCGTCAATGTGTTTGGGAAAGTGTCTGTTTTGTAATGCTGGATGCAACGGGGAGGTGATGCATGCCCTGAGGCCAGGTCACTGGTGGAGGCAGGGTTACGAAGGCTGGGGCCAAAGAAGCAGAATACTCTGAAAATGGCGGCCAAACAACAATACTGTCATTCTGACAGTCAACAGCTGCTCTCTTTTCCTCTATCTCTGTGTGTGTGCGTGCGTGTAGGTGTGTGTGTGCATGTGTGTGTGTGTGTGCGTGTGTGCGTGTGTGCGTGTGTGCGTGCGTGTGTGTGTGTGCAGGAGAGACTAGCAAACTGGCTCCAGCTTGCTCTGGGACTGATGCCTTTATCAAACCATAATCACTACTCTTGCTGTTTTTCAGCCTCACATCTGACACTGTGTAAGTGTTAGTGGTCATGCCCCGTAATATTCTCTGCCGTTCTGTAAAAAAAATTTGTAATCTTCGAAACACGCTGGCTGCAATTTTCCTACGATGGCAGCACAACCTTTGATTTCAGTGACGTCTAGAGAGAAAGAAAGAAAACTAAAATATACATTGAGGTATTTATTTTACTACACTTTGTCTATTTGCGCTCAACTTTTATTGTGGTGTCCTTTAGTTAATCTTTTTACCCATTTACCTCTAGTGTTGTGCAAAATGAATGGAATTTTACTCTACTTATCTACCGTTTTTTTTTTAAATCGCTGAGACAGTAACTTCCACGTCAGTTGCACTGACATACACCAGACATACATCAGTCCTATCTGTATTCTGAAGGTTTTGAAATGGGGGTCTTTATATATTATCTATAGTCTGATTTATGTAATATCTTATAATTATTTTAAGAGAAAACATTTTTTTTAACACCGTTAAATTCAACAATCAGACAAAGAGACAAAGAGATATTCAAAATAGTCGCTGTAAAAACCATTGACTCTAATATGTGAACAAAATGAAACAGGAATTTTAAACCTGGCATTATTTAATTCAGATTTCTGCTCTGCAAATGTATGCATATCAGCACATATTTAATAAGAGAATGCCTCATTTGCATATTTAAATATTTTTTGAAAACCTGCAATAAAAAAATAGTTGAACTGGGGAAGTTTCATGGTGATATCTATGAGTTCATGTTTTTTATCCGATTCATCTGGGTTGCCTTCACTTAATGAAGACGACATATTTCAGCCAGCATCACCACAAGACATGCAACACAACTCTTTTTGAGACAATGGTCCATTGTTTTAATGTGTGTCAAATGTTTTATATTCTTGGTGGTTTGTATATGCGACTAAAAAAGTATAAGTCATGTAATTTGAACAGCTTCACTGTTTTTGCTCCATCTGAAAAGGGAAACTTGTGTTTCTGTGACCGAGCCTCACCGATCTAGTTTCAGCAATTTTATGAAGGAAGACGTAAGCACAGTGCAACATTGTTCGTGCTTATTTTGGGGCATATACTTAGCCTAATTTACAGTTCCCTGTAGAAGAAAGCCCATCATTAAGCCTCATGTGTAAACAGATGGGGATTTTTGGTGTTGCTAGGAGTGGTGCTGCTGGCAGAATGGGCCAGAGGTGGAAATAATTATTCATTATCTGAGGCTGCAGCTGACCGTTTTTCTCTCTGATGGATGCGACTCTCCCTCTGTGCTCTCGGCAGGCTGGCAGTGAATTAATGTGACTGGCTGTTAATAGACCTGTTGTTCAGGACCTAATCCGAGCTTATAGAGGAATCCACTGCAGGGCTTTACCACGATATCCTCCATATCCAGCACTTCAAGGCTGCTGGAGGAAGCTGGTCAGTCACATACTTTCCAAGTAGTACATACTCGCATTCACACAAAAGAGCTATTCTTAAATATGCAAAACAAGACGGGTTCATAAAAGAGCCGTTTCAGTCGTGGCCTCCTGCACAGTCTTTGTGATGTGCACAACCAGTTCTCTTTTGATTAACATTATGCCCATTTATGTTTCACATTCAGAACATTCTCTCATGACAATGAAACCCTAACACGGTGTCCTATTTTGCGAAACGGACTATTTTGATTTCATTTATTAACACTTGGCGAAAGAGGAGTTAGGGAGGAAGGGAAACTATGTAACTGAGGAGGCGGGGAGAGCCACGATGAGTTGCCAAGGTGAGATGTTTGTTTAATCTCACCCCTTAACTTCTCCTCAGCTTTTGAAACCCCTCAGTTCCTCCTCCACTCGTTTAATCTCTGTCAACCCCGTAAAGTGACAGAGAGTTGGGTGGGGGCGAGTGTGAACACTAGGGCCTTATCCTGGCCCTCATGGTGTTGTGACCACTTCCTGCTCCGTGGATGGGACGCCTCTGTGAAACTCTCGACCATTTCCTGTCGCCAGCATGCACATTCTACAGCATGTGCTCATACGTCTCCATACATGCATGTTAGCGTGTCTGTACGTGCCTACATATGCACATGTGATTTATTATGTATGCATGCCGAGGGAATGGAAAGTCGCAGCAGGATGGAGATCAGACTTATGATCACAAAACAAGCCCTGTGCACAGGAGCTCCCTGCTCTCCCATCTGTCCCATAAAGAAGCTACTGCAGGCAGATATGCTTCCAATGAGTTTTTTTTTTTTTATATGGGGGCACCAGGGGCCAAAGAGACATGTGTTTTCGTGCACTGGAAAGAGGGTGTGGAGAGTACCTGAAAGTGAAGACCTCGACAGGACCCATCTACAGGTTCGCCAAGGGAAGTTTTAATGAGCAGTTTGTGATTGCCAAAGTGTTTGTATACTTTGACAAGCTGGTTGATAACCTACATTAAAAAGTGCCAAAGACTTCTTTCCCCCTCTCTTCTTTGTCTGCCTATTTTTTCTGTTCTGTCATAATCAACATTGTCACTTGACGTAAGCTAAACTTCTTAGCAACATGTGTTTACAGTTTGATATCTCAGCATGTTTTGATGAAAGAACAATGGTAATTATCTCAGGGCGCTCTCAGAGGATATTCATTTCAGTGTACAGATGAGTCATCTATGGGTGGTGTTTTTTCCTCCCTCTCTCTCTCGCTCTCTCTCTCTCTCTCTCTCTCTCTCTTAGTTTGAGCAAGGAAGATGATGCTTTAATATTATTCTTCCATATCAGATTATTAGTTTTCTTCAGAAAACCCCCCCCCCCACCGCTTTCCTCCAAATGGATTGTGTTGTGTTTGCAGTTCAGCTCTCTTTTCCTGAGCTTAAGAGTTTCTTTTCTTGGTTTTCTGTGCTTTGTAATCTGTTAAACAGCTAAACACAGCCCCACATCAAAGGTCCCCATACACCATTCATTCACACGGCATCCCTACAGCGCAGATCGCCAACAAAGGCACTGTGTGGCAACCTTTGGAAAATGAGTGGGTGAGGCGACTCTCTCATGAGACGCACTGCAAATATTAATCTAGGTTAAATACGCTAGTTAGCTTTGTTCCTCGGAAATCTGTTTTTAGCGTATCTGGCCCTCGCTTCACACCGGCTGCGAGCTTTGTGAACGAGTGCTATCTTGTTTAAATTTCCCCACCATCCCCCCCCCCACTGTCACATACACATACACACACATGCACCTTCACTGTTTGTTTCATCCTTTCCCACCTGCAGACAGACTCTCCCCGGTCATCAGCCCTATATCACTCCCTGTTTCCACCTCCGCAACAGCTTATCATGATATACCGTGTATTTGTATTGAACTCCACTCTGGCATGTTCAGGTTTGTCTGACATGATCCAGGAAAAGTCTGCCTTGGGAGCCACATGTGCCCTGTAATTAGACTGCTCTCATTTCTCTTTAAGACCTAATTTTCACCTCCTCTCACCTTTCTCTCACTTTGCCTTTTCTCTCCTTCTTCTTCTTTTCTTTCTTCCTCAGTCTCTCTCCGTTCCACTACCCCTAACTTATCCGCCGTCATCGGACCAAACCAGTGCCGGGGTATAAATCAGCCCCAGGGACAGGTGGACATCTGCCAGCCATGAGGATATCCAGGCAGGAATGTGATCATCGATGCAGCTCAGAAAAAATATTTAAATCCTGACACTTTTTTAAATGAAGGGAAAGGGGAAAGCAGAAATTTGATAAAGAGGCAGTGGGAGGATGTTTGATTTGGAGTGATGAAAAGCCCAGTGGGTCCAGTATTCATTGCAATTTCAACTGAAGTGAGGCTATCACAAGATTCTATGGCCACTCGCAGGTTAGCGAGCGGGTTTATGAGTGAAATATGTGGGATAGAGACCAGGATGTTCTTTCAAGCCCCAGCAGGGTGTAGCACAAAAACAGCTCTGCTCCAACGTTGACCAGTTGGAAGAATAAAGTGAACGCTTGATTTCACTGCTCTCAGCTTTTCTTCCTTATTTTCCCATGAAGAGTTGGGGCAACGCTAATCAAAAGTGTCACTTTGCCCTCCCGAGCACATGGCTTTAATAGAATTTGGTCAAGACAGCGCTTGGTGGCCACCAAGATTTACAGCTGAGCCCACATGGATATAGTGCAAGGCTCTTAACGTTGAAGAAATGTTGGTTGTAAAGCTGTTTGCAAAATGTGACACGCATGAGTTCACCGTGTGTGCTGCGGATTCAAATGTTGACAACATCCTGAAACTAGCAAAAGATCCCCATTGTCAGTGTTGCCTCAGTTGTGTGGTCGATCATTGATGCAATCTGCCAAAAGAGGTTTTTTTTCAGCTCGCAGCTGTTAGCAATTAGTATGTCGACTCCTTCAGCATGGGAGTTGACATATTATTGAGATTGCATGTTTGCCATGTTTTGTGTGAGGCCGCTTCAACAACACCGTATAGCCTTCACTTTATAGCTGCACACTGCAGTAACATTTCTGAATTGAAATTGAAAATATAAAACTTTTTCTTCACCGTATTGTGAGCATCATGACAGCATGGGACCACTCTTCAGGCATTCTGGGGAAGCTCTTATGACCCTTTCTGTCAGCAGATTGTAGTTTATGTTGCATGAACACATGAGACTAGATGATGACTATCTAGAGAGTATAGTCCCATAAATAATATCGCCAGGAGGATAAGTGTGTTTCTTTACATTTTCCATCCACATCCAACAGAACCAGAATGAATGCGTTTCTCCATATTTCTTCCTCCGTGATAAATTGTCGATTATAAAGGAAATACGCTTGCACGCTTTCTTGTCAAGAGTTATATGAGAAGAATACCTCTCATATCCCACCAGTGAACATAGGGCTGCAGCCAGTTAGCCTAGCTTAGTATAAAGACTGGAAACAGTCAAAGCTATAACCTGCTGCTGGCACTTCATTTTTAGCTTACAGTAGCGAGCGGTACCGATCTTCTAACTTCCTAACTTTTACCAAGAAAGAGAAGAGCATTTCCAAAAATGACAAACTATAGACCTACAAAGCAACTCACTTGTTGTAAAAGTATGCTTTTACAGCAGCTACGCATCAGCTATACATGTTGTTGTTGTTTCTGTCACACTGAACTGTGCATGGAAAACCTGAGCTATTTTGCCTGGAGTTGCTCTCTGCCGGTTTCCCCCAACACACATACACACACACACACACACACACACCCACACACACTGCTCTCCTCCCTCCCCTCTTCCCCGAGCTTGCCCTTTTTAGGCTGTTCCCTTTTTTTCCATTTGAAAAGGGGGATAGTATGACAGCTTTTCCTGCTTCTTGTGGATTGGAGCCGGGAGAGAGAGAAAACTCTGTTACTCACCCCGTCTCCAACTTTGAGAGGAAGTTACCACCTCTTCCCCAGACTCTGTATACACACGCTCAGGCAGACACATACACACACACACACACACGCTCTTCAGGACTTGAACACAGCAACAACAGGGAATCAACTGAAATAGTCAGGACTGCTTGTAATGCTGTGATTCTTTCTACATTTGGAGGGAAAGAAGGCTTTGCCCGACGCTTTCTGTGTGGACTGAACCGTTTCAGAGGGACGTTTCTTGGCATCACAGACCGGTGAGTTTGACAGTTTTCAGTGTATGTATAGTACCATAGAAACCCCAGTGAACCACAGCTTTTCTGTCACTCTACTTTTACAATGGAGGAACTTTCTCTGTAGTTAAGTGTCTGCAGTTTGAATCGCAGCAGCTCTAGTACGTTTTTACTTTGCATGAATTTCTTGTGTGATTGTTTGTATTTTCATAATAAAGTGAGATTAAATGAGTTTTGGTAAAAGCAGAGTTAACTCCTTGATAAAGCCCTCTTACGCATGCTGTCGGCTTTTGTTTACAGTAATAACCATATCTTATTACGGTGTAGCACTCTGTTTTGCCAATAGCAATTCAAGACTAAGCTAAATATCCACATCCACCCAAGCAGTGTCAGTGCATCAGTGCAGTCCTGCTAAATGTGTGTGTTCTCTGCATGTATTCGATGTACCGCTTCCAAAGAGGAGCTGATGCTGCATTTATAGTTGAGACAGGACAGCAAAGCCCGGGAATGGCTTTCCTGTGCAGCTGCTATTGGCTAACCTTGTGGTGATTAATTAGTTGTCACTCTGCTACAATCAAATCAAACATCCTGTCGCTTTTTTGTGTTTTTTTCGTGAGGCCAGAAGGAGCAGACGCCATCTAACTCAAAATGAGGCATGAAAAGTGTGCACATGGTGCATATGGCTCTGTTTCTTTTTCAGCTGTTCCCCATATTTGACGTGAACTCATAGAAACATTCATGAAGGACAGCAGTTGACCATATGCTTCAGCTCCCAAAGTCTCTCTCTCTCTCTCTCTCTCTCTCTCTCTCTCTCTCTCTCTCTCTCTCTCTCAACTGGACGTTTGTGGTTAGCACCTCTTATCAGGGAGAAGGCAAGCTGAGGGAAGAGGGAGGTGATGGGTGGAGACTGGTTAGGGCTGGGCTGCTCTCAGGGGTCTCTTTTAATTCACACAATCTGAGTGGGCCGGCAGCACTTTAGCTGTGCCTCCTCCAGTCGATCAGATAACCTTCCATAGGATGAGTGTGAATGCCTGGTTAAGTAACCCCTTCAAGGCCGACTGGGAAGAGTTGACTTCTGTGTGACCTCTCCGAGCTATTCATGCCAGTAGACTTTTTCCTTTTCCCAAAACCCCACTGACTCAGTTATCAGTCGGCTTGTCTTATCAGTCCCGAGGATGGTTGTTAACTTACTCTATTTACCGGGAGGTCAGAGGTCAGACTCTGATTTGAACTGCATGTCTAAACTCCAAGGGTACCGATCTGTTTGCAGGGGGAGATACCGAAAGTTTCAATCTAAACAAAGCTGAGATAATTCAAGACAAAAGAACCCCACATAGCAGTTTCACAGTGACAAGAAACAAACAACCTCTTCCAAGAAAAGTGGGTAAAATGTGCGGTTATTTGTTTTTGTTTTTAATGTTTATTACAATAATGAAAAATAAATATCTCCTGAATGGCCAGAAACCAGTGCATGTGATGAAGCCATATTGTAGAAAGCCTGGAGCAACTCCATAGACAATGAATTTGGCTGATTTAGCAAAAAAACGAAATAGTCCCAGGGGTGTTCTCAGAGTACAGAGCAGCTTCTTTTAATTTTCCATTTCCCATTTAGTGAAATGCTTCAGAACTATTAGCCAATATTAAAAAATAAATTATCTTAGTCTTACGCAATGAGGTAATTTCGAATTAAAATATAAGATCAGCGATTTAGGTCTTAATGTTTACCGTATAATGCGTCTCTTATGTCCCAGTATTACCTGGACATGCAGAGAATTCTGCATCAAGAGTTCACTGTCGGTTGGTCAGGTTCTGTATTGTACTATTGCGCATAAAGCTAGTGCAAACAGCAGCAATAGAAAAGCTTCGACATACATGAATTGGAATGAGTTATAATTTCATGGTTACTCCTTTTTCTCAAAGCTCTTCAAGGCTATAAACACCGTATTACTTACAGTTCAGCCTGAACAATTGTAAGACTGTAGCCCACCACTGGCTCCCTTAAACATCCCAGCAAGCTATGACTCTGATTGGCCTCTACTGGAGATCAAGGATAGTCATATCTTCACTGTAGAGATGAATGAAAGATATGTGAAAATACTGTGATGATAGATTTCATGGCGCATATTTAGGCAATGACATGCAGCCATTCATCGAGATCAGCTTATCATCAGCTGATCTCTTTGAAGCAGTCTTTCCTATAACAGAGGGGTCCATTCAAACACTTGGCTCTCAATTGTTACTGCTGCTATCTCTTATTTTTCAGTCAATGCCTGTAATTCACTGAAAACTGAGATATCCTGGTTAGAATTTAAGGGGATTCATTAACCACTAGTTTTACCTTACAATCATTTCTATAATCCTGTTTTCGCTTTAGTACAAAGGGTCTTAAAACAGAACGTCCTAGCTATCCACTGTATATAAGAAGTTGAAGTACACCGTGACGTCACCCATTGGTTTGGGAACTGCTGTTTTGAAGCCTGGAATTTGGCATTTTGGCATTTTAGCCATCGCCTTTTTGGGGTTTGGCCGTTACCACCTTGGGTTTTTTACGACCAGCAGTGACATGAGAAGGTAAAGCTAAGTACAACTGAACGCTGATCAAGAGATTTTTAGGCAACCAAAATGTTACACTTTCATGAACTGAAACACAATGGGAAGTTCTAATACGTCTAAAACTCCCAAACCGGAAAGCATACCCTGCTTTATCATCTACTTTACCCTAAATGGGATGATCATTTGCTAAATGAACATCATGCTGCATTGAAGAAGACTTGAAACCAGCAATTAAAACCATAAACTCGGAGGTAATAAATCAAGTGAGAAGTAGAATCATTTTCACATAGACTTCTATATAATCAGACTTCTGCAACCAAAGAGTTGCACCCTGCTGGCTATTAAGAAAGATAGCAAGTTTGAGGCACTTCAGCATTGGCTTCACTTTTCATGCCTGGTCCTAGCTCATTGCACCTTCTATCATGTTCTATCATGCAGCAATTGGGTACGATTAATATCTTTTTCAAACCATCATAAATATACAGCCTCATGGTCATCAGATGGGAGAGTTTATAAACAAAAAGGTTTGCTCAGAGCACTTTAACCGGGAGATAATCCTGTTCATAACATCGTCGTTCAAATGTGAATGGTGACGTTATGAATAGTTCAATATGAAGATATACTTGGTAAGAACTTATGTTCTGCTTACCACAGCAGCTCTAATCTCCCTGGCATTGAGTGACCAGGAGCACATTTTAGAGTAATAGAGAAAAGGGAGTTTGATGAATGACTTGTCTCACAAACTGTGTTGAGCAAAGCTCCCATCAACCACTGATGTCTTACAGGGGCTCAGAGCTTCACTGGTCCAGACACTCGCCTGTTTAAGCTCGGGCAGATGTTTGACATGCTAATTCCAGTGGGTTTGCCTGAGCTTACACTCCTATTTCAGATACAAACCCCACACACATACAAGCATGTAGCTAGACACACACATATGAAGGGAGCAACACCAAAACTGAAACGCACAAAAAAATGCATTCTGTTGGTTGTGATCTGAAAGTCGTATTTACTCATCTCTATTTATAAAAAAATATGATGCCACTGTAATTCTAAAGAAACCATGACAGATGGCAATACTGTTGATGTCTACTACACTGGTCGCTATTATAGGTCCAGTAGAAGTCACACAGGCCTTTTAAATAGCAGAAAACGTGCAGCATCCTTCACTTTTACTACACAAACATAGTTCCTGTGACAACAACATTTCTGAACCTCCTAAATCTTGTGGAGCCGCATCATGTTCATGGGCTCTATAGAGTAAATGCTACGGACCCCATCGTACAAAAGGCATACACGTGTTTTCTGTCAGAGAGTAATCCGTAGGGTCCATGTAATTGATACAGTATGTGGTGTTGGCCTGCTGCTGGATGGTGGCCCAGATCGATGAAAAGGGTGAGATCATGGCTCTATTTTCAGAGCTCTGAGTTTGGGACAATCTAAAGCCCACTGCTTTGGAGAATCATGGAGCAATGTTCATATGAATCAATTTCAACGTACGGGAACGTACACAGACAATCAGTAGCTACCAACACACGGACACACACAAATAAACTATGTCCGCAAACACACACACACAGCTGTGGTTTCAATGTGGCTTCTGACTGCCATGAGCGCTGCTTGATTTGCTTGATTGGTAGCGTGATAACGACTGTATGAAGATGGAACATAGGATATCTTGGATTTACATAGTAAAGCATTCGGACTCTGCCTCTCATCAGGAACACATCTGGGTGCTATTAACCACTTGCCCTAACCCACAGCTCAGTCCCATATCTCCCATTACCTGCCATAGTCTACGAAATATGCTCTTCACAGGACAAGCAGTGCACTGTGGTTCCCTTTTTATGACCTAAAGATACACAGGGATTCATTGGGGGCAAGGGTTGCAGTTACTCTGAGGCAGGCTGGCGTCACATTGGCATACTGAATCATGTTGAATTTACAACCCTACCTTTGCTGAAAAGTGCAGTGTGTAAAGTCAAATAATAACTTGCCGACAATGCCTGACTGGTTTGAGTCTGTGTTTACTCCTGGAAAGGTTTTTGTCCTTGAAGCTGAAGCTGTTGTTCATTGAGTCCATGTCAAATAAAGTGCATGCCCAAAGCCAAATACATCAACACATGACTAAACAAAGCTTCCTGTCAGCACTATATGAAACACTAAAGCATATTCAAGAAGTTTAGATGAGATCGAATCGTCTAATGGAACAGAAACGTCAAAGTTTGAATGCTGCACAAACAACACAGGTTTAGATCTAAATGTATTTCCAGTTACGACCCGCTCAAGAGGAAACTTAATAAAAGTTGGGCAAGTTCTAACTTTGCATTCAGTGGAGCTGTTCGTCTTTGCAGCTGGCAGCACCCTGGAGTTCAGACTAGGGCCAAATATGATTTAAAATGTGTTTGACTGATTGTTTTTACCTACAGAGAGTGTTTGATGAGTGGGTGTTTTTCATCAGGATAATTGAGTGTCATAGTCTCCTGAACTAAAGTCTAATAAGTGCTTTTAACAGTAACACAGGCTTCATCAACAGATGTAGATTCAGATCTCGGACATTGTGTCCTTTTGTTATGCATAACGGTTGAGGCTGAGTTCATTGTTAATCTCCTGTCTGCATGAGTGAGACACTGACCACTGCTCCTAATGCTTAGGATTGGGTGCAGGGGTCAAATATCATACATGTACCTGGATGTATGTGCGGATTAAAATAAGTTACAAACAAATAAGCAAACTGCTGTCCAAGTTGTGTGATATGGTCGAAAGCTCCACAAAGAGCGAGTAAGTGGACCTTGGTTTGAGATATTACTGCTGTTTATAAATCAAGAATAATCTGTTCCCAGGCTTTTCAACAGGCAGAGTTTGCATCACCCAATTTTTATAACCTTTGGTTGAAGAGAGGGGGAGAAGTGCGACTGAAATCTGCATTGAGATATGGACAATATTTGGCAGAAATCTGTTTTCTTCTTCTGCTTTTCATCTCGCATTTGAGTGTAGCCACTCCAACTTAGTTCGTTTTACAGAATAAAACAAGCTGTAAAGGTATTTGCAAATAATCTCTGACCAAGGTCCGATCGAGGTCAACCTCACCTGGTGCTCCACATCGCTGTCCTGTTTCCAAATGCAACAGTTTTCCTCTCAGTCAGATTCTCTGGCAGGTCTTAACGAGGAGGAAGCAGCACTGACGGTTTGCGCAGCTTGAAACCCAAGATCTTTATGTCAAGAGGAACTTGGAGGAAATGCGCTCTTACTTTCTACAGATATGTCCATTGCAACCTTCTTGGACGTGTAGAGAACTCGCTGTGGCTTTCACAATGAATTACCTTCATCCTGATGACATTCATGAATGCTTCCACAGACATCGTGAACAGAGATCTCGGTCTGGACAATGTTTCTGTTTACCGAGTGGAAAGTATTCGCCTGCACCTCTGCTGTTCAGGGGAGAGCTTGAAGTTCCATTTTGTTTTAGTACTTGGAGTCAGTTTCCTGGCTAGATCACAGGTGTGTGATAAATGGCTCGTAGAGACATCCAGCAGATACATTTGTTATACAGTTTCAGACTCTTTGGCAGTTTGAAGGTTGCTGTTAAACGTTCATCAGCTGAGTTCTTCATCATTGAGAGAATAACTGCCAAGACCGAGCTTTGATTCAGTATATTTACTTAAGGGGAAAATGCAGTTTCAGAATGTGCTCTGCAAGCTGAACATATGAACAAATTACGCGGATTGGCTTGTTTCATGCTGTGCATCATTAAGTAGCAGCCACAGAATCAAAGCAGGAACGTTTTAATGAACAAAATCAAGAGCAAAGACACTATGTAAGATGCCATCAATATGAATGGCTGCTTCTGTGATCTCCCTCAGAGTCTGTGTGTGGACTTAAGTTTAAAATGAAATTTGATTGCATTCAAATTTTCATTCTGTTAAGCTTTGTCGCAGGGGAACCACAGAAAGACCATCCGTTGTGGCAGGAATTGTGGCGGCTGCACTGAAATTCAAGGTATTAAAAATATTTCTTTCCCCATGCGGTTTGGCGTGTGTCATTACAATGAGGAAATAACACCGACTCGCTCCCTTGTGTAATCTGACCTTTTCATCTTCAGTGTATGAATCAAATGTGGCTTGACTCCCTGCATAAATTCCAGTGAAGGGTTATGACTTTGATTTCTTCATTGTGAAACGGGAGTGTTGTTGGATGGTTTATAAAACAAGTAGTACTGGTGAAGTGTCTGGGGAAAAGTGCTTCTACTCTGTGACAGACTTTTGCTTTGGAGGTCCGCCCCGGTTATGAATGAACACAGTTGACATCCGTGTGCAGAAGACGGCTTAGTCATTCTGTCTTTGCATACTTATCTGAGACAATGGCAATGATCCTGATGGAGGGCTTTGACCTGGATGTTGTCCCTGCGGAAAGGGACAACCCCTGTGGGAAGGAAGCGCCATTGTGGTTATCTCAAAGTGGATGACAACGAAAATATCACAATACATGACAGTTTGGAGCTTTTCTTCAGCTCCTCAAAACCAAAACAAAACAAACAATGCTCAGTCAGAAATAGCGTTTGACCTCTTCTCAGACCACCACAACACACCACAATGTAATTTATGCTGCCGGCAGTCTGAACACATTTTTTCATCTGACCTTACAAAAATAACCCATTGTTGACATTAGCTGAGCAAAACCAATCATATTTTGGTTTGGTTTAATATGATATGAAGAGATGTAGACATATGTTTCCCACTCAATTTAAGGCATGTTAAGATGGGTTAAGAGATAATTTAATAGTCAGCAGCGTGCAAAGGACTCAGGAAGGGGATGCCTGAGTGTTTGACCTCAGGATATGAGGCCAGGAAAGACAAACGATAAGCCAGCAGGGACACGAAATAGGACTAAACATTAACGTCACAGAAGCTCAGACGTGGCACAAAGACACGTGCCTCCTCTTGCTCAGCCAGATGACTGGAAAATATTTGTTTATGTTTTACATGCATTCGTCTCTAGATCTGATTTATTATTTGTAACTTAATAATGGAAGGCAGAGGAAAGCTTGAGTTCCAACAGAATATGCCCGTATTATGGTGTCTCGATTCTTGCAATATTCTCACATTTATGGCAAAGCCGTTGTTGTGAATGTTCCCACTTGTCAGCACTGCCCAAAAATAAAGTGAGAAGCTTTTTTGTTTGTTGTTTAATTTTTGCCAAATATCATTTTGGGTTAGTTCTTTTTCTTCATGTCGTCATGGTTAGTGTCAGTATTTGCTCACATCGGGATCATTGGAGGAGTGTTGCTTTCATTCATAATAGTTACCAGGCATTTTATAATGCGACTTAAGTTTGAGTAAAACATGATGGGACAAAACAATACATTAAATTGCAAATGCATGTTGTAATTGAGGTCCCGTTTTCAAGGCTGTAGCGTAGGGCAACATCTGCAACAGGATAGCAAATTGGGTCACTTGGAGAAAAATGTCTGAAAGTTGAGTCATGGGATAGCACATAGCTGGGGAGGAAGTCTGTTAATAATTTCCTTCTTGAGGTAAAACAAAAACACAACAAAACAACAGGGTGGGATAATTGGTGTTTAGATTGGCTTTAAACAGTTCTCCAGTTGTCATTAACCACCAGAAACAGATGCCTGACTGTTGATGAGGCTCAGGTTTGCTGCATTCCAGTGTAAGAAGAGGCCAGTTACTGTAGGTGTCCAGTCATTAGCTTTGACCTTGGCTTGAGGAACTGCTGCAGTCATTCGAGCTGTTCACTTTATTACCCTCGAGACAAAAACAAAATATCTCACTGAAAGCCTATGCTCTCCGGCTCCGCTTGGGTAATCATGAATAGATTTCATTAGTCGGGAAGGATTAGGCTCTGTGGGAGTGAGGAGATGAACTTGTTCATAATCGCAAAGAAAGGAAGGAAGCTCGACAGGAAGACAGCGCGTGGGTCCATCCCTACGATGCACTGCAGAAACAAAAGGCCCACCGTCTCGCTCCCGTGGGGACAGGGGGCGTGGCCTGGGGGGAGCATGTTACTATAGTGACCGCTCTGTCACTTAGCCCCGAGCTCTGTCTCGGTCAGGCGCTCTGCAGTGTACATAAAATCTGCCAAGAGTCAGCAGGATCAAAATCTGCCCTGGAAAGCACCGAGGCTCTGTTAAACCAACTACAGCTGGCAGAGGAGCTTTTTTTTTCGAAACAGGGCTACAAGTTAGAAAACTTCACAGCGCAGCAGTTTTTCGTAGCCCTCGATCCCCCACCTGGCATGTAAAGCACCAACCCCCCACACGTTATAGGCCTTTATTGAGTAAAGGAAAGTGATTCTGGGGCTCGTGTTGTCGGATTTCTGGCAGATTGTGGTGCTTTGAGCTGCTACGGCTGTGAGGGAAAGAAGTTTGGGGTAGAAGGGAAACTTCAGATTTTTGTCACATTAAACTAGTTGGGATGTTTCCCCGTCTCCTTATTAAGCCAAAGATAACATTGTTTAGAAGTCTCACTGAAATTGTAATTCTCCTCACTTTTTGAGAGAACATAAACTACAATGACTCTGCAGCTTTAACTGTATTCTTCGACTATTCCAAAAATGACTAAACTGTTTTTGCGCTGTTGACTCCTGTGGTGCACTAGTGTCTGTGGCATAATGCAGTCCAGTACACCAACCATTAACTACACCCTCAATGATAAACATATAGTTGTAGTGTCTGATCATAATCTTCCAAAATGTAGAATTGTGGTAGATTTGTTGTATTGGATTGCATTAAACTGTATTTTTGTACCTATAAAGTGGGCCAGTGTACATTCCTGTGTTTTGTTTGCCCTGTACAGGCTCAAGACAGCACAGTTGAACCAGTGAAAACTGAAAAGCTTGCCTCTAGTCTCTTGCTGGACCGTGTATCCTGCAATAGGCCCGTCGTTGTTTGCATTGCAGACGCCTCACTGAGTTTGGATCTAATGTGGCTTGACGTCTATCTGTGTGTGTGTGTGTGTGTGTGTGTGTGTGTGTTTGCTCTCGTCTCAGGGTGGCCAAATGAACGGTTTAGCCTGAGGACCAAAGATCACAGGCCCTGATCCAACAGCAAGGGAGAGAAAGACAGAGAAGCGTGATTGTTTTGCAGCCATTATCCAACTCCTTTTACACCATGAGCTGGATCTGACAACGTGCTTCATACTTTCATTTTGTGGTAAGTTTTATACTTTATCTGTGCTCCACTTTCTGTTTACCTCTGCTTTTACCGGAGAATGTTTGCTGTGTTTTAAAGTTCATTAGTGAGCCACATTACATGTGGTTTACGTGTGTGGTTTTATGCTTGAATGTAACTAAGAGGTACAAAGAGGCAATATGCTGCATGAATCATTGAGGTATTCACATCATGACACAAATCAGGCACTGAGGTTATCAGTGGGTGCAATTTGGAAGTAAATGCAAACACAAACATGTGAATTGTGCAATTTGAGGACATCCATATGTTCTCTCGGTGTTGTGACATGTGGTTCGACTTAGAGAAAAGTGTGCACACGTAAGAGTGGGACGGCTTTAGAGTTCATCACCATTTCACATGAGCAGTTTTTTTTTTCTTTTTCCCACAGTCAGCCACAACACAAAGCACATGTTAAAGAGGAATGGCGTTAACATTTCGCTGGAACGATTAAAGGCACTTCCTTTTCATTTCAAACTGGTTTCTCCTCTGTTGCCATCTAAACTCTTATGTGTGTTTCATGGTGTAACACCATGATGTCATCAAGCCAGAGAGATGGAAAATGTTCACAAAATGGCAAAGTGGAGGAAAATAAGCCAGAGTCAGCAGGAAAAGGCTGCAGGAGTAGGGGAGCCGAGGAGGGTTGACCCGACAGCACAACCAGCCCTGGTTCGGTATTCAATCCGGGTAAAAAAAAAAATAAAAAAACATTTCCGATGAGAACCAGGCTTGTTTCTCCTGAAGACAAAAGCTACTGAGTGAGGAAGTAGCATGAAGGTAACACGGAGGATGTATAATAGTTACTGTAAATAAGAAACTGATTATGAAGGAGAATGGATTTGAACTGTTCTTGTATCATATCTGGTGCACAGCTCCACAGGTTTTACTTTGAGAAGGACTTCCTTGGGAGCACACGGGAACGGTTTAAAACACAATAGAGCTCCTCAGACTGACAGGATGCCAGGAGGACAGACTAAATGTCAGGGACACAAAAGTCCAAACAATACACATAAGTCAACAACACACTGCTCTTTTCCTCTGAGCTTCACAAATTGATCTGGGAGTCCCATCAGGCAGGAAGGAATCCTTTGTAGGCTCTTGGAAAATTGACTCTTGACCTCTTTTATAGAGGGCACTGTCATGGTTCAGAGACATGGCAGAGGCAGAGTGCCATGTGCCAAATGCGTTATGATGATCCCAGATTAAGCCAGTACTTTAGGAGGACACAGAGGAGCTTTTGTTTGACACTTGGAAGCCTCATCCCACCCACACTCCGTGGCCTATGAAGAAGTACCGTGGGCAGTGGGTTTGACATCCAGGCGCTGCACAGAATGTGACACTGTAGGAAGGGTGCTTGGGGAATATTTCAAAGACTTTCAGCACCTGAAAAAGCATTAAAATGCTGTCTATGCATTACACACCAATCTAATGTATTATGGAGTCATAATAGGGTGTCATATGTTTGTTGTTTTTCAGGTGGGAAGAAATCAAAGTCTAGGTCACCATGGATGTGAAGAAAAAGGAAATGGACCTCCTGAGCAACAGCATAGCTGCATATGCACACATCAAAGGTAAGTCACAGCGCAAGAGAGCAGTCATAGTGATTTCTATCCAAAAGATCAAGCAGCATCCAACGTTGTTCATGTTGTTGCATCCGTAGCAAACCCAGAGAGCTTCGGCCTTTACTTCGTGCTTGGAGTGTGTTTCGGCCTGGTGCTGACGCTCTGCCTCCTGGTCATCCGCATCTCCTGCAAGCCGCGGACCAACGTCGCCCACGCCGCCACGCCTGAGAAAAAACACTTAAAGGACATCAGCGAGGAGGACGAGGAGAGTGAGGACGATGACGATGAAGACGGGGACGATGTAGAGGCACCTATCCCTTTGCCCAGCACAGAAATCCCTGTCGGTAGTCATACCATCCAATCAAATGGGACACTGAGCGTGAACGTGTTTACTTCAGCTGAGGAGCTGGAACGGGCACAGCGACTGGAGGAGAGGGAACGAATCATACGTGAGATCTGGAGGAATGGCCAGCCTGACATCCTGGGGTCGGGAACGGGTACTATCGGAAGAGTGCATTACTACTAAGACACACAAGGCTTCAAGGGAAACACCGTGAGCCCTGTGAAGGACAGACATAGACCTTTGGGTGGGCCCGATGTCCCTGAAGCCTGGGAGACTTGTGTTTGATACAATGCAACATCATGGAAACAGGACAACAGTGATGTGACACTTTGATATGCCAACACTCAGCCCTGACAGAGCTGAACTATGTGATATTGCACTTCCCATGTAGCAATGTTATTTTCAACTGACTACATGACATATAAACCAAGAGGTGTCTTAAAGACTGATTGATATGGAAAAGATGCAGTATGAATGTGGGAGCTGACAGACACTTGAAGTAATCAGTCTGTTAAAATGTATGGCGCTTAATGACAATAATGCACACAGTTAGGTTTATGTATGTAAGAAGTGGAAAATGAAAGCATATATTAGGACAATGTATGTACTGTATGTTGCAATGAAGATTATTTTTGTTTGCAGTGAGGACAAATCTCCTCTAGACTGGTTAGTTTGTGGGGAAAAGAAAACAGGAAATTACATTGGTTGAACAAACACATATCAATCAGTGTGGTGGGTCAGATTACGCAATATGGTATAAAGACAATTACAATTGGACTCTTTAATTTATGAGTACATTAAATCCATGTCTGTGTTTTCAGGGATAATTCTACCAAAGGAAATGACAGAATTAAAGTATTACGCTTAAAACGTTTTCTGATGTTTCTCTTCATAATTCTTTGGGCTGTGATGGAGAATCAAGATGGAGAGAGTGAGAGAGAGAGAGAGAGAGAGAGAGAGAGAGAGAGAGAGAGAGAGAGAGAGAGAGAGAGAGGTACAATTACGGTAAATGTTTTGACAAGGTGGCCTCTTCCTGGTGGAGTTAGACATGAGGGTTGTGAAAGGAAGATGTTCTGATAACAGAATGGGATAACTCAGACGGAACCGGTTCCGTATACGGCAGCCTACATCACTCAAGTGCACCCTTGGAAAGGCGGTCCATTTAACCACCTGTCACACCTGCTCACTAATTTGCTGCTTCTACTGCAGCTCTTGTAGTATTTCCTAGACAAACGTGCCCGCTAAAAGTCCAGCCATGTTACTTAAGAACGGTTTTATGGATCCATAATCCGTAAATGCATCGCCCATGCCCGTCTTCTCCGTTGGTCACGTCAGCTGTCCAATCACGCGCGTCCTACCTGCGTTTTCCTTCACCTGCTGTCGACAGCTTGGGACCTCGGCGCTTCATCAAGCTAAGTGCAGCTCACGTTTCCAACGTGTATCGTTAAAGGATGTCTTAGCTGTGATAAATTGCTGACAAGAGCGCAAGGCAATGCAGTTTCTTTTTTAAGCCACGCCAGCATCGAGCTGTAGGGGCGGCCAGTTGGTCAACCCACTGTGAATTGCCATGCCATTTGCCATGCCATTTGTTTACAGACATTCACTTTCCCCAAAGGGTTAATCCTACTGACTTTGGTGATCCCCATGACCACCCATGAGGTTGACATTTTTATTTGAATTGCCTTGAAATGTATTACAGATATTCAAGGATCCCAGGTAATACATTTCTTTCTTTATTGACTTTCTTGACACGCTTTTAATCTTTTAATTCTTCACTTATGAATTGAATCATCTCAATATCTACTGGAAAGACATTCCAAGACATTGGCACAAACATTCAAGGTTCCCAGAGGATGGATCCTAATGACGCTAGTGATCCCCTGATTTTTCCTCTGGCGCAACCAGCAGGTTGACATTTCTTTGTCTCTAAGTGAAATGTCTGGAAAGTTATTAGCTGGATATCCTTGAAAATCATGTTCCCCACAGCATGAAACTTATCATGTTCCCCTGACTTTTCATCTAAGTCTCAGTCAGTTTACAAACAAATACATCAAACTAATGACATTCAGCTGTACTTTGAGTTTAGCACTACATTGTTAATGTGAGAATACACGCTAAACTAAGATGAACATGATTAATATTGCAAAACATCAGTATTGACTGTTAGGAAAACATCAGTATTGACTTGCTAACATTAGCATTTAGCTCAAAATACAAAGTATAGAATTGCTGGCGTGGCTATAAACTTTAAGCTTTGTTAAGTTCTCTTTCAGTCTTTTTCCGCGTGTCTTGGAGTCTGTTTGCTGCTAACTTCTGCTCTCATGCTGTTAATGACTGCTGGCTGAATTTGCTCCTATGCTGTTAATTCTGTGGCTACTTGTCATCTTTTATGCTGCTGAAACATGCTGGTTGTTTATTTCTGCACTAATGCTTTTAAAATGATGGCTGCCAATGTTTGCTCATATGCTGTTTAACTACGTGCAGCGTGTTGGCATTGGTAGTAATTGGAAATAACTGAGTTGATTTCCTGTCAGAGTTCATTTCTCCTCTTGGCTGTTTGGCATGTGCATAATGATGCTTTTCTGCTTTTTCTGCAGGCTTTGTTGGTTGGTGGCATGCTTCCTTCTATGTTGTTGAAATTGTTTTGCAGGGGTGCTTCCAGCTTCTAGTATTCAAACATAACTGTTGTCCAGCACACAGCCTGTTTACATAATGATTTCACTGTAATGTTATAACATTGGCTTCATGAGCAAACACAGCATGTCTTTTGTCATTTTCACGTTTTCTTCACGACACTTCATATTTGTCTTTAGAGAAATGTTTCTGGGTTTTTGTGACGTCTGTTTTCTTCTGTAGTGTTCTGCAACTTCTACAGTTACATTGCTGCTAAATTCTACTGCCGTCATTGTACTGATGGTTATCCGTAGCTGCTATCTCTGCTACATAATATCTCCTCATTGTCTGTTGTGGGTAGCGGGGGAATGGCCCACACATAGTAGCGTCCGTATACTAGCTGGTGTCATGCTCTGTATCTATTGTGGTTTTGGGGGGGGAGTGTATTATCCTCACTCCCAAAATGACTTTGGTGGCAAGGTCTGAGCTTATCGTATGTGGCCAATGTCAACTCTGCATTCATGTAATAAATCAGCTTCATGTGAGTGAACTGACGGCCAAAAAAGACTTACAGAAAGAACATTGATGACCTGCCCACACTAGGTGAGTGTTTGTACTGGACGTCATCGCAAGTTAATCGTTTGGTGGTTCGGTGGTTTATACAAAGCAGTGAAAGTATGTATTCTTGGCATGTCAATAAAGCCACACAAAAGGAAAAATACACACAATACTTATCCGTGTTGGGCATGTGTCCACATTCTTTCTGCTGGCCAACCTGGAGCCAGAAACCTTTTAGTCGTACGTCTTTGTGCTGTGAAGCCGGTGTGCCGTTGCTCGAAGGAAGGTCTTGGTTTGCGATGGAGGCAGGCCAAGAACTTCCCCTGGAGTCGTCCTCGAAGTACAGCTCTCGTTTTCAGATTGAGCCCACACCGAAGTCCTCTCTGTTGAGGTCTTGGAAAAGCCACTCATGTGGTCACAGGCCTGAATCGGTGGCATTGATGGTGTGGACTCTTTGAAGTAGCTGTGTGATTATATTTGTATAAATCTCTTGTGAATGGCATCGACCTCAAAATCATAGGAAAATGTTTCACTCGGCCAACGATTCAATATTTTTGAATTGTCTCTTTTTTCCTTTTACAGGATGTAATCAAGATGAGAAGCAACATGTCTTAGGCTTATGGTAATTATACAGTTTTGTGAGCATCAGCATGAGGGAACTCCAGTTTTGAGTCGAAAATTGCACTAGCTTTGTGATTATGAATCCCCTTAAAAGGACTTTTTAAATATGCTGCAGATTTATTGCAATTTCCCACGAGGTCCTGCATATGATTCGTTTCGGCATCTGTCCAACTCCTTTCTTTGACAGAGGCAAACTGTTCTCCGTCAGCTCAGCTCCTCTTTCTCTATTTCTAATTTTAACTCTGAGGGGTCTTTTTGTGTTTGACCTCTGAGCTCCAAAATGCTCCAGTTATCAACATTCAGTTTTCAGTTCTCCCAAGAGTTCCATCTTGCATGTCTTACATTCCTCAGATAGTACGGTGCCGTACGTACAAATGGTGTATTATTATAATATATAGCCTATTGTATAAGCAGCACCCGTCATCACTGACATTATTGAATATTTTAGAGGTCCCTCGTTGAATAAAGTCAAATCTTCTCTTGTTTTTACAGGGCTACAGAAAGGCCAGTCATTTTTTATAACTTGCAATATCCACAGACCTTTTGTTTAGTTTAATTTATGGGCGAGACTGTGGCTAAGTGGAGAGCGAGGCCGCCTTCAATCAGAAGATCGGCGGTTCGATCCCCGGCTCCGCTAGTCGCATGTCGATGTGTCCTTGAGCAAGACACTTAACCCCAAAATTGCTCACGTAGCTGTGCCTACGGAATCTGAATTGTAAGTCTTTGGATAAAAAGCGTCTGCAAAATGACTGTAATGTAATGTAATTTCACCCCTTGTCCAAGAGGGAATGTGCTCTTAATGGCCGTTATTCAACACAGTTTTTAAAAATAGTATGTTTCCCATGGAAGTTTCAGAAGCACCCGGTCCCTTATGAGCTCCAGATGTTGTCCAGATGTGCTCTACAGTGGGCAACACTAGTAGGCTTAGACAGGAGAACACCACCACTACCACCACTGTCACCGTTTGGTGGCAAAACCAGATTTATACTCCTGACTCTGAAGATGGTCAAGTTAAATGTCTCTCCCTACGGTGGGTGGAAATAATTCTCTTCCCACCTTCTCTACATTCATTGCGATGAATCATTGAGTTCAGGGTTTTCAGAGTGAGTCAGTTTTTCTCTGAGTGACACGGGATGCCTTTTCCACTTAACTGCAAAAAATGCAGCTGGCCACAAACTCTGTTTAGTGTTTCAACAGCATTTCTTTTTTCTAAAGATTTTGTTTCATCAAGGAATCATCCATTAACATTAATCATTTGCTTCCATCTCAACACATTCTATCGAGTGAAATGTTTTTTTCTTTTTCAATCTGAAGTCACTTTTAAAGTTTAACCCTACTCTTTATGTAGAATAGCCATATAGTGCCCCCCAGTGGATTGATGCAGCATTACATTCTGCTGTATTAATTCACTTCCATGTCAAACCATGTTAGACAGTTGCAGTATTAATATTCAAGTAACAATGCCCCTTTGGATGACTTAAAATTATATTTTAGGTCTTTGCAAAAGACATCACAATATCACAATATTTCCTCCTATGTACAGCTGCATATTTTACATACTCTGCCAAGGCATATGTTAAAAGTACAAACCATAGTGAAGTTAACAAAAGTGACAATTGAAACAGAACAATGTAAAACATTAATTTGCAACAAAGAGTAACCACCTAATAACCAACATTTGTCATTTCCAGCATTCAAATATGTAAAAAACTTTAACAGTAAATCATTTAAAAGTCTTCTCAATTATTAAGTATCTCCGGTCCAGTGCAGGATTAGCTTGATCCTATGTCCAGCTTTGTAATTTAGCCCTTACTCGTGTTTCTGCAGTGGGAGAGCTAGCTTGTATTCCCCATCCCCATTCCACTTCAGTAAAATGTTTATCCTGTTTAAAATTTACAGTACGCAAGTCCACATGGCACAGTGTCAGACAGGCCGCTCAGTCACAGTCTGTGTTGGGATTATTTCTTCCTCAAACTGTGTACTTCGTCCTGCAAGGAAAAGACAATCAATTATACCACAGTCACGATCTTGGGCAAGCTTCTGTATTATCTTCTTTTGGCAGAATGCCGACGGCATGAAGTTTGATGCATGCAAAACTCAGGGCATGCCTCACTGACCTGCAGTGCCACTCGTTTGTTTCCCTCCTCCCTCAGATCTTCTCTCACTTCCTGCATGTCCCGGCTGATCAGAAGAGACGGAAGCAAATGATGAGTTTGCAGACATGGGTTTGCTTAAATAGGTCAAGATGTACACTAGCAGTCAAGTCATATGAATAAATGAATATTATAAATGGACAGTATAGATGAATTATATTGAAATAGAAATGGCTTTTATCTTCTTCTTCTTCTTATCCCTCTAATTAAGCACAAGTAGTACACAATTGTTCTAAATATGCCTTTTAAATATATCAATCATTTTTCATAATACACCACCCTGTAGATTCACCTTTAAAGCTACTCTGTCTGTAATCGCATGTCGAAGGCTCTGAATGGCTTACACAGTTCAGTTGCCAGGAAATGATGTTTCTACAACTGCGCACGGCGTAGCTCATGTTTAGCAACCAGTCCTCTCTGATGTTTCATATCAAAGCAGATCATAGAGATGCAAAAGCTCGAACACTGTTAAGTACTGTTTTTTTCTGGATGGTTTTGATGTCACTTCCTGTGAGTGCCAGTGTCCGCAAATAACACCAGGAATTCGTTAAGAGGGTTCATATGCACATTTTTCAGTTAAGGAGGAAGAATGTTACTAAGAAGTCCCTCTTTTTGATTGAAGATGACTGAACTGTTTTTTGTTTTTTTTAAACACCTCTCAGCTAAACTGACTCAGTTGCTCAGATTTGAAACATTATAAAAAACTCGTATTACTCACTCATGTCGTGTCTGTAGCAGCTCCAGAGCCATCCTCAGCTCTTTGATCTCAGCCTGCAGGCTTTCCAGAGTCGCTTCTTCTTTATGGGTCACAGCTTTAGCTTTAGCACCCGCAACTGCTCTCGGTGGTGCTGGTCGAACCGGAGGCGGCGTCTTGGGTCGATGATCGGGCTTTGCGGGCAATGGCAGGAGATTTTCTGTACCCTGCAATGAATTTAGGTGGGTTAGACCACTGAGCTTCATTTGCTTTATGCTAGAATATTCACGCATCTAAATGAGATGTAAAATGATATACAACAAAGATCATATATAGATTGTTTTTTTCTTGAATTGAAACCAGTGAGGTTTCATAAAAATAAAACGCATGTGATGTGTTGTATCAAGAAAGAAGTCAATGTCACACACCTTTTGCAAGCCAGGTAATTTCTCTGTCTGAAACCTTTTGGGGGATGATTCAGGTTCTGTCTGATCAGTGGCACCTTGATCCTGCAAAGGGACGTATCGTATGGCAATCATTGCTATTAATCATTCCTCACAACCTGCCCTAAGAACTCTCATTCTCCTGTACGTCTGTCTTCTGAGCAGTACAAACCGTAAAATTATCCTCGAGGGAAGAAATTCCTTCATTTCCCAGATTTACTTATAATGAAGCCCTAAGACCAGGCCCAGACTTGTTGCTGTCAGTGTAAAATGGGGCTTGTGTGATGTGTCTATCACTAGGGCCTTTCAGTTTAAGAAACAAGTACTTTTACCGAACAATTATGTCCTAGATAAAGTAGGGAGTTGCCTATTTGTTGCAGCGATAATCTCAAGTTTCAAAGGTCCTCTACAGAAGTGGTGGTAAGCACCAGCTATGTGGTTTAGCAGGTTGTCTGCGGTTGCTGCCTCAGTTAAGTGTTCATTATGTAACTCTCCACTTGAATGTTGGAGGCAAAAGTTGTGATGAGTCAATATTATTCTGTCACTGTTGTGGACATACTTGTGCTGCGGTAACCAGGCCTGATGGGGGTCTCCTCTGCGGGGGTTTGGCTCTGTTTGCTGTAGGATGGCAGAGCTTCTCAGTCTGCACATCCACTCCATCAAATTGGTCGGTGTCTTTCTCTTCCGGTTGTTTTGGCGAAACGGGAGCCACCTCACCATTGGTTCTGCTGAAAAGAGAGTAAAATCTTAAAAGATTAAAATTGATGTCAACCCTTTTGATTGCAGTAAACGAAAAGGTTTCTCTGAGGTAATGAAACCTGCGGTGCACACACCAGCTGTAGTTAACATTTTTAGAAGAACAACTATTTGAATGTGTTTTCTGAACTCTGATGTGTGCAGGGCGTAGCAGCTGAAGTGCTGGAGTCTCTGTGTCTTATTTTGTCCTGGCACACGTTTCACTTTCACAGCTCATACTGTTTTCAAATGTTTATACTGTTTATAAATGGTCTTGAGGAAAGATTTTTCTAAATTAACAATGATTCTTAAAGAAGCTTGAAAGGTGTCTTTTGGAAACAATTTTCCGAAAAAGCGTGTTCTCCATTAGCAGCCTCTCTAGCGCCGCTTTTGTTTTGGCAGTTATTTTTTGTGAGTGTGCCCGTTTGTGTGTGTTTTGCTCAGGAAACAGGAAATGGGCTGCTCTCGTCTGTTTAGGCCCGATCTGACTCATCCCAGAGTTTCCACTGAGCCGCTAAAGGTCGGGCATCCTGGCATTCTTCTTTAAGGACACCATGGCAACTGGTGGCGGCAACCAAAACCTTTTAATATCTAAAGGCTCCCCTCCCGGTGCCAGACCAGAGAGGAGAAAGTGTTCCTGACATTTCCTAAAGGCCTTTTGCTTTGGAAAGGTTGCAAATGAATCACTAATCGTGTCTCTGATGTGAAAGCCATATTCCCGAGGAACTCTTCAGTGATTTTGCATGGAGATTAGTCGTGAGACACAACATCAGCATTGTGCGTTTGGCCTTGGCATCACTCACTTGGGTAAAACCTTGTTGGGTTTGCCTTTGACTGGAGGCGGGCTGGGCTTGTTGATGGATGGCAGCTTGACTTTGGTTGGAGGATTGCTTCTCAGGTCCTTCACCTCTGGTTTATCATCTGGAAAGCAATTGCATCACATTACCGCACAGCATTATTTATCTTTTAAAATGAGTGTGTCAGTATAATATTATCATTATGATAAAAGCCACTGCCATTTATACCTTTCGTCTTTGCTGGAGTAACTTTCTCCATCGCTGAGGTCTCTGTCTTCACTGAGAAAGCAGTAGTGAACCGTTATCACAAAGTTGCATTTGGTATGTAAATAGCACAGCTGCACTTTAGAGGAAATATGAAAAGTATGTAATTTGCTACAGAATTAAGCAGTGACATCCTACATTGGGATTTTGTTAGATAAATATTCTCACATTTGAACGCTTGAAAATGTTTCCCTAAGCAACTACTTTGAGTGCTCTCAAACTTCTGTGTATTTCCCAGGTGTCATTGTGTGCAACGATTTCAATATAGAGCTGGTTGTTGGAAAAAAAAAAGAGCACACTCAGCAAAAGTACCGCTACAAACTTTGACATCGCCGCTTAATGTATTATTGTTTTCAGTGATGTAACGTAGGAGAGCTATTACCACTAGTAAGAAGCCGCTGGCTTATTTTATTAGTCACAGAAGTTACATTCGTTTACCCCAGAAAGCATTATGGTTTAATGTGGTGGAGAACAAAATGCCACTGATCTTGCAACTAAACGGCAACCTAGTTTATGAGCAGTTGCTCGGGAAGACAAAGATGGAGCATACAAGGTCACGGCTGTATCCAATAGCACTGCAGTAACGGCTCCCGAGGGTCTCAACAAGTTCATCAGGGACTGTCACAACTCATAGAAACAAAATACAGACCCTGAGAGAACTTGAATTAGGAAGGTAATGTGAGAGATTCCTGTATATCATGCAAGTCAAGTGCTCATTTCAAACAGAAGCTGTTGAGGAGCTCGGTTACCGCTCTGCTACCTACATATAAGCACAAATATATGAAGTAAAACTGCTCTAATGCATAGCCTTAAAAATAAATAAATAATAGTAATTATACTTTGCACAGCGCTTAGAATCAGAGATGAATAACGGACCGAATGAGAACACAGGAAGCCTACCTTGAGTGTTCAAAGCATTGTGCAACATTCCCTCTCAAGCAAACCATCCACACAGCAATAGTAGCTCAAGTGCTGCGTCTTGTGCTGGTTGTGAAAATCTCTGTGACAGAGCCTCCTCCGTCACCCCCCCCCCCCCCCCACCCCCGTGTTTCCTCCAAGACTCCTGAACTGTGTCACATGACCAGTGTAACCCTCCCCCATCTCGATAGAGTCTGAGACTTCCTGTGAAATTCTTGTGAGTGATACTGTGTGGAAAAACTGCAGTAATGAGTGTAATGTGGTGGCAGTATGAGACTGTGTGGATATTCAGTTAGTTCAGGTGGCATTGAATGAGGATGGCACTGTTTCACCTGCCTGTTTACCCATAGATGAGCATGCATATTGAATCTCCAATCAAGGAAAGAGTTGGGGTCTACATTTTGTAAAAGAGACATTTTTGTTTTGTTGGTTGAATAATTTGCACAATTTGCAACTTGCACCACAGAGAGCACTCCTCAGCTGAAACACAAGAAGCCACATCCGGCTCTGTGTGGTTCACTGATTTGCCTTCTGTCTTTGTTTCAGAGGCTATAAATGTTCAGTTTTCTCTTTTTTAATCACCAAACTAAAAGAAAATGTTGGCTGCATTAACTGAGAATACATTAACAATGAAAACTCTAATTTAGCAATTTTAAAGTAAACTTTTATCCATCATCATTTATTAATCGACTATGTATTAATAATATTCATCTGCAAAGTAGCTTGTAGCTAAAGCTGTTCATTAAATGCAGTAGAATGAAAAGTACAATATCCGCCTTCAAATTGTGATCACGTGTAAGATAGTATGAAAATGGAAATACTCTATTGAAGTGCAAGGATCTCAAAATTGCAGAGTTCAAGTTACTTCAGAAGCACATTGATCAGGGCACCATTTTGACTGCTTTTATACCACATGCTGAAAATCACAGTCCAAGCTGCGGACACACTGCCAGGCTAAACACCACTGCAGCCAGAAGTCACAAGTCAGAAGAGAACCTCTAAAACATGAAGTCTAGCTCCTCTCTCTCATGTAAAATGGTGTTTGCCCCTGCGTTGCTGCGTTTCATCAACATACATTTCTGTCTCTTACCTGGGAGTCTAGTGTTGTTGTTGCGTGCAGGCGGTTGGCTTGAGGTCCCAGACTAGAGGAGGAGAAACGGAAAACTCAACAGGTTGGCAAGTACGTCCCCTTGTGAATTAAAGGCATCTCTATTTTACACACTCTTTCCACTGAGGGAATTTTCAGTGAGTAATTCCAAAACGGAGGATGTTAAGAGACGATCCTGACTCACTGCAGACTTGTTAAAGTAACATAAATACCAGCCAGCTGCAGAAAAACAGCCACTATGTACTTTGTATTTTGAGCCATTTCAAAATTAAAAAAATGTTCAACACATATGAATTGCTATAAAGCATATCTATGGTTTCGTGGAAGCGCAGTGCAGTTGTCAGATCTTGAATATGGGGAAGGTCCAGTCCAAAGAGGATATTGTGTTTTAGTCCACTCACTTGCAGACTGTCCATTGGCGGTATCACCATGACAAAGTTATCAGGAAAGAGGCCACAGCGTCCGTTGAGCTCTCCTTCCCACCAGCCTTCATCTTCTGTTTCCTTCAGATGGAGATTAAAGAGTCGCGTTAGAAGCTCAAACATGGCCGTGTCCTTTGGGACGCCAAATTGCTGCACACAAGGTTACTAGACGGTCAAGCAAGACATGGCTGCCTTATTATCCATGTTATCATGAAAGGTATCTCAGAAATGGATTTTTTTCTCTATATTATTTGGGCCACTGCCACGTGCATGTGTGAAACTAAAACATGTGCACCGTGGAACTCCCTTGAGTGACACAACTGGTTTAGCTGGATAAACATGCAACTACTGTAAGAAATGCAATCTGCAGCCGAAGCAGTCTGTCAACGGCATGACGTCATGGGAAAACACGGTCGAAAGAATGCCGGAAAAGAACAATAACGTCCTCAAACCTTTCTCAGTAGAACAACAACGTCTCCTTTTTTCAGATCCAACTCATCATCCGTTTTGGCCTTGTAGTCAAACATGGCTTGGCAACACTCCACCACTGAGGAGACGTAGAAGATAACATGGTTACTAAGACGTTTTAACAATGATGACTAATCTTAATCGGCCTTGTATGCAACCGTCCCATTACTAACTCAAAGAATAACCCGAAAGAGGTTGTGACCAACCGGAAATAAAAGCTGTAAATCTTGATCCCTTAGGGATATTCCGCTCTGACGTAACACTCTGTAAAGTGATTAAGCCACATTAGCCACCTGACTCCCACCACCCATTTACCATTCAGGTACAAGAACAGGAATTACCACATATAATATTGACTAACCGTTTCTTGCTTTGTTCCTCACACTTGTTCTTTGAGATATCTTTGAGGACAAAAAGTTTGTTAAGTAAAGAGTAAACCAAACATGCATTTCAGGTACTTTCATTTCTGCTTTACACACCTCCTTGTTGAACACTGCGTCACTGAGCTTGGGTCTGGCCTTGCCCTCACTGTGCTTGCCGTCTGTAAAAAGAGTATCGCCAATAATGAGTTAAGCTGGGTTTTTTTTAAGATTACATGTAGTAACAAAAAAAGGTTTTACCAACCTTTAGGAGAAACGAAAATTTCTTTGACAAAATTTGAAGGAAATGCTCCCACTTTGCCATTCTTCACCCCCATCCACCATCCGTCTTCAATCTGTTGAGTAAAGTAGATCAAAGTGAGACGGAGTACAACAAGGAACAATGTGAGAAGACAAAATCAGCATTGTGTGGGTGCAACAACTCTTTGCTAAAAACCCTTACAGCATACAATCGGTCCGTTTCAGGTGTCTGATTACTTGATGGCATTCATATCCATGTGAATTCTCAGAACTAGTCGGATCAGTCCACATGCATTTCCGTTAAGCTGTAATTTGTCCGGGAAATATGCTTTATCAGCCTGGCGGCTAAATATAAAGAGAATGTCAATTTCTATATATAGATATGCTTTGCAACTGCACAGTATGCTGCGGCAGCTCATTTGCCGAGCATCATTGTTTGGTTATTGGAGTTCAAATGTGAGTGTTTGAGCAGCGATAAGAGGGGACTCTACCTCTCTGATGATCTCTATCGTCTCCCCAGCAACCAGCTGCAGCTCGTCTTCATTCAAAGGGTTGTAGGCAAACGCTACCTCGCATTTCCTTGTCTGTTTCATCTTCTTCGCTGGAGAAAGACAAAGAATCACCAGCCACATCAGCGGTCGGACGTAAAGTTGATAATCTAGCGGTAAAGCTGATGGAAGGCTGGAGCTCAATAATGGTGTGTTTACCTTGATCGGAGGACATGATAGTGCATGTCTAATCCCTCAAAGACTTTGTTTCTATCTGCACACTTTTCATACGTCATAATTAGGATTTGTGTGGCAGAGGATGTGATACCACATATAGTTACGGTCGGCTTGCTTGCTCCACAGCCTTGCTGATTGTATGCGCCACACTAACCATGATTTTAAACGCTCAATGTTACAGTAGAAAAAGCAACCTGATTTTAAATAGCACTGTCAAATGTTTTCATGGTTTATTTTGACTCGACTCAAGCTGCAAGCAGAGACAAGGGGTTCATATTGCAACATGTGCGGATTTCTTCGCAAGATAATTACACATGCATTAAATATAATAGAATCCTCTCTGATTTACTGACTTAATCTGCCTGCCACCGATGAAGGCAGAACTCCAGATCTTGTACACACACAAGTTTAAACATGAAGCAAATGAAGCGTTTTATTAGACTTAGCGGTGTACTTTTTCTAATGCTCCGTGGTTCCCTCTTGCTGTCCCCAATCAAAAAGACTGGCACCTCCTGTAATGAAAACCAAAAACGAGGCTTATTTTAAGACAAGTGGATAAACACACAGTACAGTAACAGGACAATGCTGTAGGCTGTGTAGAGTTAACGGACCTTGGCAAAGTTGGCAGGGAAGATGCCTCTCTTTCCTCTCAGCTCCCCCTCCAGCCATCCCTCCTCGCCGGCCTTGGTGACATTTTTGACCACATCCCCCGTCCTCACTGTGAGCTCGTCTCCCGTGGTGCCCTCGAAGTCGATCAGCACCAGCACCTCTGCAGTGGCACCGTAAATGGGGCAGAAAATGAGATGATTTGCACAAAGCCTGGTGTGCTCGCTTCACAAGTGATGTGTCCTGACATTTCAAAACCAAGACAAACCCAGTGGAGACTAGAGGAAAGGGGCTTGGAGTGAATGTAGATTGCTACAGATAAACGACACTGTTTTCTGTTCTCACTCATCATTCCTTACAAGTGAAAACATGTTTTCAATGGTAGTTTTCAAACATATCATCAAATTAGAGAAAAGTCAGCCAATCAAACACAAAAGAATCTTTGGGTACATACAAAGACATTCCAGCAAACACCACAAATACATACACTCAGTCCATGCGAAGTCATGCAATGGCATCCGTATGTAGAACCCCTGATTCAGTTTTATTTGCATGCCAAATTCCAATCAAATCAGTGGCCTTTTGTACAAACACAAAAACATTTAATCTTTTCATTACTTAGAAAATATTTTCTTGTCTTATCATTGAATCGCCAGGAATCCAGCTAACTGGCAGCCGAGAGGATTAAAACATAAAATCCCACCAGTATACAAGTAAAAAACCACCGACTCACCCATGGTCTCTTTCTGTCTTTCTCCCTCAGATTTTAATATGTAGTTCCTTCACAAAGCAGCAAACAAACCCTCGAGTAGAAGGAGAACTGAAAGAGTTTGGTTGCGTTGTTCAAGACTGAGAGATATGGCAGCCAGGGCACTTCTTCCTACTTGTCAAACATTAACATTGAGCAATGTTTCCTGAGGCTAGTCATGACAAGTCAACAGCAAGGAGTAGGATAGGTCATACAGTACAGAGAGAGAGAGAGAGAGAGAGGTGGGGGGGAGCAAGAGAGAGAGAGAGAGAGAGGAGAAGGAGGAGGAGGAGGACAGAGGGAGATAATGCAGAGGAGAACAGGTAAGTCAGGTTTATTGCCAAAGAACAAAGCTCACAAATGAGGCTAAGAATAGAGCATGACAACGTATGTCATCACAACAATATCGGAGGTCAGCATTCACATGCAGCACAGTCCCACTTAAATCCAAGTCTGCTTTGCTCTTTCATACATATCCATACTTTGTGGTGTGAATTATAAAGACTTATAAATAAAGATACGTAATACTTTATGTATGTTTGTTGGGAGGGGCTTGTTTGAGTGTGTCTTATAATGTTGTTTTTGTACACCGCTTGATGCAAAGCAGCTGAAATAGGATATTCAAGACTGAATTTATTAAACAAAATAACATCTGGCAAAAAATAACGTACATTTTATAGAAGATAAAACATGTTGTTACAATGTTATTAAAATGTTATATATCAGCTTTAGTAATTCAGGCTCTCTCCCTTTCTTTTGCTCAATATGTTGCGTCATGTCATTACTGAAGTGCTTCCTTATCTTTCCTGTTGACTGTTGGTAAGCAAGTCCTCTCGGTCTAGTCTTCAACATTGTGTAGGAAAGGGTATTTTCTTTCTGATCCTTTTTAAAGGTTTCTCCTGGACAACATCCAGTGAGGGCTGTTAAAAATGAAAAAGGTGTACAAACTGATATCAATGAGTACAAACGGCCCCATTTTCAAATACACAAAATTTCACAGTAAAACTAAAACTAAAATAATGTTTTACAATACAATAAAAATGCCAGGACAGAGCGATAACTGGTTGCTCTGTTTACTCAACTGTAGAAAATAATTAAAAAAAATCAGGATTAGCAGGAAGGGAATCCAGGTACTCCAAAATCTAACACCAACTAGAAAGAAAGCCTTGATTATAGTGGCTAAATCATTAAAAGAGCGTGTTTTGACCACTGTAGGTCTTCGTCAGAGCATACAGTAAATGCATGTACGTAAATACATTAAGGCCCATATAATAAAGACTTTTAAATATTCCCTTCTGCGTTGGTCTTGGACAACTTGATTGCCTTCCTGTTTACTATAAAAAATACTATAAAAATGCCATTACTGAATTAGACACTGTCATCCAGCGCCTCGGTGGACAGAGTAAGAAGGTGTTTTCACTGATGTCTCCAGTGAGCAAACCCAGAGAGCAGAAGCTGCGAGAGAGTCACAGTGGAGGACATGCTCCGCTTCATGAATCAATCTTAAGTTGTAATATTTTTAACATAGCCATGGTGAATGGTCTGGCAGGGTTAAAATACTGATAAGGCCCAACACAATCTGGATATTGTGGTTGCATTTGCTATTGTCTGAATAATTTGTCCTGAAACACAAGATGGCAGTGTGGAGTCAGGAGACTTAACATTGTACAATTTAGTTGGTTTCCTGTGCAGCTGGTGCATTATTTAAATGAGCTGTCCCTGGGGGGGCTCACTGTTTATGGTCATGGGTGCGTGGGTTATTGCTAAATGGGTTCATATTCAGTTGCTGCAGTGTTTCTGGGAGAAAAGAAGGCTGTTAACTGACATTTACAACCAGCAGGTAGTGACTGTGTGGTAAAGATGTGTATTCACTAGATGAAGTACTGTTACACAGTATGTTAAGTTCCTCTCCGGTGTCAAACATCAAGCTCATGCTTCCCATGATAAAACTACAATGACTGTGTGAGAGGCTTTTCATATTGATAAACCTGAATTGTTATTACACCTTTAAAGAAATTTCAATAAAAAGCACACCTCAAAGCAAACTTTAAAGTAATCAGTCTCTTTAATTTACATTCTCTAAGAAAAAAACCCCAGTAACAACACCTATTTAGAAAAGCAATATTCCCCAAGCAGGTAATCTTTAAACATTTAAATGTGAATCTCAATCTGTTGGCCTGCAGTACAAATAAGACCAGCAGACCCGCAGCAAGGCACAAGAACGTGTAATTCAATTGTATGGGCAGTTGGCCAAACAGAGATGAGCCTAATCCTCGACTTAAAATGATTTGGAGATATACACTGAAAAACATTCTTATTTTAGGTTTAGACATACTGCATCCTTTTGCTCTATAAACTGCCTTGTATTGTATAAACAAATGCAAATGTTGAGCCTCTTCTATCACAATGTCAACACAGTTGAACACAACATAACTGATTAAATCACTATTGGCTGGAGAAAAGTTTGCAAACAGTGAATGAAAAACATCAAAAACTATGGCAATTCTTTTGCAGACAAAATCCTGTCTAGCCAGGTACAACAGCTATGAATGTCTTTTGGAGAAAATATATAATCACTATCAATACTATACATTGATTAGTGGTGTCCAAGATCAAGCAAAGACCTACTGTAATGTATAGAAATATCTTGACTGCAAAATGTTTATTGAGCAACATATTAAATGTACAGTTATCCTCATAGTAACAGTCTCATATGGTGTCAGTATTGTAGATCTGTTGGCTGAAAGACGTTAGAGCATAACCTTTGACTCCATACAGTTTGGTCCCATGTCAGATCAGGGTCTTTTGTAGAGTGCCGCATTGGCTAAACAGCGATGTTTTTATGTCAACATGAACTACAGTGTACTTATTGCTGTCATTCTAATCAAGACACAGCTCAAAACAACAAGGCTGCTTTTCTAAAACTATTCCTCTTCTAACCCGCTCGCAAAACATTTCGTCATTTGCACAAGTATAAGGTACAAGCTCATTTGATCTATGATATGATCTTCTCTTGCTACTTAGAAATGTCAAATTTAAGTAGTATTTTTTTTTTTTTAATCAATTCTGCGAGATAAAAGTAAAATTCCCCCTAAACATATATAAAGCAATAAATCATTCTTATGAGAAACAGCAATTCACCCTTAAACAGTGCTACTACTAGGTATGACTTCTATCCTGATGTGGAAAAACGTCCTGTCAAGTCAGAGTGAGTATCCTAAACTGAAATTAAGGCATTAAAAAGAGTCTTAATCTGCATTTATGAATCCATTGTGGTGGATAACATCACTGATTCAGATCCCATAACAACACAGAAGAAAATTAAGATTCTCAGCACCCTGCTTCACTGCTCAAGTATTCTGTCCTCTCCTTCTTTATGGTCCTGTTCCGTCTCCTCGTGCGTGTCACCTTGCTCCCCGTTGCTCTGGAACTTGTCATTGGCCCATTTGGGGCTGTTGGTGTTGGGGCCCCCAGTGGCTTTGCGGATAATGAATCGCGCCCTTCCACGCGAGAAGCTTCCCCGTCCTCTCCCTCGGTTGTCCACCATCTTGCACTCTGCCTCCCGTTCTCTGTCGTCGTGCTGGGAGGAAAAAAAAAAAAAAGGATGGAGGTGTGTCAAGACAACAAGTTGCCAAAAAGGACAAATTTGTGCTAGATTGGACCCAACGACACCATTTGGTTAATTCAAACATGATTGGGAAAGAGATCAACCCTACCAAGTAGTATTTCCTGCTCTTGGGAGTGTACTCTGGGTCCCAGTCTTCATTTTCTGGTTGTACAGCCATGTTTGTCATCATGTTACTATGTGAACAGTTTCCCTGATAATTGCCTCCGTTCCAGCTCCTTCCACGAATACGAACTTGCTGTAGTTGGAATAAAAGACAAGGAATTGAAATGGAGAAAAAGCATTGATTCAAATGCACGGTGTCAATCCAACATCATACGTTAAACTTACAAATCCACCACGTGGCCTTCCTCTTTCAGCTGGTTCTGGTGACTCTGTTTGACCCAGTTGGGCCCTGTCAATGCCTTTATCTTTGGGATCAGACTTGCCATAGGGCAAATCCTCTTTTTGGGACTTAGAGGATGAGGAGGATGAGGACGAACTTGAGCGAGAGCGCTTCTTCTGATTTTTCCTACAAGAGAAATGGCACATGCAAAATCCTTCATGGCCAGCTCTTTATCATGCAGGGTAGATGAACAACGGTATTAAACACATTTGAAGATAATCGGAAACAATACAGGGCAGTCGCACATACTTTGATCTTTCGCTGGATTTGGATAATTTTTCCACAGATCTGTCTCTACTAGAATCTGGGGAATCTCCCACATCTCCTCCCCGATCCTGATTATTATCTCTGTCATGGATTGAATATTTTTTACGGCGCTCGATATCCAAACGAAGGTCCATCGGGTCAGCCGTCAGTTTTTCCCCGCCATCCTGAGAAAATCAAAGACAGAACACAACGTCGTGGACAGACTTTGGATTAGCATTTAGATGCTATCAATCTGCTCTCAGCCAAGCTGGTTTTTAGACTAAACAGTGAGGTCCATGAGTAAAGGGGAAAAACCCTGATAACAAGACAGCTGGCATGAATAAAAGCAAGCTGCTGTAAAGTGAATTTTCCAGTGCACTTAAAGGGCAAAACCAGAAGTTTTGCATGTTTAAGAATCACCTTAAAATCTGAACCATTCTCCAAAGCATATGTTTTTAGATTGTTTTTTTTTCTGCCTTCAAAGCAGCTATTTAAATATGGTAGGAAAATCAACTTGAAAAGAATTGAGAATTTGCTTCAGATCGGCAATCCACCACTGTCAATATGTAGTCAGCTATTTGTTGTGTTAAAGTTAAGTTATTCCATGGTTAAACGCCAAATGGGTCTTTGAAAACCTCCTTACTGGGCATTCGAATGCTTGTGGGGAAAGTCCAGCATCCAAGGCTTCCAGAATCTGCTGCACTACAGCAACAAACAGCACATGTCACATCATCCTTGCTTGTACGTCTTCCATGTGTAACACTACGTCCAGCGGCCAATTCCCACATTTTGACCATCAGAGCTTAGGAGACATGGTGCTTTCAAGAATTCAAAGTGTTTTCAAAACGATCCATGAATGTGCACAGTGATGTATTTCCTGTTTCAAACAAGTTTAAAGTCACTGTGAGTTAATTATCACACTGTTCTGACATGAAGTGAAACCAATAGCTGCTTGGGTGTTGGGAAACCAATCTAGAAACTTTGAGGTATGCTTTGGGAAATAGTTTTGTGTCCCTACTTAAAAGTATACACAGTTTGAAGTTGTTGAGCAAAACGACCAGCATGGTCCTTTAACAACAGTGAAGAAAAAGAAGATTCATGCTAATTTAAATTTACTCACTTTAATATATTTTAGTAGTATTTGCCCCTCATGTTTGACCATGTGCCCATGCGCATCAATAAAGAAATATTGTGAGTGTTTACTCAGAAAGTTAAGCACGTAAATAGAAGCACAGGTGCATAAAGTGCTTGCGGTTGGTTAATTCCGTTCTTTATTTTTTTAAGAATACTTACGAAGACAATTGCTTAGAGTCCTTTGAACAGCTTTGGCACAGTGGCTTCCATTTCTGAACTTATATGATTCATTAGCCTTGGTCAGGCTTGTGCCCACAGTCTAAGCAATTCACCATGTTTGTAGGCGACATATAACAAACAACAAAGTCAAAGTGCCTTATTCAGCATTTGCATTTCTTAGACTCTGCATCTCCCTTCAAGGAAAGCCACAGGCTGTCAGAGAGTTCAGTCTAAAGGCATCTGGCTTGCGCACTCGTTTGCTGTTGTTTGATTTTGTCCAACGTACGTCATTTTGCAAAATGTTCAGTCACCTTGTAAGTGCCATCCTCTGAGCTTTTCATCGCCTCAAAAAGTTGAGAGTGTTTCTTAAAAGCTCTTGGTGAAACATCAATTCTCCTGTGAGAAGGAAACAAGAAACGGTTAAGACGAGATGATTGAATGCACAGAGCAAAGGAACCACGGTACAAGTGTACGACAAACTGTGAGCTACATTCAACCACATAGACGACACAAAACACAAAAGGAAAAAGAACAAATGGTGGGAAAATAAAACTGACCTCCACCGAGCATGAGAACAAATAAGCCAAGATAGTTTTTTTTTTTTTTTCCCCAGGTAGGAAAGGCGAGAGAAATACCTGAAAGCTGTTAAAAGAGGAGGTGAAGCCACAGCACACTGAAGGTGAGAGGGTCACTCAATAGGCGACTCTACCTGTGTATCTCTGGGCTTTTTCTTGGCTTCATCATTTCCTTCTCTGCAGCTCGTCTTTGGTACATGGTGAATCGCTCGTTTAGAGTCATTTCAGAGGATGGAAAGTGCTGAGCTGTGCAGGGACACGGTTAAAAACAGCCGTTAAAGTAGTAAGTGCATCTACTGTCTGTGACTTTTCCATCCAACTGTGATGCTGCATTGAATTTGTAGTTCTCTTGAATACCTACTGTATGTTGAGTACACTTATTGTAAGTCGCTTTGGATAAAAGCGTCTGCTAAATGACTGTATTGTAATGTCATTTAATATTCCCATGTGACACAAGATTTGATATAATGTAGGAAGTAAAACATGAGTAAGTGCTTAAGGCCTTGTTTTACAGTCTCCTAAAAAACATCATGCTTTGGTTTGCAGAGAAACTGCAATCGTCATGAATTAGTTTTCACTAATTTGAAGGTTACAATGCTCAGTCTGGCTCAATTTAATGGCTAAATCTTACTACACTAAATGTGAGTGAGTGATTTGTCCCTTTTTTTAAAAAGCTATTATTAGATTACTCTAATAATGACAGCAAAAGAGGTGAGGACTCACCTTTAGTGTGGTGAACGATGGTGACAATGTGTTGAGCAAACAGCTCGGAGGGACTCCTCTGTGACGGAGCAGCTTGAACATGTTGAAAGATGGAGCGAAACTCCTGATCCTTTTTTGAGGACTGCACGAGATCTTGAGACAACTGTCGCTCCTCAGCTAAAATATCAGAAGACCTGAAAACCAACAAAAAAAACTTAGGTCTGTTGCTTTTTGGTTAACAAAAATGCATCAAAAAACAGAAAGCTTGTCCTTCAATCACATAAAACAACACTACTGCTGTACTACTGTTGCAATGTGTTCATCGGGACGTACAGATAAGACTTATGGCTCACTGAGGAAACCAGTATCATTATGTGACGCTCACCTCATCAGGCTTTCTCCAAGGAAATCCATTCTGATATTTAATTTAGTTTCTTGTTTTCTTGAGGACATGAAATGTGAGTCCTCTCCCCTGAGCTCTTTGTCAGAGCTCCTCCTTGGTGGTGGTGTAGGAGATGAGATGGGGGGAGATTTTGCCATCTTCCTGGCTTTACCACCCATGTCTAGGGACAGTCCCTCACATTTCACCGCCAACTCCCTCTTGGCGAGGGCAGCAGCAATGGCCGCTGCTTTTTCCTGCTTTCGAGTGAGGTATATGTCCTCTGCCATGGCGTCGAGGTCACTGTTGGCTACCTGTGAGTAGGCCACATTCTGCCATTTGCCAAAGCATTCATCAAACAGTTCCCGGGCTGAGTGAGTGACCTTTATCTTTGTCTTAAAGGACTCGTCCCCGTTGTGCCAGTCTTTGTGAAGAGACTTTGAATGAGGCTTGATTACCGCCTTCTCCTCTTCCTCCCCGTCAGCAGACAGAAAAGGAGAAGCTTTCAACAAGCTTTTCAGAGACACTTCACCATCAATGTCCTCTCTGTACTTTCTTGACAGTGAGTCAGAGATAATTGTTGATGTTTTAGCCTTCAGTTTCCCTTCCTCCATGTCCACATCATTTGCTTCTGTGGTCTTGCCATTTTCAAAAGCTTTGGCTTTTTTTTTTTTTTGCTCCTCCAAAAACCTAAACAATGACAAGAGATAAAGAGCTGCATCTAACTGGGCATGCAACTTGTGAGACAACTGCAGAAATTAAAGAACAAATCTGACAAGATGTCAAATTAGAGCCTTTTTAAATATAAAATACTTCTCTGACACCATTTTCCCCCCGGTGTTTAAAAAAAATATTATTTGTAAAGGCCCTAATTTGACATTTACGTTATTTTCCTTGTTAAACAATGTAAATATTTACTACCCAGGATAAAATGACATAAAAAGTGTGGTCTTAAAAAAGGCACATTAAGGCATTCAAGCAATAATTCATCACATTGTATCTGTACATTTATGAAGCTTGCATAGTCTGATAAAACAATTTGAAAAAAGAAGAGTAAAAATCTGTCTTACTGTTTGAAGGCAACGGATATTGCTGTTTTATCTCCATCCAGGTAGTCCTCGTTGGAGAAGAAGTCATAGCTTGAAAGCATTGGATTTAGACCTTCATGTGGGGTTTTTTTGGTTGAGGATGAACTACTACACACCATCTTCCAGGAGGGGGCGCCATTGCCGATGTCGTTTGTGATTTTAGGGGAAGGACTTGACTGGTTTGTCGTTTGGCTGTTCTGACCAACAATAACAACAGAGCTTACCAGAGGACTCGTTCTCTTTGGACTGCTTCTGCAGTCTGTCGGGCTCTGCCATTTTCCCTCACTTTTCCCGCTGCATGTTCCTTCTTTGGCATCTCCTGCCAACACCCCGTTGAGCTCCACTGGCTTCTCATCTCCCCCTCCACCCTTTTGGACCTCCTTGGGGGCAAAAAGCTCCTCTTTCACATCGTTGGAGTTCTGGTTAATCTGCAACAAGGATGGTTTCCATTTGGGAGAGGAGGAGTGTGAGGAAGAGGAAGAATGCTGCGAGTGTCTGGATAATGGCGAAGAGGATCGGTCAGAGTGGTGAGAGTGACCACGAGGGGGGCTTCCTGAGCGTTGCTGGAGGTTGTGAGAGCGTCCTCGTGAATGGTTTTGCTGCTGCAGCTGCTGCTGCTGCTGCTGCTGTTGTTGTTGCTGTTGTTGCTGTTGCTGTTGTTGCTGTTCTTTTTGAGGGTACTGCTTGTAATTCTTCCAGTTGGGGCGGAAGTTGTTGTTGTTATTGTTATAGCCACCACGCTGGTAGCGTCCACGTGGGAAGAAGCCCCGCCCTCGGCCCCTGAAGTTGTACGGCCTCCGGAAGCCGCGGTGGTATCCCCGGAACTCACGACCATTCTGGTATCCCCTCTGATATTTCTTCTCCCGGTTATGAGATGGAGAATGAGATCTTGACCATGACCGAGACCTAGAGCTGTGAACAAAAGCAAAGAGGAAAAGCAAGCAAATAGTTATCAGAGGTTAATACACAAATTAAGACTATAGATATACATAACTAAAAAGTTTTTTGAAGTTTCTGAGGAATGTACTACAATCTAATACATGGCTTGCCTGAATCTGTATCTCACAGGCTCTTCACTAAACTCCTGACATCGATCTGAGACTCTCTCACAAAATGTAACTGGGCAGAGAGACGGATACACCCCTGCTGTATATGTGATCATATAGCGCTTTGCCATTTCACCAACGTAGTACAACCTGGTCACTCAGTTTATAAAAACAATCTAGATGTTGGCTAATCACACTAAGGACACTTTAAAGCCCCAAATGCCACTATGGCTAAATGGACTATGACATGTTATAAGTTGACAAACGCATACTAACAAAATACAACTTAGATTGCCACTTAAACCAGTCCGTTTGAAAAGCAGAGCTTTCACATTGTGGTGCAGAGCCAAGATGCAAGGTCGGACTAGGCCACATGGTGGCTCTGCTGCGCTTCTGATAAAAAGCCTCGCGTCGTTCTCTAGCCCGCACCGTGAACACAGTCTATAGATTATACCCGTCTTCGGTGATTTAGATCAGTCCAACACAATATCCACAACTTTCCACGAACAGCTTTGAGATTATGAATGCCGCAAATCTACTGCAATACATCAAACTAGTTATTTTTCTGTTCGTGTTTTCTCTACAGCAACAGTACATCTTCAGCAACTTTTAGACAACTCTCAATAAATGAAACAAATCTTCTCAGCTGGTTTTCCAATTAGAATCGTAATACAATATAAAGACCTACTGAAATGTGAAAGTATATTTACAAATACATTCAAAGCCTATATATTGCTGAACAATCACCTGAATGAGCAGGGCAGCGCAGAACCACGCTACATGCAAAGACATGCTAAAGCCATTTGAAAAGGCTAAAAAAAGACTCACCTAGTGTGCTTTTGCATTGGAATACAGGGTGAGCAAAGAGAGCAGCGCACTGAGCCGCACTGCACATTCACATTGCGAGCTACAGATACTTTGTCTCGTCTGGCCAACTATGGTGGAGCAGAAAGTCACATGGACCGTTTGAGAGAGAAAAAAAATCTCCTACTCCAATCCTTTGACTCCATGCTTGCCAGCTGTTTAACCAGTTTAGTGAGACATTTTTACTGTGCTGACTGTTCATCCAAAATACCATCAACATCTTAATGTGGTCTTTATATATAAAATACACTATGATTTCTCTTATTAAACAGGAAATAAATCACTTAGAAAAGTCCAAAGTAAGTGTTTTGCTGCAGTCTGCATCTGTGACCCATTTAACTACTGAGGTGATTAATTAATTAAAATAAGCTGACAGTGAAAGAGGAGTCAAGAGGACACGGTTTGTGTTGGAGCTGTGTTTTTCCAACACGATGTAGGGAAATAATGTGTGAGAATGTTTTGGTGTGTTTGTATTTTACATTGCCTACACATTATGCTAATGTAGGGATTCAGGCTTGCACAGCTCCAGTGTGACCACAAACCCATTTGCACATGAGAAGGGTGGGCACATGAAGAGTAAACCATTAGATTCCTTCCATGTCTCTTACTCATGCTAATTTGAACAACACTGCCAGTAAAAATGAGCTGCCCTGCCATTTTATTACCACACGTCATTCTGCTGGAAACAGCAAAGGCATCAGTGTGAAGCCTCACTTTTTCTTCAAAACACACATCACATCCAGCAGATAACCCCTCAACCAGCACGTTTCTATTTCAGCCAACCAACCAACAACCAATGCTGCCCTCCTGATTAAATGTTTTCATACGCCGATGAGGTCGACTAATGTGAAAATATTTTCCCACGAATTGCGAACTGGAATAATGTTCGCTCCTACTTAAGTCAATTCCCAAACCGGCAGCTGAACTCTTTCTAAAACACCAATTTCCTCTTGATACAGAAGCCGAAGTCAAGAGCTGGAGTCCAACCCAAATCCATTAATACGTTACATGCTGCACCAGTTCTCCAGAGTTCATGAGAACCAAAAGTAATAAAGCCCTGGACAGGACAAGACGGTCTTGCAGATGTAAATCAATAAATATGCAGCGAACAGGACACGCTGACTATAACTGAACACAAAGCTGCATGTTGACATCCCCACTGTCACAGATAATCTACCTGCAGACTTATTTTTTACATGTCAAGTCTTACCGGCACGATGCATAGTCAGATCTTAGGGATAAGATTTACGAGATAGGATTTGAGTGGAAAAAGGGGCTTAGCAGGAACTAGAGGATGATTGGTGTCTGTGCATAACAAGGCAGCACTTTACCAGCTGCACCTGCTGCTAGTCTTTCTTTTCTTCATCACAGTCATTCATACTTTCAGCATTAGGTGGGTCAAGGCATTCTTCATTCATATGTACTAAATACTATTTTTTTCCAGAATCCGTTCTCAAACCTTGTTTGAATGATTCTGGTCTGGCAACAAAGAGGCATCTCCAACAATGAAGCAACAGGCAGTTGATCTTGACCACAGAAAAACAACACAGCCAATAGATTGTTCAGAAAGGAGGATAGTTCAGAAAAAGGGACGCTACCGGTGCTGGCGCTTCCTGGACCGGGATCTGGTGCGACTTCTGGAGCGGGAGGTAGAGCGGGATCTTGACCGGGACCTGGAGCGGCTCCGAGACCTGGAACGGCTCCGGGACCTCGAGGCGGATTTTGTGGCTCTGGACATCACTGCAGCCAGTCCACCTCAAACTGTCGCACAAAAAAGTTGTACAGCCGAGTAAGGATTTTGTAAACAGCAAAACAATATATTTAACAAAAAAGTAGAAGGTTGTTCAATTACCCTTTTTTTAAGGCATTGGCGGCATTGAATAGATATTAAAAATAGAAAAGAAAAAGAAAAAGAAAAAATATATAAAGTGAGGCAAGAGTAGAAAATTCAAGAATTTCAATATCCGACAGACATGAGTCGTCCGAGATGCACTTCAAAAGCAGTCTTAATGGAAACGCTGAGTGAAGAGACAGAACAGCTGTGGATAAGGAAGACGGCAATAGTGTAGGGCATCCAAACAGAACCAGTTTTATTTGGTCGCGGGTCATTTGCATAGAGGGCAGTCGTATGTCAGTCATCTGACTACTTGTTGAGCTCACTCTAAAATACAAATACAAAGCTCCAGCTATCAGTTAGATATGCTGTACTTTACATCAACTGTAGTGTATATATACTGTAAATTGGGTGATGTGAAAAAACCTGTGACAGAAATGTTTGCTTGGTAGTCTCCGTGTTCACATGAAAAGACAAAACGTTTTTTTTAAAAGCAAAGCCTGCATGTTCCATTCTATTTTTCATTTTTGAATGATTTGCCCATACATATAAGACAAGTCTTTACAATCCACTCCAAACCTCGCCACTTCTGCACGCTTCCAATACCTTAGATACACTGTAGCTTCCATTTAGTTAAAACTCGTGAACTCTACCAACGGCCACTGAGAATGTGTCAACAACAAGAGAAAAGGAAAGATGTGAACAGATGTGGCATAGAATATTCAGCACAAATGACTGAGCTGATCATTTTGAGGAAGTAATTACAGACCATATACCTATGCCTCTGAAATAGAATGCAAAGCTGCTAAATACTGTAGTTTTACACCACAAATGTTGTCTTTACAAGAATTTAATAAAAATTACGAAGAAAGAAGACTGGTCCAATTCAGTTTTTTCTTTTAAATGTCTCGTCATTGGGGATTAAAAGCACCGGTAACTGCTGAACTCACACTTTGCTCGTCCAACGTGAAATATTTATAGTTCACCTCACTAGATGGGGAAATGGTTGATTTCCTCTTTAGCCTATGTTTGCATATGCTTTATGATCAGCTGCGAATTTGCTACGAGACTGCACGTTCTGTGCACTTCAGTATACTTTTCACTTCAAAGTATGTTTCTTCTCTTCTACTCTCCATAGCAAGGGGTCCAGCTCTTTCCAAGGTCCACATGGCATTATCTGTGACTTTTGATCCTCGGACTACAGGACATGCCAGGGATCAAATAAATGTTCTTTCATGATGAGAGTCATCTTCAAAGACTTTGGACAGAGGAAATTGCCGACTACACATGACGGGGATTTAAAAACCAGCGCACGCTATCACATGAGGGTCCCAGTGTGCACCCGTAGCTACTATTTTGGAGAGCACTGAAATGTATCCATCTTCCCCCGCCTCCACCTCATGCTCTATGAACTTCCCACTCTCCCCATTCCTGGCAGCTTGTTGTTTTTGGCTTTAAGAGAATAATTTCCTGAGGTTCCAGCCTCAACAGACGGTCGGTTTAGCTTACACAGCACATTTCAAGAATGGCATTCAGATGTGCCCCTTTCCAGCACATGGTAGCTAAACTGTAAAATAAATAAATTGTACCAGTCTTCTTAATTTTGATTATATACCAGGGGAAGTTGGCCTTGAAGGTTGAAAACTTAAAGGAGCAGTGTGTAAGATTAAGCAGGATTTATTGGCAGAAGTGGAACATCATTTTCATAACTATATTTTCTTCGGTGTATAATCACCTGAAACCAAGAATCGTTTTTTGTTACCTTAGAATGAGCCATTTATATGTCAATACGGAGCTAGTCATCTTCAAGTGCCATGTTTCTACAGTAGCCCAGAACGGACAAACTCTAAAGAGGGCCATTCAGGTTTTTACGTTAGCTGAAGGCCACCGTAGTTCTCTGACACGCTTGGAAAGGGAGGGTCGAGCGGAGGGGCATTCAATTGGTTGCAATTTGCAACTTTACCACTAGATGTCACTAAATCTTGTACAGTGATCCTTAAATTGTATTGGATTATTCTACATTTGTTGTAATTGCTGTAATGAAATGTTTAAAACCAACAGATCTGGGATTTAGACCATTTTCATATTGCTGAAAAAAGGTTTAATCAGAAACTGTCAATAGAGAGCTGTGGTATCCCAGTCAAAGGAGTATTGCGTTATGACTTTATGTACAGTAGATGGCTGTAAGAGAGTTCAACTGAAGTGCCTCTTTGCCTTCTGTATTCATTATAAAAAACGAGTTGGTAGAATCGAGCGGTGGGATCCGTTTCGATAGCTTTTCTCTAAACGCTTGATTGATAACCAGCTGCAGCTGTCCCGGCAGCACACTGTGTGGGCGGCAGCCTAATCACCGAGATTTCAGCCTCTCTGAAAGGCTGTGTTAAGCTCAGCCTTTAATCACTCGCGACTAGATTTGCGTACCCAAACGCAGTTACTGATACATGTGCAAACACATGTGCCTTACTATACTTGTGAGGACTTTTAGTTGTCCCGAATGTCTGCTTTTTCTCTTTAACTCCACCTGGACCACTGAACTAACCACTTCATCAACTGCCAATCTCATTGGTGTGCTTGTCACTACACTGTCAACTCTGCACCAGATCCTACAGTTGATGATGCATTCTCAGATGGCACCAGCAAGGAAAAAACAACATATTTCCTGGGTTAAAGTCTAACTTTTTCTGAGATTTATCACTGGGTGTCCTTGTTATTGATTATCTAATGCTTGTATCAACAGGTGTGGGATTTGGAGATAGATAATATTGGTATTATAATGTAATTTGACCAAAGATGAACTTCCCTCACAAAAGTATAACCGTGGAGTTATTTGACTGGTATCCTAATGAACAATCTTGGTCACCTTATTTTACCAGGAACAAACTAGAAGAGTCGGTCTTCAACATTGCAGGATTGAAAACGCATAACAAAGTTTGGTGAGTAGACACGTTTCAAATAGTAAAACAGAATTTAACTGATAATGCTTCTCAAGGATAGAAGTTCCAGAACACACACACACACACACACACACACACACACACACACACACACACACAGACTCGATTAAGAGCCCCCCCCCTTATTACTATGGAGCGACAGCTGTATAATCCTCATCAGCTGTTTATTTCATGTTACGGCAAAAGTAGCTCCGATCAACAATGGTCCAGCAACTCAATACATAGCTCAAAGCATATGAAAAGAAACACTCCACTCAACTGCCCTATCATTAAGACTTGGATGCCACAGTGGCAGCTGGGATCACACTTGCTATCTATATGTGCCCCTGAGACACCCCGCTCGCTATTTCAGAAAAGCCACAGCAACTGTCACTTGCACAATCTTTGGTTATTGAAATGTTGCAGTCCCCCTCAGTGCTCCCTCAAGACACTTCTCATGCTGAGGCAGTTAATGGATAGCGAAGCCGCTGGCCGAGCTGTTCGACACAAGATAAACCTTTCCGCTTCCTTCCTGGGTAATTAAATAAATAATAAAACTTCTTCTGAATAGCCTGATTCATTCAGTTATGTATGCCTATAAGCTGAGTTTTGTTTGTCTTCAGGGAGCTACTGAAACTGCTAAAGAGACAAATGGATGACCTCGTGCAGAGAGTTTCTGAGTCATTAATCTTGGCTAATCGCCTACAATGACAGATGAGAACACCATTCAGCTTAGCATTGTACTTGGGCGAAAGTGTATAGCTAACAATTATCAGCGGTTGCAGCTACCTTTCTCCTATCTACGGCAGTTCAATATCACTCGGCAGGTCTTTTAGAAGGATTTTTGCTGCTTTTTCATCGTTTAGTTCTATTTGAAAACGTTCACAATCAACAGTTTGTAAAAGGTAGCGTCTGCCACTTCACGATTTCTAGGCCACTTTTGCCGGGAAAATGTCACACAGCTAAGTGTCTCTGAGGCATCCTCACACCGACATGCTCCTCGGAACTCTGCTGCATTAAAAAGAGGCTCCATGTCCTCTCTATTTTGGTTAATTGGGAACACCTGGCCAATGATGAGAGGACATAGGCCTATATTTCCTAAACGCAGTTGTTTGTGTGTCCTGCACCTTTAATTATCTGCATGAAGCATTTAGAAACAGTTGTTGGTCATCTAGTTCATTACGGGTGGCATGTTGTATAACCAGAATGCTTTAATTGTCTGCTGTAGATACTCCAGTGTTGCAGATATTAAAATGTTCTTTGGAACTACCTGTGTCAATAATGGCAACACTTCCAAGCAATGTTTACAGTACAATGAATACATGATCAGTAAGTCTATATCCTCACAAAGGTGGCGTACACACAAGTGAAAACATAACAAAGTAATCTTTGTTGCTACTGTAAGTTTAATTTGGGGCACACCTTTACATTGGATGTGTGCTGCTGGTGTTTGTTTTAGAGGGTCAACCTCAACCAGGACACAGCAGCCCAACAGGAAATCACATGCTAATGTTTTTTAAACTTTGTTTTTTACATCACTGGACGCCAGCAATAGTTTCATGTTGGACCACGAAACCCATTTAGATGAGCATTTACAGGAAACTCTAAAAAAAAAAACCTCAAGTCTAAGAGACAATTCTTGCTGCTGTGTTTGACATGTTGGGCTTGGTTCAAGATTTTATCTGTTTACAGTAGGTGGAGGGACAGCTTGGTGAAACCTGCAATCACAACAGTCATTGAGCTAACCACTAAAAACAACTGGTGAAGTTAAACAACTCCTATGTTGAGCTCCTCCTTCAGTCCTCCGGTGGTCCGACGAGTGCACTTTAAAAATCCCTTAACCGTTAAACAAAGTTCAAGATGTAAACGTTGAGTAAGGCTATGGCTGCTGAGCTTCTAGCAAATTGTTCAACCCTTCAGATATGTTCACTACACTTGGTCAAATGACATAAACTTACTCCAAAGGAAAGCATATCAAAGCCAGTGGGGTCATGTCCTGGACAGGATAGACAGTGCATCCTCCTGGAGTCTCCTCATGCGCATCCATAGACCGTAGAGTGCATCCAAACGCACAATGACGCATCATTCAGCGTGACGGAAAATTATACATCGATAAGGCATACGCACTCAACGTCACCCGAGGACCTCATTCAGAACGACGTCTCCCTCTGAGGGTCAAACGATGTAGATACTTTTCTTGTCAATATTTGTGCGCATTTAATTTCGAGGCAGAATTTGGTGGCAAGTAATGTCATACAGTGACTTTTTTATTTTGGCACGGGTGATCACTGTGCTGCGCAACGATCGTTTTCCACGTTGCTGCCAGCCATACAATTATTTTCTTTACATTTATTTCCACTTTCGACCATAATATAATATAAAATAATATAATAAATGGAGAAAAAGCTAAACTACTCACCGGTGCGCGTTGTCGTTCAGCGTTGTTCACGTCACATTCAGGCAGCGCGGTGTAATATTGCAGAAACAAGTTGAAGACGAATTCTCCCTTGTCTTCTGTGTGTCTGCGCAGTTGCGCCTAGCGTATGTCAAGCGTGTGCGTACGTGTGCGAGCGTGTACGCGTGTGTGTGTATGTGTGTCGGCTGGAGTCTGCGGTGCTCAGAGAAAAGGGGGTGTGACCGCCCCGTGTGGCTCAGAGGTTCACGTTTCCTTCCGCGTTCACATCGCCGTGAACGGGAGTGGAGTGCAGTAAGCCGTGTATCAGAAACACACTCGGCGAATAAGTCCCCCGTCCTTGAATGACATCATTCTGTGAAAGAAGCCTTTTAATCCCCGATGAAAAGAGCACTGTAGTAACAGTGTCCCTACAGGGAACAGCTAGTGTGGATACTGTGTCTGTTGTACAGCCTTCTGGTGTTAAGCAACATGTATCATAGTGATATTGTGAAAGTATTATATTCCCATTTGTTTATTATTAATAGAATGCCATTTATTTGCTCCTTTTGGTTCGTCGCCTGCTAGCCTATTAGTGGACAGCACATTCTTTTGTAGTAAAGTCCAGTTTTTATTTGTACTTGGCCTATTAGCATTTTTCATCTGTCATTTTATAAGGTAGACCTGTGCTATTGAATGTAATCGAGTAAAGCAGGCCTGTCAGGTGTGGAGTCATTGTGACTTGGCCTCGAGTCGACCGGAGTTACTGTTTTGATGTCTTGCATCTTGACACATTGACAATAGAATGTAGACTCGTGAATTGACTTAAGACACAATCACTCGAATGACTTGTCATGTGTTCATTTAATGCTTTCAGGTTGTGCAATAAATATTAAATACATATTTTTAAAAAATGAACAGTGGTGGGTAGGGAATATTTTTTTGATTTAGAAGAAATTCAAAAATAAACCTATGAAGTTATTTGTTTTTGTTTGATTACATTTATTTCATTAAATATCAATAATTATAATGCAAATTCAATTCATTGTCATACGTTTCGAACAATTGGCCAATAATATTTTCAAACAAGTACTAAGATCTTCTCGTTTCACTTCATAAAGGTCGGATTCTGCAGTCTTACCTGCAGTTAATCAACACAGATGAGTGTCAACAAAAAATGAACATTAGAGGCAAAAGTAGACTTTTAGACTGTATAACTGTGTCTATTAAAGTGGCCACTGAGTTTATATTTCAGCAGGAATTGTACTTTTCCCTTCACTGTATCTGATAGACATAAATAAATCTAAATCTTTCAACTGTATCTCAAAGTTGTCAGTTCGCATATTTTGTGTGCAAAACACAAATAAGTTCCATTGGACTTCATTGTACTTCTGCAAAAATGTCGTCATTTGTAAATGTATTTTACAGGACAAAAAACCTTTAACTCCAAATACATTCCCTGTTCTAAGGGACACGGTTTAATCAAATTATAAATGTGAAATATCAGCTTAGCTACAGACTTTAGTACCTACTACCTTTGGTATGATTCTTTGCTTTGCATTCTCAAATCTTGAGATTAATCATTCCTAATATGTAGAGTTACTTAAACTAGTTCATACTCAGTCTGTATTAGTCTTTTATCTCCCAAACATAATGTCACTGGTATGGGTTTCAGTGGAGGGTTTAAGTGACTCATGAGCTTTTTCAAAGGCTTTTCCATCCTGCCAAGAACATATTTTTGGGAAAAATACTAAATCTTTTTAATAAATGTGCATGCAAGTGTTCAAATTTACAGACACCAAGCATTTGGTATTGGTTTGAGATATTGACACGGTTACTGAGGCATTACTGTTTTTTCACCTTTTCAATGAAGCCGGCTTTGTAGAACAATGAATCCTGGAGGACCTTTCCCAGTTTGTAACTATGTGTAAGCTTTTTATTTACCCTATAACAGATCAGCTGTGCTATTCTGTGAAGTGTCTCTTTAATAATATTCCAGTCATGTTACTTACATGTTAGCAGTGTAGTAGGAGAAGCTTAATGAGACTGTTTTTTGTCAAAGTCAGAAATGGTTGCTGTCAGGGAGTCACACAAGACATTACTGTGATCTGTTATCTTCTGATTTATTTGGCTTGTTTTCAACATCAATATGTTCAACAATTAGCACATTCCGGGGGAAGGAAAATGAAGTGTGCACAGCAGCCACATGAACTCTATCCCCTTGTACGGTGCACAATCGCTCACAAAAGGGTCTGGACACTTTTCTTTCTTAGTACTACTGGGAACAAAATAGTTTCTAATCATCCTGATAACAAAAATACAATATAATGACATGTTTATATGCACGCATCAAACCTACTGCTATCATCTATCATGTCCACCTAGACATAGCCAACTCGCTGTCTACAAAAACAACTCGCTTTGGGATTTTTGGACGTCCTCTTGGATTTGGACTTCTGATCCCTTAATATTCTTTATGTATACCAGACTACATTTCCAGGGTGATAATGGATTTACAGAAGGGTAATTTGAGATATATGTGGCATTACCCTTATCGCTACAACTGCTAGTCTGCTTGGGGGTGGGTGCATCTCTTTTGTGTCCAGAGTGCACTTTTCAAGTAAGAAACCCTTTTTTCCTCTCACAGCTGCTATCGTATGGTTATAATATATATGGTTGTTTGTTTTTTTTAGCTTTTTATAATTTTTTATATTTATCAAATATAATGTACTGTATATCAGTTACTTGGCCAACTGCACAAAGAGCACAAACTGTCTTTTTGAATATTGAAATCTTACTATTTAGCTACATGTAGATGTCGAATAAATATATCTCTTTACACATCTCCCTGTCTGTCCAGGCATAAGGTGCCGTGACAAACTATGCAGTGCACATTTGCATTGGAAATACATTTGTGTTCAGATACCACTGGTACATCCTGGAAGTGCATCTGAAGTGCTCATTTGATTAATTCAAAATGTGACGGCCAGGAAATTGACACATTAGCTCAGCTTGTGTAGGTGAAATGGGATCAGAAGTATCAGTGTGGCTGAAAGATGCAAAGGAAATTAGGCAGGAAGTGGCATGTTTGTATTTGTGTAAGTTCATAACGTCAGAGTTAAGAATCTCTCACAGAACTCGGTTCTTTACTCCACAGAAAACAAGTGTCAACACAAGACTAACTGTGCTCAGGTTGAGAAGGCCCTGAGCCGAAAAGCCAATAATCCACAGCAAATGAGACAAAGCATCTTACAGTTTTATGGGGTTATCTACAAAAAAAATCCCTTAACCTCATCTAGCCCCATCATCAGGTCAACATATGAATTTCTCCAATGTTAATTTTTGAACGAATACCTGTAAATATGACATTCTAATATTAGCCTCAGCTGTACTTTAGAGTGTATTGCTAATAAGCTAATGTCATTATGCTAACGCACCAAACTAAGACGGTGAATATGTAAACATTATACTTAACACCAGCATCTTAGCATTGCCATTGTGAGTATGTTGGCATGGTCACATTAGCTTTTAGCTCAAACCCCCTGAGTATTTGGAGCATTATCACTTTCATGTGACAGAGGCTATTTTGTATAAAGGCGGGAGAGAGAGAGGGGCATGACATGTAACAAAGGTTCCAGGCTCGAATCAAACCCAGGATGATGCGGATATTTGTACTGCAACCACTCGGCTGCCAAGGTGCTCCAAAAACAAATATTTTCAATCATGTTATACGCTAGTTTAATTTCTTAGTGAGGAAGTCTTTCTGAATTCTCTGACTAATAATAATCCCAAGCCTTCTAGAATTACTCCCAGAACATGTATTGCGTTCCATCGTTGCCCATTTTAGTGATTATAATTCAAATTGGATTTAGGATATTTCCTTTCATATAAAAAGTCACAAACTTTTCCCACTTCAGTTATTCTTTCTAAATAAATTAAATTACCTCAAGCAGAATACAAAAGCTATTGCCGATTAGCCTTGACACTATCTTTGCTGAAAGCCAGTCCTGGGATGGCCCCTGCTTTAGCACTTGCCCTGGGGCCCCTTCCCATCCATCTCTCTCACATCATATCGCCGCCGTCCAGACACCAGGCAAGTTATTTTGGGCAATCCCTCTGACACCACTTTCTCCCTCTGTGCCGGGATAAAAGAGTTCATACTCCCCCTACTTTATATCCTTTCCACCTGCTGGAGCTGTCCGTCTCCTTGCTGACATGCCCGCACACAGAGCATCAGCAATACTTCTAATTACTGCAGCCATAATCCCCAAGTGTTGATGGACCTTGAGCCACATGTTACTGCTACCTTCACAGAGACTGCACATAAGAAATGACTTGATCTCTCAGGATGTTTTGCCGTGTTTACTTAAAAACTTAAAAACACATATACTGGAATGTAGCTGCTTGTTATAGCCGTTTGTTGAGCTGGATGTTGGAGCTTTTTTAAATATCAACCAAAGTCATTGTTCAAATATTCATATTCTATTTAAGTATGTATTCTCGTAAATCATTTGAATCTCTGAAGAAGTTTTAGGTGAACAAAGATATAATGGCAGAAACAAACAACTGGTTGTTAGGCCTCTCTTTTGCATAATATCGTCCCATCTGGTTGTGGTTACCTCTTGTAAAGAGCCAAACCCTTCTTAAATGCGGTTGTTTGCTGAATCATTTTGTAATTGATGTTCAGGGCACTTTGGTGGAAATATCGGCAATCAATAGTTTCAAAATAAAGCTTTGATTGTTCTGAAGATGAAAACTCTTTTGTCTTTTTACAAAAGCCATATTGACATAACCAAATCCTTTCCACCCCATGCTGTTGTGAAAGCACATGGCTAGATTCAGTATGACTCAACAGAATGAGTACAAGTACTGCACTCAAAATCCTATTCAAGTAAAAATATATAAGTATTGTTAGCAAAATGTAATGGTAGAAATACTCGTTCTACAGATAAATGACTTTGTTGTTGGTACTGATGCATTGAAAGTCATATTTTCAGGTTCCAGCTGGTTGAGGTGAAGCTAATGATGACAACTTTATCAGCTGTTACTGTTGCGTAGTTGGATCTATAACAATGAATTGTATTGATATGCTCATTACATATTTTCTTATGTAAAATCTGAATCTGAAATGTAACTAGTAACTATATAGCTGTCACATTATTGACAGGAGTAAAAAGGATAATATTTACCTCTGAAATGTAGTGGAGTAGCCTAAAGTAAATGTTCCGTCGTCGTGGAAGTGTGGCACCCCCCCTCCGGTTCCCCCTCAGGTAAAAACTGTTAGTTCTATCTGCACTGTTGCTGTTTTGTGCGCTGTTTGCACCGTTAGCTGCTCAGCCGTTGGCATCTTGAGAACCATGCTGAGGCAATCCCTCAGTCATAATTGTGCTCTGAACTTAGCATTTTAGCACCTTTTTAAGTATAATACGTGAGTAAATATATCTACAGTAGTTACATTGCACCACTGTTTTTGGACAAAGCAGATCTTCTATTAGCAACCGGCTGAATATAATAATGTGATACGCAGTTATAAATCCTTCAACACTTGTATTGCGGTCAGTAATAACTCCTGTCTCTGCTCATATATAAATTGGGGTTTAATTGCCAGTTCATTTTGGTTCACCCATTAAGATCCAGCTTTCCCACCCTATTCATGGCCATATTTGGCTAGAAAGGGAAAAGACTCTTGCTATGGCTATACCACCATCTGTACTGTCCTTTACCTTCACTATACACGTCAGGTTATCTGACACCTCTCCAGCACAAGATGGATGTCTCTCTTGTCCTCTTTGATGTCAACGCATCAACCAAACTGGGTCTGATGAGACAAACGCGTAAGCAAGACAGCTGCCTGTGCCTCCTGGCAGAGTCTATTATCACCTTTCTAGATATTTCTGCAGGGCTTGAATCCCAACCTTACCCATCAAACCCTGTGTCAGCGATAGGAGAGAACGGTGGGGACACAAGTTGGAGCTGCTTGCTCAGCGGGGTGAATAGTAGCTCTTTGGATTGAGTAAGAGCCTGATGTGATTAGTTGACAAATAATGGGAGCCAAAAAGTAATAAAAATGGTTCCCAGCTTTAAAAGTGTGCAGATGTTTGAAACTAAATAGCAAAGACATTCAGTCCCTGATATGCTGTGTCTGTAAAACATTTAGTTACTTCGCCAATGAGAAGAGGTACAATTGTCTTTCACTAACATATCTTTTCATAAAACTTAGCTTAACTAAGCTTAAGAACGAATGTATGCTATTAAAAGGAAGACTGATGAGCGTATCCTATTTGCTTTAGCAAAGGATGTGGACACAAACAGAGCAAATAGAAATAACATCTTGTAGTCTCCTGCTATAGGGCTAAATATTAGGCACACCATATAATAGGATATAATATTTCCATTATCATATATTTTTAAAGAAAACATCACCATTTGATCACAAAGGTCCTGTTTATTTCAGGATTGTTGCTGTACATTGTACACGTTGATTTTATTGTATCTACTCCATTTAAATATTCTGTCATCTAGCTACAGAATAATGTTAACTGTTAATGGCTAATTATTTGTCTTCAGATGAGTGCTTTCTTTTCTTCAGACCTCACACTTCGTCCATCCCTTCTGTTCTAATATTCCCTGTTTTAAACTTTAAAAGTTGACACTGGAATAAGCCTTTTTTCTGTTAGACCTATATTGTGTTTCCTTTGTATTTCTTATATATTTACGCTCTGACGTGTAGAACCATAGATTGTATATACTGTAAGTCATTAGCTAAACATATACTGTATGATACCGTGTTTTTTCTCTTGGTAACAATAGTATGTTATTAAGATGGATAGTCAAGTTGGCAGTAATGCCTCTGTTTTATATTATGAGATCATGATCAAGCTACTAGATCTCAAATAAACACCAGAGCATGAAACAATGTGTGTTTGGAACAAAGAGGCCTGTGTGTTTCAAAGATATATGGAAGCACATGTCAGGCACAGAATCCACAAGAAAACTCCAGCTACTCTCACTGGGATTTATTTATTTCTCCAGACTAAATTACATACTGAAGATAAAATAAGTCTCATGACTGGCATCATTATGAATTATTAGACGTATGCAATTACAATATCAACCAGAAATGAGCTGAAAAAAAAAGCTTGGAGTTGCTCAACTCTTCTGTTGTGAGTCACTCATTGGTTTTTCCCATGCAACCCGTCACAGTATCAAAAATACCGCATGGAGCTCAATTTATATTCTCTTTGTTTCAAGAGATAGTTGCTTTGGTTTCTGGAACCAAACCCCCTCTGGCCTCAGATCAGATCCTGCCAGAACATTCTCTCCTCCCTAGACTCCCACTGTCTCAATACATAATAAACTGCCCACACTCCTTTCTCTAGTGATCAGTGTAACCCGTCAGGGATCTTCTTTCAACTAAATTTGGTTCTTAAGCCCCAACTTAGTCCGTGCCAGCGGCCGAGACCTAAATAGACCAACCCATATGATGTAGCACAGAAGTCTCATAAAAGAGTAACTCTTCCTGTGCATGTTGCTCACACACGCAGCCCGGCAGCTGGGTCAGTTGGAGTTACAGGACGGTCTACGTCAAGTGGGGGGTTGTTGGTTAGGGGGGGGGGGGGGGGTCAAGGTTTCCATGTATGAGGTTTTGATGAATCAGTACCTGGGGGACTTGGAAAATGTTGTGCTTAAATTGTAAGCTAAATAGCATGACTGATATGAACTGCCAAGCGGTGATAGAGTAAGTGGGGAGACTTTGGGGGCTCAATATTTCTCTAATGCAATTAGATTTTATGCCGGCTTCATTTGTAACTCAGTTTAGGAGAAAGGCACAGCAGGTGGTCAGGCCGTACACACAGCAAACGATGGCTTCTAAATGACAAGAAAGTGAACTTGGGGTCTTAAGGCCACACGACACCTCTCGTGGCATCTCCCCAAATACTTTGCAAACTGAGGAACTGGATCCAGTTTGTCAATTGCCCGCTGCTGCTTTACAGCTTCTCAAGTTTGATATTCTATCAGCTTACTGACGGTTAGCGCAGAGAGCCTGGCTGTCTGGGCTCGAGGTGCTTATTATGCTCGAGGTGTACGAGGTGGCTATGGCAACACGTTGGCAAGTCTGAGAACATTTTGCCACAGAGATACTATAAAGCAGATGTTGTGGTGGGTTTCAACCCTTCTTGCAGCTGACATGTGAAAATTTCCGTCCACTCGGGGCTGACAAAAAAAACATTCAGGAGTGGATCACACGTTGCACACTTAGCTCCAAATTATCTTGAATAAGCACAGATACAAGTGATCAGATTAAGATAGTAAGTGTCCTTTAAGTGGTAAACGGTTTCTGCTTCGGCCTTATCATTCAGTTCAGTTGCTTCCTTCACCTCTGGCAAGATACACGGCAAAGATGTTTCAATATAAACCTGAAATACAACGGCAGAGTTCTTTAGCTGGCAAGGGGATAGTTAGTGTTTGTGTGTGTGTGTGTGCAGGCAGTCTTCTACCCCACATGTATTTGTTTGTGTTTGTGAAATGCACATGGGACTTCATGGTGCATAAGGAAAAAAACACTTTTTCTTCAACCCAAAGGAGGCGTCCCCAAGGGCAGCTACGCGCATAGGATGGGCTTTGTTATGGAGAGCAGCTGAGGCTGTCACCTTCCCCCGAGGCATCTGAGGCCCGGCTCAGTCTCAGTTTGTCTGCCACATCAATAAAAAAAACATTACAAGCTGCAGTCAACAGAGCTGCGTGACATGAGGGGCCAAAGAGCTTACCTATTTTCATACTCATGCACACACACTTTTTTTTGACAAAGACGCTAACACGGGTGCACTTGTGTGCTCCGTACCTTCTATTTGTGGTCTTCCATGGATTAAAATTAGTGCCTGTGCAGATCCACCCAACCTTTGCTGCCCCATCTCTCTGAGCCGTCACTCAGTATAACTGCCTGTCATCGGTTTCACTTACAGTTAGTGTTCCGATGGATCATTGGCAACCTGAGAACATAATCAGGAGACAGACACCAGAGAAAGAGGCCACAGATTCCATCATAAAACGTGCATATGGCATTCCTGACACCTTAGAGACTTCATTGCTTGTTCCCGTTAAATTATTTTCACCTTGTGGTGGCCTAAGAGTTAATACAGCATATTTAATTTACTTCTGTGGCAAAAACTCATGCATATATAATAAAACCATGCGACAATCAAAACTTAAGGAGGGGCTTATGCAATCATGAGGTTAAAATACAATGCAAATAAGCTTATGTTAAGCTAACTATATTTATGCAGAATTGTCGTTTCTTGCTTTGTTTTTACAACCGTGAAATATAAACGTGGTAGTTTACATCATATAAATTATATTTATTTGTTGATCCTTTCCAGCTGGTATTTATGGGGCTACATTTTTTTTCAAAGGTCATCTCCTTAGTTGTAACTTAATCATAGCAATGAATGGATGGCATATTTGATGTCCCAGAGATGGAGGCTCAGGGCGTAATGCCAGACCCTCGAGATCACTCTTGCAACTGAGTAACGTAGTAAGTTGGACACCACAGTTCAAATTCACGGATGTGAATAACAGCTTACTTAAACTACTGCCCTCCATATGTCCACAGACAAACATGCCGGACAGCCCATGTGGACTTACTTACTTCTAAGAAAAACACATTTTGACTTGAAGAGATTGCAAATCTTGTACAAAATGTGAACATTATTATATCATCAAGGACCATTACATTTGATCAGATCATTAATAGCATTTAATGGTAAAAGCAGCGTTTTTATAAGAGCAAGAGTTATTACAGTCTCCGTTACCTTGAGATTTTCTTTAATTAATGAAGTAAAACATACTACTATGCCTGTTAGTTTATCTGCACTTGGATAGACTTTAGCTGATAATATTATTAAAAGCTGAAGACCTTACCCCCTGTGTTCTGTTTAAGAATAACACTCCCTCTTGGAGTGACTTAAATTGAAAGTTTGGTTCATTAAGTGAAGACAGATGCTTCCTGCAGGGTTTTTTATTAACTTGCACCACTACCAGTGGAAGGAACACAAGCATAAACAACACAGCGAATCTTTAAACTCTTACAAATAAAAACAATGAATTTTACACAATTCGATTAAATACAACACAAAAAATCTGCTGCATGGCTCCAAACTCCAAAAAAGGCATTCAGGAAATGGAGAGCAACAGAGGAATGCGTTTGGAAGACCACAGTGAGTCACTTTGGTCAAAAGAAAAACACCCTGCCATACCACTTATGTTGAGACAGAAAACTGTCTGAAAGGTATGGTATATCTCCTTCTCTGGTACATGCAAAAATAGTTGGGACTTTTTTTTATACAATAAACATTTTAACATTTGCAGCCTGAATCTTTGGCATGTCAACTCCGTAGAGACTCTCACACACTAGCCGTTGCCCAGAGCCTCTAATGTTGTCGAGCCGCGTGGATCCATTTAGCTTGCGGCAGAAATGGCTGTAACACTTGTGGCCGACACGATGACTTTTTGAAAGCTTTGCCTGACAAGTCAAGTTGTGTTTCGCCTCTGTCTGGAAACACAAGATGCCTCTCACTGGCTCCGCGGCGATACGAGTGGTGAACTGTAGGCCTTTAGAGCCTACAGTTGCTGACAGGAACCCAATTTTTCCCTCTCAACATGAAATGGACAAAAGAAGGTCAGACTGAAAGCCTCAACATATACCCGGTCATGATTGGGTCATCTTCAGTTGCCATGCAAATAGCAGACAGATGGGTTTTTATGTGCTTCTGAGATTTCTGCTGCCACACCAATGCCATGGAAGTGAAAGGAATTGTTTGTGTTCCTCGTAGCATTGAAATATAGCATTTTAAAAATGATTCTAACTTCAGTGTCCTTGTTACATCGGCTTTAGAGCACAATGCTAAGGATCACTAGGAAACAATACAATGCTTACAGGGCCCTGAAGGTCAACATGGGCTGGTGCCAGGAGGTAGTTAATCTACTGACATAATTCATTTATGATGATTGTGTTTGTTTTACAAATGGCGCCCATTTTGCAAGTTAGCAAACATGTATGTAACGTTTTAAAAAGGCTTTTTAAATGTGTTACTAGTGAGGAAATTACAAACAGTTTTGATGGAGACATTTTTCATTTTGTTAACATTTTCTTTTCACATTATGTTCTTTGGATTATTCAGAGTGATTAGGAAATTAAACATTTTTTAAAATGCCTTTTTTTTTAGGCTGTGAGCAACAAAATCCCATTCACCTCCTCTGTATTGGCGTGGCAGCAGATATCTCAGAATCTGGGTAGATACATAAAAACTATCTGCATAGCTAGAAACCACTAGTAGCAACTGAGAAAATATGATTTATTTTGTAATTTGGGTGAACCAACCCTTTCATTTAACTTTAACATCACAAATCGGAGGCTCTCTGGAAAGTTGCTCTCTCTGCCTACTGCATTTGAGCTCCAACTCATTGAGACTTTTTCCTGCTGTTCCATTTACTTTGGCTACGTGAATGTTGCATGTGGGCACTCGGTAAGGACGCGCTGTGACCTGAAGATATAAGTGAGGTTTGTTTCAGCAGTGTAGACCTCAGCAGCTATTACATAACCAAACTAAAGCAGAACGAATAGGAAGGTATAGATAGATAGATAGACTTTATTTCAGACTCGGGGTCCAGAGAGACAAATACATAAAATGACATACACAAACAATAAAAGTGCATAGGCCTAGCAATATTCCAATTTAGCCTGTAATTTACATATTTTAGACTTGTCCCCCTGTTATGCTACTGCAGAAGATTAGTGGTCCACAGATGTGAGGACGAGTTTGCTCTGTGCTCTCCAACAACCACAGACATCAACTGTTTCCTGCTGATCAACTCTACCAGCGCAGTAAAGCTTCTTTCAACAGTAGCGGGTGAAGAGGCGGAAAATTGTACTTCTTCACATGCCTGCCCAGACGTTTGCAGCCAGTTTAAAGATTAAAACCAGTGACCAGCTGGTCACAAGCCCACTCCTCAAAGTCAGAGGCCCTAATGTGATTTGCCGAGTGATTTGCAAGGAAATATGCCAGAGCACAACCTGCAACTGCAACCACGGACACGTTAGTTCCAGCTGATTGAATTTGTTGACTGATCATGTGTGAGAAATCTCCCTGGAAGAGGTGCTCCAATACAGTCCCTATTTTCTGAAGCCTCTACAAAAATGGATACATAAGAATGTGAAACTCCTGTGTTGATTATAAGTTCAATAATTGGTTGATCAAGTTGATATCTGGCTGGATAGAGATGTATATTTATTTGTTTCTTAGAGTAACTGTTGTACTCCAACTCCTCTTAGCCTCATAGGACCTTTTGTTGGCTGCTGATGACAGAGATGTCAAAACAAGGAGCTAGCTATGGTTTGTAGTAACAGAAGGAAAGTAATAACTTAAATGAATGCCACATTGCTGAGTGTTATGGTGGAAGATCTGGTAGTGTGCATCTATGGCTGAATGGCTATGTAGAACATAATGTTCTATGACTTAAGATTCTGAGCAGCCCAGACCCCACATGCTCTCGAAGGATCAGTATTCATCTGTTGAAGAGCTTTAAAGGCACACAACTGTACGGTAATTCTGGTTATGTTGTACATCATTTTACCGAACAGGACTTTTGAAGTGAAAGCAAAATCCAGAGATGCAACAAGTTTTGGTGACAGTTATAAGGAGATGTAACCGTTCACTTGTTCACAAACATCAGCTGAGGGGAGTTTCTAAGTATCAAGCATGTTACCGAAATAGGATGACCAGACTTGTAATTGTTTTTCAGTGTGCTTAACCCCAGGAGAGAAGCACTACCGTGCTCAGGAATAACATATGATGAGTGAGGACTGTGGGGAAATCATCATATCTGCAAACGTGTCCCACTGTCCCTCACTCACTCACTCACTCACACACACACAAACCTACACACACACACACACACACACACACCACATACGGCAGGACCATAATGTTTGTTTGGATGGTGTCTTCTGGCAAGTCTTTTTGTCATTATCATTACTAAGCTTTCATCCCCTACATGAATGTACATACGGTACATTAGTGTTTTTGTTGGCTTGGTAATAATGAAGTACGACAGGGATCCATGCTTTTGTTTGACTGGTCTGAGATCACATAATACTTTTGCATCAGCTTATTGTTCTTGAGGAAACACATTAAATCAAAAGTTGTATTGCTCACTAGATAATTGAATATACAGATATATATGATTATATTAACAAATCACAGTGGATCAAATGACATGATTTCAGTTATGTATTCTTGTATTGAAATGGAAATCCAAACGTCAATAACTTTCCTTCAAATATTTGCGACTGCTTGGAATTAGTAAAAGGGAACATTTAATAGCTGAGTAGATGAACATTACGTTGGTAGAGTCAGTTTGTTTCCAGTCTTTAGGCTACATGTTCACACCTCTCATGATAATGACAAACAAGTCCTTTGACTTAATAAACTGCATATAGGTGAAGCTCTTGTTGAATGAGAGAAGGCAGAGATTCTGACAGATGAACAGAAGAACCGAGGTGCTCCGCTGTGATTTGCCAGAATCCCATGTGGGTTTGATTCTCTCTCATACTGTGTTACTTAGTGGAAATAATTGTTTCCCAGAGAACGAAAGCCTTCACTGAACGTAAATACAAATGACTAAAAACAAAAGCCTTAATTTGCATCAGATGTAGTGTATTTACAAAACATCCATTCAACACACGTATTCCTTGGCTGAAATGAATTGTTTGGAAACTAATTAACACCTAATTTGGCAGTTAATGACGAGACACTGTTTTCCTTCTGTATCTCAATAGAATTTATAGCAAATTTGGTTTTAATGTAACTCACCTCATGGTTTGCTTGGTTTCACAAATGTATCAACTTTCAGGGCATGGAAAATAGCTACATTGGAAAAAAATCTAATTTCGGTGCAGTTGTATGTTTTTTTGCAAACTGAAAGAGGAGTAGGAAGAACAGATTCTGCTTTTTTCTTCTCGTTTTCACATGTCAGTTTGAACAGAGACCTGGAAAATGGCCTGAAAATGTTTGTGTGGATGCAAAGGTCAGTTTGTTCCACGCGAGTTGGCTAACTGAGATAATGCTAATTCAAGGTCTTTTCTGAATTTATGGAGCAGTCAAACAGACTTCATTCAACCATTATGTTGACAAGTAACTTTTGACCTTGATGGGAAATGTTTTGAATGAAGGATGTAAAGGAGAAGTTGGTTAAGAGAGAGAGACACACTCCCTAAATATTCCGTAATTTGGAACAACGCTTTGAAAAACAGCGATTTAAATATATTTTTTTATCCATCAAAGTTCATAGTAAATACTAAAAGCATGTAAAAATGAATGGGGGTGGGACTTAGCAAAGGGTGAATAGCACAAGACAGTATTGAGTGAAAGCTAACATTGGGCATCACATGTCTACATGCACATTTCTTAACTTTTCTAGAACTCAAAAGTAAACAAAAGCGGACATATTGTCCGCGGACAAAAGCGGACAGTATGTTCTTCCATCAGCATGTTTGAACATCTGATTTAATTTTGGTGCTGACTGAGGATATTACAACACTATTGATGGCATGAGCCTTTGTTGCATATTGTTTTATTTATCTAAAGATCGAAGGTTTCCAACAGCCTTGCAAGTCTCAAAAACATAACAATGTGAAAATACAACACACATACAGTCAAAAATAATAAAAACAAATGCATATCAGTTTTTAAGGTTCATTCAGTCAGCTTTTACTGCTTCTGTTTTGCCAAGCATGTGGCCTGTTAAGACAGGTTTGGCTGATTGTGCTGTTATGATTAAGGGCTTCAGATGTTGTGTGATAAACTCTCCTTCCATTTGTATCTCTGTGTTGTCCTCGCTGCATGTTGCTCATGTCCTTGTGGATTGTGACTATTGGCACATCCTTCCTACAGAGGGAACAATATAATACATCTCTTGTTATGCTGATGATATGATGTTGTATTTATTTAATTGTGGTTCCTCATTATTGACCGTTTTAATGTTTTGGGGGATCTTCTTTAGCTTCAAAGTTATCCCAAACATTTTTTCATTATAACAATAATGTGAAAAGGTGAGCAGGTGAGTAAAACAAATTCATAATGAATCACTGACAGTAAGCCATAATGTGCCCTCTCAAGTACCTACCGTAGAGTGAGTGTAGAGTATGCACTGTAGATGTATTTATTGGTATAATTTCATGTTGCGTGTGTTGTATGTGGTTTATCCAAAAATCCATCCAAACGCTTATCTATGTTTGCTATTTATTGCAAGCATTTGTGGGCCATATTTGTTTTCTGGATGAGGAAAATATTATACTTAGCATTTCATTCTGGCTTTTCAAAGACATTGTGATTAGCTTGAATACCCGGAGCAATCCAGTTTGTGAGTAAGATCAGTGAGTATGTAAAGCTTGTGATGAGCACTGTTTTTCTCTCATGGGGTCAGTTTAAACAGGAAATTGTGGTGGTTAACTTTCTTTTTTGTTTTTGTCACTGAATTGTATGAATGATTTCAAGCTATTTTGTTCAGAGAGTCAGAGACAGGTGTTATAGAAGGAAGGGGGAGTAAAGAGGGTGAAAGTGTAATCATACTGTGAATGTATTCTTCCCCTCTTCCTCTGGTGAGGGGAATATTTCCAGTCTCCTCCACTTCCGAAAAAAACTCCACCAAGAAAGAATGAGGCCACATCAGCTTCAACTCAAACACATTTGAGTTTCTTGTCTTTGCATCCTCAAAGCTATACGATGAAACCTGATTAACTCAACTACAACACACATACGGATCACCTGCTGTTTTGGAAGGTGGAAAAATACTTTCTTTTCTGTTTTTATTCATTTCTTTTCACATTTTTCGTGTGATGGCAAACAAAAAAAAAAGAGTGATCTCATTTTAAACTCATTCCAACTTGTGCCAGGGGAAAATGGTTTGGTTTGAATAGACCCACTGTTCTGCTCTGCTCTGTTCTGCTAGACGTCTGTACAGAGCTCAGGGATGCTGGATCCAGACCTACTTTTGTGGCTTTTGGTTCAGCTCCAAGATTCAGTTAAGCTGTATTTCCCCCTTTTCCCCTTTCCCGTCTGATCTGTGCTGCAGAAACATGCACAGTCTGTACATGCACTCCCTTGTACACATAATGCAAACAGCAGCCATGTTTGTCACAGATGTTCCATCACTCTGTCCCTCAATGTTGACACACACAACATCTTTGAGCTCACAAACAGGAGCATTCACAGTTTCCTCGCTGACTATTTAGGGGCACAGGGAGAGAGAGCAAGCTTTGTGTCGGTATTACATCCAAGGCTGTAGGGATCAGAAAGCTTTTAGCGTTCAGGAATAGCAATGGCGATATACTACACCTTTGCGAACACGCAAGGCACTCCGAAATTGTTCCTCTCGTAAACAACCTAAAGTTTTAAATGACGAAATCATATCAGGTTCATTGGACGGGCACAGACTTTCTTAAATTGTCTCACCCTCGCACCTCAAAGCAACACATAAGCACAAGTCCACTGTTGCTCAACTTTTCACAGGCACTATAAGTGAAGCATTTGTGCAATAGTTCGATACCGAAAATCATGACATCTCCGAGTTTTATTATTTTATGTAACAGTGTGATTTCACATTTGGCCAAGACGATCCAAATCATGCAATGGTCACCTGTCCTGTGCAAATTGTTAGAAGTGATACTAATAATCTCTCACTGTGAAAGGATCTTGAGAGATCTGGTTTTGAAAAATGTGCAGCTCGACATGATTCTGGTCTTCCCCCAGATCTTAAATGTGGTCTGTGTTTCCCTCTGTCCCAATGAAACCCAAGATGTTGCACAAGTTGGACTTCTTCTCTGCGTCCATACGAGCATTATCCATGACCATGTCTTTGGGAAATGTTTTATGATCATTGTGTGCAAAGATGCTTGGCTCAGTTTGCATAATCAGGAAGTACCCTGGCACTGGACCCATCAAACTGTTTTCATGAAGTATTGTATTAACCTCCCACAGTTCCCACAACCTTCTGAGATTGTCTGTTTTACTGAATTTTTTTGATTTAGTGTTTTTCACACCAGATGAACAACACATGTAGAAGACGTTGGTTCTTATGTTCCTCCTTCCATGGCTTTTCTTGTAAACAGAGGACAATTTTCTTTTGTGCAAAAACATGCAATAGCTTGATTATCCATTTAAGGATTAATAAACATCAATACAGTCATTTGGACTGCTTCCTAAGAAACGCAACAGGGTGCCAAATACATTGCCTGCCTCATGTACTTAACAAAGTCTCTCTGACTTTGATGTGTGACGCCATGCGAGTGTGCCGGTATTATTCTTCATATCAGCACATATCTCAATGAACCCACAGTAAGAAGATGTTGAAAGCATAAGCTATAGTCAGCATCTTGCATTTCATTTGACTTGGGTTTTTTTGAAGGAAAATCAGATGCACATGGGAACACACTGTGCTCCTCCTTGTGCTCCACTGCAATGTGCATTATCCACATACAAAATGTTGACAAACAGTTTGCACAGCAGGATGCTCCCCTCAGTTTTTAGAAAAAGCAAAACACAAGCTTCTCTCGCAGCATAATACCCCCTGTCCTAATGGATGAGTGTCAAAAACTCCATGAGAAAATGTATTATGTACTGTGTATATATAAGCGTATATGTTCTCTGGCACACTGCAGCCTGCCTTGGCTGCACGTATTGTTTTTGGATCGGAGTTAAATAAAGTCCAAAGCAGTTTTAAAGTAACCAGCTTACTCTCCTCCATGCCAACCCCACGGCTTTATTGATGCCAACCATCGGCAACTATTTCCTTGTTTGGCAATATCGGCGGGAGGGGAGAGGGGGGGGGGGGCCAAAAACCTTCTCAAGACTCTTTAAAAAAACCCAAGCAGTCTGGAGCTACTGGAAGTGATTAGGTGTATGCAACCTGACACTACTTCACCGTGCAAAAATGGAGTCTGATGGCTTGAACATTGTGGCGCAGTAGGAGTAGTCTTCTGTAGACTTAGACTTTGGGTCAGCTGCCTTATTGCTGAACAAACACCAACATGAGAATCTGAGAGCACAGGGCAGAAGGGCAGGGTGCTGACATAGGCAGTGAGCAAATGGATGACTCCATGTCAGAACCTTGCGGTGGGAGATCGTGTGATGTTTCTATGAAAATACGGGTCTCTATTAGCTTAGTTTCAAATACAAAATGAGGGTGCAGGCTTTTTTCTTTCTTTCATGGTGGTAGAAAGTGATGCGCCCGGTGGGTGTCTTGCTGGTCGGAGAGGATGGATGAAAACAATGCTTCATGTTTTCGGCATCGGTCGGTCCACCACTTTTGTCCAGATTGAAATATATATCGACAACTTTCAAATCGATTAGCATTAAATGTTGGTACAGACTTTCATGGTGATGATGAATCCTGCTGACTTTAGTGATATCTTGACTTTTTCTCTTACGTCACCAAGAGGTTCATTGTTTGTGGTTTTATAGTCAATTTGTTCTATCAGCCCAATATCCCAAATCACAACTATTCTAGTGAAACGTCTCAACCACAATTGGGTAGATTTCCATGTTCCCAGAAGGATAAATTCAAATAACTTTGGTGACTCACTGACTTTTCATACAGCGTCATTATCAGATGTTTGTCTACTATTTTGGTTTAAGGCCAAACTCTTATCAGCCTCAGCTGTACTTTCTGTTATTGCTAATGTTATTGCTGTCAGCTAGCAGGCTTATCTCACATGTCTCGCCGGGCTGCTGGCATTACTGTAGACTCAGAGTAGAATTGCTGTCGACTATTGTTTTAAATGTATACACTTGTGGTAGAGGAGTGAAGTGAAGAATAAATGCAACTCTGATAATGAAAAATACATGGGAGACAACATTACAGCCTGTGATGTATGTGTTTTAAGCATGGCACTCTGATTAGCATCATGTGGTTATGATAACTTAGTGTATTGTGTCCATCTGTGCTGTATTTCCACACTATGTAGGACAGCCAGGGCTTTAATATTATTGTTTCTCAGTTTACAGCCAGGGCTTTAATATTATTGTTTCTCAGTTTATAGGTGTTCTTAGTTCAGGCTTCAAACTGTGTATTTCTTCCGGATGTCCTCCTTTTATTTCCATTCCTAAAGCCAAAGACATGCTGTGAGGGGACTTGCATGCTGAGAGTGCAAAAGGTAAGAGGACTCCATATCATCTGTTTGAAATCCAGTTTCAACCACAGTCCTACTTGAAATGATTACATGGGATAACATCGGAAATATATAACCATACGGTAAGACTTATTGAACCCCAGAGGGGAAATCACAGATAGAGAAAGTAAAAAAAATAATAATTATACAAAACTGACTTGTTTAGAAGTACAAATATTGACTATACAAGAGCACTTAAAAACAAAATTACAAAGCAAAAGTGACAGTGGTGTCATGTGATGTGATGTCATCAGCGTAAACCAGACTAATTTATATTATGATTAAGTAATGATACTCAGTGTTTGTTTGTATTACTATAGACATACGATTTAATATATGATGTAAAAAAGAGTACAACATAACATTTTATAGTCAATTATAATATACTGATTTGTCCCCGAGAGAGGCCCAAGAATTTTAACTTGTGACGCCTCCAAACACAATCAATCATCTTTATTTATCAGCAAAGATAAATGTTCAGATAAAGGCTCCGCCATGTCACACCCAGCAGTTCCAAAACCAAAGACTCAGACAGTTGACACTGTAGGCCAGCTTGCTTTCCCTCACATGTGAGACTGAAAAAGGGACATCACAATGATTTGCAAAAGGGGACTTTCCTCTCTTCAGAGTGAGAAACAGCTGTGTTGTCCACTGGAAAATGTTGAGAAAATGGTGAGTAAATCAGGATCTTCACACATCGGTGGAATAAAAACACTTTATCTGGCTGGCTCCATAACACGCTTGATTAGAAGATGATTTAGTGTTTGTTTAAGTTTTGCATTTTAACAGGATCCAATTTGTCATGTTACCATTCAATGGCAGCATTTGAATTATACACACAGGTACTCTTTTAGTTGTTGTTGTTTAATCCCACAGCAACACATCTGGGAACTATTTCCTGTGTTTTGCAAATAGCGTAGTTTTAAGAAGGAAGGAAAATATGAATAACCTTCTTCATTCCCCTAAGGTCCTTATATTTTCCCCCCAACAGAGTTTATAAAGCAAATCTCAGAAGTGGCACTTGACTTTAAGAGGAGAAGAACAATTACTATTACTTGCAATTGAACCTGAAGCTGTTACCATATTGTTTGAAGTACTGTATCTTATGTTCTTTGACTTTACTACTTTTAAATTATGGACAAATAATGACCAAGAAAAAAAATATCAACAGAAGGCCATCATTATTTTATTTTTTTATCCCTGGAAGAACAAACTATGAAAACTGGCAAACCGTCACACCATGGCAACACATCAAAGACGAAGAAAAATGCAAGGACAGAATTAAACAGTGCTTTGTGCATCAGCATTCGAAAGTCAAACACAGGCGTTTCTTTCTCTCACCTGGTGTTTTATGGCAGTTTCTGTACATTTTTTTTTAGTTCTCATTCTCTTTTTTCACTAGCGATCACTTTGTTCAAGCGAGGCTGATCTTTGACCCAGTGTGAAACAGAAATGTGTCACCGTTTTTCTTTTTTTTTAACTTTCCTTCCACTACCTAAATACTTTCACTCTGACAGCGTTGACAAACTCAGGGCCACTGTCGCCGGGCGGACGGTAGTTTCAGCCCCCCCTTTCTCTGCTCCCTGTACTCTCCAGGGTCCCGGACGGCTGCTCTCATGTGTCATGCAAACACACTCGCTGCTTCTACCTCTTTCTCACACACACACACATACACGCTCCCACACTTAAAAAAACACATTCAGTATACGTGTACACATATGAATTCACATGCATTCTCTCTCTGTATGTTTGTCTCTCACATAAACGACCACAGAGATAGACATCCAGACACTTGGTATCAACACCTTAACGCCTTAAAAATAAATGATTGGAATCAAAAACGGCAAATTGCGCCCATGTAGTTTTTTTCCCAGGCAAGAATAAAATAATGAAACCCAAGATTTAGTGCGTTAGCATCTTTAACTACATTGACCAAATGGTTATGTCATTATTTTCAAAACAATATTTTATGTTCTTGTTATGGGGGTCATAACTTTTGGAGAGCAGAAAATGTGAGAAACATGGTCGAATTCAAGAAGTTGTGAAAGTCTCCCAAACATTAAATCAGACAGAAATTCCCAATGGAAAAAAAAAATCAGTGCAGTGGCTTCATCTGACTCCTTTGGTTGTGATCTTCCATAGTGTCACAGTCCCAACATATTCATGGAATACAGATATACTTGGCAGAGACACTAGACACTAGATGTGGTGCCAGTCCAACAGTGAGAGAAATCATCTATGGGTGTTCTACAATACTGAGCCAATACTAACAGAAACCAACACCAGAGAGGATCCCCTTTCTACTTTAGATTTGGCTCCTTCTGTTACTCCTGATGAGCCCCCAGCTTCAGAGTTTCCCTCCATATGGAACAAAAAGAAAACTGAGAGATCCAAAGGCCCTTCTTGTAGCTGGCACCCGAGTGTCCGACAGGGATTCATTCTCAGTTGTCCCATGAATTGAAAATAATTAAGCCTGCAAGCTGGCAGAATAGAGGCCGCTTGTCCTCTGTGTGCTGATTGGCGGCGATGCTATAAAACTCCAAATTAAAGAGACGACAGAGCAGTGAATTCAAAACTGTGTTATGGTCTATATGTGAAAACGCTGTGGTGTAGTTTGTTATTTGGCTTTTTAGCCACTAGCCACAGTAGCAGCGTGGCTCTAGGGATAGCAATGCTAGTCAGTCAGTTGGTCCAGACTGAAATATCCCCATAACCATCGGATAGATTTCCCTGATATTTTGTAAAGACATTCATGGTACCCAGAGGATACGCAGATTTTCCTTGGATGGACTGCCATTGCAATTTTGTGCAGAAGATGAATCCTATTTACTTTTGTTTTTCCTTTATTTTTCCCATTAGATTATGGTTTTTACTTATCCAATGAAATACGCAAACATTTCCTCTTCAGGATTAATTCTACTTTCTAACTCAGGCTAGAATTTTGTAATCAATGTTTTATGGCATACTATGACATGATCATTTTTAGAGCATAGTACTCTGGTATTTTTTTATTTGAAAAATTGATTGAAATTTGATTCTAAATGTTTACATTTGTTATGGCATACTATCCTGACATTCCATATATCTTTTATTTGGCATATTTTAATCTAGTTATTTGCAACATGTTCAAGGCATACTATACTTTTAGAATTGTTATGACTTTTTGTGAAATACTAGACTGACTTCCTTATGGCATATACTGTACAATACTCTCATGACTTTTATATGGCATACTATACTTTGGCATTTCTATGAAAGACATTTGACATTTTCATTACATATATACTATAACACTTTTATGACATATAGACTACATACTAGTATAATACATAAACAATTTTACAACATGTTTTACTATGTACTTGTACAATGACTGTTATGGCATTTTTTTTATTTTTCTGTGATGATTTATTTTTAAGGAATTTAACTTATGACTTCATGACTTTTTACAACATACTATAATACAACCTTTTCTGATATTTTTTAATACATTCTGTATTATGATTTTTTAATCCTCTATATCTTCTATCCAAGTTATTCATGCGTACATTTTCCCATAGCTGTTAACAACCACTAAGCAAATGCACCCGTAAAGCAAATCGCTGCTGGTCCAATAAATATGTTCACACTTTCAGATCACGCTTTTATTCACATGTACCTAAAGGAAACATATTCCTTCCGCTCACAATAATGTGGATACAGAGTGCATCACTGAGGTCAGGCTCGTTAAATACTTGAGGTTTGGTGGAACATCATCAGGAAGAACCTCATCAAAGAGTTTTTACACCCGACCGGTTGTGACAATCCAACAGCTGCCTGTTTAGACTCAGCTGCTCCCTATCCCGAGTGACCACCCTGATAGGATGCGAGGCCCTGGGTTCTGTTCAACCTCTGAGGTCACTTCTGTTGTATCAAACAACAGAAGTTGGGGGTTGCTCCTAAATCTTGCCATCTCCTGTTGAGATATAGCTAAAAGGTTGCTCTGCTCTGACAGCTAAGAGGGGGGGGGATCAAGAAACAGGCTTGGTGTGGGTGCCTGCCTTTCTGTGGCCCTGTCACTAATGTGATGCCATATGAGAGCAGCTGGAGAGCCTGTTGCTGAGCAGATAAAAACAGGTCAATGTAAGGGTGTGGGGCTGGGTGTGGGGCTGGGGGGGGGGGGGCATAAACACCAGACAAAGGTTGGCTTTGATGTTTATGATGTATGCATAACTGTAGCAGGGGTCTTATCTGTAGTGGGACCCCGAAGTGTGACTCAGTGCCCCCGCCCCCCCTCCCTCCTCTTGAAATGGGGGTGGAGCAGGCGCACTTACCATTCAGAATTTTGCACATTTGCAAGATTCCTCACAGTCCTCAAGTGCAGAGATTTACGTCTGAAAACTTTTGTCCAAAGTACTCTACGGTCTTTACAGCAACGCAAAGGTTTGACAACATGACCTTTAAGTCCTCACACACAGGATGTGGTTAGTTTTTGTTTTTTTATATGGCCCATAACAAGAAGTTATTCATCCAACCCAGTAAGGAGTGTATGAATAGAATCATGGATAGTGACACATCCACTACCTCCCATCAGCACACTTGGAGGCTTAGGAGTTAATACACCCATCAGTCAAAGTGGCATGAACACACACTTTTGGTAGGAGGGGGAGGGGGGGGGGGGGGGGTGTACACTAGGACTATCCGACAAACCAGCACTAACCTGAACTGGCAGAAAGCACCTTTATTCATAGACCAGTAGTCGTTTTTGGATTACCCTTCTCATCCACAAATTTAACTTAAGTATTTTTTTTTTCCAGTCCTCATTCTGTGTGAATTTCCTCTGAGACTTGGCAGTACTCAGCCTGTAACTGTGCACTGCGTAGCTGACACCTCTCCTAAAAATAGTGCCCACTAATCCTTGAGACCCCTCTGGGAAGCACCACACATTGCCAGGGCTCGACTAGACTGCATCCACGAATCACCGCAGGGAATATGAATTCTGAAGAAATCTGCGGTTTTCTGTTCGACGTTTAGATTTCACATGTAAACAATTTCCATGGTGACACACTCGTATCAAACCTATGAGTATGCATGAATCCAGAGATATGTATTGAAAAAAATATTGGAACGTAAAATGCGTCACCTCGATGCTGCAGTGCTGCACCCTCTGGTGGGGCTGATGAATACAGCTTTTAACAGCATGTGGTCAAGTGTAGTAGCAAAGTACTGAAGGTTTATATCTTTTTCAAGGAAGCCTGGGAAGCCAACTGTCTGTTGCATATTCAAACTTTGAGCAATGACAGATGATTATTTTGTAAATAGTTTGGTCATAATGGTGCCTCGTTATTTCACATGTTAAATACATTCAAAGTGATGCACTTTTTGGGGGATTGAGGGATAATTTGTAGGAATAATCACATTGTAAGAATAATACTGTTTCCTGTTAAAACCACCACGTATCATCACGTTGATAGCTTTGAAACAAACGGGGTTCTCACTTACTTCAAATCTTCCTCACGTGCATGATGGGTCTCCTCAATGATGAATCTGATGATAAAGTCTTTTTCTTGTTTTCCGTCTTCACTTTTCGGTTTCGTTTTTGATGAAAACATTTCCCTCTAAAATGTTTGAGCTTTCCACTGCATGGTGTTCAAATCCCCCCCCCCCCCCGGGAGTTACGAGGTTGTCTGGGCATCACAGGTTTAACTTAACAAACTAAAGTTACATTTTGCAATCACATAACTTCCATATGATGATCAGTGTGGCATGTCTTAGCATTTGATAGAAGGGGGACATAAATTGTGTTTGCAAAGCACTTCAGCTGTCTAAAAGAGGCTTGAAACAGTGTGCCAGGTCTCCTGCTGGCCACCACTATATAGAGAAAGGGGCAGCGGTTAAAATGGCATGTAACCCCTGAGGGGATTTTGTAAAAGGAGACCCAAACTGAAATGGACAGCTGAGCCAACTCACATGCCTTGCACATCAACTGTAAGGCCTTCTGGTACCATCTCTCATCTCTAATTCTGCTTCTCTACGGTTAGCGTGCACTAGCGTCCACTCGACTTTCAGTGCGAGTGTGTATTTATCCTCGAAAGTCAAAATATTAGAGTCTTGGGAATAAACAAGTCAAAGCACCACATTTTCCAACACTGTCAAATTAATAACAAATGATGAATAATTCCTATGCCTGTTTTAGATGACTGAACCTGGGAAACCTTGAAGATTGAACACTTAATTTAGAACATCTGTATCATTTTCTTTCTTCCCTGCAGCAATTTTCCCATTCCCAGGTAATTAAGACAAATGGATGAAGAGACAGCAGACTGGACAGCTTGCCTTTAATAAGACGTAAGATGCTCCCACTGACGTAACGCACATCAAAATAATTATAGCATATACACGCACCAGCATTTCAGATACATACGAGTCCATGGAATCTCAATGCATATGAGAGAAAACTGTGTCATGCTTTCACATGAGAGAGAAAATGTTTTAATAGTGGAGTGAATCCCTGTTTCTAGGGATTCACCTTAAATGACCTGTGATCTCTTATTCGTGAAATTGCACACTCTATTACATCCAGTTCTGCGTACAATCAATCATAGCTGAGATTTGCACACAGTATTTGTACACACAGGAAGGAGCTGTTGCATCCAGATTTCTCAATTTAACTTTACAAAAACTGCTACAGGTAGCTTTATACAGACCAGGATGTATAATACCTGGGTTTTTACTTAGAGCGTCTACTCAGAGCAGAGTAACATAAAATGACTCTTTCATTTCAACTTTAAACCACAGACTTCCTTTGTCCATCACACAAAGTTAATTTACATTATTCACAAAAATGTACCCAGTCTTTTATATGCATCTTTCAGTTAAATAACTAAAGAACAAAGAAACACTTACAGCGTATGGTAATAATTACTCAGCTGTACAGTAATGTACAAAGGAGGATACTATTGAGTATTAAGGTGCATGGAATCTATGCCACAAAGATCTTTTACAAGTGTTAACACTGACGCACCCGTGTCGCATACAGCAACACTTTTCATCCCGTTGTCTTTTGCTTTTTTGTGTCCTGATGCTGGATCGTCATCTTCTGTGGCCCGCTTCATCTTCGGAGAGAAGAATGTTTGCTTTTAGGCGCTTTGAAAACGGTTGGCACAGTTCACAGGGCTCGGGGGAAGCACTGTGGCCAATGCGACGAGCACTTCAACACCGGGACATGTCACAGGACCTCTGTGAGGGAGGGCAAAGAGCAAAAGGGTGAAAGGTCAGCAGCCGCTGAGCATTAATCAACACGTGCTAATAGACAGAACAGAGTCAACCTCTTTGATAGGAGTAACGACATGGTCCGTAAACCTCTGACCTGTTGGAAATACTAAATGCAGGATGTTTCAGAGGGCATGAGGCCAGTAACATAAACGGTCTTGTGTACATGAGGGTAATGGAAAGGTCTCCAGTGAAAGTCATTGCATGGTCCAATGCAGCCAACATGTGAAATAAGTTTGTAATTGAATAGGCTGAGAACGAGCACACTCTCAACAAGTACGGCCATTCAAACAAACCCTTGAAGCGCGCCTTAAAATAAATCGACGACCATGAAGTTACATTCAATCTCAGTCTCGCGTATCAATAAATGTCCCGCCATGTCAAAGGGCGTCTCAAGTATCCTGGTTTACACGAGTGAAAACGAGAAGAGAGAATGTCTCTTTTATAGGGCCGAGTTAAAAAGGAAAGAGGTGTAAGATGGGGGAAGTTAATTGATTTCAGGAAAGACGTCAGTGGGCTCGCAAAGGTAATGGTCCTCGGTTTGCTTTACTTAGTATTTCGGACTGCTGGCTTGTCTTCGGGCTAACAGGTGAGGATTAAGATCTAGCTGTAGGGCGCTGCTGACGTTGCGGCTGGGAGGGGGGGGTTGAGCGAGGACTGATATGCTGCTTAATTGCCGCCGGGTCTTGTTTCTAGCCCCTAGCAGTGAAGCACTTGTGGATAGGGTCTCCTCATCGCCTCGGCTATTCTAGGAATTCCTCACTAGGCTGCAGACCAAAGTCAGTGGACCTGCTGAATAAAAGCTGTCATCGGTATAAAGATACCCCGTTTCTCTTCACTCTTTCTTCCATATCTCATCTCAACCCCTTTTTAAAAGTGGAAACGGAGTCTCAGTGCCACACCATCCACACCAGGGGTCACTCACTCTCACTGGAGAGATGACCTATGAAGTTCAAGTTCGTTGACGCTTCATGCCAAGGACAACGGCACTGACTATGGTGCCTTGTACCGCAGCCTTTATTGGGTAATGTGAACTTGGCCAAGTGTAAAATCAGCTCAGAGCAAATGAGCCATGGCTCTGGCATGCTGCTACTCTTTATTAGGGACAGATCAAATTACTACGTTGGTGTTCTCGGTTAACCTCGATCCTTTAAGGAGGAATTTGGTTGTTTGGATCGTAATAAATAGGATACTGTCTGTTCTTTGCAGACATCTTTGATTTGAATCCGTTTTTGTTAATTTCCCTCTCTGTGGATCAATAAAGCATTATCTTATCTTGTGCTGTCTCAAACCTTGGACTCTCGCCTAAATCAGGCCGTTCGTAAGCTATACCAGCCTTGAGGCCATGCCTTTATTTCCTTAGAGACTACTCACTGCATTTTATTCACAGCTCAGTTAGAAGCTAATGTTCCTCTAGTTCATCTAAAACACTACCGCTCGACCTTTAACTAATAACATGAAACAAGGTCATAGTACATCTATTCTAGCCTCTCTGGTTGTCTGACTGGTTTGGCTTTGAGTTTTACAATCAATTTTGAGATTATAGTTTTTATTTTTTTAAGTACTATTATCACCTTACTATTAGCCTTTTCGACTGAAAGAAAGGTGAGAAGATCAATAACACTCAAATATTAAGCTACAGCGAGCAGCAGCTTAGATGAGCATGAAGACTGGAAACAGCTGGCCCTGCTCTGCCCAGACGTTAAAAAACAAGATATACGGTATTAATCAGTGAGCTTTATAAGTGCTGGTAGTCTAGCTGTTCCCCCTGCTTCCAGTCTTGCTGCTGCTGACTATAGATTCAAATCCACTTACCCGCATCATAACACAGGGTGGCCAGACCTTTTCTGCACATGATCTTCACTTCCATTTATATTTTCATTGATAACTTTAGCTTTCTTTAGATCTAAAGTCTAAGTCTTAGACATCATGTTTGGTATGTGTTGTAACTCTGTACCTGCGACATGTTGAGGCTTCATGGGGCCGGCCTTTTTCATGAATGACTCCTCACTTTCGAACGCGAGGATCGGCTCGGTGGCCATGCAGGTCTCAGACTTATCCCGCGCTCCGTTGGTGGTGTTGCCGTGATTTGCGAGATGGATGATATCTCCAAAGTGGGCAGTGTCTTCTTTAGTGGATAGACCATTCTCATGTCTGGTGGGCTGGATCCCATTGACCACTGGGACAGAGGGGCTGCTGAAGAGGGGAGACACAGAGCAGAATATGGCTTCAGTTATGATGGGTCAGAGTGACTCATACAACAAATGAGTCATTGCATCGCTGTTCAATTTACGGGAGTCTTTTAAAATCTACCCCATGAAGGGTCTTCAAATACAACAAGCTAAATGTTTCAAGAAACCAACTCTCTCCCAGTATTACAGTTGTTGACAGAGTGTCTGAATAGAGTGTCTCCTTGTGTTTTCCGTTGACGTTTTCAACAGTGCAAACGTACTGCAGGCTGGATTGGTGAAGTTTCTGGCACACAAGTTTTATACGATCCGCGGTGGTCTTGCGTCAACGCGAGTACAAAGAAACGTTCAAAAATCCACAAAAAAAAGAGGCGGTAGTGTCACAACCCGGCTCTTAGTCCATGACAAATATAGACAAGACACAAGAGATGGTGGTAAATTAACGTATTTATTGTTAACTAAATAAGAAAGTAATTACCTTTGTGAAGTGTGTCAGTCAGTATATCAGTAGTGTGAGCATGGATGCATGAGACCAAACCAAAGTTTAATCGGTAGCCACTGGCAGAGATCGCTCCAAGTATGTCAGAGAACGACCAGGGCAGAGCAACACTGGAGCAGGGCTTTTATGCTCCAGAACCAGGTGCTCTGCATCAGGCAATCAGCCACGATGTTAAGAGGCTGGGTCGTCACGGTAGCTTTACCTTTCTTTGACGCTGGTCTGTCCATTTTCTTGCTTGTTATTGGTCAAGTTGATCTCTGGCTTTGGCTGATAATCAGCAGATGCTGGAGGAAACAAAGTGAAACAGTTATTTATCCAGTGTATTAAACCATGCACACCAACATGATCACACACATCCAACATCCAACAATGCCCTGCGTGATCAACCGCCATTAATGATCAGTCTTAAACCGTGTGAGGCAACCTTAAAAAAGCAGGAAAGGGATGCCAAATGTTCCTGGGCCATTCTCCCTGTGAAGGCCATTCTCCCTGTGTAGCCCCCCCCCCCCCCCCAACTCTGCTTTGCCGAGTACTTGGCTGTAGTTGAGACAGATTTCCACACCACTGACTAGAATGGAGGAATGCCTGCCAGGCCTCCGACCACATAAGTGGCTGGCTAATGTCTTCCTGCATTGGGGCACATTGACAAACAGCATATCTTACAGACCACATTGATCCACTTCATCCTACTCATCTACTGTACGTGACGTGGGCACGTAGACAAGGAGGCTGTGCGAGTTATATGCTTCTTAATATAGTTGAGTTAACAACAGAACTTTCCCATAATTCATGGACGAGGGGATCTCCTCTCAGTTACTCTGCTTGAGGTTTTTTTTCTTTGGTTGAGTTTTTCATTACCCGCTGCGAGGGTCTAAGGACAGAGGGTTTTGTGTGTTGTTCAGATTGTAAAGCCATCTGGGGCTATTTATTAATTTGTGATATTGGGCAATGGAAATAAAATTGACTTGACTTGAATTAGAAGTTGTCTCTTTCCATGTCAGCCCTGTGATTTCCTGGCGACCTGTCCAGTGTGTACCCGGCCTGCGCCCTATGTCAGCTGGGATCGGCTCCAGCCCCCCCCCCCCGGACAATGAATGGATGAATTAGAAGTTGTAGGAAGAGTGGATTTTGGTAAGGCCTTTGCAACATCGCATGTGTCTTGATATTATTACTTCTTTCTAAAGTAAGAAAGCTTTTGCCATGAGTCCGCTCTTCCTCTCCAAGTCCCTCAGTCCCACAGTCCCGCAGTTTGGACAACAAGCAAGTACACATGGGTCCTATTGTACTGCGTAGAAGAACTCAGACAGCAGCTGTGCAGGATATGAGGCGGAGATATAATCTCTAATAACACGTTCATACAAAAGGCTCTGGTGTGAGGCTGACTCACATGGGAAATGAGGGGAGAAAAAAAAAAAGCACAAAACAATACCTGGGACTGTTTATTCTAACATATGGAAGAGCTAAAAGAAGCAGTGGAGGGATGGTGCATGTATGGGTCAACAAGTATCAGCCGAAAGGTGGGATAAGTAAAATGAATTCATCTAACATCAGTCAGACACCATTAAAAATCTACTCTGTAGTTGATGTGGATTTGCAAATTGAAGCTGTTGAGTAAGAAATCTACTTTAAAGTGGATTCTGGCAACAAAGTATCCACTTTGTTTAAAATCCCTTCACAGATAACACATTAATGGGAGATCAGACCCTGAACGATTCCTGCAGATTAAAGGCTATTGGTGGGTAATACTCCATTTCCTCCATTAGTTGAGGATGTTTTTGTAAAAAGCAGACTGATGTTCTGCTTACCTTTGCTGCTCTCTGCCTCTTTGTCATTGACGTTCGTGAGAGGGGAGGACTTGGTCTCTTTCTGTGAAGATGGGAGATAGTTCGTCATTTTTATTGTTAAGTCAGGTTTTAGCCTGTTGTTTTGGTTCAAACTGAACAGAAAATGTACCTTGTCGCCTGCATCTGTCTTGCGTGTCCTCTTCATGATCTCGTCCAGACGCTGAGAAGAAAAAAAAAAGAGTCAGGAATAAGACAAAAGGAAGATGACACGTAGAACAAAATGCCAAAAACAGAAGTGTTTGTTTGTTGGATTTTCTAAAAGATCAGGGCAGAAAGGTTTATGCATTGAAGAAATAAAGATGTCAGGCTGTTCAAAATTGGGTTGGGTTTAGTGGGCTAGACTGAGCCCACACACCTTGTCACGCTGTTTCGCTTAAAAACAGAGGTTTTACATTCTGCTGTTCATTGCTTCCTGTGTCTTGTATCTAAGGCCGTGGTGCTTGAAGTGAATGCACTCCAGGTGGAAAGTTGTAATAATAATGAATAATGATGGGTCAGCACTCGTGTGATGGTCGAACAGTGAACAGTAGGATAGAGGTCATTATACTCTGCGTATCAACAAACCAGTCTGTGTGAATGATTTGTGCACAGATGGCAGAGGTTTGATGGGAAATGGAAACTTTATCTGGAGGACACTGCTGGCCTGAGACAGTACGACCATAACTGCAGCTGCCACTCATAAAAGTGAAGCATTTTTTAAGAGCCAAGATTATTCATCGGGAGCTCACACACACACACACACACACACGGCTTTGGCATCTAGTTTAGCTGCAGAACTTCTGCCTCAGGACTGAAGATTCTTCTTTTGTCTAAGTTATGTTTCCCCCTCAGGATACTTTAAACCACCTGTGCACCAACTGTGCTCGACTGATCGCAAACTTCTCTTTGTTGAGGCGATAACAAAAGCAGGCCGGCCAGCTTTGGTAGAAGTCAGTCAATAACAGCGTGTTGCACAGTGTAACTAAGCAGTGAGTCTTTTGGGCAGAGGACATGCTGTTCTTGTGGGCTAATGCCAGCATGCAGTCAGGCTTGGGCTGGCTGAGCCTCTCTCTCTCTCTCTCTCTCTCTCTCTCTCTCTCTCATGGAGAGAATCTAGCTAGCATAGAGAAGTGTGAGCTTACTGGAGAGATGTGGGTGGCGTACTTGAGTAGATGGCCATGGTCACAGAACACACACGTACATGTGAAAAACAGCTGCACAACTCCACACAGATGACTGGCACAGGGAGGTCTCCATTATTATTAGTCTATATATATGTATATATAGCTTCATGCTCGACACACAGTCTAAGCTCCTATTAAATCCTGGCACGCGGACAACCAGTCCAGGATAAGCCAAAAACATCATTCATCTTGGTTTCAGGGACTCAACTTTCAAGCCTGCTATTGTCAAAAGGCAGACCACAGAGTGAACATAATATAGGATATCTGTATATATGCAGAGCAGAGCTGGGTCTTTTTAAAGCATCAATCTATTTATATATTTTTAAGGCAGTTTTTCCCCCAAAACATCGAGCTAAGGATTTTTTGGAAAATGACTAGGAATTCAATTTCAAAAAAAAAAAAAAGTGCATTTCCGATTGGAAAGGGGTTACTTTAAAAGCTGGCTGAAAGCAGAAGTGATGGAGGACAGATGTGTTGCCCTACCCTTTTCCTCTCCAGCCTCTCCTGCTCCTCCTTCAGGAAGTGTTTCTCTCTCTCCAGACGCTGCTTCTCCGCCTCCTCCCGGGCTTTAGCCTCAGCTTCTTCCTTCTGAAACGCACAAGCGAGACTCCAATCACAATTTGAATGCCGGCTGAAGGGGAAAAAGAACAGCTCAGCCAAAATAGCATGCCTTTGACATAACACGGGTGTGGTTGCTTTTCTGCAATTATTGTTTACAACCACAAAGGGAATACTTTCCTGTACATCTGAGCCCCAAAAAAAGATCTATTTTCAACATTAACAGCCTTGTGAGGAGCATTCAAAAAGAAATACAATACTTGAGCCTTTGGGTAACTTTATTGGATCGTGTTTAACCACAAATGCCACTTCTGCAAAAGACCACAAGGGGGTGGCAAAGCATAATCAACCATCTACAGAGAATAGACAATGCCTCAGCTGATTATATTCCAGGTCTACAGGATAAACAAATGCTGTAATGAACAGTCACATGGTCCTGGTTCTACTAATCAAGCATCACTATTATTTTTCATCCGCTTCGCTCTGGCAACATCGACAAACACACAAAGAGTCAATATTGCGTAACGGTTATTTGACAAACTGAAAAGTAAAAAGGGGCACATTCATCAGAGCTACCGGCTCACCAGTTTGGATTAATATTTTCCTTTTAGATGACATCAACATCCCACTGACGCAGAAAGTACTGGACTATGCTTTCGGGCCTGTTTGCTACCAAAAAGGTCAGCGTGAGGTGAGCAGCTGAGCGGAGACAAGAATCGTCTTTGTTTGCCAAAGATAGGAGAGCGTTTAAGTTTATGGCGTGGTGGACAAAGTGCCTGGGAATGATGCGAGGAGTGCATGCATGTGTGTCTTAACCTTTATTTGAACGGAAGACAGCCATAACTGTCACAGTGGTGCATAATGGTCCTTGTCACTGCTATGGGCTTTAAGGACTTGCAAGATCCTTTAACCCTTATGTGACTAACCAGACCTGTCCACTGCAACCTCACCAACGACGTCTATTCCAGCTGGCTCTGCATTCACGGTCAACATACCTGTTTCTGTAGGCGCAGGTTCTCCTCCTCCTCGGCTTTGGCTCTCTCCTGAGTCTCCTTCTCGTCCTGCACGCGCTGGGCTTCGTCTCTCCTCCTCTGCTCCTCGGCCATGGCACGTGCCTCCTCCTCCCGAAGTCGCCTCTCCTCTGCCTCCCTAGCTATTCGCTCCTCTCTCAGGATCCTAAAGAGTTTGGGCAAGAGGGTAAGAATGAGTATTTACCGCAAAATATCCTGCGCCAACCACTTTGAATGAGGTAAACAATTTAAAAGGCTAATTATTCTATTGAATGGACATTTCCTCTTTATTTTATACCATCTCTGCTGAGTTGACATTGACGCACAAGCAACAGGAAACCAATTGGAAACAATTGGAAGTCTTGGTGCCAACAAGAGATCACATTAATTCACAAGCTGCAAATAGCGACTTGCTGTGGTAACGATCAGCCAACAGGCTATCAAATTTGCAATGCATCCACACGTCACAGGCAGTGTTGAGTGAAGTCTTATTAAGACATGAATGTGCTGTGATGTGCATGGAGCCTTCCTGTTTACTTCATGCCTTTTTCACTCACTACATGGGAAATAGCTAAAGGCCCGAGGTGAGCTTTGTTTTGCAGCATATTCTAAACCAATAAATCATCACGTTAGAAGTAAATTGTTCTATACTTAGCATTGGTTCAAATGTTATATGTCTGAGGGTGACATTGCAAATTAACTTCTGCACTATTCTTGAGATGGCTGACTGGGAGAAAAAAAAAGTAATGAGTAGTAAAAAGACCAAACCCATAAGTGGGAACACAGCTGCGGACACAGGCGTGTTTAAGAATAGTTTTTTTCTCATGCAGTGTACAAAAACGTAACAGATCTACGACTATGCAAGGTCAACACTGTGCCGACCATCTGCGGTTGTGTTTTGAGTCATATTAAAACCCTCTGACCTCTCCTTCTCCTCCTGTTCGCGGCGCTCCTGCTCGTCCCTCTCCCTCTGCTCTCGGGCCTGTCGCCGGTTCTCTGCCAGGATGCGAGCTGCCTCCTCTGGGTTGTTGGTGCCTGCCATGGGCTTGGCTGACGGAGACGGTGTAGGCGATGATGCAGGAACAGAAGGAGCCGAATGGACCGGCTCAGGTGAGGGGGAGGCTGCAGTGGTTGATGGGGTCGAGGGACGGGGGGAGGCGGAGGCTACTGTGAAGGCAGGAACCACGGCAGAACCTAAGACGGGGAAAATAAGTGTTACAGAAGGGACAATGACACACATATCTTGTGCTGTGTAACTTACCAGAGATCGTCGATGCGATTACTTATGCTTCCCTACAAGTATTGACTCTTAAAGTGCTGCCGATCGATCGTTATCAATAACACATTCAACCGCAGCCTTTTCTCTGCACTGTGAAACATTCTGTCCCTAGCAACTGGAAATTGTAAACAACCATAGCTTCAGCCTAAAAACTTGGTAATTGCATAATTAAGGCTGATTAGTGAAGCCTCTTAGTGCTGTGTGTTTGAGAAGACACAGACTGTGGAGCTGTGTGTGGCTCCCTCAGTACATTCCCTTTGTTTTCATGGCTAATTAAGCCTCATGGTAATCGCCGCCCATTGCTTCTTCAAAGAGATACTGATTTTCCTGAGGCTTTCTCACCTTTTCCATTAAGCTACCATTATAGTAATAATAATAATAATAATAATAATAATAACAATAATAATCTGTACTCAAGGTCCACTCGCTAGCTTGTACCACAGCTTTCAAGCCCTTTTATGGTCTTCATCAGCAACTCCTCCAACATAGGTCAGGCAATGTCAACTGATCAAACTCCATCACTGATGAAGCTTGTGAGATGGGGTTGAAAGCTCTGGAAATAAGCTAGTAACTGCACCTTGAATAAAGATTTTTATTTTTTGTCAAACTACTATTCCCAAGGTTGAGAAACTTACCTGCTAAGCCTCTAGAAAAAAATCTAATTCTAATAAGGCTGATAAGGACTGGTGTCACTCTGCAAAGAATTGGGAACAAATTGAACTTTTTTTTTTTATTGTTTCACTTTACTAAATACCTGAACCATCGTAAAGTACTACTCCCTGAGAAGGACCTTTTCTTTAGACCTGGGTTAGAAATAATCCTCAAAACGTTTTCTTGTACTCACTCTTTCTCTTTTCGGGAGTTGCGGGCCTGCGAGGCTCCTTCAGTCTTTCGAGGGGGACGGGGGAGGAGGTGCGGTGGTCTATCCTGGCAGGGGTCCTGGCTCTTTTTGGTCGTCCTTTAGGGGTTGACGGGCTTCCACGTGTGGATGGAGGCTTGGGGGAGGCAGCAGGGCTGGGGGAGGCAGTTCTGCCCTTAGGCGTAGCTGGGGATGACGGCCGTCTGGATAAAGGACTAGGACTGTAACACAGGAAAATGCAAGAGAGATGGGAAATTTAGCAACAATTATTTGTGGACACATTGGTGTTTTAGACGTGGGCTGAAATGTTTGTTTACAACCCAGATATGTCCCGAAGAAACCGGACTTTAGCAGACAACGCACTCAAACATTGCATCATGACCCTCAAAGTGCTTTAACGGTCAGCATCCCAGCCATACACAGGCAAAGCAACACTTAAGGGGAAACATCCATTATGCTGAAGAAGACATTTTATTTCCTCTTGCCCTCTGGCACTGACGGCTCTGACAGCTTTGCCACGCTCTTTGTGGCCTTTTTGATGAATCAAAGGAACTTTTTTCTCCTATTCCATCCCATCTGTGATGGATGTCATTTACTTCAGTGGCCTGGGGATATGAGAGGAAATAACCGCTCGTCTCGGGATCTTTCATGTCTGGGGCATGAAATATGCAGCCATTACCATGCAGACAAAAACATGGTCTCTGTCTAACCCAGCTGTTGACCACAAACAAGCCGTGGGTCAGGGGGATGTATGGTTAACCTTGTTTACAATACGGTTTTAATGACCTATATAACCTGTACAAACGTCAAAGCAGCAGATTATTATATGTCAGCTTTTTCAAATGGTTCTTTAAGGAAATAGTGTATTTTTTGAAGTGAAGATTGTAGCTTTGAAATATATACCTTTATATGGTGCACTTTTCAGCAGGAGCTTTCACGAGCTTTCAAACTTGCCTTGCATTTATCAACTATGTTAATGTTCAACCTAGACCTCGATGAACAATTCTGTCCATGATGGATTGATCTGCCCATTATTTTATCAATTAGTAATAATATGAAAAAATGCCATTATGATTTCCCAGAATCCAAGTTAGAATTTTGGACTGCTGTTTGTGGAAGATTCCGAAGAATCGTACAAAACACAAAGGGGCAGCAAATCCTCACATTTGAGAAAAAAAACAATTTGCTTTTTAGAATTAACTGAAATGTGAAACAGCCTTTGCTATTAGGCGCTGGCTTAGTTTTTTAACACTAATAGATGAACTGCTGTATAAACCAACATAATCGATAAATAAATTAGTTATAAAATGAATGTTCCAGGCCTAAAATTATAATTCCCAAATGGTTCTTCTTAGTATTGAATAGAGTGGGAAATTGAGAGCGACATTATACCAACTGAGAGGGCGATGACTGCAGCTCATCTCAGCTCATTTAAAATGACTGAGTTGTTGTTGCCATCCAAAGGGGAAAAAAGGTGATTGCCTAGCAGCAGTGGTAATGGACCATAGGCTTTCTTCTTGAACAGACAATTTATTATCATAATTAGAGATCTGGTCGATGAAAACAGTAACCAGGTTAGTGGTAAATATGACACACATAAGGAAAATATAACAATGAGTAAAAGTACAAATAAAGTGTGTGTTTTACCTTGGATCAGGTCGGTGTCTCATACTGGGTAGAGACTGTCTCTTCTTAAGCACCTTCTCTTTACTGAGGGCACTCTTCTCCTTCTCATTCTCCCGTTCCTTGTCTTTCTTTTCTTTCTTGTTTTTATCCATCTGTACGACAAAAAGATGAAAATGGGTCAACACATTAAAATCTTTTTCATGTGCCATTCAAAAATAACATTCAATTGTGATTGAAACAAAAAATAAGACAAGACACACTAAAGGTTTTCATACAGTACTGGTCAGGCACTATGCTTTGCTCTTTTGGAAACAATAATCTCACTGGTAAATGTTCACTCAGGTGAACACAGGTGAACTGTATCCCCTCTCTCCTAGAACAGAATCTGCCGTTATACATTTCATGGCTGTGTAGCTACGCTTTTATCCTGGAAAACGGCTCACTTATTATTGAGAGAGTCGAGCGTTGTTGTAACTCTCAGGAGACTGTGACTACACTTTGATGGTCCGATAGGAGAACCACAGGGCTAAAGCGAACTGGGCAGACTTACGGGTGTGGAGCTCCGTCTGTGTTGGCGCTGGGTGATGTCGGGCGTGCTGGACGTCACTCTCCAGCGGTCGGAGCAGCGGTGGTGGGGCTGGTGGGCGCACAAGGTGAGGGGACTGGCTGAGGCCGAGCGGGGGCAGAGAGGAGAGTCTGTGGAGAGAAGCGACGTACAATTAAAAGCTCGCCGACATTCATACAGCAGCTTCTAACGTATTTATTGGAAGACGGATAAAAACAATGTCAACTTACGACCATCTTTACCATTGGTGAGGACACTGGCAGCACTGCGGCTCCTAGCGAGGAAAGACAGCGTTGGCGTCATCAGCCGGTCGACTATACTGCTCTCCCAAGGACTCAGTGCAAGGCTACGGGCTGCAGGTTGGAAAAACAGATTGATGAAAAGATGTGTCTTGAATTTATGTCCTCCATTGAACCAGAGTGCATCACCCCCAAATAGCGATCAAACCTGAAGTACGAGAGGAACTGAAGCCCATTTTAAATCAATCTTTGCAGAGTTCTCCGTCATTACACAGACACAGCGATAGAATAAAGTCTAAAACTTGTCACCAAAGAGAAGTGAAAAGAAGTTATTGGTTATTGTAGCAGTATGTCTACAAATATAAAGACCCGATCAAATACACAGAACCCCAATAAGACACCTCGGTACCATCCAAAGAGATAAGAGCTCAGTAAGTGTGTCTACTGTAACCTTGGGCAGTGGTGGTAGCACCCAAGAGAAAGAGACTTATTTGAAATGCTTGTCTAGACAGGGAGTCAGTTATTTATAACCACAGCCTTGAGCATACAAGCAGAGCCGAAGAAGAGTGGAGACTCATCAGTATGTATTTAGGGGGTGAAACGTCCTCCTCTGGCTTTAAGGTGCAGGATGAAGAAGACGTTGCAGTGAATGTTCACACACATGGTGTGTGTTGTAGTGTTCAGGTAGAGAGGAGAGCGACAAGAGGAATAGAGTGGCTTCCCCATCTATTTTTCTCCAGCAGCACAGAGGAACAGTACCTGCTCCGGGGACTTTTTGGAATACATTATCTCCTGAAAAATGCTGACTCACTCACTAACTTTACTTTTTTCAAGCCCTGAAGTTTCTCCTCTTTTTTTTTTTGCAGGAGTACACCGTGACCTGGTTAACTGGAGACCTATAAAGAAGAGCTGCTCACACCCGCAGCATGAAGAGAGCTTGATTGAAACGACACAAAGATAATTCAAAGAAATACTTTGTCATTTAGAAATCACACCCACCTCCAGAGCATCAATCAATAAAGCATTCAAGGCAAAATAAAAAGACATCCCACATCCAGTAGGTTGAAAATGAGCACAAAAAGGATCTTTGACTGTGCAAACACATGAAATGACCATCACCACACAATGAACCGACAAAAGGACAGCAAGACGGACAGCACAACAAAATGTGGACACGGCACATAACCCATATAAAAATATGAGCATGCAGAACAAAAACACCTGACCCAAATTCTGGAGAGTTAACAAAAAAAATAACTCAAAGTCTGTTTTGGGAGACAGAAATGGGTCAGCTGCCAACCACCAAGCAAAAGAGTGGGACTGAAATCATGAAGGGGAAGAGCACAAGGATGAACGGGTTCGGAGGTGTTGGCGTGGCAAAGTGATGGACACAGTTAAACGGGGGGGGGAGGTGGGGGGAGGGGGGCATTCCAGATGTTGCCTTACTTCTGCCGGGGGAGTTCCAGAGTGTAGCAGAGGACTTGGACAGTCGCTTGTTTATAACAGAGTCCACGTGTTTGGGCAGGTTGACCGTTGACACAGAGCATCTGCCTAAGAAGCCAAGAGAGCGCCACACAGATGTTCACACAGGTCACATGGTTGAGAGTCAGAGGGGGGAACATCTGCACGTGTTACGCTCCAATGATGCCTCTACAAACATGCACCCACACACCGTAAAGGCAGCGGTACAGTCCCGTACTTGTAATGTGAGCAACCGGCATTAAAGCAAATTCCTGTGTGCTGGCCGTGTATATAACAACTTCCACTGCTTTAAAGTAAATACACACACTCGCACACACAAACACACAGAACACACGCACACACAAAACACACAGTACACCATATGTTCACTTCAGCGAGCCTTTAGGTGTGTCGTTAGGCATCTATGGCTCGAAACCTGGTAGGAATTATATTTAATCTTTTGGAATGTCTCCAAACGTGATCGTTTTTAAAGTGTCACTTCGCCCAAATTACAAAAAAACGCCTATATTCTGTTTTACCACCTTGTGGTACGTTTTGATCATAAATTATAGTCGTTATTATATAGAACATTTAACAATAACCAATAAAAACAAGATATTTGTTTCTGACATTTCTGCCACAACTTAAATACAACTGAGGTCAATCTAATGAAGTGTTTGGTGCTTACAGCGTTGGAAAATAAAAATGTTCATTAGCAACATTGTGTCCATAATCCACACAACACACTGTAAACCGTTTCCATTGGCACTATTTCTTTGCTACAGAAGTTGGTTCAGTGAAAACTGCTGGCAGTGAGGTAATCCAGGGAAACAAAGAGAAAAAGAAGTTGCTGGTGAATATTTTTAATTGACATTGCTAATGCTGCGAGCACACCAAACTAAATTCCAAAGTATGTGTATCGTCCCTTACAGGAAAAGTAGTGTCCATTAGAGAGCATTCAACTCCATTAAGGTAAAAGAGAAAACTACTTAGATTTTTTTGTAATTGTAGTGAAATGAGTAGACTTCTTCTCACCTCCCATGAGATTAACATTCCTACTTCCCAACAACACCGATTCCAAAAGTCACGTCAACCCCACTAAGAAGGAACCTTTTCTGTCCACCTTATAAAAGCTACCAACAAGCAGGGAACAAGAAAATATACCTCAAGAACAACCAAACATGGGACGGAAAGAGGCTGCTGAGAAACATAAGCCCATTTCATGGCTGATGAAGTGAACGGGCACTTTGTAAAAAAGGGCAAAAAGAATTGAATACTTGAGACCATCCATGAGGAATCCTTGCATCTATCCCAGGTATAAATCCCTTTAATACACTGGAATCAAATGAACACTCTGATTCAGAGAGCATTACAGTAATGGAGGCGCAGTATTAAAGCTGGCCATGTCTGTTTACAATGAGGCAGTTTGCTCTTTTGAACAAAGCCAAGATGGGTACTTTAGAGCATTTACTAAATAACTTCCCGAACTCTCAGCCACTCCACTGCAGCCTATCAGACGGCAGGAAGGGAAAGGAGCGATTGATTGGAGTGTCAATAATTCCCCTGGCATACGGCAGAAGCGATTACATGGCATAATATAGAACTCGGGACTTTTTAGAGCTTCAAGTCGAGAGGATGGCACAACGGGACAGAAGCATTCATCACACTGCACCGTTAAAAACATCATTTCTACAGTATTACATTATTCTGCAGCCAATCTGCTGTTGGTCAATAGAACCCTGCTTACTGATGCAATAAAGCAGCTGAATACATTTTCACTTTGTGCAATCAATACAGTCTGGTCACGATCAGGGGCTAATGATCCTGAAGTAATGTTAAAGAGCAACAGCTTGCTCGGACAGAGCTGTAGTAGCCGACACATCAGAGGGAAGGGTGTGCTGAGGTGGAGGAGCGCGACTGACGCAGCGAAGGCACATCAGATTAAAATGGAACAAAACCAAACGTCCCGTGCTGTCGATATCTGTTTGGGCAGTGTTCCTGACTCTGCACCTTTATATGCCAGACCCAGTAGTGAGCATTAAACACTGTACACCTAACTAACATCTATTTTGCAGTATAGATTGAAAAAGAGAAAACAAAATCGATGTTGGTACAATTCACCCGAATGAGGCGACAATTCACCAATTTCAGGCTGCAATGCTTCAGATCCACCTAAATGGTTCAGTTGTAAAAAAAAAAAGATCAGAAAATATTTTGATAACTGACTAATTATTCAACAACTATATCAAGCAAAAATACCACACACTTGCTGGTGCCGGCTTCTCAAATGTGTCCATTTCAGTTTCATATGATTGTAAATGAAAGATTTAGGGGTTTTGGTCTGTTGTTAAGACAAAACAAGAAATTTGAAGACATCATCTTAAGCTTTGGGAAATTGAGATGGTCAGCTTTTCACTATTTTCCCACATTTTACTGACCAAATGATTGATTGAAAAATCTGTGACAGCACAGCCTTATCAACCTACAAAGAAAAAACCGCCAGGACATTAGACAGCTATAGTAGTGATTTAAGGTCTGCTTTTGATTACAGTGGAAAAAGTGAGCAGCATAACAGCACACTGACGCTAACATAACTCTCCTCTAATGGAGGAGGTTAATGGCACTGAAACTCAATAGCCCGTAATGACAAACAAAAACCTCAACAGACAGAATCCATAGCCCGTAAAAGCACATATCCAGCAGGATGACTTCCATGAAATGCCTCATATTTGCTATACGAGTCAGTAATTCTTCCGTGATTGAAGGCGAGTTCCCCGGTTATTATTTTATGAGGATGTGTATCCAGATTGGATCAGCGTACTCACCTTCTTTCTGGCTAGAGTTCTGGCTTAGTGCACCAGCCCAGGACCACCTTTGCTGGCGGATTTCTGCCCACGTTTTCTTGGTTGACCTGTGGATGGCTGCCTCATAGCGTTCCTGGCAAGGACACGGGAACAGAGAGCAGTTATTTGAATGTCTATTGCATCAAAAGCAAAATCCTAAATCCCCTCATCTGCAGCTGATCCTGATCAGTGGTCAATCTAGTGAAGGAAGGCATAAACATTTAACCTCTGGGCAGAGATGGGCAGTATTTCTATTACTTGTATTTGAAATACGTATTTCAATTACTTTTGAGTATTTTGTAATTTGTATTTGATAGGGCCGATAAAAAATCTAAATTAATTTGTAACAAAATACTTTAGAGTGGAGTAATTTTTTTAATTTAAAATACTCAAAATACTTTCTCCACAAATCAAAAAACAGTTCACGAGTTCAGTCTTCAAGTTCAACAAATTGTCTGTCAAGGTAAATATTTTATCTGAGTGTCTACTGTGATCGTAGAAGTTATCAGACGTTCTAATAATCTAATAACTTCTACCGTGACGGTAGGCAACATCTAATAACTAAATAAATAATAATTGTGCCTATCTCATTTGTCATTTGCCATAAGAGCAGTAAATCATCCTTTCAGAGTAAAATTCTGCTAGTTCAGTGAATTTCACATATAGGAAGAGGGAGATTGGGAGCTTGTATGTCATATGTGATGAATATTTTCTTGTTGATACAAAGCCAAAGTTTATGGGCTGTTAAGTCCCATTAATAAATATATATATATACATACACACACACACAAACTCAATCAAGTTGTTGTCTTTTAATAGCTTTGCTTAGTTACACTGACATTCTGGGACTGTTCTTCCTTTTTGTGGGGTTCACCAGAGCTTTGTGTGCATTATAGCCCAAACCTGAATGCTCTGCTATACCAAATTGTGAGAAAACGGAAAATCCAGAAAAAAGTATTTCCTATATTTTAAATACAAAATACATGGATTGTATTTTGTTACATTTTCTGGCACCAGTATTTTGTATTTTACTTTAATAGATTTATTTGAGGGGTATTTTGTATAAAAATACATTTTTATGTATTTTTGCCCATCTCTGCCTCTGGGTATCATGTGAGAAAAGGAATTATGTGTAACTGTCCTCACTAATACAACACCATCACATATTGAATGGATTACGTCTCTAAACGTTTTTTTTTGTCAAAACGTACTTTATTCTTCTCCAGTTTCTGTTTCTGTCTCTCCTCCAGGGTGGCTCGCCGTTTCTCCGCCTTGATCCGCTGCTCCTCCAGCTTCCTGCGGCGCTCCTCCAACTGCTGCTCCCGCAGCTGCCGCGCCCTCTCCTCCTTCTCCAGCCACTGGCTCTTTTTAGTAGCTAAGATGGGGCACAAAACATGGTCAAGAGAAGTGAGACTTTACCAAAAGAGCAGCGGCCAAAGGAGTCCTCTCTCTATCAGCTGGTATGTACACACATTCTCTTTCAAGTGTCAGTTTCTGTTTCAGAAATGTTGAAAGCATCTTTTGATAGGTCGGGTGATTTTATGAACAATGTAGTTTGCCTCTCTGATGTTTACTTCTCATCCACCAGCTGTTTTTGAAAACACCTCAATCCCACTTTGTGTTTGGGGAAAATAAACTCAATTACTTGACTTTTCCACAGAATGCAGCATAAAGCGTAGTTAGACGGATACAGTACTTCTGAAGTGACACTTTTACACCACACTAATCGCATCAAGCCCCCACGTCAACTTCAACAAACCACGCACTTTGATATGGAAATCGTCTCGTTGTCCCTGAGCCATTCAAAGAGGGCGTAAAGAAGCCTTTTCGCAGCTGCCTCTCCGTGTACACAACTCACCATATTTCTTTAAACTACAAAGCACAACCTCCGTGAAGAATCGGCCTCTGTGAGGAGGCGAGGCGTAGTTCTCTTAAGCACTTGATGCAACAAAGGCAACTGGTTGTGGATTCAAGATTACGGTGACGGATCATTGCAGAAAGGCTGGAGGCGAGAGGGGTTAACATTTATTGGGGAGGCGCACAGTTTCGGCTTTATATACCAAGGCACTGCTTGCCAGCACCGTTGCAGCAAAGAAAATATATCTGCTGCAGTGCGACTCTCAGCTCATCGCAGCACAATGGCCACAGTTTAAGATAAAGCCACATCTTAACCTTCCAGTGCTGCGGATCTTTACACGTGGCAGTGCAAGTAAAGAGTAGTGGAAACTGCTTCAGAATTCACTCGTTGTGCTGTGATGAGGACAGAGGGTGGGGGGGGAACCTGCTTCCATCTCGTGCGCTGATGTAATGTTAAAGGCTCGCAGAGAAAGATCACCGTTGTCAACATCCCCAACATTTCCTCCCACCTCACAGGGGAAACTTTGACTTTGAAGGCTGCACCCACTCACAGTGTGCGACAGTGTGTGTGACACTCGCTGATTAAATATTTGAATTTGACTCATTCAACAGAAGTGTTTGGTAACGGTTTTCCAGACGATAGGTGCTGGTTGCAGGAAGGAAAATGAGCTGGAACTTGGCTGGGGGGCTTGGGCGCTTAAGAGAGGTTAGTCTGAATGATTTCAGCTCACGATTTAAACAATTTTCCATTGCTTTTCAGTGCCATTCATCATCAGTCATTTATTCATCTATAGCAATGCGTTAAAGTGATAAACAGATTCTAAACAGAATCTAAAGCGGACATTGATTTCAAATGTGTTTCCTCAACTCTCCTCACGGTGATCAGTGCTGACATGTAGCATAGAGGCCTAATATAGTAAGACCATGAAATAATCAGAAGCAGAGTGCTGCTCTAACCCTGGTACATAAAGTATTTATAATAATCCACCAAAGACGGACAAGGCAGAGGAGTAGCTTCTGTGCAGTCACAGCCAATTCGCTGATACAATTCCTTCAAAGCGTCACTTAAACATCACAAAGAACCGATAAGATACGAGCCAGGATTTCCTATTGTGGCGCATTTAATGCTAACCTAGCAATACTACTGCTGATGGTTTGACGAGCCTTTCTGGCCAGGATCCCTCTCAAGTTGATATTGTAAACACAAGCTATGGATCTAATCTTATACTCAGGTCTGAATGTGATTATTAGATCAGACCCGTACCATCTGGCATGCCCTTGTGATCGCCCAATTAAGACTGATCCGCGCTATGAAGTGTGTCAAACTCATCTCGCTGCTGTCGAACACGCATGTTGGATTTGACTGCATGGCATTACTGAAAGTAGTTTAGAGATGTCAGTGTCATGTGAGGATATACGTCGTGATAATTAATCGTCTACATGTGATATGTATATATATATAGTTTTTACTAAAATGTTAATATAACGTTGAGAAATACTAATGAAACCGCAGCTAGCATAATTAGCATATTTAGACTATGTTACCAATTTCTCTTTAACACTAAAGTTATAATGAACTCAGACTGTGTGATTCTACTCTTAAGTTTTAAATGAGGTTTTCTATCTATCGCTAAATAAATATCTGTGCAAAAGTTGTGAAAATACATCACCATTCAGCTCTGTCTCTAAGCAGGTCATTTGCATGTTTTCCAATTTCAGAACATTTTGAACTGTATGATTCTATATTTGGCAGTATAGAGTTGTTTAGATGTGAATTTGCAGCCAAAATAAATTGGAGGTTTTAGAGACTAAAACCTCCAATTTCTTCAGTAAGATGGTAATCATAGGAGGTTTGCGGCGTGTGGTTCAAACGTGTTATCTTTAAATACAAAACCCAAAGAGTTCTGTGGTGTCGGCGGATGGAACATGTGGATGAACAAAGTTCAAACAAAGGGCACGCTACCTACTCTCATATGTGACCTGAGATTAAGCCCCATTGCTTCACAACCAATCATAACATTTCTTTATGGTTAAGTGATCAGTCTATGCCTACATGATTTTTGTGAAATATGATCTTCAGAGAGAGAAAAGGTTGCAATTAGTTGAAATTTCTATGACAAAGAAAAAAAAAATGAACAACCATGATTTTAAAGCAAGGATCATCATGAAAGCGCTCTAGAGCTGGGCAATATGACTAAAACTCAATGTTGTAACTTTTTTTTTATTTACAGTCTTTACCTCGATAATGATAAAACTGACAATAAAGTTTCAAAAATGTTTTTAGGGATTGTTCTTCAAGAGCTTTTAAAAAGCATACCGACAGGAGCAAGGCGCTTCAATGACTCCTAATGTCTGAATATCGGTATGTTTTCAGTTTATTGCCCAGCTCTAGTTAAAACTACTGAACTTCATTCAATTGAAACATCCAAATATGACAGAATGATCTAAATGGGTCACCACCATCACCACATACACATAGGTGAGTGGCTTACCTTGCAACAAGCTGAGCTCTTCTGCAGGGGGAGGGGGGAGGAGTGAGAGAGAAGACAGAGGCAACTGTCAGTCATGCAAAGCAGTGCTCAACCAGCGCGTAGCCAGGTGAAAAAGTGGCAGCCGTGTGTTCAATAGAAAATAAGGACTTGGGCAAAGAGATGCAATATCAACTTACACAAAAAAAAAAAAAAAAAAAAAAAGTACGGCCATGTCATTGGTTATATTGCCCAAGTGACAGGCCCTGAGGAGATTTTGCCCCAGTTCATCACATCACTGTGCTGTGATGACTCGGCGCTATTGCAAACAGATTTCAAATAACATTAAGTCATAAGAGATACTGTATAGCTGTAAAATAATGTTATTTATTAACACATAGGGACAATATCTCTATCTCTATTTAATACAGTTTGTGTTAACATACATTTTAGTGGAGAGTGAGCTTAAGCGCTAGTGTGTCAAACAAACATCACACATGCATGTAGAAAATAAAAGCTTGCTCGTCTTTGGTAAAATGGTGGCTTGGCTTTTGCTGATTTTAAAATCACTTTTGTTGTCAGATATCAGACAGAACTGTCTGATAAGCAGTCAACTGAGTGGAGCAGGCGGATTCAAAAGGTCCGGACCCACTTTTATACAGAAGCCCAAACTCCCCTTTTATCCTCTCTGTGCTGCATGTGCATGCCATCTGCAGCCTGGAGCCGGCTTAGTAGCAACACAGCTGCAAGTGTTAAACAACAACCTCTTTCACCCCAACACTAGGGGGAGCTCTCCTCCTATGGAAAGGGCTTGTCCTCCCGCCCCTTCATTCAACCTACCAAGATATTTGGCCTTCTCCTCCCTCCGCTCCTTGGCAAGCTTCTGCCTCTCCTCTGCCTTCACGATGTCTGGGAGGAGGATGGAGAAGGAGAGAAAGAGGGAGAGAATGTGTAAATATAAGACTTTGCTTTAGGTTTCCTTGCAGGTCAAAACAAACAGCATTATTTGATCTGAAACCTGAGAGAAATTCATAATTTAAGTATGTTTGGTATAATTTTTCACAGTGAGATTCAAAACATACTTATACATACAGATTAAAAAGCTCTTACTAAGAACTAAAGGCTGGTTAGAAGCTCACCTTAACTGAAATCATTCCTTGAGGACAGATCATTTATTATTTAGTCTATTTCCACAATGCTACATATCCACTATGGATATATGTAGAAGTATATGTCTTAATAATTAATATTCAGTATATCTAAAAAAGTATTTTCTTAACAAAGCACTTAAGTTACCGGTAACACCTTAAGTTCAAAGTTCTGTAAATGTATCTGTACAATAATGTGTTTAGTGCCATTGAACAGTTGCCTTTCCAACCTCCCTCAACCCAAAACTGACCTGAGGCAACGCCCTCCGACAAACATAAATATATGAGTCAATGTTTTCTTCACTGCTGTAAAAATCAGCACGGCGGAAGCTTTACGTTTAAATGTCACACCTAAGGAAACGTATGCCACGAGACAATGACAGGAAACTGTCAACGTCAACAAAGAGCGGAAGCCGATCAAGAAATCAAGAAAAAAAAAATGTTCGGAGAAACAGAATCTTCATGGAAGCCAATCTGCTCCAAATGCAAACTGAGGCAAGCGGCAGGCTCACTAAATCACCGATGCCATGTGGGTGTATGTTTGACTATGATATGTTAGTACTATAGGGGGGCCAATTACATACATCTCTTCTCTCTGTGACATCTCTGACTTCTGCTCACACATAACATTCCTTCCAAATACCCCAGTGGAAGCACCCAGGGGGGAAAAAACGCCGAAGGAAACGGGGATGCAAGCACACACTGAACTGTGTCGTTTCAACACTTCTAACTGCATCCTCTCATGAAAGATGCTGCTACTTCTACTAAAATATTGTCATTCTGACTTTCCAAAGGCCCACTTTGTCTTTGTATGTCCTCCAAAGAATACCTCAATAAAAATGTGTTACTACTAGAGCGGAAACAATTATTCAATTCATCAATTAGTCTATTTTGATCATCTATAAATCGTTTAAGTATTTTTTTTGTTCAAGCATTAAGGGCACAAATTGACTGGTTACCTTAGAAAATGTGAATAATTGCTGTAAAGTGAATTTATTTGGTGGGTTGACAAAAAACACTAAATGTGATGTGACATTCTAAAGACCTAGTTCATCGATTAATCGAGAAAACAATGGTAGTTAATGAATAATAGGGTAATGTATATTGTCATATTGCCCAGGTACTTGAAACCCTATGGACAACACGAATATGATAACAGCAAATGAATGTATAAGCTAATATTCATCATACAAAATCACAGCCATCCTGAAATTCTGACCACATTCCTGCAGCATGTCAAACACTGGCGCGTGCGGCAGTGCTGTCTTGATCTTTCGTTAGTCTTCATGCAGCATCATCCCCCCTCCATCTTCAGAAGCCAGATGTTCATCATCAAACACAAAGGAACTCATCCTTCAGCAAAGTCTAAACACAAACATGAAAACAAGCTGCCATGCCAAGCCCCCCCCCTAAGAACAACCTCTGACCCACTTTGATATTTATAGGACTGCGGCCCATGTGCACGGTGCTGCTCGGTGTGACGTGCCCCTGTTTCCAACTCACCACCACCATGATAATCATAACGTCACATGCACAAAGACAAGAGCAGACTGGCCCAACAAACACTGCAAGGTGCAATGTTCACACACTCACAATGTCAGCTCTGTGTTATTCTGTCCTCTGAATTTGAGTATGATAAGAGCCGTGCAGGGCATGCATAGTACTGTATAGAGCGACGTGTCAAATTCAACAGACAGACATGAGAAACAAAGAAAGAACGTGTTTACTCGACACAACCTACATGACGAGGTTCTCTCGGACGGAAGCAAATCACCGCTTTCACAGAAAAAAAATGTTTGAGAAGTGACAAACCACAACGGAGCAGACTATTACCAGACGCAGCAGCAGCACTCAACTACAAGCCTCACCATTTCCTTTTTACTAATTAAGTGGCTTCAGAGTGATTTTCGATCCCTCTGGGTGGTGCTAAACATCACACGATAATGAGAAAAGTAATGAGCTTTACAAAAACCAGTGGAAAAGGAACTTGGAATGTCGAAAGGGAAGCGTGTGTCATTTTGGAATCAGCTGACTAAAAAGGACTCAACTGCATATTTCTCTAAAATAGACCAGACTTTGGCAAATAACCATAGACTATCATAAACTCTTGATATAACTGACATGGGCAAAGGTCATAACAAGCTGGAAGTATTGTTATAGTTTTGGGAGCAGTTTAGGGCTTTTGGGGGTTTATCCCCGCCACCTCACGCAAGGGGAATAAAGACCATGACCACAGTGAATGGATTAATGGATAAAGAATAAAGGGGAGAGAGAAAAGAGGCTTACACTCCAAAAACCCTCAAACATTCTCCTTAGGAGTTTGCATGTGCTGTTAGCCAGTGGCTGCAAGGACTTCAAGTGGCACTGTGGGAATGGCTATGGTGCAACTGCCCGGTCAAACTAAATGCCGTCCTGGCATCGCTCACTGAAACGGGGTTCTTATTCAGGTTGCCTACCTTTCCTTAGAAAACAGTGCATGCCCATATTGAACTGCAATATTTCCTTTACTAATTTTTTCCATGCTTGTTCCAACAACTGCAGCGAGCTCCACTGGGTTGTGGTCACCATCACTCAGACACTGAAGCCCTGCCTTGCCTCTAGAGAGCTGACCTAACTCCAGTAGATTGCAGATGCAATTGCACCACTATAAGAGCACTGCTTCGTGTCTGGCCAAATTTAGCTTTAACCTTTAAAGCAACTGAACTTTGTTGTTACATATAAGTAAATCATTTAGTTAGAGGTGGAATTTCTTTTTTACCTTTACCACTTTTCAACCTGGCGACAGGCGACGCAGGTGACCCGGGGGATCGAGGAATGACGTCGGGTTTTGTGGGGGTTGTCAATCTCCAATCGGTGTCTTTCTTAGCTGGAGACGCCATTCTCTCGGTGGTATCCGTCATCGGGGGGCTGCTCTCCCCCTCCGGGTCAGGCCTCGTTGGGTTTGTGTTCAGAGCCGAGTGGGAAGCTGGTTGAAGAGAAAAGACAACAAAAACAAGTGAGTGAGGTAAAAGGTAAGACAAGCACACAGATGGAACTCAACCAGTTGGTCTTCATTCCTTTCACTACTGGGCCTATGAAGCAGTTTAGTGTAAACCTCCTCACAAAGCTACATGGGTGGGTCCATGTCTAAGACTTTGTTTTCATTGAGAAACTGTTCCAATTTGAGAACTCAAATAACCGCACTGTAACAAGATAATGAAACAGAACACCTTTCAAAGAAGCTCCTCCGTTTCTGAACAATGTTTCTTTCGGTTGTTGAGCGACATCATCTGCTGCAGAGATTACACCATTTGCTCAGAAGCACAAGATAATAGGTCTCAAGTCTGGCTGCTTGAACTCTACGCCTAACATCATTTTCTACTCTGTGCGTCTAATTTATCGACTGAACGGCCTGAGCAAATGGCCCGACTCCCTGGCAGAACTAAAGCACAGTAATTGCTTTTTGGCATCCTGATGATTCTATTGAGGTGAATTAAATTGCTTCGGAAAACAGAATTAGATTGATCATCTTCCCAGAAGCAGTCAAACTTTCTATCGACAACAACAATAAATAGGAGTCCGATCAAGCCCACGAGTTATCTGTACTCTCTGTAAATTAAAAGTTGTTTTGGGTAAAAGAATAGCCGGGCCGGTTTGTTGGGATAGCAGCTTCACTCGCAGCACCATGACTCACATTTGGCACGCCGCTGAACTTGAATCTCCTACTCAAACATTAGTTTGCTCAGGCTTTGACAGCCAGACAAAGACCCTCATGGGAGGGACTCTTGGCTTTGTCCACTCAGCACTGTACCCCTTCGCTCCCTGCGGAACCGTGTTGGAGCACAGTTTCTTCTGCATAGTCTCTGAAGGCAAACGCTGGGGCAACATGCTGTATATTACACAGACTTTGGCTCAAAACAACACAGGCAGTAGGGGGGTGGTCACACTGAGACAGTGAATGCACTGAAGATTTACCCTACAAATGCTGTGCTATTCAACAGCTTGGATAGTAGAGCACCAATGAGCAGCTAGACCAATGCTGTGCAGCTTCAAAGAGAATTGATTATAGCTTTCTATAGAGTATGCAACTGTACGGTGTGCCTATAAACATTTTAAAAAGCCATAAAACTTCTTAACTTTTTCTTAAAACACAACTCCGTAATGAATGAAACTTTGATTATTATAAAACCTAAGAGGCACAAAGCTGGACAAAGGTCTGCATGAAGAACTGTAGCCAACTTCTCACTACTGCAACGACAATGCTTAGTAGCATTCAGTGAGATATCAGGCCCCCATGACAAAGGATGTCTGAGCTCATCTGGGCACATGGAAAGGCGATGTCATCAGATGGAGGCAGTTACTGATGACCCTGAGAGAACAGCAGCAAGAGTCTATGAAAGAGTTCAACTGGTAGACAAGACAATGTGTTTCCCCTGTCGAGGCATGCCACTACTAAACAAGCATTCCTCGGGCAGCGATGTGCTCTGACAGAGAGGGGCCATTGTTGCGGTTGCTTCATGGCAACGGGACGGCGGCCAAAACACTGCAATGACAGCGACGGGGGGAGAGAGGAAGGAGGGGGACTGGTAGTGAGATCGACTGAAAGTAGAAGAGGTGACATTTTGTAACAAAAAAAGACTGAGAGGAGGAGCCAGTGATGTATTCAGGGATTAACTTCAAATTGAAATTGTTTGCTGCAGAGAAGGAAAAAAAAACACAGCGCCCGGCCCAGGGCTTGCAACCACCTTCATTTAAAACTATGTTACTCTATAGAGGGTAAATCCTGACACAGAAAACGTTATCAACCAAATGCCGACAATATTTTTGCAAACAAATGATGCTTCCCTCAACTCTGGGCGTTCCATCGCAACACCCTCGTCTCTGAATTCATCATCTTTCAGTGCACCATTTTCTTACGAATCCCTGGAGGGGCAGACACGACAACTGCCCTACCAAAGTTGGTAAGAGCAGGTGCACTTCTGACAGACGGGTATTGTGTTGCCTCACACCCTGTGAAAGTCCCCCCCCCCCCATGCACCTGAGACCTGGAGCCACAGAGAATCGGCTGGCTGACAGCACTGTGGGGGCGACTGGGCCGACAATCGCTGTAATCTATACGTCAATGATGAAGAGAATGAGAATGTAACGTACTCTGGTATGTTGGTGACACCGACAATGAATACCAATGAAACCTGAAGCTCTCTGGAGGAAGATGGGATGGGAGCTGAGGGAGAGGATCGCCGCTGCGTAGCAAGAGACTGAGACAAGGGCTGATTGATTCAGCAGTCTGACTGAAAAGCCCAAAGTCCAGTACAGGTTTCCAGAGCCCAATGTGACTTCTTTAAATTGCTTTTTATCTTTACTTGAACTAATAATATATAGATTCAAATATATCGAAAAAAGAATCAAAAATAAAACATTTTATATATTTAAAAAAACTAAATCGTCACCTTTTTTATGCTGTAACTCATAGATATTTAGACTTGTTGCTTGATAAATGGCACTAAACGTAAATTGATTATAAAAAAGGTTAGTGCTTGATTTTCTTTGGATCAAATAATCAACTAATCATTTCAGAAGTCGTAACAACTGCAATTCATATTTAAAGGAACCCTGTGGAGATTGTGACCACTGGTGGCGCTATGGAAGAGTATTTTTTTCCAGGCACCAACAAAAGCAGTGAAGAAGAAGACCGCAAGCTAGCAAACATTCTAGTATATACTATAAAAAAGCACAATTCAAAATATATATTTAAGAAAACACCCTAATCAAAAATGTTCTGGGAAAGTAAATGCATTGAACACATTGTTCAAGTCTTAAAGACGTACGTGATGCATTCTGTTTAGAAACACTGAATGTGAAAACATTTGTTTACAAGAAACCTCCACAGGCCACCTTTAACATCAAAAGAACAAAGAAGTCTGCAAAGTGTAATTGCTGCCTGTCCTGGGCTGACATAGAGATGAGTACAAGTGTATTTGGAAAACTGTCTACACAGTGACCCCTTACAGCAAACAAGATTGGGACGAACTCCTGCGGGGCTTTGAGGAGAATGCTTAAGTAATATTTGCACAGATGTATCGAATGCAAAGACAGAATCTGTTCAGCAAACCATGAGCTCCGTGTTATGGCTTTGATCACAGACAAAACAACATGACTTGAGCCACGCTAATAAAGTTATCCAGTTCTCTTGTTACAGTGTTCTCATGTGGTGTGAAATCATAGCAGAAACAGCAATATCTGCCTCATTATATTACCATATTTTAACGACAAACACAACAGAGGGGGTCTATAGGTCGACCACTTTTAGCATATTTACACTCCAGCCGCCCGGAGGCACTGCACCCAGGGGACGACTACAGCCAAAAGCCATTAGACTGCCTTCTTGTGACATCAATTCCATTATTCATGTTGATAAATCAATGCACACCATCCAACTTCCTGAGACGCACGAGTCTCCATCAAGGCTGAACACGGAAAAACACTTTGGTCGGGCTTATTGTTGAAAGGTAAGGGAGAAAAATACACAGCACAAACATTTGGTCAGCGTTTCAAAAGCTTGAAACCGCCCGTCCTTCTTCAGAGGTCCTGAATAACTGGGTGTTTATCTGCTTCCTACTAAAAACAATGGGGTGCAACATGTTTCTTTGCATTTGTGTTTGCGCTCTTCACACTAGTTGGTACGGATCCACGTTCCAATCATAATCTTACAAAATAATAATCAGGATCTGATAATCGTTGTTGGGTTATTGAGATATTCCACTGTCAAACCAAATGAAACCATCTCTGTTAAACAAATGATTGAGTTAGAAACTAAAGTGTGTTTATCAAAACTTCTTGATTGTCGCTTTACAGTCACGATAATGAGCATACTTGCATTATTAGCATAATCTCTTACAAATCTGTTGGCAGAAAGTGAATCAATCTCAAATCAGTGATGTCCTTGCATGGTTGCTTTGTTTCATCCTCCTGCTAATTATCAACCGGATATTCGACAGCTTTGAGACCCTACAAAGTGGGTCAGAGGAGGTTCAGGGATCCTCAGCATGCTGTGCAGGATCATTGAATGGCCATCACATCGGCCCCATAATGTCTCCCTATGGTGCCTCTCTAGCTGCAAGTGTTAAACAAAGACTAAGGCGCTTAGCCGAGCCTATTTACATGCAAAAGTGATACAATGTAATAATATATAGGGTAAAGTCAGCAGCAATAGTAAAGGAACCCCTTCTGAAGTGGGTGTGTGCGCGCATGCACAAGCACAGTGTGGGAGCATAATGGCAGGTTGAGAATCAGCAGGTAATTAGCACAGGCTCGGTGCAATCCCCCAGGTAGAGGCATGTTAATATCGAAATATAAATATATGTGCGACTTCAAATCGTAGCGCGTGTTCTGCAAAGCTCAGTCACTTTACATCACTCCCCAAACTGCCACCACAAAGGGATTTAGAACTTCAGAGTTTGGCTGATGACACTGTGAGCAAAGAGCCACGTTTATAACTGGGACAACTAGTAATACTGCCACACAAAATGGGATTTAGCAGAAATCCAATTTCACAGCATATTATTTTGTTGGAGTAGGTTATAAATACCCACACTGCTGCCCCTGTGCCGCTTAAATATACTTAAGTCACCTCAATAACTGCAGGGCACAAGAAGAGCCTTTCCACTTTAATCATCTTAATAATAAGTTTAACGAGTATGAATATTTATGTCCAAGAAATTAGAAGGTAGAGGCACAGGATAGGTTCTTAGAATACCACGTGCCCCCATCATAAATGAAGCACTTCTATCTCCACACAGCGATACAGGCTGCTATGGGATCGGACAGGCAACTGTACCGAGCACACTGTTCACACAATAAACCACACACCTGCTCGACAACATAACAGGGGACCCGCGTATCAGGGTGAGATAAGAGTGTGTCTGGAACAAGACAGCCAAACACATGACTCACTGTATGACACAACCAACAAACTATGTCAGCACATTCTCGTGACTGTGTCTGCTCATTAACAGCTTATGGAGAACACTTCCGGTTGAGAGGAGCTGTAAAAAGCCATATCTATGTGAAATAGTCCGTATTGTTGAATGTCTGCTTGCAAAAACAAGCAGACATTCAACAATACGAAGCTTTGAAATTATTACGTGATCGTGACCGGTCATAATGAATACAGCCAACAACTGCTGCTCATTCCCGATGCAACATTGAGCGCTGCCAATGTCTCGCCGAGACACTGTGCAGCGTAGAATATAGGGCAAGACATGGAATATTTATGACGCTAAGAGCTTCACTCTTAAGCACTACCTTCTCTGTCTCTTGCCAAACAGATAAGAAAAAAAAAGAGGCGAGGAGGGTAACGCACCAACAGGAATAACTAGAGGTTCGTAATACAGGGAATAGTTGCAACATCTCGATGAGTCTACTCTTGCAAACAATGCCTGGTAAACAGGGTGGAGATGCAGCACATTCCCTTGAAAAAATGGAAATGAGGCAAACAAGAGGCAAGGAAACGGTATGGAGACCCAGAGTGTGAAATCAAAAGACTGGAAAGGGAAAAGGGCGGCAACCCCCCGAAAAGAAGGAAAGAGGAACTCAGGAAACACACAGAGAATGGATCTGCATCTCATTTGGGATGGGCCGGGGGACTAATGAACTACCTCATCGCTTACCCCCCCGCCCCCCCTTCACCCGTCGCCCCTTCACCCTGTTGTGTCCCTCCTGCACCCAATAGGGTGATGTAAGAGGGCAAGGGGGCCCAGACACACAGGAAGCGCAGTGTAAACAACAAGCACCGGCTCCATGCCAAACCAGGCCCTGCATGTGTGTTTAAAGGCCAAAGTTTTCATTAGATGTGCTCACAACAGAGGACTGCCATTTTAAATTCTGCATGTAATGCAATTAACGATTATTTTAATTATCGATTTATCTGATCAACAGACCAAAACCCAAAGATATTAAATGAACAATGATATGAAAAGGGGAAAAGAGGGAAATCTGGAACCAAAGAACGTTCAGTGTTTGGGAACAATTTAAAGTTAATTCGCTATTCAAAATGCTGTTATGTCGATTGTGATGGTGATACAACTGAGAAAACAAGCACTGCAACTAATAACATATCATTATTGATCCATCTGTCTACTTATTTACTGGATTAACCAATAATCATTGAGCTTACAAAATGCAAGGAAATACTAAAGAATGTCCAGCACAATTTGCCAGAGCTCACGATGACGTCTTCAAATGTCTTGTTTCATTCGACCAACAGTCAAAACACTAGTTTTTCTATTTACTATCACATAAACATCAACAATTAAGCTGGAACTTGGGATTGTTTGGCATTATTGCCTGAAAAATGACTTGAACAACTTATCAATTATCAAAATAGTTGCAGATTATTTTTCTGTTAGATTTTGCCCTAAACTGAATTAAAGAACGGGTCAGAGATATCTGAGTCACACTGATGAACCCACTCATCAGGCTACAGCTGATGTCCGCCGTATAAAGCCAAAAGCGGTTGTTCTGCAGCATAACAACCAAAAAAGTTGAAGACGCTTAAAAAGGCCGCATTCCCATCGGCCATGAATACTGATATCTCGGTCAGTGGCTACAACATCACCTGGCCCAGGCTGAGAACAATGCCTGGCATTTAGCTGCTGCTCTCTCTCCTGCATCAACGTATGCGCCAAAGCCACCGCGCTGATGAAAGGCTCTGCTTATCTGACCCAGCGGCAGCTCCCTGGGGACCCAGCATCATGCTCCAAAATAAAGGGATAAGTAACCTAGACAGTCTGACCAGTGGTGGTGGGGGGGGGGTGGGGGGGGGGTGGGGGTGTGTGTGGGGGGGGGGGGGGGCAAACTCATGCCTTTTTCAATGACATCAGAGGAGGAGGAGGGGGGCGTATCTGGGCCGCACAAGCCGCTATTCATAACTGGAAGCAGTCCACCAGCATGCCAGGCTGTTGCTCCTGACAACCTGCTCCCCGTGCCTTTTGGGGGTTGGGAAGTGACAGCATGGTCTAATTCCCCCTGATCTCAATGGCGGGGTTTTCTGGTCCTCCGTCACCAATTTTAGACTGAACAGGATGTAATCCATTTTGAGTTTAATCTTTTACGAAAGTGCTTCACAGATGCTTCAGGAGTAACCTGATCAAGAAATGTAACTAATGGGAAGCTTACACCAAAATGTCCATATTGGGTTCGTACTACGGTCTGTGGTAAGCCAGGAACTCGCAAAGCTTTGTCCGACTGGTCATCATCAATGCCACTGCAAAGATCTCAGGTATCTGTAATCCCCTCTAGGAACTTTCCGTCTCTGTCGGCAGGATCATTTCCCTTTCTGTGGAGCGATCCCCCTCTGCATCACTGGGATGAATCAGTGATTGTGAATTGAGAATTTGTGCGTGGCCTCGTCTGAAGTAGCTCGCTGAGCCGTTGTTTGTCGTTTTGTTCAAATATGGGTATCTTCGTAAACATTACTTAAAGCAAAAAATCAGGCCCGAGCAGTAATCTTGTGCCTGTTCAACATACAATTACACCCAACAGTTATCATTAACTGTCTCCCCACACAGAAACCCAGAACTCTTCTGCTGTCAACGGGGTCCAATCATGGGTTTCATAATCACAGGTAACTGTGACGAGGCCAAATGTTCCCTCCGACTCCCTTAGCGACGACGAGGTCCAAATCCATCAGCAAAAAACATGAAAACTGTAAAAAATAACTAAAATAACTGTGAAAATGGATCAAACAATGGCTCTGAAATACATGTGGTAGACTGCCAAGGAATGTGAAGGGCGATCGAGATGTGTCCACAGTGTAAAATGCATGCCCTTTAGGGACCGGTCTAATATTAGCAGATAGGTCTGGTGACTGGAACTTTCAGACGGCCGGAGAGCACACAGCAGTCTGTCTGAGATATTTTCAGACTTGGTGGAGGTGGAAGGAACAAGCGACACAGTCCAAATCAAGACTTCCCTTCCCTTGTCCTTCCTCTAGTGTCCCAGGGAGAAGGGCGATGCAGCTGACCGACATTAAATTTAGGCCACAACACTGCATCATCTGCCATTCTTTCTGTGTGTCACAGTCAAAACTAAAAAAGACAGAAAAGGGCTTAGGAAAAGCAGATGCCTTCCAAATAGCACATGTGTATGTTTCATGGGCTTCTAACGCTTTCAAGGCGAAGGGGTTAATAGTGAGAACGGCATGTTTCTGTGGCATTCAGTCACTCTCTTACTACCCAGCTGCTGCAGCTGTGCAGCATCTTGGACCACGGGCCTAGATTCTAGCCTCTTCATTTTTGTCTCGTTTTCTTAAACTGTATTCTTATTTCATGGTTTTAATGCATATGTAAAGCACTGTTAATTGCCTTTGTGCATTAGGTCAAGCTAAATAAGCTCGCCTTGCCTCTCCATGGTCCTATAATTTGAACAGCATCTGCAGCGTAGCCCTACTCGTTTCATTATGCTCTGGTGCTTTGAATGCATTGCTCTGTGTCTTTGAAGCAATCTGCCAATTTAATTACTAAAGGAATAGTTTGTCATTTGGGAAGTGGGGTTACTGAGAGTTATGCGAGAAGCCAGTTAGCTTAGCACCTTACAACTCATATTAGCATTAAAAAAATATCCCACTATTCTTTTAAATCACTCTCATGCAGTTTGACCTCACTTAATACATTTTGCACGAAACAATTGTCCTGCATACTATAAACACACACACACACACACTTCTTAACACACCTACTAATCGCCAGATGATTGTGCACTCTGCTACCAGCTTTAAGTCTTTCAGTTCAAAGTGATCCCAGGTGGTCCCTGACGAGTCATAGCTCTCTGACTGATCAACTGTATCATATATCAAACGTTCTTGTTGTGGAGAAAAAGACCAAAAAGAGTTGAAGCGGTGAAGACATCATCACGTCATTGACGTGTTCTGTATGAAGTTAAAGTGTCTTTGTCCCATTTCAGAGGCTAATGCTTAACTGTAGCCTGCAGTCATTTTAAGTGTGACTAATAACACATGTAATGAGGCCGTGGAAGGTGAGTGAATGACTACAGTCATCATCACAATGCATGATGCACGCGGCATAGAAAACATGAGCGTGTAGCAATTTGTTCATCAGCACTTGAGTAAAATTAACAAGAAAATGACAAGTATTTACAAGGCGAGACCTCACAAAGATTCTTTGCTGTGTTTGAGCTACCGTGTGGTTTTATTTGATAAGAGAGGATTTAAGTGCAGGCAAGTTCAACTCTAATCCTCCCTTAATCCATGTTTTCAGAGTACACACTGTATTTGTCATGTTTTTCCTAATACATTTAAAACAGGACGTCCACAATTAAAAGGACCTCAAGTACACAATTTCAGAAATGTGTGTCCGTCATTCACAAAAACAAACATGAACTGTGCCTGCATCCACGTATTGACCGCTTCCAGGAGCCATTTCATGATTCAATACTGCAAAGGCGGAGACAGTTTGCACACTTTTGAGTGCTGGTTAACGGGAAGGCTTTCTACATCGTTTGCTTTTGTAGAGTGCCGGTTTAGAGATCTACCTCGATTGCCTCATGAGAGGTCAGTGTCTGGGCGATGTGATTTACACCATCTGGGTGCTACGGAGTGGATCGGCACTGATGTGATGCCTCCTCTATGTGGGGAGTTGAAGCAGGTCAACGACTTTATTTCACATTGTAGCATGTCTCACCTTCTTCTGGTCTCTGTCGGTCTTCACTTTATAGCGAAAGTCTTGCTTAAGCTGAGCTGTTCAAATACAGGCGTTATGTCAAAAAAAAGAATATGATACAACTAATAAGATGTGAACAACCTCAAAGACCCTCATAAGCTGCAACTCAGTTTTTCAACCGTTGTCAGTGTTTCATTTTGAATCTAATAAGCTGGAGTACAGAGGAGCCAAAACAACCTCAAATGTGCCACTGTGTAAAAACTTCTCTGTAGTTTCAAAAGCAGACCTCAGCGCCACAGTGCTGGCGTGACTTCAGTCGGTTTCTGTTCTTTTCCGTTCTCTCCCCAAAGTTCATAGGGACTAGCCTGAGTCCCTCCTATAAAAGGTGCTGAATATGGGCTTTGCTATCTGCACATGTAAGAACTGGGAAGCCCACCCCCCCCCACCACCCCTGTCTCCTACAACAACAAAACGGCCTGAAGACGCTTTAGAGGAATAATCTAATTAATCTACACACCAAAAGAAAAGTTCTGTCTTGTGAAAGAGTGTGGTAAAGTATCATGATTCAGTTACTTTAATCCTTTTAGCCATGCATGCCTGGAAAAAGCCATTTGTTTGACAAAGTAATCTGTGATTGCTGCCGCATACACTGAATTAAATGGATTATGCAGGATGGAGCCCACACATAGGACGGCCCCTTTTGTGCTCACCTCACCGTAATATTAAGGAGATTATTCAAAAAAAAATGTAAGGGGGAGAAATGTAATGTTGAGATATTATTTTCTCCCTCAGATATAGATATGATTCATATTTAATTCCACTGTATAAATTACACGAAGCTTCAAACAACCCATAGAACAGTACATTTCAAGCATGATGCTCGACCCTGTACAGTAAGCAGCATCATATCTATAGAGTTACAGTAGCTTGCAACGTGCATTGCACCCCCGATAATACACGATTAGTAAATCACTCTGCTCCTATTCACAAACATGCAATCATACTTTTGTTGATTACATTCCATACACGAGTGCTTTTGCACGTTGCTAACCTGACGGAGCCAAATGTATCTCCTGCAGAACATGAAAACATCTCATTAGACACACACTCCCCACACTCCCCACACTCCCCCCCCCCCCCCCCCCACACACACACACACACACACACTGTATTGCTCACAATTAATCCTGGACAAAAAACAATGTCGGTCCGTGCCGTTATCAGGCTCCATTATTAGACAGTGAAGCTCGGAGGGCCCGTGGGAGCCAGCCCACTGCTAATTTACAAAAGACACTAGCGCAGCTCTCTCCAAAAATGGGACGCGGTCTCACGTGTGTGTGTGTCCCCCCCCCCCACGATTACATAACAACTCCTGCGGCTGAAGATGTGTAGCTGACTGATCCCGTTCATCGCAGCACAGGCTTGCCAGCCAAAGCTGGTGTATTCTCCCATACTCCATCATAGACAGGGACCACACTAGGATCTGTTTCCCTGTCAGTCTGCTGAGGCTCTTTATCCTCAGCATCGCTGTACTGGAGCAGCTCGTCCTTTTTTTGTTGTTGCTTAAAACAAAGTTTGCATAATGGCTCATTAACAATTTAAAACATCGCCACAGACTCTTCTGCACAAGAGATCCTGCTCCTACCGTAAGAGCATCAGAGATGGGAACAATGTAATTCCACTCGGAGGTCAATAGACTAGTAAAGCTAAACCTTAAGATGGGAAATAAACGTTTCTATTCAGCTTAGCTGTTCAGGTATGGAAATAAGTGAGGACGACCAAACCGAGCAGACTGTCAAAGAGTGGCAGAATGGAGAGCACAGAGAGAAGAAAGCCTGCATAAAGAAACGGGGGATTAGAAGATAGTCTCCATGAATCCAGAGAGCAGATTTGCTGAGCCAGGCTTTCAACAGCTCCAGCAGGAGGGATAAAGAGAACATTCTTCAGTGACTGTATTGCAACAAAAAGGAGAAGACTTTTCCAGTTGCCTGCTTCCAGGTGAGATTTACATGTCTTGATCGCGGATGTTTGACACGGGAAACACACATTCTGGGGAGCCGACATGGCAAGAAAAGACGTCTTTTATAAGTGATGGCTCACTCCCCTTCGAAAGAGAGTGTCGTGTCCCTGTGTCATGAAGGTAAAAATCTTCCTCACAAGCAACATGATGAGATAAAGTGATATTCAGAACTTCATATTTTCATGCGTATAGGAGAAAAAAACGACATGACCACAGAGTAAAACCAACGAGCTGTGAGTTACTTACGAGGCGTGTTGGAGCTCTGATGACCATTTGACCACAAATGACTTAATTAATAAAGAAAAACAACTTCTGATCTTTCTCAGTGCGCAATGGAAGCTTGACGGTCTAGCTGCCAAACTGTAAATACATCCCGTGAAACAGAAAGCCTGATGTCAGCGCTTCTGCCATGAGACACAACATGTATGAGGACAGCCTTTCCCAGCTTCATGGTCATACGTGATGTTATTCAGAACAATGGCTATTCAAAAGACACTCCAGTCTGATGGATTCCCACGAAAAAGGGTGGAGCACGTCTCTCCTCCTGCTTGATGCAGAGCCAAAACCAGCTGACCTCCCTCCATGAAGCCCCCTGTCAGCAGGAAGGAAGTTTTCTGTTGTCAGAAGGAGGAGGTCACATTGTGTGTGTGTGTCCCTTCCACTTCCAGATGCAGCAAACGCATAAATACACAACGCTTTGGCATAGAGGTTCAACCTTTGAACCAATGCCGGGTGTCTTGCAGGTACAACTTGACATTGGCAGGTTCCCACCATGGGTTCCTCATCTCGACACGTGTCCTTAGACATGACAATGGCCTTAAACTGCATGATCACACATTTGTAATCCCACATATAATGCAGTAACTAAGCCGGATCTGTCCGGAGGACTCTTTATCCTTGGATTATTCTTGGATTCAGTAGTCTTGTTGATGCAACTCTGCACCAGCAGAAGAAAAAATGCACCTGTGCATATTGGACAACTATTCACTGAATGTGGAAAACATGCTCTGGTAGAGCAATAAGTAGCAAAGAGGAGATGGGTACCAGTGTGACTGCATCATGTTAGTAGTGAGCTAAACATAACATACGGAGGGGGATGGGGTGGTACAAGTCAGATTACCTCATCTACCGCAAATTGTGTTCTTAGAACCCTGAAGCCCCGAGCTCTGCGCGAAACAAACGGCAACATAGTTTTGAATTGACAGCCATACGCAGTCAGCTAATGATCACACCGGTGTTGTGATATTCTCATCGGAAAAAGGTCTGCGAACAGGTCATCGTCATCTTTCATTGATTAGATCAAGATTAAAACCCGGTCTGAGGTTCAGGTGTTCAGCTCGTGGACAACAACACGGCTGCGTTAGCGTTATGATTTCTGACTGTCTGCACCCGCACCTCCTAATGGATTATTCATAATTCATCAGACAAATTCATTCCCGACCCCGCGCTCTCTGTTGCTTTAAGGTTACCTCAAGCTGCAACAGTGTATCAACCCCTAAATGAGTTACAAAGTCAGCACTAGCAAGACAACGCTTTGAATGATTTTGTTACAACGTGACTAACAGGACTCATTCAACTCGAAAGGTAGACTGACCTACAATGAATTAAGACTTACGTGTTGATCCTGGCAGAGTATTTGCCTCCATTTCGGCGGCAATATCCTCGCTTTCTGTTCTTTTGTTCATTCAAACAGGCGAGTTTCGGCTCTTCCTCTCCGGCAGTCCTCTCATTCCTCAGGCAGAGACGGGAGGAGGAGGAGGAGGGGAGGGGGGGGGGGAGAACTTGGTGAAGTCACTCCAGTTGCACCAGATGTCCTGAACGAACCGGTGCAGCAAACCCTCCTGAGAGAGAGAGAGCGTCCGGATAAACCAGAGATAGGACAACAAAACAAAGACAAGCCCAGCCAGTACCCGCCTGTTTGATGGAGGAACCGGTTGCTCCTGAGAGAAGTTACAGAAAAAAAAAAGGTTTCGGGAGGAATCCTGTGGAACGGAGAGCAGGGGAGGAGGAGTGAGGGAAGTTTCTCACTCTCCCGACACACCACAGCTGATGCGCTGCTCGTGCGTATGGTCCCTCGCTGGCTTTACCGGACCGTACCATTACAGACAGGGGTGTCTGGTTGCTACCTATAGTATTTATCATGACATGCTAGCTATATGTAACGTTATGGAAGACTCATTCACTATCTGCAAGATATGAATGCCTATTTTATAATCTTAATTCATTAATACCGATGTAAAAATGTGAGTAGAATAGTTTCTCCCCTCCGTTCTGATTGTGTCCTTCACCCACAAAACTACAATGCTCTAACAGCCAGCCAGTTCACAGTTCACACTCAATATAAATGTGGCCCTTGGAATTATTGTCTGCAATGTCTTTGTCATTGCCTATACTGCTTAAAGTGCTCTTTAACATCTGATTAAATGCAGTGTGAGTAAAGATTAGCAGGTCTGTTATACGAAAAACTATTATATTCAAATAAAAAAACATTGCTGTAACTTTTCACTGTTGTCAACAAAAAACTCCACCATACCATGATTTCACTTATTTTTGTTGGGAAAATATATATATATATATATATTTTTTTTTTTATTTACTCTAGATAAATCACACACTGATTATTGCAGCCTCCCAAACACATTTGTGAAGCAATGTTTCAGCATTTAAAGTCTCCTAAAGCAGGCTTGAAGTTTTGCTTCAAAAAGTATGGGAGCAAGTTATAATCAGTGTGCAGACAACTTCTCCTTTTCTTTCACATGAATGAAGAAACCATCACCCTCAAATCGTTGGAGTCACTTTAATGAAGATCCTGCTGAGTCATTTTAAAATGACTAAGGGTACCCTCTACTACGTGCATGCTTTTTAAAGGTGTATGTCAGCATGCTTTGAGATTAAGTTAGGGCAGCTCTCTCACTGTCAGTGAGACTCAACCATGTGTACTATTAATGATTTGTACATGCATGTTATTTCAGTGTAAAGGGAACACTAGATTTTCCTGTCAGCAAGGTTATACAGTCGCATATTTCGATTTTTGTCAAATCTGAGATAAAGCAGTTCAAAACATAAAACTCAACAAGGATATTTGTTACATAACAGTTGTGAGTACGGCGGAGTGTCTTCTCGTCTACCACCTGTGGATCTCTCAGAGCATCTGCCAAGGTGGGGGCTGGGCCAGGGGCTGATCGGCACGCTTGAGAGGGGACACCCCGTCAAAAGGACCCCAATGGGGATCCTTTGTGCAGCTGTTGAGTCGTGTTCACCCAAACCCCCAAGAGCCACCTGTCACTGCAACTGGAAAGTGGGGGATTTTTAAGAAGGTGGGGGTTGGGCGTGCATGCGGTAGAGTGTGTGGTTGGTAGGTTTTTGCTAAATTAAAGCCAGTAGAGTGACTGTTTAATGTGCGTGTTTCAAAGTCTACTTGTATTTCGTATCACATTCTTCTTAAATGTCCTTGATTAATTCACACCATGACTCAAATAAATGGTTTGTCAAAGATCCTAGTCCTCACAAGTCATCACAGTCTGTTGGTTTCAAAAACTATCTGTAATTGAATCACAGATAAGAATAGCATTTTGTTTACTGGAAGAAAACTAGCAATTTAGAGTTAATTTCCACTCCTTTCAAGTCAAGGAAGGATTGAAGGAGAGCAGGGAGCATCTTTGAGTGCTAGCAAAAGATCATTGGCTACATATCTCATCCAAAACTCAAGAATATAAAATGTTTTGTTTATATACAGAAAAGGTTTTCTTACACCACCCTTGTTAGTAGAGCCTTATGCCCTAGACCAGTCGGCCCGCAGGATAGGGTGCTAGGTGGCATCCATTCTCTAACTCACCAAGGAAATAAACAGAGTGTGTGTATATAAAAAATAGACTAATAGAGCTTGTTTATTAAAAATAAGTGTTAGGAGAGCATCCCCTGGACACCCCGACAAATGTCTGGGATAAACCCCAAATCAATCAAACTCTTTCATGTCACATACTCACCTAAAGCAATAATTATGCATCATAGAAGAGAAATAACAATAGAAATTGGAATATTTTGGACAAATAAATACATATATGAGATATTGTGCTCATTCTTGATTTATTCAGCTGTGTTGTAAAAAAAAAAAGAGAAGAACCCAAGATTACTGAGCTGATGATAAGAGAGCTTACATGTGTGGAGCATTAACTCTGCTTTTCAAGTGCTCTGCAGATGCATGTTTTTAGATCTTGTGTGCTACAAATGTATTGAGACCCACCCCCATCCTTTCATCCTCATCTCAATACCCTGTTGTGCCAACACGTGCACAAACTTGCACATGAACACCTGTGCACACAAAAATATTTACAGAAAGAAAATATTTGTTATCAACAGCATAATCTCATATTTATACTAGTGAGCTTGGCGTCTATTTTTGCAGTGACATGATATGACGAGCTCTTAAAAACAGATACACTGATTTCCAAAATTGGATGAGGCACAAACTAATCCATTTATTCCGTGCAAAATATAAAAAAAAACATGCATGAATTTAAAATTAACATACATTTTTAAAGAAAAATGTCAACATGGTTTATTTATGTTATTTCTGACAGACCTACTGATCTAACACAGGATTGCTACTTGCCACAGTGTAATTTATAAACTGTGATACATTTAACATGATTGAGCAGATATGACCAAAAGCTAACTGGGAACATTTTCTAATGTAATACTTTCTACATGAAACATCTATAATTAAAAAATGTATCCTAATACTTTAAGGACCAAAAAGAAGGTAACTATGCCTTTCTCAAGAACATGTGACTGTGTGATAAATAAACCATTACTATTCTACCTTGCACAGTAGACAGTAGACCAGGTGCTTGAGCCATGCATGCTGATAGGAAAATGAAAGGGCTCAGGATAAAAGCATACCTCAAAGACAGTCACTGTACCATGCTGTGCTGATGAGCCATTCAAGCTAAGGTGGATGCAAATAGGATAAAAGAGCACAGTTGGCCTCCATTGGCTGCATGTTAGACGTGCTGAAATTATGCATATCTTTTCAAAAGTTCTGCAGACTGAAATGATACGTGATGAAGTGCATTCTAGTGCCTTTATCTGTCTTTCTACTATGGAACCCCTCCCTCTTTACCTTAAATTTGTGGCAAGTTCTGTAGGCAACCTGTGCACCTGTGTCATCCCCATTTGTGAACCACTTGTATGACCTCACTGCACACAGGAAGTGGAGGACCCCCTCCTTCTCTATCCATCCCTCAGTGATCAAGAAAGGACTTGATTTTGGAGCTGCAGCTGCACTCCTCACTTAACACACAGAGACTCCCATACACACACACACACACACACGCACGCTTCATTAAACTGCCACTGATCACCGTAAGCAGTTCATGCCTTTAAAAAAAGGCAGTTCACAGAGAACACTGGGAATAAGAGAGTTAACAAAAAACATTACTTCTAAGAGTATGTGATTGCATCAGTAATCCTCAAAACAGGGGAAACCAACTGCAGAGATACGAAAACAGAGGGATAAGAAAGCTCAAAGGAACAGGAAGAGGGAGTTTGGATCTAGTAACAGACTCTTTGGGACGACAACTGATACCGCCGAAGAACAGAGAGCGGCCAATGAGGACTTATTTGTGTGAAGATTAGAATTCTTTGCACTTTTTTGAGTACTGTACTATTTAAGCAGGAACTGAGTACAGGAAGAAGGAACAGTCCAGCGCAATGAACTAGACAAAGCCTGTGTGACGCCCAGGTGTTGGAGGGCGCTACAATATCCAGCGACTGTGAAATTATTTTGCGTTACTTTGCAATAAATTTTGTGGTCCCTCAAATCTATAGTAAAAAGCTCAAGTGGCTTAACAATACGTTTTTGGCTAATGTTAGTAGGAGTAATAAAGAACAGTCATAGCACAGCTGCTGTAGCCATAACATCATAGGATTCAACCACAAACTGTAACCATATCCACAGCCACAGCTTCACCCATTACACCCAGGAAGAGCAGCGGCAACAGAGCTCACAGCCAGTGGCTGTATAATGTGGGAGCTCGGCCGATCAAAAGAAGTATTGAGGAGTTCCCAAAGATTTCTTTGGCCGTGACCCTTAGGGGTTGTGTACAGAATTGCTTATTTTAGAAAGTACTCAAAAAGTATATTGTATACACAATTCAATTGCACTAACAAGAGTTATAGGCGTACTAGCACCTGCCGAAACATCTGTTCTGCAAAAGGAAGAGCTCCTAGCGTTCTAGTCTAAGGAGCATGGTCACCACCAGTGAGTCTAGAGGTCAGACTCTGTGAATGGCAAGGGTAACCCTCAGCCTGGTAATGAAACAACAATAGCAGGAATGTTCAGAATGTCCCAAGAGAACATAGACCCAGCCTATGTTATAGACTATTGAATGCTATATCTGCCTTTAGCAAACGTATTGAAGCAGGAGGGGTGGTGTAGCATTGGGTAAGGCTGGATACAAGGCTAATTAGCTTTGATGGATTAACTGCTGAAATATTTTTGTACTTGCTCAATCTTTCTCTAGCTGAGACATTTAGCAAAGACAGTTAGGCACACATTTCCTACATGTCGTCAGTAGATTTTGGGTAACTTGGACAGCTGCTGGTTCAGTTTTTCAGGGTTCAGAAAGCAACACTATTTTGGTTTCTTCACCAGTGTCTCGACCCAGCTGGGTCAGATGTCCCCTGCACCTTTAGGGGGCCCGTAGATTTATGTAATTTACGATTGTGTTGTCTTTTGTTTCCTGTAGTGTGATTTAATCACATGTCACACTGGAAAAATGTGTGTGTAAGCACAGACTGAGAGGTAGGGAGAGATAGAGTGTGGGAGCGTTCCCAGTTTCTTTGTGTTTCTCTCTAGGGTGCTGGGAAAAAAAGACCACTGTTTAGTCTGAAACATATGAATTTAGACTGCCTCTCATCTCTTGAATTGGGAGGTCTTGATTTATTGTAAGCCGTGTAACATCCAAGAGTCTTGTATTTTCATGTTTTAATGTAAGTAAAGGACTGAATGTTGAGACTTGCAGCATCATTGTATTAATGCCAAACTAGGCTAGAATCCTAGGTTTGACTCTCATAAAGTAACTCTCATCCCACTTCTGTCTCTCTCTGTTGTAGCTATCAAAGTAAATGAGGCAGAAACAATTGGTGGACTCCAGCAATTTTGTGCTGCGCCTCCAGAAAGCTGGTGGATTTAGCGAGAGAAAAATAATGGTCAAAACAGCAGTGGTTAAGATATCCTGACTTTAAATCCTTTGCATGGGTCAAGTCCCCTAAACACTCAATCCTATATTTTCCATGATTCAACCATACTGACATCATCAAGGTTATAGTTCAAACTGTAAAGAGCTCCCTCCTGTGCCAAAAAAGACATACATTTGTTTTCATTGGGTAGAACTCCCAGTGACACAAAACTGACGTCTTTGTGTAAAAACAGTGGAGTTCCCCTCATAAAAAAACACCAGTCTTTTCAGCGTTACATCAAATAAAAAATGAGCGGTGAAAAACTGGAGTGTTCTAAATCACCTAAACTGCCAACTAAACAGTGGCAATCATTTGGTGTGTCCAAGGTCAACCAATAAATAACAACTCAGTCTTTGTTCAATGGATTTGTCAAGTCTATTTTTAAGGTAAATGACTTTAAACTGTTCTCCATACGGCATTGAATACAGACGGTAATTAACACAGCCCACCACTGCTCCTAAACGCCTCATGCACTGATAACAGTTTTTCCCGGCCTCTCCAACAACAGGTGGCATTACCAGGGGCTTCTTCTGCCGTCTTCCATGAGGAATGTGATTCCGCAGCAGTATGTCTCAAACAGCAGAGAGCAGGCCATGACGTAATGGCCTAAAACGTGCTATCAGTTAGAAGCAGGGCCAAAACACGTGGAGTTGGCTCCTCTCCGCTCACCCCCAGGGCCTCTCTCTATTCTCCTTTTCCTCGTCTCTCTCTCTCTCTCTCTCTCTCTCCCTCACCCCCTCCACCTCCCTTATGCTCCACCGCACTCTCTGTTTATGAGTGCATGAATCGCTCCATTTCACTATACCCAAACTCCCAGCCCACTACCAATCCCACAACTGCTTCTATAATAGAAGTCCCCCCCCCCCCCCCCCCCCTCCCTGTGCTTTCATTTCCATGACAACCCACAATGAGGAGAGAGAGAGACAGGCAGGAAAAAACGTGAATGAGAGGGTGGGAGTGCCTTAGCTTGACCCCTGGTCCCATTTGTATAGAGGGAAACCTACAACAGTCTGAGTTTCAGTGAGGTTAAACTGGCCAATCGAGACAGCACCAACAGCAGCACTGCTCAGGCATCACACAAGGTGCATCTTGAGTATCAAGTTGACTTAATTTTGTATAGTACTTTAAAAAAATTAAAGAGTTGCAAAGGAGGAATAAAGGATAAAGAGTAAAGAAAAGTGGCAGAAAACCACATCAAGACAAAGTCTGCAGCCAAAGTCAGTAGTTATCATCATCTGGGGACCATGAGTGCCTGCTGACAATCCATCGAGCAGTTATTGAGATATTTCGATCTGAACCAAACTGCAGACTGATCGCCATCCCTGTTTTTAGCCACTAGCATGGCTACGAACAAGGAGACAAAGACAGAACACTGAATACAAAGATATACAGTACTTTTTACTTTCAAAACATGGGCACAAATTCATTCATTTCCTATGTTACCTTTGGAAAGGTCTCATTAATACTAAAAAGGTGAAAAGGTCAGTCCTCCGCGATAGAAATCATTGATGCGGTGTCATATGGATGGGTGGCCTTCAGAGTGACACGACCACAACAGAGATAAACAAAGGGTGAAAGATCTCGAGTTCAAGCACCAGTGAGCCTTTGTCACACACACGTATACACACGCACACATGCTCCTACACACGCGTATGCACATACACATAAGATTAGTTGTTTTAATTCAACTCCCTGGATTACAGCCAGGATTAATTCTATATGCCTCAGCACTGGTGAGGGAACATTTCTGTCCAGCTGTAACCATCATAGCTGTGTACACACTGTGACTGGCCTGTTCTTATACTATTCTTTTCCAAAATGGGCCCGAGTAGAACAGAAGAGATAACATGACACCATTGGCTTGCAGTTGATTGCTTGTAAAATAATTCCTTCCTCCTCCTGAGGGTCATGAAGATAACAAAATCCCGATCAAACGCTCCCGAGGGACACAAATACCGCAGCAGCAATTAACGGTTGCATCCAGTGCATGTGGCAAAAAACATTCCCTGAAACAAATCTGTGAAGGTTTCCAGTGAGGTAATCCAGAACTACATCATACTATTTATTGTCAGGTGAAAATTCCAACACAGTACAGTGTCATCAACTTCAGGGGAGTGACAGCAATGCAAAGAATGTGCTCATTATTTGCTGCCATGCGATCGTGTTACACACTTCTACTGCACTGTAAAAAAAACAACAACAACTGTATGGCAGGAAGAGAGGTGTTCCAATTTAACAAGGAGGTAATGAGGAGAATGGTCCTGACCTGATCTGTGTGTGTATGCAGTAAACATATGTGAGCACCTGCAGGCATGTGAGCATGCGGAGCGCAGACTTTATACATCAGTTATAGAATCACAGCAGCCAGCTTGTTAGTGAGCTCTGTTGTTAATGATACGTTAAAAAACTAAATAATGAATTGGTAATGAACAAGCTCTTGAAGTGATGGTGACCTCGAGACCAGAGACACGATTTTGCTCTTCGGAGCAGAAGTAAAATTCTGATTCACGCTCGCAACCCCACTGCTGCATTTGTAATCAAGTCATGCAAGAAATGGTCAAATGTAGCTTTTCCTGTGCGTGTTGGCACAAGTTGAGTCCAGGACAGTGGGGTGATATGTCCTACGGGAGCTGGCAAGGAAGAGGGCGAGCTCAGTAATCCCAGAGGTTCTGGGTCTCCCAGTGTGGCGTCCTCAATCCCCCCAAGGCCCCGCCAAAATCCCCTTGACAGCAGTCCTCATTATTTGCCTATCGGTGGCTTAGCCTCACCCCCAGACAGAACAGAGATAAAGGGATTTACTGTAGACTAGAGGAGGAAGAACAGAGAAACACTAAAGACAATACAAACACAATTTACTAATACCCCCCAAATCGTCTGGCACGTGGAAAACTAGAGAATGAGACTAGAAATTAAAGATCTATCATGATGATGATGACAAGAGGATAAATGGGAGTTTAAGGATTAAACTTACATTTTTCAGTGTGAACAATGAGGAGACACTGTGACCTTGACTTTGTGCTATCTCCATTGAATATAGATCAGTTGACACTGACTCAATGCACCATTACGTCTGATCAAAGTCAACGGTTTGCATTCAATTAGCCGGACAATCCTAAAGCTATTGTGTTGGAAAGCTTATTAGAATAAAAGGAGACTCAGAGGGTTGCACTCACATTACATTGAATTATCTGTAATAGGAAATGATTGTGAAGCGACAGCTACTGCCTGCATTGTAGCTGCTGTAAGACACAGTGATTCACAGTTAACGTAGCACATTAGCATTTGCATGCTAAACATAACAGCAGCCATGTTATGGCAGTTTCTATAGAAGAAATCTGCTTTATATATTAACTGTCAAAAAGAGACTTTTCCCTCCTTTTGTGGAGAAGATATCATTTTCCAAGATAACGTTCACAAAGCACATCAGGGAGCTCTATCCATGTGCAATAGAGAGCTGTGTGGACACAGGTTTTCATTCCAGCTCAACAGTATTAAAGTTTATCTCACTTTTAGCCATTTTAAAAAGGAGAAAATCATTAACATTATCTGCTGTAGGTTTAACAGAAAATCTGCTTGCATGTATAGCTTTCAGTGACACATATTGGGGAGACATGGGTGTTTTGTGGGGGGGAAAAAAATGGATGAGCACATTACCTTGAGTATCACAAGATCAATTCATTACATAAATAACTGGGAGGCAGGGGAGCGGAATGAGGGAAACAGGATGATTCCAAATTGAATTATGTTGATAAGATCGGAGTATTAATTTCCTTTCTGACACCATCCAAGGACAGAGGAGACAGATGCCTGGCTTGATTTATTGACCCGGCACCTTCTGATTTGTTCAGCATTCTGGATTATTGCAAAGGTAAATCCTCTTCACTGTGAGAGGCCCAATCAGTATTTTGGCCAAAGGGGATTGGACAGGTTTACTTTGAACCTTGGGATGCGGAATGAATAAATAATATCATAAATCTATTAAGACAGGAAAGGGAAATGCCACTATACATTTTAGTAGGTGTTGGTGATGTAAATGGGCTGAACACACAGCAGCTGATTTTAATTACTTTCTTGACAGCATGTAGGTAGAGAGATATTGAACATATATAAAAAAAATACTTACATCGTATATCACTCAAACAGGCACACAGAGTCACACGAGGCCTTGTAAAAGGAATTTGAACACACCCTTTAAAATGACTGGTACAGCCAGTTGTTCGAAACAAAATTATGAATAAGTCCTTACTAATATCTTTAGTGAGTGCCATGGTTATCAGGAGCCAAGCCCAGTCTCTCAATGGAGTCATATCCCATGTGTCATCTAACAAGCCTCTGAGCTTATCAAAATAACATCCTGTGATCTCACACAGGACCACTGGAGATCACCAAGCAATGACGACACACTGGAAAATACAAATCAGATATGTGCACAAATGTGTCTTTTATACATTTGAAATGTTTTTGCCTACTCCTCTATCTACTGACACTCTGATTCTTACCGTTCCCTCCCTGCTTATTTCCACTCCTAATAGAACTCAAGCCCAACTTCTAAAGTCTAAACACTTAACTTATACCTTGAAAAAGTGAGGATGAGACTGAATGACTTATTAGACGAAAAGTTTGAAACTTAAATAACAGACCTACACAGAAGCACACAGATAAACAGAACACAGGACAAACCATAGACACAGACAGACGAGCAAAGCCCATGTCGCCGTTTCTAAGGAGATGTCAACATTGTGAAAACAGATGAGGGAACACGTGTGGAATTTTAAGACTGTTCACCACTTTCACACTTCTTCTAGCCCACATCACTCCCTCTGTTACAAACAAATGGCTGCATGCAGATAACAGGCCAGTCTGAGAGATTTAAAGTTATTGTTTATTATCATATACAGTACAAATGATCCGCGTTTCCCCCCAGAATAATAATAAAAAAATAACTTAGGTCCTGCTAGGTTTTCTGTAAAACAGCGTCATCAGAAGGCTACATCCATTTATATTTACCAAATATGTATTTATCGTGTCCGTTTGCAGATAAACCAATACTCTATAGGCATTTCATTAAGCCATAACGGCTGTCCAACTTGCCAAAGCCCTGAGAGAGTGTACAAAAAATTAAATAAATAGACCTGCAAGATCTGACTTAGGTTAAGATTTTTGCATTCTACCCGGAAGAAATTGTCAATATCTTTTAAGAATACATTCACCGTCCGACAAGGCAACTGGAATCTATCCTGCTTTACATCAGGTCCCTGCAGACACGGCCCTGTGAACAGGACCAGCCTGTCAATAGTTCTGTCCTTTGATGTACAACATCAGCAGCCATTAAAGAAGAGTGTCCTCGCTGTCCTCATTGTGTGTGCTGAGCTGGGTCTTCCTGCGTTCTGCGATGGCTGCCCAGATTCTACAGATCATGCCACCTCTGAAACAGCAATTTTGGACAGATTGAAAGACAGGGTTACAAAACGAGCCATCTCAAAACACAACTGAGGCTTTTTGAGGAAAGTCAAATCTTTACTACACCACCGCCTTTGAGGGCAATCCCCCTCTCATGTTTCTGCATGGACAGATGATGTGAAGGGTGATGTGTGGAGGCAGCTCACCTTATTCCACAGTACATCAAGTCTTCCCTGGAGGCAATGTAGAAGAGACAGTCCAAGGTGAACTCGTGAAAGAGCAACTAGAAAACAGGATCACACAGGTTTGGATTAACGGCGGGTAGATGCGTGATACCAATCAGCAACAGGAGTAAAAAAACAACAACAAAGAAAAAGGCCTTATCTTAAGTTGAGTTTACCTTATTGATAGTGTCTTGATCTACAGGGACAGACTTGAGCCAGCGCACCAAAGCCTTCACTTCTGGTTTAGAGCCTTTCTGTTTGTCCATTCCACCATCTAATAATGTACAGAGATTACAAACATTCACACTGGATCAAATAACAGACAAACTGCATCTCACGGTATCAATGTTACACACAACCAAAACGCGTATCGTGTTTCCGCAGGCAGACTGTATAATCATTATCCAAACTGAAAAGTCAAGTTTGAGCACGTTAGCTGATGATCTACGCCTCCGACAAGAACCAGTCGGGCAGAAATCCAGAGCCTGAAGCTGAGGCGTGGTTGGGATTGACTGGTACCAGTGTTAAGAAACAGTAAGGAGCGTGACTGAGTGTATTGATAATCCAAAGAGGGCTCGATCCCCTGATGCAATACTGGTCGTGCTGCAGCTTGTGCAGTTCATCATCGGACATCAGGCCGGGCTCTTACTAACTCTTAGATAATGGCTCACTCCTCAACGGGTTGGCAAACAAAGGTAGATGCTTGGGCTGAACGTCCTCCATTCATTTGGTATGTTTTCTTAACCTAATATTATAAGCGGAGGGAATCCTAACAAAGACATTTACTTTACCTGGATTCAGAGGTATGATGACGCCTGACCCAAATAAAATAGAATATCCAAATTTTAAATGTGTGTTAAAAAAAACAACCATTACCTTCAGAGATTGCATCTTTTCTCAGTGCGTCTATCAGTTCCTGCTTCCTCTGGACAGAGTTCCTCAGTAGCTCCTGATACTCTCTCTCCTTCTCATTCAGCTGACTCAGCAGTCTGAAACACAAACACCCATCATTACTCAGCAGAAAGCAGTGCATCACAAACATCTTCTTAATTACTGTGTAGTGCCAAAGAGAGATGCCATGGTTGGAGGGTTTTTTTTTTTCCACACAGCAAAAACATTTAATTTAACATCCAAATGTCAGACAATACTGCTCTTCATCACAACATCTCTCAAATTCATCAAAAGTAAAAGCAACATGTATCACGACCATGAAAGCTTCACGGTAAAGAAAACGACTAAATGCTACCTGCTGGTCTCTAGTCGCAGGTCCATCAGTTCCTCACTGAGGGGGCAGCTGCTGTTGACCACGAATTCTGTAGAGGAGTCGGGGCTTGCCGTGGGCAGGATCTCATATATGAACGCTGTCTGTTGCGTGTCTTCTGGCACAAACAGCTGGTCAAGGTCAGGGACAATAATTACGGGAGTGTCTGGGTCAGCAGACTGGTCCTCGGGAGTGCTGTCCTCCGTCTCAAATGAGGACTGCAGCTGGAGTTTGAGCTCTGAGTGGGGGTGGAGGTGATGGGGAAGAATGAAAGAAGCATAGACAATTAATAAATGAATAAGAGGAACCCCAAAGTACTGAACTTTTACTGTATGAGATGAAGCTGGACCTGGTAGGAGCACAGTGATAGCGTCCTGTACTGCCCGTCTCAGCAGATTGTCCAGAGCAAACATCCAGTGAGGTTTCACTTGCTGCTGCCTCAACACCTTCTTTACCTGCATACAGAGGTGATAGTTTAACATGACGGAGGTCTCACGAAGCCTGACGGCTGACGGCAGTGCCATCACCAGGAACAAATCTGTGTGTCGACTCTGTGGCAACGTACTGCGTCTTGGAAGCTGAAGAGCACCACCTGCAGGCTGTTCGGTGATACTGCGGCAGTGAACAGGGTGGCTCGGAGTTCCAGCAGGCTGCGGGTCAGCCGCTTCCTGTCAGGGGAGCGGATGTTGTCTCGCAGGCAGCTAACGAGCTCGGTGATGTTTTCTGCAGTTAGTGGTGTTCCTCTGTCATGCTTTTAAGAGAGAAATTATTGGAAAAATGAGGAAACACTACTTATACATGCACTTAATAACTGAGATCCGGGTGCGTTTTCTGTAAAACACAGAAAAACTGCATTATCATTACAATTACGTCATTGTTTGTAAACAAACCCACCAGGCAGCTGTTATGAAGGAAGTACAGGACAGCTCTCATGCTGGAAGTACTTAAAGACTTTAACTCACTATAGTGCTCTCAGCTTTTTCCAGCTCATTGTGGTTAGACCAATTCAAACAATATTATCAGTATTATCAAATTTAAAATCAACTTTGTTCCTCTATCATTTTTATATTTTACATCATTTCTATAATCTGCATCATTGCACTGATGTATTATTCTTTGCAATTTACACAAGCAGTCCGACTTATAGACATTGTATTTGTTTTTCCTTGTTTTGTTAAATATATAAACTTTTAATATTCATCGACATGTTTATATTAACTCTTGTTTAGCTATGTTGTCCTTGTTTTGAGCTGTATTTCTGTATCTGTGTCTGTACAATAAGAGCAACCAAAAAAACACAGTCAAATTCCTGGTATGTGTACTCACACCAGGCCAATAAAGCTAATTCTGATATTGAACCTCTGAAGTAACAGCTGTGGTGCCGTATTGAAAACAGCTTAGTTTAATGTTTTTATGCATTACTCTTTGCTCAAAGCACTTAAGAAATATAAACAAATGTTATGTTTTACATTTTCATACAATTGTTCATCACACAAAATAAATACAATTTATAATTTTAAGGATTCGTGTTATTTGACATAATTTGCTGCATTTGTTCTGGGGGAAAAGGCTTCCATGCACAAGACATAACAGCTTATAAGTGGAAAACAAATGCCAAACCCAGTATAAAACAAAATGCCCTTAGGCACAAGATTATTAACTCACAAGCCAACTTTGGACTCACTGCAGACAGTCATGCCGTGTGCATCACACAGAGGGTCATATTGTAAGGGTTTTGGAAATGCCAACAGTGCAACAACATGTCTGGACAATTTGTGTAATATCAAACTAAGAGGTCATCCAAACACTCCGGGCTTATTATGTGTACATTGTCATTTACACATTATGTCTTTGCCCAGTAGCTGGGAGTTTGTCGATACTGATAAACAGCATCTGTGGTATCTAATAATCTGTTTTACTCAAAGAATTGTTCTGCTATTTGTATTCTGTATCGGTCTTTGGAAATTGTTTATTTAATTGTTTAACCTGAATTTAAAAGCCTAGCCAGAGAGAGGGACTGCTATTTAGCTTTATTAGATGCCGTACATTTTAGAAAATAATCTAGGTACTGTACATGTTGTGTATGAAGTCATGTAGTTTAACAGATTTCACAATGCTGTGACCTTTGTCGTCGTGCTTTTTCTTCACCCACCTGAGGCACAGAATCCAGTATATTAAAGACGACAAGGCTTATGTAGTCAGTGAGGACTCGGTGGAGTGTGGCTCTCCTTTCACTGTCCTTTCTCAGCATGAACAGACCGATGTTCTCCTCTGCTGAGGCTGGACTGCTCATGTCTGATGAGGAGTCCTCTGGTATTCTGGACAGTAGGGGGCAACAAAGAGATCAATCACAGCAGATCAACAAATACAAAATACTAAAATGGAAATCTACAAAATAAGAATAAAAAAAACAGATATCAATAATTGATTATGTATGTAATATCTAATCCTGCAGAAGCCCTATTCACATGATCATGTTTTTTATTATTATTACTATTATCATTACTATTCTGCGCAGTCTTTGAGCGGGAAAAAAGAGGTGCTTGGGCTACCCGAAAACTTGAAAAAAAAAAAACGAAAAGATTTTTGCATAAACTTTTGACTCTGCGAAAATAGTGAAACATGGCATTTGATACAATGGCATTATACCGTTTTCATGCTTACACAGGATGTAACCTCAAAAGACTATCTGACTGAAACCACAGTGTGGTTTTACACTGATGTAAGACTCTGTAGAACTGTGGCTGATGCAGAGATTATAAGGTTTGTATATCTTCTGTTGAGCAATAATCTAACTCACGACAGGAAGCTGCTGGTGCTAGGTGGGCTCTCAGAGCTGTCATCTGCTCTGAGGGTGGACTGGTGCCTCCGGAGGTCCAGGGAACAGGACAGGTCGATCGAACCAGAGTACGAATCAGTGTCCTCCACAAGGATGGAGACCGGTACAGACAGGCTGCGTTGGTAGTCAACTGCAAAACCCCGGCGAGATTGTGGTTAGATACGAGTGAGTGTTCATAATTCGTGACATTAGCCAGGTTTCATAAAAACAGGTGCAACAGGTGCAATGACAACCGTTTAAAAGAAACGCAACAGCAGCAGAAGAAATATAGCAGATCTTGTGATGGGAAGAGAAAGCAATTTAGATAAACTGACAACATGTGTGAGAAAGAAGAGCCGTATGTGATTTTGAAGTGTAGTGAAGCTTCACCAGCAGAAAGGTAGTCTTTAGCTTCTGATTCCTGCGGAGCTTTGGCCCTCTTCCTGGGAGACGACCTGATGAAGGTGTCGCTCAGCAGCTTTGTGGCTGTGGATCTGTCGTCGGGGTCCGGCACGAAACACTTCATGATGAAGGCCTTTGCCCCGTCCGACATGCACTCTGGAACCTTGGGGTGGATCTTAAACATGCCCACCTTGATGGGATTGTTGAAAGGAAATTGTTAATGTTCATTTAAAAACAACTTCACTTTGGGATTGTGCGTTTTAAAAAGAGAAAAGATGGAATATTTGTTCAACACGAGTCTATAGCCATGCCCGTAGTTCTGTGTTGATGTACTGATGCTGTGTTCATGTTATGGTAAATATGACTTCCCGACTTGTAAATGGCGCTCACATCAACATCCAATTTGTGGTTATGACTGGGAAACTCTTATTTCAGGCACTTCCATGTTATTCAGTGACAAGCTGGATATATTGGAGCTTTGATAAGAATTAAACAAATATTTATCAAATATTACATGACACAAAGACTGTCGTTCGTGTCGTGTAAATCAAACACGGATTCAATGGACATGTTGGTGAAAGTTGTTAACATTTCTACCAGCCATCCCATATGACATGAACGCGGGGTTTAGGCACAGTAGTGCTTTGATTTAAAAACTAACCACCATAGTAACATTCTCACAAAAACTATGCCTTGGTCTCTTTCTTAGTTAAATGTGTTAGCATGCTAACAATTATCACTAAACACAGTACAGGTGATGCTTTAACAGTTGTGTATTTTGACCTGATGATGGCACTATGAAAAGAACACATGTGTTATAATTCATCCTCTGGGAGACAGGACAGTATGTTCCAAATCTAATGGCAACCCATTCAATAGTATTTCAGTTCAAACCCATAAAGAGGGACTTTAATGACTTTTTACTCAAAGCCCCACTAAAAAGGTAGAACTATGCTTTTATGAAAACACCACAATCTGCATGTATTAACTTTCCCCTTAGTTACCTTGAACATGGCTGCCTGAGGACTTCCCAGCTCATGGAAGGGTGGTTTGCCGGTCGCCATTTCTATAATAGTGCACCCTAGGGACCAGATATCAGCCGGCTTCCCATAACCCCGAGGCCCTTGGTCTATGATCTCTGGGGCCATGTACTGGAGAGTTCCTATAGAAAAGGAATCGGAAAGCGATTAAAATGCAACTAATGTAACCAGTTTACAGACAAAAAAAAAAAATAGAGTATATCCTTCTAATGTAGTTACATCTGTAAATGCATGAACATGTGTGAAACAACACAGTCATACAAGTTTTAAAATACACAGCATCTTACCAGCAAATGTCTCAGTACAGGGGTTGATCCCTGCTAATCGTTTAGAAGTTCCAAAGTCAGAGATCTTCAACACCCCGCTATACGTGTTGATCAATACATTGTCACCCTGCAGCAAAGACACGGATGAGATGTTTCACAAACACTACTATCTTATACCATAAAGCTAAGATTTGTATTGATGCCAAATGCACCCCCCCCCCAATTCCCAAGGTGCCCCACTCACCTTGATGTCTCTGTGGACTATCTGATTGTCATGAAGGTACTTGAGTCCATCGAGGATCTGTTTGGTGTAGAAGATGATGGTGGCCTCGTTGTCTTTCAGGGGACCCCATTTGGAGCGCAGGAGAGATGACAAACTTCCTACGAGCAGCAAAATGTCCAATGATGTAAGCGGATATATTTTTAAGAAAAGAATCCTGCACATGTCCACTAAGGCAGAGATGAGAACAAAAACACCGTTTCTACCGTTTGTGTCACTCTGGAAAAATGCAATTCTCTGTTTTCATAGAAAAATAAGTAATTTCCCAGCTGCATGTGGCAATATCAAACCAAGATGTGTTCTAACCTTGTACGTTTTTTTTTAAAACAATCACACCATTCTCTGAAGAGATTTTTCTTCCAATGAGCAGGATGTTGAAACCGCCCACTTTCTAGCGACTGGCTTCCAGTACACGTTACGCAATCACACATACACTGTAAAATCACATAAACACGAGACAGACGCTCACTTCCTTGATGCTTAATAAAGGCATCATCCTGTACCAAAGCCACACAGTAACTTGGGAAATGCAGACTTGACAGCAGGGGCAGGGCTTCCTTTACGTCAGCCCTTCATAGAAAGCCAGGAATGACTTCTTTGGAAGTCTGTTTTCATTCCAGAGAAACTTTCAAAAGAACATTATTTCATCTGGTGACCTTTGGCTCAGGATGTCCGTCCAGTAATAGACAGTTACCCTCTACTGCTCTTTGAAGCTGAAAGTACTCAAAGTTTACATTTTAGGGATCCATACCTCCAGGTACTTCCTCCATGAAGATCTTAATGAAGCCATCCTGACTAACGGAGCCCAGGTACTGGACAATATTTCTGTGTTTTAGCCTCTTGTGCAGAGCTATCTCCTCGTGAAGGGGCTGGGAGTACCTGGGAAAGACGGAGAAATAAAAGTGTTACTGTGATATTTTATAAGGTCAACAATACAACAGGATTGAACGGACAAACAAACAGTTATATGTATACTGTATATACAAACAAAACCTACACACTGTTATTGCAGGATAAAACAAATCAAAAGAAAAGGTCTGGGAGATGCATAACTAAAAGTCAAATCATGTTTTTCACAAAAACTCCATTAGTATACAGCTGGTGGAGAAGAATGTAGCAGGTTTGGACTTTGAGTAAATAAATGAAATGGTCAAGGGGAGTTGAACTCTGACTTGAAAAGCTTGAAAAACATGTCACATGACAGCTTCCTATTGCACCACACTAGATGTGTCTTTCCTCTCCCTCTGTCTCGAGTGCAGCTCGATAAATACAACGATAAATACCGCGCTGTTTCTTGGATGCTTAAAATGCTTAAAAAGTGATTTAAACTTCACATTTCCTTTGATGGAATCTGTTATTTCCAGATGACATGGCCGACGTTCTTTGTGCACATTATAGTGTAACAAGCAAAGAAGGAAAAGTGTAAACACTCATTAATCTCCCCCAAGATTCCAATAGAGTAATGGATTCAGAGCCTGCCAGTGAGTGGTATCTCTGCCAGATCATTTCCCATTAAGGTCATTATGGAAAAAAAACATTCCTGTGTCTCCCAGTAAGGGAAGAATAAAAGGAAAAACAGTGAGAGTGTTGGTTTCTCATACGTGCGGTCCTTCTCAGGGATTTCCTTGATGGCGATGCGTACGTGGTTGCTCAGGTCCCTCCCAGCGTACACCACACCGTACGTCCCTTTACCCAGAACCACCTTGTCGCCATTGTCATTGGTCTCATAGATGTACTGCAGGGAGAAATGAAGACAGCGTGAATCAGGAAGTATGAGCATCAAAGTAACTGTGAGGAATTTCACAAGCAGAAGAGGGAAATGTAGAGGGGTGGAGAGAACAGATGTTTCATTCAGGGACTTCTGCCGTGAAAACAGAATCAACAAAGTCCAGGCTTTGGAGAATAAATATAAAATCAAATATGAACGTATGACACCATGTTTGGGAAATGTTTTTATGTTGTTGAGAATTTGATTTCCACCCAGCAATTGCAGCTGTTTTCTACTTGTTGAGGCAAGTGAGACCTAAAATAGAGCACACGCACTGCGTCAGCGGAATGGAGGACTGAGACTGACCTCTGGTATTCCCTCAGCTAGATGGTTCAGGTCCGTGGCAGGCTGTTCAGCCAGCTCGAGCAGAGAGTTCACCAGCTCGCAGAAACTAGTGAGAGAACAGCGTGAGGAGGCATTGTTGAAGGTGAGAATTATGTTCTTAACCGAACATGCGGTTCAATAAAGTTTCAGTGAATTTCCGTAAAAATGAAGAGAATACCGAGAACATCAGACATGCCTGTAGACTTTTGCCCAAAGAAGTTACCCATAAAAGGCAAATGCCCAGCATGTTGAAGAAAGCATCACATAGAATGAACATAGTTCACTGTGGAGGTTTTAATCACAGTGCAATGTCTTCACTATGTATCTATTGGTGAGAAACACTGAATGCAAACTTTACTTTTGTTTGTTTACAGGAAAACTCCAAAGGGGCAACTTAAAAACTGTATATTGTATTGTATCAGGATTTAGGAGTGCTTTGACTTCACTTCCATTATACTGAGGTGGCAGCAGAGGTTTCAACTGTGGGTCTCTCCAAACTGAATCTATCTGCAGAGGTAGACACCACAAGAGGTTAGAAGGAAAGGTCTTTTTGTGATTTGGGTCAACTGACTCTTAAAGTTACAGTGAAAAAAAATCTGTCCTAGGTTGATTTTCTAAAGGACACTAAAAAAAAAAGAAATATGACTCATACAATGTGATTGCAACACACTCATTTCAGCAAAGCTAGATTATAACTGCCTGATCGCTGATTATCTTCCTGCACCCTATAATGGTTGTCTGTTTTTCTCTATCTAGGTACTCATTCAGACACACACACACACACACTCACACACACACGCACACACACACTTCTATTAGTCACTCACCCTTTACAGTGAAGCTCGGAAGGGAAGCAGAGCTGGAAGTCATCTGAGTTGTAGTGGACATACAGGAAGCAACTCCGCTCATCAATCTTTGAAGCACTTTTGAGGGGAAAAAAAGGCAAATTTAACTCTTCAAATAGTCCTAATGCTAAATGTAATTGTTATGAAAACACATGGGCGGTGTCAAAAACAGTATATAGAACTCTGCTGAACATAAAGGATGTTGACACTGATTACAACAGACCGTGTGTCCATCAACCCCATTTTCTGTTCCAGGGAACCAACGGCTGATGTTTGCATTACAAAAAGGTATCAGCTTTGGGATTGATTCATTCAGTAAATGCTGATGAGCAAGGCCCTGCACCGAACACAATACAAGATGATAACGTTGTTTGCTTGCTGTTTTTTCAGTAGCCCAGCAGCTGACTGTTTTGGGGCTGAAAATTGCCCAAGTGGCAAATCGGCGGACACGGCAAGGCTAAAGTACACAGCCCCACTGATCATCATGCAGAATCAACAAAAGTCTATACAACAAAGACGCCTGAATCCATATTGACAAAACAAAAATCTGCCTGACTGGCAAGGTTTCCCGGACAACCAGTATGTTTTGTGTCCTTTGACTCAGCTGCAGGTTTGAACACACCCAGACCTCACAGATATTTGAGAGATGTTAGCACATGATGTACTCCACTTTACCTCACTCCCCGAATTGCAGAGGCTGGGAAAGTCCACTGGTGTAAGCCTTTCTGTAGAATCAAGGAGGAAAGTTAAAAACACGGGACTTAAGACAGTTGGACTGCTGAATAAACAGTGCGTTACGCACGACCGAGCAGCTTTCATACGCAATCACGTAGACGTGCAAGAGAAAGGAACAGTCCTGAGGCATGAAGTCATGTTTTTCACACACAGTGACGTTCATAGAACACACCCACCTGATAAAACATTCACCGGAACATGAATCATTGGGACAAAAGTTGATTCTTCCTGTGATTGTGCACTTTATTCTGCATTCTGTGTGTATGGCAAGTAGTCAACAATATGTATTCAGAAGAGAAGGCGACAGAAGGTCTACATACCTTTAAGGGTGTGACGTGTTTCAACTGGACAGTGCGACTTTCGTCCTCCTCGCTCACACACACAATAGCTGGTTGGAGGACCTTAGTGGGCTCCAGGATGAGCACCTGAAAAGCAGAAAATGTATTCATTTGTAATGGCAGGTGAAAGCTTTCTCACTTTCTCCATCATGTCCTGACCATATCCCTCAATATTGTTAACAGAATTACAGCAACGCGTGTTAACCTTAAAATGGACAGAGCTGGGTTCCAATTAACAGATACTGACTACCAGAGAAGTTTAAAGTTTTCTGTATATTGTTATGGTTAGTGTCAAAGTTATCAGTGACGTCTTACTGGGCAGCGGCCTGTGGAGTCAGTGGGTTTACAGGCCTGCAAAAGCAGCTCCATCCAGAAGTCCATGGTGTCCTGTTTTAGAGATTTCACCTCAGGTAGCTTTGCAAATTGCCGGTACAGGATGTACGTCTCCATGATGGATGCCACATACCTGAGAGAAACACTAACCTCATTAATCCATGTGAAATGAATAAGTAAATAAGACCAAAATCTAGTCCAAAAAAAGGTTTCTCATTTTTCAATCAAATCAATGAATCGTCCCGATGATGATCAACTATGTTGGTCTGCATGATAATGAAGAACTGCCTCACCAGACGGGGGCCTTGAGCCTGTAGAGCTTTTCAGAGGCCAAGATGACTTTCCGATGTTCGTTGATGAGGATGTTCGCTCCGAGGTAGAAGCCGACATCCCAGTAGTCCTTCATCTTCTCCAAACTGCCTTTTCTACCGAGCAGGGTGCTTAGAGTCACACCTGAACGCCAACATAAACACAGAGCAAAAATCAATTACAAAATTAGAGATACATTTCCAAACTAACAGGCTCATATGTGCATCAACAGATGATGGCCCTGTGCACAACTACAAGCTCATTCATCTCCAGGATGCTGAGCCGGAGCAGCAGCAGTGTAGTAATATAAGGCCATCGTGTAAGTGCATTGCTGGCACAGAATTTGCTACTGGGGATGTAACACTACATTCATTCTAATTGATAAATAATAATATATAAATTCAAAACACTAATACGTATTTGTATCAATCCTGATGTGTATTGTGAAATGTTTCTCAAGTACTGTATGTAGAAATACACTCTCCTACACCATGCAATTAGCTGTAAAACGATTGGTTTTCTGCATATTTCAATGCATTCATAACACATTTAAACTCTAACCAGAACTGTGGCTTTGCTAATTCAACATATGGGTTGTATCATAGCAAAACCTATGGATTATACCCCTCAAACATAAAGTGTAATTCATAGGTAGTATAAACTTTGACACATTAAACCTGTGGACCATAAACATGTATTCTTGCCAAATTATCAGAGCAGGTATTTGTCACTGATTCTCTCTGATTAATAAAGCAGAAAGTATTACGCACCTATTTTGCGCAGCTCAATAGAAGTGTCAAATTCATGTCCAGCAACCATCAGGAGGACCACGTTGTTGATGCACGAGTGAAGAGTTGGCTCCAACTCAAAAGCTTTTCCATACCTGTCGAAAAATTTAAAAACAGCGCTGATGGATAAAACCAGCACACTGACATATAGGCGACATCAGTAACACCAGAACAACGATGCAACATAAACTGCAAACGCATACAAACAAGCAAAAATCATAAAAGTACAATTAAATAGGATCTGTAGCGACAAACTGTAGTTTACAAAAGACAGACAAATGGCACTTCACATTAGGTTAAGACCAGATCTCAGAAGTGGTTGTACCAATAGCAGGCATGTTCTCTGCTGCTCTGATCAGTGAACCCAGAGCTCATGAACATGTCTTTGTAGATCCGTCCACACAGGCAGTAGACGTCTGACACCACATTGACCCCCGACTCCACAATAGGCAGAATGACCTCCAAAGCCTTAGCGCGATCTCCGGGGTGATTTCTCCTGGTGTGGCAAAATGTGACTGTGTCAGCAGTGAGCAGCTTTAACAAAAGCCTTTATATCTTGTATAAACAAATGACGAATAAAAGGCCACCAGCTGAAAATGGCACAGAAACACTAAACTGAATCCAGAGAAGAGATTACAATAGTTTAATTATGCAGACTTGTAAAACAAAACGTGGATGCAGTAGGAGCCCATCTAGGTACCTGTTTAGAGCAAATATGTAGTTAAATTTGATGTTCTGATGCTTTGCTACCAGGCACATGGGCAGGTCGTTCAGAGTCTCCACCAGTTTGATTATGGCATCGTAGTCCTGAGAAAAGACGGTATAGAATTCCAATGTATTATTTACTAGGCTTGCATCTAATGACATCTTATAATTACCGGCCGCGACGGCGTGTGGCCGGCATTGTTTTCACTTTATGAGTCTGCGTGTGTCATCATGGCATAATCCGGTCGTAAAGTAGGGGGCCAATCCTGCACTCCTACTTCTAGTGCCCTTGCTCAGACCACACCGTTCAAACTCCGCCTTCATTTTGATCTGAACTACACACAGTCCTCACGCACACACACACACACACACACACACACAAGGTGAAAACAATACCAGCCACACGCTGCCGCGGCCGGTATCAACCACTGGTTGTAGCCCCATGACCTTTTACAGAGGCATTTACTCATCACATGCACAGGTAAACACACACACCTGAATGTCCCTGTAGGACAACAGCAGGTTCATGACTATGTCGGGGGTGAGCAGCTCTACACTGTCCAGGCGTTTCTGGATGCGGCCTAACTCCTCACTCAGGGCTTGGCCGCTGAACCGCTCCCGTGCCGTACGAATCTCATGCCTGATTGACTCCCGGAAGTACTCGCTGTCGGCACAAAGAGCAGAGGAATTATAACACTCCCCACTCTCACAGTCTTCAAACAAATCAGCCAATGGGGGGAAGCTGTGAGTTACAGTATCAGCAAATGCATGTGTTATCTGAGATGATAATGTTTTTTGGCTAACCACCCGATGGCGAACAAAGCCCTGCAGTTAATTAATGCCTGACCTGGACTGAATTTGTACATTGTTCAGCAGATGCACCAGTCTCTCCACCAGCGGGGTTAGCAGGGGATCCAGCTGGAAACTAGGCTGCATCACCTCTTTGATACCAGTCATCATGATCGTAGCGTCACAGGCAAACACTTTGCCCTGAGGTGACACCACGTAAGGGATGAATGTGTAACTGCCACACTGCTCCTGAAGGAAGAGAACACACACATCACACAGGGACAAGCGCACACGAGGAGACCTTGTGTGGCCTCAATGGAGCTGAGGCGTCATTTGCAAGTTGTCAGTGTGTTTGCTTTTAATGCTTCATTAAATATTTAATGTTAAAACTCTTTCATAAATGCAATTGATTAGCTCCCGATTTCAAAATGAACTTTGGCCTTTGCTATGGACATAATAACGGCTTCATCAAATCTCTCTTATCCTGCATGAATTGCATTTTTTATTTCAGAGCTTTTCTGGGTTTTACATAATTGTAAATTGACTATCTTTGGATTTTGTGCTATCAACGCATTGGATGATGTCACATTTACATTTGGAAAATAGTGATGGAATTTGCCTGACATTGTACAGACCCAACCATCAAATAGTCAATCAAAAAATCAACTGTGGGCCATTACCGCTAAGATTGCAAAACGTCTGAGGTTTGCTGTAAAATAATGAATATCCTGAAAATAAATGTTGCCCCCTGTTCAAGATATAGGAGACCCAGATTACCTCTAGGTCATCTTTACATCAGTCCTCATTTAACTTAAGTGGTGCACATTCTGGCACAATTATTACAAACCAATTAAACCTGACTTTGGGGCATTTTGTAATCCATGGTTGCAGATCTAGTTTAATTATGACATTCATTCATACCAATGACACAGTGTAAACTACCTTGAGAGCCTGTAGATCACTATCTTGCTTGTAACAGTATAGGATGATGTTATTGGTCATGCTGAAACTTTCTCTCACTCCCAAGTGGTAGTAGAGGGAAGGCTGGCAGAAAGAGTCACTCATCTCAACCACTGCTACATCTGTGTGGGGGGGGGGGGGAATGGTTTAGGGCTGGTTAGTTTGCGTAATTGGCATATAGTACTGCGCCTATGTGTCATCCACATTACCCCGCAGTCAGCATGACTGCACTTGCCTGCGTTGTAGAAACTATCCAGAATGTCTGTGGTGCCCAGGGATATTCTCTCATATGAAATAGTTTTGAAAACCGCGTGCGCGTCCGCGCAGGCTTCCTTCAGGCATTTCAGGGTTAGGTTCTCCTCAGTCTGCGGCACCGACGCGTCCTCGTTCACAATGTATGCCACGGATACAGCTCTGGTCCGGCTCCGTGGAGAAACGATCGGTTTACCCGAGCCGCTGGCGGTCGAATCTACAGCCGAAGAGTCCTGCCACAAACTTCCAGTTGACACCCGAACGGGATCTTTCCTCCTCTGCTCGTGCAGGCTCATTCGCCTGCGCTCTGTCGTGTACATGGTTTCTGCCTTATTCCGCAGCTTGGAAGCTCAATGCACGTCCTTCGTAGGGACAACTTCCATTAAAAAACGCAAACAACACTGTTGCGTGTTCTTGTAATTCCCCAGGTGTGTCGCCACCCCCGCTCACAGAACATATCCACTGTCATTCCCGGTACTCCTCTCGACCCGCCCTCACCTCCCCTCCCCTCCCCTCCCCTGCTCCGCCCTCCCCTCCCCTGCTCCGCCCGCTGACATTTTGAGAGTGAAACTAAAGGGCCACTCTGCCTCGACTCTCGCACGACACCTGCTGTGAAAAACTTTTATTCAGCTGTTCTTGCCACTACCGCAATGCCACCTTTTATTAAATACACTTGATATTTTTTTTCCCAATTATGTCTTCTTGCATATAATTAATGAATATGCCCTTAAATAAATTAGTCAGTCAGAGATGTAGGGGAAAAACAGGTGGACAGGCCGGGGCGAGAGGGGGGTGAATTGTGTTTGGTCTCTTGCTTTGCTTCACTTGTGGTCCATAAAAGACAGAGCATACAGTGCTGTTAGTGCGCACTTAGTGGTTTAGCTCAACAAGGATCTGACCCTGAGAGACTGATGCACATGTAAGGCCAGATTCCTATAATATTCTCCAGTCCCTTCCAGTATGAGGCAAGCTCATAGGCTTCCAGTTCCAAGCCCAGACCAAGCGAAAACAAAAAGTACCTTCAATGCACAAATGCTTAATTGTAATGTTTATTAATAGAAAATTGTAAAATAAACACATGACATCATGTACAACACTCTGATGAGGTGTCTACATTAAAACTCAACTCCAATCCAAATTTCCACTGTCTTTATTTACAGTACATGAATGAAAATTGACTATGAATGCTGTCTGCTTCAGAACAGAAAAATAAAAAGGATAAGTCTGTAAATACACACAGCATTGGTGCAAGGAAACACATAACAGCATCACCCATTTCTTCCCCTGCACTACAAAAGCAAAATAAAAAAAGGCAATTATCATTACAAGTTGTATGTCTGTAATGTTTTACTCTGACAATATGCGATTCACATTCCACGTATCGTACATTGACATATACAGCTGGGGCATAGACAAGAGATTAGTCTCCTGCTAAACGTTGTACTGAGTGCTGTGATCCAAAAATATATAATTAACTATTGTATTTAGCAAGGTATCTTTATCCGGCAACGAGCACTTTGTATTGTGAGCACTGTCAGATGTGAGATCAGCCACGCGTCACACAGACATTACACAATCAACCTGAGAGTAGGAAGTCTTCTTTGAGACAGTTGTGGCAGGTTTAAGCAACAGTTCAGTAATTACAGAATATACAAACCAGCCGTGTTCCATAATTGTATGAAAGTCCCACATTTACCGGTTCCATTCTCTGCCGAAACAGCTATTTTGTTTAACAGTGACGGTGGTGTTGTGTGATCTGAAGGAACTTGGGAAACGCAGTTTATGGAGAAACAATTTACTCATCGAGACCCTCGTCGTCTTCCTCCTCCCCCTCCGGCTTGCTGTCCACCTCGCTCGTATCTGAAAACTCGTGCAGGAGGACGTACTCGCGGCTGCTGAAGCCAAACTTGATGACGTCCTTTTCTTTGAGCTCGTAATAGCGCTGGGCTTCGATGCGCTGATTGTTCAGGTAGGTGCCGTTGCCGGAACCCAGGTCAATGATGTAAGGCCTCACCCTGCGGCCACCGGTGCCGTCTGCACGCGTAAACGCCATGAGTCTACAGAAAGAGAGACAGAAAGTGTTACTAATACAGCAACAAAATCATCAAAAGTGAAATGCAACATGGAGTGGAATTGTGTCCAAATCACACAGATTATTCTTACCGATACTGGAACACTGCATGTTGCTTGGAGCAGGATGGGTGGTCAATGGGGATATCAGCAATTTTTCGCTGACGCCCCAACAAATAGGCACTCTGTCTGTGAATGTACATGACTGGAAGGGGCTCATCATTCTTGAAGGGGTACAGCCGCCATCTGCGCTTTGGAATGCGGGCCTCGGGTGGCTCGTTGTACTTGATCACCTCCCCCCGGAATGTGTTTGTATCTTCTGTTAGAGCCCCCGACAGTGCAAAGTTGGGCTTCTCTTTGTCAACAGGTGGGTCACTCCCCCCTTCAGTCTCTCCCATATCCTGTTCTTGGTTCTCTTCGCGCCGCTGGCGGTTTTCTCTGCGCCGCTCATCGTTCTGCTGCCTCTCAGCTTGCTGAGAGCCAAGTGCGCCTCGCTCTCGCCTCTCGGCTTGTTGAGAGCCAAGTGCGCCTCGCTCTCGCCCCTCAGCCTGTTGAGAGCCGAGTGCGCCTCGCTCTCTCGGTCTGTCTCTGCCGCTGTCTCTCTCCCGCGGTCTGTCTGATTCCCACCTGCTCCGCCTCTCCTCTGGCTGATCGTTCCTTCTCCGCCGCTCATCAGCACTGGCCCGATGCTCCTCCCGCTCCTGTGAGGTTTTTGGTAAGAAGACGAGTATTAGTCCAGAGCAAGCTCGCACAGTTAACAGTCGTTTACAGGCACCGTAACCATATATTACATTCAGTCAGAGTGGCCATTGTTATGTCATTGTTGTATCTGGCATATGACACCGATGACTATGTTGTTCTACTGACATATGCCACTTATAAATGGTGAGTTATTGTAATTACAATAAGAGCTAAAACATCACATTGACACTATTTAAGACTGACATCATGAGACTATTACACATAATTACCGCTTGTAGGCGGTTGTCATGTGCTAATACCTTAGTGGTAGCAATGCTATCCAGCCCACTGTAGCCAAATATTGGCTCTGTTTGAAGAAAACATTTGAACAACCATTCAATTGTTAAACGGTGTTCATTGTAATACCTGCATACTGATGAAAAGTGGTATCTGTCAATAGAACACAGGTGACATACTCACAACCTAACCGTATGTCAGTCCAGCAGCAGCAGTGTAAGGTACACATAATAATCACTTATCAATCTCTATTAAAGCTGTGAAGCATTAATTCATTTTTTTTCTTCCTAATTTAGAGACTAATCACCCGCTTTATTTTGACATCAGCACCACGATGTGGGGGAGAGCGACTTCTTCTGTTTCTGGGAGATCTGCTGCCCCGTCTGACGGGAGATGTCTCTCTTCTAGCTGGTGAACGATCCCTCGTCCTGGCGGGCGATCTACACGAAGAACACAAAAAGAGGTTTAGATGCAGCTAACGCGTTAATAAAGGCTAAGTTAGCGGACAAAGCAACGCGTTCGTGGTGTAAAAACACACGGCAGAACTAAAAGCACGCGGTAAAAACTAAGTGACACGGTGATCACAAATTACCTGCTCGCTCGTCTCCTCGGTGGACTTGAGTTTCCGCTGGATCTCGACCTCGAGCGGCGCGATGTCTGTGGCCTAACGGGGCTCACTTGCTCCTGCTTTACCTTCACTTTGGACTCCCGCTCCGGTGATTCCCTTCTCTTGTGTCGCTTTTCTTTGGTCATTCTAATATATGTTTACCAAATCCAACCGTTATTTAACTAAACACACATCGCCGTCCAAACCAAAGGCGTGTAACAACAAAAGCTAACTCGCGATTACAAAACTTCGACTGTTGTGCTCAAATTACACACTTCCGCTTCCGGGGGTGCGCCGATCATTTCTGTCAACCGGGACGCAACCAACTTGTGGTTCCGTATGAACGGGTCTCCCATTAACGGTATTTTTAATTAAGCGGGTGTTGTTAAAAATTCTGGATTTTTTTTTTGTTAAAGAACATTTCGTTTTAAGACTCCCAAGGCACATTGTAAGATGTAAAATGGACGTGCCCTTAAACTCACACCAAGAGGACAGCCAGCAGTCTTCGTCTGTTGTGCTGAATATTATATATTTATAACAAGAGTCTAAAAAATGAACATTTGTGAACCAAACCCCCGATTCCACTCGGACACATTAAAATGGTACGCCGGGACACTGTTGCCATGCCAATTTAAACAGTTAGAACAAACTTTTTTTTTTTTGTGAGCAACGACATCGATATTTCTGTAACTGAAGCTTCACAGCGAGACGCTTCTGATTTTAGTGTATATTTTAATGACTTTAACAGAGAACACACAATGATTACATCGGGCGAGTCTCTCCTGAAATACGACAATCCAGTTTGGATCAAAAACACGGACACAAAATCACCGAAGGTGAGTTTAACGTTACATAGTAACGGCACGAAAGAGTAACGTTAACGTACAACGACTGTATATTATAAACGATCAAAAACAAAGAATGTACTTATAAAGCTTAAAGATGTCATGAGAGTCATTTAGAAATAGTAATTTACTTAAAAATATGTTTTACAGGATGTTGGTTGTATTCAAATTACTAAAAGCAAAAAAGGTGATTGAAGTCTGTAAACTCTGGAAAAAAGGTTGGGGGGGAACATATAAGCTGTAGCACTCACTGCCTGCATTGTCTGGCAACATGGGCAAGACAACTGTAGCCTACACGTCTGTCAATGTATGAGTGACAAGGCAGTGTATTAAAAGGTGTCTGATATTATAAAAAATATGATTATATTAGGATAGGTAACATTAAGTACATGCAATATATAATGTGTTACATAAAATATGTTTCACTACAGGGACGGCCTTTGAGAGTGAGCCCTCAGCAGCCTGCTATCTCCAACCCTGTTCCACCCCCTCCTAAGCCAAAATCAGCAGCTGCTGATGGCCCCAAGCAGGAAAATGAGGAGATCCTGAACATCATCCTTCCACCCAGGTATAGCTCCATACCATCAACAATATAACGTTCAACAAGAACAAACCACGCTCTCATTTAGCTCAACTTCTGCTGTTGCAGGGAATGGATGGAGGGAAACCAGCTGTGGATGCAGCACGTGTCTAGTGCACCGTGTACCAGAACAGACGTTATTCGCCTGGAGGAACAGTTGGACATAAAGCTGCAGCAATGGCTGGCCAGAGAAACGGGAATCTGTCCTGTCCGCAGGAAGCTTTACTCCCAGTGCTTTGGTAAGGAGGAGGCTGAGATAGTGGCGGTTTCACCCACATCAACTCAATTGTCCTATTCTCCTAATTTTCTATTTCTTTCAGATGAGCTGATCAGACAGGTGACCATCAACTGCGCTGAGAGGGGTCTGTTGCTTCTGAGGGTCAGAGATGAGATTCAGATGACTATAGTTGCCTACCAGACACTGTATGAGAGCAGCGTGGCTTTTGGAATAAGGAAAGCACTGCAGGCTGAGCAGGGCAAGACTGTCATGGAGCAAACAGTAAGGACATTTAGTCATTTATTATGACTTACAAACAATTACATAAAGGGCACCGGACCCAAAATCGGAAAAATGTTTGCAGCACTTCATAGATAAGATCTAAAGCCAACGGAATATAGTTATAAACTGTTTTTCCGTAAGGTATCCAGCAGAGAGCACCATTTCACTTTAAGAGTGTAACATAAGGATGGGGGTAGTGCTCTTTGCATAACTGACGTACAGGTTTGTCTTTTCACATGCCTAGATTTGTGATCTGGAGGAGGAGAGAGACGAGCTCAGGAAGCAAGTGAACGAACAGAGAGCCATCTATGAAACTATTAAAAAGAGAGAAAACGAAAAGAGACAGTTGGAGGAAAAGAAGCTCAGTGAAGAGATTCAGTTCCTGAAGAGAACCAACCAGCAGCTCAAGGTGATGGTTCTTTTTTACGTACCAAAGAAAAACAATCTTTTAGATTCAGAACCAATAGCAGCCATGTTGTCTTGTCTTAAGATTGTTACTTTTGTCTTCCTATTCAGAACCAACTGGAAAAGATCCTTACACCAAAGAATTAACTTCGCCAAACCAGAACCGGGTCTTCATTTCCCAGTACAGAATGTGACATTTGTTCTTTGTCTCGTTTCTAAATGAATTCATATAAACTTAACCGATTGTAATTAACAAGTATTTTATTACAGCATGGCATGACAAGTACAGTTCACAATAACTGTACCTTTCTCTTGAACATCAAGAGAGCATTACATCTGTCAAAAACAGTCCTGGGCTGAAGGGGAAAAGAGAGACGGTCGTGGTAATGATAAGGCCTCAAGTGGCCACTTGATAAAGACCATTTAACAATTAGTCAGCATTCCACCTTCTATCAACTCTACACGATCAATAAAAGCGTGTTCTTTTGGGCTAGTCTAAATAAAGATTTATTACAAATGTTGCGTTTCACGAGTCCAGTCTAGTGCTTTGATCGTTTGGCCTTTTGGCCTTCTTTGGCCGATGCTGGGATCTTTCTGTTCTTGTTCTTGTTCTTGACATTGTGCGTTTCGTAATAGCGTACACCAACTTTCTTCGTCTTCTGAGCACGGTCCATTGCTCGTCTCTGTAGAGATGGATAAAGAGAACAGAGGAAAAACATGAGTAACTTCATTCCTGTTAGACCAGAAAGTCAAGTCATATATATATATATATATATATATATATATATATATATATATATGAGGTTATCTGATGAAACTTTTTATATAGAGCAGGTCTACACTGTACTCTTGAATTTACAGAGATCCAACATTCCAAAAGAGGAATACACATTGAGCAAATGCGTCGACACAGAGATCTGTTTGACGTCAGCGAGGACAAACACTGCATACCTGTTTAGACGTCAGTCTGCGGGATTGGGTGGGCTCCTCGTCCTCCTCAGCTTTCCTCTTCTTGCTCTGCTGGTTTGCATCTGAATTCAAACGAAGATTGACAAATGTGAGTCCGTGCCTGGCCGGATCTCAACTGTCAACCTGACCAATCCAATTTGTATGGCTGCAGGCAAATACCGTACATATCTGTATCTGTGTGTCAAACCTGGGTTAATACATACTCACACCAGTGAGATGGCATGCTTGTGTGCTTTTTATTTTGTTTCTGAGAAACTGAACGGTTTTTTTAGAAGTCTGATCTTCCAAAACAAATCAATCTACCTTCATCACCATACAAAGTCATGACAAACATGTTGATCGGCTACCTTTGTTCTGTGCTTGCTTTGCTTGCGCTGCCGCCGCTTGTTTAGTCTTGATGTCCGTGAACGCTTTGTCAGACAGCGCCTTAGGTATCCTGTCCAAAGAAGAAAAAGAGTGGATGAATTCCCAACAAAGCAAATAGTTGGGATCTGTTGTAATAGACAGTGATCATCTATGCAGCTAAACTTGATTAAAGAACACAAAGACATGGAAAAGTTATGGAAACAGGCTCCTGATCAGAGATGAACACTACTGACAGCTGGTCCTCAGGGGCTTACAGGCTGCTTAGCACGGACCAACTCAAATGCATGGCATCTCTGTGCCTGACAACTTCCTGTTACTTTACTGGACAAAAGAAATTAGGGCAAAACAAAGAACATATTTCAGTGAGGTTTGGTGGAGAGGATACTGACCGGATTGCAGAGAAGCGTTTGGATTTGGCCCGGTCCAGGAAATGCTTGTACTTAGAGATCTTGTCATCCAGCTCACGAATCACCTCCCGTGAACTCTTGTTGCTGTTTGCTTTGCCCGTCTGAGCGGTTGCGGTTGCGGGCTCGGCGCCCTCAGTCTCTCCACTAGCTGGTTCAACATTGGCCCCGTCTGCCTCGCCGCCGCCCTCCTTCTTCTCCTCCTCCTCCTCCTCTTCTTCTTCTTCACAGTCTTCCTCGCCATCAGAGCCGGAGAAGTCAGACAGCCCCAGGTCAGGCATCTCCACAGGAACCAAGTCTTCCTCGTTGAACTCGGGTGCCACATTGATTTTGCCGAAGTTCTGTTTCACATTAGACAGCATCTTCGTGACCTGCTCCTTCTTTCTCTGCTCCGGGGTGGCATCCGGATTGACTGGCTGCTCCTCCTGCACAGTCTCAACGGCCGCTGAGGGTCCTTCAACTGGCAATTGCCCCTTGCCCTAGAAAAACAACAGACCCAAAACACAGGTTGAAAACACAGGGCCCAGGTTGGCGTAGAGAAAAAGTAATTTACGGATGAAACAGAACAAACTCTTACCTCGTGATCCGCCTCAGCCCCAGGGGGTTTCACAAAGAAGGGGATGCGTCCTCTCTGCCAATCGTTCAACACCATTTTGGAGACTGTGGAGATATCTGGCTCGCCACCCTGTAGAATACGTTGCTCAAGTTCAGGATTTAAGCTAGTGGTTCACATGCACGTTACTATTTAACTGGAAGCCATAAATAAACCAGATGTATTACGTAAGGATTTGGTGTTGCACTTCATATACTGATATGATACTGTTATGTTGTTACATTTTTATAATAATAAAAAACTAGATTCCAACTTGAGGCAGAGCAGTTTTAAGTATATATCCTGTTAACGTCCCGCAAGCAAGAAAATGAAAGAGGTAGATTGAGACCTTCATAAGTTTCCCAGTGCGCATTGCCAGCTTCTCGAGGAATTCTTCAGGGGAGTTCCAAGTGGGGATGCGGTAAGTCTTCTGAATGTATTCTGGCTTGGCCCGCTCCAGCACTGCCCCAATGTGCTCCTCTGGGTTCTTGATCTTCTCCACTTGAACCTTTGTGAGGAAGGGGAAGAAGAAGGCGTGCAGTTTAAGATACGGACCGGCAACCTTTCAGTTACAGGGACTACGAGGCCTAAATGTTGTGAGGATCAGAATCGGAGCTTGATTAAGGCACTTTTTAACAGCCAGGTATTAGCAAAAATAATCCACTTTCAATTCTTTGTTCATTACGTTCCAGGTACTAGAGCTGTCAAAGGTCCCACAGTAACAGTTACACATTAACTGTCTCTGGGACAGTGTGTCTTTCTGTGCTATGAGGAGCACAAATGATTCACCTCCATTGTATTGGAGCAGAAGTATGCGAGGCACATATCAGAAAAACCTAAGTACATAAAGACAAATCAAAGAGACTTACCACTCCTTTCAGGACAATATCAGATTCACTGTCATCTGAAGGGTAGACAACACCGGGACAGTCAATGAGGAAGATGCGCCTCATCAAAGTGATGTACTGCCACACCTAAAAAACAAAGGAAGGAGATTAGTGTTTAAATCATTTCAGGTTCACATGAGATGTTAGACCGTGGCAAAATATATTTTTTAAATTATCTTTTGTTCGTGCAAAACAAAGACGGTTTTGAATCTAACCCAAGAATTGTGATAATGGCTTCCTTTCTTTTCTCCATATGCTACAAACCATCTCTCTCTTCCACGATTGGTTCAGAGGGATCTTTTTACATACCTTACTACAAAGCAAGGAATCTCGCCCTCCCTGTCTGTCTGTCTTTCGCATTTAGGCCGCGGATCAATGGCTGCAGTTTACTTTTGCTGCTGGACACCGGATACACTAACACTACAACCAAACTCTTCTTCATTCCCTGCAGCACATCCGGTACCGGGAGCCAAGCAACGGGCCCTTTCTGAACGCATACTGCACTAGCAAACATACGCGCACATCCATTTGAACCACAGTAAGAACGCGGGTCACGGCAGTGCAGCCAGTATGTGGTGAGAATGAAAGGCAAGGTGAGAAATGAAGGAGGGTTGGATGCAGGCCCATTAGATTCACTGGCTAGATTCACCCCCCCCTTCTTTCCCCTTGACCCTGCTGTGGACATCGGGGTTTTCAGATCCAAACAGGATAAGCAGCCCCAGGAAATTAAGGATGAAAATGGTTGTTGTTCTTTCTCTTGGCCCAGTCGCTCCGTAGATTTTCAGTTACAGAGTTAAGAACTCTGAGCCAACTACTTCTGTTGTTGCAGCCATCAGCAATTATTAAGAAGAGGAACATCACATCACCGTCCCACTGAATCAAACCTCCTCTTCCCTATACACAAAAACATTCCCTTCTTTGCTCTTATCCTTTATTATTATTAGTGTATAATACTGGTCGGATCTTTTCTTTCATATTCTTAATTTTAGGCCTTTGCATTGGAGATTTTTTTCTGGCAGGAAAGGTTCAAAGATTTTCAACAACAGGCACTCATATGAACACTTAACCTTTAGAATTCAGTTTCATCATTTTCCGTAAAAAAGAAAATAAGGATTTCAAAACTGTTTCCTGTATTTCTTTTTACAGAGCCCTCCAGTGCAGTGCCTACTAAACACGCTTTCAATGTCGCTAGACTTCAAATCACATGTCTCCATTTAGCTTGCATGGCTGAGATGAGACTGGAAACGTACCTTTGTTTCTCCGGCAAGGGGTGCCACATTGCAGACCTTCTTAGACCGCAGGGTGTTGATGACGGAGCTCTTTCCCACATTCGGGTAGCCAATGAAACCCACACTGATCTGTTTCTTGTCTGTGTGGAGCTGTGGGAGGCAAAAGTAAAGTCAGAATGTGGTGTTTCCTCAACAACAACAACCTCCGTCTGGTCCTCAGTCCACGGAGGTAATTTAAGATGGGGCTCTGTTGCCATTAGCAATAAACCAAGTGAACGTGTCATCACTCCAGAGTCACAATTTAGTTTGTTCACAACACATACCAAAAGATATCTTTAAAAGGATTTGTTATGTCAACATGAACATCACGAAACCTTTCAAAACAAGAGACGTAGCTAACTTTTCTTTCCGTCCCAGGAGGTGGACTATGGAGGCGGTTTTTTGGAACAAGCTTTTCATCTTGTTACCTCCAGAATCTTTGGTGAACGCAGTCCAGAGAATAACTTTTACAAGGAAAAAAAAAAATCCCATAGATGTTTTCACATAACAGCCTCTTTAAAATCCCAACATTCAATTTAACAAGAACATTCCATTTGAATATCAAACTTTATCAGATCTTTTAAGTCCCACGCTTTCACAAACGTGTTACATTCCACAGTCACTACGTCACATGTTCAGGTCTACTTTTAGAGTAGAGCTCATTTAATGGCAGGTTAGAGAGAGATGTTATAATGCAACCAAACTCAAAGACCTAAAATACAGCTCATAGTTTTTGTTATAAGTCAATCTATATGAATAGTACACTCAGAAATCACAGGGCGTGCAATTTGAACATCCACGGCCAAAAGCAAATAAACCGTTTTGAAAGATTCCACTCAGTGGACAATAAGCTGAACGACATAAAAGGCAACACGTTATGGTATCTGGGACTGTTGTTGGAGCAGTAAATGGTTTCCTGCTTAAATCACAGGTATTTTGAATCTGAGCCATGTGCTTACCTTGCCAAACTGCCTGAGCAGCTGGATGAGGCAGCCCTTACCAAACGAGTTGGTCAGGCTGGCATGGAAAGCCAGAGTGGGGTACTCTTGGGATAAAAGAGCTACCCAACGTCTCTGAAATTCAGTGGAGACAAAGAGACATTATTTTTTTTATCATACTATGACAAAACAGACACATTCACTCCCAATGAAATGGAAACTAAAGATCAACATGTTGTCGATTTCTTACCGTGACCCAGGTGGGGATGAGGTCACACTTGTTGAGAACAAAGATCAGATGTTTCCAGGATTTCTCTTTCTTCATGTATTTCTCGATGCTCTGGGAGCGCGTTCCCATGGGATCACGGGCATCGAGCACTTGGATGATGACATCAGATGAGTCAATCACCTATCACAAGAAAACGGTCAGGAATGCAAAATGGCCGCGTAACGCGTCACGGTAACGCTACATTAGCTGAGAGGAGGATGGAAACAATACCTTGTAAAGTTCTCCCCAGATCCTCTTGGACTGGCCCTTTTTGAAGATTTCCTCACGCACTTCATCCCTGTTGCAACATGAGAATAAAACTAGCATTAGTGCGGGAAATTGTCATAATTATCAATTAATTATCAATTATTGAGAGTTGGTTTAAAAATGCATTTTGTGGGGTCACAGTGACCGTATTCTTTGACAGCTAAATTCTAATCAGTTCATCCTCGAGTCCAGGTGGAAGTTTGAGCCAAATCTGAAGAAATTCCCCGAAAGCGTTTCTGAGAAATCGCATTCACGAGAAGGGACTGGACTGACATCCCAAAAACATTAAATATATAAATTCAGCAACCAGCTAAAGTAGCCAGTAGTGGATCGATCAGAATATCTTCTAACGGGTCTTACCGGACCCCCGTGTCCTCAACCACCAGGTCTTTGTCCTTGTCTGCATTGTAGGTCCGGCCTGAGGCCTCAGCCTTTTCTATGAGGTCCTTCACATCCTCCACCATGAGACTGGGCCTCTTCCTCTGAGCCTTGCGCCCAAATGTGGTCTCAAACCCCTCTGTGTCCAGAATGTGCACCTTGGAGTTCTGCAGGTGTAGAAACAAAGGAAATGATTAGACTCACAGCTCCGACTGTCCAACTTGTGTTTTTCCTACACAATACAACTGCACAGTGCATATTCAAATGAGTAAGAACAGCTAAGAACATTTTCAGAATGAATCTTTTGTGACACAATGCAGGTGGAAAGGTTTGCGTCTGTGTTACAACCAGTCAAAGTGATGCAGCCGTTCCAGAGGTTTCGGACAGAATCACAGAACAAATACATACAGTAAACAGAACAACCAAATATGCAACAACCATGCCAATGAAACCGCTACGCCGGTGCCAGGACTGATTAAGTGTTCCAATGATATTTATCACAAGTCATGCCTCTATTGCAACACTGCCATGAAAGGTAGAGGGAGGAGGTGGGGAGTTCAGGGTTGTCAGAAACAATGATCTTTAAGGATTCAGGTTGCCTGACTATCTGCCAAGATCTTCAACAGGGCTTTCCAGTTATTTGATAATGCATTCCACCTATGGAACCCACAAAATCTGGTTCAACTCATCTGCCTTTTTGGAATAAGATCTGTCAACCGGTCAATCAACAGTCCGGCATCCAGATTTGAGAGCAATGTTTTTCACATGAATTGGGCTATTAGCTGGTTGGTAAATGAGGTCTTCACTACTTGGGGAAAAATAATGCTCCGCATAAGCATGAACGCTACGCTGATCCGAGACGCTGCTGGTCACATATACTCGTAATGTTAATGGTAATAACACAACCGAAAGTAAAGGAAACAAATCAGTATCTTTAACTGTTTCACATTTAGAGAAAGGTCTCAATTCCATGAGGGACTATATAAAAAAAAGACTGAAACAGACCCAGTATGTTGGAAAAGAAGAAGTGGATGTTATTCAGAATTGCGTAGAAACGTCAACAGTTTTATATGCTATTATACGCTTAATAAAATGTGTAAAAGGTGTTAATTCACACAAACAATCACACATCTCCTCTAGAGAGCCTTCCTGGGACAAATGGACAATTAGGTGGACAGCACAGGATAAAGAGGAAGAAGTAATTATTCCGTTACATTTAAAGGAGCTTTCTGCATTTTATACTCACATGAGCTTTGACTCTATCATGCAGGAGGGACATGGGGAGTTTGCTTGGTCTCATCACCACACGATACGGATCCTTCTGTACAGCTCCCATCTCGTCTTGGAACTTCTGGAGGGAGGACTGCTTGATCACACGGGTATTTGCTGAAACACAGAAAATACAAAATGTGTAGTTCGGATTTCCTATTTTCTCTAAAAATGATATTCATAACCATTTATTTGATTATCTTTCCAAATTCCCATCACACTCATTGATGAGGTATTTCAGGAGTACTCAAATGTGTGGATTAAAAGTCCACATATGAATTATGTTATCATCAGACATCTCTCAATATCTGCCATCACATTGAGGATGTCACCAGTAACGAGTACATTTTTACACCAGAATATGGTTTTATTAATCCTGTTCCGTTTCAATTCAAAATTCACACAGTGTATATATTTCTGCCATAGTGTCTGTCTAACACAGTGCATTCCCTATTGCTGTACACTCGGCTATTATTGCTGCTAACTAGCCATGCGTCGATCCAACGTGCTCAGTCCCGGTCCCTGGGCTTTGGGTATCGGCACAGAGCCGATATCATAATAAGTGTTATGCCTCACTGTGTGGAAGTGACTGGGAACATTCTTTTATGTCACTTAAATATTGCTTTCTCAACTCTGTAAAGCAAAATATAACAAAATAGATATAAAATAATGATACCCGATCCAGCTATTTGAGTCAGTATCGGTGCATCTCTACTGCTAACACAAAAGGGAGAGAACTAGTAAGTTGTGCTGAACACCAAACCATATGAGAAGTAACACGAGTATGCATTTTGGGATTTGACGCCACAGATAAAAAGTAACATTTTTGCAAAAGTGACAGCCCTTGATTCCATCATCAGACTCTTACTCTTGCCATTCATTGTTCTTTATTTAAATAGCTTGTATTGTTATTTGGAGACCCTAGGAAGACATGCTACCACACTCTGGAAGCCAAAGAGAATCTGAATGAAGAATATTGTATCATCTTGCTAAAGTCACCAAAAAGTGCTAGTAGGCAGTGGTGCATTTAACGCTATGCGCTTGAAATAGATTTTTCTATATTGCCAACATGGTCAGGTTTTTTTAAAAAGTGGCCCGGAACAATAAAAACTCATAACTTTAAATTCTTCATGCAGTAAAATATCCATGTGTTCAGTGTTGTCTTGCTTATCACCGGACATAAACACATTAATCTATAAACCACAAAAAAACAAGTGTTTCTATATATATTGCTTTAACCTACACAAAAGGTAAGGAAGTGCACTTACTAAACCATTTGATGTTTGGTTCCACTCTGGCTACAGTCCCTGGAGCCACAGTGGACTGGAACTGGAGCGGTCTGATGACTTTCCCACGGTCATTGCTGGGAGCACAACATCAGTGTCAGTGTGGATATAGCACTTGTTGGTATATTTCTGCCCCTTAGAAAACCAGCAGCCATTGAGAATAATGAAAATCTGTATCATCACTTACCATCTCTGCTTTTGTCTGTACATATTCAGACGTTTGATGGTGGTCCGGTCCCTCATGTTGGTCGCTCCAGCAGCTTTGGCTCGATCTGTGAAATATACGGACAGTTTATTTAACAATTGATCAACGCACTTCGCTTTACAAGGAACATCAGCATCCTATTACAAATTAATAACAGCAGCTGACACTTCAATTTGACACAAGCCCTTCGCTAAAAGTTTCATACTTTAGCGTCAAATTTAAATGTCCCAACGCTAACTTATTACAGAAGTAGCTCAAGTAAGATTGCGTCAACTTCACCTGAATAGTGTGTTTCATTTGGAAAAGACTTGCACACATATTAATCTCACAAAGTTAATTTATAAATGTCTTTTCAAGAACATATTATGAACTGGCTAACAACAATTAGCATTAGCTGTAAACAAACGGTGTTGCTAACGGGGGTTTAGCTCACCGGGGTTGCTGCTGGACGTTGACTTGTTTATGGAGCTTTTCCCCTTGAACAGAGGCTTCACCATTTTGACGGCTTAGTCGGCAGAGCTTTCCACGAAGAAAAAAGTGAAGAGCCCACACGACAGTGTCTGAAAGCGGAGGTTTAGATGCTGCTATTCCCGTCTGCTCTTAAAATGTACACCGTACACGTGCTGTTACGGTGAAGCAGGAAGGACGTCATCAAAGGAGCGACGGCGACGAGAACCAATCAGAGAGCTCCTGAAACTGTACAGAATGGATGTGCTGGACATATACCGACTGTATAAAATCCCTTGTGCAACATTCTCAATATAAAGTTATGTAAAATGGCTTCATCTAAACTTTAAGCAATAGGAGTATGTATTCTGAAATTAACTATACATTATGTAAATGTTACATAATTACTGATGTGTAAAAGTAAAGTTAAATATTGTATTAATTAGTCTTCTATGTAGGGGACAATGACAGAATCACAGAATCGAGAGCTATACTACTGCTCTTCACGTTGTTAGAAAATGCATTGCTATGCTCGTTTTATTCCAGAAGAGGGTGCAATACAGTTTCTATTAGGGTGTTGATGCCAACATGCCCTGTTGAATAGCTATGGCCTCCCATGCTGACTTTAGACATTCATTACTCAAGAGGCTGCTCTCTGCATGATGAAAGAGGCAAGGTGGTTGAATAAATGTGTTTTGGCTCAAATGTGTCAAGAAAAATAATTAATGATGAGGGAAGTGGCAGGGATTTTTTAAAATATTGATATCATAAGTCCAAGTTTCCCCAGTTCACCTAAAAAACATTTGTATTCAAACATTTGTTTTATTCAGTTAGCTATTCCAGTAGTTTTCTGTATTTTTTCCCAAGATGAAGATGTAAATGCTGATTCAATGCCTTAATCTCCACACATCAAAGAATACAATTCTGGTGGAGGAATTCTGAATCTTTTATGTTTTGTTGTTTCTAAAGTACCAAGGACATGACATCAGCGTCCTTAGTGTAGCCTATGGCCTTGCTCATGCAATGCAAAAATAGTCAAATCAAAGATACAAATACATATTGCCAATATTAAACCGGGGCAGATAGTTTAATTGTGTTGCTTTTTATTTATTACAATATAAGTGGCTGGGAGGCAATCTGCAGAAGAAAAAAATACTCCCAGGACAATATGATTTTAATTAACGCAGAACTGATGCAGGCCGTCAGCAGGCCTATTTGACACAGAGATATACGAAAGACCGAGCTTGTCTGGTAGTGATGACGCTGCCTTCACAGTGTGTACGATATGTTACACAAGTATGGCCCAGAGCCAAAGCCGGCAAGTTCGTAGAGACTCAGGTCTGGAGAGGCGCCATCCAGCATTCAGTTTATACAGCAGGGAGACCAAGGAATGTTCTCTGTTCATTTTCATACAGATGAAATTGGAACTGACTTCATCAGCAATCCACTGCGATAAATTATTTATTTTTATATTCACAAAGTAGATTTTTATTTCCATCTTTAAGCTGGAATCAGAGCGGGAAAAAACAAGATAAAAAGATGTTTGGATTCAATGTAAACATTCATCCTCCATTTTAAAATCCACATTTACAACATAACTTCCATCCAACAAATTGTATTTATGCACTCAGAGGAGAAACAAAATGTCAAATCACTTTTATTACAAGCCAACTTAATTTAAACCCAAACAGTGACGGTTGTAGTTATAGACAGATTGTGCACTCTTCCAAATTCTTCTTATCCCTTAAATGTAATAATTCTTATGCCTAAACACAACCTTTTGGTTTGGCAAGACATTCACAGCACTCAAGTGGTATCTCTCTGTGAAGAGCGTTGTCTTAAAAGGTTCAAATGACACAGAATTTGTGAATCTGTGTCTCTTTGCACCTGATGCACGCAGTTCAATGCCTTTAAAAAATAAATAAATTAGCATACCTTCTAATCCAACACATTGTCACAAGAGTTTGTTTAAGACTTTTAGCACTGGTTGAATCAATTCGAATCAATCGATTTCTTTGGTTTCCACAAGGAAATTTAGTTTCAAGTCATAAAAAAGCCACCATTTCTTCAATAAGAAGAAGCACTGAACACAGTTAGTCTCAGTCACCAGTCATCAAAATGAATGTAGGGAATATTTTGTTTGTCCTCACATCACATCTGTATTCAGCGGTTGTGCGTTTTGGATGGACAATCCACACCATCTATGACAGAGTGACCACAATTCATTGTTGATGCCCTCAGTTGTTGGGAAAACACGAGACTTCAACAAGGCTTACAAGCAATTTTATAGCAATAAAAATCATAACAGGCTACATGTGGTGCTTTTATAGAAATAAAAAAACAAACCAATTTGCTTGCCAGGAAGTAGAAAACAATATTAAATAGTAAGAAAAATACCACTTCTGTACCGCTCAAGCAGCTTTATACACCAGCAGTTGTCTTCTCTCTTCTTTTACAGGAATTAAAAAATACATAAAAGCATTAAGCGTTACAATGAATGGCAGATTATTTGTATCACAACACATACTTCTGTTCAGCACTAGATTTTAAAGACCAATAACATGGAAAATGTTAAAAACAGAGAGCACTGTGTTCTTTGGCCTCTAATCAGGGCACTGGAGTGAGAACACTTGACAGATGATGTGAAAATTCTCCCCAATGCCTCTGATCTTTGGTTCTCTAGCCGTGGAGCATGGCAGGTAGAGCTTATTTGTTTCTGTCGGACTGTATGGACAGCCAACCTCTGAAGTCAAAGCATGCATCTTTCTGGCAGATATTCAGTCAGCTGATCAGTCTCCACCAATTGTGTCTGACAGCTCAAGAGTTGGGGAGTGGGGCATCAACAGCTAGTACTACTATTAGATAAGATTATGACAGAAGCTTGCACATGTTGATACTTCAGGCCCAGGTGGTGCCTTGCAGATTTGCTATATTCAGCTAACGAGGTTCATTCCAAAATGAAATAACTGATGTGAAGTCCACTGTTTGAAAGACTGACACATCCTTTCAAAGAGTTTAATTAATAGTATAAAGCCATCAAAAGGGAATGAGATATTTTAACTTTAAAATAGGGAATAGATCTATTTTAGCACCTGCTTGAACGAATTTATGTTTATCCTAGGAATATCTGTTACTTTAATCCTGATAAGTTGAAATAACGCAAATCTTGCAAAAAGTTCCATAAGAATAAGGAGTTAATACAAAAAACAATAAACTGTGCTAAAATGTGATTTCTTTAATGGAAAACAGTACAAATCTAACAAGCTTACAACAGCAACAAATGTACTGTGTGTTGTAAAATCACAACACCCAAAATCATAAATAATACAATTAAGGTACTTCCCCACTGTTGCTTGGCGAGGTTATAATATGCTGTGGCAGGAATTATAAACATTTGCTTTAAAAAAATTTGCCCGAACCCCGTCCCCCATTCACTTGGTGAGAAATACCAGATGTAGGGGATTTCAGGAGTAAAGGTACTCAAGTCTTTCTTTTAAATCTACAATACACAGTGAGATGGAAATAAGCAAAACAGGGTTAGTGTGACGGATGCTGCTTCACAAATCAGTGGCAGCGTGTTAAAGCTCCCCATAACTGTTCATGTGAATGTGTGCATTTATGTGTGTGAATATAATATTTCAGTTTGGCTCACTTTCAGAGTCTCTGCTTTGTATCAAAACTAGAACACCAGCAAGATGATGAAGCGCAGCCTGCAGCCGCCAGTCTGACTGAAGAAAAAGAGAAACATTGACGAAGGCCTGAAGGTCGCTCCTCCTAGCAGCCTCACTTTCGAAAAGGTTTGCAAAAGATAGCTTACATTTCTGCTGAGAGTGCTTCATGGCTCTACTGGTGGGCTACTGACCTGCTGAAGGCTGATAGTCACTGTTGTGACATGAGTCATTTCATCAAGTTCTTCTGTACTTAGACAGGGGTCGCTGCTGCAACAAGGGTTTGATAACGCAGACACGTTAGAACTCAATTTTAGATGGAAACAAGTCTACAGCCATGTTAGTGGCTCACTCCTTAAGGGTCCGACACAACGGGCCATGTGTTGTTGCTCTAGTTTTTGCAGTGTGTCCCACACAGTTGGCACTAGTGTGCCCTTATTCAGTGTTTTTTGGGGCCCAATTCAGCATGTTGAATCAGCGGAGGAGCTCTTCTCACTTTTCATCTTCATCTCGATCACTCCAATACACAAATATTTTCAACTTGGCCGTCTAGAATCAAACTGAAGGGTGAGCGGGAGTGGTGTGACATGTATCTATCATAACAACAGTTTGTAGTTTATAACTTGTGACTACCACTACCTGCTGGTATGGAGAGTTATTTCCTATTATGCAGAACGTATGTGCTGTTGGCTGTAGTTGTGGGTACTTTTTGGCCAAGACACAGGTGACGTGAGTCAAACCAATAGTCAGCCTTTGTCGCCGCTATTCCTTTGTTGTTGATTTGATGTGTCTGAGCATTTAGGTCGCCTATGGGCACAGCAGTGCTTTGAGCTAAATGCTAATATCAGTAAGCTAACATGCTCAATACATCAGTGCATACAGCTGTTAAGCAAGTAGCCTATAATGTTTACCATGTTCAACATCTTAGTTTTGCATGTTAGCATGCTAACGTTTGCTAACTAACACTAAACCTGATGATATGTCATTGGTTTTGCAAGTATTTTGTCAGTATTGGACAAGCAGAAATTTCTGTGTAAAATTTCAATCTAGTTGTCATCAAGACAAGACTAAAATGCCTAACTATCAACCACATGGTGGAACTAGAAGAAAAGTCAGGGAATCACCAATGTCAGGATTCATCTTCTGGAGACCATGATTGTTTTTTTCAAAATTGAATGGCAAGCCATCTTATAGTTGTTTCAGTCCGGACTATGGAGACTAAACAATTAAATCATGGCAAACAGTTTGTTTAATGCTAGAAACTATTTAGTTGACATACACCCTTAATGTTCCATCATCCTCATGTCATTTCCCAGACATTAAACATGCCTTAAGTCTCAAAATTTAGGCTCTGAAGACATTTAACAATACTAAGGTCTTCATTACAAATATTGGAGCATTGTCTCCCATCACAAAGCACTAAAGAGAGAAAAGTACTCTTGCCAGGAGCTCCTGTCTTCAGATAGCAACCGCACCTCATTTATATATAGAGGTATTATGGCCAGTTTCAGGGGGAGATTTGACAGATTTAAAATGACATATATCAAAAAGAGGGAATGATGAGAAGAGAGAACCGTGACTCATGTAACAAATGAAAACCAATCCTGGAAAAACCCAGCTGGATATGAAGTGATGCAATATGTTGTTTTTCAACAGAATATGTTTGATGAATGCGCAATATCCTCTGTGTTTATTTTCATCAAAACATAATCTTTTACTTGTTTAGTTCATGGCTTGTCGTGGCCACAAGTTTCACACCACATAAATCATAGCATAATCTGTTGGCAAGAACCTTCGGGAGGCCCTCTAATGAATGGTGTTTATGAGTGCTAATCTGTGGCATGTAAACCACCATTTTGGGTTGAGATAAGCCACAATAAGGTGAAAATATATATTTTAAAGTGCGTTGAGTTCACGTTGCACACTTGGCTCACAGGTCAGTTTCCATTGACCTTCAGTTTGAGTTGTAATATCAATGTGAAGCCAAAATATTTACTATCATCTAAATGTCACGGAGGACCTCAACATAGAAACAGTTATCACACATTTGCAATTTCACTTCTCACTTGGTGGAAATTCATGCACAATTCGTTCATAACCAAGACTTGACAAGCAGCTGTGAGCCCCTTGGATGTTAGTATGAATTTAAAAAAAGATCCTAATAACTTTATGGAAAAATGTGGTTTTACAAGAAGTTATTTGGTTACCTGTGACTTTCTTTTTCATTTTGGTTCGTATTTTGCCTGATAAGATTGATATCTCTCAAGAAACATGTGGGAGCTATTACAGAGAAATAGGCCTGAAAGGTCTAAATAACCACGATTTGAAGGGACGTTAATGGTACAACGTTAAGGGCCTCTATAACGATAAACCCATGTGCATGACTGGCCTAACAGAGACAGGCTTGTGTCTTACAGTTTCCAAGGCAACAGAGCATTAGCGAAGAGTTCTCCCACACGCTTAAAGACGGGGACAAGCAAAGTTGAAGCCTGTCTTTCTTCCTGGTGCCTAAAACAATCTTGAGGGCTGAAATGTTGAATAAATTGCACCGAGACAGCCAAGAATACAAGTAATCCCATGGTGTTTAGTGAAACAACAAAATGATTACCTTCCGATAAGACAAAAATGTGTGTCAAGTGTTTCTCAGAAACGTAATACAAATCTTAAGTGAAATGCAAGAACGCTCCCCTGCCTGCAATCTTGATGTACCAAACCCGCTTGGTTGCTGCTCAAGCACTTGCTCAAAGAAGCTGGCAGCAGGTCCGTCTCTAGTTCATCCAAGACAAACACACTCCTCTCGCTCCTAAGGCCAAAGATGAGCTGCCATGGAGTTCAGGCCCCTCTTTGCACCGTGTCCATCTGGTCCGCAGCACTAGTTTCACCTTGCCAACGCAGTGTGTTCGTGCAAACACGGTTTGGACCTCTACTACACTTTGAGTGTCAGTAACTGGACCGTGGTTAGGCCATGATGTAAACTTGTAGGGTCAGCTAAAAATAAGTGTTGCATGGCAAGTTTCAGGTGGGCTGTGTGCCATAGTGCTTCTCGCCAACAATCTTCCCCACTTGAATCGAAATAGTGTTCACCGGAGGTGGGCACCCCCACCCCTCTCTCCTCTCTCTGCTTGTTTTTTCTGTGCCTCACTAAGGCAGCTTGTCTTTAACGTTTATCTGCTGCCCTTTCAATTTGATAGGGACAACAGAGAAGCCTATTTGGACGGAGGTCTGTGTCACCTCAACGCTATGGTTGCCACTGCTGAGGTCATGCCATGAAAGGGAAATGGAGCAGTACTGTTTCCTCTGAGCACTCTGAAACACAAGTGATTACATTGACTGATCTGTCCAAGGGACCCTGGTTGGTGAGGATCAAAGGCGGCCTGGAGACCACCTGGAACTTCTCTTGGCAGTAGACTTGGCCTGTAGAGGGATGAGAGGCTCTGGGAAAAGGCGCAGAAGCCCTGTGCCTCTCGTTCCCATCCTGATCTTCGTGAGAACACAGGCTCTTTGATTGAGGAACCTCCTTTGCTTCCAATGTGATTTGTTTTCCAAGCATTCAGTGTCACATTCAAATATAATATATCCTTGGCTTACATCCTTTACTTTGATACAATCTAAGTAGTCGAGGACTGAATGGGGTAGGTCGCCATAGTTAAACAATTGGTCTCTGTTGCCTTAACATCCTGATAGGTCTTCTTCGACCCCCTTGAACACTGGATAAATGAGTTAGGACCAGGCACCATCATACCTGCATATTACACCAATGTCACAAAGCTCACAAATGTCTAATGTAATATTTGTAATAAAATTAGAAATAAATAATATTACAATTTTAATAGCCCATATAATCATTACACAGATAACAATATTACACATATAAATAAGATTAAATCGCATTTCAGAAAGAATAATTGAATTTTCAATATCTCTGCACTCAACTTAATCTTAGTCTATTAAATGCTGTGAAAGTTAAGACATATGGAAAAATACTGCAAGTCAATGAGGGACATAACAAGAGTAAGTAAAATGTTGGACCATTTAGCTCCTAAATTCCTATCTATGGGCCAGTAGTGTGGTTTGGCAGACACATTACCCCTCTTACAAGTTGACCACTGGAAAAAAGAGTAATAGGATACAAAGTGTTCGTAGTGGTCTGAAAATATGTGCAAAATATTCATGCATACAGATAACATTTTGTACATATGACAGTGGTATACATAGTCTTCACATGACCCTACATTGCTTTTTGAGTATTACAGTATGAGTATACATTTGTTTTTGACGTATCACAAATACATTTTTTATCGTAGTCCATGGAAGTCAAAACAAACAAAGGTTCAACAACAACTTTCACCCAAGAGACCGCTGTTCATGTCCCATGTGAAATAGGAATGGGTGATACCAAACTTTTTGAATTCAATATGATACTGATACTTTTTTTAGTAGCTTGTGAGTATTGAATTATCAATCCGCATCACCGTCGATTCATCCATCCCTCATGTGAAACCAAAAGTCAACATTTACTTATTTTAGTTTACGTCGGGGAAAATATGTTTCACTCAAAACATAACTTAGTATGCAGTTAAATTGTATGGGAACGTCATTTTTTTACGAGACAGGGTAGTTAATTAAGGCCATACCAAATTATTAAACAACATATTGATTGCATCTTATTGTGGTTCGGGGTGGCAGCGGTTAGAGCAGGTCGTTCTTTAATCACAAGGTTGGCGGTTTGATCGACAGCTCTTCCTTTCTGCACGTTGGAGTGTCTTTGAGCAACACACTGAACCCCACGTTGCTCCTCCGGCGTTTCACAGCAGACCACTGCTCCTAAAAGGCTTAGGATGGGTTAAATGCAGAGTTCAGATTTCATATATGACGATTGAAATAAACTTTAAGTTTTGATTGTCTGGTGCTATGCATGCAAGACAATTGTGCTAAGCATTTGTGGAGCAAATGCAGTAAAAGAGTAGTGACAAGTTTAATAATCTATAAATGTCGAAATGACACACTTGTATCCAGGAAAAAAAGCCAGTATACACAAACTCTAAATGTGAGATTTCTCAGCTAATGGTGTTGTTTGTCACTATTTCCATTCCGTTTGTCCATGACACTATTGCAGAACTAGACTTGTGTTACAGACACGGAATGTTTATTTCCACCAGCTCAGGATTTTAATGCTCCGTGTCCCACAATATTACTAGATATGATTGCTTCCCAACCATGTGTCCTTGGCAAACAATACAGTGTCACTGTGGTTCGAATGTTACCTTTAAAGGAGACAGCCGCTTAGATTGATCATCAGGGTAATCTAACCTGCAGCAACCAGACAAGACAAGAAAAAGCAGCAGGGCTTTATTGGCGCCCTTTTACATAGCTCTCAGACATGTTTATCAAAGAGCAGTCTTGGTTCTGCTAACCATGATGCTTTTGTTCTGGCTTCAAAGGTGATCCTAAAAAACAAGATCGTCCACTCAACCAGCACCATGTTTGTGAGAAGTGCTTCCTTTTTTCTGCACTGAAGCAAAACGGGCAACAGGATGAACAGTGATTTTTAATAAACAAAAAAATGGCAGGGCAGGGCAGACAAACCGACGCTGAGACAGGGGACACACAGTTTAAATACACTGGGGAGGTGCAGGTGATCTGAACTCAATCAGGGGGTGGGGCTGACAATCCTAAAGGCGGGAAAACATACAAAGGCAGGAAAATTCAAAACCAAACAGGAAAGAAACTTAACAAAAACCGAGACCGTGACACAGGAGTACATTTTCCCAAAATACTGCATCTTGGTCTGGGCTACAAGACATATATATATAATTCAAAATGAAAGAAATGCTTGCTACCTTTTAACACCATACATTTGCAATGCCACTTGTTTTTGGAAAAATTTGGAAAAAGGGGGTTTCTGACAGGCTGGCACTAGACACTCACTCGGTGACTCCACAGTGGGTCTTATTCAACAAGGAAAAGCCTTTGTCTTGTTTTTTGTTGATTTGTAACAAGGTAGGAACTATAACAATACTGTCCCAAACCTCTCTGGGTAACTGTACTAAATGTCCCAGGGAGAGCACGCTTTGGACTCAAGTGCTAACTACCAACAAAAATTCAGACAGCTAACACTAGCATCAATCAATAGGCCAGAAAAAAAGCTTTCAAACAATACGTTGTTTGTATGTCGCATGACTAGAAACAGTTTTGTAGAAGAAAAACAACAAAATAGCCAAAATGAGGAAATGTTGACAAGGCTTTCCGAGTAGAGATATATAACTGTGTGTACTGTTTTCTGAATCCACCAGGAATTACTGAATCATTGTCTTAAATTCAATTTGCATTTAGTTGCAGTGGAGTATGACTGTAGAGCTGCTAGAGTTTATTTTTCAGAGGCCACATCTTCAGAGAATAAGTCAATAAGGACATGCAATCTAAAACATCATAAACACATTCTTATCATGCTTGGCCAGAGCTTGGAGTATTGTCCAAAAACATGCAAAAACAATGATTTATACAGCCAAGGCCTCCATACCTAAGGCCAGAAAGAATATTTGGCACCCAGACAGATTAGCAAGACAGTCTTTTAAAAGAATGTCCTTAAGGGAGGCTTAATTCTCGCTTTACATATGACGAGAAAACTTCACTCTAATTTTAATGGAATGCTTTGGTCACCTTATTGAACTCCTTATAAAAGTGGTCCAAAATTGTTCTGCAAACGATGACCGCCGCCCCCCTGCCATGAGCTATATGAGATCTGAAATATTGGCTTCGACAGGGGAGTTTGGATAAAGAGCCAACCTGCGTCTGTCTCCAGGAGGAACTAAACCTGAGTCTGAAGGAATGTTCCAGACCATAGAGAGTTTCTGTGGTGCAGATCCGAATCCAGACGCGCAGACTATTGTGAAGGGATTATTAGTTCCCATGTAGTCCTTATGCCCTCTAACCCCCCTTTCACTTCTCCACACTCGTCTTTGTGCCTGACTCTGCTCCCTGGGTCCATTGAGCAGAGAAAATTAGGTTCTGCTCTTAAAGGATTCATGTCCGTTAATGATTCAGCATTTGTAGTGTTGGTTTGATGTGTCAGTAGGATAAAAAAAAAAAAACGTTTCCATGATGTTGGCCTGTTGATTCTCGTTAGTGCCATATTTCTCAAGAACACTTTTGACCTCAGTTCTTTTACTTACTAGCCCTTCCTCTCTAATGGTTTCAGTTTGACCTGAAGAGAAAAGAACAATTTGACATTGGCTGCAGTTTTGGCGCTGAGGCATCCCCAGCCAACCGCAACACTCTCTCCATGGGCCTGAGGACCTGTAAATTAGACAAGCTACCCCAAATCCCATTTTGTGATGAATTGTCTGAAGCAATCTAATGGTGTTTTCTAACTGGGCAGGCAAAAACGGCGGATTTGGCATCACCCTGACTGTCTCGCTGTGCAGGGTCCCATAAATTTTGCGCTGAGTTTTGGTGTTACTGAGGTCGATCTGCCTTTCCCCTCACTCTGTCTGTCTGGAGGATGAGGAGGGATAAAGACACTCAGCTCGCTCCTGTGTTGTTTTGCACTGGGTTAAAGTTGCATTGAACCTCTCCCAAACCCTGGGCCTGGTAGCCTATTTATGGGCTCTTTCATGCCTCACCTACTTTCAAAAACATTCCATCATTTATGCACCATTACGTTTGGTGTAGATGGATGTGAGATTCCTTAGATCACTCTTTCCAGTCTCCCAATCTTGGATGCAATTTTGACACGTTTGTGACAGAATTTCTTCTTTGTGGTCATACAGTATGTTCGCAGGCAAAGATCAACAATAACGTCAAAAAAATGTTTATAGACAGTATCTGGCCAATATAGCTGTCCGTCAGCTACTGTGTTTATAGTCCATGTTGAGGGAATACCAGGACAAAGACGATGGTGTTTTCAGGAGAGAGGTAGGGTATTGAAAGGCCTGACTGTCACATATCAGATACCCATTTCTTTCCAAGTATCTGTGTCTATTCTTGAGGCTTTACAAAGAGGCTTTAACACCCTTTACATTATGGGTGAAAATATTTCAACACGATATGTTGACAATGTTGTACCAACTATTTCCTGATGTGTGGGGACAAACACTGGACCTGCCAAATTAACAAGTCAAGCTTTATAGTACAATTTACAACACTGATTATTCTGCCTGCATGTTACCATTTTTTGACATGACATAAGTCATGCTGTTAACATTATGCAGTTGATTGCTGGTTAAATTATGTTTTTTAGCAGAAAAGCAAGGGTTTTAGAATTATGAATACTGCACCCTGAGGGGATTTAAATGGCCTTATTGTTGGTTTATTTAAGCCCATTCTAACAAATAATGAACACTTAACTCTAATAAGCCAAAAAACGTGTGATTTATTTCTGTTATTTGATTTATTTCTCACCCTCCAGGTAGGCTCTGGTATAAATTCTGTGCAGTCAGTACAATGTGAAAATCAGCGAAAAGAAACTTAATATTGATAATAAATCACAAAATGTGTCACTTTTTTTGCGGGGTAAAAATCTTGGTAGGTTCGAATGGTGATGCATTTGCAAAAAGACAAAAAAGAAGCTTTTGTGTTCAGCGAGCCCTGACAGCTGAGACTGCGAGGTAGCAGCTGAAAAAACTAAATGGAAGTTGGAGAAAGGATCAATAAAGGATCATCTGAAGTTAATCCTAAAATCTTGCATTATAAACGTTTACGTAGCAGCTGACTCTCTAACTCTCAGTCATGTTTTTCTTTCTTTCTAAAAAGCAGACCGGACATTGTGTGACGAAAGAAACGGAAGCTGTCTGGAATAGATTAACTATATCAGTGGATTTTCATACTGCACTGAAATAAAGTAGAACTAAAATGCTGTTGATTCATCAAAGTTGACAGCTAATCACAATTTTCTCTTTAAGTAGAACTCACAAAAAACATAATTTCTTTAGTGAGTGAGGGCATTTCCTCGTGTTTGTGACTATGTGGGTGTAAGCTCCTCTGCAACATTTTGGAGTTGGTCATGCCACCATCCGTTTATTTGAAATGGAATGTTTTTTAACCCCAAAGCGAATAAGCCTGGAGGTTTTCTGTACTTGATCAAGATATGGCATGTCTGCTTTCAGTGATTGGCCCATGCGGCAGAGTTTATGGTTTGTCGATTGCTGCAGGGATCATTTTTCCTTCCTTCGTTTTTGTGAATTTTCTTAAAGCAAGTTCATCTGTTATTCCCACAGAATTTGGGGAAAACATTAGACGAGACTCCCCGGCCTTTGCCTTTGCGTTTATCCTTTTTGGGTGTATCTTTCTGACCTGAAATGGAGAGATAAAGAAAAGGGTGAAGCTGGAAAATGTGAGCATAGAAAAGGATGATTTTTAGAGAGTGTGTGGGTGCACATATGTGTGTGTGTAGGGCAGAGGGTCTTTGCCCTTGCTTCCGTTCTCACCTCCCACTTGAACCACATCTGGAAGGGATCAGCTGAAAGGGCTGAAAGCTGTGAAAAATTAAGAAGCACTTAAAACTGAGCAAAATATTTAAATTGAGCCAGCAGATAGGATGTGTGAACTACACCTCCTTGCACTGCAGGAATGTGGAACTGGAGAATCTGTGGAACATGTATCCCTCGTTTCCTCTCTCTCTGCTCTTTGTGCTCCTTTATGGTTTTGTTCTAATAAACACAATCAATGTTACGGCTTTTTTTTTAAATACCATGAAATGAAAAATGCCTTTTACACCAGCTTACCTTGTTTCCCTGTGTTCACCACTTTCCTTTCCTGTGAAGTTCCAAGTTTATGTCTAAATACAATCTAATGAAATATATACACAGATTTTGGGGATAGACAAGCCAACGTCTCCCATTATTTAAAACCTTTAGGTTGATCTGTGTCTTAAGCTAATTAGCTCAACATATAGCAGCAACGTATAAACATCAGAGGAAATGTGACTTTCCTTTACACAGATTTTCTATTATAATGTAGAGTCATAAGATGGAAAATATAAATATGGCAATATCAGCAAAGGGAGCACAGGGTCAAAGGTCTGTGAAGTAAGAAAGCTTTTGCACTCTATCAAACCCACGTTACAGGATATTGAATGTTATCTTTAACAACATAATGTGTTTCATTTGAGACAGCTGGGAGGGATTTTAGAGAAACTGAGATCAGTGTACATTTGGTGTCCTTCAGTGTGAACGTCTGGGATTTCATTGACGTCCCAGTCCGTTTGTATTGTTCTCCGTTTTTTTGCATTGTTTGCTTCTGTTCAGTCATATCTGCAAAACAAAAAGTGCACTTTTAGAATTCCTACCAAATACATCGACGCTTGTCGTTTTTATAGAAATACTTTTAGTCCCTCTTACCTCCACTGAGGACGTCATGTTTTTGTTTTGGCTTGTTTGTCCATTTGTCAACAGGATTATGGAGCAGCTACCGGCCTGATTTTCAGAAAAGGTTAAAGCATGGGCCATGGAAGAACACATCACATTTTTTCGAGCTGATCGAAATCACAGGGCGAATAGACGCATTCTTTTTCACTTACTGAAATGGCCTTGGTGGAAGCCTGCGCTCTTTTATATAAAAATGTTGCATGTCTGCAACCACTCCTTTAATCTATACATCATGTTGCACAGTTGAATCTGTGAACAGTATCCTGAGGTGAACCGCTTATTACAGGGTTGCATGTTGTCAAGACGATCTCTCTGGCGGTTTGCAATGGCTTAAATTTCCATCAAATAGCTAGTGAAGAAGTTTGAGTGAAAGCTGACAACATGTAATTTGTCTAATACGCATTTGACAGAAGTTGTGCAACTAAATGTGCAACCACAGCGATGGCATCCTTCCTGCGTACTTCTCCAAAACTTTCATCTCGTACACACAAGATTTGAGTTAAAGGAATTTCCAGTCCGTGCCATATCTTTTGTTACACAAACTGATCGTTTGGTTCCTCAACAAATCCTCACTGGCACTGTGCACTTTCTTTTCCTAAGTAATCAGTTATTTGATCCTCCATAGGGTCCGACTCCTACTGCAGCACTTGAGCTCAATTATTGGGCTGTGAGCAATTTGTAGACAGTTAAACTGACTCTCAAGCCCTTTGGGAGAAACCAAATCTTGTTGAGATTTTCCTCTTTTCTTTCCCTTTCTCGTACCTACAAACTCACAATTAAATCAAAGTCATTCTTTGAGGGTCAATTAGGAGTTGTTAGGACAAATGTGGCAGTTTATTCAAGGGCCATTGGGAGTGCATATGTCAGCAGCAGATGTGTGATCAGTTGCGATTTCTCAGCAGTAGGGGGTCATATGGGGTTTTGAATCATGGTGTTTACTGCAGAGTGACATACAAAATCACTAGCACATTCAGATATTCAACACTCAGCTCCTCTAGTGTTTTACTTGTACAGATGGGGAACAAGTCCCATTAATAACTTCTGCTACTAAACATCTTTTGAGTGGGAGACACGTGCATTTTCAAAGAGTGAGTCTGCAGCAGAGCATGCTAACACTTTCAAATGTACAGCCGGTAATAATTGCTTTCAAAATAAATTAAATCATGCTGCCACCTGTAGCACTTGACTCATCGGCTTTATTAAGACGGTCTTCTTCTATGCTGGTAATTAAAAAAAAAGAGATGGCCTACGCAGTCAAGCTTTTACACATGTAGTAGTTCTTCTTTGAATGTACAGAGAAGCTGTCAAATGTCAAGTGTCAAGTGTCTGGTCTGATTGCGCTGGCTCTCAAAACATTGTGTTTAAACCAGAGAAGTCGAATATACATTGTGAACAAAAATGTCTGTTTGACATGTCTGACAGACACAGCAAAGAGAACACACAAATCAACAGCTCAGAAAGGGAAGAGCCAGAAAAGAGCTCCCTTCTCCTTCCACTGCCGGAGGAGACACTACCACCTCTCTCAAAATCCTGTTCTTGTTTAACAGTTGGCAAGAAAACCCTGTAATCCTGTAAACGGGCTATTACGAGCGTGCTTTCTGTAATTGTGTCATTGTAGATCTTCATTAACCCTTCTGTTATGTTCGTTTCTTAGGTACAGCCATGATGTTCGCGGGTCAATATGACCCGGTGCATGTTTAATCATCCAAAAGTTGTCAGAAACCAAAAAATCCTAATAAATATAGTTTGTACCTCATCACCAACACCCTTACTAACAATTCAATCAGTATTTAGTGGAATGAAGTTATTCACCCCTCTATAGATCATAGTTCAATGAGGGTAACTCACTCGTTTTAATGAAAAATACATGTTAAAACAATTTTTTAGGTACATTGGAAAAGCCTAGATGTAAATTGCATTAGTCTACCATAACATGTATTTTTCTCTAAATTATTTTTACATTTTGAAACATTATTTTTTTCATGGGGTGATGTAGATAAATGGAGATGAGACACCTCTGCTGTTCAGGGTCATATTGACCCGCTCACTCAAAATCAAGCCAAATGAGTCATGAGGATTTGTATTGAAATTAAACTGTACTCATGTTTACTTATAGTGTTAAGGAACAGACATTTACAAAAATTAACAAGATATGAACACAGTGAACGAGGTGTATGTGTGTGTCTGTGTGTGTGTGTGTGTGTGTGTGTGTGTGTGTGTGTGTGTGTGTGTGTGTGTGTGTGTGTGTGTGTCTACACAGCACACGAGTGACATGTTGTCACGGTGTGCTTTGTGCTGATACATGTTGCTACTGTCTTTATAATATTTTCGGTATACGTGTGTTGGGTGAGGATGAACACTGTATTTCACAATTTTTTGACACAAATGTCTCGCTTGGAGGAACAGATATATCAGTTTCCTCATCTGATGGTTCATAATCAGTAACATTGTAATCTGAATTGACCTCAAGATGGTCTTCATGTTCGGACACATCCTCCTCTATTTCACTGTTGTGATCAAGGATGTGCTCCAGAGCCTCAAGGGCTGTCATCCTTTTGTTTCTGTTGCTCATGTTGTCCTCCAGTAAGCTACTGTGTTGCATGTATCTGCAGAGTGTAATGTTGGTAGGACTCCCAAGCAACCCTTTCGTATGTTTCTCCCCTCTCCTGCTAAGTGTGGGCGGAGTTTTCCCGCGAGAAAAAAAAAGGTTCTCGCCAAAATAGTATCTTTCTCGCACAGGTGCGGTAGTGAGACCGCACGTGTGTGTGTGTGTGTGTGTGTGTGTGTGTGTGTGTGTGTGTGTGAAATGGGATGAAACATGTTGGGAGGAGTAAGAGATACTTTGTCTCACATTTTCAAAGAAAGAAATGGTCTAAACTTGTCAATTTGACCCGCAACATAACAGGAGGGTTAATGTTTTTCACTGTTATGAAAAGATAAACTTCTACTGAGTTAGGTGAAAGCTTGATGAGATATTTACACAATTATTACTAATTGACAAGCTACTCCATAATAACTCTGCAGGTTACAGGTACAGGCTACCACAAAAGCCTGTATTGTGACTCCACATGTTTTTCCCGTAAATGTGTTGCAAGGTATATTTATTGAACTAAGGCTAAAAGAGTTGTTTCAGATGGTTCTGATTCATCAGCCAGATTGGACATCTGTTCCTGGCTCAACCAAGATAAAGGACTTAAATGTGTTTATTTTGGAGTGTGTTTTCAATGGCCTTTCCAATCCTAACAAGTTGTCAAGTATATGCAACAGGCAGGTAAATTGCACAGTGCTGCCTCCAGACCTGCTCAAAGAACCGATTGCCATCTCAAGCTTTTAAAAGGAAACATGCTTTCACTTCGATTGCAAACTGAGATAAAAAATGTAATAAAAAAATACATTTTATGTAAATTAGAGGTCCTAAAATGCATAGCTTAGCCTCAGGAAATGTCAACACTGAATGACAGGGCACTTACTGCATTATGTTAATTAAAAAAAGAACAACAAAGGGTGGTTGGATATAATTACATGGTGTGTGCAGGCATACGGACTATTTGGTATAACAAATTTGAATTGTGTAATTGTCAAGACCTGAGAGCAGGTGAAGGACCCAAAACGCAAACAAAAGCAGGCTGAATGGTGCTGTAAAATTATTTTTTAAACAAAAGGATTACAAAATGAGAGTCCAAGATGCAGGAAGGAAACAGGTACCCAAGACGCCATGCAGCAATGAAAGACGTGACGACAAAGAGGAAAGGAACATTAGTGAGTGACTGTGGGAACAGGTGAGCAGGAGGTCTGGTGACTGCAGGGCTAACAAGGGACAGGTGAAACTAATCAGGACGGGCAGAAAATCATAACTGGCAGGAAAACATAAGGGCAGGATGTGAAAATATCTGAAACAAGAATGGAGGTGAGTAACAAAATAAAACTGGAATCACTAAATGAATGGCATTAAATAAACAAAAGAGAACCTCAGAGCAGAGCGGGAGTTATTCAGAGATGCATGTTTTTTATGTTCGGCTCAACAAAGCATGCTGGAAAGTCACATGTTATTAATTGTGCATGTTTGAACGCCGAACTCAGCATGTTATCAGTGATGATCAGTGGGCACAGAAAACAAAGGAATAGACAGGAAGAGTGAAATTACCCCACGTTCGAGGAGCGATTTAACCCAAATTCCTGTATCTGAGAAAATAATTAGTGCGAGTCACAGCTTCCCTCAAGTGCAGAGCGCTTTGCTGGCCATGAGCAGGGCCGTTTCCACATCTCTATTATTCATTCCTTATCACTACATTATCAACAAAGCGTGAATATGGGAAGTGTTTCCTGTGATTAACAGCTGAGTTTAGAAATGAAGAAATATTGTACTGAGTCCTTCTGCCCAAAACCTGTTTCAGAGGATCCAGCGGCTGGACACACATTACAAAGACATAAGAAAGGTTACATTTTTCAAGTAGATGCTTTCTACTGGATAGAGATTTCTACATTATTTTATAAAAAGGCAGACAGAGTCTGATTTTTTTATTGTGTAATTAAGTGATTACTGAACAAGTGCAGACAAGTACATGGACACATACGCAGCCAAACACCCACCTGCTGACGAAGCTATAGATGAAAAGCCATTAGGATCTCCAGAGTCGTTGGGGTTCATCTTCTGGTAATCATGAATATCTGTACACAGTTTCATGGCAGTCCATTTCATAATTGTGGGGATATTTCAGTCTGGACTTAAGTGGTGGACTGACAGACCAACAGACTGACATTTCTATCCCTATAGAGCCACGCCCCTCGCAGGGCTAAAATGAATACATTATCAACAGTACATTATTCTGTACACTTTAGGAATATAGGTAACAGTGCATGTATTAAACCACAATGTTTGTCCCACGAGTTGTTTAATACCAGATGACGATGGAACACATTTGGCTCTGGCAATACCCATCCAGTCACTAATCATCATCTCATCTCAGCTTCAATAAACAACTTAAAAGATGATGTCACCCTTGTTGTATGGTGTGGTTATTTCTCATATTGTGCTGTTTTAATGTCTGCCCTTTGAGATTGCATTAGGCAGGCTTATTTTACACACATCTGAACACCAAAAAATACAAGGATCTTAGAATTAGCTATTAATATCCAGACACTGTTGTAAATGGCAGAAAACAGAACTGGCAAGATCATCCCAATAACTGGTGCTGAAGAGAGAAATATTTCTCGTTCAAAGATAACTATAAGTTTCCACTCCAGTGGGTAACACCAACACCGTTCCTGCCAAAGCTGAAATGAGCTCAAGACCGCTGTTGCAAGTGATTTTCTATCATTATGATGCTGCTCCCTCTCCAGTTCCTTATTTCGAGGGGGATTATGTGGGATGATTCTTAAGTCTAAACAGGGTCATTTTGGAAATTGAGGGCATACGAGGATACAGAATTCCACTGAGTAAGTCAGTAATTGCTGTTACAGCAGCTGCATTCTAAAGTTACTAAATAAATGCATTTAAAGGGACCCTGCATATTCTCTTAGCAGGTGCTATTAGACCTATTTGATCACAATAAAGATATTGACAACATGTGACAAGTTGAAGCCTTTAAACAGCTTCAGATGAATTTGTTCTCTTCCATTAAAGAGTTATTGAGTGTCAGTGTTTTTTTACAATTTGATGATGGAGCGAAATGTGCATGCACCACAACTACAAACAGATGCGTGTCGTTGTGATTTATCTTGGAGGGGCAATAAACGGCAGTAATAGCTGAGAAATAGCACAATCAATTTCCATTTCCAGAAAAATTGTTGTATAAAACCTGAGTATGTCCAGACTTGGATTAGGTAAAGCCGGGTCAGCCAACTTTGGAGAAACCAGCAAGCTATTATGTAAGGATCCGACAAAAAAATCCCAGCGCCTCTCTTCAGGCCTCCCCCCAAAGCCACTCCCCCAAAAACATATGAAACGTGCATTGCCTGAGACTGCTGGATGACGAGTTCACGAGAAAGCGTTGAGGAGAGGAGCGCAGGGCAGCGTTGTCATCACTGATATCCAGCTACCCCAATGAGGGCATGGTTTAGAGTACATGCAGGTATGCAGGTAGGTAGGCCATTCAAATATTTTATGCAGGATGAATGAATTGATTTGACAGCCTATGACAGCCATTGATTGCTGTCGAAAGAAATGCTTTTAAAATAAATATCCTAACCGAGCTTTAACAGCAAGTGAGTAGAAAAGGTCAAATGTATGTGTGCCCTTCGCTGCAGCTGGTACATCTTTTGGTATCATCTTAATCCCAGTGTCGACCTAAATGCTATATTTTGTCTTGAAGCAAGTATAATCACAGCTGTAATGTACCATGATCCCTTCAAAATGTTGTCCCTTTTCTACTTAAAATAAATGTTTCTGGAAGCATCTATTGAACTGTTGGAAAGGACTTGATTGTATTTTAAACTGCATGTCTGATCCATTTAGCCTTCTGTTGCCCCTACAGTACGGGGGTCTTACCACATTTCCAACAGCCACGTCAGCCCTCGATGTTCCCTGAATCACAATTCAAACCTATAATGGGAACAGCTTTGCAGGCATGGCTCAGAAAAGGGGTGAGCGCCAGACCTTAGGCTTCTAACTGTCGTTCAAGGAGGAGTGGCGGTTACATAACTGATGTCAATTTTGGAAAGTCACGCGAGGCAATCCAATGTCTTTGTGCTGATATTATGAGGCCATGCCGTTAGGGATTTCAAATAAATAAAAGAATTACTGCACTTTTGCTTTTCTGTGTGTTGCTAATGTTGGAATCTGGCAGGAGTGTGTTTAGTTATAAAATATTCTTATTCTTCCAAAGCTTGGAATTTGTTGCTGATTCTGAGTGAAATATTCAATTGTTTCAAGTGGGCAATGGCTTGGTTTGGGACAATGTATAAGACCGTGGCATTGATGAAAGAATGCCAGACAGAAATCATACAAATATAATATTGCCTATTAAATGTCAGCTAATTTCAGCAATAGATAAGACACAACCACTTTTATCATTATCAAGAAATTCGAAAGGAAATCCCAGGCATGTGTTCTGGCAAGTCTTACTTTTTCGCACCTAAAATATTGCAAAAAATACTGTATGTTATACAGTAGTGAGTGATGCCAGTACTTAAAGTCTTTTCTCTGGTAAGTTTAGACACTTTAAGGGGCCCGTTTCAGTTTAAAGTGCTAATGAACTCATTAGCCTCTGGATGAGAAAAACACACCAGCCTTATGGAGACGTTCGGGGAAGGTTGAAATGACGCCAGGATCCTTTACACCATGGAGGACGTTACTTGTGATTAACACCCTGGACAGTTCCAGAACATCTGTGGGAGGCGAATCATGGTCGAGTGAAACATAAACAATATCGGTCAGAGAGAAGAAGCATGACTGGAGCTGTGTAATCCATGCACCATGCAGGGAAAGGGGACGAGAGAGAGGGAAGGAGCTGAAAAAGTGAGGAAAGGTTTTGCAAAAACTGAGATTTATAATCTTATTATCTTCTAATGTACCCCTCAATGGCCATGAAATGGTTTTAGTTTTTTGTGCACCACTTAACAAAATACAGGCTGTGTCAAACATAATGATTATTTACATATTATTAAGTGGAGCTATTATGTTCTAGTGTAGCATCTGGCATTTATAGAAAGTAAATTGACATATTTTGTCATTACAAATCCATCTAACTGCAGGGCTCATATTAACCCAGACTAGACTTTTTGTGTGAATCTGCCAATTTATTTATTTTTATCTAGGGAAAGTATCAGGGAATATCTAATAGAGGATTTGTTTTTGGCATGTCCTGTTTCCAACAATTATTATGGGATACGCCAAGGGGTTTGGATTAGCAGAGACATATTTTATAGTATTTTTTATGAAAACCAGTTACAGTGAGTTATCATGATTGAATATATATATATATATATATATATATATATATTTTTTTTTATGGGGTCGATGTGCATTACCTAAATGTACATTAGGTAAAAATCCCCCTTTTTATACCTAAAATGAATCATTCACAGTGCCGCTTATGTGTCACCATTGCAAAGAATTATTATCAAATATAAACCGACACAGTATATAATAATAGTATCCGCTGTTAAAGGAGTTTGTCATGAAAACAGAGAACTTCAAATTATGGTCAGAAAGATCATATTTATAATGCATATTTATAGTTGTTCGTGCGTCGTATTGAGATGTGGACGACTATCAAACTTAAGAATTGTGTTTTTTGGGCTCAGGGAAACACAATCAAAAAGCACATCTTTTCTGATAATTAACAGCATTCACTACTCCAAATCCTAAACCATCAAATGTATGATCTCATACTGATGATTGCCATTTCCACCCTTAGTTCTCTTATCTATTTTTGTATTGATGTGTAGCACTTTTTTTTTGTATTACAGAGACAAGGAAAAAACTATTTCTGGTTCTGTGTGCAACCAAATTGCACCATCTATAAAGATTGTTGGGTCAATATAGTCTTTCTTCTGACAGCCATAACAAATGTTGCAAATATATTAAAACCCCTTCCAATACGGCTATTAAAGACTCGCATTTCATCTTATATATTTGTTTCAAGGTTAAGTAGGATTGCAAATAAAACTAAATGCTGGCATCTGATTTTATTTGAGGCATTCCTCTATCACATGCGGGCCTTATAACAAATTGAATTTGACTCAATCGAATACCATCAGACACAACTGATGCCACTATTTTAAGAACTTAATATGTGTATCCTTTCAGATGAGCAGTGTTTTAGTCATACCACAGTGAGGTTGACCACATAGCAAAGAGTTTTATTTTCATGATCAATGGAGTGAATGTTAACCGAGCTGAGCTAGCTGAGCCCTCGTCAATCCCAGAGAGCTCTTGTTTAATGTTCCACTGGCCAACACACAGTATATCAACTTCTTGTGCACCTGCTAGAGCAAAACTGCAGGTTTATGGCATTGACCTCCATGACAATGCTCACCTCAAAATACTTTTGCCTTTGATTTGGATGTGCCAGTCAAATAAAGGTAGTTCTAGCTCATGATACTCTACCCTGTACTTCTCTGCTTTAAATGCAAGTGGATGAATGTTTATTTGTTTTGAGCGAATGGTAACACCTTAAAGAGTAACTTTACACGCCCTAAAAAAATCTTGTTTTTGCTGTTTTTGCTCCAATGGTTAAACTTCACACCCTGCTGCATTGACAGAGAAGTATATCCAGGGTGGGACCAGTACATTGTGACATCACTGTTAGGTATGTACTCTTCTGACCACATAAGAAGAATATCTGTTTACAGTGCACCCACACAAACTGTGGGCTTTGGATTCATCTCTTCACAAAAAGGAAGACTGAAGAAGAAAAATGGCACAGAAGGGGAAAACGGTAACAATGAAAAGCAAAAAAAGCAGTTACAAAATGCAAATACCTTATTTGGCTACGACAGAAAATAAGATAACATGAACATCTTTTAGAACTGCAAGCCTATAAGTTCCCCACTATAGTTTTCTTAAGTGTAATAGCTTGAGAGTGTATGTCTATATTTCACATCTGGATTGTTCAAACATCTGTTGCAGTCAAGCTATTTGCCTCGAACGTTTGTAGGCCTCTTTCAGTCGCTGGCTCAATGATGTTATGTCTAAAATCTTCCTGACATGAGACTCTTTCACCTGGTCTGAGCTAACATTGGCTGATACCCATGTCTTTAGCGTAATGTAAATCATACGGACCAAGATCAAATTGCAGTATGAGTATTCAGAATCCTTTGTAGTGAGTAAATTAAATTGGTTTACTTTGGGACTTTTCACTCAGTTGAAATATCACTGCGTGCAGATAACCTGTTTCAAATTCCCTCAAAATAAACACAACATGTTTATGTGCCATCTGAGAAGCCTTCCAAAGGGGAATGTAAAATATTTCTCTTCTCAAATATCGGGCTGTTACTTCCTAGACTTATTTTGTCCTGAATAAAAATACATCTATTGCATTTTGCATGCTAACATTGAGTCTGCCCACTCTGTCAAATAGTGAAAAACATGTCCGAACTGTGAAAGCAACTCTTCTTATTCAAAATAGCAGCCTATGAATTTGACATTTCTTCACTGAGATAATGTTACAGATTAAATTTGCTAGATTTAATCATTTAAGATTCATTTACTTTTTTTGTGATTTTTTTGTGAACAATAAAGGAATTCTTTGTGCAAGGAGTGATTGGCATTGCACATCCTTTCAAAGGACCCACATGCCCTGCCTGTATACAAATATAGTGATATTCTGGTTGTGCATTTGAGCATCAATATGGCAAACACATGTTGGGAGCAGCCACCTTTCTGGGCATGTTGTTTCATGTGATCAATCTTAATTTTCAAGTAGTGGGCAGAGTTTCAAAGAAAAAAGCTTCCCATAACATTTGAGTAACACATACATCTCTTTTTCACTTGACAGGGTGGCTTATATTTCAGTGTTCTCAATCATAATGTTGATGGTGAATACTTTGGTGTGACAAATTGCAGGGCATTTTGCAGTATGAATATCTTTTAAAGAAAAGCCCCAACCATGCACAAAATACTACATTTTACAAACATGTAATCATTTTTGACTGGGGCAGTCATCAGGTCAAAGAAAAGGTAAATTAACATTCTGTCTCAAAACAAATGATGCAGGCATCCATTGAGCCAATCACAATTAATAAACAACATTTACAACCCAACACCACCACTACTTCTACTTCACCACACTTCTGGAGAACCTGGAGAGAACCCAAGCTGACACGGGGAGAGCAAACTCCATGCAGAAGACCCGTCGAGCCCGGGAATTGAACCCCCACCCCCCACCATGCAGCTCCAGCAAGAATGCAATGAGATATTAATATTTCTAAAGTTAGCAAAAGACTTTCCCCAATAGGATTCATGAACTAATGCGGGACACCGGCTGTTTCTGCATTCTTAAGAAAGGGCGATCATCAGGGGGCCCATGCACTTCTCTAAATTCATTGCAGGTGCTTGGTAACTCTTCAGGACAATGTTTCGACATATTGTCCTCCTCATATGTGCGTTATCAGTCGTACACGTCGATTCTCAACTGCAAATCAAGTCTTGCATCTCAAGTTGCACACGGAAAAGGAAGTCTTGGCCCGGATATCCGCTGGTCACACTGCATCCCCAAACATATAGCCTCTTGCCCCCAAAGGCCTGCGCGCCATCAGACCAATAGCCAACAGGTTCCAGGATTGACCTAAAGCATCTGATGACGGTCCATTTTTAGCACTGTGAAACGTGTCAAGAGTACACACAAATCGTAGCTCAGATACAATATGCATAACAGGCCGGGAGTCATGGGGATTTCTGCAGATAATTGACTGTGGAGCAAGCCTCTGCTGTGGTTTTGTCAGGCAATTAGGAAGGAACTAAACATGATAAAGAGCTGTTAGATGAGACGTTTCTGACATGTTACAGAACAGTATGGCACACACACAAAATATGCAAAACCCTGTTTAACTCCAACCATTTATGTTTGACACAACCCGCAAGAATGGCCATGTCTGGAATGGTTTTCATGGGGTATGTGTTGGAAGAAACGAATGCCTTGAGAACAAAGCCAAACATACCACAACATGAACAACAAAAAGCCTTTAAAAAACTGAAAGATTTGGTTGAGAATGTTTTTTCGGGTGGATGGTTTTGTTCGTGTTTTTTTAGAATAGATTTTATGGGCACTTAATTCCTAATAGCAATAAGATTATAACTTACAGTTAATTATCAATTGTACCCCACAATTATATACAACCCATAAATTAGCTGTATACAATATGAATGTTTTGACATGAAGCATGCCTCTTAAAGAAACAGTATACATGTTGCTGAAAAGACGTTTGTGGAAAGCAAGAGGGATCAAGATGAAAGACCTTGCTGACATCCTGAGTGTTTCAGGAAGAAATAAGCCCCTTTATTGTAGGAATGTCCTCTCAGATAATTTCAGAAGCAAATGAATGTTTTATGTATGAAATATGACATATTTCATCTTCCTCTTATAGCTAAAAAAGACAGATGAACTTACCTGATCCCTTTGGAGATTTAATTTCACATATGTAGGCAGTGAAGGAAAATCCCAAACCTGTCATGAACGTTTGCTTTTATTTGATTTATAATTCTTTTTGGGAGAGTGGTATATTTTTTATTTTTGGATGATGGATATGAAGAACATCTGTATATATTTTTCTGACATTCTCACTGTTCTGCAGAGTCACGATGTTGGAGTCATAAACCTTTCATTAATCCACAGGTCTCTCTTAAAACTGTCTGCCCCGCAGTCTACCCTGGAGGTATTACATTGCCCATAACTACCCTTGGCTTTTAGGCTATGACAGGAATTATTACCTTAATAAAGTTGGCTTTGCAATATTTGCATGCCTAAGCATCTTACAACTGATACAAAAAGACTGTCTGGCTCTGTTTTAGGGCTCCTCTGGGCCGTCTCTTGGCAGGCGGTGGATGTCTTCATGACTTAACGGGCTGTCTAAGTGACTTAAAAAATACTTTGAGTATAAAGTCAAAGTGGCCAGTTCAGAAGTGCCACTTGTTATTTCACTACTCATGTATGGCGAGATTCCTTTGCTACAGTTAGAGTATTTGCATTCATCACATCTAAAAATTTGACAAAGGCACCAAAGAGTAAATAATGAGCAAATAAAACATACGTCCAACTCAAACTGCCTGCATGCTCGACTAAGTCAGTTGACATCTAAAATACATCATCTCGGTTCCTCCATGTTGGTAGAAGACGTCCAACTGCATCACAGGCTGTCCTAAAGATTAAGTGACGATGTGTTATTTTCAGGACTCTGGCTCTGTTTATTTCTTGGTGACTTTGCAAAAAAACAAACAGCCCGCACTGTAACTTAATTCTCAGGATAAATCCTTCAACAGGATAAGTGTAACTGAATGGGGCCAGTGTTTATCCAGTAGTCCTTCTCATCGTAACACTGTTTGGAGACTGTGACATTTATCAACAAAGAATGCTGGTCTCCAAGATGTGTTGTTTATGGCCCCCTGTTGGATATTGAGGAAATGGAGACATTTCTGAAATTTGCAAATATATACTGATTATTATTAACTGTCCTAAAGGATTGTTATATTTTGTGTATTTGATTCAGATTTCATTTTTTTTCGAGCGGCAGACGGGACTAAATTAGCAGCAGCACCATTATATTGATCTCCAGATTTCCATATGATCTTCTTTACATGTGTGAATCAAAAACATCTCTTGGTTGGCTTCATTTCTCTTTCAATCTCATTAATTTAATACCGACAGAAACCTACAGTTATCTAATACAATATGTGATAGTATAGAATAACTGTACGGGTTGATAAAATCTTGGTTAAAGCCTGAACTAATTTCTGAACCACTGATCTAATAACTGCGAAAAACCGTCTTTTACTATATTGTAGTTTATACTGTGTATTATTTGTAATGACTAACATTTGTTTTGTTTGTTGTAACATTCTGTGCTGCATCTTTGCTGCTCAATGGGACTAAAGGTTGTACAAGTAAATAAATATGGATCGAGCTCTGGGTTTTGCTTTGATGTTAAATCAAATCAGAAGTCAGAAACCTCAAGCTGCATATGCAGAACAAAATGGGATGAAACTGATGACACAAAAATCATTTACAGGTGCTGAAGGTCATTTCTCTGTTTGTTTTCTATCCAGGATGCAGGCCCATGAGGAAAAAAAATAGCTTTCAAAATCCCATTAAAAAATCTATGTGAATTTGAGTACAATATTAGTTGTTTAACGGCAACACTTACACAAGTCCACCGCAGGTTTTTCATCTCTCAGTGAGAATTGGAGGGGTGGGGCCTGTAATGCCCGCTGGCAGTGCTGCAGTTTGGATGCAAATATCACGGCTTTTTAACTTCTTCTCGGAGTTGGATGCGGTTCGACGCTGCAAAGTGGACTTAAAATACGCAACTTGCAGGAGCTTCAGTGCAAACATTCTGACTTAAAAAGTCTGAGTGACTAAGTTCATCGGAATAGCCTGTATATTTTTTATGCATATAATCTTTTACTGGAGCAATTTATTTTTAATCCAATGCACATTTTCTATCTTGTGCATATACTTCACAGCCTGCCAGGAAGTTGCCTCGAAATCGTCACAGATGTGAAAGAAATGAAATAATGTGTCTTTTTAAATGATGACAGAGAAAAGTTGCATGGGGGTATCCTGGAGGAGGAGTTCTTTGCGACCAAACAAGTAACGGATTTTCCCTTATAAAAAAGGAAATTGAGACCCGACTGCTCAATGAACAGCATTATTCGGAGACCTCGCTGCACAGGTGGGTTGATTCTTATTTCACATTTTACTATTTGTATTAACTGAGTCAAAGCTTTATTTCGCGATTTATTATGAATAAATTAATATCCTAATTTGGGGTTTTCTTTAGAAAATCTAGAATTTAGTTTGTGTTACTTTATTGTACCCTAAAGATATAGCAACGGTTCTCGTTTTGACATGATAAATAAGCATTATTACCGTTATTATTATAACGATTATAATTATTGAATGTATGCCGGTGGCGACCCTATTTTGTTTTATGTTGCAATTCATACATTTTCCCTGTGAGATGATTTCAATTTGAGATTCGAAGTGTCCAATTTTTAGCCGTCGTGAGTTCTAATGCGACTTTTTCCTCATATATTCCTCACCCAATATTTAGCCGAAAATGTGTATTATTACGGAGAATTCATTTTGGCACATCATTTTTTGACAGTTCCTTCCACTGACTAATCTGAATTTAAGAGTGGGACAGATACTGTTTACTTTATAGGATTACATTCTGCAGCATCTATCCATACACATGCACACACACACACATTTACTATTTGTATTAACTGAGTCACACACACACACACACACACACACACGCACACACGCACACACACACACCTCACTAGCTGGAGATACATACATGTTGGCCTCCCCAGCTTCAAAGTGACAGGCAGGGAGAGATTCAGAAAAACAACAGGAAAGTGAGGTGACGGCGGAGGTGTTGGACTGGGGACAGGTGCGAATCTGCTCTTGATTTTCCTTCTCCCGGAGGAGCAGTGCAATGCAAACAGCTGTAATCCAGCATGGAGCCTCAGAGGCAAAGTCCTGCTCAACCGAGCTGTACAAGATCAACCCTCTGACTGCTGGAGCTGTGCGGGTTTAAGTCCTACATGGAAACTCAAAAAGAGAGAGCCTGTTGGTGGTTTGATTGGAGGCAGAGTATGATGATGTTCTCCTCTGCGTGTGAGCGTTGAGTGTTTTTCAACTGCTGCACATTTGACCTCTCACTGCCTGAACTCTCTAAACTGCAGAGCCAAGGAACTGGAAGTGATTACCAAAATGGTCGAGGCTTCTGTTGGTCCTGGTGATGAGCCAGGTGTTTCTCAACACTCTGCCGATAGATAGCTGAGGTGGGCATGCTAATCATCTACAGATTTAGATGAAAAGGTGTTGAGAGCATAAGGGTGATGATGTCTCCGTTTTCTCTGACAATAGCTTCAGTCAACACTTCATGTCCTTATTCCCTCTTTTCTGTTGCATCGTCTCTTCGTGTTCTTCTTCTCTTTCTGGTTTTCATTGTGGCTGGCGAGCATGCGCTAAAGTTTATGACTTGGATGTAAAAATTAGGGATTATATGAACATCAGAAGAAACGGAAAATGAATGGTCACGATGACTGGGTGAAATCAAATTAAAATTGGGTTTTGCTTATTTAAAAGCCAGAATTTACCGCTTTTTTTTTTACTTCTGGAGAATAGCTGATGTAATTTTGGAAAAAAGTGAGGTTTATGTTGTGAGGTTAGTGTAGGGCCACATGTTGCAGGGGACAAGGAAATACTGGCCCCAACCTGTGATCATTCCTATGTGAGGAGAAACGACTCATGAACTCAAAATGAAATGTCAGGAATTTGCGCCTTTTTTTTTAATCCTTTCTTTGCCCTCTTTGTCTCTCGTTGCACATTGCAAAATCAGGTGTTACTGTCCTCCCCGTTCGTGTGTAATTGAGGCATTGTGGTACAGGTTTTATGCGTTGGCGATCTTTGTAAAGTTCTGAAATATGTGTCAAAAAGGCAATAGGTTCAGTTACAGGCAGAAAGTTCATCGACAGGTTGCATTTGTAACTCTGAGCTCAGAGTTGTGGCACCTTCTCGAGTTCAATAAATTCCCAGTGTGGGAGCTCCCTTTCAGCGCTTGAATAATTGATAGATCAAACTTAGGACTTACAAAGGAGGCAATTTCATCTCCTGACTATTTGATGAGCGGGGCTTAGTTTCATTGAGCTCAGCTGAATGTGGCTGATGGTGAGGAAAGGCACACAGTTTATTGGATGAGGGAGCAGAGACAGAGAACATTTTAAAAACAGATGGGCTAAGAGTACACAACAATCAGTTTTCTCAGTGAGTTAACAGTCAGACTCTGTCTCTTATCTGCATGGCGTGTGAGAGCAGATATGGATGGGCTGAGGTGTGCTTCTGGCAGGTTGTGGGAGTACTGGCTTGTGAAAGAGTCTCTGGCACATGTCTTGAGTTACTCAGTGCTGGAAAGGTTATGTTCTGAGTGATCCAGAGGCTTAGCATGTCCCATTCTCCAATCATCACTCTCTCAAGTAACAGGTGCTGCAGAAGACTGGCTGCTTGCACCACTCTTTTGGCTCATGCCTGTAAATATGACTTTAGCCGAGAGGTGTCAATGACATTGTTAGTCATTAAGTGTTAAGAAGAAAATCAGCCTACTGGTGGGGAAGAGAGTCTGCAGTGTTTCCCAATCAGGAGAAGATACGTGCGCCGCTGTCCTCTGTTTTTGTTCGATACAATGGAAAGTGTTATGATTAGAAAGGGAACTCCCTTTAGGATTGAACAAGTCTACAATCTGTTGACTCATTCGGCATCGACAGGCTTCGACAGATGCCCTCGTTTTGAAATGAAGAAATTTCACATTGATGTTTAACATTTTCTACTTCGGACTTTATTTTCCTCCATTTCACACACACCCACACTTGTTTTGGGTCAGTCCAGTGAAAAGGAAATTGGGGAAATATGAAATAATCTTTTCCCTTTTGATTTATACTTTAAATCATAATGTAATGTTGCTTGCTGGAATGTTCAGACGCACCAAATGGCATTGTCCTTAGTGTGATTCAGAGCCATAACCAACTCAACAGCCAAATATGGTTCTATTTTTCTTTATTGAGCTGCGAGGGAGGACCGCCCATTGCTCAGATCCTAACATGTTCTGTGTGTCCTCTTCACACAAGAGCTGTAAATACAGGCAGCGTATGACACTATCTAAAAACGATCTCAGTACCAAATATGACAAAGGCTTTCAGTCCGAGTGTGTGTTGCATTTCTCAGTGAGCGTTGACTCCACTGTATTTTCAAAGGGTAAATATGCTCAATTCATCATCCAAGTCCAACTACAGCTTGAAATGCGATGACCATGAAGTTTATTGTGTTTTTTAGGCATGAGTCTAGTTCTTCAGATTACAGAAATGTCTGATACTTGAAGAAACTTGAATGAATGTAGTTCAGGGAAAACAATATATCCTTGTTGCACTGGGTAAGAAATTAATGTTGCTTGTTTGAGTATGTAAATGTTTTAATAGTACACTGATAATATTCTATTACTATTGGGAAAACATATTGAAGGAATAGTTGGGAAATATGCTTATTCTTCTTTTTGCTGAGAGTTAGATAAGAAGATTGATATCTAGCTCATAATTGTACGACAAATATGATGCTACAACAGCCGGTTAGCTTAGCTTAGCACAAAGACTGGAAAAAGGGGGAAACAGCTAGCCTGCCTCTGATAATGTAAATTCAAAGCTAAGTTTGTGTGAAAAACTAAGGATAAAAACTACAAGTTGCGATTTTTCTATTTCTTGGATTACTTCTTAGCCAGGTGCAGCAGGCCGATCATTATGAATTATGGACCGAGGGCTTTAAAACTGATCCCGCTACAGCGGGTTGTATTTCGTAGTCTGCTTAGCTCCTCACCTTTGTCACGTTCAGCTTCTCCTGTCATACTTTTGACCATTGCCTCTCTGTTCTGTTCATTTTTAACTGAGCTAGTCAAGCTGCAGTTTGCTTTACACCTTTACTTGGCAGCACATGTGTGTTCTGCACATCTGACCCCCTGCTGTTATTGTGGGGGGTTGAATATCAGATGACAAGTTGAAATGGGTTTTAATAATAACAATACATTTATTTATCATGTAAATACATATAACTTGTATTGTCAGTGATATAAGTCTGCAACTAAATCGTTGTCCTTGATCCCATTTAAAGGTCAACCATAGACCTTTGCATGGGCCCCCCCCCATTTTTGCCTTGGGCGGGGGTCATGTGTACTCTTTGACCCCCACCTTGGCGTCTGGCCAAGAAAGAGTTTCACACATAACCCCAAGTAAAACTGCGGCTTGTTGCTTTTACACCTTAGTTTTTTTTCTGATCAACCAAACATATCTAATGTATTAATCTTTGAGCTTTAGAGGTGCTGGTTGACAGAATGTGTTGCCATTGGACAGAGCCAGGCTAGCTGTTCCCCCGTTTCCAGTTTTTATGCTAAGCTAATGGGCTGCTGACTGTGGCTGTATATCTATCATACTGGCACAACAGATGTATCATGCATCTCATCTAACTCTCAGCAAGAAAGCAATTAAGCTTACCCAAAAGGTCAAAGTAATCCTTTTATGTAATCTACCTGTAACAACCCTTCTCTGAAACCTGTTCCCCATCTGTCTGTGTTCTCCTCCTACTTTTTTTATTCAGCAGGTCCTGGTATCAGCAGACGTGGTGTCACACATAGTCAAGAACCTGCATCTGTCTTATTTCAATCTGCAAGCCTGTATTTTAGTGCTTTTCACACATACTTGTGAGCACAAGCACTCACTGAGAGGAAACCATCTTCCAACAGCGGGTTCCCTGCTTTCCTGACAGCCCACCCCAAGCTTCATGGGTTGAACCACCAGAAGTTCGACAATCTCCATTCCGGTCTTTCTTCCTCTTTCTCCACCGAGCAACCCCTCATCCCCCCCTCTCCATCCTACAACCCTGCGCTGTCTACTCCCTTTGCCAGTACTACCCCCAACCGTGATGGCTTGTTGCACCTCAGGCTTGTTTGGACTTGTAACTGCAGCATCACCCTCCACTACACAGACTTACCGACGCAGCAGCCACTAGAGTGAAAGATACAGAGAGACAGAGGGGAGGAAAGGGAGAGACAGACAGGGAAAGACAGCAGCACCACAGGAGAGAGGAGGGATCATCTGTCCCAGCAGCAGAGGGATCCACCTGTCCCACAGAGGAAGGGGGCCCCCCCACCTGATCCATCTGGTCGCAGGGGGGGACCCTGCGTGGCCAGGAAGGCAACAGGGACTATGCAGCTGGGACTGGTGGCGCTGGCAATGGTCTTCCTCAGCTCCATGGGTCACAGCGATGCTCTCAAGCTCTCCAAGGCGAGAAGGCAGAGACGGGGTGAGTTCTCTCTTTCTCAGTTTGTTGTGATCCCTTTTTTTCTTCCTCTTCAGCACTGCTGCCTTTTGTTTCTGCGGGCACAGTGGTGGTCTTGTAAACATTTAACAAGCAAAGTAAAAGGTAACATTCGGTTTATCTTCCCGTCATTCTTATTTGTTTTTCCTACAAGGGTTATGCTAGGTTCAGTGTTTTTAAGATCATGCCTCTCTCAGTTTATGTAAAACTTGTATGCGTATTAGGATTGTTTATAGAGAGGGTTTTGATAGATTCGCCTTCAAAGCCATCACTCTTGTTGTGTCCGCCTCTGTGGGCATGTAACGGAATGAGTACCGGACAGTTCTGATGCTCTGAATTGGACCGTGCTGCCCGTGTTGTTGTAAGCATTTCTCTGACCTCATGCAACCACAGAGATGGTGCTCAGCCCGACTTGTTGTATATCTCTGGCCTTAGAGCCTCAGTGCTGGTGTTACTGTCAGCTTTGAAATAATTCTTCCTTTACACACAAGGAGCTTTCAGCCAATGCCAAGCTCAGCCCAACCTCTACGAACCAGAATTCACTTAATACCATGCCTGGCCACAGTAACAGATGTGGTTTTATTAAAATCACACACGCTGGGAAAGGAGAACTGTCGTTTGTGTAGTAGAAATAGAATATGTTTTAAGTAGACGCACATGTATATGCAATGCTTCAATGCTGTCACAGTTTGTCATGTGCCATTGTAATGAGGACAGAAGGATTTGGGTCATTCACCATATATAAGCGTCCTCTACTCTGATATACAGCCTTTACATCTTTAATGTCATCAGATTTCTCTCTCTGAATGAGTTCAGTGTCATGCAGAGATCGTTGAGTAGCTTCAGACAGCACAAATTCTTTCTTTTTCAAAAGCACCACGTTTCACAAACAGTTTACAACACCACATCATCTGATTCATGCACTCCCCTCTGCTGTGGTTAAAGATTCCTCCCCATGGCCAATATTAGTTTTTCTTCATTTGTGATGGTGAGCAACAAGACCTGGCTGTAATTGCTGCATTTGAGGTTACCGCAACTCACGCATGATGCAATCTGTTCACGGGAGAACCCTTTTTAACACTTTTACCATCCGACGTATCTCTGGGAGGCGGGGCGGCAGATGGATTGCTTTGTGACAGTATGTATATTTAGAGCTGATACAGACCAGGAATGTAAATCATCTCCGACGACTGAGGTTTTGTCTCTTAATGGCTCCCTAGAAAAAGGATGGCCGCTTTGACACACTTTTCCTAGAAATGATTTAGATTAGTGGTTGCGTGTATCGGAACTGGTGAAACAATCTGGGATTAAAAGGAGGTGAAGTAAATGCATCTGCAGTGCATTTTCAGACTTAGAACAGGGAGATACTTGCTGTTTGGTACTACGACAAAAAATCAAAAAAACACTGGCAGTGTTTGATTCTTGGCCATGTCCGTCATTATTGCAGTTTTTCGATGCCCAGATCAGTTCTGACTCGCCCCAGTAGAGGCCTTGTCTGATGTTAGTTGCTTTATTTTGACCGACCCTTGCTGATTTTGACCGGCTCTTGCGAGGCTGTCAGCCATAATTACCTTGGTTTCTCCAAATGAAAATCTGTTAAGGATCTCCGGCTAGCATTTGAAGTAAACACTGAGTAACTGTTCAAACAAAGATGTTTGGCCTGGGCCCCGGTTAGATAAAACTGCAAGCATTAGCTCGAGCTTGTTGGAGCGATAAAGCACTGGCAGGTTTATGGCTGAACCTGTGGAGATGCCAGTAAAATATTAAAGTTCTCCAATGTTGTTCTATATATAGGCAGAATGTTGACAAATGCCCTTTTTATTTTCTTATTAAAAATCATATTTGGCTGGAAACAATTGATCTTTTTATGTGATAGTACAACATGCAGTTCTGATGCCGACCTAAAAGGAATACTTCACCCCGACAGTGACCATTTGTTCAATAAATGAATTACCCCGTGTTACCTTGAATTCTTGAAGTAAGCTTGGTCTTTCTCACATGTCTCCATGGTGAATGTAGAATCCCCAAAACAAAAGTCTCCAAGTCTCATTTATCCAGCCGTATGCCCTTAAACTGCCCAAACACTTGCATTTTGTTATGATATACAAATGATCATGAAGTATTCCTTTAAACTGACTGTTCCTTTCTCTCTTGTTTATTATGTTTATGTTTCCACAGTTAGTACTGAGGGGCCACCATCTTGCCCCAAAGGCTGTGACCGATGCTCTGAGTATAACGGCTGCATTAAATGTAGGCCGAAGCTCTTCATCTTCCTGGAGCGCAATGATATCCGTCAGATAGGTGTGTGCCTCGCCTCCTGCCCCATGGGATACTTTGGTATGAGGAACCCAGAAGGCAACAACAGATGCACCCGTGAGTTTTGCTTTGTGTAGATACACATCTGTGAACATCCAAATACATGCAGGCTGGAGCTCACCCGCTGGCAACAGCCTGCTCTATAAAAATCCCCACAGCTGATGTCAAATCAAGCAGAAGTGTAAACGATCTGTTTGTCTTTGGCTCATCATCTCCTGTTTGTGTACAATATGGGGGTATTTGGAGAAGTAGAGGGATACCCTGCTAGTTTCTTTGTTTTCTTTGTATATTTCCACTTTGCTGCACCACTTTTTATGTGTTTAACAAATACCTAAAATACGCATGCAGAGAATAGTGATCTACCAATTGCCGCACTCTTTATTCTCCGAAGTTATTTCTACATGTTAGTCCTCTTAATAACCAATCTGTGCTACTATTTGTCAATAATTATGAGTGAATACGAATGACCAATTGATGAAATCCTTCTGTTGCTGCTACTCATCCTGGTGCAAAAGGGAGAAAAAAACCCACCAAATCCAGCAAAGTATTTGCTGAACTGGAGGAATGTCAGTTAAATTTTTAATTGCAGTGATCTTCATCATTATCTTTATAAGCACATTTGGCTTATTTTGGAAGGTGGGTGAAGGATGACTACACTCACAGGAATTACCAAAGTTACTTAGTTGGTTCTGGTGGCACTGGTCCCGTACTGTTAGACGAGGCGTGCCAGCACCTCAGTCTGTTTCCCATTGCGTGTGGGCAGAAAACACGATCGGAACAAAATCCCAACAAAAACATCTCAATTGCATTGTTGTTTGTCTGTTTTTGAGAGGATGTTTGTGTTTTTTATTTGACCCTCATGTGCAAAGTTCATGCCAGATCTCAACCAGTTTATTATGCCTTCACTTTTACACATATTTCATTCTGGTACACCCTTACTAACTGTATCATAAGCAGTCTGTATAACCTTTTTTTTATGTGAGCGGGTCTAAAATGATCATCCTTTGCAAAGTAAAACATTTATTACCTCAATAATTAACTACAATTTTCAAAGTTAAATGATAATCATGGCTTGGTGGGCAGCGACTGTGCACAGCAGCCTGTTGTGATTTTCTGCTTAAAACATGCAGGCCATTCTTGTCTGTAGATGGTTTTCTTGACTGGCCATTCCTGCATCAAATAATACCTGTCAGATGTGCTAAATCATATTTTCTCTAAACCCGAAGCAGAGATGCTCACAAGTCATTATTTCAAGTCCAAGTCGAGTCTCAAACCATGTAGGCTACAGTGTTTTAGTTAAGACCAACTCAACTGAGACCAAGACTTTGAGGGGTTGAGACCGAGTTTAAGACCAGACAGTGTGAGTCCCACACTGCATGACACCCTTAAGATATAATGTGGAACATGCAAACCATAGGCACTCCTCAAACTGATCTGAAAAAGAATCTGGATTTCTCCACATTCACGTCTTTTATTGCTATACTGTATATACAGTGGGCCTATAAGTGTGCATGTAAAAGTGCACCAAGAGAAATGTCTTGATAAAATAACCAAAAGGCATTAGTGAATTCTGAGAGGGAAACAAATACAAACAAACAGGAGCTCAAATCAACTTCCCCATCTTTATTTAAGACTCTCACTCAACATTTTATAAGAATGTAATATTGATATCATGTTAATAATACATACATGATTACATAGTGTAAATAATCCAGTGCCTCTTAAATAGTTACAGGCTCTCTCCCTACCCCCATACACGTTTTTTTTGTAAAAGAATAATTCATTTTCCAAAATGCAAAATGAACAAAGTGAAAATGTTCACATTTTCTTTAGATATCGCAATAATATTGTTATTATTGCTATGATAATAAGAGAGGGAATGACATTCACCTCAGACATTTTCATTAATGTTAAAGTGCCAAAGAAAATAACATTAAATGAAATACAGATTGCACACGAGTCCCAAACCTCGAGTCCAAGTCAAGTCTCAAGCCTTTTGAGGATGAGTTCTACTCAAGTTTCCAGTCACTATGTGTGCAACTTAGTGCAAAGATAATTTTCACTTTCATCAAAATATTGGATAATTTACAACAAATTCAACCCCGTCCCGGTTTGTTGCAGAGAGGTCGGAATTTCCTCTGCCAATTCTTTGTGGAGGCCCTCAGTGGCTAACCGTGGTTATTATCCAATCATCTGACTTCATACATATCATCCCAGAATGTCTTTTTCTCAACATTTGACTTGCATTATAGGGCTGCACACATCAGTACTGTCAAATTTAGTTGTCAATGGTTTAAAAATAGTAATTGGGAGCAGGAGGAAAGAACCCAGTGAGGATTCAGTGTTCGGTCATTTCTGACCTTGGCATCGGACCAGCTGGAGAGTAAACATTCTGACTGTGAGTTTAGTGCACATCAATAAAGTGAGTCTACATCTGAATACATTTCCATAAATAGAAATATTGACAGGAACCCACAGATTTCCATCGTTCTCGGCTGTTTGTCATGAGAATAAAGATGTGCCTTTCAAGATGAGGCCAGAGCTTTTTGGGGTCTTTTAAGATGTCTGCTTTTTATCCTCCCGTGCTTGTAATTATCCAAATTTCAAGTTGGTTTTTTCTTAAAGATTTTAATGAGTGTGTGGTGTGCAGAAACTCTTGGGAAACCCACTGAAGCGATACACTCCTGGCTGCACTCGTTCACACCAGCTTTAATAAAAAACAAGGCCTGTGGTGCATGTGTTTTTAAGAGAAGAAGAGTGGTCCTCTCTTTAAATAGACAATGTGTTGTTTAATCGCTAATAAATCTCTCAGAGAAAATAAAATCCAAGCTCCTCTTGTTCTCTCTCCGGAGAACCATTTGCTTTTCCAGCCAACAATGCAATGAATAATCCATTCAAAGAGATTTCTGTGTTTCCAGTAGAAATTTCTCGAGAACAAGATAAAGGATCTAAAACTAACAAAATGAACACGGACACAATGTGACTAAAACTGATATGATCCTTTCATTTGATCCTCTCTTTTTGTCTTTCAGAATGTAAAATAGACAATTGTGAAGCGTGTTTCAATCGCAATTTTTGCACAAAATGTAAGGAGGGCTTGTATTCACACAGTGGGCGATGTTATGTCAGCTGCCCTCCAGGCCAGCGCACCGCCAATGAGTCTATGGAGTGTGTTGGTGAGTGACCTTTGACCTTAACTGTTTACTCATTTCAAAACTTTAGCCACAGCATTTCTTAATGTTCCTATAATGAACCAGCATGTATTATGTCTTCTCTTGATCTTTCCTGTCTGTTCTTTTCTTTTTGTTGTTCTTCTAAATTCGTAAAAGATCATAAGTGAGAAGATATATCAACGTCACCCTTAAAAACTAGCTTGTGTTGGAGCGCAGTGTTCTTAATAGGCATTTGCTTTGGTATATTTTCATTTTCATACCTCTGAAGTAAAAAAGATTAAATTGTATTCAGATTTGGGAATAGCTTAAAGTCATTATTCTGAGCTAAAACTGCTGAGCTGTAAAAAGCAGATGTGAAGGCTGTGAAACAAATGTGTGATGTTGGAGCTGTGGAACATTCACTCACTACCTCAGTCCCCCTTTTTTATCCAGGTCAGCGTCCTGAAGAGTGTGAACTGGGCGAGTGGAGCGAATGGGGTTCCTGTATGAAGAAGAACAAAACATGTGGATTTAAGAAAGGCTCGCAGTCTCGAGTCCGCGTGCCCCTTCTGCAGGTCCACCGCCCAGACACCTCCCCGGCCTTTGTACCCTCACAGACCTGTGCTCCACAGACAGAGAGGCGCAAGTGCATTGTGACCAAGACGCCGTGTGTGCGAGGTAAACACAAATACACACACTGCCGAAAAACAGATACATTGCAGAGAAAGACATCTAATTAAAAAGTACAATTTAATCACGGATAAATTAGGTGACAGCACTCAGATTACTGATGATCAAGCAATAAAGTCCATGTGCTTCATGAAACACCTCCACCAGTTCATACGATGACTGATGGAACCATTACTCAACATCCAAAGGCCTGCACATCCGCTAGCGTGTCTGCGACCTGCCGTATGTTGATTGGGTTTGGTTTGGCTGAGCTCACAGAAGGATACAGAATCTCTTGACTTTGCAGCGTGTAAACAATAAACACTATCTACGAGCCAAGCAGATGAAGGGCGGGCATTACGCACTGCAAAGCTGGACAAGGATCAGAGCTAGAAAGAGCTATTTGTTCTGACGACCATTGAAGCGTGAGGTTTACACGACCATGACATGTTTGCTTGGGCTCTTATCATCCACACAGCAGCTTGCCCTCCAGCAGGTTAACAGTCAATGGCCATCATCAACTTTCACAACAGCTTCTTCGTCACTCTTGGCCTTGATCACAGCTAATAAATGACAGATCTGGCCAATAGGTCTGGAGTTTATTGGAAGAACAGTGCAACAAAAACAACAATGATCCTGGTTATTTGCTTTTAAATATTTTGTCCTTAGTAGTGAGGACATATTTACAGGCAGATGTGTTGCGATGTTAAACCTTATGGTACACAGAAATAAGAAGTAGTTGTTGTTCTATGAACCTACACTCATTTACAAGGACTAAGAGAATTATAAACAAGCTGTATTTATAGCCTTTATTGGACGGTTGGACACTTTGGGGATTTCGGGTACGGCAGCCACATTGCGCAACTATATTTGCATGGTGTTGGCGACTGTACAGATGTTGCAACATGTAACAGATTGCCTGCATATATGTGAGTAAACATGTAGGAGGCTTGCATATTCAAGCACCATCCTCTTCTCTGGAGCAGTTCTTACAGGGATCTGAGTCGAAAGAACAGAACATGATCTGACATTGTCCCATATAGATCTGTGGTCATGTCCGGAGGGAAGGAGGCTGGTGTGGCTTGTAATTGCTCAGCGATGAGCAGGATCTTCGCTGGACAGGCTGTGACAGCACAAATTGAGAAATTAGAAGCAAATCTCCTCTGTCCGACGCCTGCATCCTGGAAAGACTGTTTTCCATGGGTTCAGAAGAATAATTATCAGTGAAATATAAACTGCCCTATGGAAACTGCTACGCAGACTGCCAGATTTCTAAACTTGGAGCAAAGGTAGTTCATTTCAGAAAGGCAAGGATGTTATGTGAGGTGTCACCTGACGAGTGATGAGTCATGGAAGCTTTTTGGATTGTTAAAAAAGTTGCCTGCTGTTGTCGAGGAGATTTTGTATGAAAATAAGACACGTACTAATGCCAAAATGCACAGGAATGAATTTTCCTCAGTGAGGTAATTCATGGGTGATGGTACCGTGACTCTGGTGAACCAGTTCATGTGGGTAAACTCACTCTGTAACAAAAAAACAAAAAAATGAGCGCAGCTGTGGATTCATCTGTGGGAGTTGGCTGGCAGGCTGGCTATATAAAACACAGGGGGCAGACATTGTATAACATTAGTGATTTAGTGGTCTGCAGAACTCACGCTTTGTGTTGATTTGGCTGCAAATTTTTCCCCCTGTTCCTGAAGCTCTACAAAAGGGTCTCACGCGAAAACCTTTCTGGATGTGTTATTGCATTTGTCAGGCAAAATTGTTTAGCTTGGATGGAGAGGAGGTACAATCAGAGCTGTCATAAACTGATGGAGTCCCCCACTCTTGGCTCCATTTGTGATTTGTTAGAGTAATTAAGTCCTTACACAGTGAGCACATCAGCTCAGATGCGTGAGTGTGTGTGAGGACTCTTCACTCATGCTTCACTCTCGGTCATTGTGCCTCATTGATAGAAATTGAAACTATTACGGCTCAGTAAGAAGTGCTTGTTTGAATGGTGGCCATAACAACCTCAGCAATATGTCTATTAATTAAAGACAACACATAGCTGATAAACATGCTGGACATAATATCTTCTGATACGATTTGAGTCCAACTCACCAAATTACATCACCAGTGTTTTCATGATTTTGTCACTAATGGCTCTTGAAAAAGGTGAGTTATTCCTGTTTGCGCACTACTGTGTGGGACTGAACCTTCACGTTTTCGGTCGGAAGGGAAGCGCTCGTATTAAGCCTGTCCACGTCCATTCATTCATTCATCCATCACCGCATAATGATTTTCACTGGCTATGTTGAAACACGATTGGGTGAAATTCGAGAAACATTGTGAACCTTTTGTTTTTCTACTTTGCGCTTAAACCAAAGAATCATAACTGTTTGTACAACAAGTTTAAAAATGCTGGTAGAGAAATAAACACAGACCTTCAGTTAGTACTGCGCAGCAGTATACAAACATGGTGGCGCCATAAGCCCAGCTCTTGTCAACTGCGTAGTGAACACTGTCCAGCCCTTGGCATGTGTTCACTCAGTTTCCAGGATGTGCAGAGACTCAACGCACAAGTTCATAACAAACATCCTCCAGCGTAACTACACTCCCTCAGCTATACAAATACTTTTGAGTGCAGCCTAAACAATAGCCATCTGACACTAGACGCAATGTCCATTTCCACTTTCTGACTGCTCTCCACGTCCTTATGGGCCATTATTGGGCTCTCGACAATGTCTAAGTCATTATACCAGAAGTGATTTTAAAGTGATTTATGTGACAGAAAATGGTGTCACTTGACTGTCGTGAGTGCTCTTACAGTCTGCATTTTAAAATCAGCAGCACAACTAAGCTCTTTACTCTCTTTGATGGGTTTACGTGTGGAAGATAACCACACTGTGATGGATGTTTGTGTTTAGAGAGCAATTATACTCTTAAATGTATGACAGGTGTGGATCCTAATGTGCAAAAGAACCAGCAGAGAGCAGATGGGGGGAGTCTTCTGTGTGTGTGTTTAGTGGAACAAGAAGGGAGTAGCTGTTGAAATAGAGTCTGCAGTCACGAGAGCGGCTCTCTTCGGCTGTACTGAGGCCCAGTGGTGCTTTCAGCGAAACGCAAATGTCAGTATGCGCACTGTGGACAATGACCCCTTCCCCACTTCCTACCCCCCTACTTCAGGTGCCCTTGCTTTGACCGCACCCATCTGACCTCGGCCTTCATTTTGATCTTAACTGCACACCTGTTAAGGAGACTGCATCTAGTACGGTTTTGATGCTATTGCTGTGACAAAATATGTCTCCAGACATACAGAAATGTAAACACCTGGCAAAAGTACTAAAAAAAACGCTTCTGTGGTAGTTCCCAATACAGTAGGTTTCTCCAGGACCACATTTTGCCATGATGCCATCAGTGTTTCAGGTACTTGGTCATAAACTAAAGTAAGTGTGATCTGATGTTGGCACGAGAGATGAAGGCTAAGGATTTCACCAGCGTTAGAACAATTCATCCTGAGGGGAACTGTAATGGTTGCCAAGATATTTCCCTCAAAAACACAATGTGGAACTCATGGTAGCGCTAGAGGAAAAGTCATGGGATTCAGCCTCTGGGGACCATGAATGTCGGTGCAAAACTTCATGGCAATTGATCCAACAGTTTTGAGATATGGTGGACAGATTGACCAACTAATTTGGCTAAAAACGACTGGCTTCCAAATGTTTAGATATAATATATTATTTTATCCTGTTAGGTTTGTTTATTATGTGTTGAATGCTTGTGGCACACTGGTCGCTGCTGTACTAAACATAGCATTATGTTGCCATTTAATAATAATGCTGGACTAGATGTGCGTGGTTCACACACATGGTTGTTTTGCCTGTATTAGAAACCACATAATCACAACCACAAGCCCTGATCCAACACACATCCCTTATTATCCACTCTCATCCCTCAGGAATCCACGTTTTTAATTTTGTTTAGCCAAGCGGAGGCACTTCTACCTACAACATCTGGTGATGACAGATATCCTACAGGAATTTATTTGAGAAATGGTATGAAATGTAAACAATATTTTCTATGCATTGTCATTTCAGACAGGAAGAGTAAGGCAGACCGACAAGATGATACAAACAGGAGAGAGAGGGAGAATGCACGCGGGCGAGGACGAGAAGGCAAAGACGGCAGAGGAGGAGGAGGAGGAGGAGGAGGAGGAGGAGGAGGAGGAGGAGGGGGAGGAGGGGGGAAGAGGCGAAAAGGGCAGAGCAGGACCACCACTGCTCCCAGCATCACAACCAGCTCTGTCAGCTAAACTCCATCGCCTGCTGGATGGGGCTGAGAGCAAAACAGAGACAATGCCTCATCCAGCAGCACCAGCCATAGACAAAGATCAAAGTGATGAAGGAATGGATTAATGCTGCTATGCATTTGTAGAAGATGCAAAGAGAACTGGAGAATTGCTGCAACACAAAAGGCTTCACTGAGCTTTTTGAATAGATGAACATATCTGGAAGATACTGGTGTCTGAGTGTTGTTCAGAAAGAGTTGATGATTTTCACTCCACCGTGAGGGATCACTGTTGGACTGCAAAGCCACGTTGAAGATTGCGGTTCGACGCGGTTCTTGACGTATTAGTCACGCCTTGAACTAAGAACCGATTCCTGTGCAGCATTCAAGCTGGAAGTCTGATAAGGAATGAAGGGTCTCTTTCGTCTCCTCTGGTCTATGATGTATTATGTTCCAGTCCGATTTCAATCACAACCTGTTCTTCATTTGTTTTTATGTTTTGTGAGAAGTAGCAGATGGATTTTTCTCAACGGCCGCTTTACGTGATGTAAAGACAATGAATACTATTAAGTCTTTGTACCTTTATGTCCTGTTGTGAGATGAAACAAAAAAAAGAAAAGGCACTGGAAATCATTTGTGGTTGTTGAGGACAAAAGGTCTTCTATACAGTGTGTTATTTCAAGGAAGAAATTTGTAACAAAAGAAGCCGAAGAGAATATTTAGGCGAATTACTGGCTCATTTTCCTCTCCGTTTGCCATTCGATAGCTTAGTTGTTTGTTCCGAATTAAATTTAGCTGTTTGTATCAGAAAATAACTGACCATAAAACGAGTATTTGCATGTGTACAAGGTTGCATGTGTTTGCCTTTGTGCATGCAAACGTGTGTGTCTGTGCGTGTGTGTGTGTGTGTGTGTGCGCGTTTGTCTCGACCTAAAGTCTGGGTGTTTGTGTACTTTGTATGCATTTCTGCACGGAATCAAGTTTGTCAACGGAACTTAGCTGTTTGTACATGCGTGTTTACGTTTGCACATATGTGTTAATATTGGTCTCATAGATTGAAAGAATAGGTTCTGGAATACACAAGGAGGGAAATGTAAATGCACAGCGATATATCAAATATGCAGTAACTACAAGCCACTGATAATCATATAAGCCATCAAATCATCAGCTGCTCAGTAATCATGTCTGTTTGCAACAGGGTCTGAAGATTTTGCACATCTATGTTTCCTACTGCTCAAGTTTCAGAACAATCATAGCAATTTACACATTTGTACTCCAAAAGCTTCATGACATTACAGATACATAGAAAAGTTGTTTTTTTTCCTAGAACGTTTTCCATTGGGTCTGTTTGCTTTACACAAGATATTAGTTTCAGGAGAAGTTACACGCTACGTTATTCATTCATACTATGGATTGTGATACAGAATATTTCAAACTGTGTTTATCATACAATTATTAGATTCATCATGTATAGCTTATTCTGTGAAAGCCTAAATAAAGATCAGATGATTGGAACTTCAGTCATACACTGATTTTGCTATTAGTTTGTTTGATTTCAGTTGAAATGATTTTGTCTGCAACTGATCCAACGTTTATTCATCCAGAGTGGATTCTTAAGGTATTCTCAGTCTATACTCGTGCCACATATACACTTGTATGTATTGTAATGAGACATTTTACACATAAGGAGAAATTCTTATCAAGACTATACTGTGTTGTGGATCATTTTGTTTTACAATTCGGGTTATATTTCTGCCAATTATTTCTATTGGTTGTCGTAACAAGTTCAATGCCCCATACTGTAGAAAGTTACATTTCCAGCTTGCTGTATATTATCCCGCTTATTACATGTTACTTACTGAAGAAAGCAATAATTCGACACAAATCTTTGAAAGTTATTTTATTGAATTTAAAATAAATTGACTTTTCCTCAGTTTGGCCAGACTTTTTGAAAGAAAAGAAAAACAAAACAAATAAACGCTAGTTAGTGACTAAGTTGTTTAGTTGACATTGGCTTCACCACATACCATTAAAATCAATATAGCAGAAGGATGAAAAAAAGGCACACAGCATCAGCAAACTTCAATTCTTCATGATATAAAATACAGATATAGAGTAAAAATAAAAGTACAATAAATGAATAAAATGTCTGTTCTTAGTCTGTGCATATACAGCTTTCTTGTGCGATGAGGGATTATCATCAACATTTCAGATGTGCTCACTTGTGGCTCTACCGCAAAATGAAATGGCTCAAATAATCTGGATTAACTTGTTTACAGCATGTCTGACCACTGGTGTTGTTTGCCCATTCAGATTTCATTGCAGTAAATTCAAGCAATTATTATTAACAGTACACTTGCGTAACCAATAGAATTATGGCCCAAACTATCAATTTAAGACCCAAGTGGCACTTAACAGGAATTATCCTTCATGGGGATTTAATCATCAATCTGGTGTTGATGAAACATTAAATCACTTTTCCCTCTAGCCCTGCCGTCATAATCTTGTGGGGAAAGTTTGAATGGCTAAGTACTCATCTCTTATTCCCTGACCTGAACTCAATCAAAAACCTCAAAGAAGAACCATAAACAAAGTCTGCTGGGAGTGCGATGCTATCTATCAGCCGAGAGCCCTCAGTAGTTATGGTATGGTCTTCCTCAGGCTACAGGAGGCCATCTTGGGAAGTGGAGGAGCTTAGATGGTGCGATGGTCCCGATCACCCGCCAAATGCTGGCGCCTGGGCAGGGGTCGTAAAAGCAGAGACAGAAATAAAAACTAATGGTGTGTCATAGCCAGAAGGGAGGGGGTATACCATGCCTTGGCCTGACAACAAAACAGCCGTTTCTCATTACCAAAAGGGAGGGCAGGGGGAATGGTAGAGTATGCACCGTAAATTACACATTCATCGCTCTTCCTGACCATAAATTCTTACCCTGGCTCCATTGGACGGAGCCCTCCCTCACCTCCCACTCTCTCTTTTTCACTCCGTTGTTCCCCATTCCCATGTTTTCCAAGAGAAATGAATGGTACATCTTTGGAGTATATGGGTACCCTTGATTTGCCAAAATGTTTAACACTGAATGATTTCATTACTTTAGTTTGGCCTTTAAGCCAGACCCCAGGGGAGCACATCACGTCAGTGGGGAACACCCAGGACATGTCTGCATGACTTAATCGTGCAATCCCTGATCCAAATGTCAACAAAAGGGTACCACCACTGTACCACAACTCATAATCAGAGCCCAATATCACTCTCAAAGGGACTTACAGGTCTTTAAATACTATTAGACTACAACTAAATCTAATTCGTTAACGTTCTCTAATCCCGTTTATGGTTTGTGATAGAAAATAATGTCAACAATGTTATGCTATCTTTTGCAGAAATCTCGTCTGCATCTGACAGTCTTCATCGTGGAGCTGGCTCAGGTGTTATCATGTGACCTTAGTGTGGAACATCGACTAAAAGATGCAGTTAAAAGCTCCAGAAATAGTAAGTGGGCCTGCGAGTTGAGGTTAGGGGTTGCTTTTGTTGTCTACTAAAAGAGAATATTGTCCAGGAATAAAAAAGAATTGCCTCTGCAGCAGAGAGACGTCACAAAAAGACTTCAGCAAACACACAAAAAGAGGCATCTCTTCTTCCATGTTACCAGAAGTATGTGTCACACATATTGTTGCCAAGATCAAGGATGAACCTCCATGGTTTCGTACCAGCAATGCTTTTAAACAGAAAGAAAAGCAAAGGAAGAAAAAAACTCACTGTATTTTCAATTATAATAATTAAAAAACTCACAAAACTTTCCTCAACGAAGCACTACTTTAGCTGCAACATCATTAGGTTTGGGGTACATAACACTACTCCTACTCCTACTGATTCACTAGTGACTGCCAGCAGCATCTACTGGACCCTTCCCTCCAAGTATAGTGGGGTCCAGCTCTTTAAAGATTAGCCTTTGGCCATGTCCTGTCAGCAATCCCACTGATCCATGATCATTTCCATCTCTGAAGCTCCACAACCATCCTCTCTCTGTGGCTTGAGATCTGAGCGGTTGAATCTGGACATCTACAAAGAGAAAATGAATTGTACATCAACACTGACAGCCTGATATGTTTGATCAGTAGCAGATATCTATAAAAGTGGGGCTGTTAAATCAAAATAACAAAACTATTTAAATGTTTTGGGGAAGCCAAGACTATTTGCAAGAGAGATAAATCTACATCTGATGGTAGTTGAAAGACATAAGTCACTTGAAATGGAAATCAAAGCTGAAGCATTAGGGTGGTGAGTACAAATCTGGTAAACTAGGGTCCAATGCTCAGTGTCGATGCCAGAGATATATACTGAATATTCCGGCAGCATCATCTGTAGCTGACCCTTGCTGCAGAGGGAAGAAAGGAAAGGTAGGATTTCTCTGGAAGAAACAATGGTGTATTAAGCATTTTTTATTTTAATATCAAGTGGAAAACCTGAGGCATGCGTGAGCCAAGCAGCATCCTTAATGAGATTTAGTTTCTATTTAGCTGCCTGGATTTAACCAGAATGTGTCTGAGGCTCAGGAAAAGGTCACAAAGTCCTGATGCAGGAGAGGAGAAGTTTAGGAGATGCTTGTAGAATTGTAGATATGATACTTGATATGTACTGCCGCCTTTTGGAAGTAATCAGTACTACATGGGGGAAAGAAACTATCAAACACACGTTCTATAGTTAAGTGTGTGCTTTTTCTGTGAACATGCATATTATTCAGAGGGAGGGTGAAAGAGAAAGAAGACACTGCAACCAACCGCCTGTGCTGTGAATTGTTTGATATTTTACACAATAATTTAACAATAATTAAACACTCTTTTCAGTTGAATATTTTAACTAACAGGGTTTGTAAATTGCACTTTGATTTCAGCACAGCTGCAAAGAGCGTCTTCATACAATGTCCTAAAATGCAATGTATGTATTTGGTGTAATTATTTACTATGTATATTTCAATATGACAACCTGCGATCTGTTGAGGACCATGATCTTCATTATTGGCAGCTGAATGTGAATTTATGTTTTATGAACAAACATGAACATCAAGATTATGTTTTTAAGAATTTAATCAAAATGTTATTTAATACATTTTTCAGAGAGTGAAGGTAGAGATATGGGTGGCAGGGCGAAATTCATTCGAAATTCATTTTATTTTCACAATAACATCTTGTAGATTGTGGTCTTGTGATGAAACCTATGGTGGCATGTAAATGCAATGAAAGAAATGACCACAAGAGGGGGCCATGAAAACATAAAACACTTCACATCATCCAACAAATAAGCCATCAGTAACTATAATATATGGCATTATCATTATCATATGAATTTGTTCGCTGTGCTATGAGATCAAAGTAGAGGTCGTGTACATTTGGCAATCCAAATAAGTAAAAGCTTTCTTTGTCAAAAGAGTTTTGAAAGTTTTTGGACTGGGAGAGAGAGCTGCAAAGCCAAAAGAAAAGAGAAAAGAGAAAATCAAAAGAAGTTCATAACAATCTTCCATGACCGTATTGAAGAATGTACCCGTATTTTAGAATTCATCTCTGTTTTCTGCCCCGAACATCATTCTACACTTGTGTTTCAAAGTTTTGTGAGAGTATTTTATGGCAATATGAGCTTGTCAGGCAGTTGTTTCATGAGGAGGATGAAGAAATGTATGAAATATATTCATGTAGATCTATCTACATCTATAAACCACATCTCACACATCATCTTGATAATCTGCCTCTCCAAGCAAATCTCTTCAAATGATGGACGTACACACTTTTCTCTTTCACTGCATCAAAATTCATCTCTTATACAAGTTCTCTTTTTTAAACAGGAATCATATCTCTCCTTGTACACAAAGCTGGAGCGCTTATCGGGTTCTTTTTCAATGCTAAATCTTCTTGACGTTTTGAATTACAGTCAATCAGAGTCAGTCCACTCCTCAAACCTTTTGCATTCCAAACATCTCTTCTCCAAACAACTGTTCCAACAGAGCTGCCAACAGCATGGGACTGTAGTTATACAGGGCTGTTCCGGGGAACATTAAAGTGAGACTGAAAGCATGCACGCTCATCAAACGTGCCCTTTATCCTTAATTTACTACTGTTTCATAAACCCATGCAGATTCAAACACAGTACAAATGTTTTCATTGACAACCTTCGATCCCACTGAAGCAGAAACGCAGTCTAGAGGTTTCTCATTCCCCGTCATCGGCTTTGGCTCATTTGTTATGTCTTTCATCACTGTGACCTGGATTGAGACTGCTGTATTCTTTCCTAACAATCACTTTGTTTTGACTGAAAACTTCCCATTACCTCCTTTGACCCTGCCGACAGGTGGAGTCTTTGAACACCTGCACCGATCAACCTCAAAGTGTGGTGAAAGGCCAAAAAATAAAAAGCAGTTTTTTGTCAAGGACATGCTGTATATCTCTACTTGTCTTACTCCTTGAATATAACCTTAACTGCTGCCAATCGTTTGTTCAAACATTTCAAGTAAACAAAAAACATATTCTTCTAGCTCTCAAACTAAGCTGAAAGAGCAAGAAGATGTAGTAAACCCGCTGACACAAATTGCTCTCCTGGAACAAATAAACTTTTACTGCATACTGTACATTTCCGGCATAATATTCTTTAGTGTTTAGGCCAGAGCAATTACCGAGAAGAGCAGAGCTCAAAACCACAGTCGGACAATAGTGGACATGACTAATATTTGTTGTGTCCTGAGGATGTTCAAGCCTGAATTGCTTTATAAGAATGTTTCACATGCCTACGCTCCCACATTAATAGACGGAGAAAATGGCAGCAGAACATTTTGCACTGTAGAATGTGTGAAATGACGACTGGGTGTGAAACCCAAATACAATGCATATATTGTCCAATTGTCTGTAGGGAACATTTACTGCACATTTATCGACATGAGATGGTTTTTAACACACACACGTTTCTTCTAGTTTTTACATTTACATTCAAGGTTATGCGTTTGGTCAGTTACTATAGCTGAGGTGTCCCATATGCTTTATGAGAATAGTAAACAGAACACTAGCTAAGATGTTGTCCGGAGTTGCAGTTGACATCATTAATCCCCGGGAAAGGAGGGATTTTAGCAGAGGTTGGATCAGAGCAATGGACGCATCCGACCCTGAACTCTGGAAAAACAAGGCCTTGTTCTCCTGCTGAGAGCGCTCATTACAAGACGGTATAAGAGCTTCCCACAAGCAAGCACAGCTCCTTGACCTCAGATGGGAGTGAATGGAGAGGACGAGGAGCTCGGGCCAAGCCACAGAGGGAGACTCCAAACCTCGCCAACGAGCACGAGCACCCAGCCCCATGAGTGTCAGCTTGGGACACAGATGTATGTTGTTGTTTTTCTTCCTTTCTCCATGCACAGCTCACGGGCCTTCAGTGCACCGTGAGCCACTACAGCTGCTCTGTTGTGGTACGGTACAAACAAATTTAGACCAAAAAAAAATAGAACTAGAAGATGAAGAGTCTCTCTTGGTGGTCTCTGGGAATTGTAAAAGATAAACAAGAATAACAGTCTTCCATCTATAAGATGTTCACCGTGTTCATCATCTTAGTTTAGCGTGTTGGTGTTTAAACATTTGCAAATTGGCCCCAAACACAAAGTACAGTTGAGGCCGATGGTGGAGTCAACACTGTGTCAAATATCGACACATATTCAGACGCCAAAGGAGCACTGACCAACCGTCGGTATATGACGAGTTGGGAATGAGACTGGGTTGGTTGAGTCATTAGTCCTGCAGGTATTTGGTTCTAAACCAAAGAATTAGACACATTGAAATGTAAACGTGCTGATGATGTTAGAGGAGAAGTCAAGGGATCAACGAAGTCATAGAGATTCATCCTCTGGGAAACATGAATGTCTTTGTCACTGAGCAGGGAAAGAGGACACGACCAGGTCTTATCATAGGACACATTTAAATAATTAATTAAATAAATAAAGAATACATTGATTCAGTGCACTTTGTACAAACACTCTACAGTTCAGACTTAACTTTTCAGTCTCAAAACAAGAGGGTTCCCAACAGCACAAGCAGGTCCTCAAATACACTGATGTGATGTGAATTTTGAACAATCAATGAACATTGTTTATTTTTTGCTTCGGAAATCAAGAAAATAATAATAATATTTTAAAATGATTAAAATGTATGAGACTAAATACCCAATATTGAACTAATAAATAACACTTCGACAATAAATAGAAGGAATACAACTGATTGCAAAGGTCTAGTTGATCCAATGGACTATATTCATGCCACACTCCAATATTTGAGTATAACTGTAAACTGACATGCTTTGTAACTTAATTTCATTCATCACCATCCTCCAGCTTCTCCAGTAGCCAACACGCAGTCAAGTAATCACGGAGTTATGCTGAATTACCAATGAGTTTAATCCCTCAAACATTAGGGGTTAACCCACGTCTGCTGAGGTTACCTACTACAGACATGTGTGCGGTGGACCAGTGCACTTTGTCAAGTGGACACCTAATGCTAAACGGAGTAATGACACAGGCCAGGGGAGAGCAGGAAGAAACCAGAAACTCTCGGTCTCATGACAGCTGTGGCAGCCTCCATGTTGGAAAAATATTCATAAATGTATCTTTCTGTTAAAACTCATACTTTATATTGCATGTCTAAATATCAGATCACGTTGCTCCATCAGAGACTCTCTTTGTGGCTATAGCTACGGTTCCTGGTTGCCGCCATTGCTTGTTGAATAATGAATAGCTCCTGCCCTTTATTATCACAATATGTTTTTTATTAAGTCAAATCCTTGAGAGAATATTTGATTGTTGGAATAAAGGTGATCCCTTTAACAACACAATGTATTGAATTAGAAACATGTTTGATTCCCACATAAATCAAACTTGTCCCTACAATGATTATGGATATATTTTATATATATCCTACGTTTAGAGTGACTCCCTCATAAAACAGAAACCCAGAGACACGTCTGATGTGAAAGGAGAGATCTGAGAGAGCTGATTACCGGCCTGTAGGCTCCCACGTTTCCAGTAACACTCTTTGTGGTTGGAATATTAAAGAGATTATATGAAACACTATCTGATGGATCCCTAATTAATGGGAGTTAGAATGACAACTAAGGTTCTTCTTGTTCATCATCTTCAGTGATTAAACATTGTCTTAGGAATGCTTTCTTGCTCAACTATCTTCAGCAACACAGCATCTAATGTATACCAACTTCATTCAAGGTTGGAAAGTCACAAAGAAAAGCTTGAGCTCTGGTAGGGTCCAGAAAAGAAGCAGTTCAATCTTAATCCCACATTTATTGTTTGAGTAAAATGACATACCGATTAGATACTTGGACATTGACAGGTTCTTAGCACTGATTTTACAGTAAAATTATGACTGTGATTTAAATTTCCAACGTTGACTACAATTTGTCAGCATGGCCCAGACAACCATTCAACAGCTTTAACGACACACCACACTTTGAGGTGTTGATCGTTGGGAGGAAATTCCCAAAACTGCTCAGTCAAAACCCCCCCATAGAACAGGAGCCGAATATAATTTGTTCACAGACGTGTTTTGATTCTGCTGAACTTCCTCAAGCAGCCAAACGCGCAAATGACACACCTCACTATATATACAAGCCAGATCACTTGTGTTTCCCAATCAGTAATTAACAGGCGAGACACTCTTGACACAATTATTCCCACCAGGTGTGTCAGTTGCTACCAATGCAGCCCGAAGACTGAAATCAATGCAGGGAATAAATGACTCTGTGTAATGAACAAATATTATTTCAATTGCTTAACTATGCCATGTATAAAGATTGTAAGGGATCATACCAAATTCTTGTCCATCCGCTCATCCTGATAAATGAAACCGATGAGGTGTATCCTCTGCAGCACATGAAGTTCATTGGATACAGCAGCCTGTGGAAAGTAGCATTGTTTAACTGACTCATGCTTCTATTTTCTTGTCTAGACATCGCACATGACGTGACCTCAGCTTGCTGCAACACTCACCGCTGCTGGTTCAAGCTTGATCAAGTTTTGTGATTATGTCTAACTTGATGTTTGGCAAATGAAAAACAGGAAGATGGTCATTCCTTCATTGTTTAATTCATGAACTCCTGCGGTGTCTTTAAAGTGTTTACTCTCAATTCATGGTCACATTCATTACTATCACATTCTTAGCAATACGATTAAAAATCGTGTCATTTTGACAACAGTAACAGAAATGAACTAGGATGAGAGGTTTTATTTTAAACCCAGAGCTCACTAACCTTCTCATCTCTCTCATATACTACAGTATAGTACAGTGGAGTACAACATACCACGGCCGGTGCTGAGCTATTAGAATTAGAGATTCCCCAAAACCAATACTGATATTGTATATCTGTCCGATACGGACTCAAATGGCTCGGTGACAATAGGCCGATCTGGTATCGGATATCATTATACCTTACACATAAAACAATGATCCGTGTCTCTTCCACACAGTCAGGCATACGTGTTATTGATCAATCGCTGACATCGGATCGGTACTCAGTATCGGCCGATACCCAAAGTCCAGGTAGTGGTATCGACAGCGCCGAACCTATGCACTCACACCCTAATTTAGCCGTACTAATCTCACCATTTCACAGCACAAACGCCCACTTGCTTAGCTGTATGGGTTCCAGTAAAAAGCATTAAACCACTTGCCAGCATGAAGTGCATCTAGCTAATTCAATTTATTTACAGATTTTCATAGTGACAAAAGAGGTACAGACTTTATGAGCAATCAATGTGTTTGAATCAGGGTGCTGTGAGTTAGTGTTGCCTATAGTTACCTAAAATGGCTTAGAAGTATACAGCTCAGTTTGATGCTTTACTTCAGTAAATATTCTCTGAGGTTTTGGGGCACTGAGGTAATAGCATACCAACAATGGAGTCCAGTTAATGCATGAGAGTTTGTTGAAACAGAAGGTAAATTTAGAGACAATTGGTTTTAAAGGCCCTGCACACACACACACACACACACCTACACACACACCCACAGGTGTTTTCTCTTACTGTGGCTAATTGGGCCTCTGCTCAGGTTGCTATTGAGGACTGTTATGAATTACCTGAGGTCACTAATTAGAATTACAAAGTTGTCCAAACAGGTGCTATAACACTCGAAATCAAAAGATGAAATTGATTGTTATTTGTGTATGTGTATGTGTATTTGTGTATGATCACTGGTCCCGATAGACGGGCCACCTGGAGAGGAAGAATCTCTACATTTCCTCACAGCAAAGACTGCAAATTGGGACCCTGGTTGCTGCTTGAAATGTTCAGTTTGAAAGTGAAAAACTGAGGGAACTGGACATTATCTATTTGCAGTGAATCTGATAAATACAGATGCACTTGGATTCAGTTTAAGTTCGGTCAATCAAATAATCAAGACAATGCCTGACGTGGATCAAGCAAACTATTTTTCTTCATATCACTTCAGGCATCAGTTCAATTTAGCTCCACACAGTTGTCACACATACTAAAATCAAATTTAATCTAAATGTGTAAACATGAAAGCATTTCAAATGAAACACCAACGTGATTAGTTGTGTAAGATAGGAGCCATTAATCGCCATACATGGATAGAAATACAAATAGTTTTAATGGTCTTTAGAGAAGTCTCAGAGAGGGCTAAGATCAAGCAATAATTATATCGTATCATCTTCACTTTGGATATGTAGGATTTACTTCCCTCTGAAACTGTAATTGGTGATTTTGATTTTATGCTGAAAAGTGATCCAGCCGAGTGAGAACAGCTGAGACATCTGGGATCAATATGGATGGGGTCTGTGCTAACCACCTATCCCTGCTGTTTTTATGGACCCAGCATTCTATAAAACTTTGGGATCTGAGCCATTAACATAATTCTATCAGCCTCAGTCTCCTGACACCTTTCCTTCTGATATACTGTACGTTCTAAAACTGTAATCGGCCATTTTTAATGGCCTGGCAATGCCGTATAATCATTAGGTCAAGGTTTTTGTTTATTATGTTTATCAAAAGCTGCACCACGCAACGCTACATATTGGGCCACAAGAGGTAACTGTATGTTTGACTTGAACCTGAAACACACAAATCCAGTAACATGGTGTCTACATGAACCACAGACTGTATGTAAAGATTTTCTTTGTTTTTATATTCTTCATCTTTTCTTAACATACAGCCTATAGTATAAACCGTAACAATCCGTTTCTCAGTTCATACAAGAGAACATAATAAGCGACACAAAGGACCCCATGCAGCGCTAAATAGCACTTGCTACTATTTATGATTCAGTGTGTATTTAACATAAATGTCTGGAATTTCTAAATGTTCAGCAAGTAGAAACCAAGCTTGTAGTCTTTCTAAGGAAGCTAAGTGCCATTCAGCAGTGAAGTCGTGATTCAGGCTAATAAGGTAAGTTCAATTTCTCACACAGTATAAACTTCGTGCAGCTTTGATTAAAATAAACAGAGCCGTGTTTAGTTTTAGAAGTAAATGACATTACTGGCAGACAGCCTGACATGTTACATCAACTATAGATGGCTGAAGAGGTCCGGCTAGGTCTACTTGTGTTAGTCTTGTCATGTTCAGAGCCGAAATACAAGTAATGCTGTTTGTTTTTGCATCAAGGGTTGATGTTAAAATTGTGAGCCTAACATCTTTTTGTGTGAAGAGACCGACCCTCTTGTAGGAGAGTGTGAGAAGAAAGCTGTGCCGGGTATTTGCACACTTTGAGTAAAAAGAAAAGCCGTATACTTTCTCAGACATGTTCTGTTTTTCAGGGACTTCTTGGTAAACTCGGGTGACCGCGATAACAAAGACATGTGGGTCAGAGGGAGCACACGAGACACGAGACAGGGAGGCAGCTTTCACAAAGTAATAGTTGTTCAAGTTGAACCTGTGTGTAGAGTGCTTGTACCATGTGACACAGTTAACATCTCTTCTCCTGACCCTTCCTGCTAGCTGCCACCTCCCCGCCCGTCTTCTCCTCCTTCCAATAAATCCAAAGGGGGGTCTTGTGTGGAGCTGACCCTCCCCAGTGAAAGTGCCATGGAGCAACTCCAGATGTGAACATCCTCCCTCTCTTTCTCTCTCTCCCACACTCTGTTCGCTCCCCTACTTCCACCACCAGTCACCCCCTCCCCCTCCCTCCCCCGTGCAGCTACGAGTTTTCCATTTCCTTTTTTGGTGAAAAAATCTCAAACGCAGGCAGGGAGGAGGACATTTGGCCAACGCCGGCAGGAGATTGTGTCTGGCGGTCTGTGTGTGTGTGTGCTTCATCACGGCGATGAAACAGTCGACTCAGCATAAACAACGGTGTTTTCCATATATATACATTCAGGCACAAAGACACAGACACATACGTATACACAGATGTCCAGTCACTCTCCCTTTTACTTTGTGTGTCTCTATCTCTCTCTCTCTCACACACACACACATACAAATATCCTCAACCTACAGACACACATAAACACTTTTTACTGTCTTTTATTACACACACATGGTTTCTCTCTCTAACACTTTCTCACAGTTTTATGCCCTTCCCCCGGTGCACTCTCTCTCTCTCTCTCTCTCTCTCTCTCTCACACACTCTCACACACACACACACACACACACACACACACACTCACACTGATCTTTCCTAGAAAGACTTTTTAAACACACCAGAAGGGTTTTTTCCGGCTTAGACAGTAAACACAAGTCCACAGAAAGCTACGGCCTCATAAACCAGTAATGGTTATTCACTGTGACCACAAATACACATAGATTATAAAAACTGCCCAGCAAAGATCAGTCAGTGTACATTTATTTAAAAAGGACTTCACAAATAAAACTAACCACGTTGTATTTAGCTGTATCAATTATCTTTTTTTTCACAGTAAATTCATACTGTTATCGCCTCAATGTTGTATTTTCTATCTTAAAATCTATATTTGCCAACTCTGACTCACCAGCATCAAAGCTGAAATAATGAAATACAGGTATTTTTTTGAATAACTGTTCACATACATGTTACAAACTAACAATGAAAAAAAATGAACACTAACAGTGTTTAGAGCAACAAAATAATCATTGACGCAAATCATGGCATGCATACTCCTGCAATACACAACGTCATTTCAGTTCAGCTTCTTTGGGGTTAAATGCTGGCTCTTTGAGCAACGGTGATAAAAAAAAAAGATTCATTACAACAAATAAAAAAAAGACAGAAACAAGATGAATATGTATGTGTCATCGCAAAGTTAAACAAAAGCAGATACAGATAACAGAAAAAGTGGTCTGTGTGCCATGTTTTTTAGTTGTGTTTTTATGTGCACAAAACATGGTAGCAAGAGAATATCTTATCAAAAGTGCAAAGGACTTTAATGATCATAACTACCATAAACTGACTAACTCACTGAAAGCATAATTAGCAAAGCTTTTCCACGTTTTCTCCTTGTTTTTACTCTCTGACATATTGTAATTAAAATGCTTAAAACTGCAGTTATAAGAACATTAAAACAGACAAACAGTACCTCCACCATACTTTGAAATACAGACAGTGAGGTTTACATACTGTCCTTTAGCAGTGTTCTGTGTCTTGTCCTCAGAGCCTGATCGCCACCTGAAGTGGCAACTTTTTTTTTGCAAAGTGACTAGCATTTTGCGTTTCTTTGGTTCAATAGTACATAACATATAAGTAATGTTATTCTTAAGGCACTCCATAAACTTTGTTGTATAAAATCATTAACTTTTTCGTTAAAAGAGGAAATCTTTGTGGTGGTTCATTGAAACAATGCAGCACTAACTCGTGGATGAAAATCAGGGACCACAAGGAACTGATCTCTTTATATACAAACAACCTGAGAGGCAGCATTTGTTAGCCTGCGTTACCTTCCTCGGTAATGACTTGGGGTTCTTGAAATGCTGTGACGAAGGGTGAAAGGTAAGTCAAGGGATGGGTGAGAATGTGGTAAATGACTGCTCTATAGGTTGCTGTTGCAGTCGCGGCACAGGATCCGGTCACCATCAGGGAAAAAGCCGGCGCCCACCAGTGAAGCAGAGCACTGGGTGCAGGTGAAGCATGCCTGATGCCACTGGCGCTCCTCAAACGAGATGTACTTCCCTCCTCCAAAACCTAGAACAAGAAGAGCATTGAGATCAAACCGTATGTTGAGCTTTAGAGGGGAAATCAAGCATGCTTCAAAACATAGCTATTGGGAAAAATATGATATTGAGTCTGAAAATTCAAAGCCTCTGAAGACTTGGCTTCAAATGATGTCTTTGTAACGCTGATATCCATGACTAAATAAGCAAAAATCTTGAGTTAAAAAGGTTGCACACACATGCAGAAACTGCCAACTTTAGAGTCAATCTATTTTTAGTGTTAAACCCAAACCCAATAGCAAAAGTGCGGAAGCACAAATCAATATTATCGTGTCGAACATAGTGATGAAATCTTGCCTGTGATTGGTTTGCTGCAGGCCTCGCACTTCTTGGCATACAGGCTGCCAAAGCACTTGAGGCAGTAGGGGCTCTCGTCTCGGGACGTGAAGTGTTGACCCGCCAGCTGTGTCTTGCAGCTGGTGCACACGAAACACTCCTTATGCCACGGCTCGTCCCGATAGGTCACACCACCTTTAGCCAGGGTCTGAAAATGAGAGAGGTCAAAGATCCTTTTAATTCACTTCTAAAATTGTGAATTTAGTATACGTTCCTGGCTATTTCTATTGACTACCACACGAGGGTCAGTGGGAATTCTTTTGATACCTTTACTGACCTTTTTACAGCGTGTGCAGCGCGGGGCGAACTTGTCCTCATAGCAGGACACGCAGTAGTGTTCATCCTTGTCAGGGATGAAAGACTTCGAGCCAATTGGCTGTTCGCAGCTGTGACAGATGAAGCAGCCCTCGTGCCATGTAGAGCCTCCGTACTCCAACTTCCTCGTACCTAGCAGAGAGAAAGAGTGATGACAGGAGGCAGAGAAAGAAAAAGAGAAAGACGGATGGAAAGATTGAAAGAGAGCAGAGGGAGACACTTCACTTTTTGTGTAGAATGCATCTTTTGCCGTCCTTCTTAGGATTGTTATGGCCATTTGGGGTTTTTGGGTGGTAATTTTATTGAACTATGAAATGATACACTTGCTTGAAGGCATATAAAACTCATTTTGTTTCTCTAAGATTTATTTCATTTTAAATCATAATACCACAGGCCCCATACTTCTTTCCTACTGCTGGAGACTGGCGGCAAGCCATACAGAAAGGGATAATGCCATTTCTTTTATCCCTTAGCTGTTGAGCTTTTTATTATACTGGTTGGTGTATTCTATGGTGACGCAGTAATTCAAGTGGAACTGACATTAAACGCTATCGTTTCACTGCTTCAGGCTGTGTGCTGAGGCTGTGTCTCAAAATCTGAAAAAATCCCCTGAAAAAAACATCCCTGGTTATAACCTTTCAGGAATTACAGTGGAGGAAAATATCAGCAGTTAGATATTTGACAAACAGAATGAAAGCGAACAAGCTGCAATGCTAAATAGGTACAGGTTATGCATGCACATAACATAGGTCCAATAATTGGCTGGACTTTAAGGTGCCATCTGTGTGGACTGAGTCTGGAAAAAAGAAGTCTGTTCTTCTTCGACCCTTGGACCTGAAATGATCTGCAGGTTAGGTTCAACCTATAATCCATTCATCTCGCTAGCCAGTTTTAAACAAAAGTTATTACAAGTTTTAAACACATACTGCTCTTGGAATAATGCGTAAGAATGTTGTCGTGTCTTGCTGCCTTTTTTGTCTGTAAGTATCATCCACTGTCTATTGAACCGCTTCAGTTGCGTGGACTAATGTTTTGTTTTTGTTGTATTTTATTGAGATTGACGTGCACGTGGCGTTTAAATTTGCTGCCTTCTTTGCCATCACAAAAGAGATTTTATCTGGTTGAATGAAAAAATAAAAAGTCCATTTACATGGCGTTGGTATTAAGTTTCTTCCCTTCCTCCGTCGCCGACATTAACAACTTCAGCTGTTCAACTTCAGTTGTTACACAAAGAGAAGTGTGTCTGTCTGTTTTCGAGGGTGAACATATTTTTGTATCATAGTTCTTTTGTTGGCGGAAAGGCAACACTTTCTAGAATTGTGCAAGCGAATTTTTGGTGAAACAGGGATGCTCAACAGTTTGCAGTACTGTACAGTATACTACTAAACCCCCGGATATCTTTGACAACATCACTCTCTAAAACTATTTTTTCCCCTCTCACGGAGACTCACCTGAGCATAACTTTACAACTGTAATGCAAATGTAGGATCTTGATAAGAAAACATAAGATTACCTACAGTAGAAGTATAGGGGACTGTGTAAGCTGCTACGGGGGCACTGGAATATCTGACTGACTTATCTCTTGTTATCATCAGTCTGCTGGCAGCCCACCAGCCCCGGGGATCTGGCTTACAGGCAACAAGTCAAGCCGACTGGCAATTACTCTGTCAGATTCAGCCCTGGCTGCTGCTGCTGCTAAACCCTGGACCCTCTGCCTCTTTCTTCTCTCCCTCTTTTTTCTAAAACCTCTTGCCTTTCTACATCTGCTTGTTACTTTATACTTTCCAATTGTCCCTGCTTCCTGGAATTTTTCATGTCATCATTTTCCAGTCATTTGCCTATCTATCTTAAAATTTGAATTTGTATACGACATGGAAAATAAAATGTGTGACCACGAGACTAACGCGTGCCTTAGTGGGTGAGTGAAGTACCATAATATATGGTGCTGTCAAATGCATTATACGCAAGGTATGTCACTCCCGTTGTCCTTTTTATTTTATTTAAATCAACTCTCGCTTCTTAGATTTTAAGCTAAGCTCGTTCGCGTCCAAAGAAACGCAATGCAGTTGGAAAAAAGAGTCATTCAGAGAGCACAAATGGGATGAGCCTTATATCGCAGCGCCCACATTTCTCTATGCACATATTTCCTTGCACCTTTACCTGGCATGACGACTTTGTCGCAGGCCACACACTTGGAGGAGAACTCGTTACAGTAGCAGTCGTTGCAGAGCAGCGCGTCATCCTGGCTGGTGAAAGGCTCATCTGCCAACGAGCGATCACAGCGGAAACAGCGGAAGCAGTGCTCATGATAATGCCGGTCCTCGTAGAAGAGCTCCTGGCAAGACAGAACAAGAGGAGCCAACAAGAAACTTAAATTACCTTTCAAATTTGTTTTCATGTTTCACAGAAAACAAGAAAAATACTGCAAGATTTAACGCCAACAAAGGTTTCTGGTTGGATTGGTCGGTCAAACTGAAATGTGTAAGGTCAAGTACTTGGTTACACTGTGTGTGTACATGTACAGAATGTACTGTAAAAAGTCTCACGAGGATGTTGAATTGATTGTCTGAAGGGCTCTGAGCCAAGAAAATGTTGGCTTTATTTTTCACCCACTGCCCATGAGGGTGTTGAGAGCTCATTGGCCTCCTTAGCTGAGTAAACTGCTAAGCACTGTATCATGCACCACTCTGTAAACTCCACTAAGCAGCGTATGTCAGTCTTAAATGATCCACTTCATGTTAGTGTTTTCCATTAAGGCAAGATTACATTTTAACTTGAATGTGGAGAAGAGGGAGACGGTCCCTCATGCTGCATTTTTACAATCTTAGGCAAAATTTGCCCGTTGGCTTATGTGGACTTGGTGGAAATTGTCTGTATAATTGCATGTTAAATTAGCCTTTACTGTGTCTTGCCACTCAAAATATATAGAACACGCCTCATTTAGCAGGAATTATGCATCAATAAATGACATAACTTCTCTTATAGAGATCCAAAGCAATTTTAAAACATGGTAAAAAAATGGTTTAAACTTAATTGGGGCTTTATATTTATTGCAACTTCTAACATGTGACTCAAACTGTGCAAAGACAAAGGTCAATGTACGTTTCCAGAATTCTTTCAGTAACGTGTAATAGTTTTTTTTCTTTTAATCAAATCTAAAAAATGGTGGTGTTGCAATTTGATTTCTGTATGATCTCCACATGTTACCGTTGAGCAGCAGATAGATGATTGCATGTCTGATCATGTCAAAAAAAGATGCCTTACCCTTGCGTCATGGCCGATCAGCTCCTTGCACTCATCGCATGTGTTTGAGAACCGGCTGTCGTAACAGGGGATGCAGTAGGGACTGTTGTCCGACTGGATGTACTTGCGGCCGTACAAGGACTCCTTGCAGTTGTCACAGTCAAAACTGTCAGCCATTGTAATTTTCTGTTAACCTGAAACAAAGAATGGAGAGCAACATTAAAAGAAGAAAAAAAAAGACAACAAATGCCAACGAATCCAAACGAGATGAAGAAAAGAACAAAGGGGTGAGACAATAGAGGAGGGGAAGAAAAAGGGGAGAGAGTCTTGAGGAATGATTCAGTCACCTTTTTCCGGCCCAGCAGTTGGATGTCAGTATAGAATTTCTCTGCCAGTATTTACGCTGTAAATACTTTGGCTTGTACCAGCGATGAAGCTTAGCTCAAACAAAACACGGCGCGCAAGTGGGAGCAAGTGGAAAAAGAGAGCGGGAGAGCGACAAGAGAGGCAGCACAAAATGCCTATTAACTTTTATTGCCCGTGTGATGAAAGTGTGGATGATGCGGAGGGAGGGGACAAGAGAGGGAGCTGTCACTTTGCTTTCTCTTGGTAACTATACCAGAACTCTTTCCCGTCGCTGTCGACCGCTCAGAGTCTGCAACGTGAAGATCAAAGCACGAATGCAAACTTCTCTCATGACTGAGTGGGCTATACAGTGGTGTGTCCGTGCATGTGAAGCCCACACATCATACGCACACCTGTAAATATTTATGAGTAGAGCGTGGACCACCAACAGATACAGAAACCCCATGAAGCGTTTGTGAGTGTTTGCGTGTGTCAAAAGCACAAGACACTTGAAGCTGTTTGAACACGACTCCCTGAAAAGTGGCTTCCTGTCAGCATGAAGACGCACCTACAGTAACGTGCACGGTAAGGTGCACTGTCAAAGTACACGGTTCTCACCGCGCGATAGGCCCCTCCATCAGGACTGAGCACACAACAAAGTGACAGAATAATATTGTGAGAGCATTATGGCAACAATATCAGGTTGGCCAAAACATTACAGCATGGCTGGAGGAAAGCCCAGTGATAAGTGATACGGCCCCCCTGGCACGGTGCACTGCTGGCTATTCATTCCTCCCACCACCCAGTAATAATACTAATCTGATATATTAATCAATCAAACTGCAAACTGGCCCTGTGCTGCCTGTCTTACACACCAAAATTTACACACCATTTACACAAAGCACGCAGGAGACATGCGAACACACTAAAACACAGGGCGAGACAGAAAAAGGGGAACAAAGACTAAAAGCCAAATCACACAAGATCCATCATCAAAGAAAACATTAGTCCCAGACTCTCATGTTTCATCTGTCTCAGCCCTTTGCGAGACAAAAGCTCTTAATGAGTCGGGGTGAGAAAGTCAGGACCCAACAGACTTCACCTGCTCACAGGCTTCATATTCAACCCAGCGACAGGCTACACAGAGCAACAGAGAGACGCTCTCAGCACCCTTCGATGACCGTAAGACATAAATTAGAAAGTCTAAATGCTCGACACTGGCTTGCATCACTGGGCAGCCATATCTTTCTATTTAATGACTGAATGGATACATCTTCAGTATCTGTTGTCTCATGTTATAGTATCCATCAGGGGGGTTATGGCAAAACGATCAGAATAAGCAGCTGTGGTTGTGGCCTGTGTAATGTACAGCAAGGTGCAGAGTCAGCGCTTTTAACTTACATTTCTGTTCGCTTCACACACCACTCTTCAGACGTTGCCATCAGCCCACGTAACCACAACCTCAAGATTACATCAACAAAGTAAAGAGCTGAAAACGAGCACTGTGACCTTAATGCTATCTGCAGCGCTAGCAGGTATGTGCTGCGTTTGCTTGCCAGGTAAGAGAACGAGACGGGGCATGACTCACAAAGCCGGGAGGCCAGTGCTATGACGTCTGATGTCAACTTTAATTTCCAAAGCAAATCAGGCAGCTGTTTATTGCCCTCCCCGAATTCATATGTATCATCCACATATCCAGGAACTAAAAGGCTGCGGAGAGTAGGTCATGAAACATCTCAAACGCAGATATCTAACTAGCCAACGTCCCTGTATCAGAATCAGAATCAGAATCAGAACCGTTTATTGCAAAGGAAGTTTGCACCAACAAGGAATTTGACGTGGCGGGTGTCCCTAGTTGCATTATTTCCTTTGCGATAAGTGTTTTTATGGTCTCCAGAGGGACGTTTGAGCAAAAATGACTAGTTTGCCAGCAATCAGGTAAAGGAGAACTACATAAAACACAGATGGGAACGTTACGCTCAACGGCAAAGATTCCAAAGCCTGATACATAAATATGTAGTCCTTTTAGAAAACAGACGAGAGGCTTGTACTTCAGAGAGATTTAGCTTCGAGTATCAGTGTTTGAGTAGCCAATGCAGAGCCTGACATCAACTCCTGATGGCACAGGCTCTCACAGAGAGGGGCATGACGTCAGTGCACTGACCCCCGGGCGATGGACTAAGATGTGACTGTATAGAGTAATCGCTGACCCAAAACCCACAATGCCAAATTGAAGAGAGAAGAGAAGGCTCTGGGTCACAATGAACTTCAGTCCGGAGGCCAGTTCTCACAGGGCTTTGTATCTGACTGCTACTGTATATGCCAACTTCCCAGAAGAGGTCCATCTCCTTCATGTCCAGAACCCAGTGACTAAAAACCCTGCTCCGGGTTAATATTGTTCCCAAATACCAGAGCTGTGACTGAATTCAGCCCCCTGGGAAAAAATGTAGGCTTCAAGGAAATCACCACTGCCTCCACACAAGACAACGGTCAAGACAATTCTACTGAGTTTAATTATAGTATTGCAGCACAAAGTGTTGATCTCTATTTAATATAGACAACACTGCATTCCATTCAGAGATCCTCTGAGAGAGAGAGACTAACGTGTATTATTTAATGCAGCTATATGGGTCCGTTTTAAGGACTCTGCAGAAATGTCTTTGTCTGGTTTTCTTAACCACTGCAAGTCAGTAGTCTGCTGGATGAAAGGCCTTACAATGACCTTCTGGTTGGTCAGCCGATCAGTCTGTTTGACAAAAGCAAATATATCCAAAGCAGATGGATGCATTTGCTGCGGTTGTTTCCTTTGCGGACAAACGTTACAGTTTTAGGCCCACCACTAAGGCTTAATGAAAACCACACAAACTCTGCCGCACATAAACTATATCTCTTTTATTTTTGTCAAAGAGAAAAGCACGATCAAAATGAATTGTGTGTGTTAATTAATGACTCATATTTTCTGGTTGTATATCATTTGTTGGCAAGTGGCCATGGTAAAAGCGAGACAATACCCGCTTGTCGGATATTATCCCCGTACTTGATGTTGTGCTATGTGATGAACCTTTTTTCTGCAAGCAGGCATTTAGACTTTTCATTTGTTTTCACACATCCGACTAAAAGATAGCTAAAGAACGCCAAGGCAACGTTCTACTCATCACAGCCCTCCCCAGGGGTGAAGTTCAGGGCCAATAGTGAGACACCACAGAGCAACAGACCAGTGCTAGCAAGCAGGCTGTATGCTGTTGCAGGGAAACATAGTCATGGCTTGGTTACTGAAGGGCCAGCAGATATAGCCAGTCCAGTCCGGTCTGGTCCCGCAGGCAGGCCTGTTAATCCCCAGCCCAAACTTTGCTTACGCTCCGGTTGATTCCAAATGATCAGTCCGCACAGCCTGCTGGCAACGAGCCTGCCAGTTCCTTAACCCCTTTCCCTGCCATGACTAAGTAGAATCTGCTTGTAAAATACCTGTTTTACTAAGACTAGACAAATCATTTGACATCATGTTACATCAACAGAGGAGAGAGATCATCTTGACCGCAGCGGGCGGATGGCTGCTGCACAAGCACAATGAAAACAATGTAACTATAACATGTCTTCTTCCCTAATGTCTCTCAGAACCTTTAAGTTCTTCTCCACACTAGGGGAGAAGATTTCACTATGGTGTATAGCCTAAATAGAGAACATGTGTTGTGAAATCCAATTCATCAATGGCACCGAAAGTGTTCACACGGGTTGCAATGTCATGTAAAAGACTCTAAATGTCAAAAGGTCAAAAGATCTGCAGGCACCTATTGTGGATCAGCTTGTGTCTAGTGTAATTGATGTTTTATTGTTATATTGTAATATTGCATCTAGCAACATCTCAATTTACAGTAAATACAGGTATACAGAAAAATACTCTAGGTTCACAAGTACGCACAAACTATTTCCAGGACACACAACATTTTGAGTTTCTTTATATTTACTTTAAGCTAAATAATGAGGATTTTCCACGAGTCCTTACACTTAATGTCAGTGGAGCAGCTGTTGTTTTTGTCACTTGTTGACATCTTGTCAATAAAGGACAACACAGCTAACTCGGTTTCTTTTTCCTTTTCTTACAACAACAACAACAAAACACACATTGTGGCTATGATGTTGCAGGGGCCAATGTGATAATGTCATATCTCTGACACAAAAAAGTCACATAGCGGAAGTGGTGCAACTGTATCCACCCTGATAAGACAACATGACTCAGTCTGGCAATGATGCATGACACATTTTCAAACGGTTTGGATTATTACCAAGTGGGCAACTGCCGTAGAATGAGGTCTGCAAGCAATACAGTTAGTCAGAAACCATTTCACTACCAGGGCAAGTGCTCTATTTGTTAGGTCAGTTTGTATAGGTCCATTGTGACTAGTGTGCTTTCATGTCCAAGTGGATGCTTTAACAAGTGTGGCTGTTAATGTGCATAGTAAGGTCTGATTTACTTTAAGAAAGTGGCGGCTGCAAAGCCACTCAGTCACCTTTAACTGTCTGATCTTTAGGCAGCAAACAGAGAAAGGAGTGTGTTGATGATTCCTATTTATACAGGTCCCAAAGGGAGTGATGAAGGAACGGAGGAGAAAGCAAACGCAACAGTGGGACAAGAGATGAGAGACGAGAGAGAAGGGAAAGGGAAAAAAAGAAGAAAGGTGACAATTTAGAATCCTAAACCTATGACAAGTCTTAAACCAAATTAGAGGAAAATAGGGGGACGGCTGCGTTCGGATCAACACATACCACCACATCACCTTCTGTCTGGTGCCTGGACATCTTCCAGAGACAGTAAAGCTCCTTGGCTGGCTTTGAGATGTAGAAAAATTACAGCACTGGACACTTGAGTATATCATTTGAGGGCCTGGTTGAGCGTATCAAAAATAAAGTACAATGTCGAAAACGCACTTCAGAATAGTTCATTTGTGTCTTAGTACAGAGGCCACAGAGCCTGACAGAGAAGTCGTCTGATCTTATTTATTCCAGCGCCTCACGACCGTGGAAGACCTTTCCATTTGGTGACTAATGTGAAAAGACAAAGGCATGAATTGCACAAGACTTTTTTAATGGTCCAGAACTTATGTTTATGACACAATGTCAGAGGGATTACATTCATGTTTTTCTTCAAGGGACGGGAAACCGAGGTCAGGTCCTCTGGGAGAAGCTTCCAGATCCACATATTGTGTGAAACTAGGCACTGCACAAGCTAAATCACATCAACATGACTAAATGTGTGCATGGACATCTAGTCACATCCATTCAGGTCAACAAATAAGCAATAAAACAACACAGAAGTTGGACATTGAATTATTCAATTATATTTGTTATATATTTCTCAAAAGTGTGGTGTGCATCAGATAAATGAAGTAATCGAAACGTCACACAGAGGCAATGAATCTTATCACAGGAAGAGGAGGAAATTGCTCATGAAGGAGAGATAATGCAGCGGCTCATTCATAAACAGACGTCCTTATTTAAACAAGCTTACGAGTACTGGCTACGCACATAGAACAACAACAAAAAGACATTTGAATTCTGATGTTGGGAAAGAATTTTGCTTACTTAAAGATCATAAAAAAATGTCAGTTTAATAAAGCACCATGCTGTTCAGTGTGGTCGGGACACTGACAAACCTGCAGTCATCATCGTGACATTTACGGCTTTGAGCAATGTGCGGTCATCATTTATACGATGGGGTCAGCACTCAGCGGATGTTCAGATGAAGTTGGAAAACAACCAGTGGCTCCACTACGAGTGTTGTCATTTCTGTAATCTCTCCGTCTTGCATGAGAGGAGAACCTTGGCCACCCACATCCTCAGGACACGACATGAGCCTTTAAGCACGGAGCTACGGAGAACAGCTTCATTTACTGAACAAGCTGTGGCAGGGCGGAGGGGGGTAAGAGTGGGGGGGTTGGTCGGGAGGCACCTGAGACCGCTTCTCTGTGGGAAACTGGGTCAGACTTGAAGATACGGTGCAGGCTGCAGGACCAGACACTGGAACGCTAACCTGTTATTGTCCCTGAGCGTTTAAACACCGCTTGGTGTGGTGTGGGACAGAGCAGAGGGCTCAAATGAAAGCCAGCATCGTAAACACAAAGGAGGAAAATGACTACCTGCAGCATAAAATGTCCCCATGGCCTTTGTAATTTGTCCCTCCTTGGCAGCTTTTAATGACCATGCTTGTGTGGGGATACGACTTCATGTCTTCTAATATTAGCCTTGATTCTGTTGTGCGGCGCACACTGCAGCATTAGAGCAAAGCTGCAAGTAAACTGTACGTCAAAGCTTCTGGACTCAATTATTAAAAGGATTTAACATGGTGATTTAAATGTGTACAAAAAGATAAACAAAAGCAGAGCACAAGCCTGCACTGACAGATGTTTGGTTATACTTAAAACATACATTTGTCATAATCTGACAGTTACTTGGCACACAGAAACTTGAGGACGTGCTAGCGAGGAGGACTCCATGTGCATATGGATGGCAACGCTTTCTGAAGGCGAGAGCAGCTGAAAATGCAATTGTCACAACTCATCGGTCCCCTTCCACAGGGCTGTCTCAATCCCAATGTTCCACAATACGCCACCAACACCAAACAATAACGTCGCAATTATTTTAAATCATACAGTACTGTCCCAACCACCATGAGGGAAAGTTTGGAACTCGGGAATGAATCTGAATGTATTTTTGTATCACAGCGTCTCTTGATGACCAGGAGACGACATTTTTGGCCTACATTTGTCTTCCTTTGAAGAGAAAAAAAATTGCTGCCATACATTAGTGCTCCACATCTGGTTTGGATTGGGGGAAACTATGCAGTCAACTCCTGTGTGCCAGGGGAGGGTTTGGAGAGTCACTGCCTGGAGAATGCAAGAAAGGTTGTCTTTTTTTTCTCTCACTCTCGCTCGCTCTGTGCTGGTATTTGCCGGTAAATGTTTAGATGGCGGAGGGAAAACTGGTGCGAGAGTGAGAAAGGAGAAAGCAAATCTTGAAAGCAAGCAGGAAAAAAAAAAATAAAAGAATCTTGACAGTCTGCTAGCTGATCTTTGGATACACTCAGAGTCAGTAAACAGTGTGGTGAGAGCACAGGAAGGCAAGGAATGCAGAAACAACGGAGTTAAAGAGAGTCTGTGATAAACATCCAATAGACAACAAAAAGATTAAAAGCTGATGCCTACTGAACAAAACTGCACCGCCACAAAGATAAGCATACTGTATATAAGGAAAACTGAGAAAAGTGCTAAAAAAAGATCTCAGGGTAAGTTGCCTTTTTCTTTTAGACTAAATAAGTTGAGTAGGGTTGTTCTAAGGTCCTCTGTATGAGACGACGAGTATATTATTTGTCTTTGAACAAACATGGCCAATAATCCCAGGGACCCCTTTACTCCAGCATTTCCCAGGGCAGATTCGTGCCCAAAAATGGACATCGTAGTCATTATCCTGATATCTTCACATCCTCCCTGTCATCCATTATCCTGTGATCCAAGGTTTAGGGCATCCCTTTGAAATCTGAAGCCTCCACCGTTCAGTGGAGACACATCTCAGTTTTGACACCTGCTTTGTTTTGCAGAGGACTGTGGAGCTGTTGTTTAAATAAATGTATTCAATTTGAAAGCACCCTGGCTTTCACACATATTGCACTTAACATGTGTAACACAGCCGAGGCTCCATTCATATCGGAGTAGAATGAGAAGCATGCATCGTGAGGTCAGGGTACTTTCACTTGCAAGCTGGGTGATTCAGTTACTGGTTTGCAAGCCCCTGGAGAGGATGTTGTTTTCACAAGACCAACCTCCAGAGGGGGAACGGAAAGAGCCCTTCTGATGCAATATCTTCAGTGGCAAAACAGAAATATCAACTCTTGTATGTGTCTTTGGGCCTTTGCTACAGGCCAGGCAGACACAGCAAATGTCTCGCAAGTCGCCACAATGGAAAATTACCTCTGGCTCCTATAAATAAAACAAACTGCTTTCAACTGTCAGAGACAAGAGATGTAGAGGCCAATGTGGCCTCCTTTGATTTACACAGGTCCCAATATGGATTTGAGGGACGTGCCTTTGAGCTGTTGCTTTGGAGTTTTGGACCATGAAATCTGATCATGGAGGAATGAGGATGCTTTGACTTTGTCGTTTCTGCTTTTTATATGATAAATAAATCGGTCACGGACTTTTCTCTTTTTCTTCTATTTGAGCTATGGCTATATCTTTATTGTTGAACTTTGGTAGAAGTGCATGTTATACAGCTTTTGTGGCCTTGACATAAGCCCAAATACAATCAGTGTTACACTCTCATCTCATGGTAAGGATTTAGATCTCAAAAACTGAAATAAAGAAACAGGACCCAAGGAGATTCAAGTATTATAGATACATATGTGAGCAAAGTATATCAGGAATCAGGTTGTTCTGATACAATGTTATGAAAAGTAGAGCACTATTACTTGTATACAGCACACATAATCTTGAATCAGGTGACGCAGTATAAAGAGTGAACTCAACATAGGGAGGAGATTCGGGTGGACGGGTGGGTCCAACAACACCAGATTCTTACTTAGGAGAGGAGCGGTTTGTGTGCGAAGTCAACGTTGACTTGGTTGTCACGTAATTTCCGCACTTAGGTAACGCCACATCCGTAGTTAAAATAACCCAAACCACGATTTTTTCCTCAACCTAACCAAGCAGTGCATTGCAGGGGCTTGTGCGAGTGCACTTCACTCGTGTTGCTGATCGGAAAACTGAAGAAAACAAACAATTCTTTCTTTTTCGGAAGATATAAAAAACGTTGAACAATGATACATTGCAGTACTGGTGGACAGAAAAATAGCCCACATATTCTGACTCTTTAGCTCGGCTGATTTTTCTTCTTTGAATGCAAATACAATTTATTCTGGTTACAATTATTTTACAATTAACTAATAATGCAGTTTTATATTATGTCTATACACTTTAAAATCAACTCGTTAAAAGGTTAAAAAAGCCCAGTAAGCGTGATGATAATGACTGCATCATCATCGGTGACGTAAACGTGACAACTGCTGTTCAAGCACTACCTCTGTGGCTAACCCACAGGGACTGAGGACCAAGGCTAACTGAGAACCAAAAGACACAAAATGGCTCCGGCAGACTGGTCATTCCCAGGTGGTCTCCTAATGTTGCTGAGTCAGCGCAACCAGACAGGACATCAAGGAGCTGGGATAAGGTTTCACAGGCAGCACACTCAGCAATCTAAGCGTGCCACACACAACTGTGCAGAACAAACCCACACAACTGCTAGCAATTATTTATAACTCATTCAGACTTGCGGCTCGTGGCTGCAGTGATGGCACCTGACCCTGAGGTTAATGCCCAGACAAGACTGGTATTTGTTCAAGCATACATCCCAACATCCCCAGACATGAATATTCAGCATGTTGTTATAAGCAGGTGGATGTTTCCAATCATTGTATGGATTTCATGGGTATTATACAAAATAAGCAGTGAGAACAATCTACATTCATGACAGCTGCACGAATCATATTCCTACAACAGACCAAAATACTCACCTCTCTTCCTGTCTGATCCTGTAACCCTGACAAGATGGGTTCATATGAAAAAAAAGAAGAAAAGTATTACGTTTTCTTAGAAAATCGAGAGGTGCCTGCCAAATGTGAAATACTGGGGTGGATATCCAAGAAGTCATTTCCAGTATATACAGCCATTTTTTTCCCCTTCACAGACACATTTCCAAGGCAACGTGTAAACAGTGCCCTCATTCCCCTGGACCATAAACCTCTTGGCAGTGATGCTCAGCTCTCGTTTCATCCTGCGCAGCGCTGACGACTGAGGGTACAACCCAGCGTTTTATTGTGGCAATGTGAAAATTGATGTGATGTGCTATGAAAAATATTGAACCCATCAGGGACTTCAGATATTAATACATCCCAAAGTTAGATCCCAAAGGGAGATTTTAGACACCCCTGCTATTTCTACAGTGGGACCTGTAACGCAGATGTAGAAAATTAGGTCTATATTAACTTACTTACATACAGTTAAATGTATACTATTATATGGGTATTTTAAATCACCACACAGTATAATCCCACAGCATAAAACCAAGGATCTAAAGATAGACGTGATAATGTGAGTGGACCTCTGAAACATCTCTGTGCACCATTTTCCTGTCATAAAATCCCAATGTCTTCTTCCTTTACTCTGGTATGTGCTGTGAGAACGCGGGTTCATTTCCTACTGGGCAACAACCCTTTTCACCAGTGTTGGGTTGATAACAATGAGGATGTCCAAGTCAGTATGAACCCACACACACGCACACACACACACTGTGCTTCTTCCTTTTACCCCAAACAGAGACATCTCTGGGACTTCTCAGAAAGTCAGTCACACACATTTGCAAACACACAGTCACGATGAAAAAAGCAGGCGTATTATGTCTGCAGACACTGACACAGTCCTGCAGAACAGACAAAGTCGCAGAGACACAGGCACACCTGCAGCCATGTGTATGAGGAGTCACACACCTACAGTAGTATGCACACGCACATACGAACACGCAAGGCTCGGTGTAGATAGAGGGATCAAACTAAAAAATAAACACAGCAGCCAAACTGGGGGACAATGGGCGACTTGTGCAGGAAGAGCAGACACAGTGAGCAGCTGCATACACACACCCTCAGTTTGTTTTAGTCCCTTTGAGGGGACTTCCCCCCCCCCCCCCCCCCCCCCCCGAGTGTAATTACTGCTCATATTCACAATCCCCGGCTTTTCTGCTCTGAATGAAGCTGATAAGATCAAACAATTTGATGTATTTAGGAAATTAGTTTCAAACAAAGTAGAAATATCTTGGTTATGACAATCCAAACACATCGAGTATATGATTAATTCAAACCAGACTGAGGCACTGGGGCTGACTACTGCCAAGCCACCCGCCTTACTCCTCAATCCTCACCAGCAGAACAGAAGATGGAAGCTCTACTTATTCAAACAATGATGTCATCATTGGTGAGACTACTGGAGCGAGATTTAAACGGCAAAGTAAAAATCAGTTTCCATTCAGACTGTACTGGAGATACTATAAATTTCCCCTGATAATTCTGCATACTGCAGCAAAAAAAAGAAAAGTAGCTGGACTCTGTAGGAACATATCTCTCTTGACCCAATTTTTATGATCCCAGAGAGGGACCACCTCCTTTTCCTCTATGTCACTCTGCCTGTTTGCTTTGACCTCTAAATAGGTCACTGAGGAGGACGAGTCCATTGGATGCCCTGGCAGCTCATTTTGGCTTGTTGGAAACCAAACACACACTGATGAATTGCCACATAATCAGGAAGTGCATATGTGAGTGGTACGCTAGTGGAGGTTGGTGACCTATGGGTCATTTATCCCCCCTCGCCGTACCGCCAGGAGAAGGTCCCTGCTCTGAAATGCAGCAGGCAGGCTGTTTGGCTGGAATGAGCTCACTTCAAAAGGTGTCCATAAATCATGCTGCCATGCATCCCAAGACTGCCTCCACCCTCCACGTCCCCCAGACGCTCACCCACCTACCCTTTCTCTTTTTCTCCGCTGTCTTTCCAGCCAAGGTTCACCGAGACCTTGAGCCTGTGTGCGTTACCGTTTCTTACTTGAGCTTTGTGCATCCACCCACACCGCCAGGAGAGTTGCATTTGTTTGTGTGGTACTCTGGCGGTTAGCAGGTCATGTAGAAATCAATCGTAGCAGAAGAACGATAGATGTAAACATGTACTCGCCCAAAGCCGATTAGCGCTGGTATCAAAAAGCAATACTCCCTTTGGTAGACAATGGGTCTCAGTGGATTTATCTGAGGTTCATTTAAGTCTCGAAAAGAGCTGCAAGTTCAGAAATCCTATTGCTAGTTTCTCGACTTTGCCAGAACAAAGCTGCAATCCGTCAGGTCCTTATCTCCCAGTGTCACACACTGGGATCTCTTTATCATGCAGCCATGCAAAACACCATTCATCTTCTCCACCTAATTCATTATCGGTGATAAAATGCAAAGTCCCTGCTGTGGTTGTTAAATGGGGGGGACGACGTGAGAACAGGTGCTTTGGTAAACACTGATAGCGTAGTTGAATTATGTTGCTTCCCAAGCAGACCTGTCTATCTCTTGCAATCTAATAACCACAACTCTCGGCCGACTCTTGTCCGACCTCATTCTGCCTTTATCCTGCGTCTCTTTGCTACAGGAGTATTCTTGGCTTCGAGGGATGCGGGAACACTGCTGAACACAAAACAGACACAAACAAAGTGAGAGGCAGCTAGTTGAAGGCACAACGGCTCCACGGCCTCTTCATCCATCAAGTGAAGTGTAATTGTCTGTCACGCATTGTGTAAATTACCAGGGTATAAGTCTCTGCCTTGATTATTGGACTAGCACAATCCAGTGGCACTGGTGGATGAAGGTGAAAAGAAACATGGCTCTAACTTACAAACAGCGTTGTGCGGAAGCACTGTAATACTCCCCTGACAGATCACCGCAAGCATGACATGCTGTGACCAATGATCATCATCAACCATGACATCTCATAATGTGGGACACTTTTTCTTCAGCAATCATTAAACCTTAAAGAGTTTCCACTCACCAGTGTTGAGGAAGCGTGCGATAGGGTGAGGGATGTGTTTTTTTTTTAAAGAGGGGTTGAATGCTTCCACAGTGAAGTCATGGTGCTTGTGTCATTGGCCCTCTGCTATGCTTTGCTCACCGTCTGGCCCCCATTTTACCCATTGATCTAATTTCCATTGCACACATTGGATGTGGTTCTGTTTGAAGCTGAATGTTTAGGCCCATTAAAGCACTGACAGAATTGCAAACGTATGGTGGACCTTAGGAAAAGTAAAGAAGAAAACAACTTAGTAATGTTTGCCAGACTCTTGGAGTAAACAGAATGTACAGCTCTGAGCAGCGTTCCGTGAGGTGGGAAAACCTTCGATCCTATTTACACCTGGTGTTAACGAGCTTCTTGCATTCTAGCTCTGAGCTGGTTTCAATTAATGTTAATTAATGGCATTGCAATGAAACAAAATCTGAATTCTCTTTCGTTCATGGGATGACTAATATCAGCACTTATTTTGTATATAAATTGTTAATGCCCAAGCAGCCGGGCGCCTCTTTGAAGAGCTTGTGCATATGTTTGGGTCTGCATGTAACAGTTTATGTGAATGTGTTTAGCATGTACATATAGATTGGTGGAAGAGATGTGTTACATTTTGCTCTTCGCTACCATTAATGCGGTCAAGCGCCATTTCTGTAGGTGGTTTGGCCGAATGCCCGAGACATATACACTACGTCAAGCTGTCACTTGTAATGGACGTCTCTATCTGTCACGCAATTTCACCGGCATCACGGAGAAGGCTTGATTTCTAGGAATAACTGTAAAGAGCTATACAGGCACTCTTAATGCTCAGATAAGACTAAATACAATACTATGGTTAACTTTAAGAGGAGAAATCTATACCCGACCTAAGATGTTATTAAGTGCAGAGCGCCTCTTGTTTCTTCAGTGATGTTCCAGAAGATAAAAGGTTTTGAATGACCGGATGAAAGATTTTCCATAGACACAAAAATAATTATCTTTTAAGACTGAAGATACCATTGACGACAATTACGTCCAGACATCTATAATTTTCCTACAAAAGTACACCAAGTCACTGTTCTTCTACTTCACTGTACCATCTGTAAATGTATTGCAGAACCACATGCAGTGCAGCGAGTGCTCTTGACTGTACCCATCTATGCTTTTCCAGCTGTGGAAGAAAGAACATTTTTTTTATTTTGTATGCTATAAAGGATATTTATGATTATGCATATGTGTTTTTGTAATCTCGGAACCAGAAAATAGAAGCATGACAGGACTGTATTTTCTTAAGTACGCTGTAAACATATATTTTTAAATGTTTGAATTCTTTATTGGTTTCTGAATTCATGGAAACTTACAGCTTTAGTTCATTCGATAGAATAGAGGTTTTTACTGTATATGTATTTTTGGGGAATAAATAGACTATTAGTCCTTTGCTTCATATATCTCAGATGCATAGACTGTACATAAACATACTGGAAAAATGGAGGGAAAGGAACTTCAAGTGGAAGATTTTTTTTCGAGGATGACCTCAATGCCCAGTGCTGCATCTGCCTTTGGAGCTTGGCTACAGCCCCATGCTTTTCTATCTAGAGGGTCTTCAAACACCAGATGATTTAGCTAAATACTAAAGCAACAAAAAAAACGTATCTGGTACTGGAGGTCTGTGAAACATTTGGTTTGACTGTAAATGCACTGATCTCACTCTGGACTAAATTATGTCCAATTACTACAAACATCCTGAGCTCAATATGATCTATTGGTTATAAATACGCTGTCAAACAAAGCAGTACTTCACTGTAATGTTCTCACTGCACCACTTTCGAGAACTTCAATTACATCAGGTGAATGAGAGCTGACGCTGGATGCTTTGGGGGAGTCACAACATGTTCTCTCTCTTGTGTACGGTTCTTGCGATGAGGGTGAATAATTTCTGCACACCAGCAGAAACTTTCCCAAGATGGAGAGGTGGTATACACAGAGTGAACTAAACACAGTGGGGACTTGCATTTGTCTTCAATTACGCCTTTCTGTGACAGCCTGTTGACAGGCGCGCCCGTTGGCAATAATAGTGTGCTCACGCCACTCCTCATCCTTTCATTCTCTCTCTTAACTTCACCTGAAGAAGCCAAGAAATCCCTCCTTAGTTCTCTGTTACTCGCCTCTATCGTAAATCAGCGTCATCATCTCATCGGGGAGCCGACGTCCTTTTATAGCCACACCAAGGATATCTTCTGCCATTTAAGGCTCCTCCAATGCACTGTGCGACGGCCGTTTAGTATCCCATCAAGGTGAGGGAACACAGGGAAGCAAAAGAAGGCCAAGAAACATTCTGACCGCTTCCTTCTCGTATTCAACGCAACTTTGACAGCTTTCAAAATGTGTGCGAATGTGTGCCCGAGCAGTGCCAAGTGCCAAGTCTTCACTGTGTATTTTGAAAAAGGTGCAATGTCGCATAAAGTCCAATTTACGCACTCGTAACTGACATAAATCCACACCACAGTGTACGTAGCATGTCTGGCTTGTCTAAGCCTGTCTCTGTAGAGACCATTGTCTTTCCAACAGAGCCATAGAGATGAAAATGAGAGGGTGAGACAGTGTGTGTGTGTGTGTGTGAGCCTGTAAATACTAGCGAGCAAAAGACATAGCGGGAAAGAATGACGACGGTGTAAGACAGTCTGGATAAGTAGTCACATTCTTGATCGCTCGCTAGTTTCATCATGCAGAGCAGGCGTGTTAATAGTGTTTACTTTCAGCGAGGGGAATGCTCTCGCTCACAGCTGCCCTCCAAATAAACAGTCTTGTTTTCATCAGAGACAAGATAATACACATCTAATCAGGACGAGTGACTGCAACAAGTCCGGCCCTTCTGGTTCAGACGGTAGTGCAACACAGAGAGCATTACTGCAACATTTGAATAAAAATGCACAGGCTAAACAGCGACACTTTGCCATACACCCACACTCTCATGACTGCACTTCCTCTGCCATTATGTCATTCTGAGTTCATTCTTTGCAGATGTGGGAGCCAACCCTATTAAATGTCTGGGAAGCAATGAACACTAATGTAGTTGGCACTGTGGCAAACTGAAGTTACTTGCCATATAAAGACACAACTACCCCGGCAACAGTGGGTGGACGTGGAGGTACAGTGGTGGCATGGTGGAACAAACAAAGCACGTTTACAGTGCCAAGGCTTAATTAGCTCTCCAAGACATCTGTTATGAGAACAGAGTCCTGCTAGCATGTTGTTGTGGAGAAACACTTTGTTAACGGCCCAGTCTCTCAGGTATTTACTGTGGTTTGAAAGGTGACATTTTGAGCCTCAGGCACTGTTGCCTTGTTTAATGCCTGCTGTGTATCACTGCGTGGTTAAAGACTGCATGCCACATGGTCTCAAATTATTGCCCAATTAAGCCAGTGTACGAAAACATCCAATGGGAAGGGTGACGACATTGCTGCTCCCAGAGAGATAGAACCACTCTGTTCTTTCTTAGGTTGCTGTTAAATGATTGCAGACTTACTCATACTAAAGCTTATATCCAATAGCAGTTTCATCTCAAAGATGCCACGGGGTGTAGGGGTGTCAGTCAGCCACAGAACTTTGGTACGACATTATTCACTGAGTCAATAATAAGCAAATAAAGCAATGTAATAGTGATCCTCTTCTGACAGAAGCCATGATAATTGTAGGTCAGTGGACCAGTGATTCCCTCAATAACAACATTATCCAGCAGAAGATCCCTCTCTTATCCCAGATATAAAGCTGTGGTGCAACAGAATGAAGTGCAAACCGTGGCCTTTTGCTTTGTCATCTCTCTTAGCAGAGATTTATCAGGGTGAAATAACATCTTATTGAATTGCGTATACCGGAGAAATTCTCCTCACCCAACATTCTTCTCCTCAAGTGCCTCCATTAACCATAGGTTATCCTATGATTTAGCCATTAGCCACAGCCCGACATAACCATTAGTTACATGAATTCTTAATACACATCACATTACCGGTTGTATAAAAACCACTGCAATTTGTCCGCAGACTTCAAATTTATGCTTTTCCCTCTCAATCCTCCTCCCTCCTTGATGCGACTTTGGTAGTTGGTTTTGGACACCAGTTTGCTGACTGAATATATCCAGCTGTCATGCTTATTTATGGACTTTCATGACATTTATCGTTTAATAAGATTTTTATGGGTGCCATTGTATTGGGCAAGCAGTAACATTAGGCAATTCTAGATAGATTTGCAGTCTATTTTGCCAATGAATCTTCCAGGTTTGTTTGGGATCCTGTTCCCAAGAACAAATTGCGTCACGTTCGGCACATGATGGTGGAGTTTTGCATCATAGCATTCCTTTCATCAATTCCTGAGAAAATGTACATGCCATTCGCTTCCATTGGAGCATGACCCTACCCTCTTCCCTTAAGGCGAGGGTGCAGGGAAACAGTCATGCCTGACTCACTACCTTTCCTCAAGCTCCCAACATGACCGAATGTGATGATGCAGCAGTGAATCGACAGGATCCCTGCACCCAAACAACATCTGCTTCATGGGAAACAGAGCAAAGAAAACACTGATAACGTAGACCATTCACTTAATGTGCAATAAATATAACAGACAGTTGAGGCCAAATTAAGTAAATCAAGTGATGCCAAGCATAGCCCCATTCTTTCATAACATATTATTAGTTTGTATTAAACTAATAAGTGCGTAGTTATGAGGCATCTCTTCTGTGCTTACAATTAGGTATTTCCTTTGAAAACAGCACTTCCTTTGAGGGTAGCGGGTAAGTGCTAGGTATAGACCTGTAATTGTATCCCTAAAGGAATGTAATTACCCCATTAGCACAGAGTCAGTTACCTTTAACACTCCAGAGCTGCCTATATAAAGTTTATGTTCCCTTTACATAAAGTCTCACATGGAGTGAACGCTGAGAGAGCCCAGTGAATGAGAAAGAAGAGAGGGAAGGAGAGCGAGGAGGCAGGATGACTGGATTGTGAGGGAGGGGGGGGGCGCATATTACCTCCCACAGGGGCCCTGGCTCAGTGGATCAAGTTTCAGACGTTTACCAACAAAGCATCCATGGAGGAAGTCTTGCGCCCCTCACAATAACACCCCAGCACCTGGCTATCCCCACACAGGAAACCTGAGGTCACTTCCTCCCTTTCAGGGAATTCAGACACACTCCTGCTGCCAGCCACGCGCCCCCACAGCATATTGAAGAGGGTGCCGACTACCAGGGGGGGAAAGACACGGAGACGCACATGCAATAAACTGAAAAGAACATCTGAATTATGAGAAAATACACGGCTGAAACCATGTGATTTCCCAGGTTTTCACTGATACAGTTCAAAGAAGAGGTGTGAGCCAGACAAACTCTGTTAACACCAAAGCAGAAAGAGTTCTAATTGTCCTTGTTTTGGTCTCACATGTAGCACAGATGTGATGTGTTTGTTTTTTTAATCAATCTGAAGAGCTAAAATCTGGATTGGGTTACATTGTTTAATTCTGGTTGGAGCCAAGGTTGAAAACAAGGTATGCACCCTAATTGCTGTGATTAAACTTCTCAAAAGTTTAGCAAAAATTGGGACAAGACATTACACAGAGAAAAAGTAAGTGAACAAGCTGTTGATGATGAGAGACAAATAATAAGTATTATAGTCTGAAGTAAACAAATCATCAGATATGGCCAGCATTTTGTAACCCCAAAAACCTGCTGATTGAACGAAGAATGTGTCCTCCGAAAGACAACGGAGGGTCAGACAGCTGCAGAATGTCCAAAGAGAAGTGCTTCAACACAAATCTAAATCCTGCTCCCTAACCACCTGCAAACACTTGACCGCCGGTTCTCCATTATTATCATTGGCCTTGATTCAAACGATGCCAACCCATAAAACCAGCCACAACCAGTCCGAGTCATTTAGCTGCAGTCCCGCTGCAGTTTAGAGCTGGCCGGGGTCCAACCACCACGCGGGGCTAACCTTTGGAAAACACTGAGACCTCCGAAGAATGTGACCATGGTCAATGAAGCAGAGAGGGAGCGAGGAAGAGGAAGAAAGCAAACAAACACATTATACAGCCCGTGGGCTCTGTCAAGGCTAACTTCCCAGATGCGAAATGGGACAGAATGACTGGCTTTTTGGCTGCAAGGGGTTTTATGTCTGCGTGTTGCCGTGACAAACAGTTTGAGTAAAAATATCTCGTCAGCGGTGAAAGCACAGCGGGATGCCTCAGAGCTCAAATTCCTTTAAAGTGTGATTTCTCTAGTAACAGACAGAAAAGAGATCTGCATTATTCAAACCGTAGTTTTAGCAATGGCTTTGACATATAGTTCAAGGAACTGAGTGGTTTTGTACTTTCTAGTTCATTCTAAATCAAACTTGCCTGGATCTCTGTATGTTAAAGATCCATTAAAGCTTCACTGACCAATATTGTTACACTAACAACGTATCAAGTGACTCAGACACACTCAGATGTTGGTAGAGATCAAAACAAAGCTAAAAGGTGGCTGGAGACACCACTTCACATGAGTGATGGTGTTCGCTCAAATTATAGGACGAAGCTGTTTCTTCAGTATCTCATACGGACCGTGGATGTTAATATATTGTCAGCAAAAGCAGCAAATGTTGTCATATGCTTAAGAATGAACTGAGAAGTCTAATGAGATATTAAAAATTACTTTACTGTTTCTAACAAGTCTGAGAGCCAAGTCAGGTATCATAACATCAAATGTTCTTCCAACTGGAACTTCTTTTCGTCTTTTTGTGAACTGCAGACAAGCTTAAAAGCAACATCCATCTCTATTTTTTCACTATCCCCAAAAGTATTGACGAAAAGACGATACATTCCCTAAACAACATGTAAGATCTTGATCAAATATTCTCTTTTGGCAAGTCCCAACACTTGACTTTCCCAACGTGCCCACTGCGCCCAGATGACGCAACAGGTGGAACAACAAACGACCGCCACTACCATAATTTTTCTACTACTATGTGATGTGATGATGTATGGCCAAAACAAAACTAGAAGCTGCAGCACAGACACACCCTTCCCAGATGCACGCTGCCATATCCCACTTCCTGCTGCCGAAGAAAAGACAAGATTAGCTTGAGGGACTTTGCTCTCTGAGGCCTTCACACGCCGCTCAGCTGGGAGCTTCTGTGACTCAACAGTTGTTCCTTAATCCTTCCTCCACACAGTTGAATGGGTCACACGGCCCAATAATACAGTCTGTTCCTCCACTGATGGGATACTAGCGTGAGTGCAGGTGTGAGACTGTGATTAGCGTGGCAGAGAAAAGAGAAGAAAAAGACATAAACACGGGAGGCAGAAAAACACAGAGGCAGAGAGAGAATGTCCAGACTCCCTCTCTTGTCACAGGAAGTGGGTCCTCTTTAGTCAGGGCTTTACTCCCCAGGCAGCATGTTTGACTAAGGTGTGAAGCATCAAGGCTTGTCATAATGGCAGGCCCACGCCTGCTTTAATCTTTACACTCACAAATGTTTTGCTGAACTCTCAAAATTCAAAGTATAGAAAGAATATGATCTTAAGGTGTTAAATTATATGTTTACAGATCATAACTACTGTGTTAAATGACATGTTTACGGATCATAATTACTGTGCAACTAACCATACTGCCACTACTACTGATAATAATAATAATAATAATAATAATAATAATAATAATAATAATAATACAAATAAACATGAAAATGCTTTCATGAAAGGCTGTTATTTCCATTCATTCTAGATTCAAATAGTTATACTATTGCTGTCACAATGTTTGAAATTAGCAAACTTCAGTGATTCTTCATGCCATTCATTTTCATTGGAAAACCATAACCACAATCATTATGATGCTTGAAATGAGATTTGGTGATACACTAGTTTATTTTCCCATCAAATAAAACATTTTTTCCCCGAATATTTGACGTAAAAAGAGTTTTCGTTGATTATTAAACCCCCACTGAGGTCGAAGAGCCGGACACTGACAACGTGAAAAAGTCTCGATAGTTATAAATAAAAAGTGGAGTCCTACCAGGAGTACTGTCTGAAGTCTGGAGGCACCTTCTGCAACTTGACAGCGCTAAGCCGCCTCCCTGTCTCTGTCAGCGGACACTCGTTCAGATCAGGACCGGGATCAGTCTGCAGGTCGCTACTCCGGCGGCTCAGCAGCGTCGCTCGGCAGCCGTAAAACTTGTTGGTGTGTTTCTTCTGACAGTAGTCAAAATCTCAGCGGCAGAGAGTGATGCAGTTTGCCGGCTACATTTGTCCTACTACTGAGGAAGTTGCTGGTGAGTCACAAGATCCCGCCCCCCCCCCCCCCCCCCCCCCCTAAAAAGCCAATTCTCCCTCCCTCCTGCGACTTCAAACGAGACCAGAGAGAAGTCCAAGCGGTGGAGAGTGCGATGGGAGCTCCCAGCAGGGCCCTCTGTCTCCGTGGTGCGCGTTTATTTTTCAGTCTATTCTAATAGTCTGTGTTTTAATGGTGAGTACTGGTAGAAAGAGAGAGAGCCTGCTTTATTAGGAGATTTCTGAGTGTTGACTGCTTCCTGCTTTTAAGCTTCGTTAATTAAGTTTATAAGCTTTCAGTAAATCAATTAATCAATCATCTTCAAGATAGTTTTTTTCATCTGGGTTCATATAAATCCTTTTCTGTCACAGAGCCCTGAAGACAAACTTCTCACCTGTGAATCAGAGATAGTGGTCGATTGGTGTAAGAGATTAATCCCTCACAATGGGTTTTGTTCACACTTTACTTGGAAAGTCTGAATCTTTACGATCAATAAAAAACAAGTTACGGGATTTAGAATGAGAAATAGGTTGCGTGGGTGTAGGTTAGATTGCAGGCCATGGTTAGGTTAAATAAGGTTTAAAATGTGATTTAGTTGAAGGATCAGTAAAGATTACGGTCAGGGTTAAATATGTTTCAAACAAGATACATATTCTAAGGGAAACATTAAATACACATATTTGAGCATTAAATTGGTGAAATGGAACTGTTTTTGTATAAAATAAAACCTCTATGACTTTCTCTCTTTTTTCCTATATGTACTTTGTCTCAAGTGACCTTTGATGACTAACCTTTGTACACCCTGACATTACCAAACAGGGTTAAGACCAACCCTGCTGTTTGATTTCGCTTCCCTATTCTACAGCATGGGTCCTTTCTCCAGTCCTGATGTGTCATATTTGTCGTGACTCAAAAAGCGGTCAGTGATGTTTATCCTGGACTCATACAATGAAGGATTTCTACATCTTACCATTTGAGTCATTACTGTTAATCAGTGTGTAACCACAGTGTTCTTGGCAGAAGCAGCATCTTAGCAGCATACCCCTTATGACAGATAGCATTGTTCTACTTCTTTTATAGCAGATATTTTCTATTCAGCCCATTCTAAATCAAACCTGTTTGAATCTCTGCATGTTAAAGTTCAATTAAAGCTCCATTAATGATTATGTGTAATGTTAAACGGGTAGTGGCAACCCCACAGATAATTATCAACCAGTTCCCCTCATCTCTACTGAGATACTGTCTTTGAACTGGCTGTTTTGGTCTTCTGTGACTGTACTGTTTTTCTTTCTCGTCAACCTCATTTCAAGCAGCAGCTAAAAAGCTCAGATAATTCCACTGCACTCTACTTGCCGAGCAGCGAACAGTTTGCAACTAGCTGAGAAGCTAAGCATCCAGATATTTCCCTCAGGAGTTGGTGGAGATCAAAACTAAACTAAAAGGAGTGGCTATTGGACTTCCATTTTCCACTTCACATGGGTGATAATGTTAGCTCAAATTCTAGGATTGACAGGTTCTTCAGTTTTTCAGACCGTGGATATTAATATATTTTCACCACAAGTAGCAAATAATTGTTATATGCTTAAGAATGAACTGTGAAGCAAATGAAAACTTAAAAGCTAGAGAATTCCATTGGTCCATCTATAACACAACAAAAGGGTCAGATTGTTTGAAGTTACTTTAGTTTGGCTGTATTATTGTAGAGGTTTCTACGCCCTTCAATCAGACTTGTTCCAACAACACAACAGTGTAGGTCTTGTGGTAATGGTATGTTGTATTGGCCACCAAATAATAAGTTCCTCTACCTTTAAACGACAAAAGGTCAAAAAGGGGTCACAAGGCTGTGTGTCAGTGGCTTTAAAAACAACCCCAAAATAAAAAAAGATTACTCTCATGTCTGTCTGATAAATATGTAAGTTGCAGTTAGCCTAACTTGTCTTTGGAAATGCAAAAGCAGCTGTGTGACATGAATATCTCATTAAACGCAGAAGGCCTTTTAATGCAACTGTTCAAACATGTGACTTGTTCGTGGTCCTGCGACAACTGAATGAGTGGTCTGACCCCTGTATTCCCCACAACCCCTTAATTATAAATTCTAATTTTACACTCTGAGGCGTGGTCCTGTCAGACTGCGTGCAACAAATTAGAGGATAGATGCCTGTCAATTCATCATGGGACAAATGGCCTGAGGACTCCCTTACTGTTTCTTTCTCTGTAAAAAGGTTAAGGGAAGCTTTTTTAGTTTTTGTAAAACAAGTTAAAAGGTTTATAGAGGTTAACTGACTAAGCATTAGCTCAAAGTGAACATAAAAGGGGTGAAAAAAAACAAGTTTAAACTGCAAAATATTTGCTAATCAAATGTAACTTTATTTAAGAATCAAATTCAATTTAAAATCTTCCTTTTGAAGCAGCGTATGAACAGTGATGATGACAACTCATGACTGTCATGCAGCTAAATGAAGTTCGAAATGAAATTGTAAAGCTTAAACTCTTTTCTTGGACGTTTGGTTTTGGAACACCTGAGTGAAATTAACTCTAACGAGCATCATGGCCTTGAGCAGCTGCAGACTAATGAGGCACTTCGATTGTTAAAAGTCCCACTTAAGTAATAAGCAGGTATGACTGGCAGCAGTATTTGTCTGTTTTCATCACATATATGATGGTGAGTGGAAACAGTGGCATGCTACTAAGATGTACAAAACGTCACATAATCAAAGGGAGTATGAATAAAGACAATGCATTTCCAATGTGTTTGTATCTTTAGTGGGCATGCTGGCTTTTAAAGATATACGATCAAGACAGACTATCAGGAAAGATCCCTTTGATGATATTGGACATAATAGCTCTTTTACAGAACACAACGTAGACTTTGCCTCATCTGAAACCCATCCACTTCATGGCTGTGATTGTCTGGAGTATAAAACAAGTCACGCTATAATAGACACTTCAAATCTCAAGCAGGGAAAATAAGCACCGTATTAGCACTTAATTGTAGACAATTTTTGTTTTACAAGAGTTTGTGGTGATGCTGAGAATCCCACCCAGGAGTGCATCCACTGTATGACTCGGGCATCGAGAAGTACCGGGGAATATTTGTAGCTAAGGCCGGGAATGTCCAATAGCCAGTGTATGAAAGACGTATTCAGATCCTTGATTTAAATAAAAGAACAAAAGAAGTATCAAAAGTAAAAAAGGCCCCTGTGAATGTAACATTATTTTATGTTACACTATTACATTGTTAATACTAATGCACCAAGGATTTAACTGTAGTTGGTCGAGGTGGAGCTACGTTTTAACTGCTCATATATAGTTCAGTTTAGTGCAGTGCAAGAGTTTCTTCAAGTAGAATCTTAATCTGAAAAGTAATTGGTGACTTTATTTGTCAAATAAATGTAGTGGGGTAAGAACTAGAGTATTTACCTCTGAAATAAAGTGAAGGACATTAAGTATAGATAGTAGGAAATGGAAACGGTTAAAGTACCTCAGAATTATACTTAAGTAGGTTCCTCCACAGCCAACGTGTGCCTTGTGTTAATTTTAAGAGATGCACCTAAATAATCTCACAGGAGGAACTTCTGGCTCATGCATTTCTCAACTGGGCTGGCCTGGTTTCTCGCTGCAGATGAGGACCAACCATGGTTAGGGGAGACATACCAAAGCCCTGAGCTCAGCCCAAGTGCAGCAGTCTTAGAATATGTCAGCAGTGTTATTTTTACAGGGTCATATTAGAAAACCAAACGGTCCTGCATCTGCCCCACAAGGGCATTCCTTCATTGCTGACCCTGAACAAACCCACAACCTCTTGTCCTCCGGCTCTTGCATCAGCTTGCTTACAAGCCCCCCCGAATTTCCAAAGTAGTATTTACCCCTGTCGTGGCTCACCAGGCATTTCACTTGTAATGATAACGACTCCCATGAACTACACAGCAAGGAGCCAAATAAGTCAGAACACAGACATTTTACCCGTAAATCCTGGCTGCGGTCTGTGCGTAGTTAAACACGTTAGTGGTTGAGTGGACCAGTCGGGCCTTGGGCTGAAACCTTCACAGGAATCGGGGTCATTAGCCATCAGACTGATAAACAAGCCTGTGACATAATGTGGAAAACACTGATCCCATTCATTGGTCTAATCACCCGCAAAACATTCTGCATGCCGGGCAAATCTCACACGTATAAAACAAATTCCTCGCGGTTGGTGAGGGGATAGTGAGCAGCCATATGGGGAAAATGTCTGTTTAGTGGAATATCACTCTCTGTCCTAAAGGCTTCTTCTCACATCCACAAAGAGTTGGGAGTCTGGGTGAGATTAGGGGACTGGTGCCATTGTGGCTTTGTCTTTGTCTACCCGCTACCCAAAATATCATGTCAGGAAGTGGATAGTCTTTTCCCCCAGTGTAGAGTGATGACCCCCTCATCGTCCAAGTTCCTGCAGAACTTCTTTTTCTCTCTCTTTCTCAACGGAGAGAAAAAGTGTGTGAGAACGTTTTAAGGAATATTACAGAGTTTCTTTGTAATCTCTTTTCGGTCTATTGGTCTGGACAGGAATCAAAACAGGGGCCTGGTACCCCAACGGAAACATGCAATAAATGTCCTTGTTGGAAAAACAAACTTGTTACCAATTAGTGTTAACTGTGCACTCTGGCAAATGCAGGCCCTCATTATAATGACCTAAATAATTTGGTGTATGAACAGTGCAGTCCAAACATATGAAGTCAGTAGCACTGTGATGACCCCCACTTGTTCTAAGCCGATCCTGTGCCAAGCCTGGCTTGTATACAACTTCTAAATGGCAGATAAATTGCATCAGTCTTCTACTTGAATGTAATTAAACTATTTTCCCATCATCCATAAGACTTTTCTGGTCTTGAATATCTAAAGCCAGATTAGTGGAAGAGGTATTCAGATTCTTAACTTAAGTAAAAATAGCACAACACAATATTAAAATACTCCAAGTCCAGGTACAAGTAAAGGTCCTGCATTGAAAACCTTAATTAACTAGAAGTGTCATTATGCAGCAGAGCGGCCTCTGTGAATGTAATACTATATATATGAATAGTAATGGGTTAATATGCATTAACCTGTGAGATGCAAGTTACTGTTGTAGCTGGTGAAGATGTAACACATCTAAACCACTTTATATCCTGTAGAGTTGGTAAATCCATGACAAGCATTCATATTTTATAAATTGACCATGTGTTTTGTTTCGTACAATCGTATGCATAGTAAATAGTAACCAGTCATGTAGACTATGTAGTGGAGTAATTAACTTCAGCTTTACCCTGGGAAATGTGTATTGTCGGTATAAAGTAGCATCAAATAGAAAAACTTAAGTTAAGTACAAATACTTGGATACTGTAGGTAGGTACAGTACTTGGGTTAATGTACTGTCCACAACTGCGTCCATAAAGAGTCCACTATAACATGTTAAATGCATGCAACACTACCACCTATTGTTTGTTACGCGCTTCTGCAACACGTGGGACGAAATTTACAAATCTTTATTATATCATGAAAATCAGTCATTTCGTTTCTGTTTCCCGTCAAATGCCACCAAAATATTAATGTATTTTTATGTTCGTAAATTGTCCGCCATGATTCACAATTCATATGATGTTTTCAATGCGACGTGAGTTGCGAATCTGCGGTAAGGAAATAAAAAACACAACGCAGTGTGAGCCGGGCAGGAACCAGGAACCCACATGTTCAGCCACCAGGGAAGCACTAGACCCGAAGCAGCGAGAAGGTTTCAGTGTCTGCACAGTTTACAAAAGCTCTGCTTTGACTGAACTATTTACTTTTGTTACGCTCGAAGACATTTTTCAGAATGTCGTCGTTCAGGAAAGCGTTGAAATCCCGACAGAGGAACCACCATGAAAGATCTCAGGTGAGCGTTTCAGTGTTTTGCTGGCTAGCTTGTTAGCATGCTAGCAACATTTGAGACGTCTACACATGATCACCAACGTATTACATGTAATGCCATTAAGTAAATAAGAACACTGAATGTGTAAAACGTGTCTTAAATGTGTCATTTTTGTTCCACCAGCCTGGTTTCAGGAAACATTTGGGATTGCTGGAGAAGAAGAAAGACTACAAACTCCGAGCAGTGTGAGTTTGAGTGAAGTTTAAGACATGTTTTCTGCTTCCAGGCTTTGTGTTGGACTTTTAATGTCAAACATGGTCGAGGAATAAGTCTTGTAATTGATTTCTTTGTGTGTTTTTAAAGGGATTACCACAAGAAACAGAACACTCTTGCTGCTCTGCGAAAGAAAGCTCTGGATAAGAACCCAGATGAGTTTTACCACAGAATGGTCAGCTCTAAGCTGCAGGTAAGAGAAGTGTCAACATCGGAGCAACAAGACAGAGTTATGCTCTATAAATCCTAATCATGTGATCTCTCTGGCTGAATGCTTTAATATGCATGTCTTATTTTGTGGCATCTTATCAGGATGGAGTTCACGTATCGAAAAAAAACGAGGAAGTGGTGGTGACAGAGGAGCAGAAGAAAGTGATGAGGACGCAGGATATCAAATATGTGGAGATGAAACGAGTTGCAGAGGCTAAGGTACGTTTCCCTGTAATAGATCATGCTTGGATAACCTCTTGTGCCTGAATACAACCAAAATGCACTTGATTATGCACTGCAAATAAAATTACAGATGTGTTACAACCAAAAGGGGCTTCTGTCATTGCCCCTCCTGTAAATCGTTGTTTATCATTTCCTTTCAGAAAATTGAGAGGATGAAAGGAGAGCTCCATCTTCTGGATGCAGAAAGCAAACAAAAAAACAAGCATACATTTTTTGTGGATTCCAAGGTGAAAGGTAACTATACATGTACAGTATAGTTATTTCTGATGTGGACGGACATCCTTGGCTTTGTGGGCTTTTCAAAGTTATGAGGTTACCGGAGAAGTTGAAAAGTGTTTCTGTGTCTCCTCAGTGCAGTCATTTGACCTGGCAAACCACCTCGACACAGCTCCGGAGCTGGTGGACAGAGTGTTCAACAGACCAACTCTGAAAACTCTGGAGACTAAGAGCATCCAGGGAGCTGTAGAGCCTCACAATATGATGGTCCGTGTTCATAATGCATTGAGATCAGCTTTGTTTGCAGTGTCTGAAACGTGCATCTAAACGGAATACATACTACATACCCTCTGATGGTTCATGTTTTCTCCTCACTGTTGACTGTAGAAGTTGGCCAAGCAGAGGAATCACCAATATAAGATCCTTTCCCAGAGGATTGACAGAGAAAAGAAATTGTTTGTGATCAGCCAGAAGATTCAGACCCGCAAGGACCTACAGGTGAGGAGAAGGAGATGCTCTTAATCACAACAAGCATTTTGTTTTTTGCGAGTGACTGATGTAACTTTTCTTCACTCTGTGCACCAGGATAAGAACAATAAAGTGAAGGTAAAAAAGGAGACGGCCAAAGCTGCAGCTATCTACAAGTTTGACGCCAAGAGGAAGCGCTGAGAGGGGAGTAATCATCATGCCGAGAAGAATTCACCCAACTTTTCCAATTAGATATTGGAAAAATAATGGACTTCTAGATCACAGCATAGACCACAGACATGGGCTTATTTTCATTCCCTCAAATGTTATTGCAGCTATGCAGTTTTGTACATATTATCGACGACTTTTAGTTTCTTTTAAATAAATATCAGAACAACATATGCATTTGTGTGATTTCTTGACTTGCATTGTGGCAGTAGATTGTATTTTGTTCTTGCACCAGTAGGTGGCATTAGTGTTCTTTATCACATTATTTTTTTGGGGGGGGGAATCTGTTGGTAGCTGGAGTCACTGGAACATGCATGGAGAAAACACAGAGCTTGAAGTCACTTAGTATGACCCAACATTTAGACTTCAGAGTTTCATAGTGGTTTTGATTTTTTTCTGTAAGATGTCACTGAAGTGCTCCGTCTTTGACTGTGTCCCAAACGGCTCTGTACTTTAGTAGGTTGTGAACTGAGGACCTGAACCCCTCAATCAAATATCAAACCTGTCATAACTTTAACTGTGACGTTCCTTTTCAAAGGACTTCGCCAAGAAAGCATAAGAAATGCATTATTTTTCTTCCAAAATCTGAAAGACACAACTTTGGCATCCCTCAGTATCCCCCAACTCAATGCAGGCTAATTGGTTGCATTCTGATTGTCATCTCATTAAGTCAAAGTATCGCATGTCAATGTCATATCTATTAGATATTTGCATTCATGTGTTCATCAGTCACTGGTAAACGACACGATGTGAACCAATGAATGTCACTCCAATTAACTAATTGGTGGTTAACTCCAGGAAATATGTTGTCAGTCACACGTAACCCATCTGAGTTCACTTGTCAGTTTGATGGTCATTTGAAGGTAGCTTTGTGATAAATTGGACATTTTTTACCACAAATACACTTGTAGATTCAGTGTCTGTGAGGCAGGACAGTCTGGTGTAGTGTAGGCACAGGTTCAGCTTCAGTCTTCAGAGCCTCTGAGGGACCCGTCTTAGGTGCAGGCTTTGACTTGGGATGCAACGTACACCTCCAACAGACCGCTTTCACATGGATTTAGGTGTCAGTCAGCTTGCATTGACAATAATACTATTGTCAATGCTTTGCTTGCTCACTAGCTCACTTTAATCAAAATGTCCCATTATTAATTGTATTGGTTGCAGCTGTGTTAATGCACAAATACCTCTGGTAAAAGGCTCCCTTGAGAGACATATGTAGTTATTGTTAGAGCTGCACCTGTTTCTACAGTTTATTCTCACTCAGTCACTCAGTTATCTGAATGTAATACCGCCTTAGATTTGCCACAGGTCATCAGATATCTCATTATTTATTAACCAGATCAGTGCCCATACTCCTAGGCCTTTTTTTTTTTTTTTTCACAGCAGACATGTTGACATTTTAAGAAAAGCAAAGGTGTTACTAATGACATTTAGGATGGCTGTGTTACATCCAGGTGTCCCAGCAAGCCATGACTGCGAGCCAGCATGCACAATACCGGAGCCAGAAATTGAAGCCGCTAAATGGATTTCAACCGTCACTAATTGAATTAATTACACCTGCGCATTTCCTACTGTGACATGTCAAAAATGTATTCCATGATAAAGGCCTCCAGGAGCTGTCACTTGTCACGTCTTCCTCACATCTTTCTGTTCTCACTAGACTATCCCGCTCATACAGACACGTCGTCTTTGGCTAATTAGACTTCCCAGGAAAGTGTGTGCGTGTGCTGATCAGTTTGCCTGAGGGCCATGTTGGAGCGGGGATTAGCTCAGATGTCTCATTGTAAAAAAGATCCCTGGTTTATCACTGAGGCCAACTCCTCAGTTGATCCTCCTGCCATCAGTCCTAGCCAAGTCCCTGCCCTGAGAATTGAAGTTGGTTGAGTCAAGTACTCTATGTCCTGAGGTACCACATTGCAGGTGAGCCCACTTAAATATTCTTCACTAGAGAAATCCTTTTCTAGTTCTTTACAGTCTTTCTCCATCAACCTCGACGTGGCCAGGTACGTGCATGCCGCGAGTGCTAACAAACTGCATGTGTGGTTTCTCCAGCCAACAGTGTGAAATAGACTGAGGACCTGGCGCCCAGCAGCAGATCACAGTGACCCAGGTTTGATTGATCACTGTGGTGGCAGCAGCTTCATAAACAGGGCCCATCCATCAGCCTCTCCTGGGAGCCAGTGTAGGGGAAGAGGGGAGAGAGGGAGTCAGGCAGAAATGTCACCAGGCGCAGTGAGAGGTTGGAGCGGCTGGAGGAGAGAGACCGAAGGCCTTGGCCCAAACACTGCTGACCAGAGCAAAGGCAAGCCAACACCTCATGATGGGCCAAAACAGGGGAAGAGTGACGGTGGGTGTCCACTTGGCCTGGCTCCTCTCATTTAAAACTCAGCAGTTTCCTAATTGCAGTATGAGAGTTGATGAGGATGTTTTTAGAAATACAAATATGTATAAGACTATGTGTATATATTGTACACGTAGTGAACATACACAGTATATGAATGCCTGGATTTAACTGTACACCACACAAGCACACAAAAAGGCCCAACAAAGTCCTCCCAGTGGCATTTCAGTGTTGACCATTCATGTCAGAATTGTGGCGTACAGTTAAAAAAAGTGATTGACGTCCTTTGGCCAACTCTCCTTACGCCCTCCTCCCACTCTCCCTGCCCTCTGCTACTGCGTCACACCGCTGAGAGAGCGTGCGTGTATCGGGACCCTCAGGCACAGCATCCATAAGCCGAGGGGGTCGAGGTCGTCGAGGAGAGCCCAGGGGTCAAAACACTGTGTGCGCAGTTCCGGGACCCCTATCTGACTGTGCGACCCAAGACACAGACAAGCCACTGTTCCTCCTCAAGCTGTCCTTTCATTCCAACCCAGCAACGGGACTCTTACGCCGGGATGCGGTAGCAGGGCTCAGGGGTGGGCACAGTGGGCGACCTTCTGATTTTAAAGATATAGAAAGGCATTTCTCTATTGTCAAAAGCCTCATAACTCATTTGACGACTGGACCAGGCCATCCTGTGCCTCACAAAGGCATCTCTTAAGTTAATGACCCTGGAGGTTTGCTAACAAAAAGTCATTTTTGTAATGGGGGGTGGAGTTAGAAGCGGAGAGCTGTGTGGCCACACAGCTGCAGGGTATGACTTTGACCCCGAAATATAGTAACTGAGAGTAAAAGTGTAGCCTGGTTAAGAAGGGGTACAATACAATGGATCTTTGTTTAGTTATCACACATAATATGGGAAAAAACACTCCTTTAAATAACGGGAACATTTTGCCAATGTACAGTATTTAAAGCTTTACTATATTTCACATTTTAGATAAACTTGCATTGTTCTCGGCTTTTCACGGGGTGTCAGTTAGCGAAGGTAAACCTTCAGATGTAAGTGTCGTAGATCTTTGCTTCTTTTCTGCTATTTTGTTTAATTTATATGGGGCTTTTATAATCTATTGATTGATATATTTATCTAAAGGGTCAGTCACTCAAATTACAAAAATATATTCTTCCACTTAACACGAGTGTAATTTACCTACTCATAGATTTGATTTTAATTTGCCAGGTTTTCAGATACTTATCCCTGAGATTTCAGCCAGTTCAAAACAGTAGAAGTGAACTAAACGTCCTTTTTGCTACTTGCAGTATTGAAAAATCATTCATTCATTCAGAAGATGTAATACTTCTTTCTAGAGACATTGTGCCAGTTATTCTAGATATTCTCCAGACTATACTGAAGAAATGTCCCCATGAGAGCTGTTGACAGTATATCCTGTGCATTATACAGGGACACTGTTTCTGGAAAGTGATGTCGCTGTTAAATTTTAAAGTATAACATTTCAATGTTGAGCTCAATTGTATTGGAGCGGCAGCAGAAATCTCAGAGATAAAAACATCTGAGCAAATAAAAACAAAACTACAAAACATTTTACTGTATATATTGGTGAACCAAACCTTGACGTTGTTCTTTTTTTTGTCATTTTGTGGTCACATTTCCTTTTATTATTAGATGATACAGAATACAAATTGGTCACAAACACGATCACCTCCCCACATGGCTTTAACCTGGCACTTGATCCTTGCAAACCACAAGTGCTGCACCTCCACCCCCCTCATTCAACAACACAGCTCGGCCCTGCTCCACAGCCAGCGCACAGAGCCAAGGTTAAGGATGGTTAAGGACAATACTAATCGATCCCCCAATTACGGAGAGTTGGAGAGCGAGAGGTGGGGAGAAGAGAGAGGTAGCCTGGGGATTGAGTGTTGGGAGGGTGTCTCAGAATGCAAGGGGTGGGGGATGAGAGGTAGTCTTTATCTTCAGATCCCTCTCCCCTTTAACTTGAAGCCGGGTGTCATGGGGCTTTTGAAGTAGTGGATAGAGAGGAGGGACAGAAGAGGGGGGTTCGGCTGGCGTGCAGGCATGGGTCTCGCTCCATGCCAGGGGGAAGACGTCTGAAGGAAAATCTTTACAGTCTTGACAGTGCCCCTGACGTGTGCATTTTTGTGTACTTGTGTGTGAGTATTTGGATACGTGTGTATATCTTAGCATGTTTGTGTGTGTGTGTGTGTGTGTGTGTGTGTGTGTACGTGCATGTGTGCCTGGGTTGAATGTCTGGCTCATGCAGTGAGGTGGGGATCACAGAGCCCCCTTTTTAAATTGCCGCTAATGAGCCCTGGCTGGCGAGAGGTACTCGAATTGATTAAATTTGCATGGGAGCCTAAATCATGATGGGGGCCTCATACTTGTGCCCCCCCTCACCCCCACCTCTAGGTGCACACACACACACACATACACAGCACCCCTGGTCCCCCCCCCCCCCCCCCCCCCCCACCCCACCACCCCACCTCCACATCAGACCTACAGGGGGTATCTCTCTGCAGGAGAGAGGGACAGGATAGACCAGGGGGAGGGTGTGTGTACATGTGTGTGTGGTGTTGAAGGGGGCGTGGAGGGCACCCATCTGCCCCGGTATTACTGTCAGTCCATCATTCAGGGGAATGCCAGGCGCGCGCCTCGGGGACGTGTTCATTACGCTTTAACTACCGGATCTGTCCTTGTCTCGCAGCCTCCTCGTGTCATTGTCTGCCTGAGATTGCGTGTATGTGTGTGTGTGTGTGTGTATATTTATGCATGTGTCTGCTTGCATCACAATTGAACGCACCCAGTTCTGGTGTATGGGGTGGGGTGGATACTCTGGCAACACACACACACACCGGACACTGTACTTGGGTTTGATACTTTAGGTGTGTATGTTTTTTACTACTCATTAGTTTCCTCCTTCCTCAAGCTCCTTTACACTTCATTATAATATTCTCAGTCTCTTAATTTCTACTTCTGTCTTTCACACAAACACCTGCCATGCACTTTTTTTTTTTTGTCTCTCAAATTTGTTGGTGTGTTGCCTCTCTAATGGTTACCTCGCTAATGGCAACTGCGTGGCGTTGCGTGATGAGAACTGCTTTTTGAGTGCACGTGTGCCTCATATCTGCTCAACAGTGATGTGTTAAAATCAGTGTGTGTCTGTGTGTGTGTGTGTGTGTGTGTGTGTGTGTGTGTGTGTGCTGGTGGGGGACAGTTCATGTGCGTGGTTAGCCTGGGTGATTGCAGTAATCAGATGGGGGTGTTAATCAGAGTTTGTTCGTCAGTGGCCTGATGAGGGGCGATGAGGGCCGCTGATTGTAATGCGATGCTTCAATCGGTCTCTCTGACGACGACAGAGACAAACCAAGAGAATCATTATCATACCGCACACTCCCCCCCCCCCCCACACACACTTTTGGAACACCACGGCAGACTGCCAAAGTGTAAACAAACAAGCAAAACACAACACTTCTATAAGCATTGAAGTGTGCCACCGAGAAGATGCAAACTCAATTATTAGATGCACACTCTGTTATTATTATACAGGGTCTTTTCATTCCAGTGGACACAATGTCAAGCGATGAGTTATATATCAGTATTTAGGTGTCAGTGTCACCCCTGTTGAATAACACGAGGAGGGGGAAGGGATGTGTTGGGGTTAGAGGGGAGAAAAGACGTTGAGAGAAAGGTTGGGGGTGGGGAGGTAAATGTGACCCCGTGGTTTATAGTCCTGTCTTGTCACTGGCAGGCTTGCATCAGATCCTTTTTCCCTCTTTTTCTTTTCCGTTTCTTTTTCTTTTTTTGCAGGGGGCCCCATCGCTGGCGCTATTACGGCTGCCTCATCAGCCAAGTCCCTACAAGGGCTGATACAAATTAATTAACCTAATTAGGGGCTGCGATTGCGGGTGTGATTATAGGGGCTGGAAGGGGAGGGAGGGAGGGAGGGATGGCTCATGGTGGTGGGGGTGCGCTGGCAGCCAGGGCCCAGGCGATGATGAGCCGGGAGGTGTGGGAGCAGAGCCAAGATGCTCTGCATGGCTAATGAGGAAAGCTAGCTAGCTTCAGCCTTCCCTCCCCTCTCTCTTCTCAATTCTCCACCTTCTGTTTACACCATCCCCCCCCCAACCCCTTCTTGTTTTTATATTTCACCTCTGTTACGCTTCAATTTCCTCCTCCTCTGCTTAAGTGTAATTTAATATTACTGCATCCGTTACTCTCCTGCAACTTCTGATGTATTTCCTGTGAATTGCATGTGTTGTTCTCATTATTTGCCCCACTGTTTTGTCCTTGTGCTTTTGTTTTGATGACTGACTTAGGCTACAGAAACAGACTAATGCACCTGTTGCAGAGCACAGTTAAACTGAATGTATGCTGTTGTCTTCTCCAACTAGAGGTTTAAGCCACTGGCCTATCTGATCCAACTGCTGCGGCCTTCATCTCGGTTTACCATTGATATTTAAGACCTTTGAGGCTGTAGAGCTCGCAGCATTTTTGACCATTTCCAAAAGTGAGGCAGTAGTAGTAGTAGAATCCAGATTCCTCTACAAGGCCTGTAGTCTGTCTTTTCTTGATGTTCTGTAGTATCACGCTGCATAGGGTGCAGTGCAGCACTGCCTATTGTTCACTTTAACTGTACTCCACACAAGGAACAGAAATACCCTCTGGGAACACACACAGCGTCACACACACAGTCACACACACATACAAGCTCACACAATTTCTCATCCTTTCGTATGCACAACCAATCGCGGCTCAACCCACAGATGCACACTCAAACTCTCTCTCTCTCTCTCTCTCTCTTACACAGCCACACTCCAGAGGAGCAATATTTAAATCTCCTTCTATTTGTATTGGAAACAGAACAAAGATATTCTTTAAAGACCGAAGCAAAATGTGTTTTTTTTGCCGGCATCAGCAATTCTAATGTTTCTAATTAGTTAGAGGAGAAGACGAGCGACTGGAAGGGTTAGGTGTAAGTAAATAAAAAAGGAATCAAAAGGAAAAAAAAAACTTCTCACAAGTGCAGTTTTGGGGCTTCTACCTTTCTAAAAGTGCGGGAACCCGTGCCAGTACTGTCCACTGATTGCAATGTCACCTCTGAATATTGTCGCTCTATCTCTGCCACACTAAGCATGCAGTGGATTGTGCCATTTGATTTCCAAGATTGTGCCTTTAGCTGCCTCTCTCTCTCTCTCTCTCTCCTTTCTCTTCTTCTTGCTCACCCTCCCTCTCACGTCCTGTTTCTGCCTCAGTATCAGTTGCAGGGGTGTGATTAGGAAGCCACTAGCAGACATTGATAGGGAGGTGTTCATATCACCGTTCTGATCTGGAGCCCCAGGAAAAAAAAGAGCCTCCTTCTGTTTTCCTCTCCCAAGGATTTTGCATTGTAAATTCCTGCAAGGCTCCTCTTCATATACGGAAAAATGCAAGACAGCTTTTTATCTAGCATAAAGATAAAAAAAAAAAGAAAATGGTAAAATAGAATATGCTCAATTTAAAGCTGCTATAATCAATATTTGTATACTAGCAATGGATGTGAAAGCTCATAGAGACGAACACACAGTGAATTATCTTGCGACTCTGCATTGTTCCTCAGCTCCTCAGCGATTTAGCATCTTGTTTCAGCTCATTGTTTGTGAAAAAATTCAGTTCTGGTTCTGTTTTTAAGAAAAAAAACTCAAATAAAGCTCACTGTGGGTTACTTGCCCAGCACCAGTGACAGACAAGGTTAGCGACTAGCTGGTGAGCGTGGTGGAATATTTAAGAGCCAAATATTCTGCTCTCCCTCACAGCTGGCGATCCCGTCGTTTTCTCGCTTCCCCGTATTTCGCTCCACACTGCATTTACCATTTAATATTTTGCAGCATTTTCATTAACATCTTCTTTTGCGTTGCTTTTCCTCTCAATATTCCATGTAGCACATTAGCGATTCAAATTATACTATTTCATGAGCTTTTTCGCTCTCGGTTCTAAACACCTGGGTGTCAATTACATCTTTCCAGGGAAAAATCCTCTGGCGAACAGAAAGTGAAATGTTCCAGCAACAGTGAAAAGTCTTTGTTTGTTTGGAATTAATAGAAGAATAATTAGCATGAATCGCTACAGCCACATGACTAAACATAAGAAATTCCCCTTTCACACACTGTTATGTTGTTTTCTTTTGTCTTAATGAGGTGTTACAAATGTTGATTTAGTTGAACTCTTAGGTATTTACTGTATGTTTCATTAAATAATTTAAAAACCCTGCAATTGATGAGGACCAATGTGAAGCATTTGTATTCCATATGCATCAAATAGGGAGAGAGGCGTCACAACACGGGTGATGCTGTGTGTGTTTGTGTGTTTGTGAGTGTGTGTGTGTGTGTGTGTAATTGAGGCAGAGGGGGCTGAGCGATTACTCAGGCCTTTGAGAAGTCCCTGTCTCTTGGCTCCAGTATACTCTCGCCTCACTGATAAGCATGAGCCCTGTCAGAGGGAAGGTAAATACGGCACTTAGGGATTCCTCTCTCATTTTGTAGTCACATTTACGCTTTAATTAAAGCCAGCGAGAGAGAACGGGATAGAGCGATAGCCCTGCAGTGAGCCGATGCTATCAGGGGGCCAGGCAGCTAGAACCACTGGGAGATGTGGGGCCGATATCTGGCCTCCGTCCAGTGTGTTTATGTGTGTGAAGGAAAGAACAATATACGTACAAATTAAGCGTGTGTATGTGCACATGCATGTCCAGTCAAAACGTTTGTTTGTGTGTGTGTGTGTGTGCGTGTGTGTGTGTGTGAGAGTATGTGCGAGACGCTTTACGTTGCTCTCCCAGCTAAACAGCTGTAGCGAGGCTGCTATCAGATATTTATAAGCGGCTCATGAATATGGATGGCCGGTGTGATGGGACTGATGTTTGTCCTCTAAGAGGGGATGAAAGGAGAATGTGCTCCCTTCCCTGAGAGACCCAGTCAGGGGCGCTCATAGAGCAGGGGATGGGAGCTCCGGATTGGGAGTAAAACGGGGATTGGGGTGGGTGCCGGTGGTTCAGGACAGATGGTAAAATTTAATGAAATGTGATTTGGATACTTAAGGCAAAGCATTTTCCCTTATAGATTTCTAAATGAAAAACTTGTAGTTTAGTATTAACACTCATCAGTGTGACTGTGGTTCTTGCCACCTCCCATTTTCCACTCAACATTTGTATTACTTTTTGAATTCTCAGATATTTGCATAAATAATAATAAAATAAGATTGTTCCACTATAAAAAAACAAACAGAAATCTGTTGATCAGTACTAATTACTATTTTTTTATTTAATAATTTAATTAAATTTGGCATGTACTGTTGTGGTAGAGAATCAGAGTCCAGTATGTGCAGTTTCTACATTTACATTTGCATCTTAAGTCCGCTTGTGTTCGGTTAGGTAATGAAGATGAAACATGTGCCTTCCCTAATTTCGAACCACAATCATGTCCTGACGGCCAAATGTAAATTAAATATGTTTTTCAGCCCTCCAAGAAAAAGAAAAAAGTTACATTTCTTTGTCATTGTCACAGTGAATAACGAATGCCCTTGCCCACAGCGGCCACTCTGATTCCCAGCAGCAAACATTTGGTCAGGGACATGCATAACTGACCTAAGTGTCCACAGTAGAGGTCACCACATTGAGAGACAGGATCAGAGGATGGCAAGCGCGGGGGCAAGCGGCATTGCTGCACTACAATGTACCTTTCAATGCTAATCACTGAGTCATCTATCAGAGCTAATACATGGGCGCTAAGCAACCTGTACATGCATTAGACCTGCCCAATTACCATAATGGGTTGGTTTTTAATATGGCTAATAGGCTGGCACGACCTTGCCCATTCACTCAGCAGGTACATGCACCAAGCCAATGTGAAAAGGACATATTTAGAGACTAAATGACCATTAGGGACTTTTAGCTGTTATGGGTCCATAGTTACGCATCTGAATAAGGGAAGGACAGATGGGTGGACAGATGAATAGATGACAAACAGGAACATTAGTGGCCAAAAGACGATAAATTGAGAGGAGAAAGGCTGAAATGGTGATGCATGCAGAAGAGAATGGATATTGTTGTTGGTTTTGTTCTTTAGAGTACAAAACACAGAATGGCTGTTTGATGGGGCAGCATTTTGACCAAGCAGCCTTCTTCATATTTGAATGCGCTGGTGTAGGAGTGCCCTGTGGGCATCGATGGGAAGTACGTCAGTGTGGGTGCAATGTGGTACCGGGAGGGTGGATGGGCAGAGAGGGAGAGAAGGGGCAGAATCTGAAAAATGTGCCTCCGCAAAACCCCGAGGGGTTAACATTTTGGTTTTCTCTGTGTCTTTGTGGTAGTGGACAAATGATCCCAGGAGTTGGACAATAATGTTTTTATGAGACTCTAAATGTTGAGCTCAACAAGGTCATTGTGGGAGTGTAATGGCCAACACGTGGCCAGGCTTGAACTCCAGCAGCCTCGCAGTTGGTCTGGGGGCCAGAGGTGAGGAGGGGAGGGGAGGCAGGGAGGAGAGAAGGTGGGAGGAGAGCAGGGACCCCTCTGGGTTTCTCCAACAAGCCAGCACTTTGTTCTTATGGGAGACAAGAGCCACTCAGAACATAAAGTACCTAGATGACCAAACTGTGCCGCGCCGGGCCAGACTGGGTCTTGTAAACTGGCCCAGAGAGATAATGTTTCCCTGTGGCTAATCTGTGCCTGGATGCCCACGCCCTGGCATCTAGTGAACAATAACCCCTTCCTGCGTCAAACAAGAATCCTTTTCTTAGTCTCTCTTGGGACACGGCTGACTTTTACTGTCTGTCACTCCCGTGTGTGTGTGTGTGTGACTGTGTGTGTGTGTGTGACTGTGTGGGTCAGAGCTGAGCGATTTATCTGTTTGTTAAGTCAGGATAAAGGACTTCACTGTAGTCTGGCTGTCCACTTCACTGTCCCTAATATATGAAGGAGATGGGAGCTGGGCAGCTTTGGAAACAAGGTGCAGATACATAATGGCATCAAACAGAACTTGAAGATGTTTAATATTTACTCTTGTGTAAATACTAACAAAGATAGTGTATGTGCTTTGTTTCGCTAAGACATTTTTAGTTACGTATGGATGAGGCTTTCACTAATGTGTTTGATCACGCCATATGAGTCAGTGTCATCTCACACTTTTATAGCTGTTGTAAATTCATGGTTGTTCTTCGGTTAAGCTAATAGTATAGCCAGTCCGTGACTGATAAACACTGCAACTCTGAGTTAGACATGATGGTAGGTGTCTTATGTGAATCTGTGGACGTGTGCATGTGCTCTCAGTTTTATCTCATGTTGTCAGAGTACTGTAAAGAAAAGCTAGAGCAAACTGAGCAGCGGAAGATGTACTTTCTTCTGGAAAATGTGTTTTCGGCACACATACAGTCATTTCCCCTTCTGTCTTTTGTGAATTGAATATCAGTCACATCATTTCATCTGAAAAATGCTGATACGTGACAATATATTCTGAGATGTGAACAGCCTTTGAGTCTTAAAATGTGTTTGACGAAGCATCGACTTCTTAGATTGGCTGAACAGATGTTTAATAGGACAGAGCTTGAAGAGACATCTTGTCTCTCCTTTGTCTCATTGTCCCAATAGTTGGATTGGTAAAATGGACCTTTGGTGCACGTGTGTGTGTGTGTCCCTCCGAGGCCCCAGCTTCATGGTCCCCTGAGTGAAGCCGTATGTCTGCTGTTAAAACGGGCTGGAGCACCGGACAGCTAATCAATAGATCAATCATAACATTTCCACTTCAAATCAATTACTCCGAGACTTCCTATCAATCTTTGTTCCTTTGTTTTAATAGAATACGCTTCATACTCTAAGAATAATTTGATGCATTTGATGAATTTTCAAGAATGAATGAATTGGCTTTTCTTTTCTTTTTTTGGTCATATATATTACATAATATTTGGTGCTCAACAGCAATTTGAAAGGTAAGATGAACGATTTGCGACACAATGAAACATAATGAATATTAGAGCTACGTTTACAAAGGGGGAATGATTCAAAGGCAAAGAATAAAGAGTGAGAGTGGCAGAAAGAGAGAGAGAGAGAGAGAAAGTAATAAAGAGGGCACATTGTTTCCAGTCTGCACGCATGAGCTTGTCTTTTCGACCAAGTTGAATTCCAGCCATTCAGATGACTGGAGTGCGTAGGCCAGGCCTCCAACGCGTTTCCCCGTCACCATCACAACAGTTGCCATTCATGAGGCTCCGCTGGCTGTGGGGACATCTGCACCACAACTCTTGTCATCTCAGCCCCCCCCCCCCCCCCCCACACACACACACTTTCTGCTGCACACTGCCCCGCTGAAACAAACACACACACACACACTGGCACAAGTATACGTGCACACACACTAAACTTCTGCAGCTAAATGCCAACGCAGAGAATCAGAAGGGCATCAGAGATGGCTGTTGTCTGCGTACGCCCATGTGTGGGTTTGTGTGAATGAGACCCAAGGGTGGGGAGGTCTCTGATACCACAGGGTGCTGGCGGGGGTGGCGCATTGCTTGGCCCGCTCGGGTGTGTCACGATGCTTGGAGAGTTGAGCGGTTGACAAACCCAAGGTTTCCGACCAGAACGACCCCCTGGCATTCCGCACGGGCTTGTTACACCACAGTGACGTGGGTGGCCCAGGTGACCTTTGAGCCTATGGAGTTCTCTCATATGTGTCCATTGTGCCGCTGAATTCTGTATCAATCGCACATCTACACAGTATGGATCTCATTGGGTTCCTATTCAAAGCTTAGTGTTCAGACTCGATACAAAGCACTCTGGATACGGCCAAAACTGAAATTGATTCGGATGACTTGTGAGTTCTGTGATATTTCCCGATATGTACAACAATAAATGAAGTCAAACACTCCTGATCTGTAGTTTAAAATCACTGAATTATGCCTCAATAAGGGAAAGTAGTCTATAAAGTTCCCATTCATGATATTCCCAAGCTGGCTCTCCTGCTGGTATTTCACACCATTGGGTACTGGGCGCAAACACAGAGGTTTGTTGGATAAACATCCAACGCTGAGTAGGAGCGCCAAGCATCACTGTTATTGTTACTGCTTAATGCCATGCACTAGCATTGTTGTTTTGCAGCAATCAACACATACATATGTAATAAAGCTGAGAGGCAGTAGGACAATACAAGCTATTGTAACGCCCAACTCAGATCTGCACAAAGGCCCCCACCAGTCCAGATCGAAGCAGACACTCGCTTTGCATAACTGTTTTCTAGGACTGGAAACGACTGTTTCCTATAGTTGAACGCGATTGGTCCCTGTGAGGTGTTACATGGAATTTATCCCAATCTTATTTGGAGCCATCTGTTGAGCGTGTCGGCATTTTTGTGAATGATGAAGGTTGATGGATGGTGATGAGAGTTCAATGGAAGGAAGTACAAGGTGACGGGACATTTTTTGGAGTGACTGCAACGGTGTTGTAGATCGTCCATATGTGTGCTTTGGTGTCTTTGTATGTGTGTGTGTGTGTGTGTGTGTGTGCGTGCGTGCGTGCGTGCGTGCGTGCGTGTGTGTGTGTGTGTGCGTGCGTGCGTCTAAGGGCAAACGTCGATGACTGTGTCAGGGGTGAGTGATAACCGTGGTCTTTTCAGCACTGCGGGCTGGTCAGACGGGTGTGATGGATGGCTAGCAGTCTGGCCTCCTTCTTCACGCCTCTCCCCAGCCCAGTGTCTGGAGATCTGGGCTGGGGTGGAGGGCTGTAGGGGCCGGGCTGCTGGGCTGCTGGGCGGTTGGGGGTGAACACGTCTGGCCCTTGTTAGACAAAGGTTGTCTGCACTCAAAAAGCTTATTTAGTGGTTCTTTCTAGACTAAACTGCATTAAACAGAACAATCGCTACTAGCTAAACCACTTGAATTTCTGAATGGAGCCTGGAATTGCTCTCAGTTTTGACATTGACAGTTAGCAGATAAAAAGTGCTTCAAATTTGTATGGAGAAGTGTTTTTCCTCTGCTTAGAACCTGTGAACTGCTAAGTCTTTGACGTGTCTATATGAAAAACAAACCGGTAATTGAGAGTAAAGGAGGTTATTTTGTAACAGCTGAATACCAAAAATACGTTCAAAGGCTTTTATACATCACTTCATTTTAAAAAGATGAATTTGCTTTAGAGACACTTGCCGGACCAAAAAGGTCCCTTGTTGTTTACAGTGTTGTTTACACTCTGTCTAATATACAGTAAGCTTAGCGTCGTTTAGCCTGAGCTGCAAAAAGGGAATTGAATAAAGTAAAAATAAGTAGGAATATAAACATTTTTATCCAAATTATTTGTACTTCCTGTCATCCTCCTTTGCTTCTTTCCTTTCCTTGCTCATTTCTTCCTTGTCTTTCTCACCGTGTCTGCTCCTCTTTTCCTTCCACTTCCCTCACCTGCCTCCCTCCATTGCTCTTAGCACAGTCCTTGCATTTCTCCTCTTCCTTCCCCTCCTTCACTGATACACCTATACACAAAATGCATTTACTGTACGTAAAGCATCTCAGGGGCCTTTCGTCTTTCTGCACTGGCAGAGGTGATGGTGAATCTGACACGGCCACCCTTTTCTGACGGAGGTTGGATTTCCATGGCCGGGCCTGTATTTTCCCTCCTGTGTTTGTAGACTCTGTGGACACTCTGGTCTGCTGCTTCAGGCCCAGGCAGGCATACAGAGGGGCAGACAGCAACCAACACCCTAGAGAGGAGCTACAGTAACCTGCCTCATGTCTTTTCTCAATCTTCAAACACGGGGGAGACAGAGAGAGGGAGGGAGAAGCAACAAAGGCTGATGTGAAAGAGCACAAGGCCTTCGCACACCCGGGCTCACTAATTGACGGCTGCAGGGAGTGGGAGAGACAGTGGGAGAGATAAGAAAGCCACCAGACCCTGCTTATAGTCTGCACATTGTGCATTCAAATGGCCATGCAGACAGATATTCACAAACATACGCACATAGCACAAGTTTTAACAAATTTACGTTTATAATCTCAATCATTCGCCTTCATATTGACGCTGCCGTACCTGTAGTCCTTTCCCGCCCAGTATTCACACCCCATAGAACCACTTCTGCAGAAACACGCAGAATTTGTTTAATCTCTCAGGCATATGTGCTCATATGTGGGCACATGTATGGAGAGAAAGGCCCAATTTGCCGCTTTGTCACTGGTTTTGTAATGGCAAACTGAAGGCCTAAGGCCACTATTTAATTGCTTTGGCCATGTGCACCAAAGAGGTGCCACACCAATTAATCCCCTCGGTGGCGGAGTGTCCTGTCCCACGCCTGCACCCCCTGGTAGAGTTGTCCCGCAGGGAAGAGGTGAGTGGTGTTGGAGTGGGTGGAGAGGCACATGGGAACCCACTACCAACAATGGGTACCAAATCCATACCCTGTGTTCCGCTTTGCCACCATCCCCCCCTCAGCATCAATGGATCACCTTTCATCTGTATATGCAAGTACCGCAGCTGCATCAATCACATTTGAATCGAGGTGAATGTTGAAGCTTTACAACAAAGATCTGACAATTTGTATTTATTGCTAACAATATGGAAGAAGTTTGATTTGGTGAAAGTAGCAATACCAACGGGTAAAAATACAATTTTACTTGTGCAAAAGTACAGAAGCAATGTGGTTATAGTATTTAAAGTAAAAATACTCATTATGCACAGTGGTCTCATATGGAATTATTATTATAATTATTGCTGATGAATTAACATGTAAGCAGCTGTTTTAAAGGTGGAGATGATAACTATTCTATGTACTGTTGGCTAGTTTAATCCCTATCATCGCATCATATTTTAGAGGCTAATAGGTTTCATGCAATCTAAGTGGTTGCTATAAGTGTCAAATCAATGCACTGGAGTAAAAATATAATATTTGCGTCTTAATTTAGGTCAAGTAGATTTATCAAGTAGCACAAAATGTGATACGGTACATGAGTGCAAATACCTTAAAGTTGTGCTTCAGTAGTATTTAAGTACTTGTATAAGGTTGTACAACAATCTATCACTGGTCGCTAACTCATACAAAAAATAATAATTACCTCCAACTACACATCATTCCGGGGGCATTGAAGGTTCAGGATTTGAGGAAAGTGATGGATTCCCTTACCCCTTCCTTCGCCTGCCTACCCATGGGTCATGAGTCTTTACCCCAACAAAGGACCTGTCACCTCTACCTATCATCCCCTCATCCCCAGGCCCCTAGACTGTGACTGGGGAGGGTAACCTAACCTGGTCTGACCACTGCAGGGAGTGCAGCAGGTGGACAGACAGACAGACAGAGAGAGGCAGATTAGAAGGAAAGAGACAGAGCGGATTGGAGAGAATTGTTTATTTGCTCCTCTACATAGGCTGGAGACGGGAAGAAAGGGGGTGTAAAGAGGAGGAGGGCTGTGGGTGGATGCGGCATCTGGCTGATATGCCGCCGTGTACTGAGGCGATGAGGCGCCTCCAGCCCAGGAGGAGGGAAAGGGGAGTTTGTATGAGGCCAACACAGATAGCCAAATAGATAGACAGTGACAACAATAGCCTCCTGTAGCCCACAGTCATTCGCGCCACTGACAAACTCTCTCGACCATATCGTTCAGTGAACTTCCCTTTCCCTAAAACTTTGCTCATCCTATTCGTTCAGTATCAAAAAAAAATGTGGATCTATCATGAATAAAGAGGAACCGTCAGGTACCGGGAGGGAGATCGCGACGAAGACAGGTCAGGACGCTGACTGACCTTTCGTCTTATTTAAAAATCAAAGGGGTGCCGCTGCCGGGCCCGTGGGGGATGAGGGGTGGGCTGGCTGGAGAAACCAGGGTTAGTGGGGGGTGTCTGGGTGTTAATCCATGGGACCATCGATGACCCTTGACCCCTGGGGGCACGGGGTTGGGCTCTGCCGAAATGTGTCTGTGAAAGTCTCTGCTCTTCAAGCAAGCCGGACCCTCCACAGCCCTCCTCCCAGTAATGATTTATGGGGCAGGGTGCGATCGACACACGCTCAGCCCAAGGGATGACCCTAAATGGTAGTTTTGACACCACTGAGAGACGGGGTTAAAGGTGATCAATAACAAGCCACTGGAGGAGGAGTGGCAGAAGGACAGATAGAGCGAGGAGGAAGAGCGTGAGAGATGGTAGATGAGGAGGAGGAGGAGGATGAGGAGGGAGCAGCTCTTTTTAATTGGCCTCTGCTCATTACTCGGGTCTTTGTAGACCATCGCCTCTTTTGTGCACGTCCCGGCCTCTAGCTCCAGGGCACATATGTGTTGGGGTTTTAGGTCTTTTCGCTCGATTCTTCTTGAGCTGACCTCGAAATGTGGTGCTCTCAATAGACTGGTTTGAAGTTTGGCCTGAAAGCGACTCAGAGTAGAACTGAGTTGAATTGGAAGAATCCTACTTTCAGTCAAGTGTAGTATTACTTACTATCTATGCATGTCTATGAAAAAACTGTATGATGAGGGCTCCTGCCAACTCTTACTCTCTCTCGCTTTTCATTCTGCCCTTAATCTTCTCCTTCATGGCGCTCTGTTTTCTATACTCTACTATATGGTACCCTCTATTCCTCTCATTCGCCATGTGTTTTCATCATTGCAAGTCTTTGACACTAGCTGAGCAGCAAGGGTTACATGCAGTACAAAGAGTTATAGCTACGTCTTCAACCAACGGTGGCCCTAATTCTCACCATAAACAGATCCTAGATACGTCTTTTTTTTTATTCAGCCAGGATTATCCCATTGAGATTTCAAATCTCATTTACAAGGGTGTCCTGGCCAAGATGGCAGCATAAAGGTTTCACAAATGTACCACATAAAAACACAAATAACAGACTAAAAAAGCAAAACAACAAAAGTATTCTAGTTTAAAATGTCTCTGTAGCTCACACCAAGATGAGGGTCCAAAATTGTAAAAAAGTGCTTTCACCAAAAAAACTGTGTAGTTTCTGGGAATGACGTAACTAATTTGTCCACATGATCGGAAGTTGTCAATACTGAAGGTGTCAGCAGAGAACATAGATAAGGACGCAGTATGTGTAATGCGGCCTTATAAAGAAAAATGTACCAACGTTTCATTCTACAGTAAAAGGAGGACAAGCCAACTCTCTGTGTTCAGAAACGCATTGTAACACAGCGTGATATGCCGAATGTGGCATTTTCAGCATAGATGCACTTGCATGCATGTATAAAATATCACCATGATCAATAGCTGACAGAAGCTATGTTCAAATTACGTGTCTGCTCTTACCCATCGCTATGTCTTTCCCCATCTCTGGATGTCTAACTTAATGTGCAAGGGTGTCTGGATGCCAGCTTCTCATAGTGTAGCCTCCCAGCGCTTGTGCTAAGGGGAGAGATGCCTAGTAGTGAGTAACACCCTCTCTACTTCTATGAGACACACAGACACACACACACACACACACACACACACACCAGCAGTCTTGGAGTATCTCTCAGAAGTGAGTTGATTAGGCCTAAGACTGGGGACTGCTTTGCCTAATCATATCGCTGCATCCAAATCATCTGTGTACATTTCTAATTACACTGTGGCACGCGGTGTCCTTGAGCACAGTGGCAGGTCTCCATTTCATCTCTGTGCTGTGTCTTCCCCATTTACTTGCCTTACCACCCCCCCCCACCCCCCCTCTCCTCCATCCTTATTTTTTTTATACATTTCCATCAGCCTTATCTTTGTTGTTGTTGTTTCGCTTGACTGTGCGCTGAGCAACAGCACTCATTTGCCCACCGATCCCCATCCTTTGAACTCGGCATCGCAGGGCAAAGCCGACTGTCGGGGGCAGTGGGATCATCTTTGATGATCTGTTTAATGTCCGGCTCCAATTTGCAGGGGTTCACAATATAATATCCATTCCGGCATGCATAACACGAAGGATCAGTCACGGGTAAACGACTACAGCAAAGAATATTGTTTGGGTTTGGATTACAGGGCTGGTACACAAACAGTGTAAGGGCAAAGCTGGAACTTCCTCAGTTGCTATCGTTTCCTACATTGTCCATATGTCTCCTTAAAGAACAGGGCTGGGGGTATGCAGAGAGAATATCTTTCAGCTGCTCTGCCTATACATTTGTGAACAGCCATGTTTTTAATCATGTTTCTCTTTTTCCTTTTTGAATATCCTTGATGAAGGAAGGCCATCGCAGTGTGCTCTAGGGTTAGTTGACCTTCCTATTGTTTATCGGTGTGTCTCTCTACTGCAAGGTCTTATCTTTTCTTTTACTCTCAGCAGTGAACCTTGTTATTGCAGTCAAGAGGCATCGCAATGCCTTTGCCACAGTTGACAAAAGCCCAACTTGAAGGTGAAGAGAGGGGACAACCTTTAACATGGGAATGGCATGTCCTCTTGGGCGCAGCAATTAACTTTGCAACCTTGTGCAGTTGTTTAAAAGGCCTCCTCAGCGCCCGTGTTGTGTGATTTCAGATGTGTCGCCCTGAAAAAGACTAAAAATGTAAAAAAAACTGCTTATTTCTGCTTTCTTTGCTTAGTGTGTTATCCTTAATACGTATCCTTGGGCTATTTGCAACCTTTTGTCAGACATCCTCCAAAATGACGGCAGCTTGTGCAGTACGGATGATTGCATTTATCTTGCCTTTCCCACTTTGCTCTTATCACCTGTTAAGCTTGTCACATCCATTGTTTAATACCAACCAGCTCACTGAATCAGTAGTAATTGCCGCTGCCGTATGCCTCTAAAGTATGACTTTCTTCTCATTGTATGCCACCAACAGTAACATCTATGTGCTGCTGCCTGGAGGCAAGTTCCTGAGATATTAGTTCTCCACTCTCAGAACTGTTAGTCACACTGACAGACACCTGAGGCGATATAAAATGTCCCTCAAAGCCATGAAAGAGGGAGACGGGCTACTTCTCTTCTTCAAAACCTCAGAGTGAGGAGCAAAGAGATGCAGAGGAGTGGGGAGAGCTGCACTTAAACCCCTTTCGCATATGGGGGCCATACCTTGGAGTCGACATGAAGGGGGAACCCATATAGCTACAAGGCCCAGTATCATAAATAAGACAAGACTTCTCCTCTCCCGTCTCCGACTCCTCCAGTTCACTGCTGGAGTGTTTCATATGGTAACTAGGTGTTCACTGTGTGGCCACATTGTTGCCCATCTTTCAAGTGGCTCAGAGGAGGAAACCTTGAGGTAGGGGAAGAGAAAGAATTTTTGATGAAAAAATGCATTATTCTGTTCTTTTTTCCAGTCTTCATCCCCACCTTCTCTGCCACTCACTGTGGGAGGGGAGTATTTATTACATAAACGGTAAAAAAAAGGAGGAGAAATCGGCTGGAGGAAGAGGTAGTAATAGAGAGTACATAAGCTACAGGCTCCTTCACCTGTCAGGTTAGAAATATGGGCTGGATGGGGGAATGACGACTTTTTCTTCTCCACACTTCTTACGGAGTGTTATGTGCAAGCAGAGGATGTATAATGTAGATGCCCTCCCTTTGTAATTGAATCAGTGTCAAGCATATCTCAGTATTGATCCAATAGAACTTTAATATTATCTGCCATAAAATATAAAAGGATGCATCTATTTGAGAAGAAAGTGTATTTTGATTCTGCTATGATTAACACAGTGTAAATAACGCATTTCTTCATATGCTTAGCATCACGCTAATAAGCACTTTCCAATAAGGTATACGTTTTTGTATTTATTGATGGGTAATAAAACATGTATTAATACTTTATAGATCAGTTATGGATTTGCAGGATGCACACATGTTGGGTTATTAGGGAGTGAGTAAAACATGAATATAGACTTCTTTCCCTGCAATAATCTAATACATCTGTAGTTGTTAATGGATGGCTTTTGGTCCTGGTGCTCTTCATTTTGTTCACATCTGTCAGTGATAAAGTTAGCTATTGGAGGGGTCTTCATGGTGAATTTGAAAGAGCAAAAGACAAGTGCTGCTGGTGGAGAATACACATCAACCCAAGAGGGATTTCACAGTTCAGCAACCCGATACTTGTTCCTACAAACGGCTTATTACTAATCTATAAAGCAGGCATAGATTATTAATTGAACATTAATACAGCCTTTACCAATATATAAGCCCTGTGATGCATGCTTTAATAGAAAGTGGTACCTAAGAACCACAGGCGCCTCTGCCTCCCAGTATCTTGGCTCAGCATCATCCCATGACTCCGTACATTAGGATGATCTGGAATCCCAACAATCCCAACCAAGTAAATTATTCAGCCGCTCCTATTATTTCCATAATTGCCAGCATTGTGGTGGTGTTTGTAATGTCATTAATAACAGGCGTTGGCGTATAATACGCTTAATGTTATTTATCTGTTGGCAGATAGCTTGATGCTGCTAATCCTCATTCATTTGCTGTGGATCAATGCAAATCCGCTAGCGTGAGTGAAATCCCCTCCCCCCTCCCAGAGCCGATGGTTCCTAATGTATTTTCCCACCATTAACCAGCCATAATCCCTGCTAATCATCACTAATCCACATCTCCTGTGTGTGACGATACTTCCCCGATGAAGGAGGCATCGTGTTCACGAGCGCCCGGGCACTGCTGAGGCTGGCGCTCCTCTGCAAGTGCTGCCGAGGGCCCACTCAGTGTAGGAGAGCAGACTGCTGAGAGGGGAAGAGGAGGATAGGAGGAAAGGGCGTACTGCGGTGATACTTAAGGTCAAATCGCTGGGTTTTGCTGTTTTGTGATGAGTTCTGCTCATGTATTATTGATTTATCAGCATAATGGGGGTTGTGTCCCTCCATACGGCACAGAATAAAAAATGCACATCATCAAATAATAACAGTTGGTACCAGTCACCACAATCTCTCTTGTCTGGACAACTGTGGACTTTCTCTTTTTCTCCATCTATGTTCACTCTGTGTTTTGAATTGTATTTCAAACCATTTAAATGGGTCACTTGGAGGCCCTCAGTGGTCTGGGTGGCTGTCCTGATACTGGGAGGTTTGATGTAAAACTTTTGATGTCTCTCTGCTTGGCTCACTACAGCGATGAAGAAGTGACGACTGAGGTCTAGTTAACAGGGGGCAATGCCACTTGTGCACCTGCACAGAAACAGCAGTTTACCCCCAGCAGTACTGTACGCATAAACCAAAATTATATTTATTCATTTACTTGATATTTGAAAAGGAAAACACAACATAAAACGCCGTACTTGAGCAGGTGGAGTAAATTTGTCCTGCATGTTTGAGCTGTGTGTGTTTCACAGAAACAAGCAGATTAAATGATGTTTGCAATGATGAGTATGTTGTTTTTTTTAACGTTGGATTGTTGCTTTTGTTATTATTGTGCATTTCTATCCAACTTGGAGGTAACCTACAGCGTTAATGGTGCAGTACCCCGGTTCTACCAGCAGGGGGCGCCTGTGACCCGCTGTTCTCTGACAATTGGTTTGCTTCTTAATGTTGGCCTCTCTCAACGTTTTGACCACCTCCGCCAGTCCAAAGACTTTTATTTCACTTTCATCACAGCAGCACAAAAGGCCGATTTTAAAAATGATCCAGTCTTTATATTGTGCCTCGTTGTTTTGTACGCATGACATGGTTGTAGGCTTCAAATGACCGCACACAACAAAATCATCTTTAAAAAAAAAACCCCACATAACGATAAATGAAGAAAAATGTTCGTGGATATTGAGTGTCACGAGATGTGACGGCATAGAAATGAATACGAGGCTAGTAAATGTCTGTCTCCGAAATATAACCTACGTTGCCTTATGAAACTGAATGCTACTTCAAACTTTATATTGCGTATTCTTGTTAGATAACGGCACACTTTCCTTGAGGAAGTAGCCTAATAAAATATAAGACTATTAGAAAAAACTTGCCTCTTACATGTAAACTAATATCCCAAATGTAGACGATGTAACAAAAAGTTTGGATCTTTAACAAACTTGAAATTTGTAAGCCTCGTGGATGGAGACTTGTACAGCTTTTCACTTTTTACAGAGATTTTCTTTTTTTTTTAAATGAATGAAACCGTTAATGTGTTAGAAATCCAGCGCCTGCTCTGAATCTCTCCGTGGAGCCCAACTGTACCCTGGTCTAATGTGTAGATCATGTAAATGTAGAAACAATGCGCACTGCCGCTGTGGCCCGGGATTCTACGGAACACATAAGGGCCTAACTTTAAGACTACATTTAAAATACGATTTAGAAAAAAAACTCAATATTTATTTAGGGGCGAAAAAACATTAAAATATGTTGCCTTTGAATGTAGGCCTGTCTCTAGTCGTATTCAACTTTAGGGCCTGCTGTTTTTTTTTGTTCATCCTTTATGGGTTTTCTCTCTATCTTTGGAAAAGAGGCTGCCTTTTGCCTGCAGGCCTCTCTGTCTCAGATCAAAGATTCGTCACAGCTCGCCTTTTAAATGCTTAAAACATGACAAGTGATGATGATTTATGGAAGGAAAACAGCCCCACATGACGGAAGGAGGCCTGTGCTTCTCTAAATAAACAATTCGCCTGGCTACTACTACAACTAATGATAATAATAGTAGCAATATAGATAATATAACCACTCAATGAAAAGACAATAAGTCCGTAGTGATATTGCACAATTTAATACTGCGATTATTACACAAAGATGTGAACAACGTCAGAGACTGTGTGGACTTAGCAGGGAATGCCTGAGGTAAAATACGGTTGTCTATTCCCTTTAACAGCACATGTACACAGCTTGTGATTTAAACGACCCCCTGTTACATAACGAATCACTGCTGACCACCTCCCGATGCTCAGAGCACCGAGCAGCGTTAGACTGTATATGGTCATGTTTACCTTGTTTGCCTGGCGAGGCTACAATAGACAGCAACAAAGGACGAGTGGTTTTGGATCTTAATGAAGACAAAAGACCATTTCTTGTATATATGTTTTATGTAAGTAATAAAATATTACTATAACATAAATATAAATGTGACTTTGCAGTCTACATTTAGCAATCAACATACAACCAATGTAGTAAACAAAAAGAGAAACATACTGAAATCCACTGCAACATAACCATTAACAGAGCCAAACAAAAAGCTCCAAACACGTTTAAGAAATAAATATATATATATAAATGGTCAGATTCATAAATGAAATCATATTAAAATATCTTCTTGGAATTAGTAAGTGTACAAAACTGCCCGGAAAGAAACAAAAACAAAACAATATCTCAGAACAAATACAAGTTTACATATTGGACATATTTACATATCGGAATTAATCCTGGCAACATTTTCTCTAAAATCTTTTTTTTTTCTTTACTATTATTATTTTTTCTTGAAAAAAAAAATGTTTCCCTCATCTGTATTGAATAGCACTGCTTTAGACTTTTGGACTGGTCCAACATTGAGAAACGACACACAACGCATGATATTTTCAGATTTCCTTTCAGGTCAGAAAAAAATAAATATATCTAGTCCCTTAATCGCTTCCCCTTGAGGAATTATAATTTTCTTTTCTCCGAATCCAGCGTTTTAATATAATACAGTGGATTTGTGGGACAAAGGAAAACGGTGTGGCTGTAACCAGATTGGAACATCTCAAAACACAGCAACAGAAAAATAAAATAAATCATGTTCAGGCGTGATATTCCGACATGGGGCACTGAAGTTACCTGAGTTATTATTACTTTTCATTTCGTATTTGACCAATCTCTCTTGAAGTGTTTGGAATACAACAGGATTATCAGGCAGTGAGCAGTGTGAAAGACAGCGCTCTGTGGTGACAACCAGGAACCTGTAAACATGGGATTTATTGTGTTTTAAGCCTATGGCGATCAGCCCCACTCACAATTGTATTAACAAATATAAAATTGCAATAATAATAATAATAATAATAATAATAATATCAACGAAACAATAAGTGCTCCATGCAAATAAAACAATAATTTGAAAACAAATAACCCCCCAAATAAAATAAAATGCGTATTTTTTTTTAAAGAATTACCCTTTTAGCGTCTGGTGCTGTTTGCAAATTTCGACGTGGTCAACTGTAAAAAGCGTGAACTAGTATTTGAAGGCATGCAGTCAGAACTTAAACGTCCTGTTGCATTTGGGCATTTTTTTTCTGAAATGTGTCTGGCCTTAATTAGGAGTGCTTCGGGTGCCATCATTTCCATCACTTTTCCACCATCAACTCCCACAGAGTGAACAGAAAAGAAAGAGGCTGCTCTGATGAGTTACAGTGCTTATAGCAAAGAATGAAAGAAATCATAGACAGTCAGCAGAAAGAGAGACACTGAAGTTAAAGTATTTCCAAACCAAAACATCACACTTAATAGAACAAGGAAAGTATACACTAATATTCAGAAATCTGGTTAATCAGTTTAAGCCTGAAAAAGCAAAAATGTTCATTCAGTGTAGACTATTCATCTCCAGTGTTGATCGTTTTCTGGTGAGCGCCAACAGTTCATGGTACACCAGGAGGACATGGCCTCGGTTGCCACATTTAATTTCTCCCCATTTGAAACAGCCATGGGATATCAAATTTACTTTATATACCTTCTCCTCCATATAATTTTGGTAAATAAAGATCTTTGTTTCACTTTAAATGCGCACAGAATCAGTATTAGCGAATTTTTTTTTTCTTGTTTTCTTGTTTTTTTTTCTTCTTCTTAACATTTTCTCTCTTGCCATCTATTTGTTGACGATCTCCGAATACTAAGGGAAAAACTGTTCAACTTTTCCACGTCTCTTTTTCTCTCAGGAAAACAAAAGCCAAACTTAAATACTGTAAACTCCATAGTCCCTTTCCCTTTTTCTATCCCCCTGCGGAAATGCTCGGATTGTTCATGAAAACAGTCACTGTACAGGACTCTGTAGTGTGCGGTGTAGAGGAGGGGTCTCTGCTTGGGAATATACGTCCTCCATATTCGGGTGAGGGACCCCAATTGGTGTCATTCTTTTCTCTTTTTGTCTTCTGTTGCAAAACCAAACGCGGACAACCTCTTTTTCCAACTGCAGAGTGTTGGCTAAACTAGTGATTTCGTGAGCAGACGGCTTTGGGCATTTTAAGAAATGATTTTCCAGCGCCCCTTTCACCCCCACTTCAATGGAGGTCCTCTTCTTTCGTTTCCTGCCCTGCGCCGCAATCTTGTCCAAATTGGTGGGACTGCCCGTGTTTGAGTCTGTCTCCTCCAGCCACTTGTTTAGAAGCGGCTTAAGTTTGCACATGTTCTTGAAGCTGAGCTGCAGCGCCTCAAACCTGCAGATTGTGGTCTGAGAAAAGACGTTTCCATACAGGGTGCCTAAGGCCAAGCCCACGTCCGCCTGCGTAAAGCCCAGTTTGATCCGCCGCTGCTTGAACTGCTTGGCGAACTGCTCCAGGTCGTCGGAGCTGGGCGCGTCCTCGTCCGAGTGGTCCTGGTGGTGGCTGAACGCCTGCTGGGGCGACTCCATCTGGTTGTCGTGGCTGCCCGAATCGTCGTGGAGCGGGTCGCGCATAGTGTGGTGCAGGGTGCCGGGCTGGGGACTCAGCATCGCGTTGAGATTTGTGTATCCAGGCTGCGAGTAGACCAGAGACTGGTGGCCGTTGGATGCTGGGGACAGCGGGGACAAGTGGTGCGTCGTGGTGGGTGCCCACGAACCATGGTGGGTGCTCTGCGTCTGCTGGTGCACCAGGTGAGATCTGTGGTGGAAGCCACTGCTCAGGTCCTCCCGGGTCGCCTGCACGCTGGGTTTGTGCTCCTGCTGTCCGATGTGGGTGCCGCTGGACCAGTCGGTGTTGGAGGTGGGCAGCCACTGGTGGTGCGTCAGGCTCATCGGGTGTCCCGTGTTGGTCGCCGCGAGCCCCTGCAAGTACTCGTGGTGCATCATTTTCTGCACCTCTCTGTAGGTCGTCCCCTGGTGCATCCTATCCGAATCCGGATGCATGAGCGGGTTAGACGGTAAGGAGTTATTCCTCGGAATATACTGAGCTGTTGTCGCCATGGCTCCTACTTCGAAAACTGACGAGCACTTCGGAGGTCTCCAGGCTTTAGAGCCAAAATGCAACAACCTGCTCTGGGAGGTCTTGTGGAAGAGCGAAGACACGCCTCCCTTCCGCTTGTATTGGCTACTCTCCGATTCAAGCCCACTGGGGACACATTCAATAGGCGCAAGGTTTCAGCGCATGCTACAGCACAGGATGGGCAGAGCTCCGATCTTACATATGTTATAGAAAAACATATGTTCTATTTATTAAATGTCTCTTTGAGTTTTTAACAGCACTCATCTCATCTCGTAGACCTGCGCACAGATAGCGTCTCGTCTATCTGCTACATGTTCTCTCTCTCTTTTTCTCTCTCTCGCTCTCTCCCTCTCACTCTCTCTCTCTCTCTCTCTCCCCCCAATTCTCTCCAAAGAAGGTGAACAGTGCAGCAGCGGGGTTTGATTAGGTTTCCCTGAGTTTAGACCGGTTGTTTTGCAAATAACCACGTGGGGGAGTACGGAGATCTTTTTGAAGGGTTGCCCCCCCCACAACATACACACATGCACTGACAAACACGCACCCGTGCACCTTTATAATAGGTCACTGATGATTATAGCGCTCCTCATTTTAAATAGATTATAAGGCGCGAGGCTTCGGCTCCGCAGCCACCCACACCACGAGAGGCGTGTAAATAAGCGCCATGTGACGTGTCTGTGAATGCGGCTGTAAATGTGTGACAAATTTCGATGCATTCGCTCCATTTGTGTCATTTATTTGTATTGTCTCGGTAATTTTCAATGTAATATATGATCTCATCATCACAACCCACTTAGTAGATGATAGGCCAAGATATGCTCTCTCTACACCCCCCCCCCCCCCCCCACCCCCACCCCCCACAAACACACACATTTAGTGCAGGTGACAGATTTTATACACAGTTTATCGTTCAGTATCTTATTTTGAAATCCCGAAGGTTAAGTGCCATATCGGATAATTATCATTCATCATAAAACAGTCTCTTCATTTTTACAAGACACTATCCTCACTGCCAAGCTGCTGCAGTTTTCCCTGGAAATGCATTCTTATACGTAAAATAGGCTGTATTTTTTATATAATTTACCTCTCGAAGCATTTGACTAAGCAGCAACTTGGAGAGAGAAACCTTGTGTTTCTTCCTCCTGGCTCCTTCCTCACTACCTCTCCCGGTTGATCTGATTATTTTTCCCTTCACGTTTTGTCCCAATAGCAAATTACCAATTCTATGAATTGCAAAGCAGCCTCAGAGACGCTGAGGGGTAGAGAGAAGGGGGGGGGGGGGAGATGCGAAGATTGAAAGGGATCTTTGCAAACACAATCACGTTCTTAAATGGAAATGCGGGGCTTTAAACAAATCTTACATCTCTCCCGTTCCATTCGCCTAAAACTCTGCAATCAGGCACATGTTCCACTCCTTCTAAAACAGGAGCCTTTTTGGAAGGTTTTTCACGCGCAACAGTCCCATTTTAATCATTTACCTGAAAGCAATGTTTTGCCTTTTTTTTTTATCTCCTCCGCGTGTTTGTTTGTTGTCATCTTCCCGCACGCGACTGCTCTCTATAGCTGTCTATTTACAGGACGACTCAACTCTAGTGTTCATTTTAATCCGGGACTACATGACTAAAAGGTAAGTTGTTTCCTTTTCGCTGTGACCGCGTCCTTGATGTACTCTTGCAGCGTTAACGATGTAGCGAGTGTGTGTCTGTGTGTGTGTGTGTGTGTGTGTGTGTGTGTGTGTGTGTGTGTGTGAGAGATGTTGTCGGGGTCACAGGTGCTCGTCATCATCTCTTGAAAGGCGTGGTTTTTGTCCACCCGTTCTTTATATATATATATATTTGAGATGAGTGGTAGACAATCCGCGCGAGTCATCGGCGTGTCCTTTTAAGGGCAAATTATTAGTAACAACATCAGATTTTAAGATGAGGTTTTCAGAGCTATGTCCTTTACTGGCTGTATTCGTAATAGATCTAATTTTAAGAAACACTTCTAATGATTAATATGTTACATTTTGTAAACATCTTTTTTTTCCCTTTGATTCTCGATGAATAATAATTTGCATGATTAAAGTGCCTCATTTAAACATGGGATGGATTAAACTATAAAGGCATTATACCAATACATGTATTTATTGAACTCAGCATTATTTATTGCAATTCTAGATGATAGAATATAACCGGGGAAATCCTAAACGTTAATAAATAAATTACACATAAGACAACGATGCACAACAGCAATCTCAGCCAGGACGTTTCTTATTGTCAGTGCTAAAACTCCTGAGAGACTTCAGTGTCTGTGTGCGCTGCTATGACTCTCCATGCAGCTCTCAGTTAATGAAGATGCGTTAGCCATTCAGTCATTCTTGTCTCCCAGTCTATAAAAAGCAGTGGTTTCTGCCACACAGAGCCAGTCTTGTGCTTTGCCATGCCAGCGAGGAGCTGCTGGAAAAGAAAGATCCAGATGCTTTGGCCCTTTTGTAAAGAATATGGCCTTGTGTTGCGCTGAGGTGCATTTTTGCCAGGACGCACTAGGTTTCCATGGTGCGCTCGATGAAAGGGATCACACAGAAGTTTGTGGTGAATGACGGGCCGTACAGGAAAAGCAGGCTGGAAATGAACACGATATGATGGATTTAAGAAAAAAAAAAAAAAAATAGGAAGAAGTCGCGAGGCACACTTAGTGTGAACTGCAGAGTGTGGAGGAAGTTGGGTGACCCTTTCCCCAGCAATAAGTGTGTGCACAAGTCTCTTCTTTGTATCACCCTGAAAACACAGTTCTCTGATTTATTCTCCACTTTCTCGCGAGTTTCTCTCCTGTGGCGTCTTGACATAAAGCGAACATGCAGGAACTGGAGAGACACAAAAATAAACTGACTCTCTAAAAAAGAATTTTAACACGCACAGGACACTAAACGTGCCCAAACATAATGTGCTTGCTTAAATTGTTTTGGAAACGATCTTTAACTAAATGCAGTGAGTGTAGTTCGGTGCTTCTGTAATTTAGGGGATTTATTAGAATGAGGGGCCTTTTCTCTTTTTTTCTCCTCCGTCAGTCACGTGTTAATCTTTCCCCTAGTCTGCTTACTATGCAGCAGTTATTGTCAGGACGCACCTCAGCCAATAGGACCCCATCGACCCTTCAATTATACAACTTTCTCTCTTCTGTCTCCCGGTGCAGCAGGGATGCACTGTAGGCCTAAAGAATAAATAATGATGTGTAAAAATGACCCATGACAACTAGTTAAGAGTTCTCTGCTCTCTTCAATAAGGTGATACAATAATGCAGATAATAAAATGGTGTAATTAATCAGAAAACAACTGAAAATAATCCAAACATGAATTAGATGTTTTTAAAGCGAAAAGTTAGATTTTAGGGCAGGTTATTTTAGTCTTCATCCTAAGGTTTTAAATATGCAAACATTGAAGTAAAGTTTAAGGTAAGCGAGTTTTATTACCACATACACCTGAAATAATACGCTCACACTCTTAAAACGGCCCCGGCCTCACATTAGATGTTAAATACAAGTCTTCCTCAATTCCAGGGGGAACATTTCGACCTGCCACGAGCTATGTTTAGATTTTAAAATTCATGTGATGTACCCTCCAACTACAGCGAGTAGAATAATATCCACCAACGCACTCAATCAGATAATTGTATTTCGTCTCCATTTTTTTTTTTTTTTGATAGACATGCGTAATAGGCACTAAATATGCAATAGGGAAAAAAAAATGTTTGCCCATCCATTTTGAAGACCAAATCGTCCCGTGCTTTGCAGGTAACTTTTTTCGCTTTCTTTTTTTGGCTAATGAACTTGGGCTATTCTGCCAGCATCCCCCTGAGAACGCGAGTGTGTGTGTGTCTGTGTGTGTGTGTGTGTGTGTGTGTGTGTGTGTGTGTGTGTATGGGGGGGGGGGGGGGGCGGGGGGGACGCTTTTCTTGTGGTAAAAGGTGCGAGCTTCTTCCTCTATCTCTCGCTAATTAGGCGGGGTCTAAACACGCCAGAATGAATATTCATGAATGGCACCAGCACGCAATTAGTAGTGGAGAGAGTTCCCAACTTCAATCCCCCAAACAACGCAGCTTGCAGAGGAATGGGGTACCGGTCCCCCCCTACTCCATGTGTCTCTGCTTCTGCTCAAGCACTCTTTGAGCCCCTCACTTATTCTGTCAACTCCTACCAGCCAGTCTCCTGCTCCCATTTTCTAAGCAGCCACCAACATCAGTGACTTGTCCACTTCATGTAAATCTCCATGTTGGGAATAACTGCTAATCCAATTAGAGTTCTCAGGAACTTCTGAAGTGGTCAAACGGATATTTATCGTGTCACTTGAGGTTTTGGAGCTCTTTGGAGTCATTAAAAAAATGAACAAAATGTAATTAAAAATTTCAATATCTTTAAGTATGAATTTTAAAAGACTTCACATGTCCAATGCTCACTCCATGAGGTGGAGGATCTACACTTGTATCAGAAACTAACACACAAACATGTGTGCACATGCAGCAACACAACCCGTACATGCACCTGCCGCCTAATGCTGCATAACATGTAACAACACACAGTTTCATAAGCATCACACCTCACTATTTCAAATCCCCTGAATTGCCAATGGCCCCTGGTGCACACATCCTCTGACATCCCCTAATGCCTCCCTCTACCTGCCTCGTGTGTCACACCGGCGCGGCGTGAGCCTTAGCCTGTGTGAGCTTTTGCCTGTGTGAGCTTTTGCCTGTGTGGCTGGCTGCCTGTCCGTCCGCCCGCCGAGAACCCACAATCCTCTGCTTTGAATTCAAGGTGATTCTTATCCCCGACCCCCTCCTGGCCCAGCGAGTTTGCCTCTTGCCTCCATAAAGACGTGTTTATGTATGTATGTATGTGCAGAGGGGAACACGGGGAGGTTTTTCAAGGGTTGGGGGGGAGATAAGCAGAGGAGTTTGAGGCCGGTGAATATGGATGGGGTCCCTGCTTTTAGAGAGCATCGCTGATAGAGAGGTAAACAGCTCCTGGCCAGGAGAAGGAAGAAGGGGGGAAAGGTGGAAGGGGGTTGGTTGATGCATGCACTGGCATACATTTGAGGCCTAACTCCATATCCCTCTCCCTCTGTTATTCACTACCCACCTCTGAGGACTATCTATCATTATTCCGTCACCTTATTCTGTTGTTATATTGTGGAGTTTCTGCTTTTGGACAATCTTGTGGATTTCGACAATGAGGTTCCATTATCGATACGCAGAGAGCGAGGGTGGTGGCAAACCTGATTTCAGGCTCAGAAGTTTTTGGTATCCCAGTGCTGATGCTGCATTTTAAATGACGGTAAAAATCAGTGCGGGTTATATGTTGCAGGTGGTGTTGTTTTTGTGCATGTGGACTGTCAGTTATTACTGCCAGTCATGGTAACTATTGTTACGATTTTCTCCATCCTCATTGAGCATCAACTCCACACTCTTCTCTCCTCGTTATGATGATGACAAGAGCGGTAGCATGATGATCTCAGACTTCTGACCCCCTCTCGTTTTCTTTCTCTCTGTTCATTTCTTTTCCTCTCCTGACAGATCCTGCAAGGCTGAGCGGCCGGCCAACACAAAAGCCGTGACCCAACAGGACACAGCAGGAGTGAGTCGACGTGTCTCAAAATGTGTGTGTGTGTGTGTGTGTGTGTGTGTGCAAACATGTTGCCTGGTGTGGAAAGTGTGTTGGTCATGACTCTGCTCGGTCCATTCCAGCATCTCTACCCTTTTAAAGTTGAGCATGAACAAGCATAGCTTTGTGTGTGTGCGATAGAGAGAGAGACAGCGTCAGTAACTCACAGTATGTAAACAGCATGTCGTCGCTTATAATATTAGGTCAACAAAAGACGTTAAAAGCAGTTAAGCAGTTTGGTTTAAACTTAAAAATGCATGTTCATTTGGCGAAGGAGTCCTGATTTGTTGACAATCTGGAGTCTTTACCTGACAAAGCCTCAATGTGCTGCACAGTTTTTAAGACTTGAGCACATCAGTCACAATTTGCTTCAAATTTTTTGGCCATTTTCATGCTTTCATTAAAGAACTGTCAGTGGAGAGATGACAAGAAAACAAGGAGATGAGGAATGACATATGCAACAAAGGGGAACTTGCAGTGCAGCTTAACCTCCAAATCTCAAGGGTGCCGATTTCTGTTTTGTTTTAATGAACGATGAATAAAGTTAACTTTACTTGGTGAAGAACATCTTCTTTGCATTTGGCTATTTCAGAGTCGTTGTTTTGTTCCACAGGTAAGCCCTCTCAGGCCCTAACTTTTCTTTGGGGCAGCTGCTTAGTTTTATCCCACTTGATTGCTCTCTTGGCCACGACACAACACAGCAACTCCCTCTCTCACACACACACACACTCCAGAACTTCCACACTAAGGCCCCACCGCAAAGTTATTAATGAGCTGTTTAATTTTAATTAGATAGTAATTCATGTTAATGCCTGCTTAATGGAGCCAAATAATTCCCCTCGGTCACTCGGGGTCTTTATGCTTCGTTTACCAGCCCCTGCAGTTATTCTCTGGCTTTTGTTTTTATATTACATTTCCAAGTCTTCCCTTTTTTTTTTTTCCAAGCAGTGAGTGATGAAACAGTAAAAATGGGAAACATATGGGGTGAGTGAAGCTTGTGCTTGTGCGTGTGTTTGTGTGTAAAAGAGTGTCAGTGTGTATCAGTAAGAGCGAAAGCTATTATTCATATGTTTGTGTTTCATGTGTGTTTATACTTAATTTGTATTGTCAGAGCTTGTTTGTGTTTTTGTCCATGAATGAATGTGTGTGAAAAGTTGTAATACTAGACCCCACACACACACACTGACTCTTCTTAATGCACAGGCGACTACAGTAAATGCCTCAAGTCAAACCAAAGAAAAGGTCAAACTCAGGATTGAAAACTAAGCAGGGTTAAACCCTCAGGTTAAGGTGCAGGTACCAAGACATTTGCAGGAAGGAGGTCGTGACCTTTTTGTCCAGGCCGGCCCTCGAGGTACACTGACGCTGCCTCTTGTCCCGTGTGCATCCACCGCGCTGCTGCTAGGGGAAGCATTTATTTGACACACCCCCACCTTGAAGTTCAAACATCGGTAAGGCTGTGTAGGAGTGACCACACCGGCTCGGACCACCGTGTGTGTGTGTGTGTGGGGAGGAGGAGCGGAGGGGTCAATGCTGTTGAGTCTGTCTCGGTTCTGTCTGGGTGCCTCGGCTCTAACGGAGCACTAAGCTGAGTGGTTGAATTGAGTTAGTGGCTACAGACAGGCTTTTAATTGTTGATTGACCAGTCTGAGTGCTTGCTGGTCTGGGGTCATTGCAGAGAGCAGGCGGGAAGGTCCCCAGGCCCCAGCGGCAATTTCAGCCACACACACCGGCGGAGGGGTGAAAAGAGATGGAGAGGAGGATGGTGCAAAGGTAGTCAGGACACGGCGAGGGCGGTGGGATAAGAGCTGAGAGACTTCAGAAAGTTGGAAAAATTTGATGTGCTTTGTATGTGTATTTATTTTCACGTGAAGTTTGATCTTGATTCAAGCAAACGGAGACGCGTACTGGCGACGGTGTTACAGTCGCTGTGAGCCGAGCGGGCCTTGAGGTCCACAGATTAGCAAGTTCAATGTTTACTCCTCCACAAAATCTCAGCTCCTTCATCTGTTTGACAATTACAAATTTACTTTGTACCCGTTCCATTCACTTCCCTGCCCCTGCACTCCCTCCCTCTTTATCCTCTCTTCTCTCAGCCCTCTTTCCTCTAATTCTGCACGGGGCCACAAAAGCCCATTCTGATGTTTTAGCGGGTTAGCTCCTCTCTCCTCTCCTCCCCTCTTCTCCTCCTCCTCCTCCTCCTCCTCCTCCTCCTCACAGCAGGTGCCCGTCCTCTGCTAACATTTGTTATCTCTAATCCTGCAGGTTCGGCGCACAATAAGGAGCGTAGTAAACTCTCTCTCAGACCTAATCCCACCACTCCTTTTTTGATGGCGCTCCCCTCGCCTTCCTCTCCTCTTTTCTCCCTTCACTATCTGTCTTTAAGGATGCTGGGGGGACACTCCACTTCTCTGATTGCCACATAGCTTTTTATCACCATGGCCTTCAATTTTGGGGGGCAGCTGTTGGTGGTGGGGGTGCCCTTTTTCTTACCCAGTTCTTTATACCTCCAATTCCAACTCTCTTTTTCCTTCCTCTCTCCCTGTCTTCTTTCTCTGCCCCCTTCTCCCTCTCTCTGTATCATTTACAGTCATTTTCTGGCAATTAAAATGGAGCGCTGCTGCAGGATTTTCGCCTGCAGTGCAACACTACAGTGCTGATGAATAATTCTTCACCCTGCAAACTGGAAAGCTAGCCTTTCTTTCATGTCGGCCCTTTGTTGATTTACCATTAAAACTTACTGCACCGTGCAATGAGTGGAGGGCCCGGCTCTGCGGGAACTAACAAAAAGCAAAAATGAGGATGAAGCAGATATGTGTACATATGCTTTAGGGTCTTTTTTTCAGCCTAGGACGAGGAAGTCTTTGAGTTACATATATGAGTCATATATATTTGTGTTTATGGTTTGGATTTATGGCGCAAGAGACATTTTATTTATGTCCACTGTCTCGTTCTGTACCACTTAGGTTTTATGTTAATTCTTCTTATCAACGGTTTTCATTATAGGGCTTAGCTGTATTGTGTGAGTGATTAGACGGTCATTCATCTCTGCCTCTCTTGCTCGCACACACTGACACACACTCAAACACTCTCTGTCTTTCTCTCTCTATCACACACACACACACACACACACACACAGCGAGCGGTGACTGATGTGTGGATGGAGTGTTGTGGGGCGCTCAGGCAGCAGAGGTGGGATGGTGTTGGCAGTATGTTAAATGATGTGAGTCTGCAGGCCAGCCCGGCTCGGCACTGTTTTCTGCTTTGAGTATTTTAGTTTAGTACAAGTTTATCGTCCCAGTAGGGGGAAATAAAAGCTAACATTTCCCATATTAAGTGTCACAATAATAAATAAAAAGATAATAAAAAAAACGGATTAGACACAAGGAAATAAAGCATACATGATAAGGTAGACTGATCAATCATCATAAAGACCTCCATATCCTGTACAGCATTTGAACTTGTTACGTAGAGTACTGTTAATATTGATTCACCGTTTCTTTGGATACTGTTCTCACTGGAAAGAGTGATCACTTGCAATTTTGCCAATATCAACTGCCCCGTCTGGAAGACCTACAACGAATCATTTATTTTTAGAAACAGCTTAAAACAAACTATATTTGTAGGAAGTAGGGTTTACTTTTTAATTAGCTGTGGAAAGTCTGAAAGAGGACGTCTGGGTTCGCGTCCCATCCTTTACCAACAATCAAAGTTTCTTTTAACAAAGCATTAGCATGAGCTATTACTAACCTTCATTTTATTTCTCTGAATTAAAGAAAAGAATAAGGCGAAGCTGCAGTGTCTCAGTCTTACCACTGGAGGTGCCAGATCAACAAATGCTCACATTAGTGTGTGTTTTTCTTTTTGGTTGGTTACTACTAGGGTTGGGCAATATCAATTAAATTGATTAAGATCCAATACCAAGTATTACCAAGCCCAGATTCACCAATATTGATACATTTGATCAATAAAAGAGCCTTATGTGCTATCATATAGAGGGGACTCGTGTGTCAGGATTCTTTAAGTGAAAGCATCATTAATGAGCTACTTCTAAATATATTTCACATTCACCACTGAGTGTTTGCCAGATATCAGGCATTTCTTCTTACTATTCTCTATTGGTTACTAAATCACATGCATATCAAAAACAAAAGACGAATAAAGTTCACACAACAAACGTTCGTGCGAATTCTCTGAACTAACAAAGTGAAAGCTTGCACACAAGCGCGGCAAAGAAGCACTACCTGTTCATGTGCCCAAAACATTTTTTTTCCGGTACAGATCCAATGAATGCTTTTATCAATACTCAAACCAAGATGTAGTATCAATACTATCGATAAATCATAGGTATCGATCTGCCCACTTCCAACAGAAAAAACCTTTAGTTTGCTGTTAGCTCTTCATAACAGCAGGAGGATTTTATTTTACAAGAGAGGAGTGAAGCCAGAGAGAAGTTTGTCCCCTTAAATAATCATAATGAATGAGCCAGTTGTCCGATAGAGGAACAGGGAGAAGTCTAAGGAGCTCTAACCCTGGCTGGAGGGGTTGAATTAGGGCCTTCCCGCCATGTCATCTGGCTCAGTAGTTATCTCCCAGTCAGTTATATGGGCTTCAACATATTGAACAGCAAACATGAACACTTGGATCCACTGACAGGCACACACATGGGCAAGCAAACACTCACAAGTCACACACACGCAAACATGCACAAGTGTACACACAGTAAGTAAACAAACAAACACTCTATTTCTCACACTGTCACACTCGCATGGACACAGTCACGCGCTGAAGAGATAATGGTGGCCAGAGGCGGTCTTAGTGCTCTCTTAGTGCTCTCTCCCCCATCTCCCCCTCTCTGTCTCTCTCTCTCTCTCTCTCTCTCTGTCTCTCTGTCTCTCTCTTTATCTCTCTCTCTCTCTCTCTCTCCTTCTCCCCCCCCCCCCCCCCCCCCCCTCCGTGTCTCTGAGGCAGAAAGCGTGCTCCGGCTCTCACTGTCTGTTAGATTTGATCACCATCAGCCAGCTGCAATGGACAGTACACAGCTCAGCTCAGCTGACGGCTCATTGGCACACACACACACACACACACACACACACACGCACACACACACACACACAGCTACTGTGCCAGAGGATATTACATGCAGTGTCTGACACCTCTAAATAACTGTTTACTGTGTGTGTGTTAGACTTTGTGTATCTGTGCATGTGTATTTGCCTTTGCATCTGATTTCCCATGTGTGTGTGTGTGTGTGTGTGTGTGTGTGTGTGTGTGTGTCGCAAACAACAGGCCTATGAAATGTATCCAAAATGATCATCACCCATCCCCTGTTTCTACATGGCTGTCTCCATCATTAACACAGGCAGCATGTAATTCCTTGAAGTACAACTGCTCATTTGAATTGACAATGTCCTCATCATGTGTATAAGCAAGTGAAGTACAATTTGACTGTGTAATGATTAAGCAAAAATAATCTCAATAAAATATGTGAATGAATTTCTGTCTGATGTGGAGTTCTTTTTTAATTTATTTTAGAAGTCTGGGCTTGCGTTTCTTTAAACATGATGTCTTGATGTACATGTAACACATTCATTTATAACACACACCCACACACATAAAAGCTCAGCCAGGGCCTTATGCAGCTGTTACAGACAAGAGGCCGCGAACTGTGTATGCACGCGTGTGTGTTTGTGGGTGTGTTTGCCTGCGTGCACACGCGTGCATACATGTATCTCTGTCTGTCCGCAAAGAGGTTTTACCAAGACAGAAAAGAAGGGGGTACAGTAAATCCTAAATCTAAGCACGCCCATCTTAGAGACCCGAGGGTGCCACGCTATGATTGACATGCCTCCTTTCACTGGCGCTGTCGGACGGGGGACGGATTATGGCTGTCTCGCCCTAAAGGGCCATTGTGGCTCCACGTCTCCCAGCTGCTTCACCATGCACCCCTCTCCACACCCAAGGAGGGGCCCTTGTGAGCGCGTCTGTGTGTCAGGGCGATGTGGTGTGCATGGCATGGGTGCGCTTGACCTTCTGCGTTAATTCTCTGATCTGTTAAAATAGCAGGATGCTGCCATTCAGTCAAACGTTGAGTTTGTTTTGTTCCATTGATTAATATATCCAGATTTTAAAATCGAAAGAATTTTTGTATTTTACAACTTTCAAGTCAAGACAGACCATATTTCTAACTTCACTGTGGGAATCTGATCATATAAAACCCTTAAATAGTGAAAACTCATGTTTAAAGGGCCGTTGCATGAGGTCAGTTCTCTTTTTAAGAACCCTTTTCAATATTTTTCAGATGTGGCAAAAAAATCTTGATTTGAAAGACAGAGACTGAGAAATGTTTTTGACTCACGCACTTTCCATCCCTTTCAACGATATCAAGGTGCTGTGACGTCTACCACTGAGGTAATGGAGGGACAGGTGGCGCTCGCATGGGTATAAAACCCAGGTGTGTTGCTATAGTTGCCCGCAGCTCTGACTCCACTCCTGGTGTGGGTTAGGGGGCCCTTAGATCCAGACTTGTAAAGTACAACAGCCTCCAGTCTAAAGCCTTTAACCTCATCCTGATTGATGGCAGCAGTTAAACTGGTTTTGTTGCCTCTTTAAAAGAGGAAAAACCTTTACAATGATGTATTTATCCTGCTCATTAATTGGAGGCTTCCCTCTGTGTTCTTGTTTTCAACTCAGAGTACATGACTCAATTTACATATTGGCATCATATTTTATGTTTATCTTCATAGAAAATATCATAAATTCCTGAAAAAATATGATTGCTATACGACGATATGTGTGTCTGTGTGTGAGAGAGAGAGAAAAAAGGAGAAAGGGCACTACATGCGAATAGATGCCAGTAATATAACCTTTCTAACCTTTCTGTTGCTTCCCTGGGGTTTCCCATCCGTTTCCAAAGAGGCCTTGTGGGGAGTGCCCATCATGGGGGATGCTTCTGGGTTATGAGCCCCTGGCGTGGATGCAGGGCAGGGCGGGCTGGCACACCGCAGCAGTACTGGCGCAGAGCTTTGCCAGGGATGGGAATGCCAGAGGCCTGCCACACTCCTGCTGGGAACCTCCCAGGCAATTTGACTGCTGCGGCAGTGAGCTGCGGGCTGAAATGTAAAGCAGAGGTACAGGACCGGCGATTAGCAATATGTAGCCGTTTGTGTTGACACTATGTTGACATTAAATAATGGACTGAGTGTGAACAGATATATTGTTTCAAGTTGAAGTGAGCCTACTGTTAAAATGCACCCCTAGCTAAACTTGTAAGCTATTTGCTCTCAAAGTGTGCGCAACATGATAAGTCCTTGGAAGAGGAGCCTTGATTTTAATATGTGCAAAGGGTGAAAAAAAAGTTGCCCTCCTTCTATCCATGTCCCTGTCACCCCGGCGGAAAAAGGAGTGGATCGCTCTCACTCTCACTGTCTCTCTTCCTTTCTCTACTCTCCATTTCTCCGTCTGATGAAAGAGGAGCTATGATCGCTTCGACAACAAAGGGCCCAGCCGCCTGTGTTTGGATGAGGCTCTTCTTTCTTCTCTCCTTCCTCCTCCTCCCCTATCTATCTCTTCTAACCCCCTCTGATCTCAGTTACTCTCACTTTCCTATATGCCCCCCCCTTACCCCTCGTTTCCCCCCTCTCCCTCCCTTCCTGCTCTATCTCTCGCTGCCTGATGCCACTCACTGGTGTTGCTCCTCCGTTCTTCGTTAGGGCCTCAGCGATACAATCAGGGGACGGAATTAAAAATCAGAAAGTGTCCTTGTCGAGGAGGCACCCCGGATGGCGCACTTTGATGTCTCCTCGGAAATTTGAAATTCATATGTTGTCACACTTCATTTTATCCCCCTCCCCTCTCTCTCTCTCTCTCTCTCACACACTCTTTCTCCTTCAGCTTTCTCCTTTTCTTCGTCTTCCTCCTCCTCTTCTCCGTCAAGTGCCATCATGTACTATTCAGTTGGAAAGACGGAAACGGAGAAGAACGTAAAATGCATTGAACAAGTGTTTCTGAAAGCCCTTTCTTGTCTTTTATTTTTCATGTTTTTACTTTGTGAAGAAGGCGGGAAGATATAATGAATCATTTAATTTTCTTCTGACTGTAGGTCCTGGGGTGCGTGGGCTTAGAGGTAGATGACAGGGAGTGAGGGACCACAGGACCGAGTGGAAATGTGGCGGCGGGCCACTTTGATGCCATTTCAGAACCCGCCGCCAAGTCAAAGCTATTTGACAGAGTGAGGAAAGTGTGGCTGCCACACCATCGGAAGCGCACCCACACACACACACACACACACATTCAGACAGGCACATAAAGTCTCTGGCAGAAAACCCTCGCCTGGTCCCCAGCGAAAACAAATAAATGCGCATGCCGTGCGAGTTTCTCTCCACCCCTGATTTCCTCAAACCTTCAAAATGAAAGACAGGAGTTTGGACGTAATCCTGTTAGGATTTCAATAAGGGAAACATCAAAACATGTTAATGTTACACTGAATAGCATGTGAGTCCCTGTGTCAGTGTGTGAGAACACATTGTTCTCTGAAGGAATTCCTCTTGTAGGAAGTGTGGAAGAATAATTAGTCTTGAGTCAATGCCATTAATAAACAGTAGCCATCCAAAAGAAATCTCCAGAGCCGGGTTTGGAAATGACACATTTCTGGACACATTTCTCATTCTTGTCTTCAAGAATATGAGGGGGCACATCATCGGGGCCTCGATGGCCCCTCCCAAGACAGTTACAAATGGGCATGAAGGTGGGGTGGCGAGGGTTGGGGATTGGGTAAGGGGTGGGGGGGGGGGGAAGGTGGATGAGCAAGATGGGGATGGAGACGGGGATGGGGAGTCCCACCGGTCCACTATACCCCAGATTCATCATTAATCACTCCTGCTGAGCCCCTCAGACCCTCCCACTCCTCCTTACCACCCCTGTCTTCTACCTATAAGACCCACTCCCCAAGGTGGTGGCAACCCATCCCTCCTTCCCCCCTCCCACCGTCAGCACCACCCGCAACCCTTGCCCCTCCTCAAAACAACAATTTCTGTTATCTTGCACCTCGGGAAAGTCACCCTTCTTTGTCTCCACATCTCTTTCTCTCTGTTTATATCTCCCCCCCCCCTCCCCTATTCTCCTTTCCCCTCTCTCACTCTCCATCTGTGGCCCCCCCCACTACTTTTTTTTCTCTCTCCTTTTTCGTTTTCTCCCTCTCTCTTTGTGACAAATGGGTTTTAATAAAAGCTGACAGAGCGATGAAATTAAAGGAGTGCATCCCATGGCCAGCTATAGCTCCAGCCTGTGCGTGGCACTGACATATTTAAAACAGGGCCTTAATTCAGTAGCCTGCCCGTGTCTTACATCACCGCGGCTCCTCTGTGTTATCGGAACCATTATTGCTGCCTGACACTGTATTGTTGTTGTAAAAAATATCATAGCTACAACTGGCACCAGACGAGACAAGCATTTAGCAGCTCTTTCGTCCTTGTGCCAACAGTGACCCCTATAAAACAGTTTATTCCATTGACCCTATTAGCAGATATTAGGCCCCATCTCCCATGTTGCCTCATTACAGCCCCGGATCATAAAAAAGGGGGTTGGGATGGAGGAGGTGGTCGGAGACAGAAAGCGAGTGTGCGTCTTTTCCGAGGGAACCCTTCCATAAGGAATAACTGACACGGAGGACTTACCCACGCCTCGAGAGCTCTCGCTCAACGTTAGAAAGCATTGTTTTGTTGGATTACTGGGTTAGGAGGGAAACCTAATCCCCTAATTTTTAATCTCTCTTGATTCCAGAGGGATGCATAAGAGACTGGGGGGCTTGCCTGACACAGCTTGGGTAGGTGGGTTACAGAGAAGGGGGGGACCGGGGGAGGGGTGAAGGGTGAAGGGATAAAAGAAGAGGGGAGGTTTCTTAACAAAGGGCATATGATAATATTGGCGGGGCATGACTCTATTTCTTTGAGAGACTGTGAGGACAACATGACAAATATTTAAATGTAGCAACATTTTTGGTCACTGAAACTCCCAAAAGCTCAGAAAACATAGGATGCCAAAAAAGTACTAAAAAAGTTGCCAAACTCAAAATATCTGAAGTTTAATCAAGAGTAAAAAGATAGCAGCGCCTAAATCCCTTCAACAGAAATAATTCCAATCCTATTTGTAGGCTGTGCACTACACAACATTCCAAATCGTTCTGTGACAGTGATAACATATCCTTCTCCCAAAACATTTCTGCTTTGTCATTTCATACCCTCACCACCATGTGTCTGGGTGTGTGGATAATTTCGCAGACGGCTTACAGTGACAGGCTTTTGGGACGGAGGGTAAGTTGTCTGGGAGCTCATCCCCATAATCTGCAAAGGATAGACAGGGTCTCCCCAGGCGGAATACAGGGACTGTTCACCTGCAGCATTAGCTAAATAAGATTAGGAGCTGGACTGGAACCCAAACACTCGCTGTGGGTGGAAATATATATATATATATGAGTATATTCAAAATCACATAGGGGATATTTGAAATGTTTAAGCTGAAAACACAGTTAACACCTTTTACAATGGGAATTTCCAAATCCAGTTGATGCACAGAAATGTATGAGGGGAAAGAAGGGACATCCAAACTCCAACTGGGTTCAACTGAAGGCCTCTTTCAAATGTAAAGTTTGCCATGGAGCTGGCGGGAAACGGGGCAGGAGGGATGGAAACATGGATGGAGAAGGGAGGGTGGTCGCGGTGGACACAGGGAGTTAGAAATCATTGCGTCCATTGACGAAGTAACCTTGGGCGGCTTCCAGCAGGACTGAGAGAGTGAGTGAGCGACGGGGTCTTGGAGCCGGGCCAAGCCCAGCCTTTTGTGCCAGCAGCCGTCCACATTCCAATCAGCCACGGATATTTATACTCCGGGCCTAATTGAAAGGTTGGCTTGTGAACCATCTGCATGCACCCACACTCCAACTCCCCCTTCAACACACACACACACACACACACACACACACACACACACACACACACACACACACACACACACACACACACACACACACACAGACAGACAGACAGACAGACACTCTCCTTAGTGCTTTACTACCACAGACACAGCCAGCTTTGACCCACAGAAGACGGAGGCCAGACATGCTGCATCTGTGACGGCTAACATCCCAAGAGGCCAAAAATGCAAAGGGTGACTTATGGCAAAAGCGTTTCTGCCAAAGGTTAAATTGAAAATGTGTTTCTGGTTCTTAATATTCACTTCTCTATACCAGAAGTATGTGAAAAGATGCTGGCAGAAGAAGTTGTCATTGCCCTGAGTCACTGTGCCACATCCGATCATTTACTAGCTTTAAAACGCAGCTGCGACAAACCAATATCTTAAAACTGAGTTAATTTGAGTAGAAATATGTCAGAGGGTTGTAATAACATTTAAATAATGACCACAACATTACATTTCAAGGATCCTATGTCCCTTTCAGTAGGATTACATTGGTAATAACTGGAAGGGCATGCACTCAGACAGCTCAAGCCGTTTCCACAAGTTAAAAATACTGCTTGTATCTGCCCCGTGATTTTGATTTGCTTCAAGATTTGACAGGTTCTTCCTTGGGCCATGCTTCACCCTTTCAACAAGCCTCATAAAAACTGAGCGAGTACCTTTTTCATAATCCTGCTGTCAAACAGACAAAACAACAGACAAACCAAAAACATAACCTCCTTTGCGGAGGTAGTAACAGCATAAAGCGGATAAGCATGGGAACTTTTTATCTAGTAGGCCAATAAACCTGTAGTATGTAATACTGTGCAGCTGAGAAAGTCTGGCAGTTGATAAAAGGAACTCAGCAACGTTGTGAGATAAATGACTCAGTGATTGATTACCGCCTAGAGCAGAAAAATGAGCAAAGCACGAAACCAGTCAGTGACTGGTTTGTGAAATGAATATTTTCTCACAGTACTTTCTCTAAATCACGCAGCAATAACTGGGCGGTTAGGGTCGCTACTGTATTTGAGGTGAATCTAATAAGATATGATGATTAAGAAAAAGGCTAAATGCCTTCACATCCACTCTTCGAATGTATATCTCCCTTCTGCACTGATACATTCTCCCCCTAAAGTAAAAACAAATCCTGTCTCCCTCTTATTTGAACTTACACACTTCATTAGGTTGAGAAGTTGTACATATACAGAGGGATTTGGAGCTTTACCGGTAATCACTCCTGAAAACATTTTTCAAGTAACGACATGCAAAGTAAGATAGTTGCTCAGCACTTTGTGGTGGAGACCTAAAGTCAAAAACAAATCATAACAGCGAGATGTGATTGATAATATCACAGAGATTCCAGCATTAATCTGTCACGCTGATGATCGCAAATAAAATCACCGGTGTTAAATCTAGCCAGCATTCACCGAACTGCTAATCCTCTCTCAATCTAATCTGAAACTCTCAACTGTAAACGTAACCAACTGACTAACCACATGCCAGCCAGCCAGCCAAAGTCAGGACTCCAAGGAACAGTGAAACACAAATATCTGACTTCTGCTTCCCCACCGGTGAAATGAAACCACGGGCTCATGGGATCAGGTAACTAAAACCACTGATTAATGCACAATTAGTGTTGTGTTGTGTCAGTTAACAGGATGGGCTGATGGAGTTTGCAGCAATGGTGAGGAGTGTGTTAAAGCTCTCGGCGGGCATCCAGCTGGCCCCTCGCTCATCTCTGGGACGTGCTAGGCTTCCTCTGCCAGCTGGCACTGGAACACACCGCCATGTTCATTCATGACAGGCAACTCCAAAAACTTGTGAAAAACCTGGTGATTCCTGAATGCTCCTTTCACAAGACGCTTTCAAAAAGAGAAGAAACAAAAAAGAAAGAACACCTTTTCATGAGTTCCAAGCCAAGGACATTTGGGGCAACTCAGAAAAGTTTATTTAATATGCTGCCCAAAACATCTTTTATGTGTTTTGTGTATGATGCTTCTCACATTTACATTGCCACGGAAAGGCAGTCAAAAAAAGACAAAAAAGTTTGCCTCATACATCTATCATGTGCTATATGCTAATTATATCCATAGAAAAATGCCAAAATGAAGCATATTTTGACATGATACAGACATGATGCCGCTTACAGCTGAGAAAATGTAAACATCCTGAAAAAATCTTATACAAATCTTATAAAATGTCTTGTATTATCTAGTCCGGAATAAACAGAGTTGTACCTAAATTTACATCGGTCAATGCATACCTTGTGTCTCTCTCGTAAGTAAATGATGGAACACTCAATCATTTACTTTACCTCCAAAGTTTTAGCAGCAAGCTAAATGTATGAAAAGTGTCAGTTCTCATCACAAAGAACAGCCACTTGAAGGATCTTTTAAAGTGTTAAACTGTTTGTTGATGCTAACCCAGTACTGGACCAGCTTCAATATGCTTGTAACTGAACTTCTTTAAATCTCAGCAATGTGTCCAATTGAATCAGCTTTTCATATGTTTCTACATGCAAAGTAACTAAAGTTGATAAATGTAGTGGAATCAAAAGTTCAATGTCTGTCTCCACAATGTAGTAAAGCAGAGGCAAAACGAGAAAATGTAGTACAAGTACAACACTTGAATACATGTTAAATTAAAATCCTCAAAGTCAACATTAGTACAGAGTTAACTTTATATAATTAATACTTGTATACAGTGTGGTAATAACAGTGTGGGTGATGCAGCATGTGGACAGAGTAATTTACGCTTTTAACCGGGAAACAGAACCACTGGCAAGCTACTGGAGGATGGGGAAAGTCTGCCAAATGCAAAATCCTCCTCTTGCGCCTGCGATAAATCAAAGTGCCGAACAACAATTAGCACCCTGTTGACACCCTATTCATATCCAACAGTTGATACAGGAAGTGGGCCAAATGATTTAGAACACAACTTATTGTCTTGCCAAGTGCATCTGCTATTATCAGCAGTGGAAATCCATCCACTTGTTATATGAGCTTGTGAAAACAGGTCTACGGATTCCACTTAGCGCCAATGTAAACTGTGTTGTACAATAGATTACAGGCATTGCAAATTTACACTACATACATACTGTGGTGAAAGCACAAGGGACAGTTAATCCCCCACTGATTATCCCACTACAAGCATATGAACTCACTGCATATGCCTTACAGGTCAAACATACAGTAGCGTGTCCCCCTTCTTTACATTCAATAGGAAATCATTCGCTCAAAGCAATCAAATATACTTCAATAACAACAGAGATAAACAACACTCATCCGGTCTAATCTCTCCGCGGACCAACCAGCTCAATCAATTAATTACCTAGTCGCTGTGTTTTACTTCAGGGCATTAGTAATGATCTTTAAATATTAATTTGGCTTTGTCCAGGGACTGATACAAGGGCCCTGTTGTTGTCAAGTCAGAGGCACTCCGCACTGGGAAGTAAACCTGAATAGCCAGAGGAGGGTTGAGGCTGTTTGGCTAGCATGTGCAAAGAGACACTACACATTTTGTTTGATGATCACAAACAGAACAAGTAATGTTTCTGAAATAACTCAGGAGACTTTCTTCTTGCAGAAACAAATGGACAAAAGTTTGGATTTTTGGTGATTGTTGAGGAAAGGTTGTGTGTGTTTGTTGTTGTTGTGGGTGGCTCACGTTGTGCTGACTAAGAGAGTGCACCCACCAAATGGTGTTCAAAGGCATGAAGTCTGAACGGAGAAAGACCCACTTCAATTACGCCCTTTGATCCACTTTATTAGTGTTGTCATGTGTTCACCGTTAATTCTGAATACATGTTTGAGGCATCGTTGCAGGTGGGAGTTTTTTTTCTCTTTCCTTTACACAGTAACCTGTTTGTGGTTATGTTTACTCCACTGTGAGTATATTTCCATTTGTTGGAAAATGAAGGACAAAATAGGTGAAATAAAATAGGGCAAAATGGGGATTTGTCTGAAGTGACAGAATAAAGATATGAAGCGTTACAATGTATGTCTCCTGACCACCAGCGAGGCAAACAAACAGGAATCACATGCAACAACATCTGAGTTAAGATCAGGCTTGATGAACCACCAAACCTTCAGAGGATAGTATCTATCTTCGTTTAGGCTGTCTTTAATAATTAATCAGATACATTTATTTATTACTTTCCGACACTGAGATACCCAGGTGAGTTGATTTTCTCTCGGGATAAATGCTCAGGGGATGGGAGGGAGTGGAACATTCCTCTCCTTTTTCTCTTCCATCTCTTGCTTTGCATCAATGTTTGTAGCCCAGAGCAGAGGAAGCCAAGAAAAAAAACTCAGATTTGGCCTCTGTCCACCTTACCTGCAAAATATCCTGCATCAGCATATTAGCAACGGGCCAAAAGCGAAGAACGGGGGAAGCTGGAGAGACAGAAGCTGTGAAGCTAATTGGCTGATGTATTTCAAATAGCATAATCTCTATTATCCTTTAAATGGCACGTGGATATGAAATCTCAGTAAAGTACATTTTAATTGTTGTCTCAAATGATTCATTTCCTCATGTACGAGTCAAGTTAGGTAGCTAAGCTGAAGTGCGGCCCAGTGCATGATACCCCTGCTAAGTTTCAATATTTGTTAGATCATAAATCTTCAATCCTCCCACATGCTGTGATCAAAGACTCCTTTCAACTTCAACCTATATTGAAAACCAAAGACATCTGCATATGTTATAAAGTATATGCACTCTTGGTGTAAAAGATATGGTTCAAAAGGTGTTGTATATACAAATGCATATACGGTATCATTTGAAATGCGGCCATTGATGTTTATGTTTTATGATCTGTCCATCCATGCCTTGTTAAATATCCTCTGAACCAAATTCAAGCTGAAATAAAAAAAGATTCTGTGATCTTGGTATACCTTGTGCTCGCCTTAAGAGCCAACCACAACTTGACCGCGTGCCAAGTTGGGGGTGAAACCAGCACAAACAGGGAACAGCTTAACAAATTGCCACTCCGCTGCCAAGTCCTGGGAGGGAGGAAGAGCCACAGCGGGCCTAAAGAAAGAACTAAAGCCCCTGCTACAGATACCGAGAAACCCCAGAGGGTGAAGGGGTGAGGAGGAAGTGAGAAACAAGAGCGAAGGTGGGTAAAAGCATATGGAGAGAGGAGGCAGAGGGTAAAGAACAAGTGAGATAAAGAGGCAGAGGGAGATGGAAAGAGTGAGAGGCAGAGCAGAGGGTGAAAAAAAAACGAGGGAACAGAAGAGGCTTGATTTGATTTCAATGGAATGTTTGTTGACAGTGCTCCGTGGCCCGGGGCCTTGGGATAAATGATTGAACACTGCGCCTGTCAAAGCCAGAGGATTTCTGTGGGCTTGTGTTTCTCTCCGCGCTCTTTTGCTGGAGGGAAGGTAGCAGTCAACTAATTGACACAGAATTAAGCATGAAACGCACTAAGCGCAGCCCTCTTCTGCCATGGCTGGCCTCTCCACCAAAGTGGGGGCTTCCAGCCAGTTAAAGGCTACGGATGAAACACACATGTGCACACAAAAAAACACACGTATAAAGATGAAATCAGACACGTGCAAATATACAAGCGCGAATGCATCTGCCAAAAAAAACAAAACAGAAAATGAAGATAAACTTCCAAGCAGATGGCCCGCTATTCAATTACACTACATCAGTAATTCAACATTTTAACACCCACACAGAAGCAAGAGCCCACAAGCACATCAGCAAAGGCAAAGACACACAGTGTACAGGAGGATATGCACGGAGTATCTAAGCAAACAGTATGGACTTTTGCTGTGACAAATTGCTCCATGAGAAAGTAATCCTTCAAGATTAACAGTGTCATTCTCTGCCACACCTTGCATATTATGCTCAGGGGGCCGCGATCTCAGCCGCAGGCTTCTTGTAAATGGCTTACCAGGTGTGTGCTTGTACTAACTGTTTTTGCCGTACTCTGAAAAGCAAGACGCATGAGAGAGAGAGAGAGAGAGACTAAACTGAAAGGATGACAGAGCTAACAATCAAGTGGGACAGTTAGAGAAGGAAAAATAAATTGGAAAAGAAGAGGGAAAGCAGTGCGAGGGGAGAACAAACAACATAAAAGTCAAACAAAATGTCTGTGGGTGGAGAGGGGAATTGGAAGGTAATCCGCAGCACGGTGCACAGGTATACAGGTGCGCCTTTGTTTTCCAACGGACTCGCCTGTGATTGAGCGATGCTCGGGTCGATTAAGGTTGAGCGGCACGGACCTTCCGCTGTAAATAAACAGCACCGCCTGCTGAAGCCCAGCCAGCAACACAGTGGTGTACAAGGAGTCTCACCTCATTAAAACTTGCCGCTGCGACCGCAAAAACAACATGACTAAGCAGCGGGTGTGTGAGGTGGGGCACTTTCGAAAACAGAAAGCGAGGGGAGTGGTTTGTGCATCTCCGACAAAGGTTGTGGTAATGGGTCTGGGCAGTAGTAGTGTCAGGCAGCTCCTTCTCCTCCCGTCTTCCGCCGGCCGCATCTCCATGTGAATGCCCTTGTGAAGGAGCCGGAGACGGGAAGAGAAAGGGAGAGGCGATGAAGAAGGAAAGGGAGGTTGCGGGGTCAAAGGGCCAACCCCATCCTGCTGACTACCAACCAATCAGGAGGTGTCCTGCGCTGTCTTGGAGGCAACAGAGGGGGGTAGAGAGGAGGAGGTGAAGAGGAGGAAGAGATAAGCAAGGAGAGAAGGAGGGGTGGACCACAAGGCGGATCCCCAGGGTCAATTATCCCCGGGAAGGAGGTACAGTAACCAACACTCTGCATCTCATTTGCAAGCCAGCAGCAAAGGTGCACCTGAGCATGGCTAGTGAGCGTCCTGCCGTAGCACCAAGGCAATTAATGTCTCCTTTCAATGACATGTGCTTCTCAGTGTGACAGTGGCTGGGCAGCTAAGGGCTGGGCCAACTGGCTAAAAGAGGAGGCCTTAGCGATGCCTCTCGTCTCCCCACAGAGACTAATTTCACATAGAGATCCGTGCCTCTGTTCCACAGATAGTCGTAGATAGAGGGCTTTGGGTTCAAGCCTAAACACACACAGACACACAGACACACACTTGAATAAATGCACACATGCAAAGATACGTATGCCAAAAATGACACATGAAAATCGTGCAAATCACACACTGAATGAGGAAACTCTGACACGTATGCCGCAAAATTACACACACGAAATGTAAGACAGACTCTATGTTTAAGATTCATTGACAACCAGAGCATCAACCAGTAACAGGAAGTGAACATACTGGGCTGCTGCTTCCTGTTAAACTACACAGTGTTTGTGCTGTATCCAATTTGTTTTATACGATTTCACCAATTACATTTTTTAACACTTCCTGATTTTTAAAAAACTAAACATTATAAAACTGAAATAATGCGGCCTATGTACGTATATTCTAGCTCACTCTACTTACATCAACACACACTCAAACCTTCAGACACTCATTCACTTATGGAGCAAGTTCAACAACTTGCCAGCACATGGGAACATTAACCCACCAAAGCCCAGGAGTGACAACAACACTGCAAGTCTGATGCCTCGGTAGGTCTCTGGAGGCTGCAGTGTTCATCACTCCGTCACAATATTAAACGAAGAACACAGTGTTGACTATTTTGATATTCTTAGAACATTACCAGTACTGTGCCAAAACCTGTCAATTTTGCCCCGAGGATAATGCTGGAGGAAAACTCATGGAGTTGCGTTCAAATAGGGATGAGGTCGTTCTCTAAGGAGAATGAATGTGCTCTGTCAATATCATTCATACATATTTGTTATGTATGAGTACAATTTTCCGTCAGATGGTTGAGCTGCCGATGGAAACATTAGACACTGTCCTCAATGGACCAGGACTATCAATAGCACATTTCATAGAAAGTTGATCTAAGATATCTTTCCAGACCGATTAACCCATTGAGTGGACGGACTGACCAGCTGAGCAACATCACCAACCTAAGTCCCAACCTGCCATGAACTGACAAATGAATGTGGATAGTGTGTGCTTTGGGATTAAAGGACAAGCATACAGAAGAGAGTACCTCTAACATTTTTGCTCCGAATAAAATAGGAACAGAAATCACCGTTGATGACAGACATGTAGCGTTGCCTCGGGGGGCTTTTTTTCCTTTATACCCACATCATTAAATTAAAGACAAAAGACCGAGGAACACTTAGATGTGAAACACATTCTGAAAACGACATCTGTGCATCTTTGAGTATATTGTAATACTACAGTATTGTCTGTTATGCTACTACATATGTTACTAAAAAGAACCTTTACAAAGTAAGTAAGTGAAATGTACATTTGTTAAGTATTGATAAAAAATCAGGTCAATATAAATTAGAAATTACACTCTTCTCAAAACACATGTGTTGATGTGTCCGTTAGCGGTATTGAAAGTGTAGGGCAGATATTTGTTGGGAGCATGTGTTACTTACACGCCGATGTCAGCGAGTGCGTTACCATGTAATCAAGTCATGACCTTGTACGTGACCTCGTTGCCGCGGGGCATTGCAGCTACCAAGGCTAACATGAGGCTAATGAGTGCCATTCATTGCATTAGGGTGCAGAGGAGACAAGCAAGCGTGTGCGCAAATACACACACACACACACACACACACACACACACACACATACACACACAAAGAGACACATATTCAACAGATCCAACCTTCCGCTCACTGCTCCCTATAGGCCTGAAGCTCACAATGAAACCCAGTGTCTCCCTCAGTGGGTAGTCTGTGCTTTCCTCCCTGACCATTCTCACTCATCCGAGACAGAAATAGACATCGCTTTGCTTCCCTGCTCATTCTCCTAGTCAACTTGTGGTTGACACACACTGGATGAATGACTACTTCCTCCTGCTCGCCTCAGCCGACTACCGAGGTGCAGTTCCGAGTTGTCGAGCTTGCCACTGAGAGAGAGGAAAAGAACAAGAGGAGTCGGAAACTGCTCGCGATACAGAGGGAGGGAGGAAGAGGGAGAGATGTGTGCTAGTTTCAGCACACACAAACACACGCACACACACACACACACACACACTTACAGCACAGCTAGCTGGCTTTTGACAGTGGCAGAATTATTACTGCGAGGTGAATATTACCCCCCTGGGACTTCATTTACCTCCAGCATATTCACTGAGTTTCTCTGTGTTTTACTGCTCCTCATAATCCAAGCCAACCACACACATACACACATGCACATACTTGCACTCATATCACCACATCACACACTATTTTTATGTCCATGAGTGTTGTCAGGGTTATTATTGAGATCATTATGGGATGTGGATAGTATTCAGATGCCCCCCTCCCCCTCTCCCCTCTCCCCTCCAATCTCACCCTTTTTGTTGCAGTTTTGAATCTCGGAGACCTCTCATGAAAGGTTACCAAAGCTTTCCTACTCCGGCTTCTATTCATCAATAAAGAATATAGTCAAACATGAACACTCACAGACGCAGTTTTGTATTTTTGCAGCTTGTATTATCATAATTCTTCTCTTAATATTTAGACGGTAAAGGTCACTGATGGACTTCTTTTGTTGTGCTGTTTGAGGTCTCTTTTGCCCATTGTGTTAACAAGTCATTAAAAATTGAGGGAAGTGAGGCCGGCCAGGAGACATTGCATATGTTTGGAAGCATTATTATTATTAAATAATCATGTTTGTCTCCTAAATTGAGAGTGACTCATGCCACAATATCAGTAATTAGATAAATTATTGATGAGCTAGTGGGTGGGTGAGAGGGTGGTCGGTGGTGGAAATGGAATTGCCAAACCCAATTACTGTCTGTTTCTCAGAGTGGCCCCATTAGGTTTGTCACTTAGACCACTAAATGGCGGCACTAATAAAATCGCAACTTGCACCCAACCAGCTTAATTAATAGTAAGATGATTAATATTTTAATTGCAGCAGATTAAATCCCACTCGCGCTGAGAGGGATGCTTTACAAAAAACGGAGGCTGACGTCCTGTGCTCTGCTTTAAAATGATGAACACGTCACGTTTCACTACCGGCTCTTTCACAGAGACTTTGACGTCAAACAGCCACACGTTAAGAGAGATAAGAGTATTTCAGATCTGATTTGGAGAACAGAGGACAGACTGATGCCTTTGCAATTACAAGGTGAGTGTCAGAATCTTCCTGGAATTGGCATTACTTGAAAACAAAGTTACTAAATCAGTTAAGTGAGATTTGACATATGATAAATGCACAAAAGAGTCACAAGTATGTAATAAGCAAGGTTGTTAACAGTGGTAGTGTATCATGTTGATTCCACTTATTTAATTCTAATGTGTAGACCAGATAGTTCATATTGTAAAAGAGTTGGCATCCCGCAACATTCTCTCAATCGGTTATTAGCAAAAAGCCTCATGTAAAGTTTAATTACAACTTACTACAACAATGACAGACTTTAATCAGTGTCACTATGTACATTACCTCACATATTGTTTAAAAGATTGTATTCTTTGATGTCATTCCTCTTAAAACGATTTCTTGTACGATTCATGTGGCAAATGGTTCTATATATCTGAACAATTTGAGATTGAGATAGTAGTATTCACCTTCTATGTTGCCCTCTGCAAAGAAAGGACTTGAAGAACAGACTGCCCCCCGGCAAACACAACACCCCTGGGTTCATGTGTATCATCAGCGCTATGAGGCACCTGCACGCACACACACACACACACACACACACACACACACACACACACATACACAACATATGCCACAATAAAAGCGACTACTACTTTTCCACTAAAACCGATCAAACCTCTCTCTCAGGAGGGCATGGTGTCTTCCATCCCCAACATGAATAAAACAAGTTGTTATTCTTTTCTAGATAAACACCCTCCAAGTGCCCGCAAACAAGAGAGGGAACGACGCCAAGCTTTGGTTTTCCTCCAGCAATTGCAATGGAGATGGGCTCCCCAGACACTTGCTGGGCTCTGCAAAGTGGTCCTACACTGTACAAAGTGTCTGCTTTGCCAAAGGCACAGGATGGAACTTCTAAGCACAAACAAAATCTGCTAAATACCTAGCAAGGCGTGCTTGCCATTTCAACAAAGCATATTATTCATGCACTTTGTCAATTCCTTATGCACATGGTATTATTAGTCAAATTCCCCAGTGAGATGTGAGCTGTTTGTTCATTTGAATCTACAGAATGACTCTGCTGGTACAGTAAGTGAATCATTAGGAAGCATCACTTTGGCCCAGATTTGACAAAGAGACTGGGAAGGTGTACATTAGCCGACGGAAAAGGTTAAGCATGGTAAGATGAGAGAGGAAATGTGGCGGACAAATTGAGAAATTAGCAACGTGCGGGTGGGGAAAGTCTCGGAGGACCCGGCGCTGAGGCGAGACCTATTACGGCACATGGCACCAGGCAGCTGGGTGGGTAATTATCATCATGTGTTTAGCAAGGCGCCCTTAGCCAGGGCAACATATATGACTTGTGCTTTAACCACTTAGTTGGCCCATTTAGCTCTGTGCCGCAGCGTGTATGTGTGAGTGCACGTTTTCCCTGATATTGCTGCTTTAACAGTAGACGGCGTTCCCCCACTGCAGGTGCTGGCAAGTCAGCCATAGTTGGCACCTTGGACTGTGATGCAGGTGTGTGACCCGTGCCGCTGTGCCAGGTCGGCTGAGGTGGCCTCGTTGTGAACGCGTGTATCTTCATGTCCTTGGGGGAAGGTGAGAGAGTGACCCCATGAAGATCCAGCTGGGAGCCTGGTGAGCAGGGGGGCCCAGATGTGTGTGTGTGTGTGTGTGTGTGTGTGTGTGTGTGTGTGTGTGTGTGTGTGTGTGTGTGTGTGCGTCTACATGTGAGTGTGAGTCTTTTAGTGTCTCCGTGTGTGCCCAGTGCCAGCTTGGTCTGAAACAGCTGGCTCCCACCATCTGCTACCTCTCTACATCAGCAGCCCCAGAATGTGTATATGGTGTATATGTGTGTGTTTGTTTTCTCAGTCTCATCCACAATTAAACATGCGTGTATAAGCGTAATATCAACTCATTTAAGAGGTTATAATGTGCAGTAAAACATGCCGTGTAAGTACTGCGGTTCCCTTTCTGTCATTCATTTATGGAATAAAAAAATCACTGGATGTACATTTCTTTGAAAGCTACACCAAGACTATCAAGTGTATGCTAGCTTTTCCCTTTGGTTGTTAATCATTTGCTCCAAGCAAGCCTACTCTATCGAACAAACTCGGGAAGAAGAGGGAGAAGGATAGGGAGGTTGGGGGGGTTAGTATGCTAAAATCCACCCAAAACAAGACACATGAGACATACAGTTCTAGTGTTAATTAGGGAGCCAATATTACAGGATAAATCAGAGATGGAGGGAAGGTTTGGACGAGAGGGAGATGCGGGAGGAGGGATAGAGGAGGAGGAAAGGGAAAAGAGAGAGCGAGAAGCGGTGAGAGAGGGAGGACAGGGTGTTGATTTGAGCAGGGCCTGGGGGCAGCCTACAAGGCAAAAGGGGAAATGATAGACTTGCTAACCAGGCGTTGATCAGGCCTGTGCAGCTCTCTTCTTTTCATCAACAGTGAACAACCAAAGTGGCAAGAGAAAGTCTGTTAGCTGCACACTTATTTGCTTCAAAGTCACAGTTAAACACCATCAAGTGTCACTGGATTGTGAGCTAATCAATTATGCCTTTTGATCCACTGATGGCTGAAACTGTATTTTTATGGATCAGCGCTCAGAAGTGTTTTCTTTTATGAAAACGGATGCCACATGCAGTACGAGCGCCCGGAAAAGTATCACGTTGCTCACAGAAGACAGTAATGAAAAATGATGTCCTTCTACCTCCCCAAATTTCAAATCTAACAGCGGCGGCAAAAGTGAGTAATCTGTAATCGGAGCGATGTGGAGGAGTGCAGTGCCGCTAATGCGCCTCGACCCCGCTGTTCTCTGAGGAAGACAGCGCTGGAGGGGAGGAAGAACATGAGGAGAAGGAGAGGCAGAGGGAAGAGCAGGAGGAAGAACACACACCGAGGCAGTTGGGGGATCGCTTGCTCCAAACATGGCAGAAGGTACGGAACAAGGCGCTCTGTGTGGGCCCCATTATTTTAACTCCCCATTCTCTTTTCCCTTCTCTCCTTTTGAAGACGGCGGGATTTTTCTCCTCCTCCCTGACATAAAAGTAAACAACGTTGCCTGCAGGCACAATTTTCCCGGCAACACAATAAAATGTGCAGTGAATTTATGATGGTCATCCATTAGCTCTTACCAAGGAAACATCACCCGTATCTGTCGTCCATCATTATAATAGAGGGTTAATGCACTGAATTTACATAAAAAAGTCATATTGTCTGCATGAATTATTTACACCCTCAGCTGTTTTTTCCAATTTCCCTCGTTTTTTTTCTCTTCTCTGTCCTCTCGTTCGTGGCGAGGGGGTTTTTGGTCCAGATTCTTGTGGAGAAAATCTGACAGTAAATTCCGCCGTGAGGTGGTCCTGTCGCCTCCACCTCTCTGTTCCAATATTTCTATCCCTCCCTCCCTCCTTTCATCCCTCCTGCCCTCCCTCTCATCCTCTTCTTCTGCCTTTGTCTATAATGGAGAGTGTGAGAGCTGGGGGCATCGTGATGTGCTTGTTTATGGCCCTCTGGTTGTTATCGAGTCAATCAGCACAGAACATCTTCCCGTTTCTAAGTAGATTTAACTGGTGATCACAGTACATTAGCTTATCAATTCCGTATTTGACAACAAGTATTTAGATGAATAAAGCTGCAATATGCGTATAAAGAGGGAACAATATTAAAGAATTGAAAAAAAAATTATTAATTTGGCCAGTCCATTGTTCAAATGTAATTAAATAAATCACTACAGTTAAGATTATTTCATCCTAATTCCTTCGTGATTTAATCCAGTAACTCACACAAAATGATCACAGTGACAGTTGTCCTACAGTAAGTGAATTATCCTGATATTACACCCCGATAATGAAGGCTTGTACAGCACTAACAGTTGCCTCTCAGACCCCGGGGAAAGGCTCAGTGATTGAGCAATTATGACAAGCTCAATTACTGTCATCATATTATCATAGCTAATCCAACTCCGCCATGCTGCGCCTTCCACTGCACTGATCACAGCGGCTTTTTCACTGTCACCGAGGTGAGAAAGTGCTGTCACTGACACCGCTCGTGCTCCCATGAACACGCTCAAATGAATATGTGGCAAATATGTCAATCTACTGGTGCCTGTCCCTGTTTTTATCTTTCAACTGGATGTCCCTGGGATGGATGTCTTAATTTTTTCTAATTCTGCGTGACAGTGCCACAGGCGCTCTTCGCCTGCCGAGCTAAATTTGTGACTCGCCTCTACAGAGTGCGGCTTTTTGTGAGTTATCTGCTTCGCTGATATGGCTAACGCGCTTCTACGCAACGATCACAATGGCAGGCAGAGCTGCGCTGTGAAGTGAAGGGGAGCAACCGGAGGCTCAACAGGGAAGCGAGGAGTGTTCAGGGGTAGTGCAAGGTAAAGGAAGGCAACTAATACAAATCGGTGACCCCACAACCTTTCAGGTAATCCTCCAACAGTGGGAGTGACACAGGTCAGTCAAACAGATGTAGATGAGGAGGTCAGTGTTGAGGAAAGTCAAAGAGGAAACTTGCACAGAGCAGGTGTTTTGCAGAGGCAAGAGGAACAATGCCAGAGGTGTGAGAAGAGGTGAATGGATCAATTGGCGCTGAGCCTTAGGTATAACCCATTCTTATCCACACAACACCCCTTCATACCGACTCTCCCTCCCCTCCGCACTGCTAACATTGTGGGTTTCCTTCCCTCTGTGGTCTTGTTTATTCCTCTCACAGGTATATTTCTCCTGAGGGGCCTGATCCCTGCTTGCCTCCAGGCCTGTTTCTCGGTCCTGTTAAGGAGGTTGGGATTAGAGGTCAGGAACGTGGCCACCTCCTCAGCCTGCATCGATCGCCGTCCACGCGTTTCAGGAAGTTGTGAAGGCAGTGAGTGACCTGTTGAGGTGTAAGGCCATGTTTGTGACCTACTGACTTCCTCTGCGGTCTTTCTTGTCTGTCAGTCAATCCTCTCACAAAAGGTTTGTTGTTTCAAGCTCTTGAAAGATAACTTTGGCATTTTTCAGCCTGGACCCTATTTTAAGTGACTACTTGAGACAACAATATGGGAAATTGCGAAACGAGCTGAGAGGGCAATTGTGAAGCGTCAATGTAGGGTTAGGTTAGTTTAAAGTGCTTGTTTGTGTCACTGACAGGCTTTTTTCCGTATCTTTCCCTTGATCCAGTCCGTTTGTTATTGTGTCCGTGTCCCGCTCAAGGAGAAGTCTCGTTCTGAAATCTGAATATTGGGCAGCAACAGGTGCCACTCTTTACATTATTCTTCCTGTTGGCTCAATACTGGACCAATTTTTAGTTTTGTGCAATGTGATATTCTCTGTTTTCTTTCATTTCTTTTGTAAATTTGTTGTCATGAACTAATATGTATCAAGTGCCATATTACACCCTACCTGAACATTTTAGCCTTAGAATGTATTGGAATACTTTTATCTCCACGAACGTCATTATACACGTAGCGCAGCTTGAAATCTCTGTCAAAATAGGAAAAAGCAGAGCAAAGCTACCACTCGACTCATACTTTCACACAAGTTGCCAGAAAAGTAAACTAATCACTCACTTTGAAACAAAGTATCCCACGATGCTGAGAAGTGCTGAGAAGAACGCAAGCAGGTCAGCTTACTGTACAAATAGGGTGGCAAACAAATTTGCATGTCAAAATTAAAAATCAATGTGTTCCACCTCACCTAATGACCAATCTCCCTACTGCTGCTCTTGGGCTCTGATTAACATTCAGGGGAGTTCAGGAGAAAATGTTAGAGCAAAGCATTAATCTCTCTCAGCAAAAAAGCTTGTATCTTCTGACAGGTGGGTCAAAGTTGCCGTTTAATCTAGCCCATAATTTCGGAAATGTGCTGACAGAGTGTATTTTAATACATTAAAACCTGCCCGTGTTTGAGAAGGCTCAAAGCGCGACACCTCAGCAGGAAGTCTGCGTCCCCGACTCTGAGTTATGGCATGTTGGGATAAAAACGTGAGGAATGCAGCCGAAACCAGAGAGAAGTCAAAAGAGGTTGTTGATGTTGGTGCATGTTCTATTTTCTTTTGTGGGTGCTGAGATTTGCTTAACCTTATATGCAAATCCGAAATTAGAGCATTCCTAAATATCTTCGATAAAAAAAAAAACTCTCACTTGTTGCCTTTATTACAGTCCATACTTAAAATACAAACCCGCCTGAGGGAGCATTACAGATCAGGTTCAGCTAAAATAATAAAATCACGAAATTGCAGATCCTAACTGTAGCTCTAATTTATAGATGAAGTTATGTTTCAATTTGTAGAAATGTTAATTTGTACTGATTGTTCTTTCCACAGCATGTACAACAGGAGGAAAAGCAGGATGAAGATGTGTACTTGTGTTAAAACCTCTACTTTGACATTTTTTTTTTAACCAACAGTAAAAATGCCTCTCAAGCTCTTAAAGACCCTAAACCTGCCACAACTATTTATTTGTTCGATAGCCTGCACTTGACTTTATTGGCCGTTGGCAGAAAAAGGTGCTTTCAGAGGTGTCCTGCGTGCCTCTTGCCCAACCTAGTGGAAATAATATCACTCACACTGAGAGATCATGGTGTCAGGGTCAATTGTCCTGCAAAAGATGGGGGAGATGGGAGACATGTATTGATTTTTCATTTTGTTGGGGTAAGCAAGCATGTTGCGGCTGGGCGCGGGTGCAATGAGGCAGAGAGAATGTGCTAGACTGCTCTTCCAGCTTGTCACCCGTGAGCTGTGACTGCAGAGGGACACCTTGAAAACAATTATCACGAAAAACTATGAAAACACTATCGATGTGGGCTTCTTTTTTCTTTTTTTTTTATCTCTTAACATGCAAGATGGAGCAAATGCTCGAGGTAATAACCCATCCGATTACATTATTCAAAGCAAAGAGTGGCGGTGGAGAAAATTTGGCCGAGGATCCAGAGAGGAAACTCAGCCAGCATCACCCCAGATAGGGATGAGCCAGAGCTGGCAATCGCACACCATGCTGGGCCTTGCAGGGCGGAAATGCTTGTCAAACACATTACATGATGCCACAGGTCACAGACGCATCCCAGCAGTCCAGCCCTGCCTAACAGCTACAAACAGTGAATGAATGCCAAATCGTACAACCTCTGTGAACCTCACTTGGTTGTGTTCAGCTCAAACCATCCGAAGCAGTTCATCACTACACAGAAGTATGCGGTTTGATAAAGAAAGCAAGTGATTCCTGTCAACTCCTCCATGTTCCTATTCTCTTTGGTTTTGCAGTAGAGGATGCTGATCTCATTTTGGGTCATAACCTGCAACGTGTCCTTGTAAATGCCCCTGTTGTCGCTGGACACCACGAAATGTCTACAACTCATTCTTGAACATGGCGTGTTTTGAAGCCCTTCGAGTCAGTTCGCTTCCTGAATAAACATTTTCGCCCGTTGCTTCCCCTGCTCCTCATTTGCAAAGGCTACGGTCTCGACGGTGGTCAGACGCGTGACAGACATGCAGGGTGGAGAACACAGCGGTCATCCGCCGCCCTGCGCCCCAGTCACCTTGATGACCGATACACACTGGTCTCCACTGTGCACCGCCTTCTCTGCTGTCGGAGCCGTGAGGGTCAGAGTTGAACGCAGACAATATGAGCTCATCGGGATACCTAACACTTTCTGTTAAGGTACTAGCAATGTCCTAAATATTAATGCAACCCACAACCCTTTATAATGCCTTACAACAAAACATTGGGTTTTGTTCCTGTCTGTGACAGGAGCTGGGTGTCTGTCATTTCTGCAGGTCAGAAAAATATATTGATGCACTTCACAAACGGCTACGCATATAGAGAAGAAACTTCTTTTCAACTAAATGAAGGCTGTAAATACAGGACAACATTGGAGGTTTTAAACTCACTTCTCAAATGCAACAACGGGCACAGGACAACGAAAGACAAAAGGTAAAATGAAGGGTAATTCAAACAACTTGTTTTAGTTCTGACCAATAAAATATATATGCAAAATACATAAACAAAAGCGAGAGGTTGGAGTTCTAAATGAAAACGCTACATGCCTGCATGATTTAACCAGTCAGCTGGTAGACCAGCAGCTGGAGAATGATCTACTGACTGTGAAGCATGAATGAAACAGCTGATATAAATCAGGAATAAATAAACCACAAAGCTAAAATAATTGTATTCTCCAAAGGGAATACAATTGTAAAATTGGTAATAATCCTCCACGACTTAAGAAAGTGTACATGTGGAACTTCAGTAAGTCTTGAACCAGGAAGTCAGTTGACAAAAAAACATCCAAAGTTATTGGATGTTTACAATAGAATAGTTTCCCTTCACTTTCTCTTCCACACAAGTACAGAAAGTGTGTGTTTCATGTCCTGTTGAACTCCGATGCATCCCCAAATTCCAGGAAACTCAGAGTTAATGAATAAAATATCATAATAACACATAAGGAATGATGGCTGAAACTACAACAACATGGCCCAGATGGTAAAAAGGGGAATTTCACATTTCATGCTCTTTGTTGAGACTCTTTCCTGTGCTAGGATGGGTGCAAAGCTGTCTTCCTTCCAGCTGATAATAAAATACACCAATCTAGCTATAAATCAAATTCCAATCGCAGTATATCAAACTATGAAAGGTCTCCAAGATCACAAGAGCCTCCTCACACACCTGCTAGGCATTTCAGTGTTTGGGTGAGGCTGGGTATGTTAGGACACACACACACACACACACACACACACACACACATACACCCATGGTACTTTCTGCCACTAATGCTGTAACTGTTCCAGTTTCTTTCAGACAGAACGGGTGAGAGAGGTGAGAGAGGTGAGAGAGGGGGCGACCCAGCAGCTGGTTACCTTGGCTGACTCTCACACCTGTTAAAGGAAGAGGCACACATCACACTATATTACAGCGTTAACGGGCTGTAGTAAATGGCTGATGCAAGCACGCCGTAATGGCCAACACAGCCTTGGTTTCTGGTGTACTTATTCAGCCATTTGTGGAAAATTCATCAACCATTTAATCCAAAGGCAGAGACCAGAGCACGTCTGTGTCGTAAGAATTTCTACTGTGCAAGCAGCATTTCATTCGTGAAGACCCACTTGTGCACCATACATTTCAAAATCGTACCATTTGTCAAATCCATGCTGTGTTTTGGAACAAAACATTCTCTTTTTTATTCCTATGGAAGGGGCATTTTTTTGTTTTTTTTAAAGTACTTCAGAGCCAAAGCCCAGTGTAACAAACACTTTAGGCTCAATTTGTCAAATTCACTTTCTGCAGCGTGACAGGGTATATTACCCTGGTGAGCAGCCAGACTCCGCACAGAGGCTGAAAGTGTGTGTGTGAGCATGTGTATCTAGTCACTCGTGTGTGTTTTTCTGTGTATATGTAAAGATCTATAGAAGGTTTTGTGACATAAGGCCTCTTAATGTCCTCCTGTATAAAAAAAAGTATTCACGCCATGGGCTTCGATCACAGCTGCTCATGGTACGGCAAGCGGGGGTGTCCAAACGGTATGGAATGTTGGCATTGCTTTTGCAGTAAAAGTATTCAGATGTTTTCATTTAGTAAAAGTATGCTAAAATACTCGATTAAAAGTAAAGGTCTTCCATTGAAAAATCAGTAAATGTACCATGAAAAAAAAATATTTAGCTGTATCTCATGGTCCATTCCCTGTGGGATCATAAGAGACATTTGCCAACTCCAATGTTTACAGCACAGCAGGAATAAAACATATCTTAGTTTGCATTATTATCACTGATACAGTAAGGTGCTAATTTGAACTCGTTTACTTGCTGTTGGGTAGTTTAATCTATTACATACAACTGATCATTTTTAATAACATAACTGGAACAAAGTAGTAGCTATAGTTTAAAATAAATGTACTTGTGTTAAAGGTACAATGTGTCTCGCTGAAATAAAATGGAAGAACTCAAGCAGTTCCTCAGAGCTGGACCAAACAACATCACCTCAGTGAATGTACATATTTTCTGCGACTGAGAGGGAATAGCCATTATACATAGCCATTATACTTAGCCATCATTTATGTACAGACAGTGTACCTCCATGATGGCGCCATGTGCTTCCTGCAGAGCCTGTGTTCACATTCTACTGTATGCACATATTTGCGTATGAGTGTGTGCTAAGTTCTGTGTGTCTGACTGAATTTCTGAATAAGCTCCGGTGGTGTCTGCCCTCTATCACCTGGTCTATAGTGTTTGCAAATACTGCAGTGTGTGTGTGTGTGTGTGTGTGTGTGTGTGTGTGTGTGTGTGTGTGTGTGTGTGTGTGTACCTGTCCGGCCAGGCCCTGCAACGAGCCCTTTACTAGTTAGTGTGTGTGGTGCTTGTGTTTAATAATGCATGGCCCCGAGCCCAGGACGGGTCCTTTGATAAAGTACAGCTCCGCGGCACATGCATAAGCAGCTCCAGCCATATGCAGAAAGGAGAAATTGATGGTGGAGATAAAGTCTGCGCTGCTGCTGCTGCTCTATGTGTGTGTGTGTGTGTGTGTGTGTGTGTGTGTGTGTGTGTGTATGTGTGTGCGTAAAAGAAAAGAGAATGAGGCTGAGGAAGATTTATGGATCGTATCAATGTCTATATGCAAGTGTTTGATCAGGTGGCAATTTGAAGCTTTTAGGATGAGTCTTTGTGCTGCGTGAACATGTTTGAAAATTGGTACTTTTTTATAATATTTGATTAGCAGATACTGTACAAGCAAGCAAATATGGAAATGTACATAAAGAACTGATGCCATGCTGTGTGTGTGTGTGTGTGTGTGTTTGTTTGAGAGACAGAAACCTGTGTGAGGAAAAGAAAATGAGTGTGTTTTGGTTTATGTGCATCAGAGAAAATTGCCTTTAGTGACCAGCCTTGTAGATTCTGTGCTACTGTGTGTTTCTGTGAGTGTATGTGTGTGTGTGTGAACATATTCTCTCAGACTTACTGTGGGAGAGTGCTGAGCTGAAAGTCAAAGTCGAAGGGGTCAGGGGCCAGTGTGGGGGGTCCAAGGTCGCTGCCACCTTCTCGCCCGTCTCAGCTCTATTACAGGCAGGAGGGCAAAAATTAGGGCCAACATTCACAAACAAGCTATGGTGTGCATATACATGCAAACAAGCCTGTGTCTGCTCATTCTCCTTCTCGACTCCAGCAACCATGACCCCAGAACCTTTTTAAATAATACTGCTCTAACTCGCGCCCTTTTTTTTTTTACTTCTCCCTCAACTTCTTTGTCTCGGTTCCCTTCAAGTGTTTTCTTACTTCATGCCATCATTTTCATGTCTTCACTCTCTTTCTTGCGCGTCTTACGTATCAATTTCCCTCGTCTCGTCTAGCTCTGTTAGTTGCGAAGTCGTCCAGCTCATCACCATGGTCCAAAGCTGTGACAGCACAAACTTCTCTCTGCCCTCAGTCATTAGACGTGTCACACTCTCTTTATCTGCCACCCACCTTCCTCCCCTCCTCTATTCATCCACCCACTCCCTCTTTTTTTTTCTCCCCCCTTGCACCGAGTGCCACCCCCTCACCCAGTCATAAAGAATAGACAGTCAGATATACAGGAAGAGACGAGAAAACCCTATCTCTTTTTGTTGCAGCTTTAATTTACTTTGTGCATTAATATTTCAGGGCCCTCTGCAGGCTTGGTGCGGGAGCCAGTGGGAGCAACTGTGTGTGTTGATGCAAGTGTGTATGTGTGTGTGTGTGTGTGCATGTGGCACATTCCAGCTGTAGGAGGGGAAAGGATTAATATTTTAACGGGCCTTATTGGAGACCCCTGTACCGGCTCCACCAAAACACCGTGGCATGGGTGCACGGCGGTACCCCGGCTCACCTCTCTGCTCCAGCCTTTGTGTCTTTGTCTGTTTCAGTCTTTCCTTTCTTCATTTCTCATGTTTGTGCATGTGTCATCATTTTAACATCATTTTCAATTTTTTTCAAAAATTACTTAACTACTTGCCACAGTGGCTTATAAACCAACGAGTGAATCTAATTTTGATAAAATAATAGATAATCCAAAATTGTAATTCATCAGTACACTAAATAATGGATTACGTTTGTTGCCTCTTATACATTATGTGTAATCACCTAATAACTTTCTACTGTTAGCAACATAAAGACAAATTAAAATGTAAACCTGTTGGTTATTTCCTCCCTTCTCCTTTCTGTCAAACAATAAGCAATGCAACAAAACAATACATTTTAAGATGTTGCCTTGGTTCTTCTGCATTTGGGATGGACATGTTTTATTATTGTCTGTCCACTTCAACCATGCCATGAGACTTCTATAAAGATGATGATGATTCTAAAGTTAAATAATTAAAATTCTGTAATAATTGTGGATTATTACAACTTGTAAACCTGTATAATGATCATGATCATATTGTCCGTCTGACTTCTTTTTGTCACAGCATTCCCAGAGCGAAGCAATTAACTTGGTGGGTTTAACTTAATTATTACCAACAAGAAGAATTGCCCACCCTATAAAGTATATAAAGTATAGGCCTAATAAACTGACGTTATCCTTTTCAGGTTCATTCAAAGAAGCAAATATCAGGCACAATATGACCCCAAACAAATGTGTCCTAGTAAAGGGTGGTGCAGTGTATCGAAAGAAAAAAAGACCAACAAGCAATTTGGAGGAGTTGAAATTGGATTCTGAAGTTGGAAGAGGATGATGAGGATGCAGGGCAGCTTTTATCACAGATCAGTGGGCCTCTGAGCGGGGGTCTCCCGGTCGCTGCATCAGGGGCGCCTGGCAGGGGGCCATATTGAAATTAGGTGCCATCCCCCAGGCTCTTAACCACCCCTGACATTTGAGTGTACGTGTGTTTGTGTGTGTGTGTGTATGTGTGTGTGTGTGTGTGGCGTGTTTAGGGTGAAGGGTGGGGGCTTATGTTTCCGCCCAGAGACCCGATTGCCTCCGCTCCCCTGCTACTCGTTTCCCCCTCTTCTACCCCTACCCGCCCTCGCCCTCCTTCGATTGGACCCTGTTTCTCATTTGCCTATTCATTTAAAAGCACAAAATGCCTACTGAGATCCAATATGGGGTTGAGGCAGGGGGGCGCGAGTGGGCCCTCAGCAGGGGAGGAAAACACAGCAACAACACGAGGAGGAGGTAGAGAGTGAAGCAGAGAGGTGGAGGATACCCAGACCTCCGACAGGAGATGGCTTCAAATGGCTTCCCGGCTCCCTCTCTTCTTTCCATTGCTCATCTTCCTTCCATGTCTCCGTCTCTGCCTTCACTCCCTCGGACGCTTTCATTCTCTATTTTTCCTCACTGATGCTCTGCTCACTGGGGTAGTGCTGATATTGGGAAGTGCAGCCCGCTTGACCCTGCTGCCAAGACGAAGCAGGGGTTCGAACCAGACCCAGTGAGCCTGTGAAGGTCTGTTTTTTTTAAAGAAACCACCCTCTGTCCACCTCGCTGTCATTATTTCACACTCTTTCTTCCCCTTTCTGTAGCTCACCTTAGAGACTTCCGAGGCTCTAAAAGCCAAAGCAGAGCCCAACTTCTGAAAGTTCTTTCTGTGGGTTTTGAAAAGTCAAAGAAGATATCACTTTGTATAAATGCTAAAGGAAAAACGTGGTTAGGCCTGAGTAGCAGCACAAGCGCTGTAGGACATGTTTTATGCATGGCTGCTGGGTCTCTCAGGTCGGGGAGTTTCACATCAACAAAGTGCGGAGGGTGGCTAAAGGTGAGCGGCATACTGGCAGAGGGCATTTGGGGGGTGGGGAGGGCGGAGGAGAGATGGGGAGTGGGTCGAGAGGAAGAGGACTCAGAGTAAACAGTTGTAGATTCAAGCAGTAATTCAGTCAGTGAGATTGAAAGAAAAGGCTTTTTTTTTTTTAAATGACCATTCAACGTCTCTGTAATGTGACCATGTGAAAATGTGGTTGAAGTGTACGACTGCGAGGAGGGATTTGAGGACCACTTGGGTGTTAAATGACGAGTAATATGGCTGATGTGGCAGGTTGGCTGACCAATTGTGTCAAACACGAGCCAAACGTGATCATTGTAGGGTAGAATTTAGGAGTAATGTGTCACGAGTTCATCTGGGCACAAAGGAACTAAAACACAGAACTCAAAACAGCTGGTGACCTCTGACGGTCCAACGTTGGCGGCATACCAACAAGGGCAAAACCAGCCAGACGCTCAAAGATGGATCTGGTTTAGCTGCTGAATGTCCTATTCATTTAGTCTGAGGAGGATTCGAGGCAGTGAAGAAACTGATTGTTTGCACAGTAAATGCTTCTTTGTCTTTATCTGTGTGACTAAATAGTGTTTGAGGCATGTGATAAACCCATGATAAACTTGTGGTTTGCCTCAAATACCTTGAACATGACCGCAGCGGTTCAGAATATACCATTTATACATCATCTTTATAGCTCAGGCTGCTCACAAATATTACCGGCTCTTTCATGCAGAAATGAAAAGTAAGTTACAGTTCATGTTCATGTCACAATAGAAGATGGTGGTGGTGGAAAAACAGGTAAACAGTAAGGTAGCGGCTGGGTAGCGGCTGGGTAGCGGCTCGGTAGCGGCTCAGTAGCGGCTGCGTTTAACACTCACAACACTTAAACAGCCTCTTCTCACCATGGTCTTTTATCTCTTTAAGTACACATAAACACAGACTCACTGCACCGGGCTAATTGCAAAGGCGATGCAATTTACAGAATATAAACAAAATCAAAGGGAGCAGCACTTTCTCCCATCTACGTTCTCTCTTTAATGTTTTTCAGTAAGTGAATTTGGGTCCACCACACAGAAACACCTCTCCTTGTTGTAAAAAAACATATTGTTGCCCTTTTGCCAGAGCAAACCATAATGGAAGCTGTTTAGGAGCCCAAATTAGCATTAATCAGAGCTTTCGTTGCAGATCATCAAGAAATGGTAGAACACCACGAACCTGATCTAATTGCTCGCTAAATCATATCCATTTCAAAACTGAAAGTTCGCTACAGCATTTTATGCTTCTTTTATTCCTCCCCTGCAATATGCGGTGGCTTGTTTCAATGCATTCATGTATGGCGTGTCTGGTGTTTATATGCTGTGTGAATATTTAAAGCGTCAAAATGGTGAAAGCGCAGCATTTACAACTACATTGTCCCAAAACACTGCAATCAGGAGATGATCTCACGTATGCAAAAAAGGGGAACACAAGCGGACCCCCTCGCTTTCACGTTTGACAGAGTACCTTTCCCCATTGAATACATTAGAGGACCCGTAGAATGAGCACAAATGAATGCCCGCTCACTTCCCCAGCACCCCGGCCTCGCAGCAGCGATGGATGGGCTGGAAAACAACGATTCGTCCCCATTACATTTTTCATCACACCTGCGCGAGCGGATCTCCACCCCCCCCCCCCCGCCCACCAATAGACAACGCCGAAACACGCATCTTCTACCTATAGCGCTATAGTATTTACCCACACACTACATTTGTGCCTACACCTTGACCTTGCAAAATAACTCCATGACAATCCTGAATGATAAGCACTAATGTGAAGATCCAAAGCCTCGCTTGGTACGGATCCTTAGGGGTAAAAAGACAGCGGGGTAGAACGAGAGACAGCCATCAACAAACGCAAGGAGAGATGATGGGGATGAGGGGGTGGGGGAGTGGGAAAGGGCAAGAAGGACATCTATCCCCCTTTAAGCCCACCTTATTGGCGAGTGGTGACCCTGGACATGGGGCTATTGTCTCGGCTCCTTATCATAATGTAGGCTGTGTTGTCTTCTCCATTACACCTCGGCCATTCAATTAGCCCCCATTACCATAGTAATAGAGCGCTGCGTCGCTAGGGTCAGGACTGACAAGGGGAGGAGGAGAGCGGTCAGAGGCAAGAGAGAGGGAGACAGAGTAAGAGATGTCAGTATACCTATAGGCACACCGATCGCAGCCTCTATTATGGCCCAAAATAAAGTGATGTTGGGAGGTGGAATCAAACAGGTATTACTGGAGAACAGCGATGGATGCCGACAGAAGGGAGGCTGAGTCCCTTGATCTCACCTTGGGATGCGGACATTTTGATAAATGCGATGACCTGGTAAGACATTGCACACTTTGAAAAAAAGCAATGAATTCATCACAGAAATGATAAAGGAAAGAGCAAAAGACAAGCAGCCAATTTGATGTGGCCGTTTTCCACGGCGTCGATAGTGACTTGCAACAACTGGCACTAAGTGGTAGTGATTACCAATAATGAGCATTGCAAAGCAAACAGCTCTGCGGGAAGACTCCTGTTGATAGAGCATTTTTTTAAAAGGACAGGCAAGAGAATGAGGGGAAATGAAGGCGATGACACGGAGATAGTGTGAATACCCGTCTGTGAGCACTTCATCCTTTTTTAGCTTGTTTGTTTGGTTGGTTGCATCCCTTTTTCTTTGAGGGAGTGACAACACAGAGAGGAGATGGAGTAAGAATAACGGATGAGAAGCTGTTCCAGGAGAACAGATGTATAGACAAAGATGTTAAGAGAAGGAAACAACTTAAAAGTACTGATTGTCCCAGGCTAAACACAAAGCCAGTGATTTGCACGGGCCACAGCTTTTCTTCCCTTTTATTGCCATCGTCTGTTCCTTTATCTCTTTATTCCCTCCATCCTCACTCTGCCTAAAACTCAATAATGTTTCTCCTTTATGCCCTCATTTTGCCGTTTTCTCTCATATTCTCCCTAACTTCCCTGCAGCCACAAACTCTTTCAAACTTGTTTCCTCTTCCTTTTTGCCTCAATTTCTCCTTGTCAGAGCCTGTGCCAAGGCGTGTGCCAAACAACCAGTGCCTGCCTCTTGTCCCTGTCTGCATGTTGCCCTGTTGTGGCTGCCACTTTCTGGCATTGTACCCATGTGAGAGGGAGAGAAAGAGAGAGAGAGATGATGAGAGAGAAAGGCGAGGGGCAAAGAATAAAGGGAAGGAAACAAGGGAATGCATGCAGATGCAGGGCCCATCTCGTTTACAAATATGCAAATGCTGTTGCCTTTGTGATATGCAAATGAGAGATTACAGAGCGCTAATTAGGGTCAAAAGAACTGTTCACGTCAATTAAGGGAGAATGAAAAAACGATCCGCACTCTCGCTGGCCTCTAGCCGCCAACCCCTGCCACGGATATCCTCAGCTTTTGTCTTAAAAAAAATGGAGACATGAAAAAGACAAATAATGAGAGGCATGTGTACAAGAGGCGGGGCACCAGCATTTGGATAACCAGCATGCATCCTGAAAAGGGCAGAGGTCCAGGTTTGTTTGAGTGGAAGGACATGATTGGCTTTTTAGTTTAAACACAATACATGTAAATAGAAAATCTCCATCTCCAAGCCAATGTTTGAAATTAGATTCTAAAGTTTTACATATTTATTTTAGAACTCAGGTTGCCCACTCAAAACTTGTATAGTTAAAGGCCATCATGAATTTTCGCAAGTAGCTATCACTGTGTTAAAAATATTTGGTCAGGTTTGAAATTTCTGAATATTTGAATATATGTATAGAATATATGATAAATCTCCATCATCTGCATGCTATACCTTTTTATTTATATCCCAATACGACAAAACAACTACACCATCCCAAATTCACTTAAGATTTTGATACTCCAAATCATTTAGCTGGCAGCCAACTCATTTTAGGGCATGGAGCCCATGCAAATAAATACTAACTCCATAAACGTTTTCTCGAAAAATTTTGAAGTCAAAATGCAACCATACCATGGCAGTATATTGACATTAGAATATCTACTTGTAGTTGTTGGACCCCACCCGCCAAATATTGAGAGCAAGAATGTAGCAAGTGAGATCTGGTCAAGGCAGCGGCACATTTAGATAGAACAATAGAAACGCTTACAGCAAGTTAAACGCAGAAAGGGGGACAAAAAAAAGATCAGAAGGTGAATGACAGAAAGAGGCAGACCCCCGTTTCTCTACCTCCCCTGTCCCTCTTCGTTCTGTAGCTGCCTCCTTTGTCAAGTGTGTCCGTCTAGTGTGTGCAGGAGGAACACGCTGGTATATTTGCATCCTAATGACCCCTCCAGTGGCCCCCGAGGCTGGGCCCTCCGCATTACCCAGAGATCAATTAGGGCCAGGGCCAGGCGTCTGCTGTGCCCCATTATAAACCCCCCTACACCAACTTTCTCTCTCACTGTCGCTTCCCTCTCTCTCTCCCACACGTCCTTCATCTGCACCTCTACCTTCTCACATCTCCTCATGTCTACCACAGCGTACGCACGCACACGCATAGACACACACATTTGCTTGTTATGCAGACCAATCCCCCAGCACATACTGTAGAAACACACACACACACACACACACACATTTTGTCATTAATGGACACAAAAACTACCTTCACATATGCACACACATGCACATAACTGCTGCCACTCTCTCTGTGAGGCTCTGAGGTGTGCTGGAAAGGTGAAGAATGAGTGGGATCTGCCCTCAGAGTTTTCTCTCGGGTGATTCCATCTCGCAGCCTTGTTGCCGGGTAAAGCCCCACAAAGACCAGGTTGTGAAATGAACATCCTTTTGACAGAGCCGGGTGTTCATAAGGCTCTCGTGGCTGCCAATCACACGGATATAAAAGCAGTGCTTCGGCGTGAGGATGAAGAAGTTAACGGAGGATATACAGACTGCGATGCGCTTTAGTTCTCCCTCTTTCCCTCCACATGTTGCATGTGAGCTTTGGCTAAGACGAAGAGGAAGAGACGTTTGATCATTACAGGAAGCGAAAATTCATACTGCTCCAACGGATAGCATGTTTAAATGTTTGTCCAGTTCTGTCTGACCACAGCACAGCAGATACAATCAAGCACATCACACCGATCACTCACACCAGTTGGTTAACAGGGTCATGGAAAATGTAGCTTAGCGGTTGAGGCTATGGTCCATGGATTGTGAAGCAAAACTGAGGTTGTTTGAGCTGAAGTGTAACATCTAGTTAAAAGTTCCTCATTAATTGTAATCTACACGGAAACCGATGTGTAAAATGGGGGTTTTCGGTGGGGTAACATGCAGGAATATATGTTGGTATATGGCAGAAAGAATGCCAAACACCAAAGATGGCATCCACCCTAGAAGATTTCTTCTAACAAAGACTTCAACCTCTCCCACAATTGTGTGTGTGGCATTCTTCTTGATTGCATTGATCCAAGAGGGATGTGCACCTGCGTGGTTTTGTTACCCATCGCTTTATCTGGCTCTCCACTTGGGTCATAAAACTGCGTAATAAGAGTTTAGATGCCCCCATCACTTGCCCTTCAAAATCCCCCCTCTTGTACAGTAAAGGGAAGTACAATTGTAGCAAATGCGAGAAGCATTGAAGAGACCCTTCATAATTTACAGATGTGCTTGCCGTCTATCACTGAAATCAAATTCTTGAAAACTCTACTTGTTCTAAATCTCCTGACTAAATTCACTCCATGTTTCTTCCTTTGGATGAGTCGAGTAGGCTGACTCTCCTCTCCTTTGCCCTGCAGGTGTCCATGACACATGAACATATAGCGCTGTCTTCACTACAAGGCGACAGAGCTGATCAGTCTTCATATGTCACAAATCCGTGAATAAGGAGTATATTGTCATTGTCTTTTACAAACAGTGATAAAACTGTTAATTTGTTTATTACACAATAAAATAAGTCTCACCACTTTGTCTGAGGTAGGAAAGCAAAAGAGATAAGGACAAGATTACAAAGGTTTCACGATCCTGAGTGTATTAGGAGGCAAGTCATAGTGCAGAGTAATAACGTCCGAAAAAAGGTTCAGATCTAATGCAAAGTCTCTGACTGCGGATGCTACATTCGGGCTAGTATCTGTAATTTGATCTTTGCAAGTTATGAACAATTCAAAAGTGAAATTGCTGTGCCAGCAAAGGCAGAGACAAAAAAAAGATAAATAAATAACAAAAAAAAGTAGCAATTCTTTTTCAAACCACGTTGCAAGGGGTACAACTTTGAAACCGTTATAAGCTAAGAGATATAAACCAAATTAGGCCTGTATTCTGCTGGCACTCCTACGTAACGTGCAATTCATTGTGCAGCGTGGCTGTGAGAGTGGCTGACTGGCATGGTGACGACAAACAACAACAGACCTCAGAACCACATGACAAACTAAATTTATGTTCAATAAGTACAAATATAATAACTTTAATCATTTTGCACATCAAACTCTGGAATCAGTACTCATGAGGAGTACTAATATATAAAAAAAATAAGGGTCTACTGCGTGTGAACAATGACCAATACTCTCGGCTGCTGCCGCATTGATTAAGAGTCATTTTCTCTCTTGTAAACGTTATGGAAGGACACAACTTTTGAAGGTTATGGAAAGATTGTGGTCATGTTTACAGTCACGTGGTCTCAAGATGTTCTTGTAGTGTTCACTCCAGTGCCGGGTGTTGGAGCACACTCCATGTGTGAATGAGAGAGACGGGGGTTGAAGGTCCGGATCAAAAGGTGGGTTATCTTTGTGGGTACATAACAACACGTTTTTGTTTTGTGGCTCTAACATGAACAAAATCTAAATAGAAAGTTTAGTGTGACGCCTGTACTCACTTGAATCAGAGAAAAGCAATGGCCGCACTTCACCATTAACTGCAGGAACTAATTCCATAACAAATCTTCATGTCCTGATCTTTATACTACAGCAAGACAAACTGTATCACAAAACAACAAAGAGCATTTTTCTTCCATCAAACTCTGTAGATTGGGTAAAGCAACAAGTCACAGCAAACACAACAGCAATATCGGCACCGGTCTTTAAATTCCTTGATGGAGAGAGTCCAGGCACCGCTCTCTCCAAACACTATGCCACATGATTTTTCCCTATGGCCCTTCTGCACATCCACCCACATCTGGGACATTCTACTCCGAAGGACACTATTGCTGTGAGCATGTACTTTCAGTGTTCAAAAGCCATTATGTTTGAAGTTGCTTTAAAAAGGTCAAACTGTTGGTCATTCATCGTTTCAAGAGTCTACAGAATAAGGTCATGTCTACTGGTATGTATATATATAATAGAATCCTTTTGGAAAAGTAACGACTTTGGATGAGAACCTTTCAGTAATACCCTTCTTGTAACTGCCTACACTGTTACGCCATCAATGTTAATTCAGATATTTTGGATGGAAGGAGGATTTTATCTGACAACTTTCTTTTTTTTTCTTCTGCTGACATCAAACTGATATTTATTGATAGAAGAAATATTGTAATGTCACTGACAGTGTGCTCATGGAAACGATTACTATATGTTCCTTTTCTAGCTTTTGTGCTTTTAATTGTTTTTATGCAGGAAATGAAGTGTTAATATGTCGTTAATACAATGTCCTAGCTAGTTACTGTTGTGGCTCAGTTTTCCAACTGACTTGGATGCATCCAGAAGTAACTGAGGTAATTGCTTTTATTCCGTTGTTTCACCAGGTGGTGAAAAGTCCCCTTGTTATTTCCTCCCGAGATTAACTGGGTGTGCACAGATTCTGTGCTGCTGCCTCAGCTGCAATGCAACCACCCTCCTGCAATATTCATGCACATATCTGGGCCCCGCTGACACAAGATTACACCTCTTAGAGAACGATACTGTTTTCTACAGCAAGTTTTAAGAGAGACAAAAGGAAAGTAATCAAGAGGAAAGTAATCAAGTTTAGAAAGGCAGCTGAATGGTATTGTATCTTGTCCGGGCAGGCTTGAACCTGAGGAAACTAAATATCAAAATGACTTCAAATCATGTTTATTTCCTCCCTTTCAACTATCCACTAAACTCCTCAGTTTAATTGTAATTGGTGAGACAAAAAGTTTGTGCTTTGATAAATATGTCGGAGTCTCAGACTTTCATTGCAATTTTGCAGTAATGAGTCTGAATTTTAAAGTTGACCTACACCATACTGTATATTAAAAATATTATTATTAATGTTACTACCTGCAATCAATTCAATATGATAGAATACAGGCTCAGGATTACAGAAATGCCAGAATTGAATGACCTTTGTAAGTGAACGATGGTGAAATTCAACATTAACACTTATGTTCTATTGAAAGCATGCATCCAAAAATAAAACAGCATGTTGTAGCTCTTGTTTTCTTCAAGTAGAGTCAGTCTTAACTGCTTTCTCTCTACATTCACTACCTTTTCACCAAAACAAATAAAAAAGCAAAGTTACAGTTACCTTATTTTACAATGCATGTGTGTGTGTTCATGAGACTTAATGAGTATCAGCTGGAAAGCAGTCTTAAAGAGGGAACATGGGCTGACAGGAGAAAGTAAAGATGCCAAAACAGATAAAACATTCTGTAAGGAGATACTTTGTGATTTTGTTATACACGAGAGGACATGGATATGACTTGCATGTATTCCTTTGAGGCTTTTATCTGATCAACAGCCCTTAACCTTGAATTTATCCCAATTCTTCCCCAACACTTTCCCTAAAGGCAAACCTTCACTAAACAAAATACATCCATATACGAGGATCAGTATTGTGGTAAATCAGACCACGCACACACACACACACTCGCAAATGCAGACAAGTCAGCGTATTCTCTGGAAAACATCTCTTAAAAGTCTTCTCTTTTACTGCAGATAGCTCCGTTTGAGCTGAGGGACAGAGTAGAGTGGCAGTAATAGAGTGGTTTGTAGTGTGTGTGTGTGTGTGTGTGTGTGTGTGTGTGTTTATCGGAGTGCGAATGCCTCTCTACTCATGTGTCTCATGCAAATGTTCCGCACAGACACATTGGTGGACCACGAGTATATTTTCTGCACACCTTGCCAGAGGACATTTCTATGTGTGTGTTTTCCACTTACACTTCCCACAACATGTCACAACATTATTTGACTTTTTGCTTTGACGTGTGAGGGCCTCACAGACAATGCAGGTTTCCGATCTGCATCTATCTGCCCCTGCACGGGCCCCTTGGCCTAGAATAGAAGAGGAGGAGGAGGAGACGAGCCCCCGGGGCCCGGGGACTCGACCCCTGCAGCCTGCCTTCTCATCCCTGCACTGAAGGTCCCTTTCCACTTCTCAGCAGCTGTCAATCAAAAGCCACAGATGGAAAATGCAGGGGAAAAACCATGAGAGAGGCTCGATGGACGATGTGTTTTAAGGTTGTGTGCGACAGACACAGATGAGTCGGAAATGTTAATGCAAAATACATTTTTTTCTCATAATTTGGTATGGCTAAGATAGACAACCAGACTGAAGAGAGGGAGGTTACCATGAACAGTTTTAGGTTCAAACATGATTTCATGCACAACAAGATATTTGAATAGATTGTAGGGAATTATTTGCTAAACTAGAATCATTAATGAGCCAAGCTTGTGCATCGAAGTTATGGTAACGGAAATAAACAAACACGACTGAGTTTGTTTCCTCTGGTTTTTGAGGTTTCGTCATTACGTTTATAGTTTGTCTTTCATGTTACCATAAAAAACACAGGGAAATATAAAAGTGTTTTGGCATTAACGTTACATAATTGTGCTTTAGGTCACGATTTACTCCCTTAATGAAACAAAATGTTTATATCACCAAAAGATGTCCTGCCTTTCATTCACAAGCAGTACCACTGAGGTCAAATCAGTGCCTTCAGTAAGCGCTAAAAAGAGCAACATCTGGTTAGCTGCAGAAGTTAAGGCATTGTGCAAATTATTGGACTTCAGGGGCCTGCTGATCACTAGCATTGATTCCTGCCTCTCCAGTCAATTAGATCAATGGGGCTTCTTTAGGTCTGCTTAGCCATGTGTCAGCCGTCACACTCTACTATCCCCTTCATTTGTACTCCAGCACATGCTGCCAGTGCACAGATGGTAACCTATGCAGTCCACTGCAGCCTGTCGAACAATAATAGGAAACTGATGATCAAAATGTTTTGAGAATTGACAGCAACTGCTGAAAAGGGGAGTTTGATTTCTCGTATGAAGTCCTAAATATAAGCAAGATATGTTTCAGTGGTCCCAACTGTAAGAGAAAAGGATCAGTCGACGTTTAAATAAAGTTTGAAATCATATAAATACAAGCCCAAAAGAAAGGAAAATAACAGTACTGCAGTTTGAACCACGCATGTGCTGGGAATAGCAACTACTGCCCTTGCAGCTTTACTCAAGGGCAATTTTATGACAAGTGGTTTCCTTGAGCAAGGCCACAATACCGAACAGCCAACTCCTTCACTGAAGCTATTCCCTGTTTCTAAGTGCTGAGTGACCTTAGAACAACTCTTCTTCTCCTGAAGAGTAGGCCAACGTTTTGTCAGGGGATTGACATATGATTTCTGTTACTGGAAAACTTAACCTTCCATGTTGTATACGAGCAGAATTGGCTTGAATGTGCTCTAACTTAGTGGTAGCTGAAGTGCATGGAGAGGGGAATTTGTTAAATATCTATTGGCAGAGAATATCTTGAGGCTTGACATGCAGAAAACAAAAGCGGTGGGCTCACGGATCGACGCGGTAATGAGTTTCCACAACACAGACTTGCAAACGTCGACCACATGCCAACACTGGAGTGCTGCTACCTTCTGACCTCCTTGCCCCTCTGCAGCCAACCTGTGTGCACGTACACCCTTCCACACACACATTTCACACTACCTCCCAACAGTGGCTTGCGTCAAGACCCTGGGAGGCTGACCCCCCCCCTCTCCCCTGCACACCCCTCTCCCCTCTCCCCTCCCAGTGACCCCCTCAGCGACGGACCATTGTTTACTTTCACTCTCCTCCATGGCCCTGCTGGTCCAGGGGGCCGGCCGAATCGTTACATTATTGTCTGGTCCTCCCTTGCGCCCCCCCTCCCCTCCCGACCCGGCCTGACCCCATTCACAGTCCTCAAAAGCGCCATCTGTATCACCCAACAGTCAGGGAGTGAGAGAGAGGGAGAGATGGGGCAAGAAGGGGAAAGAAAACAAGGCGGGGAGAAAGGAGATGACGGCCGAGGAGGGAGGGAAGGAAAAGGGAGAGAGAACGAGAGGCATCTGAATGGGTGTTACGCTGTCTGTCGGAAAGTATCTGTCAAATAGTTTTCACAGTGTGAAGGCTTCCCTGCTGCTTTCCTTTCATCAAACATGCTCCTTATTGATTTATTTGACTGCCTCCTTTTATATCATCCTTCAATTTCTGCTATCCAAAGTCTCCTAATCCTCCATGCTTTTCCCCACTCTGCGTATTTTTCCTCGCCTAAAGTTTTCCCAGACTATCCTACATCGCTGTTCCCTTGACCCGCTTCTCTGCTTTCCTCCCTCCCGTCTCCATCCATCCCTCGACCCCCCCCCCCCCCCTCGGAGTGCATCCTTCATCTTGCTGTAGTGTTGCACGAGCATTCCAGGGCCTCTTGTATGGCTGCATGTGTGAGGAAGGCGGATTTTTCCCATGGGGCCGCAGGTGAAAACTGGGACTCACTCTGTCCGCCGAGGGACGCCATCTGTCCCTGTCGCCGCACTTGCTAGAGGGGAGCCCTGTCACCCCTCCTCCTGCCCCCCACCCCCCACCCCCCACCCCATACATCCATCCCACCCTCTGTCCATCCACTCGCCGGCCCTCCCTCACGCTGGTCTACCGTGCTGAATCACCCAGGAATGCGTCCCCCCCCCCCCCGCCCCCCCTTCTCCTTTCTTCCCTCTCGTTCTCCCTCCATCCCGTCACTAATTCATCCCTCGCTCCCCCTTCATTGCCCTCCCACCTTCCCTCCCCTCCCACTCTGCCTCCTTTCGGCTCGACAACACCCATCTCTCTTCCCTTTCTCTCCATCTCTAATCAATCATCCATATATGACACCAGTGGCAAAATTATTAAATTATCATACATTTGTGATGAGCCTAGTGAGAACAAGGGATACTGTTTTAATTGCCAGCCCATGACCTCTAATTATGCGTATCAGTGTATTAGTTTGATATTTGGAGAGATTGAACTCAACTGAGTTTGACATTTTCCAGTAGATGAAGCAATAATATGCATACAATGACTGTGATTTATTTAACAAATTACCAGACATTACTACAACAATTGCATGTCATCACACTAACCTATGCGACTGTCTGGAATTTAAAAAATATATATATGTCACCTTAAGAAATGTGTTACTGCAGTCTACAGGCTTTGCCTTATTAAACTAAACATTTCAAGATGAATAATTTTCTAGATAAAAGCTTTCAAAAATATTGAAATTACAGTGTTTTGTTTGAAATGTGGGATAATCCCAACCGCAAAAACATGTTTGAAAAATAGACTTCATTCGTGATTACGTCGTCGCCACAAAACAGCATGCAGTGTAATTAGTCCCTCAGACCCGAGTAAACAAACTCATGAGGTCACCAAGTGGGCCGCTTGCATGGGAACCAGGGGGAGTCCGTCAGAGGTGCTATATGCTCTGTGTCTGCAGACCTGGGCCCAGCTGTCAGTGTCTGAATATCTCCGTCTCAGCTCTGGTTCTGACTGCTGTGACGCCCAACGGTCAGATGAGTGCAGGAGGACAGTGAGAGCGCACTTTCACGTGGGAACCTGGTCGAGGCGCGCAGACAAAACAAACGCAGGGGCAGCTAAGTGTGAAACCTCCAAACTGTCACGGAGAGGGGGTGAGAGAATGAGTGGATGCGCGCCCCCCCTCCCCTCCTCCTCCCCCCTCCTTCTCGCTTCACCCTCGCACTTCCTCCCCTCGACTCTCCCATCCTACCATCGACCCTCCTCCCCCCCTTCCACCCACTCCGGTCCAAAAACTCCCACAATCCTCCCCCCACAAAGCGTCCAGACAGACACGCACAGAGACACACACAGTCACTTTGCCCCCCCCCCCCCCCCCACACTCCTGCACACAGAGACACACACGCACACATACACTTCCACGCCCCCTGTCAATCAGAAACCCAAGTGTCACGCAGTCACAGACACCGTCGGAGAGAAAGGGAAGACGAAAAAAAAATGGGAGGAAAAGTGGCCCGTCAGTCACTTTATCACTCTCGGCCCCCTCTGTTCCCCCTCTCTGGGCGATGGAACAAAGAGGGACAAGAAAAGAGTGTGAGGGGGGCAAATGGGAAGGCGATAGGGAAGGAAAAGAGAGTGGAGGGATTGTTGGAGGGACGTGGATGCAGAGGAGAGTTAAAGTGTCCCCATTTTCTCACTGGCCGACCGCAACAAAGAGCCAGGCGGGACACTGCACTGGGGTGGCGGTTTTCCGTCAGGGCCTCCCTTCGGTCCCTACCCCCCAAGCCCTCCGAGGTCACCCCTCCGGTGACCCCGCCTCGATTGTTTCCCGTCGCTCTGTCAGCTCTGATTGTTGCTGACTGGTTAAATGGCTGAAAACCAAAATGGAGAGGCTGGGGGTGGATAAAAAAAAGTGGAAAAGAAAGAGAAGGAGGGTGAGGATTTGGGAAAAAGCGATGGCCTGGGTGGAAGACGCCCCCTCTTCTTTTCCCTGAGATAACTGACTATTTGACCCAAATAAACAATTTCTCTCCACCAGAAAAAGTGGCAGGAGAAGGAGGAGGGGGAGGAGGAGGAGGAGGAGGTTCAGAGGGTTTGAGGTTTGAATTGTTGGGTGAAGGTGGGGAAATAGTGCCCCCTCTGTCGTGAGAAATGTAAGGGGAGAGGGAGAGTGAGCCAGCGGCTAGAGGAGTCCGACAGGCCTTCACACCCCGGGAATGAAACACATGAATCAAAACTTCCCTCAGCTGATTCCCGTTTGGGTTTCCACTGCATCTCAAGAACCATGAAGATAATACAAATTAGACCATGGACACGTTCAAATCAAACTTTGTTTGGGAGATTGGCTTTACACTTGATAAAAGCCGAAATCTAATAACATATATATTAACATATATTCGGCCAACTGAGCGATGGACCAGATCAGCCCAACAAACTAATGCGCAGCCTTCTATCAACAAATACAGCAAACTGTCCCGCAAATGTCTTACAACCAGGCATAGTGATTTAAAACCTTTAAAGAAAACACTTGGCTTCTCTATTACAGGCAACAGATTTCCTTAACAGAAACCTGAACGGCCTCACTATCTGACTTGGATGAGATAAGTGTTTAAAGACCTGGTCCTGATCAATTATGCAAGCATATCTATTCCCTCCGCTCCCTTCCAATCAAATAGCTAAATAAGCCATGGTCTGGATGGACCCTTTGCTCTAATTGGACAAATGGCTTGCTTAATTGATCATTGATTGATGATCGATAGGGAACATGTGTTCTTGTTCTTTACAAGGCAGGTGATTGAACGCCAGCTATAAAATCAGCCAGGTAGTTTGACAGATGCCAATGGGCTCTCATCACCTTACTGTAAGGAGAAGAACAGAGCGTGAGAGCGACAGGGAGACTTAGGGAAGCTTGTTTTTTGTTCTCCGAGCTTAGTAGAGATGCTCCCACCTTCAAAATGAACTGAACTGAAGGAGTAAAATCCCTTTAATTCAATTACGCTACGAGCCAAAGGGACATGATGGAGTGAGGCAGTGGACTGCAGACTGAACGCCACGTATGAGGAGGAAGCGCAGAGATGAAGGTAGATTTTTGTTCCATCGCTCTGTGCCACTCCTTATGTGTATCGCTTATCAGTCAAGACACCTGTTTGAAAGCGGGCAAGTGTGTGTGTGTGTGTGTGTGTGCATATGGGGGGGGGGGGGGGCCCTCCCAACAGAATAGGGGGACATCATTGTGGATCCCTTTGATCTGCAGCTCATAGATTCGCTTGAAAGGATCACGGTGGAGACAGAGAGAGATGCAGACAGAGACAGAGAGAGAGAGAGGAGACACTTCACCCAGGCATCAGTAGGCCTTCGCCCTCAGCCTCAGGTACCTATCGTTGCCTCTGTTTCTGAGCCAGCTCTATTAAATATGAAACGCTAAGACAAAAGGAGGGAGAGTGAAAAGGGAGGGAGCGGGGGCCATAAAGGACACCACTCAATGCCTTTGAAGAGACACTGAGACGGCGTCGTGAGCGCCAATGTGCGCACCTTGCACACACACACACACATGCACATGCACACGCACTAGCCCTCCAAATGATGTGGGTGGATAGAACGGCAAATATCCACATTTGCATGCTTGTGTTTTTTGGATCACTCTTTACAAATATATACCACAAAAGGAACACCGGGAGTGAAATTAGACCTAAAAGCCTCGGTTAGTAGATGATAATACATGCATACATGTGTTTTGAGTGGTGTGTGTGTTTAAATGGACATTAAGACCGGCGAGATTAAAAAGCCTTTAAAGATGGTAGGAGGATGGGATATGTAGTAGCAGAGATGTTTTCTTTTTTTACGGCAACAAATTAAGAAAATAACCATCTAATTGCACAATTTAGTTTATTTAAAAAAAAAAATGGGGACATACTCTTGATTTTCATGTAATTGAAGGGCTAATTGTTCATGCAATTGGCAGAATATAGAGCTGCGTTTCTAATCTAGTTCTAATAGAAAGATGCTTCTATTTAGTTTCGGTGCAGTTTTGAATAAATTTCCTCTAGTTCTTGTTTAATTCTCAATCAAAGAATAACCTTTTAATTAAAAGGTGTTGAATGCGTTTGTGCTCATTGTAGTAGAAATGCAAGTGAAATTGGGAGAATCATTTTTAATGGCGTACTAAATCTGCACTGGTGTGTGAGTCGTCTGTCAAGGTAAAAACATAAATGCAATAGAAGATGGTCCATTACCGTCACTGTGGTTTTAATGTGCAGAAAGTTACTCGTGTGTTGCTTTCAGCAGTGCTGTAGTTTATTTCTGAAATTAAGATTTAAGAAATGTAGCACTGACTTAGGAAAGATGTTGGACAGATGCTACGACGACTGCCAACAGTTAGAACTGTATAACTACAATGACCGGCAGTTTAATTCTTAATTTTGATCAACACCTACCTTTTACAAAACACACCGTGCACAATGACTTTCAATGACAGAACTCATGCTCAACTGCAAAGTAAAAAGTACATCAGTGCAAGATATTATTGCTTCTATGTCATTAATCAATCAAAATGACAGGAAACAGTATGATAGACAGCCTGTTCATCGGTGATAGTTAAAAACAACGATGATCATTGGCTTTTAAATTTAATAATACATTAATTAAATAATTGAAAATACCACAAAGGCTAGAATCGTTCATTTTCACATAAACAACGCTGTTAGAGGAGGGAGCAGCTTGACACAGACTGATAACTTAGCCTCTGAGCGTGTCTTAAACTAAATGACCCCTATCAGACAAACTTCAATGGGCTGTCTTTGGAAAACAATCAGCAATGTGCTCCTCCCTGACCTTTAGCGACTCAGCAGGCTCGGTCCAATCACAGAGTATTGACATTATCCACCACACGCCATTTATAACGCGAGCTGCCGCTCGCCTCAAAGGTCCAGTCGAAATACCAGCACAGTCATGTTGTGTTTTGGTTGTGTTGAGTTTGAAGGAGAAGAATGGGCTGCGCGGGTGATTCAGGTAATTTCGTGAGTCCAGGCTAGGTGATTAGAGTGATTGCTCCAGGTCAATATTGGTTTGTATTTTGTGTTCCCTTCTACTTTAACACATAAACACACACATTTGTGCAAACAAAAAAGACACACATACACATCCAGGAGTACAAAGATGGACATACGCATAGAGATACCAAGAGATGGATGCACAAACAGACATATCACACACACTATCCAGCCCAAACCCTGCGACAATTAGACCATGTTTCAAATCAAAGTCCCGTCATCTACCCTATGAGGAAGGGTTAAGGTTTGGGTGTCTAATTTTGGTCTCCGGATCTTCTAAAAGCACCTCAAGGCCTCGTCAATCCCGCCAGATCACCCATTTCATCCCCATCTGGGGGTGATCCATCTCGGCGGGCCCAGCCAGGCTCCATTACCCCCAGACGAGCTGTGAAATGGCCATTATGTGTGTGCAGGCATGTGGGGGGAATGGGCCTCTGTGTCGGCCGTCAGCCTTTACCAGCCAACAATGGGCCTCATATATATGGTTGAATACCCTGCTCAGGCCACTAGATACAAATACATTGAAATAGTACCGGCTCACCGTTCAGGAAAGACGGATGAAAACAAGACCTGACAGCAACTGTTGGAGATGTTGATGTCTGAATTGGATTAGCTGCAAGGAATGTAACAGCAATACGTTTGTATTTTGTCAACACGCAGATGGAGGACAAATTAAAGGAAAACATGTAACAATCATGACTAACATGTTCAGTGCCACCATCAAAACACCAAATGATGAACATCCTTTTAAAGAGTTGGGTTCATCCCTCCGGTGAACCTTAAGAGACTTACAGCATCTTTGCCACGCCACACTGAAGTTGCTCTGGCATCTTTTGGTGGCCTTGGTTACACACACCTTTGTCATTAGATCATGCCAGGACGTAACAATTGTCAAGTCTGTATGCTCCAAGATCAGATCTTGCTCGCATTAGGATCAGATCAGCGAGACCACATGGCTCGCATAGGAGTTCTTATCTCAGTAAGGTGTGGACAGCATGTGGACACAATCCGAAATATATCAAACGTAGATCTCCATCACCCAACCCCCCCCCCCCCCCCCCCCAAAAGCCTTCAAACAACAAAACTAGACAAGTGCACTCAGTAGAGTGCAAATCTCTGCCAGGTGCAAAACGCACCGTTCAAAACACTTCTGTGAACGCACTCAGCTGTGTTATCACTTGCGGCCCCTACTGGCCCGGGGGCCGATTAAGAGAACTGAGTGAGGAGTCAGCAGGCAGTCGATAGGCAGCATAAAACGGGCAACAAAAGGTGCATGCAGCCATAACTGAGCACCCAAAATATCATGCAGTTTGCTGCAGCAGAACGCGAGATAAGCCATGGACAGACACAGAGGTCCACACTCACTCATGCACGCACGCAACCGATCGCATGATCCTCCTGCCGGAGATAATAACGGGACTATTATTGTGAATACAATGAAAGACAATGTGCTTATCACCTAATTAGCAGATGTGTGTTAGCAGTGATTGTTCAATTAAACAAATTGAGTATTACTGCAGGGGGGGGGGAGTAGGCAGCAGAAATAACGGGGGGCTTTAATTGTGAAGAATTTATAGGATATTAAATGTTTTTATCCACCGTTTTATGGCCGCTCTCTTGCCCACGAAATATATCCGATTCGTCAGGTGACATATGTGGACGTTTTCACTTACATTAAAGATTGTTTTTTTCTGTTGATCAGTGTAAAAAAAAAGGCATTAACTCTACTTTGATTAAGTGTTGTAAGACAATAAAACACTAAAACTGCCAAGGGGGTGAATATTGTTGTACAATTTAATTCTGGGATAAAGGTATTCAAATTAGTACACTGCATTAGGACAGCAACTAAAATTAGTTTCAATACCAATTAATCTGTCCGTGTTTGTCCAACATGGGTCCTTTTTTTCCACCGAAGCTATCCCATCCACCAAGGGTGCGTCAGCGTCACACTCCCTTGTCTAACGTCTCCAGGATGGCATATCATTACCGAGTCCCAGTACCAAGGATTACATGACACCAATATCATGAAGGAGGTGATAAAGACAAAGACAAGAGTAGAAGACAAGAAGAAGAGAGCCACTTCCCCTGTGAGCCCTCTTGTTAGCACTGAAACAATGTGGGCTTAATACAGAGACCAAGGGCTTGCTTGTCACACCTAAAGTGCTTTGCATTAATTACACCCCATATACACTCTATTAATAAGACTTCCATAAGGCCACAGCACGTGGTCTGTGGCTTTGCACGCATTTGTGTAAGATCTCGTAGTGTTTGTGCCGATGTCACAGAGGGGGAGAGCAGATGCCACGCTAGAAATTAGTAAAAAGAGTAATAATATCACGTTTTATGGTTCATTAAAACCTTGAACATCAGGGTCTGAAACATGCCACAGGCCACATGTTAATCACCATAACGGTTATTGACCCAAGCAGCAGCACGAAACTAAGTGTGTCAAACCTGGGTTCTAGCAATAGCAAGTCTCATGAGCGCACAAGCAAAAGTTGGCTAAATCAAAAGTATACTAAAGTTACAGCCTTGATATTCTTGTGATTGTTCTATTCACTGCTGACATTATTGGTCAATGAAGTTGAACAACAGAAATGAAATGTCAAAAATAGTGGAAAATTCCCCTTACAGTGAATAATGCCTGTTACAATACTATTTCCTTAAACCAGAGAAATTCATATTTCTTGTTTGTCTGACAAACAGCCCTAATCCTCAAAAAATATTGTATCTTTTATTTATTTAATTAATTTACCGTTCCATAAAGCAAAGACAAACTACTAACTCTCACAATTGAGAAGCTGGAACAATGAAATATTTGGAATTTAGCTTGGGAAAAAAAAAACAATGAAAAATCGATTAACTGAAAAATAAATGAATAATCAATGAATAAAATTAGAAAAAAATAATAAATTGACTGAAATAATCACTAGTTGCAGCTCTAGTTAATTCCGTCTGCCACTCACTATGCTGACCTGTGATGGGAACACCACCGTGGATTTATTAAAATGAATTGTGCATGTGTGTATTCATGCCTGCACACGTGTTTGAGTGACAAAGAGAGTGAATGCTTGTGTGCATGAGCATCATTTATGTTTGTCAGCACAAGTGTAGATATTGGTATCCTTGCAAATGTGTGTGTGAGTCCGTGCGTGCTACTGCCAGCGTGCAGTGTGTGTCTGATGTATCTTTTAGCTGCGGATAGATAAACAGTGGAGACAAACATACGCTGCATCAGTTTAATGACCCATCCCTGTAGAGTCCCTCTACATTCAATTAGCAGGAAGATAATTAATCGGGCCAAGTCTCTGGCTGCTGAGCTGGCTGGCGGACTGGCAGCGGGAAGCCAGGTGGTCTTACAGGAAAGTGTGTGTGTGTGTGTGTGTTTGCATGTGTGCATATCCTTGTGTGTGTTATGTTGCACAAAGGGATGAAAAACTAAGACAGATTCAGTGATAGACTCTTCGTATCTCTCTCGTTCTCCAGAGACAACGGTCAAAACAAACACGGGGACATGAAAACAGCAAAACAAAGGGGCTTTACATATGAACAATGCCAGCCCACAAGCACATAAACACCTACGCATTCACACACAAACACACACACACAGACACACACACACACACACACACATATTGGAAAAGTTTAACAAGAAGGCATGTTTGTTTTGACTGACATGCACATTTGCTGTCTGTTTCTATCTGGTGGTGTCGGTCTTTTTGCATTTCTTCCTGTCTCCACTGTCACTCTTGCTCTTTTTCTCTACATACACACACAAACACACACTCACACACACACACTCACACACACACGCACACACAATGCTGTGATCAGTAAGCCCCTGGTGGCTATATGCTGTCACTGCACCAACACCAGTGCGCTGTGGGAGCGAGTGGCTCTCCATCAATCTTCTGCTGACTGAAGGACAAGTCTGAGGTAAACACACCGTGGGGGTTTCGCTGTGGCATCAAACACCTGTATTCTCTCACGATGGAGACACAGCCAACAGAGTAAACAGTGTGTCAGGTTTCTAGAGCTTTCTGTTCTTGTATCAATTAAGGCAACTTTGGCATTTTGTGAGACGATTGTTTGTATCCACAGGGGGCAGAAACTGAACCTTGAGAGGACAAGGTGTCTCTAATCATCTGTGAAAAACTTCATTTAAAAATGGGGAAATGGAAACGATACAAGTTCAGGAAAATCAGGGGGACGCTATATTTTCTTTGAAACTAATGACTGAGTCAGAAAATACTATTGAAATGAGTTTTACCTTCTGTTTTAATCTGCAGGGGACTGCAGGTGGGTGGGGTTTACTGCAGCAGGAGTGCGATTCAAGTATTTTTTGTTGAGCTATCAATCACACAGAGATGGATTAAATTGACTTTCAAATATTTTCCTGTGACTGATGAAACTTTGTGGTAGTGATTTCATTATTGGCACCGACTGTATATAGTTTAAAACTTACCATGATGTGTTTGAAAACACTTTTCATGCCTTTATCTGCTGACCTAATCACTTCCACCAAGTTTGACGGTTCTAAGCTAAGAGCACAAGCAAATCCCAGCCATGTGTTTAATTGCGTGCTGATAATTAGTGTCGTGCACTGTGGAACCTAATACAATTTGATTTAGCTTATTATGGCAATGAATAAAGCATACAAAAATTGTATATAACTTTGAAGTGACACACAAGTACTTAATACTTAAAAATCAGGAGTAAGAATGACATGTATTTTATCAGTGACTAGCCATCTTGGTTTGTCTCTTCATAGCATTGTCATCCTCTTTCTCATGCTCTTCTTCCCTTTTCCTCCTGTCTTTCTCGGCTTGTTATGCAGATTCCCAGATTTGCCTCCTTCAACACTCTCACACACACACACACACACACACACACACACACACACACACACACACACACACACACACACACAACCTCACACACTCAGTTCTGTCTCCCCCCTCCCCAGGGGCACCGGGGAAGGGCAGAGCGAAGATGGAAATGAATTCAGCCATGTTGCAAGTGGCAACGCAAATCTGCATCTGTAATTACCCCCAGAAATACACAGGGAGCTTTCTTTCTCTCTCCTCCTCATGCCTTCTGCCCTCCCTCTCTTCCATCTTGCCGATCTCCTCCTTCTTTCCAAGACTCTATCTCTTTCCTTTTTCTGTCTGTATCTCTGAACTCCCCCCCCCCCCCCCCCCCTCCCACCTACCCTACCCCTTCTCCTCCTCCATGTCTATCTCACACTGTCTCTGTCTCAAAGGCTTCTTAAGTGATGCTTGGTGGGCCAATTAAGGTGAGTAGAAGTATGGGCCTGCATATGTGTGTGTGTATTGTGTGTGTGTGTGTGTGTGTGTGTGTTCATGCATGCATGAGTGTATTTATGCATGCATAAAACACCTTGCACACTCTTGTGTCCACACTGTCTGTGTTTGTGTCTGTCTTTCCACATATATCTGTTTGCGTGTGCGTGAATGCTACGTGTGTGTGTGCACGTGTGTGTGTGAGTGTGTGTTTATGTACGGTGTCATCTCTTTGTGTCTGGGTCGGGGCATATTCATGTGTTTATAAGTGTCCCCTCAGGCCAAATATGGCTAAGCTGTCTCTTGGAACGGGACAATATTCCAAATAGTAAACTAAAAACAACTGTCTGTGTCTGCGGTACACAACCAACAGCTCCGGTTCAAAACTCATCAATAATGTGGAGTTCAATAAAAGGTGTCGGAACTATGACCTCCAGCCAGTGATGAAGCATCACAACCAAAATAGATTCATATAAATAGAATACCAAAAAATCCCCTTAAATGACCCATCAAATAACTTGAATGAGGTTCATGTTAATATATTGAACAATTTGCATATATGTAAGATTAGTATCGTCTCCCCTGCTTAGTGTATCACATGATAGAAAACACCCACAAACCTCATAGAAAGGGAAAAAAAGGACATATGACTTACAAATAATTTCACTATCATTTACATAGTTTTATATAATGTAGACATTAATATGAACAATACAATTTGGTGTGCTCACAAAGGCAAAATGGCACGTTTGCAGCCAAAATGAAGTGTCACATTTAGTACTATTATGTGACATGTATGTGATTTATTTGTGAGTCCAATGCAAATTTTGGTGCTGTCGTCAGTAAAGGAAAACACCATGACTTGCTGTTTTCAAACAGCCGAAAAACGCCTTCGCAAATACACCGATTTGGATTTTGTTTTGGATTATGCTGCTGGCCTCAGTGTGCCCGAGGGGAGGCGAGTGGGAAGACCAGGGTGACGGAAAAGGGTGGAGGTGAGGCAGGAGAGGGAAAGAAAGATGGAAGGAAGCAAAGAGAGAGACACACCCCGAGTCTCAATGGCTCCGCTGCAAAGGAGCCAATTAAGGGAAGGCAGGACACACAGGGGCCAAGTATACAAACCCTACTGCGACTGGGCCAGTGTTTGTGTGTGTGTGTGTGTGTGTGTGTGTGTGTGTGTGTGTGTGTGTGTCAATTAACCCATTATTATCTGATCGCAACCTTCACCTTCTTGTTTTTAGTGTTTGCTTTTAATTCAGCTTTTAATCTATTTTGGCAAAACTATATTTTCACTAATTGTTACTAATGTATCACAGAGAAGGAAATGTCAAATGCCAAGATAATGGTCGAATGTGATTTTTTTTTTTTACATGGAATAGAGTCTCTGAGAAAGGCCTTAGTAATTTGCCAGTGAACTGCCGATGTTGATTCATATCGAAGAAAGGAACACCAATAAAATAAAATAGCTCTGATTTCAGAATAGATTAGTGTCTGTTGAACACTTGAGTCTGTCGTCCTCTTCATTGTTCCAATCCATCAGATTATTTTACTAATTGCTCCGTTAATGAATATTTAATCTGGCTGTAATTAGTGTATTGGACACTACGGGGTGATGAAGAGTGTATTTCAGTGTGAGACACAGATACACAGACAAAGAAACATTCAAATGGCCAAGAAGAAAACATAGCCTTCACATATTGTACAGCAGGTCTATTCAAATCTTTTTTGTACCATTTACAGAATATCAGAAGGTCTAAACAGACCTTACAAACGGGGGCTATTGTCATGTAATCTATTCTATTTGCGATGAAAATACAACATAACTTCTTATTACTATCAGGCACATTAATGAATACACAAAGCCTAAAAAACATCTTCCTACTGGACGCCAGCAAAAGGTTTTTGTCAAGTGCTATTTGAAACACACTGAGATTAATAGAATTTGGGAATGCAGTTTTGACCAAGGAGTACCTCAATTAGCTCAAGTGCGCTAATTCAATGAAAACAGAGATACATATCAATTATTAGAATTACAAGAAAATCCTGTCTCACTGGCCGTGGGGCCCAGAGAGAGCCAACAGTGTGCGTGTGTGTGTGCACTTTACACACACACATAAGTGCAAATGAGCCTGTGTGTGTGCTTGTGTGTGCGTGTTTGTGTGCGTGTATGTATGTGTGTGTGTGTGTGTTTGTGTGCGCGCGCGTGTGTGTGTGTGTGAGCATTGCTGAGGTTGTGTGATATGAAAAAAAGGAACCTTGAATAATGCATGAGTCTTTTGGTCAATGCATTGTGATTTGCTTTAAGGAGGCCTTCTCTCAGCCATTATAAGATTAAACCCAACCTTGGTTCGTCTAGAGTGGCCGGGACATGCAAGAGACCTGTCAACACTGCAGGAACTTGGACCTCACACACACACACACACACACACACACACACACACACACACACACACACACACATACACACACACACACACACACACACACACACACACAGTCAAATGCAGTATATATAACAGCTATATCCCACCACATAAACCCACACCAACATGCAGCCTCACAAAACTCACAATTAACCAGATGCAGTTACGTATACAGATACACTAACATACAAACATACGTGCAGTATGGCAATTTAGTCACAATTAAGTGAGGGAACGATAATGAGGGTGAAGGGAAATAAAAAAAAGGAGAGATAAACAGTTAAACAAGTTAAAAAAAAAGAAGAAGGAAGAACGGGATGAAGGCAGGAGTGAAAGCAATCTGTCAGTTCCACTGGGGATGTAGGTAAATTGTGGTCCGTCGCTGTTTCGATTCCTGTCCAGCCAGTGCGCCTGCTGTGTGACATGCTTCAATCATTCTTTATTGAGCCCTCAGTCTCTCTCCTGCTCTCTCTCTCTCCCCCTCCGTCCGTCTTTCTCCCTCCCCTTTCAATCAGTTCTGTTGTTGTTCCCAATCAATAATCAATTTCCTTGAGAAATAATGGGCCATTGCTATTTTGGGTCTTGCCCATAGCCCTTGACCTTATGATAGGCTAATGGCAAATGCAAGGAGGCTGGGATGAAGGACTGGTCCTGGCCCATTAAGAAGCATGACCCTGGAACATGGAAAATTAGGGAATGAAGGGAAAAGCTAGACTCTAAAGTGACTCCAGACCACAGTCTACTTGAGGTGTGCTTTCTGACGGCACATATTCAGGACTGTAAGTATCCACCTAGCTGGAGGAAATACTTGTTAAGACATAGCACTAACATAACTGTATGTTAGTGTGCAATTCACCACTTGATTATGGCAAAACGTGTGTCAAAAATCAAGTTTACAGAATAAATTGGTTATTATATGAATAGCATAACAACTTCTTCGTGATTTCCAATTCAAATCAAAACCACAAACAAACTGTGCGGAAAGTGAGAAAGAATGTGCAGAGCTAACAGCCTCCTGTGTGAAACAAAAGCTAATGAGAGCAACAGAGGAAAGGTAGCGAGCGAGCGAAACACAGAGAGAGGGAAAAGCACATACAGTTTAGCGGGACATTTAAGACTCCTCGCCTCTTGTTCTCCGCTTGTTGGCGTGTTACATGAAACCGTCGTCCCACGGGACCTCCTCTGCATAAGATGAGGGAGGGGATGATGAGAAGAGGAGAGGAGAGACATGAGAAGAGAGGGAGGAAGGAGGGAAAGGTGGGGATGCGGTGGCTGAGAGGGAGGGAAGGGAAACCTAGTTAGAGGAGAAGATCGAGAGCGAGAGAAGGGAGAACTCTTAAGAGGTTCCAGATGAGATAGAGACACAGGAATTCGATACTGTAACATGTTATGACATAGTTTCTAAAGTTATGTTCCAAATCTGTACAGTGTGAAGCCTTTTGGGAGGATTTTAATACTTGACAGATCTTCTTTACAACTGGCCTATCCTACCACACTCTATAATTCAGCTCTTTTTCTTCCAAAATAATGCATATTTCAACAATATACAGTATACAGCATGTATGTATGCATGTGTGTTCCCACGTTTCAATACAATAATCAGCACATATTCTTTCTTACTACATCTGTTTATTCAGACACATTTGAGGTAAACAACGGAAGTATGTGGAAGACTTCTTTTGTCTTGCTTTTCCAAAAACCAAAAACATTTATTTACATTTTATCTGTTTATTTAATTCATACTTCTCAAAACCCAGGGATTTATGTTAATCTAACAATCTGAAATCAGAGAAATTCTAACAATTAAAGTTGTAACTTTATATTACATTAATTAATCGATTGATCTGCCGATTATTTTCTTGCTTAATCTACTTATCATTTTATCTATAAAATGTCAGAAAATATTTCAAAATGCAAATTATAATAATAATAACTTGAGGCCAAGGGGATGTTTACAAACTATGTCTTAGCCATAAGATATTCAGGTTGTGATCGTATATGACAGAGTAAAGCATCAACTCCACTCATTTAAGAAACTGAGACCTGTGAATTGTGTGTATTTTGTTATTAAGATGACTGAAATGCTTGATGGATTATTAAAATAGTTTCCAATGAATTTTCTGTCAGTCGACTAATTGATAAATTCACAAATTTGTTCAGCTCTTATCAAAATCATAGATAAATGAAGTAAAGGATGATGGAAACATTATTTCTAACATAGTCATCTTTTTCAGTAAAATGAAACAGATCATCTGTGTTTACAGTTTCATGATAAATGTGACACTGGTTTTTAAGAAGACATACACAAATCTGTGAATAATAGCCGGGACATTACCAAAATGAGACAAGAGCTATTTTGTTTACGGTAATAAAACAAGATATCACATATTATCCAACAATAACGTATCAATGCTTGAAAGTGCCACATGTAGAAATATTAAAGAGGAAAGCTAAGCTAATCAGTAGCACGGCCTTTTAATCTGCCCCCCCTCTGTAGCCCCACAGAGAAAGTTAAATATTCACGATACAAGGCGAGCCGCTCAATGTTCAAACAAAGTGCTCTGCCAAGTTCACCCATGTATGTAGAGGTGCTGTGACGGGAGAGAGTGTGGCGGGGAAAGAGAGGGCTAGAAAGTGAAGGAGAGAGAGTTAGAGATGAAGAGGAGAGAGAGAGAGAGAGAGAGAGAGAGAGAGAGAGAGAGAGAGAGAGAGAGGGATGTTTTATTATTCACACAGGGCATAATAAACCAGGCACGCTCGGTTAGCAACACTTAAACTCCCCGCGCTGTAGCGGTTAGCCGCTAATGCGACAGCAGTGATTTGGACATGTCCTATTAATAGTGCAGGGGAGGTTTCCATGCATGCTAATAATGGTGTGTATTAGCTATTAATAGAATCACATAGGGGGTCCTGAGATGGGAGAACATTTCTGCGTAGAGAAAAGTGTGAGCGTTCTCAGTGTGTGTGTGTGTGTGTGTGTGTGTGTGTGTGTGTGTGTGTGTGTGTGAGACAGGTCAAGGCTACACCCTGTATCTTTCTCCAACCGTTAGCGGTGACGCAAAGTCAGTGTTTGTGAGTCAATTCACAGGGGGGGGGCTGTAAAGCAGAGAGACCCTGGATGGAGTGTGTGAGGATTTTGGCTGAGGTAGGATTGTGTGGTTGTGTAGGTGTGTGTGCATTTGTCAGTGTGTGTTAGAGGGAGAGAGAGAGAGAGAGAGAGAGAGAGAGAGAGAGAGAGAGAGAGAGAGAGAGAGAGAGAGAGAAAATGGGAAAACAGGGAGGAGTGTGCGAGACAGAAAGCGGATGGTGTGGTTTTGAGGCCGGTATGATGCGATGTGATGCAGATGGAAGTTTGGAAGTGTTGAGCGCTCCTCCTCAACATGGATATTTAATGACCTGAGACCTGAACCAGGCCCCAAGATTCTTCCTCTCCCTCCCTCTCAACCACACATCCTTCTGGTTCTCCACCCCCGACATCGAGACGAGGAGAGAAAGCTTCCCTTCTGTGCTCGGAGTCAATGTATGTGGCAAGAGCTCAGAAACATCAAGGAGAATATAGAGAACCATAAGTCAAACTAAAGATAATGATGTCATCATAATAATAACAATGTCATGTATGAAACAATTTTCAGAATAATCAAAATACTAAAAATGCAATTGTCTCAACTCAGAAACACTGGAATAAGTTATTCATTATTGTTTGATCCGTAACATTGTTGGTCTAAGAACAAGTATCTTAATAATGATGTTAATTATTTTGGGTTAGAAAATATAAAGCTCCTTTTGACATTATATTTGATCTTGTCTTATTATCACATCATTTTAGAAATACAGTTGATTTAATAGGACGACAGCTTGAGGATTTATCAAATATTTTGCTGTCAACTCTGCAGTATATTTCATGTTAGCCAAATTTGAATAGACCTGATCAGGTGGTCGAATAAAAAGTACAAGATAAGATGTAGGAGCATGATGTCAAAGCCAAAAGAGAACCGGTTCAATTCTTTAAGAAGGAAATATATTCAGTCAGTTGTAGGAAAGGTAAATAATTCAACATTAAGTAGTAGGTGAATAGTGCAGTCTTTTAATAAAAAGTAATGTGACAGGGTCATCTACCTGTGACAGGCGTTATTTGATTATTATATATTTTTTTAATTACTTTAAAACATGTTTGCTTTGTGCAAAAACAGCATGGTCATATCTAGGAAAAAGAGATTTTGACGACTAGACGCTTCAATGCACAGAAACACAACATCGGAGCTGGCATTTGTTTATCAAAATGCTTTTCTTAAGCAGAAGTTGTACATAATGTTGTGATATCAATATCTTCAGAAAGAGCTTTGTGACAGTGAGAGAGGGAAGGGGGTTGAGGGTGTGTGTGTGTGTGTGTGTGTGTGCGAGTGCATGCACTGGGCAGGTGTGTGTTGACAGAGGTGACTGTTTTCTCTCTCCATATTTTGACACATAACCATATCACTCCCACATTAAAAACAGACACATACATGTGCAACACACAAACACACACTAACACTCTTCCTCTCACTTTATTTCATATTTGGATCCTGAAATCACTGCGACTCTGACTGCCCAAATACAATCCCATATTGTGTATCTATTCCTGCATGTGTGCGTGCGTGTGTGTGTGTGTGCGGGCATGCGTGATCGGCGAACATGTTCACGCATGTGTGTGTGTGTGTGTGTGTGCATCATGCTGCTGAATAGGTATTGTTTTCCCCTGCGCTTCTGATCGGGCAATTTGGCAGCGGGCTCAGGGAGGGGATGCTAATGCGGATCTAATGAGTCGGCGGGCCTGCAGGATTGAGAAGTGTATCGGCGCAGTAATGTGGGGAGATGGGCCTGTGTCGCCTTGAGGGATTAGGCTTTTGAGCTACAGTGGATGGGGGACCCCAGCAAGACCGCCTCCTTCCACCGCTTCCCTCCTCCCACCGCTTCCCTCCTCCCACCTTATACCTTTCCTTCTCTCTCCTGAACACTTCCCCTGGTGGATGTACGGGCTCTAGCCGAAAGCCGGACACACCCTGGGAGTAATTGATTTCTTCAGCCCTCCCTTTAATGGCGGTGGTGGTGGTGATGGTGGAAGAAGCCCTTAGTCTTGGTGTTTTGTCAGTGCACACATGCACGGCACTGACGCATGTGAAAATTAAACCAGGATTGACGGATTAGTTGCCAGTGAGCTAGTGCCTGCTTGCCATAGCTGGAAGATCACTGTCTTTACTGGTGTTGGTGGGAGAATGGTTGCAGAGAGAGAGAGAGAGAGAGAGGGAGAGGGGGAGAGAGAGAGAGGGGGCTTACAGGAGATATCTGTTCTGAGGTCATGAATGGAGACAATGAAGTGCGAATGTGCTGTTCACCAAAATTGCAAAAACAAAACACTATTTTCTCCATCGTGCAGATAGTTTTGTTTTCATTTGTTCAGGTTTTGCATCTCTGAGAATTCTGTCTCCACCCAAACACAACACTAGGATTATATTATTCACAGTATTCAGAAATTACGTGAAAAAAAAAATCAAGCGGCAACTTCTCTTTCCAGAAACAATATCCATGTTACTGTAATATAATAATAATCCACAAAACAAGAAAACAGATCTTTTGAAAAATGGGTGAAGCGTCCCGTTAACTGCACGTGGGTCTGTATAGTGAAGCATGCGTTTATGTTTAAACGTGAATGTAGGTGTGCACATTTGAGAGATGAGTGATGAGTGTTTGATTATTCCCCTTGTACTGTACCCCTAAAGGCCTGCTGCTGCGTGTGTGCGTGTGTGAGTGTGTGTGAGTGTGCGTGTGTGTGTGTGCGTGTGTGTGTGTGTGTGTGTGTGTGGGGTGGGAGTGATGGCGAGGGTGTGTGTAGTTGGGCTGTGCTAGTGGGGTGATCATGTCTCGGCATTGATATTCAAATATGCCCTGAAAATACAAACCCTTATGTCAGGGATCAAGGACTCGCCTGGTTTCAACACAATCACTTCACTGTGTATGCTTCTCTCATAAATAAAGGAGCAGCGCTCTACTTCATACCACTGTGTTTTAATTATTAAGATAGAACCATGGAGGTTATCTCTCTGTTCACTGCCAGCAACTAGAGACGCAAGAAAATTTGAATTTTTGCCAGCACAGTGTTTCAAGAGCAACACTGTAAGGTGGCACAATTGAAGGACAATAGAATTCAAGTACTTAACTCTCAATCTTCAAAAAAAAAGACCCAGAAAAGCACAACTAACTAAACAGAGCCAGTGATGACACTTTAAATCCTCTGATGCTGTGGCTACGATGTTAAATAAGACTTTACAGCTTATTTAAAGATGGCTACGTGAAGTGAATTTTCATTATGTTGAACACCCATATACATGCTGTAAAGCTGGTCAGCATTATAAAATACGAACGTTGGGCGAGGCGCATTTCCTCTCTCATTAATTTAACCAGAGGACCATTATTTGTTTTCCCAGCGTTCATTAGTCAGGTGAGGCTGACATGGCGGGCCACCACAGTTGGGAGGCGAGGACATTTCCTCCGTTTGTAACCAGGCAGACAGGAGGTGTGCCTTTGTGTTTAGAAGTGTATTACGTATTGCTTGTTGCCAAAGCACGGAGGTAGGTGAAATGGTAAAGGGTAGGGGGAGAGGAAGGCAGAGAAGAAGAAGAAGAAGAAGAAGAAGAAGAAGAAGGGGGAAGCAGTTACGTAGTAGTTTCAACCACATCGATCGCCTGTTTTTAATCGGGCATAACAAATATAACTTCCCTTGAATTGAATTCCCCAGGTAAACCGTTATAAAACTAACCTTGTTATATCTATTGACAGGGCCTTTAAATAAATATTAGAGCCATGTGCAGGAGGGGGGGGGGAGGTTCCAATCCATTGATTTCTGTGAAAAAAAATAAAAATACCATTGTACTCATCTAACGAAGCACACCTCTACTGCTCCTCTCCCTCCCTCCGACTTATTTTCCACCCCCCCCCCCTTCCCACTCTCCTTAGCATATTAGGTGGAGAATAATGTGAAAAAATGCTTAGCACACGGGAACGAGGCCGGTGAGCACAGACGTGGGAGTGGGTCCCCCGGGGGTGCGGTGGAGCCCCTATCCCATAAATCCCGGCTCTGGTGCAAACAATCAATTTTCAATTTTAATTATTTACCATGGCCTGCCGGACAGAGGCATTTATTTTCCCGCTCTGTCCGGATTAAAAATTAAAAATTAGGGGATTAATATTTGGTAGAGTGGGCAGAAAACAAAAAAAAGACCCACTCAAAAAATTCTTTATCATCTTTCTCCCCTTTCCTTATGCGACGGGCGAAGGTTAGTGATAGCCGAACGAGTCAATCGATGAGTTCATAAATTTTCTCGGGCCTCCGTCGGCTGGCCCCTGCCACTCTTGCACCCATTGCTGTTTTAGCCTGGGCTCCATCTACCGGAGCCCAGCAACAATAAGCCTGTGTGAGGGGAGAAACTGGCAAAACGTGCAGCTCAGCACTTTCTGTCCCAGCCCTCCAGGTTCTGGCCTCTACTCTCACTAGCTAACCGATATTTCATCTGTAAATTTAATTACAGAACCTGGAGCAATACAGCCAAGGTATCCCCTGTCAAGCTCTCATTCACACAGAACTGGTATTACAAGTGGCAACCTGCAATAAACTGCAATGTGAAAACACTCTGCAGCCACAGTGCAGCTCAAAGAGCTTCAGACAAACCAAATAAAATTGGTGAAGGTTTACAACAGAAGATGTCGGTTTAAATAACGTACGACCATACATAACATTTTTTCCTGCGCCAAAAGACACTGTACCTTCTGAACAGTGTTACCGTCTCACGGCCTGAAATACAAACAAGCGACACTACCTTTTAACAAAAGACATCATGCTTAAAATAAAAGACCTGCCCATCGTCAATTAACAAACGACAATTAAGGGTCCATCGCTCACATCTCTGGCCTTGTTGGAGAGAAGAGAAAAGCACCACACCAACACACTTTATTGTCACACTTTTCAGCATGATGTATCCAGCGGTCTATAGGAGGGACTCTAATGTGTCCATAAATTTCCGCGGCTGAGCACACCGGCTTCTCTGGAGTGAAGGCTTTAATGCCGATCAATGGGGTGCTGCTGATGATCTCATGCTTGGTGTTTGTGGTGAACGTTTTGTGTTTTAAAATATGTAGCTGGTATGACTTTGTTAGCCGTCAACCTCTGGAATAATCTGTATTTCCTGGTATCATTAAGCTGTTCTATAGTATTTTGTACTGTATGTTTCTATGGGAAGACATCTAGATGCACTTATGAAACGTAAGGTCAAACTATCTTTGGCAAGTGATGAGAATAGGCATCTGAAAGAATAAAAGCAAAGCATTAAACATGCTCAGCAGGTCATGTTATCACTTTTTACAATCAATTAGTATTGTTTTTACTCGGTCCCCTTTAACCACTGTGGGATTTCCACGTGCATTAATTCAAAAATATTCAGATGCATTTGAAGAGAAACAAGATTTAATTTACAAAACAATGTTTTGTTGAAGCCTGGAAAGAGATGTGTAGACGATAACTATTCATCTGATAACAGCAAGTAAAAGCCACATTAATGTTTAGAAGGCAAACAGAACACATTGGGAGACCGGCTTATCATCCTCTCTGGCCAGAATAATCCTTCAAGTACTGGAACAATACATCTTTATGAATCAACCAGGGGTCCCATTTCCAGCACTTTTCAAGGTGATTTTCAAAGATGATCTAGCTGGTAAGACAGACACTAATATGTTCCTTTGAACATATGATGTCTGATTTTAAAAGATGTGCAGACTACGGCTATAACTTATCTATGAAATCATTTCTTGATCATTAATGATCTTTAATCATCTCTTAAATTAGAAATGATGAGGAACTAATCATAGAAAAATGCAAACACACCTGCAGATGCAGGCAAAACAAGCTAGCAAAGCACGTCAACATGCATACCAATTTCACGTTATTCCACCGTTTAAAACAAGTTGGGAAGAAGGCAACGTTTCATAGAGTTTCCACAACATAACCGAGACCGAGGCCAATTCAAAATACTATTCTCCATAAACTACCATTTGAACGTCAACATGATCCGGAACACAACTTAGCCCTTTTTAGATGTCAATGTTATCCGTTTTGGGGAACTCAAGATTGTCCAGGACATTTTATTTTTATTTCATTTTCCATGTGATTCCATGACTGGAAAATTGGTTTTCCAGGACGCATGGTTTAAAAAAAAAAGAATGTCAAACTTGGTTCGTTCATATCCAGCTAATCAGGATACGACTGGGGCTATTTGCTATACATCACCCTGTCACATCGAGCCTTTATCCCAGATAAATAGAAAGAGGAAGAGGGCCAAAATAGACTTATAAAAATGAATAATACTTTTCTGCTGTTGCTGAAAAATAAGCATGCAACTGCCATACCGTTTTTTTTTTTTTTGCAGTTTTGAAAGTGAGTCTTGCGTGGTTATTTACATATTCAGTTACTTTTTTTCTGATTCCTGAAAAACACCACTTTTGCAGATATGTGGTTTCTATACGACTGAAGTGAGTCAGAAAGGTAGCGAAACCGGGTGAGGAGGAGACATTACAATTCACAGCGGAGGAAAGAAACAGCTAGCCTCTGGCTGTGTGAGTAGCTGCAGACAGGTAGACATAGAGAGCAACAAAGATACAAATAACTGTCAAGGCCCAGAAAGAAACAAAGCGAGCGATGGATGCGGTGGGGGAAAGGGAGATCTGAGCAGGAAAGAGACGAAGAGACAGAGGGAGACGGAGAGTGTTTTAGTTCAGAGCAGAATGTTGTTATTTATCTGGTGGCTGCTAAACAAATAAGGAGACTCCCAGTTCTGTGATTGTCTCCGTGGGGTGCTGTCGGATTTATCTTCCCTCAGCATGCAACAAACCCTCAACACTCCAGCTGTGCTCTCTCTGCTCTCTCAACATGTTCCCCAAAGATTCTCCATACGTGTTTTTTTTATTTTGTCTGTTTCAACATTCCTCAATGTCCTTCACAATGTTCCTCAAGTTTTGGTTTAACATTTTTCCTGTATTTTATCTAGGAAAACGCTAAGTTGAGTCCACCACCACTTAAATCTGCATCTTTAGATGTAAGATTTTTTTTATATTTGTGAATACAAAGAACAGAGGAGCAATTAGCATGGAGAGGAATAAACTCTTACTTACTGACTAAAGGGCAGGCTTTCTCCACAGACGTAATCTGGGTTCAACAGAACGTCATTCATAATGTTAAGCACTCAAGGCATTCAAACAAGACTCCATGGATTTGTGCAAAGGAGGATTCAACTAGCAATGCAAAAGTGTTGAGCAGATCAGTGAAACTCCTGCACCTACAGCTCCAGCACCTGCTACCTCTGCGTCCACACTTCCTCCTGCAGCTCTCGTAGAAGCCAACCATGGCCTGGTCCAATGCCTTAAAGTGGACCCCCTTTAGAACAGCTTAGACCTCTGACCTTTAGCTAGGACTGGGGCCTCTGACACCTGTGTGGCCAGAGGAAGAGGAGGTGAAAGCGGAGGTGGAGAAGGCTTGACCTCTCTTTCTGCATCTCTCTGAAGTGTTCGGTCGCAGCTAAGGGTCAAGGGTTTGACCTCTGGGCCGGAGGGGTTATTGAGAGCTGTTGACCCCTGCGACAGACCACTTGACCCTGCTTACCGTTGGGCTCAGGGAGCTTTCCTTGGTCCAGGACCCTGTGGCAGTAGCTTCCACCCCAAGCTCAGAGCGAGAATCGGTCAGGGCCGAACAAACGAGGTCAGGGCAGCAGTGCTGGGAGATTTATGTCCCTCTGAGGCTCCGTTAGCCTTCTGGCTGGGAGACCGAGCTCAAAGCTAAGGTTTGTGTGCTGCTGCCTCGGTACCGACATTGTTGCAAACAGGAGGCTAAATGGTAACGTAGGAAGGAAATGACCTCGTCAGCTGCGGTGCATGCTAAATATTGAGTTTTCTTTTTGCAGTAAACTGAGTTTTCTCTTTTGGCACTAGGAATAGTTACCTGCACTTAACAAAAGCAAGTGCTCAGTTGAAAATGTAGAAGTTTATGATATAAAACCTTGAGGCCATCTGATGTAACTGTTGAGACACAACAACAGAAAGATGGACAGGAGTAGAAAATAAGAAACCAAGAACTGGGTGGAAAACTATTTCTGTCACATTTCTTCCTCTAATTGTTGCGTACCTTGAACCATGCTTTCTGACTATCATTCTTTTTTTAGGTCACTAGGAAGGAAGAATAGCAGGCAAAGATAATGACCTCACACTGATGATCACTCTCCGCAAGCGATAAAGTAACAATAAGTCAACCTGCAAACACTAAAACTTACTAACTCTCCCTCATTCTTCCTTGAGCCCCATAACATATAAATAAATAAGTGCAGAACACACATATCAATCTATCTCCCTTTCCCTGTGCACCACCCTCTTTTAAAGCAGTGCTGCGGGCTTTTACCCAAATGGCGTCAGGGCCATCGGTATCATTTATAACAGGACGGCAGCACTAATGCAGCGCATGGTTCAGCCAGGATGTTTTATTCATGCTGTTTTATTATTAGGGCCCCACTTAAAAAGGTGAGGCACTCTCCTCTCCTCTCCTCTGGCCGCCTCTTGCCGGGGCTGACTGAGGCACGAGCTTTATCTATCACCCTGACAAGAGCGTCTTCCCTGGGAAGTCTTTCAGAAAACTTCAAACACCCTCACTATTGATTTCTTCCCCCCCTCTCCACCTGGGCACCGGCATACATCTTCACCCCACCGTGCAGAGAGACAGAGAGGGGTTGGAGGGAGGAGGCAGTGGAAGTAGAAAGAGAAGTAAGGAAGAAAAAAAAAAGGATGGAAGTAAAGTAAGAGAGACTCAGAGATAAAAGTGAAAGAGAAGAAGCCTGGCCACTGCATAACAATATGGGTGACCTCACTTTGCTTCATTGCTCCAATTCGTGTTAGCTTCAGATAACCGTGGCTGGCAAGCAGACAAGCGCAGTGATTACAGCGTCCACGGTATGCTAATTGTGCGTTCAAACAACACTTTGTGACACGTGGTTGATTCAAACTGAAAGATCATATGCACATTGTACATCCTATGCCAAGTGATTGTTGGCAAAGCCTTTGTAGTCAATCAAAGATTCTTGGCCATGAAAGCAACACCTTGAAAGGGGAGGACGGGCCTCGAATCCCAGAGACAATGGAGACACTGTCATTTTCTACTACAAGGGGAAACATGAAGAGGTTGCAATTAAATCTTGAATTAATAACGCCACCATGACGATTGGCCCCATTTCAAGCCACTTCTTTAAAATAACAGTCTTGTGTCTCCGTTGTCTTTAGTACTAGAAAGACCGACAGGGAGAGAGGAAACTAGAGCGGATCTGTACAATTGCATAGTGAGATGGACAACTTTAATGTCATCTGCATAAGACTCCCCTCTCTATTGTATCGTTTTGTGGCAATTTCAACAGGATGTACAAAAAAATTAATGGAACAAGGACCCTTATTATTCTCTCTAATCAATGTCTCTCCTTGATAACAAAGAGACGCCACCGCGTCTACGATTTGAGGTCGTTTGATGATGAGATTTATTACCTTGCCTATTTGTTGGCAGAAGAGAAGGCTCGTTGATACGGAAGGAGATATGATTTAATGAGTTGTTGATGATTTATCCTCAGATGGTTAATGAGAAACGGTGGGCCTGTGAACTATTTGAAAGTGCAGCAATATTTAAAGATTGTTTTAGAGCCCTGCACTCACTCTAAGGGGTACACATAAATTAAATAATAGACTTGAGCTGATAAGCAAGTAATTAACACCATAAAGTAACAAGACAAACAGGAAGGATGTGTAAGTGTGGGTTCAATTCAATTCCCGGCATGTCATTGGGCAGCCTTTCTGACCGACGGAAGCTTTAGCTCTATAAACATCTTTAATTGCAGTGTTTCTTTGTTGAATAGTCTTTAACTACGCCATTAATCCATTTATTTACTTGGGTGGTAAAGAGCTTACAGTGAATGTTCCGAAGATCTTTTTCAGCGGTGTGAATCTTCTGCGTGGTTGTAAAGACCCCCTGGCACTCTAACACACTCTGAAATCAATAGCACAAGGCCCCATAGGAGAAGCTGGGTGGAAGCCATTGATTGACACGTTGCTCTCATGTCAAACAGTAGAACATGGCGTGGCAGCAACCACCTGCCGTCTGCTCCACCTGCCGCCGCTCTCACCTCTCTACCAGACTTCACTAGATAAACATTGCATTCCTAAAAAAAGGAGTGTATGCTTCGTATTTTTTTTAAAGTAGAATTTTAAAAAAAATACTGTGCGATGCTTGTGTTATATATATATTTTTTTAAGAACTGTCAAATTGAATTGTTCAGTTTCAGCTCACATCCTTATCAGCGATGGTAAATGCCTCACAGCAAACAAACTGTCACTGAACCTGACTTCTAACAAATGTTTTTATCGCTTCAAAGTATTTCTGGATCCCCAACGGGCCCGCCAAAGCACCTTTGTGAAGCGGAGGAAAATTACTTGCTTGTACGTGTTTTTTTTGTTATTGTGTTACCTCCGACATCCACCCCTCTCCACCATCTACCCTGTGCCGTTGTAGCCTCTGGCCATCTCAACTCGACCTAGGTGGCTTGTTTGTCTTTACAGCAAGGGCTCACGTCTCTCTTCAATTCCATTGATTCTCGTTTGCACTTTGGTTGGAAAGAGAGAGGAAGTGCACCTGAGTGTTTACCCACACTGCGATGTTTGCAGCGCCTGGTGTTGTGCGCCCTGAAAGAGGCATAAATTAGCGCCCTCTACTATGGCACCCTGAAGCAACCTCCTGGTGCGCGACATCAATATGGAGCGAGAAGCAAGCTGCGAGCGCGTACTGTCAGAGGCCAAATGGTTAGGAGGAGATGTCACTATTCAGCAGATGCTAGACAATCACCTATTCTCACACATATTCACTAATGTCGACTTCCAGAAATGGACACATGAGCATCTGTACACGCACACAAATGCATGTAAAAACACATACAATTAAATGGGTTGATATAAATAAGTACACAGAAACACCAATTAAGTATATCCCCGAAGTCTTCCTCCTTAATTTTGAATTTGCATAGATACTCGTGAAAGTGCAAACACAGATGCACACATCTTTACTTCGGCCCTGAGTTCTCCTTTCCTCACTCATGACGCACGCTTTTCCTTCAACTAAACAAATAATGATCCTGAAATGACAGTTCAGATGAAATGTACTGTATGTGTTACAAGTGATATGAAAATGAAGACCAGTCCAATGAAAGACAAAAAAACAAACAAGCCCAAATTAATATTTCATCATCAGTGAAATATTCATAAGACCTCTTATCAACCCTTTGTGTTGCATTTGTGTGTGTGTGTGTGTGTGTGTGTGTGTGTGGAAGGTGAGCAAGAGGAGGGGGCATCTGGGCATCTAATACGTCCCTCAAATGTGATGAACACCGGGAAAGAAGACAAAGACTCCTGAGCATTCATTAGTGGTGCTCCTACATGAGAGAGACAGAGGGTGCAGGGGATGGTAGTATATATATTTTTTATGGCTGTTCTCACACAACGTATACATTTGAAACACATGCTCTCTGTCTTTCAGTCCCACTCTCCTCTTTTCTCTGTATGTGAATTAGCACTGAGAGCAAATGTAGCTTGATCTGCAGACAGATCTTTTTTCAGTCCGACACATGAGGTTATTCTACAGACATCTGACCGTCATGACAGCAATGTTCAAAACATGTGTGGTTTGTTTGTGGATGTCCAAGAAGCAGAAATGTTCCATGTGTTGTGATAGTGTGGCAAAAAAAAGAAGACATTTTGTATTTCTGTTTGTGTGCATAGAAGACATTATGAATATTAGGACTGTTTGTGATGATTGCACACTCAACATTACATCACATAAAAAAGGTTTTATGTTGAAAATTAAAAAAAAATATTAATCGGGATAAGTCTAAATTATGTATTCAATAGATTTATGGCAAAAACTAAAAGACAGACTTTAATATTTTTCAAATCTGACATGATTGTATTGTTTGTTTTTCAGAAATTGCAGATATGCACCACAGAAACAGTGGTTGCGCTACCGTGCCTAGCAGTGTGCTCTGTAGAGTGAGTGAGCTCCGCGGTATGAGGTAAACACTCGCTGTTGTCTTGAAAATCAATTCTCCCTCTCCTCCTTTAAGTGGTCAATATTTTTTGTTTCTCGCTGCAAGCTCCACCATGGCCCCTTTAATTCAATGGGCCAATTAGAGATACCGTCATGTCTAATTCCGACTGCGGGGATGCTTGTTTGTGCTGTTACCTCATCCCTGGTGAGAGTCAGGAGGGGGCAAAGTGGGGGAGTAAATGGCACACTCTGTCCAGTTTAACCCTGGCACCCGCTTGTCCTCACAGGAACGCCCGCCCCTTTATTTCCTCCTCACCCCTCCCGCTTTCCCCGTTCTTCCCGGAGTCAAGGACGAAAGCAATTGATGCGAAACTTTCAAAAATGAATTTGGCCACGTGTGTCACTTACGGAGCGGGAAGGAGGGGTGGCTGGGGCCAGGCCACCACCACTCCACCGGGATCGTTTGTTACTCAGCCCTGATTGGCCCTGACAAAACAATACCCTAAAAACTCACCAAAGTAAATTATGGTCCCGGTAAATGGCCAGCGCGGGTGGGGTGGAGAGGAAGGAAGGAAACGGCCGTCGGTCGGGACAGCGGCCCTCGAGCTGCTTTGGCCCACTGCCAGACGCAAAACAAAGTAATGCGCTTTTGATATTAATAACGGAGATGATATTGATCCGTACTGGGGCCAGAGTCACTCTGCCTCCCTTCAGGGTGGGCCCCCATTGAGAAGGGGGAGGAGGGAGGGAGGTAACGAGGAGGGGTGCTCCTTGAAGAACCAATACCCCACTCCCAGCTCTCCGACTCTCATCCACCTCCTCCTCCACAACCTCCTCCTTGCTGAAAGCCCCTTTTCCTGAGGGTCCATTTCATTTGAGTGTCTTTAATTATGTGAAATGGATTCTATGGGAAAAAGAGAAATGGCGGCGGTGGTGGGCACTGACAGAAGGAGAGGTAAAATAAAAAAAGAGAGAGAGAGCGGTAAAGGGGTGGCTGTGAGCTTCCCTTTTCTGTGTCAGATTCACAATTCTGTCAGCAGCCGTGTCCGTTTCATCCGCTTCTTTTTTTGTTGGGATGGATTTTCTTTCTGTGTGTGTGTGTGTGTGTGTGTGTGTGTGTGTGTGTGTGTGTGTGTGTGTGTGTGTGATTGTGTGTCCTGTGCTTTCAGGACAAATACAGGGAGAGTGTGGAGGATACAGAGGCAGGACTGAACATAAAACTAGTAAATCGGCAAAATAGTGAGGTGAAACGGTTTAAGGAATTTGGTCAAGCACACATATGCCTTGAAGGTCACGGAATTCTCCAAATTGTGTCGGACATTTTTTGGGGAGATATTGAATGAGTGACGCTCCTCTCTTTTCGTGGAAACCTAAGCTCGTTGCCCTTGAGTAACCTTCTGCACCTACTACTGAATGTAGTGTGGCAGCTCTGCGCGTGTGTGACCGGTGTTGAGTGTGAACGCGCCAAAAGAACACGCTCCTTGAATCAACGGCGAACTGAAAGTATCCATTTGTAACTAATGACTTCCCTACATTTACTGAGATTTACTTTTTCCTTTGCATTGTAGAGCAATAGAACAAGTGTGTGAAGTGAAAGAATGGGGAAAAAGCACAGAAAGCTCCTCTGGGTTACTGTACTGCTTGCAACCATTCAACATGGAAACAATGCAAACAAATGAGGCAGTGCATTAAATAATTAGTGGGTCCACACTAACAGCTTTGACTCCGCCGGCAACAGTGTTGTTGGGAGCAGCGGAAAAGCCGAGCACTAACACACTGAAGTCATACATTCCCACCAAACACAAACATGCACACACACACACACACACAAACAAACAAACAGATTGGCCGTGCGATGCTGGAGGCGGGTTTAATTTTTTAATGGAGTTTATATATTTTATTCCTTCCCCTTTGTCGTTTTTTGTTTGCCGTCTCTGGTGACAGCCATCAAGTGTTGTCAATTTATGAAGCAGCACTATTTTCTGTACCGGGGGGAATTCTTCCGACAGAAATAGAAAACTCACACATACCAAGTTGAAAAGACACTGTGCCACGAAGTGATATTATATCTTCTTCTAGAAACGGGAACCCGGGGAGCTGTGCGAGTAGAGTTGGTCAGACAGCGTTTATCTTGGTAATTTATATCACCCCTGACAAAGTGATTTTAACACAACCTGAGAAATGACACCGCCTGAGGAGCTTTTCTCACAAAGTGAATAACTCTATACTGTAAGCGCAGCGTTTTGCCGTTTCACGAATGACAAGAAAAGTGCAGTGTTGTGGAAGACGGACACGACAAGACAAGGCAAGGTTAAACGAAAACATAAAAGAACTAGAATAGCGTCAAGACAGACGCGTACAGGAAGGGGAGATGGAGGGGCCGACTGACTGACAGAGTGATTAATAAGAAACAGCAAGGTACACACAGTGAGAATGAGCATCATTTGCATCTCGCTTCCTCATGGGCGGTGTCTGAGCATTATTTACAGCGGCTAATGGTTTTCCCACAGGAGTCCATCGGCAAACCAGAGAACCAGCATCCCTCTTTCTCCACATCTCTCTCTCTCTCTCTCTCTCTCTCTCTCCCTGGATCACTCTCTCTGTTTCCTTGCTCCTTCTGTTGTCACGGGGACAAAGGTGAGCCCTGACAAGCCAGGGCCAAACATTTGCATAGAAAGAGCCTGCGTTCCTTCTACATGTCCTTCCCCTCCTTCGGCCGCAACTAATGATACACGAGCATGACGTATCTGCCAGGTGGAAAAGCCATTGGTCTTATGCCAACTGCTGCACGGTGTGTGTCAAACCAGACTGTGATTAATAAAGCACAGATATACTGTAAGCGTATATATATATATCTGTGCTTTAATCATATATATGTGTATGGGTGTACTGTACATGTATTATCACATGCTTGTACTAGCTTTGTGATTGCATACACACGTGTGGACAGAAAACGCACAGGGGCGAACACTTGCTCGCAGTTAATTGAGGATTCATTACTCCCAATGAAAAGTTAATCAAAAATGTGATAAATATTTCATGTGAATTGGGCCCACTGTTAAACACACTCCAAAAAAGGTGCAAATTCCCCTCGTCCTATAAATTCCTGGCATAGGCGATGTTGTGTACCAACCTGTTAACCACCTTGCAGCATTCTCAAACAGTCGCAAGGAAAGCTCACACGCACACCTTTCATTGATTTGTTTGTGTTGCATGCTACCTCGGTTTGCTAACAAATGAATATATTAGTAAACCACTGCAACAAAAAACGCTTAATTTTCACTGTTTTAATGGGGCCAACAATAACAGCATAATAGATAGTGAAAATGAATGAGAAAGGAGGTCATGTAGGCAAATTATGTTGGTTATAACTCCATTATGTGTGTGATTTCAAAAGTGAGCTTCTATCTGTGCGTCTGGTCTGTTTATAAGTGCAGTGTCCAAAATGTTCACTGTTGCAGTTCACTGTTGGGTGGCGACTGAAATCAAAAAGCATCTTAAAAAAGATGTAATTGCGAAGCGTAAAAAACGATCACGTTATAGTTAAATTTGAGTGAATATATTGTGTAAAACAATTTCATACGTATCACCTCAAACAGTGCTGTATATGTATCTTATATGAGAGTCATGTAAGCAAGCAGAATAAATCTTGATTTTCTGATTCACTCTCAATTGCACTGAAGACAAATGTCTTCAGGGTTGACCACAATGGTGTGAACGTGGCCTCCATCTTCCACCTGTGTCAGACAGCTGAACGGGATCAAAGACTGAGTGTAACCCCAGCATCCATGTGCGGTGCAGTGAACAGCACTCTGATAGTGGGCAACAAATGCTTCCTCTTTGTCTGGATGGAGTCTAATCTTTGACCCTGAGGTGTTGCTGTGACAGACAAAAGGGAGAGTGGTGGCGAGGTTAGGGGCCACCGGTCCCAGCAGGCCACGTTGACAAGCCAGAACTTGTGCTTTTCAAGACTGTCTGTCCATCCCACGAATACACACACAACCTCCCACCCATCAACCCATTCACCTGAACACCTCTTTTGTCTGTTCCTCCGCACGCAGCCCAGTAGAACAAAAGAGAGAAGGAGGTCAAGACGGGGACCGGCATATATTCCTGTAGATTTAAGAGCTTTCTTCACTTCCCGTCTGCGTATGTTCATCTACATATCAGCCCTGCAACACACACGTGCACACACACACACACACACACACGTTTGTCCATTTTTCACCATTGCTTGCATGTCTACAAATATGTCTATGTACCTTCTTTTTTTTTTTCATTAGGCCAAAATACAAACTAATGGTGAAAAATCAAGTGGGCGTGAGTATTAGAGAACGCCCTCCCTCTCCTACTGCTATATTAAATATTGAGTCAGAAATGAGCTGGAAGGTGTCTATAAATGCTAAATAATGGAGAGGCTGCATTCGTCTGGGTCAGAGCTCTCTCTCTCCCTCTCTGTCTTCTCTCTGATACATTATTAAATGAGGATGCACTTCCCCAACGCAGCAGGAGAGAACAAGGGGCAGGGGGGCACCCTGTCTTCTCCACAGGAATGGTTGGGGGGGGGAGGGAGTGATAGGTGCAGATTCACAGACTAGGTGTGTGTGTGTGTGTGTGTGTGTGTGTAGTGAGGACAACAGGCAGAAGAGACATAAGCATCCTCCAGCTTGGTCCCCCTCCCCTTCTACATCCCCATTACACACACACACACACACACACACACACACACACACGCGCGCGCGCGCGCACACAAACACAGCCTCCTTGCAGAAGTACCTTGAGCCCATTTGTACTAATGACTCTCCGTGCCTAATGCACTTTATGGAGGACGGGGCTGGATATTCATTTGGAGGGAGGGAAGGGGTGGGGGACGTGTCGGGACGAAGTGCTTTGCCATGCAGCTTCCCGTCCGCCCGCTTTAGCTGGCCGATTCTTCAGCAAGTGGCTCGGCCGGCACTTGGTCCAGCGGTAATGCGATTCATCACAGGTAAAGTAGGTAGGAGCCCTGATTGTCTCAAGCCTTTCTGAGCTGTCGAGCAGTCCATATCCACAACCAGAGAAAGTGCCCGGTCGATAACTAATCAAAGAATTGCAAAAACAAGTCTGCCGCACAGGGAAGGCCGAGTAAACCATAGGAAGATGTTCGAGTTTGACACGTGCGTACATACTGAATACACACTGCATCCTGCTACTCGTCATAGTGACTGAATTTTGTTTTTCTTCTACTTTGCTTTAATGTCACGTATTCAATCTTGGCAGTAAATATAAACCGCATGCTCTATTTTGAATGTTAAATTGCAACAATTGCAAAAACACAAAGTAATATCGAATAAATGAGTGGGTATGAATGTTTGCTTTGGTTGTTGGAGCCGTGTCCACCAGCCTCCGAGGATTTCCCTCATCACATTTGCCTTTGTTCTGAGACTTTTGTATGTTCACATGTGAAGCGTTCCCAGGGTGCGTGGCATGAAGCAAGTCTTAGAAAACACGCTCATTCAAGGTGACAGTACCAATAAACATCTCCCTTCCTTGGTTTTATGTGTTCCCGTGTAAATAGCTGCTCTGGGACGGTAATTACGGCAGAGGAGGGAGGTTCCCGCATCCCTCGAACACAGAGGAGGCTGGAGCACAGAGACCGGTGGGGGTCCCAAAGTTGGAGTTACAGGGACCCCCCACTCTCCCTCAGCTCCCTTTGCTCGCCACCAGGGAGGACGCTGCCGCAACCGGTGGCGGCGTCTCAGGACAGAATAAAAACAAACTGACAAATGCACACAAGCCCGTTCAAGTATGAACTCACACTCTCTCTCTTTTTCTCTCTCCTACACACACACACACACACACACACACACACACACACACACAGACGCGCTATAATAAATAAATAAGTCATAAAGAGAAGAATCGTTTGATGTTACCTTGTGCTGCCTGGGGCCAACACTACACTGGGGAGCACTGCCACCCCTGGCACACACACACACTCTATCTCACACACACACATAGACACACACACACACACACACACACTCCTTGGAGATGTAACTAATGTACGGGGCGGAGGGAGAGGAGCAGGCTCTCTGCCCAAGAGGCCCCGCGGACCACCTTTGGATCTGGGAGGGAGTTTCACTACAGATTTGAGGCAGAAGTGTGAACAAGATCAGGTGTGTTACCAGCTCTGATGCCCTGAATGCACTGGAAAAAGCACCGGTAGAGTGCATATACACATAGCATTAATAAAAAGCCAACAAACATTATTGGACTAGGATGAAGAAAACCAGAGCATTGCACCTTTAAGACTCACAAAAAGAAAACTAATGGAAGAGATCTGGATAAACAATTGTATTTGATTGATTAATACAAAGATGGATACATGAAATCCAAATTGACATTTTGCTGCTGGTCAAATAAAAACTGGGCCCTAAATATTCAACACTTAAAATGCTAAAATGACTCAATGACCTTGTTATCTGTCCCTTAAGCTAGATGAATTCCTGAGCCGATATATATACTGCAGATGTATTGTTATTGTGTATTTTGTCAAATAACTTACAAGAAATTGTACAGATATGCTAAAGATAAGTTTATGGCTGTTTTAAAACACTGTTGCCATGTCCACTGGAGAGGACTGACAAGTTCATTCTTCAACTGTTAAGTGTAGCGCTCACTTAGTCATCGTTCTTCAAAAATAAAAATGATAAGAATAAAGGTAACCAAAATAGTTTATTAATCTTTATTTGAAAAAGGACAACTCTCAAATATTGATATTGGTATCAGCATAAACTAAATTAGGAAGGGTAGGTATTCGTGGATAATCCTGTAGTCAACACCTCAGTGTTGCTGAGTAACTTTTTCTCTTACTTTTTCTGTTTTGTTTTTTTTCTTCCTCCTCTCTGCAGAGCAGTCATCCAATTGTTGGCCCGGACTTATTTTGGCTCCTCTCCCTCTGTGAAAATGACTCTTTCCTGGGGCACTGACAGCCACCTGCACCTCATTCTGTGGGTTGGTGTGTATGTTTTTGCATCGGCTGCATGCACGTCAGCACATGTCGGGGTGGAATCGTGTATTCTATTTTTGATTGAGAACGTACTCTGCAGAACAGGAAGTGAAGGGAATTATTATCAATCATTATTATTATCTCATTAGCGGAGGCTATTGATCACATCAGACATATCTGCCACACAGCTCTGAAACGTGTTTCTTCCAACATACAGAGGGAGAGTCAATCAGAGGAGCAAAACAAGTTGATAAGCACCTGCAGTATTACGCCGTGATGTGTAATCTCGAGGCATCATCGGGAAACAACTTAATAGTGGGGTGAAAGACGGATGGTTGGATATACTCCATTTAAGATGAGGACTGGATAAGATACGATAGACTGGATGGATACATTGATGGAGTTCAAGTTCCGAGCAGTTGAGATAAAGGCGATTAACTAAGAAAAAATAAAACTAATTTACTAGTTCATTGCAATTTACTAGGTAAAGACAACAACCGTGTAGTCAGAATATAAACTTGCTCGATGAACTGCCATAGCCTGACCTTAAGTCACTGTCTTTTGTGTAACATAGCAAATTAGCAAGTGATAATTAGGTTGCATTAATTGAAAAAACAAATCAATAAAGTTTTGTCGGAGCTCGCAATCAACACCCTGCAGCGGGCGCAAGCTTTCTCAGAGCGTCATTTGAAGTTCATAGAGCCTTCAAACGAAGAATTATTGGCGATGAAGCAAAAGTCTAACAGGAAGCACCAAAATGTGATTACCTCCCGTCAGCTGATGACCATGAATACTTCAGCCATGTTTACAGGCTTGTTGATTTCCTACACATCGGCTGAGTCTCTCAGCTCTGCAGGAAATTGATGGACTTCTAGTGATTTGCTGATTGTGTTGCTTGCATTGTCAACATGGGGTGAATTCATTCAACAAAATGTTTTTATTTGATATTTTGCTGCCAAATGTGATTACCAAAACATGTTATTTTATTTATTTTATAGTAATTTAATTTTGGTTGAACTGACATAAAAGAATATGCTTTAATTAAAAAATTGTAAAACATTTGTAAAAGGATCTGTAAGTCAATTATTCTTGCTTGTTTACTGGCCATTCACTACAGTTGCGTATGTATCTGCTCTCCCCTTTCAAAGAGAGACTTTAGTTTGAGAAATCTTTGAGAAACAACAAAAAGTCTCAGCGAGACTCTGGAAAAACTAAGACCAATATTCCAACAGTTGCTAATGTGCTGGTGCAGTCAGTGGCTAGTGTTGCAGGCTGCAAACAAACTCAAGGATAATATATTCAATTCTAAGACCATTAACTATAGGCCTTTTTTTAGCCAATATATAATGGATTGACTTTGAGTAGTGAAGTTTGGCCTGTGGCAGACCTATAGCCGCCACATTTGATCACTAAATGTTAATCTGCGTAAGGCTTGATCTTCTCAAAGGGTTAGAAAACTATCATGAAGTACACGAGTGCTGCTTAACTGTTGTTGTTTCAGTTAGTTTTTGCCTGGTGGCACTGGCCCACACCAGTGTTAGTCTTTTAGTTGGCATATGTTGGAATGTGGGGGATTTAATATCCTATGCCTCACAGTTGGAGCCTCGTTGAATAATGCAAGACACACGGGGGCAGTCTGTGGCTCGATTTTACTTTCGCCCTCCTCAAATAGGCCTACATGCTCTTTGCCAATGGCGTTTGTCGAGAGTTTTGTGGGCAAATAACAAGAAAGAGATGATTGAGTATTGTAGAACTGTAGGATGCTATCTCTGTTCTTCATTGAAAAAGGCAGCATTACAATATATTTACACATGGAATGGTGTCATTAAATAGGGAAGCAACCTGTGGAATGAAGGATCGGATGTGGAAACGTGGGTGTGTGTGGAATTAAACAATTAGCAACCTTGTGTGCATTTATATCGTCCCAGCATTAACATTTCTTGTTATTTTGATTTGAAATGATGAGCTGTGATGTAGTTGGTTAGAGCCTAGCAGGTGCTTTGAGTGCACATGCAACAACATGGCTTTGGGAAGTCTTGATTTTTAATGCCAAGGTTAGTAAATACTACGTTATTCTATAGAGCTACACTTTCACAGGTATTTAAAAGTTCCTGAGGAAAGTGATTTCATTTATTTAGAGAAGACACACCCGTACAAACGTCCCTAAAATAACACAAACGGTTCGATCCCCGGCTCTGCTAGTCCATGTCGGTGTGTCCTTGGGCAAGACCCTTAACCCCAAAATGTAATGAATATGAACGATTAGATAGTCCTAATGGGCAGTTGGCACCTTGCATAGTAGCTCCTGTCATCAGTGTATGAATGGGTATGAATGGTTAAATGATGACATGTAGTGTTAAAGCGCTTTGAGTGGTCGGAAGTCTAGAAAAACGCTGTACAACTACAGACCATTTATTGGATGTTTTTCAACCAGCTGACATGTAATCAGGCAGATAAAAAATAGTGTTATTCCCATTATGGCATTAAAGATGTTTACCTGGTCTGCAATCCACGAATATACCCGAAGTAGCACACTTTGGGTATTCTCGTAGCACGCCCACGACGCACTGGGCAAGGTGTACGAAAAGTGGGCAAATCGATAACGGAGAGCAGCCAGGTGATGTTTACACCTCCAAATGTTCACCACCCTGCCACTACACACAGCGCATCCAAGGAGGGCAACTCACATGCAGGTCACAGAGAAAGGGAATATCAATGGTGTGATTACTCAGACACACACATACATATAAAAACAACTGTGCAAACACGTGCACTTTTCCCCATTTAAAGTGAATTCTGTCTTTACATACAACCTTGCAAACCCTTAGCCACTTCATCTTGCTCCCCCTCTCCCAGCAGAAACTCTAAAATGTCACCGGGACAGCAGCATCTTTAAATAATCCTTCAGTTTGTTTACATGTAATGAGTGGTCGTGCACCGATGTGCGGTGCTGATAGCTGGAGAGAAGCGAATGGGCCTTCCATGTTTAAACAGGAGCATTAGGGTAAAGAGGTTGTTGGGATTTGCATGGATTTCATCCTTGCGTGTCAGTCAGCCCATGACTAGCCATAGAGATTGGGTTAAATTACAAACAAACACAAATACAGACAGGGAGTAATGGGGTCTGGTCTGGGATGATGACTGTCTGGGTGCCTTGGTTTTGGGATAGTGACGAGTGTGAATGTGTGTTTATGGATGCATTTGGATTTTCTGTGTGTTGTGTGTTTGCTTGCGTGAACATTTTTTTTTCACATTTGCATGCAAGTGTGCATGTTTGCATGCAGCCATACTTTGTGTGTGAACGATCGTGTGTGTCCTTATGGATGTGTGCGTCTGAATGTGTGAGACTGTGTTTATGTGTACCATGTGTCCATTTGATGAGGGCCAAAACACACAAGTGGAGAGCTGCCCAAGGGGTGATTGAAGTTGCTGACATTTTAAGGCTATTGAAAACAAAAGCTAATAGGCAGCGCCACGTGCTGGAATCGTGTCTGGTTCATGTTTAACAAAACAAGGTCACAGAGGTTGTCGGGCCATGAATCCATAAATAACTTGATAATGGGATTTTAAAACAAGCCGTCCACCAGTCAACTCCCCTCCTTTCGCACCCTCCCTTCTGCCCGTAACGGGCCCAGTGTGTATGTGTGTGTGTGCATGTGTGTGTCTTTCAAAATAGAGGGAATATTAGAATGCAAATGGATTCACACCGCATCCTCATAAACAACGGTGTTCATTTAACCCCCGACCTCTGCATTTAACTGCCCATCAAGTCATTTGTGTTGGGCAAGACACGTGGAAGTAGGCTGAGGGAGGCCAGCAGGAGTGTGTGTGCATGTGTGTGTGTGTGTGTGTGTGTGTGTGTGTGTGTGTGTGTGTGTGTGTGTGTGTATGCAAGCAAGCACACTGGTGTGCACACTAGTGGGTATGTGCAGACCAATGTGTGTTTATGAACACAATTAAGTGTGTGTCTGCATGCATGTATGAGTGTCCAGGTGTGTCTTTACGCCTGTTTGGGTGGGTATGTGCAGCATTGTGTCAACACCTGGATGTGTGTGTGTGTGTGTGTAGGTGTGTGTGTGTGTGTGTGTGTGTGCGTGTGTGTTTCTGTGTGCATGCGTGTCCATTTTTTGAGGTGTGGGTTGCAGAGTTTACCATTTGCAATGCTCAATTAATCTTGTCAGCATGCATTTACAGGGGAATTGAACACCTTTTAGAGTGGGCCTGGCTTTGTCACTCTCTACTTCTCCATCCATTACAGAGACACAGTCCTTTGGAAGACCTTCTGCAGAACGCGGCTGATTAAAACATGTTAGAGGCTCTTTTACTAGACAGCACTGGCAAGGATAAAAGTTACCCTCCTTTTAACCGTTTTTATACTGTTTCGGATCCATTGATATGAAAGTCCTTGTGTTAATCTCGTTTCAATCTGACTCCTTTTTTAAATGTTTCGCTCCTTTTCTTCGGCTATTCTAAAAATGTAATTACACACATGCACTTTCTTTACGTTCTTATCTGTGAATACCATTTATATTCTTCAAGTCCGCACAAAGGGACAGCTTTTGGGTTGTATGACTCTATCTCCTCTTTGCCTGGGGCCTTAACCCGCAGACATACAGCCATCTGACCCTTTCACTGTGAGGCTGTAAAAGCTAGCCAGCAAGGGATACAACGTGGGCAAAACAGAAAAGGGAGGGCAGATTATGGTCTAGGAACAACACATGCAGGTAAAAAAAGAAGAATAAATAGAGACTGAACAGGTGGAGGGGACACAGGCAGAGCAGTTCACTAGAGAGAGTGAGAAAAAAACAGTCGTGAAGATCAGTGGAGAAATAGGTTGACTCCTCAGGAGGAGGAAAAAATGTAAGATTTAGTGAGAAGGGAACATGTATCCCTGCTGGTAAGGTCTGAACACCGCCACCCACCAGAAGTCGCTGCCCCAGAGAGCCTTCTCAGACTCAAATCTTTCTACATGCCTCGGAAACAAATATACACACAGAAAGACGGAAAGAAACGCAACAGTGAGTTATAAAAGAAAAGCTAGGCAGTGAAGCTGTCAGCCCAAAAGAGACAGGTGATAGAAACAAGGCAGTTAGTCATGCTGTTAAAGAGAGGACATAAGTAGAGTCAGTCAAAGGGAGGCAGAGTGAGAGCAAACGGGCCCCATTTTAAGAGGGCACACTGTGTTCGGCCCCTGTCTCTTAATCCTGGGCGTTTGTCGTGGCTAATTATGGTGGACAAGCCTCTTTATCGAACCTGCTCCTGCCATCGGCATTAGGATGCATGAGCTGCGCCTGTTGTTTTAAACGCTCTCATTAACCACACAAATCAGTGCTGTTGACAGAGTGCTTTTGAATTAAGCGTCTCGCCCCCACCACTGCGCGCCAATGCGTGCAGGGCCCAGGACAAGGAGCAATTTATAACACCATTAGCCACACTCGCCGAGGTTACAGGCATCAAAATTGTTCCCGTCTAATTATTCTTAATGGATACAGGGAGGGAGCGACGCTCAGGACAGCTTTTTCATTAGCCCTCAATCAAGAGGGTCGGGGGAGAGAGGGGTGGGCCAAATGTACTGCTCAGGCAAACGGGAAATCAAAAATAATCGTGTTTGCTTTTTTCATAATACAACACGAATGCATAGATGGAGAGAGGGAGGGATGGAGCGAGGGGGTGGGTGAGGAGATGCAGAGAGAAAAGGGACGCACAAGCTCTTGGCGTTAGAGGAATTCTTACTGTTGTCTAACGAAAACATATGCCTATTGAGAAGTGACAGTTCAATTTGCTTTTACTGCCTTGCAGACTAATGGCAGAGCAAAGTTATGCTGCGTAATAGAAGACGTGGTTATTGGTTAATGAATGCAGACGTGGAGCTTGAAACAAAAAACATTTAATTGTTCAGATGGGGAGTTGCTGATGAGGTTTCACTTATGTGCACTCTTGTGTCATTGGTCATCGTTAATGATTATGAAATAGCTGTGGAAAAACTGTATTGTATTAATGAAGCAGCCTGCTCTGATGAATAATTTAGTAATGGACAACTGATAATTTCTAACCTCATAAATTTAGCCTGTGGCTGGACAGACAACACCCTAACGAGTCACCCGTAAACAAATTGTGACCACGACTGGTTTAACATTAGAACATATAGCCAAGGGGCCAATCATTTACCTTCTCTCAACTATAACACTTCAACCACCAAGGTACTGTCTGCCTGCAATTAACTTCCCCCAAAGCGCGCTCCATCATACTGTATCTGTCATCTAGCTGTGGCGGCGAGAAGAAGAAAAAAAGGAGGGAAGCCAAATAGTGAGTGTTAACCATCTTTTTTACAAGCCATTAAACGGGAGGACATTACCGCACGGCATAGTCCCTTAACGAGGACTGACATATGCGAGGGAGGCAGTTAGCACCTAACATTAAGACGCGGCGGCCCACTGATGAGATGGGACATTGTCCATGGGGGAGGTATCAGCGTTAATTAGGGGGTAATCGGCTGCGCTCTACATCTCCCCTCACCACCATAACCACCGGCCTCTCCTCCTGCCTTGAAGATGATATGGTACGGGGGGGTGGGGTGGGGGGGCAGCTGCTATCACAGTGAGGATAGGTACTCCTACTCTCTGCAGGAAGGAAGGAGAACCAGCTGGCAATACCTACCAGTGGATGCATCATGCCAGGATGTGGCAAAAGGAACTACAGTACATTAATCACTTTCCTGCAGCGCTCTGTGCCCGTCCTTCTCTTTTTACGGACATCAGAGACAGGGGAGGTTTCATAATGCTTTTTTTTTTTTTTTTTATAGCAATAATAAAACAAAAAACAGCTAATTCTTCACTCTGAGGAACATTACTTTGCTTATATTTGCTGGTTGGATGACTCATATTCGAAATAGTGCACAAAAGACGTTAGTATGCAACCCAATTTGAAGGAGTAATACAGTGAGAGCAAAACATAATAATATGAGCTTCAGTGAAATAACAGGATTCCTGGTTCACTGGCAATTCATTCATTGCTCAAGAAAAACTTCACTGGAGCTCAAACATTGGAGACCATTAGCAAAACCATAAAGCATTTAATTGATGTATTTTTACTATGACGGACAGAGTAACATAGTTTTGCAGTGGTAAGGGAGTGGACTGGTTATATGCGATGGAAGCAGGGCACATGGCGAAGTCTCCCAGGCCATATTCTCAAGCCTGCGGGGCATCCGAGGGCACTGAGAGAGACAGAATCGGGCTAAGCATCCCTCGCGCTGCCCAGTTTGGCCCATAGCACTTTTTGTCACAATCGGGAAACAAAAGAGGAGCACATGCTAGAGCGCACACCGTTTGCACGTGTGTGTGTATGTGTGCATAACGAGCTCGGGAGGAAACTGTGTGAGAGAGCAAGACAGAAGAAAGTGTCCAGACAGCATGAGAACATGAGAGAGAAAAATCTCCAAATGAATGACAAGTAGAACATGTTGGTACGGGAGGATTTTTCACCCAAAAAACCATACAGTTTTTCTTTCAACCAATAGTTTTTTCCTTCATCTAAGTCACCGGTGTTAACTGGGCCAGGATAACATGCTCCTCCCCCATTCCCACGATGCCCCTGGGCCACAGTGATGTACGGTGCTGGACAGGCCAGAATCATGCCTTCCAGCAGAGCTAGCCAATCAGGTTGAATTATACTCTCTAGGCGCCGGAGCGACATGTCAGGGGATATTCGGGTTGGACACAGCGAAGCTTCGTTCGTGTGGTCAGTCAGTGCCCTGGAGACAAATGCCTAAGCTTCCAGATGGGATAGGTTGGCAAAAACGTCCGTCTCTTTGGATAGCCACAGGTAATGGATGGGTAGTGGGAGTGAGAGTGAACCTTACCTTGTAAATCAAACAATAAATGTTAGATTGTTCAAAACCTTGAAGTACAGTTCAGCATCCACCATGCGTTAATTCACAAGAGAGATTTTCTTTTTTTCCTATATTTTTGAAAATTGCTTTAATGTAAAGTATTGCAGGAGATACGCATTCAAGGTCGGCCCGATCCACCATGAAACAGGGTTTTGATGGAGTAAAAAAATAGATGGATAAAGAAGACAATCAAGCATATTAGAAATAAAGGCAGTGATTCAGCCATGCAGAACACTAACTGTTTTATCTGTGCACAGCCCAGAAAAAAGAGGCAAATATGCAGAAAAGCATGGTAATTAAGTGTGACTAAAAGACAACGATAAGCAGTGATAAATATTCGATTAGAGCTAGAGGAATTTCCTTTTAAAGTAATTAAGCGTTTATTAATCCGATTTGTAACCCCTGAAGTGTCACGGAATATGTTGAATGCCAAAATGCAATTGGCTCCACACCCCAGCCATCAAAGAAATGTTCCACTTCTGTGCCGTTTTTGCCAACACCTCGTTCGACAGGCAGGCTGCACACATGCCAGATGAAGACATTCACCTACGCCATGTCTGTCAGCTAACCACACACTGTTCACATGAAGGTTTTAGAGCCACACGGCACAATAGAGAGTCAGACTGAGGGTTGAATGGCATTCTCTTGCACCTTGAGGCAGACAAAGCCGGTTCGACAGAATCCGCGGGTACAGAGAGAAGATAACAACAGAAAAGGTGCAAGGACATGTACATATTAAATGTCTCAATACAGCATGATAATACTTTCTGTGGGGACCATTATCTAAAAAAAAAACACTTGTTATGCAGTCCTATACATCTAACTTATGAGCTCCAGACAGCATCTTATCTGACCAAAGTGAATAGTACACTGGCTGTATTTACTCAAATGCAGTTCTGGGGTCAGCTAGCATCTTAACAATTATGCTGAAACAAACGAATAATCAGAATGATGTGAAGCTGGTAGTCTTTTCAGTTAATATTACAACTGACAAATCCTGAAAGTTGGACGTGAACAAACCACAGCAGGTGACAGCTTTGTATAGAAAGCAGTGTTAGGCAAGTCAAACATTTTAAGACAGCAATCTCATTAGACAAAAAAGATCCAGAGTCAGTTCCTCATCACTAGACTGAACCAGATGTGATCAAAGGCCTGCGTTTTAATAACTCGATTGATGCTTTTACCGCGAGCTGAATGAGAAGAAAACACCTGCTTTATGTTGAGACAGCTGACACTTTTGATGCATGTAAATGCTTTTTGCTGGTTTACTGAGTAGTGCAACAGTTTGTCAGGCTGTATGATCAATGCTTTGCTGATCAATAAGCTGAGTGTGGGGCTGTATATGGAGTTTCAGTGTGGGACTTAGTGGCAGCTGCAACATGGCTGTAATTCACATTTGAATATGGTGACAGACTTATCAGGACATCAATGTTCTAATGTGATTTATATCAGAAAAACCTTAAACACTTGTAAAATAAAAACTGATTCACTGGTTAAGGTGGCTGATAAATAACTAAAAAGAACTAATATCTATATTTTTACCAGCCGTGACAGCGTGTGGCTTGTATTGTTTTCACCTTCTGGGTCTGTATGGGAGATTATATTAAATATACTAAGTCATTTCTTTAAAGGTCAGGCAGTAGTGGAAACAATAAAGTGCAGAAAGCGGAATTGGTCTAACGTGTGCAAAACACCAGAGGTTAACGAGGAAGGCGATAGAGTCCACGGTTCTCTTTCCCTCATGTGCCCTTTAATCTCTCCTTTTCCCTGTAGTGTGTGTGTGTGTGTGTGTGTGTGTGTGTGTGTGTGTGTGTGTGTGAGAGAGCGTCTGTGTGTGGTCGCACAATGCGGTCATGAGGCCTGACAGGGCACTCCGGGGGGCACAAAGCAGTGCCACGTCCATCCGCTGCACTCTCCGCAACGCCACGCCATGTCCTGACAGGGTCCCGCTATCTCCTTCTGCGTAATTTAACACTACTTTCCCAGGCTCCCCAGACGAGTGAAGTCCAGACACACAACGACACATTAAACACTGCTCATATGTCTTGTCGAGTCTACTCTGAGACTTTCACTGCCTGACCCTTTATGTCTCCTAACTCAAATGGTTTTCAGTTTAAGTTAGGTTTAAATGGCAGCTGATTCCGCTGGCCGTTTCAGCCCAGTAGGCGCCTGTGACACTGGAGAGCCCCGCTCCTAATATAGACCAAGTCCAAATTGAGTTTAACCTAGTTTCTTAATCTGATCTTTGTGGGAATTATTTTGAGTTAAACTTTCCATTTCTTCACCTCATTGATTCTCTAGTCACACGCTATCTCGGCTCCCTTTTCTCTCCGTACCTTTGACAGTTTCCTGTAAAACAACCCTGATCCTCAGCCTAAGCTCTCTGTCTCTGCTATCCGCTGAGCTTCCCTGCCTGGCCTCCATCTCCGAGCTCCCTCTCCCCATGGCTCTCTCATCTCGCTGCCCTGCTTGACAGCTTCATCTGATCCACAGGACTTTTAGCTACAATATCTGGCATTCTGCCCTACCCACAGGACTCTAAATCCCACGGTTCATCCTCTCAGGGCTACCTTCCTCCGGCTTCTTCCTCCCACTGGCTCTCAATGTGTGGCAAAGAGTTTTCGTTTCACTCCTGACTAGAGCACAGGTAAGGCTCACAGGGGTTAGCTCGCCTGTTCTCACAATCCTGTAATACTAGGACACATAAGAGGAGGCAGAGATTGCGTCCTTGGTTCGCAGGAAATGGTGTGTCTCCATGTAAAGCGGCAACGTTCTGGCGACTTCTTGATGTGACACGCTGACTCACGCAGCGCCGCATCTATTCCAGAATGAACGGTGGTTTTGTGAGGAAGAAACGGCGTCTGTATGTTGTCACCTACGAGATAAAGGAAGGGGGGGTTTCTCATGTTTGAAAGTATAAGCTTTATGTAACATCCAAGCCACGCCAACAACTGCTATTGTTATAATTTATATATATACTGATTGTAATGTGATAAAAAACACACATTGATTATCGTCTTTTAGACATTAACGACGTTAAAGTACGGAACATAGGTTCTGCAACCAAATGTCTTGCATTTCTTTAAGGCGTACTATGCAGGAACTTTATGTCAGATATTCAAATTGTAAAACTCATGGTTATGGTAAGTAAATTATGTTTAAGGTTAGGCAAGATCAGGAAAAGATAATGGTTACTGTTAGTAAAACTATATTATATAGAAAAGTAAGCCAATGTGTCTAAATATTACAGCCTTGGAGCCTTGCTGGTCGGTAATGCTTGTTAATGGAGTCAGTTTCTGTGACTAATGACAAACTGGATATCTCTTCCACTTCTCTCTTGGTTTTGTTCTTTTTAATGTTGGCTGTCAAAAAATCTGTTAGGACATAAAAAACGTATGGTCTCCTGCATAAAAGCCAGACACAAACATTCACCACCCTGATACAGGTCCGATAAAGCACACACCACTCCCTGCATCGGCAGTGAACGCTGGAACTGGATGTAAATCCAGAGGTCCAAAGTCATCCAATATGGACATAGTTTCAAGGGATGTTCTGACATCAGTACTTTGATACAATAGTAAGAAATGTGGGGATGTAACAGAGGCGGGAGCAAATCTACAATATACTTGAGGAAGTTTATCTTCAAAATGCTTAAAAATGTAGCATTTTGACTATTTTGCAGAGCAACGTTAAGTAGACAGAGTGAAAGAGTGTCATGCCAAGTGTAAAACTGCACAGAGTGAAATCGTAGAAGTTTGTAAGCTCACTCCAGGACAGGAGGAGCATCAGCGTTCTGTCTGTCTGACGCACACAGACAGCGACAGATATCACATTACTGGGCTTGGGCTGGCCAACTCCTCCCCCTTCTGGTCAGCGAGACATACCCACCCCCCCCCCCCCCGTCCCATCCAAACACACACACAGACACACTCCCTCCATCTCTCTCACATACAAACACAGACCCCCCCCCCCCCCTCCTCCTCCTCTTTAGCCAGACAGTGAGGGCCCCCACTGCCCCTAAGCCCCTGTTAAAACCACTCCTCACCTCCCATGTCACTGGGCGATGTCTGTCATTTTGAATCCGCCCATCCTTTCCCGCTCTCGCACGGAGGGCCAAGAGGTTAATAGGGACCGAAACAATGGTCCGGAGCAGACACAACAAACAATGGCCCGTGGGAGCGGTTTGCCTTCGGGCTGCATCATCTCCCACCGTTCCCTGCATGTCTCTCTTTCTGCTCCCCCCCCCCCCATCTTTATCCCCATCTCTCCTCTCTTTTCCTCCCTCCCTCGCTGTGACAGTCCCCGTCAATACTCTTGTCTCCTGGACAGTCATTTGTACCTATTTGCAAGGTTAATTGCCATTTCATTGGCTGCTATTTATATTTTAAAAAGCCTTCTTAGGAGACTAATAAAGTGACTGTGAAGATGCCGCAGAAAGGTAATTACCACATACGGTTAACAGTCGGGTGGTGTAAAGTGAAGAGGATGTCGCATTGTCATTTCAGTGGCAGAGTTGAGCGTAATTGTTTCTCTCTGCTGGTGTTGGGAGGGTGATAGGGAGGGGGGAGAAAACTGTTAAATATCCAGTTAGACAGGTGTGTGAAGCAATGAGGAGGGAGGAACAAGGTCCTGGAGGTGCGGTGTTATATATGTGGTGTGTACTGTATGTGTGTGTGTGTATGAGAGAGAAACTCAGAACTCATGTTTCCTCTGTCTAAATCCATTTTACCTCATTTAATTTTAATCCAATAATCCAATTCATCTAAGACCTTAGTTTACGGTGTATTACAAAATAGAAAAGATTAAAAACCTTGGAGAGAAATGATTGTGAATGAAAAAGCCATTATTCTATGACACCAATAATTGAATGCTTGATTACAATAATTGATAGTCAAGGTTTTTTTTTACATCATCTGGCAAAAAACAATGCCGTTATTCTTCAAGCTGCTCGGCGTGTTGTTACATATCTCAGTGTGTTTGTTGTGTGTGTGTGTGTGAGTGTAAGTATAGAAGGACGTACAGGAATACCAAGAACCTGAAACCACTGGCTCATCAACTTAAACTGTCATACATGTTGGTTTCAGGATTTCAGTTCTATATTGCCTACTGTGGGAACATGCACACACATACTGTATATACACACCATCAAATATGTTAGACTATTTTATAGGAAGATATGTAATAGCAAAATGTGATAGCAAAATATGTTCACGTAAACAAGTAAAGTTGGATACATTATTGAATAAAAGTGAAAAACTACTGCGGACTGTATCACATAGTATATTGTATAAAGCGACCTTCATCAGGTAGATGTAATCAATGAAGGTTGTAGCAAGAGTAGCACCTCACAAATTCAGGGGAAAAGATGTTGTTTTCTGTTTCAATGTAGTTATGGAAACACCAGGAGGCTCTTTCTAACTTTATATTGTCTTTTGCGCTGTGGGTGTAACACAAAAACAACCTGCATGTGTTTTTAAGCTCTAACAAAATATTTAACACACATGAATGGATCCATCCATCTTACATATTCTCTCAGCATTAAACCTTTTTGTCCATCTGCACTGTCTAAAAGCAGCAAAACTGTAAAAAAAATGTTAAATGTCAAGCAGATGTGCAGTCTTTCTATGACACCGCTTTTATATTAATGCGGACTAGACAGAGCCCAGACGAAGACAGTGTGAGAACAGCAAAAGACAGAGAGAGGGGAGAGGTGAGAGAGGGAAGATGGAGAAGAATACAATGAAGTGGCTTAGCAGGCTGAAGCTTCCCAAATCCTTCCATGCGCCCATACGGCGAGCTGAGGCAAGAGAAAGAGTCGACTCTTTGCCTTCTGTTTGCTCAGCAACCTAACCCGGCAGGGAGGCAACGGTAAGAGAAAAGGTGGCAAATGTGTCGGGCGGGCGGGACGGGAGAGGAGGCTGGTGTGGGGATACAGATGGGGTCGGGGGAGGTCACATTGTCGATTTCATTCTCTATTTTTCGTCAGCTCGGCTTTTCCAAGCACCGTTCTACAACTCACCCCTCCCGACGCACACAAACTTGTACTGCACAGGACAGACACACACACACACACACACACACACACACACACACACACCTATAAAAGCGCACAAATCCTCTGGAACCCCCCAGAGAGACGTGATCAGGGGGTGTCCCTTCCAAATCCCCCCCCCCACCACCACACTCACACACACACACACACACTTATACTGCTCTGCCATAGCTTTTTGTCAGAGTCAGCAACAAAACGGACAGTCAAGAAAAAAAGATAGGGAGGGAAAAAAAAGGGGGTGAAAAAAGAGTATCGATTAGCCTTCAGAGCTCCACGTGGGCCACTTTCATCGATTAGGAACGAGAGAGCAGCAAAGCACCAGCCATGTTCCTTCTCTCTCTCTCTCCCTCCCTCCCTCTCCTTCTGTCTCTCCAGGGTCCTTTGTCCATGAAGAGAGCGATATAATGGCCCTTTGAGAGGGAGTGAAGGAGGGAGGCAGAAGACGGAGGGGAGAGGCAAGGGACAAGATGGAGGAGGAGAGGGGGGGGGGGGGAGTGACGGCTGTGGCGTCTAGAGCGGGATAGGAGAGTTCGGGCCTTGCGGCATGGGGGGAAATGTACGTTGTGATGGTGGAAGGGGGAGAGAGAGAGGGAGGGAGGGAGGGAGGGAGGGAGGGGGGAGGTAAAGAAAGACACCAAGGCGAGAAGAGAAAGTCTCAATGACAAAAGGTCGGGGCAGCTGGGCTTAGGGCGACGGGGACCAAAGGGAGCAGCGGGATAATCTGCTAAAGCCCAGAAAGGAGAGATTCAGCATGCGCGCCACCCTCGTAGGGCCTAAGAGCAAATTTGCACATAAATAAGGAGCCAACTTTGCTTTGAACGGGAGGTCGAGGGAGAAAGCATCAGAAAGAGAGAGAGAGAGAGAGTCTGAGATACAGAGCGAAGTGTTGGAGCCACAGCTGCCTGCTGGCTGGTCGTAACCGGACCTAGACAAAGTTCAGCATTTAAAGCTCCGCAAGGGAAGAGTCTGGTTTTTTTCTTTTCTTTCTCATGTTTGAAAAAGTAAGCAAAGATATTTATCATTTATTCCAAACCCTCCGCCTTCGTTTTTCTTCCTGTCCTTAGCTCCCGGGCCCTGAGCTAGTTTGGCGCTCAAAGACTCCTCTGTCTTCTGTGTCGACATCCCTGGGCTCAGGGGACGAGTGTGTGTACGTGTGTGTGTGTGTGTGTGTGTGTGTGTTTTTGAGGGCTGCAGGCTTTGTTGTGGCTTCACCTCACCTCTGAGACGCCGAGCCATTAGCGGCCACATGCAAGCACAGTGCAGAATACAGGGATGCACACTATCACACTAGAAGCGTAGAAAAAATGGGTGCAAACACTTTTAAAAGCAACTGACCACAAATTTAGAATCAATAGCTCAGTTTTGGACTCAATACCTAAAAATCCCCTTTAAACTACCTCCCCTTCATCTACATCTTCGCTTCATGACTCACCGTGGATTGACAGGATCAAAGAGTTCAGCTGATAAGTCGACCCTGCGTAAAGTGCGGTTGTTCCTCGTTTCTTTCACACTTACTGAAAAAAATACCAGTCCAACATGAACACTCGCCAATGCATGATATTTATGAAAATAAAAATCCATGCATAAATTTACACCATAGAAATCACAGTATGCACACGCTTTATGTTCTTAATTGGAGTGGAAATTCTGCAAAACACCTGTGTATCGCCCGCTTAAAGGTCAAGTATATATATAACAGCTTTCCTTGCATTGAAGCACTTACTGTGTCATTCATAATCCGAGAGAACACATTACACAGCTGCTAGTAGCGTTGTTTTACGTCAAACATTTTCCACATATATTACGGCTTTCTTTTCAATCAGGTACGCTGCGCTTGAAAAAGGTGCTTCTGGGGGAATGACTTTCTTGGAGAGACGAGTGATTCAGGATTGAGTTTAGCTGGTGCAGGTACTTATCGATCAGCCTTGGAACTTATGAACTAGCTGTCATTTCCCTTTCAAGAAGGGCTCAATAGGTATTGACTGCGGATGAAAAGCGTGTGCAAGTATGGTCGGCCTTAAGGACGGGACAAAAAAAGAGGAGGCAGGAGGACGGCATATGGGCCCTTGACACGCACGGTCATCAGTGCACACAGATGGATGCACAAAGACTGAGCTCAGACAATGAATTCACGCCCATGCACCCGTGCTATATCATTTTGTGTAGGGCCAAGCCTGACGTGGACACACAGGCAAACATCCAAACACTCTGTAAACACACAACACATCCAGCAGCACATACATCTGGTGAAGTGGCCTAGTTCGAGACGTGACGAGATCACAGTAAGAACACATAGTCATGTGGAGAGGGAACAGGAGGGGAGATAAAGACGGGATTTGAAATGGGAGGGGGGGGAGCTTGGCCGGACAGAGGAGTGTAGATGAGCGTCACTGTGGGGATTTGTTGAGGTGGCGTGTGGCCACATCACTGCGCGCGAGCCCTGGAGCCCTTGTGTGTGAGCGGGCAGTGGACATTGACAGGCATGTGTCGCCCACTGAGCACCATCCAGATCACAGGCGCCCTACACGGCTCAGATGAAGGGAGGGCTTTGGGCCTCCCTAATCCCGGCTCATCCGTGTTCCATGTTCTGCGGCTCCCAACCATGCTTAGCAGAATTTCACGCCGGAGTCTTTCTGCAAACCTAAGAGCAGCGTGCTACGCTAAAGGGATAAGGCCGGGGTGGCAATAGGATGAGCAACCTTTTGTCACTCACAGACACCTCTTGGTCTCTTTCGACCGTGGCTGAACACTGTCTTTCTTTGCTATCCTCTTTCGCATCTCCTTTTCACTCCATATAGTCTTTGATCGCACATTTCGCGGTCTGATGTTTGTTTGTTTTACAAAGACTTGTGTTTTCTTTCTTAAATTTTATCCGGCCGCACATCGCTGAAGAGAAACCATTGAGTCGGCTATCCCTGAGTGTAGCCAGCAGAACGATGTTTGTGCGGGGATGAGGCGCAGACACAGGGTGGGGGTAAATAATGGAATTAAAGAACATTTTTAAAAAGGAAGAAGAACTAAAGGAAGGGAGGTAGATAGCAACCTCCCCCAGCGATCTACTTTGCTGAACAGGAGCGCCCACAGAAAAAAAAGGAACCATGTTTGAATTGCTGCCACCCGATGCCAGCTGATGCCATCCCTCCCAGAGACACAGGCACATCGCTGCCGGCGCGATGGGAGCAAATCCACACCAGAACTAAGTCTCCCTAAAGAATGGTAAAGGAGGAAAACAACAACTAAGCATGTTAGTTTCACCTCCACGAATATGCATGTGTGTTGGCAGGGAAAGGGAAGATGAGTGGCCCTTTGCAAAACCTAGACAATTACAACAGAGCGGCACTGTTATGTGCCGCACAAATAACGCCTCCCCAGGAATCACCAGTGATGGGAAGCAAATGTGAAAGCTGCCTTTGGATTTTTGTGATGAGCAGAAGAATGCGGGTATTTACTGCATGTTATCTCAAAACCCAAACACATTAGGGGCTATTCAACACATAGAGGGTTTAATCTTTCAGCCCATTCATTCTGGGCATTTTCATCATTCTGTTTGTCTTTAGGGCAATTTATCCTCTTCAGATTGGTTTTGATTCTACAAAGTCAGAGAATCTGCATGATGAAATTCTTCACCGTAGTTGAAATCCTATAAGGAATGCACCAATAGTTTTAAATCACCCAGTATATCATGCTATGTATGTACACAGCAAAGGTACACCAAATCAGGCTGATCATACACCAGAACACTTTGCTGTTTGTGAGCCTTAAGTTACCTCCCTGTAGCCTACTCACACATCCTAATTACAAGATAGATAGGCCCATCCTAGCAATATAGTGTGATGGCTAGCCTGTCTCTGTCTTTGTGCCTCGGCATACAGCCGACTGCTGAGCAGTTTACTTCAGCTTTGATAGCAACAGCATCAACAGCAGGACCTAATGGGGTGCATGACCGAGAGATCTGAGCACAGGCCTTCCATATGCATCTCCCCACTGCATCACAAATCTCATGCAGCATTACCATGGGCCTGGGAGAGAGGGGTAAGCTACGCTACGCTGGCAAAGTTCAGTCACGTAGCATCACAGTAAATGGGATTTTTCAAATTTGTGTGTGTGCATTCTTGTGTGTGTGTGTGTGTGTGTGTGAGCACGGCCTCTTTGGGTTTGTAATTTGCGGAAGCTTCGCTAGTGTGTGTTTGAATTTCTTGTGTGTGAATGTGAGACTGAATGTGTGTGTGTGTGTGTAGAATATCATTATGCGTATGCGTGTTTGTAACCGCCTCTGTGCAAGTACATGGTGCGATGTTGTTTACTGCCTCTTCGGCGGCTAGACTGCATGACGGCAGTCAACACCGAAAGAGGGGGGGGGGGATAGCGAATGGGTAAGGGGAGACAGCGCCAGGGTTATATAGCGGCTAACTGGGGAGCTGTTAACTTTTATGTTAATTGAGGGGGCTTACACAGAACTCTATTGACAGTTAACACGCCCTTCAAGGTGTTCTTTGTGGTTCAGCACTTCTGTCAAGACAGAGGCAGTCATTTTGCTTCACCTTTATTTATATGCTTGACTACTCAGAACATTATGGAACACTGTGGGGCCCAGTAATAGATGTAGGAGGGGGGCAGCTTTGTGTATGGGAGGTCAGATGCCTCGCAGACGACCCAACCAGGTGTCCGGGCCCTCCGCGACTCGTCCAATGGCTGTCCAGGACGGGGTAACTAGGGGTAAGGGAAGAATAGAAAATAATAGATAATAAAATGAATAGAGGTTTTCTGAATATTATGCAAACTTGACAAAGTGCGAAGACAAGTAAGAGAGGTCACGGTTGATTTTTTGTTGTTGTTAGGTTTTCTGTCTTGAAAGAGTAATACTTGACATAGAACCTTTTTTTGACCTCTGCAACAATCATTATACATGTTGACCTAGATATAAATAATACAGGCTGAACATGTCCCTGTCTGCATGTTTGAAGCAAAGAAGCATATTTCATTTGGATTCATGAACACACTTGAAGACTGTTTTGATAAGTGGGGTGTGAGTGTCACTGCCATCTCATGTCTAATTGGTTGGGCACACATCTCGAGACAGGACCAGACAGGGTTTCCCACTCGAAGATCAGAGGGCTCAAATACCAGCCCAGTCTTCCATCACGCCACCAAGGTCACCTGTCACTTAGCACCCCTCGACCACTGTGCATGTTTGATTTGGTTGACACATTAACAGACAACTGTGACATTTAGTTGTGGATGCTAAGAAGACTATGCCCTTTAAACTCCATCTTCACACTCAACAACCCTGTGATTCTGCCACAGCAGCAACAGGGCATGTTTTAAAAGTGTAATCGCCAATTAGCAAGTGATTAAAAATGCATTGGAATCAATTAGTATTTAACATAAGGTGAAGTTAAACCACATACCACAGTAGCCTCTGTTGCTGTACCGCCACCCTACACCCTATTAATCAAATACATGTAAAACTCATTATGCAACCACCAAATTAGCATCAGCACTTTTGTGCTAAACGGAAATAAGGTGGCTCTGATACTCCAAACATTGTCATTTTCGGTCAATAAGACAAGAAAGACCTCCCAGGAAAAGGACAGTGATGAAGTACAACAGGATAGAATGAAGTCACTATGCTTATATTAGCTTGGTTGAGAAATGTCAAGCTAGTGAGGTGCGCTACATGGCTACAGCTAATCATTTAGGTTAATTGAGGTTTCCAGAAACCAAGGTCTTGTAGATTCTCCATCTCTGCCTCATGTGACTGCTCTCCCAGAAAGCCTCCATGTGTCAGAAGTGACAGGGAGGTACCCACTCTAATTATGTAACCCACTATTATCACGGTATGACCTAACACTAATTGGGGGAGATGCCAGTTGATGTTACAGGCTAAAGTGGGCAAGGTTAAACATTTTTTTTTCCACACACCCGCCTCCTACATCAACGGATAAAATGGCTTCATGACCCCGGATTTAATTTTGGGCATGACTGGTAAACTTGTCGATGGGACAGCAAAGTCCCTCTAATCACTGTGCTCCTTCAGAGTCCATTTCGCTACCGTCTTGTTCACCTATGTGCCCTGGTCAGGCTGGCAAATCAATGGCACAGAGGTCAAAATGTGTGCGTCCATGACCCTGGGGTGGCTGACCAGAAGCCAAGCATACACTCCGCACCACTATGGCACTGGACCCCGAGCACATGCACAAACCTGCTCGTCGTGCAATAAAGATGATTTAGCACTGTAACTCTACCTGCCCGCCACCACTCTTAGGTTTGTGTGCCTTTTGATTAATCATGGGCCAAGAGGGATTTATTGTATGGGGGATATTTGCCTCAGCGATTTAATAATGGTGGAGGAGGAACACAATTAATCAGACGGGGTCCACGCATACCCCCCTTCTAGAAAAGAAATGTGTAAAATTAATGACTATGAATATGTATATTTGTTTGTAAGAAGCGGTGCACAGTGTGTGCATACCTGAATTTGAGCTGCATTAGTGCATACAGTGCACAGTAGCAGTTGTGTGCTTAGTGAATAACATTGCCCATTGTGTGCTATGAATATATATAACCATCTCATAGGTGGCCTGGTATCATTGCACGAGCATGCGTTGGTGGATCTGCTTATTATTGCGTTTTGATTCGGCATCTACGGGTCCATCAAATATCGCAACTCCTTGTGCTTGTACACAGGTACACACTGACAAATTGAGAGAAAACACACACACACACACACACACACATTCCCACATTGGTTCCTCTTCCCTTCCCCTGTGCAGCGACTACGTTCTCAGGCTCTTGCAGGTATGGGAACCTCCCTCCCACTCTCATAATCATGTACGAGCAGCCTGGCACTATAGAAAAATAATGATGTGCCGTCCTGTTGGCTCATTTATCAGCATGTTTTACAACAGGCGCCGGGTGGAAGTAATTAAACTCTGCCATCATTACAATGAGCCAGGCCCCCCTCTTAATAGACACCCAATGAGACACTAGAGGCCTGCCTGGTAATTGTAGCTCCAACTATCTCTATCTCTCTCTCTTTCTGTGTGTCTGTGTGTGTGTGTGCGTGTGTGCGTGTGTGTGTTTGTCTGTCTACAATCCCCTTGTTTCATGTGTGATTTTAATTAGTGAAGGAACAGAGCTGATAAGCAATTGAGTAAAAGAGAACAAGCAAATGAATTAGAGCAATAAGGAAAGGGTCTTTGCTCTGCTGAGAGTATCTTTGACCCCTCCATTTAACAATGGACAAGTAAAATTAATCCACTCAGTAGAAATTGTGGATTACAAATTGAGACCAAGAACCATATCAGTGAACCAACATTACTTCATGAAATATTTGATTATCCGGTCATCATCTGCACACAGTGTAGAGACAGCAGGCTATTGATCAAAAACTGTTCATAATTTCCAGCGTCCACATGAACATCAACCTAGCCGACTGTAAAAAAAAAAGAAAAAAAAGAAAAAGGACACTGAAGAGGAAAAGAAGAGAGAGGTTATGATCCCAGCCATTCGATAAACAGATAAATACCTTCCACGGCTAATCCGGCACTTATAAGATTTCCATAATAATCTAATAAAAGCATAAATGGATCTTTTCGGGAAGACCGTGCAATCCTAGAGCAATATAGAATGCATATACTCAATGTGGAGTCTCCTCTGTACCTGCTTTTACAACAGTGTTATTAAGAAACTGGCCTCCGAGGCTCAACACTGTAAAAATATCCTTGCTTGCATAAGAAATAACCTCTGCAAATAAAATTAATGACATTTATTTGGTCTCTGCTCCCGAGACCAAATCGAATGACTCAGGCAGGTTGGCTTGGGCAGACCGAGGTATTTTTAGCTTGTCTGTCATGATGGTACTGGTACTTTTCTCAAGGATAAATCAGCTATTAAGATGCCTGATTGGAGATTTACATTAGATCCCTTGCCAGCTCACTATACGCAGTAGTTCCTTTACCATACCTGCGCCATTTAGTATCACTTACAGCTCTAATGGCACAATTACCCTTCACCACCAGCACTAATAGTGCTCTAAGAGAACCTTTTGACGTAGGGCTGATGTTGTGACCCTCGTACGTACCCCTCCAAACCCCCATCTCGCTCCTCCACCAACGTCTGCACTCAGCCCCTCCAAAGCCCCTGATCTCTAGATATCGATTAGGCCCATGACCCCAACTGCAACTCCCCCTCTCTAACGCCAGTCCTCCCCCTACTTATCTGGCTCCTTCCTCTACCATGCTTTTCTCCACCCATCCTAATCCCGTGATAATCAAATAGGCCCTGGCTGGCTCTTCAGCGTTGCACCAATTAGCCGGTGAATGGGTCTGGGGCTAGCGATAGTGGTACCAGCAGAGGTGGCGGCAAACACAGTAGCATCCAGGGAGGCTGTAAACATCCATTAGCGGTTAACCGTCCCTACTCATTTTTCCTCCCCAAAGCTCTCTCATTAGTGCAGTGAGCCCTGACAGGTAAACAGCACTAATGGGAATGGCCTATCAATAAACGCCTCGTGTGTTAACAGGAAGTGCTAGCAAGGGGACGGAAGATGCGGACCAACAGCAATAAAGAGGAGGGGGGTGGGGGGGATTCACTGATATAAATAGCTATAAACATGGGGAGGTGGTGGGTTGTTAGTGATAGATGTTGCATTGTGTGCTCCGATTTTGCTCCTCGGTGCTTTGCTCAGAGGTGGGATGAATGTTCTGTTGCAGAAAGTATTAGCAATTTTGGCCAAGAAAAGATCTAAGCCGTAGCCTAATAATATATGATCTGAAGTCTTATGAAAGTCACTTTGATGTGACTGTGGCAATGTTGGCATACAGTTGCCGTGCGCTGGCGAGGGCACTTCAAGGCACGACCTCAGGTGTTCCCAAGACTGTGTTTGTGTGTGGGAGCTGCGAGCCGCAGAACGCACAACATCCCTTTTGTGTTAATGCTTATACTTTGCGTATCGGCGCTCACATGAAAGAGTGAGGGGAAACTGGAAGGGAGGAACAGGGAGTGACTTAAGAGAAAGAAAGAGAGAAAGTGAGGCTAGGAAGAAGGACTGAGGGGAGAGATGAGAGAGAGATGTTATTTATGTTTGGAGCAGGTTCACTCCGAGTTCACCTTACCATGAGACGTCCCCAGGCGGTGACAACCACACTGCTGCTGATGTGTGTGTCTGCGAGTGTGTGTGGGTGTGTGCGCGAGGGCTCATGCAACTGCTTCCGAGTACATCCATGCTGGTGTTGTTTCTTTATCTTTACATACACATGTGTGCATATGTGTGTCTGAACTGAGGGTCAACCAGTGAGCAGTAACATCTTAGAGAGGACAACGCATGCGGAGCGGATGCACGACATGGTGCACTGTGTGTGATCTGCGCGTGTGTCAGGGGCCCATTACTTAGGCTGTGGAGCACTAAATCAGCAGTGCTACTGCAGTGGATAAAGCCAATGATACACGGATTACAGCCACACTCAGTCTCCGCTTCCCGCATCTATCCACAGCCAGACAGATAAAGAGACAGCGCGTGCATGTGTGTGTGTGTGTCTGTGGGTTTGTGCAGGACCGCATATGGGCCTGTGACTGTATGATCATCCATATATGCTTGGGTATGCATCTGTGTAGCTAATCCGAGTGTGTTGGGTTGCGTGATTGTATATGCACCACACACACTTCCCTTGATTTAAGTGTGTACTACTGACTGAGAGATAGACGGACAGATAGACAGGGAGAGACATTTAGAGCAAGCGTTAACTGCTATTGTCAAGCAGAACCCTGTTTGAGCAGCGTCTGTAGCCCAGGGTTGTATGGACTCTAATCCACTGCCAGCTCACTCCAATAAACACCTTATCCATGTTGCACTGAGCGCACATTTACCATAACTCCCGCCACACAAAACCACTGGCACAGTACTAATTTACACCAAAAAAAAAAAAAAGATACTTTTTAGAGCTTACCGGGATGGAAACCGCAGCAAATCCTGATACAAGTACACGGAGGACTCAGGAATTTTGAAATTCTTAAAGCGATAGTTGAAAAGAAGTTGTTGGTGACAGTGGATGCACAAAGTTTAGCATTTGAAATTAGCACATTTTCTATGTACACTATCCACATCTAAGGCACAAGTACGATACTGTTTCCAACACCCTTGCTAGCTCCAGCCTTATCCTCCAACACCAGCCTCATCGCCAGTTCAGCGTTAGACCTCCACTGGTCTAATTACACAGGCTGACCTCCCACAGGTCGCCTGAGTAAAGGCCCCCTAAAGATCAATATTCATTCTTTTAGATCTGTCATCCGCTTTTGACACTATCGACCATGTTCTGTGTCTGCTCTCCCCCTCTCTGTTCTTTATTCATCTATTTACCCCCCCCCCCCCCCCCCCCCCCGCAACCTCTACATCGGTGCTTGAATTGGACTCACTGGAACAACGCAATTTTGCCCACTTGCACACTGTTACGTCCAACTCTTTATTGTCACTTAAAGACGACATTAGGTTTATACTGCAGTTATAATATCGGGCGGATTTATACTGCCCAAAAACACCCAAGAGCACAGCCTCTTCCTCTTACCTTCACACCCAAATGGAGACACCACGTGAGCCGTCATAATGGGTGTGTGGGCTCGTCCGCTTGCATCTAGAAATGAGAAACAAACAAAAAAAAGCTGCATGCGGATCATGTGCTTATTTTGAGTAAGAGCACCTTTGTCATTTAAGTTTAAACTCCACTCCACATAATATACTGCACCCCTTCAGACTGCAATAGACACATCTATGTCATTATGTACTGTGTGCATAAATGCATGGAAGTATACAAACAAAGGTGTGCACACAAGTGAACTCGGTCTCGCTTTCTTTAACTCTCTCTCTCTTATAACTCTACAAGTAAAGTTGAAAGTTAACTTGATATTACAGACTGTATGAACTTGAGGTATGTTTTTAATTGTTTTAATGGGGCTTCGGGGAGATTGTAGCGGAAGGGGTAATAGGATAAAAGTCCAGCACCCTAAGCTAAATTTACACAATCCTCTCCCCACCTGTAGTGCATCATTGACCGTGGCCGGGCCCGCTGGCCTCATATTCTCCTCAGCAGTGTTATTGTAGATAAGCACCACGTGGCTAATGAACAGAGAGAGGGCTTGTTGAAGGTCAGCCTCTTCATTTAGGGGCCCTCCAATGGGCTGGCCCACTCTGAATGGCTAAACGCATCATCATAATAATGCCAAGGACCCACCGTTTTAAAAGTCTTGCATCTTTTTTTTTTTTTTACTCCCGCCCCCCCCCCCCCCCCACACACACACACAATATTGCCTGGCATACTTAACTTCACATCTACGATATATCCCCTTCATCTGAATTATGTTGATTTCCCGGTTTCTTTCTGAAAGGCTTTTAAAGGTCTTGGCAATTATCCGTTTTCTGGATGTGCTTAGAGAAGGATGCTGTCCATCCAGTGTCTGCTGATGTTAGGGAAACATGGTTTAACACAATCAGAGATGCAAAGCTAGGCTGGATGAGGGTGCTGATGTGACCGGGTGCCAAGGCCGGCCAAGGTCATGTTCATCTGCATGATTAAGGGTGATGAATTCTGCCCTGACCTCTGGATTATGCTAGAAGGGAGTACCGGAGTCTGAGTATATGTGTATATGTGTGTTTATGTGTGCTTATGTGTGACCTCAAGTGCCGCGTGTCGTTTTTGAAGTTTGGAAATATTATTTTGAATTTATGAGATTTTCTCTTTCTTCACCAACTCACTTCTCATTCTATTTTTTTTTTTTATCGAAACCTGCCTGTTATCTTTTACCTCCATTCCACTACACTAACCTATCTCCTTCCTTGGTGGCTATTTCCTGCTCCTGTTGCCCCTTCTTTTTGTCCTCCTCCTGGATAAAGAGGAGGCAGATGTGGTCTCCCTGCTCTCTACTGTCCCCTCCTGGAGGGACCAGGCAGCTGGTTTCCACACACTGACACCTGCCCATCACACTCACAGTGCAGAGAAACTCATTCATTAGGACCCTGCACTTCCGTCCAAATTTAAACAATACAGAATTGTGTTAAAGCTACTTCTTCTTACATATCTGATTAATATGAGAAAAAAATACCTTCCAAGGGTCTCAGGGATTTCACTGTAAGGAGCCAGAGTTTATGTCGGCGTTAATAGGAAGTCGCAAGAAAACCCAGCACGCTAAACTTTTATTGTTTTTTGATTACCAAACTGAGCTGTGTATTTGTTCACACTGTGTGCTATTTTAATCTGTCTGCTTTATTGTCCTTCAAATAATGAAATGTGAGTACCATACTGCATTTCTTTGCTGAAAGCATTCATTTAAGGGATAACTTTGTGTCTGCAATCAGGAGACGGTGACAGTGCCCCCTTTCAGCATAGCACGTACATAGTAAGGCAAATAAAAGTAGGCTTTACTGTAAGGAATACAGCAGACGAAGGTTATTTCTGTTAAAACGAAAACATTCCGAACCATTTTACTGTAATTCATGCCCCAGATCTTGTTTCTTCCCAGTACGCACTCCTTGTTCCTGTAAGTGCCCAGTCCAGCCCCAGTGTGCCAGCTGGCTAGGGAAAATACCCGGACCCCCCCCCCCCCCTCCAACATAGTGCCCCCTATGAATACTAATGTTGCAATGCTTCTGGGCCACAGTGGAGAATAACATGGGAGCAAGGAAAAGGAAAGATGGACAGAGGGAAAGAAAGAAACAGAAGGGCAGGTCGAAATGTGAGTGTGTGAGTGTGAGTGTGTGTGTGTGTGTGGGTGTGTGTGTGTGTGTGTGTGTGTGTGTGGGGGGGGGGGGGGGTCACATGCCTACACACTCATACACACAAACACACAGAGCACCTCTCCGCCTCTACCTTGCCAGTTAAGAAGACGGGATCATTTTGTGTAGAATAAAGGACTCCTATAGCTTCGCCTCCTGAATTAGAATGCTCATTTGATATCATTGTTTCTAAAAGAGCGAGGGAAGCAGGAAAATACCACCAAATTACTTTAGGCAGACCTTAAGCCACTACTTCCTCTCCCTTCTCTTTTTTAACCTATCTTCCTTTCCTTCCAACTCCCAGAGACTTGTGCTGTTCCTCCAATGCCCCGACGGACACAAGAACAATGGCTGGAGAAGGGGGAGAAAAGGAGGGGAGGGGGGGGGGGGGTGATGGGAAGAGAGAAAAATAGGAATGAGAGGCCTCCACAGCAGAGGGCCAGGTGTCAATCACCTCCTCAGGTGGGCTTCAGAGACACGCACACATGCATGTACCGTGCACCACCAATATCTAGGGGAATTAAAAATACACTGGCAGAGAGCAGAGGGGAGAGAGAGGAGGAGAGACAGTGAGACGGTAAAAGAGGGAAATGGGGAAAAAAAAGAGGTAGGAGAGCAAATAGGACAAAGGGGATGAGCAGGGAGATGGGCCTGGATGATGCAAAGGTCGGAAAAAGAATTCAAAGAGTGCAAAGTAGATTCACTGAAAGTCATTACCTGCCACAAATTACCTGGGCAACAAGCTTAAAATAAATAAATAAATCAGTTTGCATCAACAACAGAGGAGAGCGGGAGGGACTGGGGCGATGCAGGCGAAGAGCTGGGGGGGGGGGGGGACGGGGGGGGACGGGAAGGAGGCGGAGGGGGGGCAGCGGCTGGAGAGGGATGAAAAATCGATGGACAAACAAGTGAGAGGGCGCTTGCAAAAAGGAAGCCAAAGGGGGGAAAAATTAAGCATTTAAAGAAATTCTGTTCTGGCGGTGTGGAGGAGGATGAGAAAAGGAGAGAGGGGGGGAGGAGGTGGGAGGCCAGGAGCACAAAGCGCCTGAGGGAGGAGGGGGGTGGGGGGAGTGTGGCAGAGACGGACGGACCACAATGCCCCGCAGCTCGATAGGGTTGAGTGACCACATCAGGTCTAGAGGCGAGCGTCGAGACATGGGCGAAACCTGATGGCTTTAAGTCAAGAGGATTAGGGGTCTCTCTCCCTCTCTCTTTAACCCCCTTTTTCCCCTCCACCTCTCCCCCCCACTGTCTCCCCCCCCCCCCCTTCCCCCCTCACACCATATCTGTTAGGTGGAGTGCCCCAGTGCAGGTCGTCCAATCAGTAAAAGAGAAGGACCAAAGTATTACTAATAGTCTGGTTTTAATGCTTCAAGTGGTAAACCGGAGAGCTGGCCTGTATGCTCGGCACCAAGGTAAACAGGTCAATAGTATTGATCCTGATTCTGACTCTCTCTTTCACACACACACACACACACACACACACACACACACACACACACACACACACACGTACACGTACAGCTTCTCGGCTCAGAAACATGGAATGTATTAAGAAGCTTTCTGCATTGCGCCGAAGTTGAGGATGGGGAGTTGACACATGCATACACACAGAAATGGAAACGCACACACACAGTTTTTTCTTTTTTTTTCAATATTCACACATGTAAAACAGCAAGGCACACCCTAACACTGAAATCCCAGAGGCTTCCACACAGATGCGAGAGAAATAAGAATACAGGTACACGCAAACACATATCGGCTCCCTCGCATCGTCATGTCTAATTTCGCTTGGTCTAACAATACATAAAAAAATATGTGGCGGGTAGCGGCCCCCACAGCAGCAGCTGCACGCAAACACGAGGGCAGAGCAAGTCATTTGAATACAGATTCCTATTGTCCTTCTTATGTCAATACAACTCAGCAGTGCTGAGGAACTAGCGTGGTCAGCAACATTATGGGACTAATTAGCATTTTCTTCTTTCTTCTGCTGGTTGATCTGTTTAAACAAGCCTGGGGGGTCCGCTGTACTTACTGTAATTAAAGCAAAAGGAGCGACTCTAGCTTGAGAGAAGGCACACACAAAGGCGTCCTCACTAGGGCGGCGGGGGGGGGCCGAGAAACTGCACAACTAAGTATCCCAGAGTGGTTTTTGTACATGGAAATACAAGGGGCTATACAATAGGTGAAGTTGGCAGGTTAGTGCAGCGGTTAGTGAGTTTTTCACCCAACGGGACGCCGATTTGTTCCTTAGTATGGCCGTACCTGTGGAAGCATCCCAGAATGCTACTTACTTAACCCCCAGCCACTCCGGGAGCACAGCAAAGTTGCTGAAGCGGCACCCCAGCTAGGCAAAATAGAATTCCTCCTGGGCAATGCATAAGGAATTTAAAAAAAAAAGATAATGAAAGGCGCTGCAATAAATACACAGTGCGAGTTGTAAAAAAAAAAACTGAGGAGGAAGGGTGTCTTGCTTGCTCTTTTTCCTATCATGAGCAGAAAGGAGGGGGAATAAAAAAAAAGTATAAAAAGAAATGTAGGAGAAAAGTTCTTTTGGAGAAAAAGCAAATTGTATTGACTGATAGGAAGTCAAACAGACAGCTCCTCTCCTCTGATAGTTCTCTGCTCTGGCTGTGGGCCATGTTAGCGGGAGCAGTGATCACTGAGGCATTAAAAGCACAGCAATGACACCGATGTAATGTAGCCACTCTGATCTGGATTATGACATTTAGCATGGATTGGATAACCCTTATTATGGCGTTCAATTCGCCAAATTATAGGCTGTCACGACGCAGATAACCCGGCTGTTTGGACAAGAGCTGACACTGAGGAACTGCTGTTGCGTGATATGGCCTGATGTGATTGATGCAACAGTTTCTGTGACGGGAAGTATCTCTGATCTGAAGTACGTAATTATTTTTTAAGTGTATCATTAATTCTCAAAAGCCTTTTTTTTTTCCTCGAATGAATTGTCCTTAAACTTCATTTTTTTCAGACTGATTAAATCATTTTGAATACAAGCATGCCCTCTCATTTCCTGCTGACACACACACACACACACACACACACACACACACACACACACACCACCGTCTTCTTGTTCTAACGGCTCAATGCACTCGATCTTGGTTTCCTGCTTGTTACAGCTCTGTTCCTGCTCAAACAGAGTTCTTCAAGCATATGCAACTGCCACTGCCGGTTCTACACACACATGCACAGTGACACTGATCATTTCTTTGGCGTGCAAAGCCTTCTTTATTGTCCAACAAGCCTTTTACAAATCCCAGGCACATGGAGTCACAATTCCACCACATATCCGACACTGTGACCTCACTGATCTGGCTCATGATCGTCAGCCAGCAGTAAGCAATACAAATATTGTGTATCATAGATTTGCTCAGTTGATTTTTATATTCTTCAAAAGGTCCTATAATCGCTGCATAAAATACTGTGACAAACAAACCATCTTTGTCTGTTCTCATCATTATTCTTGCACAAACATCTATGATGGACTCATAAGAGTTCACAGCAGAAATATATGGCACACTGACAATTGTATATATATAAGAATATGCAACACTTCCAAACTTTTCAGTTCAGAGAGGAAGGTGTAAACAGTCAAATTGGTTTCATGGAAAAAGGTTACGAATTGTTCAACCAGTTGCATCATCAACTTAATTACAGCAGTGAAAAGCCTCTTAAATACAGAGGAGCTGGTAATGTCTGTGCAAATTTGTTCTCCGTCATGCTGATGAACAGATTCTGACGTTTGATATTTTTGTGTTATTATTTCATTTAACGTCTTCTCAGCAGTCTGGATGAGACAGGATCTGCAGTATTTGTAAATGGAATGTGACCCAAGTAATGCAGCAACAATCACATGCAACACATGCAGTGTGTACGCACTCAAAGTCCACAGACAGTCAGAGTGGTCCACACAGTATGCACTGACATGAAAACAGTGTGTGTGTGTGTGTTGTGACATGTTTGTGTACATTATTGTCTGTTTCCACATGCTTACATGATGCATGATGTGTATAAGTGCATGCAAGTTGTGTGTTCTTGTGTGTGTGTGTGTGTGTGTGTGTGTGTGTGTGTGTGTGTGTGTGTGTGTGTGTGTGTGTGTGTGTGTGTGTACACATAAGCCCTTGGGAGAAACCCAGTCTTAGTGGTTGTGTGTGACAGCCAGCCATCCTGCCAGATCAAGACCTGTCAGCCATGCAACCCAGCCCCAGCCACATCCTCCTCCTCTTCTTCCATCCTTCCATCCCTCCAGCTCCATCCCATCCCTCCATCCATGCTGCAGCCTTAAACAAGCACCAGCACTTATCAGCCAGAAAAATAATTGGGAGGTCTGCCGCCTGCAATACGTTGGTCCTCCCCTCCGTCCATCCGGGTCGCTTCAGCAGCGTCAGCTCCCATTAGGGGGAACGCCGGGCGCCGGGGCAAAGTCTGACTATCTCTATCACTGGCTCTCTGTCTGTCTGTCTTCCTTTCACGTTTTGTTTTTTTTCTCATTCCAAGCCATTAACGCCATCTATCCATCTACCTACCAACCTCCGAATATATCTGTGCATCTATTAGTAAAAGTGTTCCTTATTTAGATCATTTCGAGACCAGTATGGTCTACGAGAGGATAAAACTCTCCAAACTTGAATTTTGAGGAATAAAAAATTAGCTGTGCATCCTCTGTGTTTGTTTCACCCCTTTGCCTCGGTGAGAGAACGAGGGAGAGGAGGAAACATGGATATTCTCCCTTAGGGTCAGCAGTGAGAAAAGGGGGGGGGGGGGGGCATCAGTACGTTGTCACTGTCATGTCACAAGGCCGCCTGAGCGTCTCGTGCGGCCGAGCCGCCTGGCAAGCCGGGGAGACGGAGAGATATATCCAAAGGGGCCAGCGGGAGTTGATGTTGATGTTGATGTTGCACCGCTGTTGTAGCAAATCCGCGGGTTTGTGTGCATGTGTGTGCTTCTACGCTGAGGAGCCATGACAGGGACAGCGGTTCGGCTGTCATACCGGGCGCCATGATGCGATTGGCCGGGGCTGACATGTCATGGGGGGGGGGGGGGTTCATGTCCGGCAGAGCGGTGTGTGTGTGGGTGCTCCTGTGTGTGAGCGGTAGTACAGAAGGGGATAGCCGGGGTATCGCCTCCCGAACGTCACAACCGCTGAGCCGTGGTGCTCTATCTCTCCACAAAAGCCTGACATGCTGTGACCCCTACCCAGCCCACTGGTAGTTGTGTGTAATAACCCTTTATTGATACACAGGGGAGAGTGGCATGATGTAAAAGCGGCTCCTGCACACTGAAATCAAGTCTATCTATTTACCTATGATACCCAGGGGGGGGACCGACTATAGCGACACAAAAAGCCTTTAGGCACCGTGAACTGTGTGACCCTCTATTTATACATTTTACTACACTGGTACTCAACGATGTCCTATAGGACCCCTTAGATGGTCATCCGGAGTGTCACATTGAACCCTTCACAGTTGAGTCTTGCATAAGCGAGGGCAGTTACTAAACCTCTGACCCATTTCTGAATACATTACACACACCTAACTACTACTACTATTACTACTACGCATGTGTCCTCCAATGCCTAGATACCATATTGCCCTTGAGCCACTCTCTCCCTAAGCTTTCCTGGTGCAAGTCCAAGCGGCCGCAACTGCCTCCCACAATGCGCGAGGTGACATTGAGAGGCCGCCGAGTCTCGGCTGATTTGGGGTATCCATCCGGCTGCCTGCGCACAAATAAATAATGCAATGGCCGGCTAATGCAGTGGGCCCTGACGCAGTGGCTGAAGTTGCCTGCAGCTACCTTTGGGCTGGAAAATAATTACCATGCAAAAGAGGGGGGAAAAGGCCCCCATACATAGTGTAATGGGCTAAAATGGGGGCGATACAATGCAGCTGCCCTCCACGCTTCGATGCCTCTCTCTCTCTCTCTCTCTCTCTCTCTTTCTCTCTGCTGCTCCTTCTTTTTCTCCCACTCTCTCTCTCTCTCTCTCTCTCTCTCTCTCTCTCTCTCTCTCCTCTGCTATACACCGTAGCCACTGCCCAGCCAACCAGTGTTGCCCATTCCTCTGAGGAGCTCAGTGAGATGAGAAGCTGTTACTGGCACCCGCCTGATATTCATGGGTCTGGGGTTCCCACTGACACACATGTCACACATGTTACTGTAGGTACCCACTACAGGAAGCAAAGGAGTGACTTGTGTTGTTTGTGATGAGTGCTAACATGCTGTATTTTATATATTTCAAGTTTCTAGTTTCCATACAACCCTGCCCCAACAGTGCGCGGTGTTCCAATTAGACTTTGGCATTGACATTGGCCTCACTTTACAGTGGAGCAAACAGATGGGTCGGTATGTTGACTAATCCAGTGCAGGCGGAGACGTGCTGATTATGAATAGAGGGCTGATCAATGCACTGCTGTTTACACAGGCCTAACAGTGTTTACTGAGACACATTTAAACACAACCCTCCCGCTCTCATCCATCAACCCGGGGATAGGGTCGAGAACGGTGGTGTCATTTATCTTGGCCCCGAAACAGACATTTAGCAGCGATGATGCACTCTCAGAAATGCTGTGACAATTTTTTCTACTCAAGAGTACGGTGCTCACAGATCATAGCGCCAAAGGCACATCTCCTGCCATCATGAAACCTCTGGATCTGTAATTGTATGTACACCATTTAAAAAACAAATCCTATTTTTGTAAAAAGAATAAACACAAGCACATTTCTGCTCTATTTCTGATAGCAAACTGAAAAGTGAGGAGCAACTGCAGTGGGAAAACAGTGATATCTGGCCTTTCACAGAGTTTGAACTTGGAAAAAAATAGCTGTGAGCATAATTTAGACTAAATGACCGAATAACTTTGCTGTTGTGTTGCAGCAGTGCAGCCATCATTCACACTTGCTGTCCTGATTCACAGAAGAATTGCAATACCAATGCAAAACAGGAACAGAATTTATCGGGCTCCTTTAATAGCGACCACAAAAAAACACTTGATTGAATTGTATGCTTTTGCACATAAATGTTCATTTGGAAGTCTAGCCTCCCTCTCTCCTATTCAAAGGAGCCGTCATGTCCTTCACACTCTTGGTCCAAGGGCAATATACCGTGAAAAACCGAGCCATGATCTACTGCAGCCCTTCCATGCATCTTGACCCCCATCGTCTCAACCCCACTTTCTGTTGAATACTGTGGAATGGGGGGGGGGGTGGTGAGCGCCATGGAGACCGAAGGGCATCCTGGGATCGGGGCATGCCGCCTGCCACCAGGTCCCCTTCACTCTAGGGGCCCGTCAGTCAAAACTTCCCTTTGAAGCTCTGTCAACTCTCTGGAGTGTCTCTCTGCCCCAAACTCAGCCCCTTTCTCCCAAACCCCATCCGGGCTTCACACCTCCATCCCATTAGCTCCCCTCCTCTCCCTTTGTTACTCCCTCTCTTCCACTAGTGACCCCCCCCCCCCCTTGAAATTCGCTGTCCACTGTCCCCAAAAACTTATCCCCATATCCCCCCTTATCTCCGTCTCAAGCTATGCAATCCAAAAATTGAACTTGAAAAAAAATAAAAAAGAGTGGCACAGAAAGAGCTTAGTTTCACTTTTGCAAACCAAATAAGGTTTAAAATGGTAAGGCGTCATGAGAGAGTAACTCTTAAGCCCTGAGACAGACACGCAGGGTGAATCCCTACAGCTCGCTTGGCTCAAGGGTGAGTGACACTGACGGCTCTGGCGTGTTGTCCCGTCCCCCCCCCCCCCAAAAAAAAGAAGAAGTGAAGAAAAATGTAGCTGCATTCAGAATTCTAGCACATGCTGCTTGATATTCGCTGATTAAGCCATAATTTCCACACAGTTCACGTGCCACCGACGGAAAAACCGAGGCAGCTGTTGGTGTTATCAATTAGGGCATTGTTGGTTTTATGAATCTTTATCGCAAAAATGATAAATTGGACTTTTCAGCGACAGAGCTTGCAGTGGATACATGATGCCGAGGCGTGGGGAGGATGTGCTAAGTGCTGATGTTTAAGAAAATGCTTTGAAGGCACATGTATCATTGAGTGCCGCTCTCCATACCAGGGCATTAGACTTGCTGATGGCTTGTTTAAGAAGTGATGAAATGCGTATTAGATTTGTTGTGACTCAAACAGCTGTGTTCACACCTCGCACTGGCTTGTTAGTGATGCCAGTGGATTTCCAATAAGTGCTCATTGACTTACCCACGCTAAATGCCATAACGTGTGTGTGTCTGTGTGTGTGTGTGTGTGTGTGTAGGCACTCATAGATGTGTTTTCTGAGCGTGTGTGAGTGCGTGCTTGGGTGTGTGTTAGTGTATCCATAGGATGCGTGCACATGTGAATTGAGTCCATCTGTGAAAGTGTATTAAAGTTTACAGTTTGTCACACCTCAAAAAGAATTAATTGAAAAAAGGGGGCAGACAGATAGCTCAAGCCTGGGGCTGCTGAATATGAAGTCTGAGGCTTAAAGAAAAGTCAGGAGGGACAAAGATAAAGGTGGAGGACTCAACAGTTTTCTCTCTGAGAAGCCTTGAGCCCTGTTCGATGAGACAGAGCGCCGTCGAGGTGGTGTTCTCCATTACCTCAACTAGCCAAGACTGACCAATTAACCAGCGCTAGCTGCTAATTAGCAGAATGATAATTAACACCCCCGGCTTAACCACGAGCATCACTCACCACTTTCCTAGAAATGTTAAATCAAATCTCCTCAGAAGTTGAGACACAGAGTGCAATTGATCTCAACATAGTCACAAATATGCATGATCTACAATGAAAAAGGAAATTTACAAATGTGTAAGATTTATGCATAATTTCGGGTATTCACAAATGTGTGCTCTAATCTTGAACACATGTAAAACAGTTTTTTTAAAGCAGAAATCACAACCAGAATGACTAATAATATTTGCTGAGTCATTAAAATCGGTTGAGTAATGTAGACGTTATAATGCAGATTAACTTTTCAGTCCCGCTTGCTCCAATACGGCGGCATCACTGACGTGTTGAAGCGACCAATGTGGCACATTATTTAAACCATCATCATCACATTTATAGGCTACTGTGTCGAGTATATAGTTGGTAAATGTATGTGCTCTAATCGAGGGGTGACGAGCTATTCTGTCTATTTAGAAAAATGAAATTTTTTCAAAATGTAATTTGAAATTACACACCATTTAATCCCAACCCCAGTTTAAACTAGCACTTAAACACAAAATGCATTTATGCATCTGTGTGCAGCTGGAGACTGTAAAACTCTCAAAACTCTACACGCAACTCTAGACACATGTAACCTGATCCGTGCGTATTTAAGATTTGATTGAGTTTTTTTTAGAGAAAGTTAACAGAAATTACAAAAAGACAGAAAATAAACACCAAAACAGAACTGGTTCAAAAGTCCACCAGCACAGCACCAGTTCACATTAATCTGTAAATTAATAGAAAAGAATTTCACAAATATTTTTTGACATGTGTTCACACAGGAAGCTTTTCCGTGATCAGTGAAAATTATCAGAAAAATCTGTAAAAAATGAAGTAAAAATAATGTGGTAAAATATTTATATTTATTCATCGTCGTTGTGAGGTTGTGTGAAACTGTTTTTATGGTATTTGTGTGAAGATTGGTGCGTGCATTTGGGAATACAACAATTTGTTACACAGTCTTATTTGCAGATCATGTGATACACATTTGTGACCATTTTGAGATCAATTTTACTCCATAATCAACCAAACTATTGGATCTATGGGGCAGTGAGTCACCATGAAACACAAAGCAAGGCATTGTACATTTGACCCTGGGAGTTCATTTGTCTCTCTCTCTCTCTCTCTCTCTCTCTCTCGCTCCCTCCCTCCCTCCCTCCCTTCCTCCGTGACAGTGCCGAGGTGTTGCCCTCTCATTGCCGACACGTGGCTGGCAGGCCAGCTCATGGCCACGGGGCCTGCTCCTTTGAATAACGGCAGGTTAAGACATAATCATCTTCAGCAAGGAGAAGATTCACTTTGACCTCATCACCTCCATCTCCCCATTCCCGGGCCCAGAGAGAGAGATGGAGGGAGAGACAGCGAGGGAGAAAGACAAAGAGGGAGAGATTAAGAGAGAGAGAGCAAATTACAGTGTGAACCCAGAGGCCAAAAAGAGACAGAGGGAGCGATTGAGGGTGAGGATAGTTAGTTCTCGACTTTGATGCTTAACTCTCGTCGACAGTGCAAAGACTGAGAATCATAGAGATGTGCGGCGAAAGAAAAAAAAAAACCTCTCTGTTGGGTTGCTGCGCTGCAGCCCCAAGGCTGCACAATCATTCTCACATGTTAATGGGCTGCCATTTGGCTCCTAAATCAACCGAGGGCGGGAGACTGAAGTGAGCATAGCATAAGACAAATACCCAGTCCATTATAGGAAGCCAGTGGAGTTCAAGTATGAAAACATGAAATGACATCTGTAAAACTTTTCTATAATAAATAGACGTTTCATGAGATGGTGCATGCATCAAGCCACACGTAGCGCTACATTCCCCAAAAACACAGACACTCATGCATGTGGCATAAAGGGGTACACAGTAGGGAGTACCACCGCAACTGATGAAGAAAATTCTTCTCATGTACCCAGTCCCAGTTTTAGACTTCAGATTCTCTCTCTGTCTCATGCTCTCTATCCATCTCTGGTCCACTAACCCAATTTAAAAGCAAGCAGCCAGACACCTCCTCCTGCAGTTTGTCTGGGACAGTAGACAGCCCTGTTAGTAGGACTAGGCTTCTAATGACTACATTCTGACAGTGTGTGTGTGTGTGTGTGTGTGTGTGTGTGTGTGTGTGTGTGTGTGTGTGTGTGTGTGTGTGTGTGTGTGTGTACGCGCATTTATGAGTGTGCACCAGTCTAAGGCTCCAAAAACTACTCACGGATTGAGACCTCAGTTCACAAACACTTCTGTCTGTAAACGCAGCTGTATCTATATTACTGCACAGTAAATCCATCCACTTCCATCTGGTACATTTCAAACCAGGGGCGTCCCCATCCAGTTGTATGGCCCCGATCCGAGTCCTTTAATATCGGGTATCGGCTGATACAGACTTCAATCCAATACTAGTATTTACCTAAATGCTTACAAAATATCTATCCGACACATTCGGTTCTGATTTTAAACTGTAAAGTTGATAAGCTTGAATCATTGATGTGATATGGATGAAAGTTGAACCGGGAGGATCCTGAAATTGACTTGACAGGATCCGTTAAGATGTATCACTCTGTTGGCACTATTGGGACTACAAAAACACTGTGCAGTGGTGTTAGAGTGATGCTTCTGCTGCCTCACACACAATCTTTGTTTGAGTGGAGACACCTGCTCAGAGAGATCCCACACACACCCACCAGCCAAGTGTAATGTTGGCCTGATATCAAGTTACTCACTGGATTCACTGTAATTAGCGACAGTTGATTTAACCTACAGTCCCGTATGGAACATTTGTCATTTTAACCGGTGAAAGCATCGATTAGCACCGGCTAAAATGAGAAGCGTGAGCATATTGCTCTTTGCTAATAAGAGAGGAGAGATGACAGATGTGTTAGCATCATAGCTTAGCTTAAACTGAATATTATACGAGCCAATACTGATCCATTAAAAAAAAAAGTCTGGTTCGGTCCCGATACAAGGCTCGGCCCTTTGACATCCCTAATTCTAAGACATTTATAGTAAATATTTCCCGTTATAACCCAAGTTAATTTGAACAAAAACGTACCAAATTTAATGAGTTTTCACATTCCCATGAGACGCCAACGTTGTGGATGACACCAACGTAGCTGTTTGCAAACCGTCAAGCAGCATTAGGATTCTCCTGGTCAAATAGATGAAGCTATACAAAGCCCTCGCCATTCACAGAGAGTAGTAGGTGGTTCACTCATGAATATACACACCAGCCAAGCAGCATTTAGGATTCAAGTGACTTAACGTGGCATTTTATGTTTTAATTGTCTGTGGGCAGGAGGTCAATCCGCCTAAAACGTTGCTGCCCATTGGTGTGTACTGTCGAGGAAATGCGTGATAGCACAGACATAGATATATGAAGGGGAATACAACACGGTGACACACGCATGCATGTGGTTAGCCACTGATGAGGGACATCTTTTAACTTAATTGATTTTTATCCCCTTATTAATTTCCTCATCTCTCTCGCTCTCTCTCTCTTTCTCTCTCTCTCTCTCTCTTTCTCTGTCTCTCTCTCGCTCTCTCCCTCTCTCCCTCCCTCTCCCTCTCTCCGGCTTCATCAGCAGTCTGTCAATAGGCTTCGCAGCCACGCTCGATCCCTTATCGCCTCAGAAACGCCTCAATCAAATCCCAATCAGTCACTCATGCCGCCCATCAGCACCCAATTCTGGCCCAGCTCTATATACATACACACACACACACACACACACACACACACACACACACACACACACACACACACACACACACACACACACACACACACACACACACACACACACACACACACACACACACACACACACACACACACACACACACACACACACACAGATGATGAATGAAGAATGAAAACACAAACACATTTACACTGATATACACCTTTGTTATTATTGAAGTCCCTCAGGTTAATCTATAGATCCGGTGATCATATAGTCATTAGTCCTAATTACAGCAGAAGGGTTGGGTTCTGTTTGGAGAGTGGAGACGGAGGGAAGGACAAGATTCATAGCATAAGACCTGAAGCACTTCAAATCTCAGTAAAAATCCAATTTACATTTCTGACTTTAGAACTGTACTGTTCTGTTCTGAGTATCATAAGATTTTCTTGAATTGAATGGTTTTGTCCTATACATGAGCCAACCTTTTCTTGACAAGACATGATCATGATCATCATCATCATGGTTTATTCAAATACTCTTTTTTAATCTTCCTCAATGCAAAAGGATCAATTTTGTATAATTCATGAGGTGAATCAATACTTTTTTTTTCCACACTAGAGGGTATAAAAAATGTACAAACTCCAGAAAGAGTAGACCATTGAACGTTCGACTTCCTCCTCGTACACTTCATCTTATGCTCTAATCAAAGCTATACATGTATTGACAAAAGCTGAAAATTGTTTGTCACTTTTACATGAAATCACAATTCTATTTAAACCACAGAGTTTTTTTTTGGTATTTTATAAATGAAAGAAATACCAGCGTTCTATGTAAATACATCCTGCAGACATAAGGGCATCCACCCCTCCCTCTCTAGCTCCCTCCATTCACCCCTCCTCCCTCTCGACATGCACCAGACATAGTGTCTTCCCCAGTATGCAGCCCCACCCATGTCCAGCTCACAGTCCCAGCCAGTATCCACCAGCCCTGTTTTGTCATCATTAAAGCTCCCCTGCTCGCCCTGCTTTCCTCACTATATGTCACCTGTATGGGGTTGCCGGCACCGGCAGTGGAAGGGGTTAACTCTATTTTGTCCAGGACCTCATGCCATGTGTGTGAATATGTGGGAGTGTGTGTTTGTGTTTGTGTGAGTGTACCAGTTTGTGTACATGTCCACACAGGCATGTGTTCCTGTCCGTGCATGCCTGTTTGTTCACTTGTGTATGTGCGTGTGTCCGTGCAGGACCGTGATCTGCTCTGTGCGTGTGTGTGTGTGTGTGTGTGTGTGTGCGTGTGTGTGTATGTAAAGGAGAAATTTGCCTGTCCTTGCCTAAGTGAATGGCTAGGATTAAGCTGACAGCCCACCTTAGTGATGGCGAAATAATTGGTTGTTCAGCTCTGTCCTTGTCAGAGCGCTGACAGTTCTGCAGATGTCCTGTGCGGTTCTCCAAAGGTTAGGCTCAGCTGGGGCCGCCATTCATTAATCATTCCGCTCTGACAGTGCACCGAGCAGCCTGCAGCTGCCACCCCGTCCCCCTCAATTTCTGTCACCGCCTTGCACCACCACCACCACCAATACCCCCCCCCCCCACATACACACCCCCCCGCTTCTAGGTCTCCCTCCACCCCCATGTGTGTGTGTGTTTGTGTTCCCCATTATACACACAAACAAGCACGCTTAAACATAAATTTGCATGAAAAGTCAAGGGATGTATACAAGCAACAGCGTGCCCCCTACATGAGAGGCGTGAACTGGACGAGCGGTAAGGAAAGGATGTAAACAAAACACACAACCTAAGAGGGAAGTCTTCTCTGCTAATGATCCAACTTGCTCTTCTCTCAGATTTATCGCTCGGGCACTGCAGCCAGTAAATGACCAACTGCGCATGTAGGCAAGCGTGTAGCATGTAGGCAAGCGTGTACTCACACCTTGCACAGTCCTGGACTCCACTAACCAGTGTTAACCCTTATGGACTATTAACCCAGTGATTCGTCATGGATAATGGCGCTCCTTAACGCCAGCCCGCCTATGCATTGAATAGTGAAACTGATGTTTTATGAAATATAAATAAGGGCCTTATGCATTTAACGTGCATGTGAACTTATTCAATTTCAGAGACCCAGCTGAAAATTACTGTTATGATCGGTGCGAGGTCAGACACGCACACTAAAATTACCTCTCATGTGCGCTAACAGTTCTGACCGTGTCAGCAACATTGTTCTGACCCTTTTCCCTGGCTCTCTATCCAACGACCCTCTCAACCTATGTTGTCCCTCGTTCCAACCCATTCTCCTCCGCCTCCACAACTCTCTCAGGAGTGGTGTTTCCATCAAGGCCTTTGGCACGGAGGGGGCTGAGAGGATGGGGGGGGAGGCGAGTGTAGAGAAAATGTTAGAAGGTGCAATGAGGTGAAGGAGGAGGAGGTTTGGAGTTGTCCATTGGGCACTAAGTGGTGTGAAGAACTGAGATAAATCCTCCATTATGGTCTACCTGCTCCTCAGTATTGATTAACAGCTAGCTAGGGACAAGAAGCTAGCAGCCATGATGAAAAAAACTCTCTGTGGTCAGAACCATTCTGGTCGTCTAACAAACATTTGCACCAAAACTCGACAAAGTGTTAGCTAGGGTGGGCGAGTAGCATGGTAAAAGATATTCGCTATGGATAACATGCAATACAAATGTGCTTGTAAAACTGATAGTATCATGATAAATATGTAATGGGTGGAGAAAGTCAAAAGTGGAATGTAACCAGTGTCCCAAATTTACCTTTTGACTCAACGACCAAGGGCCCCGCCCAGCAAATATATTTACCAGTCAAAAAAATAAATTCCCTTTTTGTCTCATATATACATTTGTTTCAGTACACTTGATTTAAATAATAAGGTATTAAATTATGTTGGGGGGTATACATTTTTCCCTACTCGGTATAAGGTTATTTTACGGTATATGACCGTATTTGTGGATAAAAGAAGTGTGGAAAAAGACAAAATTTGGAGGAGTGGCTTGTCTAAATGAGAATAGCTGGTTCACCTTAACGTGCAGCCCGTATGGGCCGTACTTAAGTACTGTACTTAAGGATACTTTTCAGGTACTTGTACTCTACTTCAGTATTTCTATTTTATGATATTCTACTTCACTAAAAACTCAGAGGGAAAAGTTGTACCTTTTACTCCACTACATGTATTTAATACGCTGATAAAATACAACACATGGTTATAGATTAACAACATTGTGTAAATTCCCAACAATACGCTTTGGATTGTGACAACAAAAAGCAGAGTTTGGTCGGGGCTCCTTTGTTGTTATTAGTTTCACCAAAGTTACATTTCCTCACCAAATAAACCCAAAGAGGTTAAATTATCAACTATTACACAAAACATATTATTCATTAATCATCTCATGATCCCTCAGATTTATCTTGTGAGCCCTCTGAGGGGCCCGACCCCTAGATTGGGAATCACTGGATTAAATTAGCTAACAGTATAAAGTATTTTAAAACTAACTCCACCTCCAGCAGCTACAACAGCAACATGCTGCTCAGACATAAATGCATCGGTATTAATAATGATATCTATTATATCATTTACAGGGGCAAACTGAAAATATATATTCTAAACAGTAATCTTGGTATTGAATTACTGTTTTTCATATTACTTTCAGAACCCTTGGATAATACAGAATATGTACAACAGCGTGGCACGCTAAACGTAGGCGTGTGTGAAAGAAAATGCAGAGGTATTTTCACCGGCTGGGCAGCAGAAGGTCAGATCAATAAATGAAAAAATGGGTGCTTACAGAATACGCTCTTGCAGCCTCCCCTTTCTAATGCCTACTTAAATGTTAGAGTAACACTATAAATGCTTTGAGGTGTGCTTTGGTCTTATAATAAATACAGGCGTATGGCCTTACTCTTTAACCTACCAATATATAGCGGAGTCATTTCTACTACCTACTTGTCTCTGAATGTTTATGTTTCTGAACTTCCTCTTCTTCATGATGAGAGAAGCTTGTATGACGGAGTTTGAGGCTGCGAACGCATATAAAAGCCTGACCTCTGAAGTAAAACTATTTCCTGGCGTTCGAGGATAAAAATGTTGCGTGGTCATCATACAGCCCACTGACTGATGCTAATTGCTGATTATGATATAGCTTATAGTCACCGCAACGCCTAACGCCATCAATGATACAAAGTGTTCAATTGTTTATTCTAATAAACAAAACAATGGGATCATTTCAAAACCCCATATTGACCCTCCACCTACACACCGGTCTACTCCTTAAATAGCAATTGTGGTCCCAGAACCGTGGTGGGCTTTGTGCCGACATCAGCAGAGAGAGGAGGTGGGTGGGGTGCCCTGTTGTGCAACTCTGAGGAAATTCCCTCTCTTGGTCCGTCAAAAGAAGCGCTTTTTTTTTTTCCTGGAGACAAAGCCAGCCACAACGCATATACCTACACGCACAACAAAACAGATGTGGGTAGAAATGGTTGTCAGTGTATAGGAGGAGCAGACCAGTGACATCATTATATTCTTACTCTCCTTAAAAAGTTCATTCTTTTCATTAATATGCGATGATGCCGGTTTTACCCCGCTGAATGAAAGAGGAATGGAGATTTATAGTATTAATATTCTATACATTATGACCATGCCAATGGGTGATATTCTGGCAATTACACTAATGAACTCTCAGCGCACAGTGCCCCGTGTTAACATCACAGCTTGAGGGTGGACATTCTTTTAAGCTCTAATCTATCTACCCAAGTCTACAACCCTGTACATCCATCCATATCAGTCATTGGTTAGCGCGATGTGTTAAAGTGCCGCCTATCCAGGTGCAAGGACATCTAAAACTGGAAGACATATCACCTCTACCAATAATGGGCATGCAAAAATGACGGATTCTTCTCCAATTCAAAGGGAAACATAGCGGGGAGTATCATTGATTTGCCCCTCGGAGATTACCTATCTATCATAAGTGTATGTAGATCATCCATACCCCCCCCCCCCCCCCCCCCCCCAGTGGCTATAGCGTTGGAATGAGAGCGCAAAGGGGAGGCACATACAGTAGATGACGAGCTCCAGTCACATGGTAAAGCCCACGGAGGATCTCATCAGCCTCTATGTAGATGGGTATGCTGAGTGAGTGATTGCTCATGGTTGAAAATTGGTGTAGAGGGCTTCACGGGGGAATTGTGGGACGAGTTTTCTCTCTCAATCTCCCTCTCTCCCTCCCTCTGTCATACACACATAGGCACACAGCCGCGAGAACACAAATATACACACTTATTGGAAAACACCCACTGCAAGACATGCATGCACACGCACGCACAACCTGCTCACGGACAAATTTCCCTATATGCACATGCACATGGAGCCGGGATGATTAAGGTCCTATGCAGAGGAGGTTCGGAGTGGTACTGTGCCGTGGTTTGCCTGTTCTCCCTGCTGAATACAAGCCACTGGCTCAGTATTCTCCAATGGCGAGGAAACCCGTCATCACAAATGCAAGATCAGGGGTAATTACGTTGTAATATGCCACATGAAATATTTCTTTGGAGCAGAAATGGGATTCCCTTTGCTTCAAATTTAGAAAAGAAAAAAAAAAAATAGATATATTCCACACAGCTTGGCTGCTATTTTTGCAAGCGCATATTTAAATTTGCTCTTTGTATTTTTAGTAGGAGGGATGTCATGGTCTACGCTGCTCATTTGCAAACGTTTTAACGCATTCCTCCTGTGTCGCTGTCATCCCATCCAACTGGCACAGGAGATCAATCCTGCTACAGTATTGATCAGTGATTCTGATCGGGTGAGATTATAGGTATTGCAGAGATATCAATGCGATGATGGATGATTGATAACGCAACCACAGCGATCGATCAGCAGGATATTGCTGATAAGACGCTCGCAGTACAGCACTTGCATGGCAATTTGCATTCGCTGCAGCAGTCTGTCGGTTGATCGTCTAATATTTATGTACAGTATGGGCAGAATTAATATTGCAAAACAAAGACACATCTACTTATTATTTGTTGGGAGTATTCTGCACTCAACGGTACTACAGTGAATAACGTCACAGCATCCGAGAGAGAATTTTCAGCTGATTTTCTTTTTATGAAATCCCAGATGAGCCCACATATTTGATTTGTCAAACCCCTGTATCTTTACAGCCACATATTGTGACCATTGGTCCATCACGTCCCCCTTTGGCGGATTAGGGAAAGGAGGGTGATTTGTTACCCTTTTGGGAAGCTGTCTTGGACGCTCATTTCCCCCTGCTGCATATTCTGCCCCTCTGCCGCCATCCCCCACACCACCACCACCACCACCACCCCCCCCCCCCCCCCCATCTTGATGAATAGCCGGCCGCATGAAGGCGAACAGCCGATCTCACCACCAAGGTTACGGTAACCTGGGCCCCCGCATCTAGGGGGCTACCTGCCTCCAATAAGCATGGGCAGAGAGAGGGAGTGAGAAAGGTCTGTTGGAGTGGTGGCGGGGAGAAGGAGCAGTCCAAGGATGCTCCTTTATAGGCTTTAAATCTGCATGGCAATTTCTGGAGACTGGGGCTGCATGGGATTCTGATTACTCCTCCTCCATCGCCGCCACGCTCATCCTCTGCAAGCCCCCCCCCCCCCTTCTTCCCGACTCTCCTCCAGCAGGTTGATGTCTCCCTGCCTAGCTTTTGTCACTGATCACCCAGCCCCTATGTGCCCCGATTACTGGCGGAGCAGCATTATGGATTGCTCTGAAGGACAGGAGGGACTTATCCCAATGAATCGCTTCTCCCCCCTTAAGAGTACACGGGAGGCCAGGTTTCACAAGTGAGAATATGAATGGATTTATTTGTCTGTAGATTAGATGGATTGGAGATTGGTTTATCTGCGCATTTTTGAGCAATACGTCTGCGGAGAAAGGAGGGAGGGAACGGGGCAATTAGTGTAAATGGGCTGTGTAAATGCATGGAGGCATTCATAATACAGTACATCCACTCTGATTCATAATACATGGTAAAAAAAAGTTAGAATACCTACTCAGAAGCGTTTCATAAGAATATATATATATATATATGTACTGTAGATAAGTAAAAGCCTGAGCACGTTCCGGAGTCTGTTTGCCAATTACAAAGTACAATTCTCCCGTTTCTCATGCCCCTCTGTGACCATCGTCTCCATCAGCCGGTGAACCCGTCTCATCTTTCCACGACACGACAACCTACTTTCTTCACCATCTACAGTCTGCAGGCTGGCCAATAAATAACCTCCATATTTAAAAAAAAAAAATATTATCCATATCTGGAACTGGAGAGTGAAAACATTCTAACTCTGACACTATCTCAGGCTCCCGCTTTTGTATGCTTTTATATTTGCACACAAAGCCTGAACGCAGCAGTTTTCATTCTCTTTGTGTGGACGTCGGGTTTTCATCGCAGTCCAGCACCACTAGAGAACACCGTCTCTGCCAGCGATTAGAGCCCGGGCTACAAGAGGGCCACTTCACCTCCAAGATTAGAATGAAACAAAGACTGAAGTCTTTGCATTGTGCCAGGAACGGTAACAGACAGGAGGGGAGAATGGTAGGAGCCAAAAACAAGAGTTGCTGGAGAGCCGAGTGGAGTGACTTGTCCCGAGATGATTTCAATGCGTTCCTAACGAAGCAATTTACAAAAGGAAACAATGACGATTATTCAATCTCATCAAATCTTACGCAGTAAAGAGAAAGTGCCCTTTATTTTAGCTTTGTGCTGAGAAATTGAACCTCACCACCCTCAGAGCCTCTATCTACCGTATCAAGTGTAACTTGAGCATACAGATCACTCTGCTACACCTCTGGCCTTTGTTACCTTCTACCAGTATTGTAGATTCAAAGCACTCAGCCAGCAGGGTCGAGGCCTTGCTGTGTGCAGAGGTGAAGGCAACATGACCCTCCTCTGCCTATTCTGCTGCTCTCCACTGCCACCCGCCTACTACTGCTCAGCTCCGTCCTATTTATTCCGGGATGCTTGGAACTGTATATGCGCGTCTGCATGTCCATGTTCCTATTTTTGTTCTCACATCTTTTGCTTGCTCAGTCAACAGGCCCTTGGCTGCCCACCACTGGTTGCTAATTGCTGCCGACATTGTTTGGCCTCTCGCTGCTTCGTTTAGGACAAACCCCTCATTCATGTGCTGCGGACAGCTCGTTAGGGCCGACCCCCACCTACTACATCTCTCTCTCTCTCTCTCTCTCTCTCTCTCTCTGTCTCTCTATCCCTCACTCTCTCCCTCTTTCACTGACCTCCTTAATTAACTGGTAAGGCGCTGCTGGGAAATTTGCACACAAAGGCCTGGTGTCTGGCCTGTTAGCCTCCCACTACACAAACACCCCCTTCCGCCTCCTCCTCCTCCTCCTCCTTCTCCTCCTCATCCCGCTACTGTCTTCATTCCAGACCCAAACAGAGGTCATTGTACAGTCGCAGAAAAACAAAGATAAAGTGATTCAGTACACACATGGCATTCGCACAAATTCCCCCCATTCGTTCATTCTTTTCCTTGTCCGGCCCCTCCTGCTATTTGCTTTCTCCTCTTTTGCTTTTTCTCTGCATGCCTTTTCTGTTTTAATAGCGGACCTCATTAGGAAGGCTTGTTTGGAAGTGGCTCACTAGCGATACACTCTTTTAAGTTGTCTCTGTCTGTTTGCTTGCTTTCTCCATTTAGTTTTATTGCTATTATTCTTGCTCTATCTTGCCCATTTGTCATGCCCTCGCCTCTCCCCACACTCCTCCCTCTCTCCCTTTCAGGAAGCCCTGCGAGGCTTCAGCTGTTTTTGGTGGTCCCCGCGGAGGGCTCCCCAAGAGCAGTTAGCTGGCTGTCGCGAACGAGGGCCCTCTAAAGGGGCCCGCTCAAGAATGCTGGGGGCAAAGAAGTGTAAACAGGTGGAGCCTCTCCATTATATGAGACCCCCTCTACACTCACACACTCCACCTCCGACTGTCTCTTTCTATGTCGATGTCTCTCACGCACATACACACGGGCAAGCCCCCCCTCCAGTGTGTGTTTTCCAAAGCTACCTCTATTTCGTCTTTGCTGCTGTTGGACCACAAGACCTCCAAAAAGCATCCCGCGACTCCCCAGGGTGCCTTTTTGTCATCATATACTTTGTCTGTCAATGGGCTCTCGGTGTGAGTGTGTGTGTGTCTGTGTGTGTGTGTGTGTGTGTGCGTGAGAGGGTTTTGAAGGAACTCAAACAGCATCCACATCATTGCCATTTTCTACCTGCTCTTCATTTTCCCACCATTGCCTCCCGCTCTCACTTTTCCTGGTCAACTTCTTTGCATTTTCTTTCTTTCTTCCCTTCTTTCTTTCCCTTTAACAGGACGTAGTGAAAATCCAAACTCCTGGAAGTTTTTTTTTGGTCTTTCAGCAAAAAAAATAAATGTATTACATAGCTCGTCATACCCCCACTTTCCAGAACAAACTTTCTTACTTCTATTTTTCACTTTGCTTGGAGTTGAAGGAATCGAAATGCCCAAATAATCAAATTATGATTTGTATATTTGTACATTACAGCCAACTCTTTTATATAATTGTGTTGTTATTTTTACCATTTAGTAAGAAAAATACATTTTTTGCTGACCTAGTTGGGCACATTTTGTGTTTGTCCTTATTTCATACAGTGTGATTGTTTGTGTATGTGTGTGTGTATGCATGCATGTATATGTGTGTGACGTGCACTCGAATTTGCCTGCAACAAACCACCGATGATGGAATCCTTTAAGGCAGAGGAAGGGTGCAGGGGCAACAGTAAGAGAAAGAAAGAGAGAAACTAACTTCTGTTCGCCTGGGGAGCACCGTGCAGCCCATCTGTTGAAATTGTTCCACATATTGTGACCTAGATAAAGAAAAAAACTTCACTCTTATAGGTAGCGCTGCCTTCCTCTGTGTTTGACACTTGTCTATTCATTTTATTGGTCTAGTTGTCTCAAAATAGAAGACCTTTGCATAATTTTCACCTTTACATATGTATGATTTCAATAAATTGGTATTAGAAGAATGATCTGGTTTAAAACTAAAACAAATTACATAATAAACGAGTATTGTACTTGTTTGTATATCCAAGGAGCAGCTCTTTCTAAAAACTTCACAGTGAGAAAAGACTAACATCAAAAGGTCATCTGCATTTTGGGGAGATGAATAGTATTACATGAGCTGCACTCACTAGTCAACCTCTGGCCTGTATGCATCGCTCTCTCTCTCTCTCTTCATTCTTTCAAACGTGTGTTGCTATTCCCTTTTCCTCTCTTTCCAAGGACCCCTGTCATTGTCAAAAGAAGATGCCCGGGGTTTTTGTAATTGACGGGGAGGATGGAGAAGCAGGGGAAAAGGTTAAAAGAGATATCCTTTGCCTGAATAAGGAGGTAAAATTGACTGAGAGTGTCTTTCAGAAACTCCAGCGTGACCTTGAAGGAGGACCAGGAGGAGGTCCCTACTCTCGTACGGACCAAGGATGGTAGGTTAAGTGGGGCCGTCATGGCCACACACTCACACACACATGCAAAACCCACACACACACACACACACACAGTAAATGCACACACTCAGGCAGAAGCACAAGGAAACACTGGTGAGAGTCTCCCATTGTGCACCTCTCTGACAATATTATGTTTGGGCAAGAAGAACATTAATTTGCCTTCTTTGAAGGGAAGTGCACTTCTCAGCCATCTTCAGCCCACTTGGGCTACAATTGGAGTGGAGTCCCCCCCCCCCCCCCTCCCCATCCCACACACTCCCCCAATCCTTCCCACCACCACCCACCCACTCATTGTCTCTGCTGCCTCCCCAAGTGCCCCCCCAGAGTTGTTCCATTTTTTACTGTTCTTTCTTTACTGTCAAAAGAAGAAAACGTTTACTTGTTTAAGGATTAAGTTATGGTGCACAGTAAACTCATTTTCATTTATGTAGCCCCAAATCACAAATTTGACTTAAAGGGCTGTATAGAGTTTAAAGTATATAACACCCTCTATATCTTTAAACCCTTCAATTCGCAAAAGAATAATCCCCCCCCACAAATATCTTTAAATGGGAAAAAAGACACCGACTTGCAGGATGAGCAGGTCTGGACAGATACAGACGCAAAAAAAAAGGTGAGATAAGAATATACGTATGTTGGATTTATCTTCCACTACTCTTGACTTGTGATAAAGACACATGACAGGAGTTCCTCTCCCGTATGAAGATGTCAGTGTGCTCTACAGTCCTTTTAGCTAATTGAAACAATTAGAGTACATGACCTGCCCCTGGTTCCCCCTGAATCCGAAAGCACTTCCAGAGACCAGGCAAAGGCGTCACCTCAAAGCAGGAAGTACAGGAGACACGGTCATAATTACAGCGCCCTACGCCGCCTTCTCTTTGTCGGCCGCCTCGTACCAACATTAAATTTTAAGTGTGAATGTGATTATCGCGTGGCATTCATTTTTAATGGGCTTTGCCTCTATGTGTTTTAGCATGCGGCACGGCCCGGCAAACGGCTGACTCAGGCCCTTTTCTGCTGATGGCACATATATTTCGCATATATACACGCGCCTGCTTATTCCTCCTTCTCGCAGAGCTCCCTCCTCGTCTTCCAGCCTCCTCCTGCTCCTTTTACTCCTCTCCTTCATCTCCATCCCTTTAAAATTCTGCTGCTAGGAGATGGGCCATGGGGATAGAGGGCGAGGCAGTGCCCTCAGAGGTCTAACTATCCAATGGGGTTAGCCAAAGGTTTCACTGGTGAGGCTGTTTGTCCCTGATGAACTTGTAAAAAAAAAAAAAAACCTGAGTTCAGCATCAGGATGAACTATTAATGACTTTTATTAAATTAGACCAAGGTCAGTATTTCTACTGTATCAAGAACAAGGCCATGTCGGTGAAAATTATTTTCTATTTCACTCTATTCTATTCTAATTTGTCAGCATCAAAATCTAGGCACACTACTGACCCACTCTGCCCCTGATCCAATCTGTCAAAGAAAAGATGAAGGCTGACTTTGGGTATATGTGGGGCCTGTAATGAGTATCCCTCCCTCATATAAAGTAACCAGTCAGACTGTAAAAAAACATGTTACCTATACTCCTACAGAGACTTAATAACGCCTGTAGGGAGGGAAAAAAAGAAAAAGAAATAAAGGAAGGGTTCACGTGAATCACAGAGGGAGCGATAAGGCCTTTAAATTAAAACAGATATATAGCCAGTCCGGTATGGAAATCAATAACATATTATTAACCGAGAAGTCACCCAGAGAGATAGGTGAGGCTTAAATGCATATATATTCATAATAACAATATTGAGCTATATTATAAATAAAAGGAAAAGGGGAGTAAATACCAAGCTGCCTTTTATTAGCTGCCAGTCTCCCTGCCAATATGTGCCATGACTCCGCTGTCCAAAACTATAACTGTCCAACGCCAGATCAAATTAGAGAGACTGACAGGCAATAAGAAATTGGTGAAGTTAAACGCGATTTTTGCAGCCGCGCACCCAGAGCTCTTTGAATATTAGAGCCATGGTGTCACAGGGTAGCAGAGGAGGGGGAGGAGGAGGGAGACAGAGCTGAGGTAACTCCTGATAAAGTTTTATTAAAGCCATGTGCATTTTCCGTTCCCCCCTTTTTTCTCCCCCTTCCCTCCCTTCCTCCCTCCCTCCGTTCATTCTTTGCCCCTAGATTCTGATAAGCCTTGACAATGACACTGGCATCCCAAGGACATACAAACAGCTCACTGTCACTCGGTTTCTCTCTTTGTGTGCCGTGTCCACACAAAAAACGCCCGGGCTAAATGCCGTACCAGTGCAATTCTATCAAACTGACACGACAGATATTGAATTAAAAATCAAATCTAATAATAAAATATCAAAACCAACTTGAGGAAGATCGTGAGGAATTGTAACTGTAAGCTTACAAGCAAAGATAAAGACTCATATTTTACAGTTTCAGCAATGGTATGACATCATCAATAGTGAATCCGCTGCTCAGTCTCACTTCTATTTCCCACCGACTCTCCTCATTTGTTCTTAGTAGTTTCCTCTCCTCCCTCCTTACTCCCCCCCCCAGACTACTCCCTCTCTCCGCCTATCCGGCCTGACTTTTAGCATAAGGCCACACATGAAGCACTGAGGACCAAGACCAAATCCACTCCACTCCCTGATGCAGTTTGCAGATGCATGTTTGTTTTCAAATGAATAGCTGAGGAAACTCGGTGGCCTTTTGCCCAGCGTATATACCAGTCCCCCCCCCCCCCCCCCTGCTGCTACGACTGCGATACTTCCCAGCAGGTCCATCATTTCCACTCTGTCTTTCGCTCTCTTCCTCCTTTCTGTATTTGTGACTGGCTCTTTGAACCGAGCATGGGGCCCGGTGCCATTGTAAGACATGCCTTCTTCCTTCCCAAGTTTTGACTGTGTGTTCTTCAGCCCCATTGAGGGCTCCCCGGCCCTTTTTCCAGTGTGCAGCTCCTTTGTAGACTCCAGAAAGGCCTTCATCTCGCACTTGTTTTCTTCAAGCCCCTAACCCCCCCCCCTCACCCCTTCCTTTTCCCCTCTCCCTCCTCTTCCCTCGCTCCATCCCTTCAGAAAAAAAAGACAGGAAGAGAATGCAGATGTCAGACCCACCTGAGCTCATTGCTCATTCCCTGTTTCTCTTTTCTCTCTCCCACGCGGTCTCTCTTACTTGCGTACTTTTTTTTCTCTCTCTCTCTCTCTCTATCTCTCCTATAGACCCCCGTGGCTGAAGCAGTTGCTACATCATACACCGAACACATTGACATACTGAACCTCACAGTGGATGCTGTCCATCACAATAGCAGCATGCTTGTTTGTTGTCTCTCTCCGTTGCCTTTCTGTCTAAACCCGTACTTGTCTGTGATGCTACAGCACGCAGGCAGGTAAACGGTCTTTGTCTTCAGTCTGTGCCTTCAAGTCTTTGCGAGAGGGGAGGATATGGATTCGCTTTTTGTGGATGAACTAATAGTATCTGATCTGTCAGTTCCAACGAGCGTGCAGCCGCTCGCGGATCATGGAATATTTCTTTGCAGTTTCCTATCTGTGTGATAAGAAAATATCAGACACTAAAGACTCTACGTCAGTCAGCGCCTGTCTACAGGTATCCACCAAAGGAGAGAGGATTCCCACAGCAGAGCCACTACTGGAGGGCAAGAAAAACAGAGAAACAACCCTCTCTGCCAGGTTAAGTCCCTGTTGGATCAGCACTGACGTGCAACCACCGGGCCTCCTCAAAGCCCATCAGAGTGTGTGTGTGTGTGCGTGTGTGTGTGTGAGAGAGTGCGTGTGTACTGCGGGACATATCCGCTGCCTGGCACCACCCACAATCCTTGGCATCTTCCCGGAGAAGAGTACGGGACAGTAAATGCTCCGCCCCGGGGAACAGGGCAATAGGGCACGCTGCCTGGTGCACACACATGATGGGCGTCTGGCTCCTGTCACGGTGCCCACTGCCTGTGCAGGGCACGGGAGGGAAAGGGGGGGGGAGTAGGCCTGGCACAGGGCACCGGCAACTGGTAAAGTTGGCACAGGGGGCACATAGCATTCTTTCACATGCCATTGTGGCATTCAGACAGGACGATTTTTTTTTTTTTTGGCAGGAGACCGTGGGCCTGCTTCTGTTGTCGTTTCAGGCGGTCCCCGGTTCCCCAAACAGCAAATGAGCCTGGAATTTAGTAGGCAGTCTTTCAGCAATGTGTTGCCATGACTTCTAATGGAGGGCAGGACAGAAGGGTCAACAAGACTTTTGTATAACAGAGCTTTAATTGAAGGGCAAAGTCAACAGAATTTCACTGCTAATTGCCATCTCTGTAGCGCTATCCACCCCTACTCCCCCCCCCCCAAAAAATGGCAGTAGATAGGAGTGAGAAAACAGGATTAATCAGAGCAGCGTGGGAAGTCTCCAAGAAATGTCACTTTTGAACTCCACATACGCTGCATCCAACACGCTTCTAAATGCATTACGAATTGTATAAATCATCACGCTGACAACAGGAGAATTATTTGTATCATGTTCTTGTTGATAGGACTGATAATTTGACTACCCTCTGAATCATTCCATGTTTGTGCCATCTTTTACCACAACACCTGAGCTATCCCATGAGGCATTGCTGCTGCTGCTATAAAAGGTAAGCATTGTGCTGTCTGGGGTGTAAAATAAATAAAGGCAGTGGACAGCAAGATGAGGTGGGGGGTTGCAGAATGCCAAAGATGAGTGTGAGGGGAGAGAGAGAGAGGAAGGAGGGTGTTTACAATAGAGAGAGAGGAGGAGGAGGAGGAGGAGGAGGAGGAGGAGGAGGAGAGAAAGAAA